>NC_091687.1:73314166-74635833 GCF_041296265.1 Equus caballus
ATACAATCATATTTACTTGAGTAGGAAGATAAAAACTAGGAAGTAAGAAGGGAAACATTTACTGAATGCTGAATATGTGTCAGACTAACAATTTGCCATGGTCTTAAAAAATCCACTCTAGATCTAAAGGAGAAGAGGTACAGGAAAAATGAACATTTGCCATCTTATTATGGGTCAGGCATACTGATAGATGTGCTTGCTCACCCTCTTGCTCTCTCTCTCCGTCTCATTCTCTCTTTCTCTCTCTTTCTCTCTGTCTCTCTATGCATATAACCATATATATTTCAATTAATTCACTTTCATAAAATCCCCATGAAGTCAGTGTTAATATTCCATTTTATAGATCAGTCTCATAGAAGTTAAGTAATTTTCTTTTCCAAGATAATAACAACAACATAGGGCAGAAAAACCAAAAGACACAACACCATAAGAAATAATAACACTCAAGCATGTCACAACCCCAAAAAATAACTAACGGGTGATATTTGGGGAGAGAACAATCCATCAATGGTAGACCAGATTCATTAATTGTGCTTATTATCTTCTAACTGTCTCCATTAACATGTTCCTTTATAATATGCTCATCTCAGTTTTGCATGAGGAATTAGGGATAAAGGCCCCTATTTATCAACTTTCGGTTATTACTTGCCAAAGACAGAAAAATGAGCACTGGTTTATCAAAAAACAAAAAACAAAAAACAAAACCCTGTACATATTCTTATAAATAAAACTTTAAAAATAAGCATATTCACTAAGTACTCACTGGGTGCAAGGCACTTCTAGGGACTTTCAAAAGTGTTTTCTGTAATTATTTCCATGCATCCATATTACAGTCCCAATGAATAAAGCTCTTCTGTTTTTCAATTCCATTACAGAAAAGTATAGAATGGTCAGTTATCTGTTTAACCTGCTTTCTGATTCATACATAGTAATTCTGACCTTAGAAGGAGAATCTTACATAAAGAGTAAAGATTCAGGAGGAGAACTTTCCAACCTTTTGCCAACATCCTCATCCTTGCATGTTCTGGTGCTTAACACCAACAGCTTAGAGAGTCAGAAGTCAGAAGTCAGTTCGTTCTGATAGAGTTTAGCTTTGATAGAGTTTAGCTTTGTTGGAAGACTTGTAGTCTATTACACACCTTGGGCTCTGAAGAGTTCCAATTTATGAATTGGTTCTGAGGAGTTATAATGAATGAATGTGTTCTAGGAGAACAAAATTATTTAAGATAGGTTAGATGACATACATTGTCAATGAGTGGAGCAGCAAAAAAATATTAAATAATAACTTGACACCATCAAACTTATCCATGTGATTAAAACCTACAGATGCCCATATACGAAGCTGACCATCTACACTTCTCAGTAGAAGAAACAAGGTGGTTCATTAAAACAAACACTTGCATTGATAAATGAGCTTCTATGGAATTAAATTGGCATGCAAAAATAATTTTATGTGTGAAGTAGTTCCTCAATATGCAACAAGTACTAATTTTTGCTTGCAAATATTTGAAAGTTACTACATTGAACCATGTTCACATACTAAATAATATGCCGCCACTTTGATTTTCTTTTTTTAATGAATTGTTTGTATAGTGGAACTCATTCCAAGGAATGAAATTTGGAAAATAGCAGTAGCAAACTTTCTAAACAGAGAAGAAGGAATGGCCCATATTTTCATTCATACATGAATTTTATTCATGAATTCTTCATTTATTGAGAATATACTATGTGCCAGACGGGACATTAGCTACTAGAGATTCAACATTGACTGTGATAGAAAAATTCTCTGACATAAAACTTACAGTCTACAGGTAGATATCAACAAATGAATCTGGTAATTGTAATATAGGTTAATAAAAATATAAGAGGCATGGGCACAGCTTACATGTATTGGGGGGGGGTGGGGTACAGGGTATCATAAAGAGGCCCAGAAAGATTTCCAACAACTAAGACTAGCTTTACACAATCCCTCAATTAGAGCAGAGAAATACTGGGAGCAGGCTAGGGACAGTGTGAAGATGACAACAGGCTGATGAATTCGAATAGCACCAGAGTACTGAGTAACTGGGAGAAAGTTCTGAAGAATAAAAAAGCTGGAGCTGGCTTCAGAAAGAAAAATGGAGAGATGGTAAAAAATCATACTTTACTTGGTGCTAACCATGGTGGAAACCAGCATCCTAGGGGAAATGACTAGACAAAAGTTAAAACACCAGGACTAATTTATAAGGCTACAAATATTAGTTTTCAATGTTTCGATCCTGTCTCCCTCTGTAGCCAAGCCGTAGTCTCCTATTCAATTGCTTTTCTTCCACAGCTGGGAATATGAGAAGTAGGAAATAAAGAAGAAAAGGAGATAGACATAGGCATTCACTATATACTACCCTCTCAAGCCTTCCCTAATCTGAAACCACACTGCACGTACACATACTCAAAACCTTCCAAGCATACACTTGGACACATACCCTTAAAGTTCAGGGTAAGTATAGTCTATTATTTGCAAGATATCCTAATGAAATTAACACAGAGTCAAAATGCTACTCCAGCTCTCCACTGTCTCCCCAGAGGGCAAATAAATGAAAAAGGCATTTAATTCTGGGTATTCTGAATGGTATTCTGGGCAGTTTAGTACATAAATCCCAAATGCAACATAAAATTAGGGTCTATGTTTTGAATTTAAGATTGTTGTACTTCTATTTCCACTGTCAATTGTATTTCTCTTTCAGAAATTTCACAAATATGTTACATAGAGTTTAATAAGTATAAAAATAGATGCAAGAAAATCAGGACAAAATATTGTGTCTCATTTCTTTGGACCGTGTTTCCCACAATACCAGAAACAGTTTGAACTGGATCTCATAGGTATCACTTTCCTCAAACAATAGAAAAAAAAATTGCCTTCTATTGTATGTTTCCAATTGAGACCTCGAACTCAGAATAACTTGAAATAGGAAAGAGTATTTGTACAGGTACAGACCCACATGAATTGGACACATTCTAGATGTTTTATAGTTTCTCACCACTGTGCTCTCTTAAGAAAAAATTTTTCATTAAGATTATCTAATATAAAGTAATCCTAATATAGGTTATTAGAGTAAAGAAATGTATTGTGTCGCAATAATTTAAAGTTTGATTTTGAAAATGTATTTAAAATGTATTTAAAAATTAATAGAGGAGATAAGTATTAATAGACATAATAAACATTATAGACAATAATATACATAATAAAAGAGATAAGTTTTAGCATAAAAATTTGGAGATACTTTCGCTATTAAATTTTCTCAAAAGTGTTTTGGGGAACTGTAATATAACGACAATTAAATTAGTTATTTTCAATTCTTCAATATCTTTTGTTTGAAAACTTTGTTGGAGATTTTTACCTCAATCTAAGGGGGAAATTCCAAGCAGAAAATAAATTGGGTAAAAGCACATCCACCTCCCTATGATATTGAAAACACTGGCATCTGAGTACCCCCAGAAAGACTTCTACATTATCCTGATACCAGCTCCCACTTTGTGGAGAGGACTCCAACTTACCATGGCAGCTGTGTCTGTTCCATTTCACTCTGATATAGATAATAGAGAAGGGACAGGCAGCCTTTAGACAAAATGATTACTAAACGACTGGAACAACAGAGTGATTTTTACTTTATTGATAAGAGTAACTTTGCCTCAGCACTAGTACTCAGGCCGACTGTTTTTCAGTGTGAATACTCAGAACACCAGGTAAGAAGATGTATGTGGCTCAGCACAAACTGTCATTTTATTCTTGAAAAACAAGTCAAGTTTTAGCTTCACTCAAGCCAGAATATATAAAATACAAGAAGGTCTATGAGATCAGTAGTCCTAGATTTTGGAACTAAAGTTAAAATTTTAAACTTATGAAAATGTTATGAAACTCACTGACTACACATCTATAAAGTACTTTTTAAGATATAAGGTATTTCCATATACGTTATGTCTGGCATTTTAATATATTATCTACATCTACTCTGTGATGTCAGAAAAACTGTTCTAACCTACCTTGATAAATTATTGGCCATGGGGAAGGAGATATCAAATAAAACTATCATCAGACAAATTTGCAAACCCACTGAATCTTTCCACTGCTCCAAAGTGAGCACTGTCAAATATCTATGAGTGCCGTTCACAGTGGCAGTGGGCTTATTAATAAAGATTTTTGCTGTATTAGAAAAAGTCAATCCTGTGATCTTTAAATAATCTGGCTTCAGAAAGGAGTTCCTATATTAAACCTCTCCTAAAGTTCTCTTTGACTTGAAATCCCAAGCCTATCATCATGATGTCACATTATTCTTTTAAAATATATTTTAAAATATGATATTATTTTATCTTAATATATTTTATTACAAAAGTAACACATGATTATTATATAAATCATGAAAATCTCTTTCCTAAGAGAACCTCACATTCTCCCTGTCTCCCATATACACTCCTATAAAAACCTGCTATTCTGTCTTCCACAAAGACTGTATTATCTCTCTTTCTACTACTTTCATTCTTAGCCCCAACTAGAGCTGCCCAGACTTTAAAAGTGGCTTCAAAGACCTCCAAACTCAGGAGGAAAGAAGACTTCAGCACTAACCCCATCATCTCCTCACCCAACCTCAAACTCTCCCAACGACCTGATTGGTAGATTTTGCCACCCTCTACTAGATTAGTCCCTTATATGTCAGCCTATTGCAGTTTTGAAAAGCTCCGAAAGTTTAAAGATTTTTTCCCCTCATGTTAACCTGAGAATTTGCTTTTTCCTAATCTACACTAGTTCTATTTTAGAGAGCAAAAAAAAAATTTAATGTATGTACAACAGTGCAGCCCTGTAGGTCCATTATGCTATCACGTCTTTATGTTTTCTTTGCTCCACAATGAAGAAATCCATGTCTTTAAAGCAATTCAGGTCACTCTCTCTGGAAATGACCCAAGTCATTAAAGTTTCTCTTACAAGATAGTATCAGAAACAAAATGAAACCCTCCAGGTGTGCTAAACTCTCATCTCTTTATTTGGTTGAGCAGCAATGTTAAATAAACTCCTGCACTATTCTCAATTAATAGCAGAGTCAACTCTAGGTAGATAAGAGTCATCACTCTGGATGTCAAATCTTGTGGTTAGCAACATCATATCATTACCACCAGCACTTAGTATATGCTAAGCCCTAGCACACATATAAACTCATTTAACCCCATGAGAAAGATTCTATCAGTAGCCATATTTCATATTATAGATGAAAAAATTTAGGTTTACCAAGTTTAAGTAACTTACCAAGACTTCACTAGTATGTTTTTATGGGTAGTGGTGAAAGGGACTTCATGGTCCCATGTAAAAGCAAATTGACAAGTTGCTAGCTTACTAACAACTACTATAAACCTTGGAATTTCTCATATGAACTAAAATGACCACTTACATAAATGTCATTTCAGCAGGTAGTAGGGGTGGATGGGTCTTATGATAACTTAAGTAGCATTAGTAATTATCGTAAGAGCAGAGAATTAAGGATGTCTATAGTTAGAAATCATATTTCATTGATTGCATACTTTCCACAGTGAAGCCTGACACAAACTAAGAACTGGAAAAGAGAAGTAGAGCAATTGCACCTCACTGATGCCACGGTCATTAGAGAAATCGATAGAGCTCCAAGACTTTCAGTCACAACCAGAAAGACAATTCCAGCTACTCAAAAAGAAAACTAACGAAAAGTATTACCATATATCCCAGTTATTTTATTGCTTAACTTAATACCATTAGTAATCAAAGCTCATCATGAGTTAAGAGGATGCTTGGCAGGAGAATATAGATTAGAATAATGAAAGCTTGCTTTTGTTTCTACACTTGGCTTCTAAACTCGTTTTTAACTGTGTTCCACATTAAAATAAATTTAATATATTTATATTATATTATATAAATATAATAAATATAATAATTGTGTGTATAATATACACACAATTTATTCTTACTCTGAGAAATGCACACTGATATTTTCAATTCTATCCTAGTTCTTTTTTTAAAATGCTGGATGATCTATTAGTTGATTTTCATTAACTACTAATGAGTCATGACCTGCAATCTGAAAAACATGAAGCATCTACTATTACAACCATAGTCAGAAACAAACCACAAGTCAAAAAATGACTATGAAATTGCCATTGAGCTCCTCTTTTTTTGTAGTTATTAGTTGAAAGCTTCATATTGTTTCTATTCACTCCAGGATAATAAGAGAAAGTAGAAGAGAGGAAAAAATGGCAACAGCAGTTATTGAAGAGGTGCTACATGAAGGGGCAGAAGAATGTGAGCATGTTACACATACGCTGAGGCTTAGAAGATTTTAATAACTTGCCCAAAAGGAAGAGTTGGGACTAAAAACCAAATCTGTATGACTCCAAAGTTCATAGGTTAGAGAGTGGCCTACAGAAATATAATTAGTATCTCTAAAATGCATCTATCTAAAGATGCAATACTAAAAACCTCTCAAAGGGTAGAAAAAATCTTAAAATTATTAAATCAGGAGATTTTCAGATAAACAGCTTATAGATTTCTAAGCAAGAATGTCCACTGGTAGCTTCCATGGCTTTCAGCTGGGAATCTTTTCTGATTTTCATTTAAAGAAAGAAGCAGTGTATTAGTTTCCTAGGGCTGCCATCAGAAAGTACCACATGACCTTCTTCCCTCTGTGTCTGTGCCCAAATCTCCCTCTCCTTTCTCTTTTAAAGGCTCCAATCATTGGACCACTTCCAGTATGACCTCACCTTAATTTGATCACATCTACAAAGACCCTATCTTAAAAAAGGGTCACATTCACAGGTACTGTGGTTAGGACTTGAATATGTCTTTTGGGGGGAAACAATTCAACCCACTACAAGCAGACAGAAATGCATAAATCTAGGATGTCAAGTATATAGTTTTTGTCCAGTTGGAATGTTGCAAAGATGTGGCAGCCCAGTTCAATTTCTAGTGGCAATAGGGTATGAGTGGAATGCTGCTAAACTTCCTCCATCTCAGTTTTTTGATAGCATTTACAATGGTATAAAAAAAAATGCAAACAAAAATAAAGTAAAATTAATTTTCAAGAAAGATTCATTCTGTATTCAATTTATACTAACTATCATGCTGGAAGAGCCATTTAGATGCCTTATAAAAATGGGTTTTTTTTTGTTTGAGGTAAAAAAAGTTTTAATCAGTGTTTATTTAGTTGCTGAGGATTCATTTCACCATTCCCTAATCATGGCAAAAAAAGATGTTAAGTCAGAATTATAATTTTCCATCATGCAAACCAGAACTCATACAAAACACTGGCATATTGCTTTATATACTTAGGAAGATCATTTTTTTCTATTTCACACTTTCAGACCACATTGCTCAAAGTAAGAAAAGGCAAATGTAATCAAGCTTGATAAGCCAAGAAGCAGAGCAAATGATAGGAAAAAAATAATTTGATTTGAGGGGTAAAGATATTAAATTACCACCTCAATGCTATGAATGATAGAAGCACAGAGTCAAAAGCAGTTCAGTTTCTTAAAACCAAATGGTATTTCAACAGCCATACCAAAGAATAACAGAAATCAGCATTGAATTTTTGTGAGAACTTCAATATGAATGAGTTAAGAAATCATACTTAAAAAAAAACTCACTTCAAACTACAGTTGGAATACAGATGGATTCACTACACCTTTATATAAACCTATTTTAAAATACAAAAAGGTATTCCATTCATTCTTTTCAATATATTTGGTGAATGTGGATAATATCATATTGTGTAGAGTAATCTTGATGCCTTTGTTCTGCTGGAGGAAACAAGATCCCTCCAGCTAAAGGTTTTCCTCTGCTTTTGTCAGTTTAGCACTAGCACAACTAGGGTGACAGTCTCATAAAGAAAACAACCAAAGGCCTTTGCTCTGTCCAGTGACTTGACATCTCTCCAGCACTGACACTTCATGCCCTACATTAATTCCTGGACCAAAGTAAGAAGGAAATAGAGGGCCCTTCTGGTTAGTTGTGGTAGCTACTTTCTATTACAGGGGCAATATAATTCATTGTTTCTTATATATATAACTGCTTAACCCATTTTAAATTCTAATAGCCATCTACAAACAAATAACACCACTTGTTCCAAGTTAGGTATAACTTATATATAAAACACTGCAAAATGACATACAGTAAGTTAAAATAGTCCTATAAGAAAAGTGGAACATAGCTAAAAAAAGATTAGAGATAAGGTTCTATTAACATATATTCCTATTGTTTTTTAATTTATTTAAAGTCATATTTGGTTCTTACAAAGCTAAAAGTATAGTTATTTGCTTTGCCAATGAAGAATACCAGAAATTATGTGGTCACTTGCCTGAAACAGCTTAGCATTTGTGCACCTTCAAATAACATAACTTACTTGTAAAACTCTTTAAGGCAAAAGACAACTGCCTGCATCTATATTCTTGCAAGAAAAAATACTAAAAACTATGATGCATTCAAATACAGCAGAAAATATCATACTGCTAAATATATTTTAGTTAACATGATTTTTAAAAATTATCTCCATTGATCCCTTTATTTAAAATTCTGTTTGGCTAGTGCAAGGATAAATGAGCAAACAAATGACTATGATGTCCCTTTGATGTCAAGTATTTCACCAACAAAAGGGATAAACCTGGAATTTTTACCTTTGCCCTATTTACATTGTACTCTAAAGAACATTTTTTGGAACTGAGCTAATAAAAGACTAAATTAGACACAATTTTACTGCTCTGGGAATCTCAGTGGCACTATTACACAGAGGCAAAAATCCTAGGTGATTCTATGAACAGGTAATAAACTATAACAATGGCCAGAGACTGGACTAGATTGATATTTCCTTGTTCGATTTTATTCACTAAGAAATTAAAATATTAAGAGCTTCAGGGTATACAAAGACAGACCAAATACACACCTTCCCCGCAAGAGTTTAGAGAATTATCTATGGTGGGAAAACTATGCAGGTGGAAAGAGAGAGAAGAAATGCCACAGCAATTAAGCAGCTTCCAGACTTGGTGAAAATTTCAGATGCTAGTAATTAACCTGATGCTGACATGCAAGTTAATCATCTCCTCTATCAAGAAAGTTGGTCTTTTTGTAACAGAAGACACACAAAATGGTGCCCTGTTCTCTTTATAAAAATAGCAATAAATCTCCATTTTCTAAAATAGAAGAAAATACATTTTCCTTTGAATTAAAAAATCTATTTTGAGCTAGGAAACGAGAACACCTATTAAGATGTACTTTACCTGCCGAAAATTTAGTTCACCTCACAATTCCCCAGCAAAAGGAAAAACTAGGATAATTCTTTCCCTGACAAGATTGCCTTATGCTGTTGGCATCAACACTTCTTCCAAAGCTGAAACTCTAATTTTATTTCCACAGTTAACTCCTAGCCTTCTATTCTCTTATCTACTAAAGCCCAGTTACAATTGTGATTCAATTTCCTACTTATGTTATTTTCTTGGAGTACAATGAGCAAAAGTGAAAAAAGAGTAAAAAAAAAAAGAGATACAAACAGAGCATATCAACTCCAAAAAAGTGTGACACAAGAGACTACAAGGCAAGGTAAGAAAAAAGGGACAGACACCAGACAGAGTTAGGGGGTGAGGGTGAGGGTGAGAGAGACAGACTGAGACTCGGGGATTTAAGAGGACACAGCCCTTTGTCTACTTGAAGTGTTAGCTTATTTGCCCTCATTAAATGTTGGCTTGTGACTATTATCACCTGATCTCTACTGCCCTTTAAAAAATTGGTTGGCAAAGGCAGATATGACATGAAGTGGCAACGACCTGGCAAATATGAACATTTTGGAGAGAATAATGCATTCCAGAGCCCAGGTAAGTCAATACTGGATATTTTCTACTTGCACATTCAATCTCCAGGGTTCTGAAATCTATACAAAATTCAAAGTAATAGCTGTGTGCCTCTCAAAAAATACTATACTTCACTTAACATTATATATTTGCTATTGAATCGACTTAATAAGAATTGGGAACACAAATGATGAGAAAGATAAGAAATATAATTGAGCATGGGTTAAACAAGTTAACAGGGCCAAGACATTTTGGCCAGCTGGCTTTTTGCAATTTTGGAAATATCTGAACTTCTCACAAATGTCACAGGGTGTGAGAATTGAAAACACTTCCATCTGCCTAAACTAAAGGAACTATTGCTCCTCATTCATGCTAATGATAATTCCATGCTGTTCTTCAAGTTACTAAGGCTGTTTGGCTGCTTGAGAAGAAAAATTTGTCTATTTTTCCCCTGAAAGGGTAATTCCAAAGGCACTTGGGTAAAGGGCTGAGTGACAAAGCAAAGCAAAAATTAATACCATTGAGAGAGCTGCTAGAAATAGTCTCATCTTGTCTACTCTGCTTACAATAGAGGTAAATATCTATGATACATATTACAGAACTTGATGGTGAAGTGGTATAAGAATCATGGAATACTGTGCCTTTTTTAATTGAAAAATACACATCTAGTTGGTGGCAAAATAGTCCTAGCACTCAGATCTTCTGACTGTTAATCCAATGGTCTCCACATTGTGCATCAGTATCCATAAATTCTGGCATAGTTGGGGCTGGGAGAAAGCAAAAGAGAGATAAGCAGCATTAACTCAGCTATTTTTTTCTGGTTTTACCACCACATTCCATATGTATACTACTAATATTTAATGTTAAAGTCTTCCATATAGTTTACTTATTAGAAAAAATACTATGAGAATTTATTCCCTTATGCTCCTCCACATTTTTCCTCCCAATCTTTCCCCAAAATATAATTTTATTACAAATTTTTGTTAAATAAATATTCATATATACATATTATGAATTATTAGAGCTGAACCACATAGTAACTATGACTATGATTACATCTTACTTCTTGTACAATGTTGTATTCCCTATAGATAATCACTGCCTTGCTTTTTTTCACTTGGTTAGTTTTCTGCGTACCTGGAACAACTCATTCTCAAATTCTCTACAGAACTATAAATTTGATAAGATCTCTTTTTTAATATAGTATCCTTCCCACTTTCCTTATGATTGGGGGTTGATGTTTTCTTTTTACTCCTTATTGGTATTTTAGTAACATTTCATAGAGAGAAGATAAACACGTGTTCAATCAACCATATTTAACAAGGAGCTAGAGAATGATTTTTAATACCTATGTACAATATCGAAACATTAACAGATGTTAACAAATGCCAAAAGTCATAAAACACTGAGTATCATCACAACAAGTAGGTGTGGAAGAATTTATCGATTACAAATGAGTTTTGATTGTTGAGGAAAACAACAGATCAAAAAATAAGCCAGAATTTTCATCTTCATTTTTCCAAGTAAAGGGTTTGGATTTAGTCTAATATAAATCTCTCTCATTATGTCCAAATTTTACATTAAAGTTTCTAAAACTTTAATGTGAATATGACTCATCTGGGGAGCTTGTTAAATTACTGATTATAACTAAATCTTCATTTCTAACAAGCCCATAGATGATACCAATGATTTTGGTCTAAGAACTATACTTTGAGTAGCAAGGCTTTAAAAAATATCATTTAACCCTGTTACAAGAAGTGTAGAAACTAGGAGAGACCTAGTCAAAAATGAAAAATATCTTTAGCATATATCTCAAGTTTTCCAGTCCATGTTTTTGAGCACAAGTTCCTTACTAGAGGAAGCAAAATGCCACCCAAAGGAAGAGGAAAAGGCATTTCAAGTCAATGCTCTACAAACAATCCATGGTCAACTTGACTCACATTTGACCAGTTTCTCTACCAAATCAGCTGTCAACAGAAAGGTCATATGAAGTACTAGAGAGGTACACTGCATATATTCTGACACCAACTCCAACTGGTATTTTGCAGTACATTTCAATTCTGATGCTAACCACTCAAAGTTAGTATAGACTCCACAAGTTAAGAGCTCAGGCCTCCACAATACTGTCCTCACCTCAGAAGTTGGCCAGAAGTGGGGTCCCCAGGTCACCTGCGTATCTGACCTAATAGCTACAAATATGGAAGCTTCCAATGACCCCCCTCAGGTTTGGTAACTCTCTAGAATGACTCACAAAACTGAGAGAAGTGATATACTTACAATCACAATTGTACTACAAAGAATACAAACCAACCATCCAAAGGAACAGACATAGAGGGTGAGGTCTTGGAGTGTTCCAAATACAGAGCTTCTGTGCCTCTCCCTGTAAAATCAGGGCATGTGACTCTCCAGGCACATCAATGTGTTCATCAACCAGGAAGCTCCAGTGATCTTCAGTGTCCAGAGTTTCTATAGGGATGTTGGTCATGTGATTGAATTCAATCTCTAGCCTGTCACCCCTTCTTGGAGGCTGGACAAGTATCACATGACTTAAAGCCCCAACACTCTAATTACATGGTTGGTCTTTCCAGCATAGCTAGAGCCCATCCTGAGGCTATCTAGGGGCCCACTATGAGTCACTTTAGTAACATAAACTCAAATGTTATCTAAGAGGCTTGTGAATAACAAAGACACTCCTATCCATACCGGGAACCCAGGACAAAGACCAGACAAATTCTTTATTATACAATAGCTTCCATCTATTCTATTTGGTAAATTTCACTGCTTTCTCTTTTACTTTAATTAAAAAAGAAGCACATTCTTGTTAGCAATGAGTTAAAAGAGAAAGTGAGGTGATCAAAGACAAAAAATTTTAAAAAAACAAATTCTAGTCTGGCTTCTAAGTAAACTGGAAATATGAGACAAATTACCATCTTGCTGGGTTTTAGTTTCCTCTTCGATATCAGAAAGGGATTGAATTGGATGAGCTCTATAGCACTTTCTGACTTTAATGTTCTAAAGTTCTATGAGTTTATAAAACCTACTTTATTAATTTGCCGAATTATGGAGTGATTTTGTCAGCTGCCAAAATTATCACCTTCTGGATTGGTCAAAATGAGGGCTATCACAAACATCTTTGTGGCAATTATAGTAAAATGGTATTCCAATAGTCATGTCAAATGATTTTTAAAAAGGGGGCTAAGGTACAGCTTGTCCTGAGCTGTATATTTTCCTAAACTCTATTCCCTAAATTCTCTTCTTCACTAACTTTAAAAACCAAAAGTTAACTCAATGTATTAATTAATTATACAGATTTAGGAACGCATTTGTTGTCATTTTCTAGGACTTTACTGTGGACATCACAGATTTGGAGTTAGATCCAAATTCTATACCTATCTGTTCCAAGGAAGGCAAAACAATCTAAGAATAATTAAGCCACCATAAATTAAGAAGAACAGAAAACAGGACAGAGTCCTCTAAACTTAATTATCAGCTATCCTTCATCTGTCTTTCTCATTCCAGCTCTACTAATTGTTATTTGAATGGCAAATAGCTTATTATTTGAAATAAGAAACTCATGTATTATCTCTAGTATCAGAAGCATGACAAAGCTGCCTGCATAATTCCTATAAATGGAATCATTTTATACACATGTTGAAGATATCAGAAAATGTGCAAAAAGCAGGGTTCATTGTGATATTTTTCTTTCCTGAACAGGACAAGCAGATCACTATAATGAATATCTATTGTGGATATTCAGTTAGAAAATAATTCATGTTAAACAGAGGTTCTCAGCATCATTAACAGAAACAGAAACTAGGCCAGTATGCATGAGAGCATAAATCATAGAGGTCATGTGTGTTAATGAGAAAAAGAGTATTTATTAGCTTGCAATTTAAAATATAAAGCCCTTCTCCCTCAATAGCTTAAAATGGAACAACATCCTGTACCTGAGGACAGGAGAAGGCGGTGCCCTCAATTAAGTGAACAACACTCTCAGTCCCCAAACTTTTATTGTTGGCACTGAAATTTGTCATTCTGATTTTGTCTTTAGTCTGTGTCTTTGTTGTTATGGACAGAAGCAGAACATAACGTGTCCTCTACTACTGCCTACACTGGAAAGTTGTGTACATTTTTTTTAAGTTTAAGAGGAGTGTATATTTTCTAAGTTTATTCAATAGCTGAAGTGCCGTATTTCCTGACTTTTGTGAGAGCGCCAACCAATGTTTTATGTTTGTATGTTTGATTTGAGGTAAAAAAAAAAAAAAGACAGTGAGATGTTTGCAAATAGAATGAAAAAAAAATCAGCATGCCATTAAAAAAAAAGATATCCATCATTAGGAACTGATATTTTATTACACAAATTAGAAATAAGCAAAAGCACTGCTTCAAAAAAGAGGTGACACAATATACAATTATACCATAAAACTACTAAGAATTAACTCACTTCTCTGATACGTGTTTGAGGAACCCTATCCCCCCAACTCCTTCCCAGGCTAAACAAGTGGAGGAAATATCTATGACTCCAGACTTTGCAACACTGACTCTTGGGTCAGAAATTCCAGGAAAGAATCCATGGGTAATCCTAAAAGTACTAAGAAGATATCCCTTGTGAAAGGCCAACAGCTGTCGGATTATATTTTTTAAAAGAAATATAGAAATGCTCTATCCCGTCTCCATTTTAAAAACTCACCTTGGATCGTTTTACAAATATGTATTTCTTAGGAATTTATTTTCCGTCGCTTCCAAATTTCCTGTTCCGCTGATTTCAAATGAAAGCATTCTTTACAGACAATTCTTACTGATGCCAAGAAAAAAAATAATACCTTTAAAGAACATGGCTCTCACAATTGAAGTTCACAGAAGTAAACTGAAATCACATCCAATAACTGATCCTCATCAGGGTCATTGTGAGACACAAGATATCTATTATGCTATCCACTGTGGGAAAATGCATTCTCATTTTAAATGGTAACAGTAGTAATCATTTTGTGCCTTAGAGAGAGGCCAACTCAGATACTGTATATCCAAACAATCCGGTATCTTATGTGCAAACTAGTAATCTAACCAAAGCTTTAAATTAGCCTTATTTTATTCTTTCTTTACCCTGCCTCACTTTGGAAAACTTTTTAAAAATTATTATTTCCATTTTAGTGCCACAGCTAATACACTGAAACCATGTCAAATGACAAGATTTAGTTGCTGGACTAACAAAATCTCCATATTATAAAACAGTTTGACTTGCAAGTACAATCTTGCAAAGAAGAAAAAAATTAACCAAAGAATTACTAAATATATAAACAAACTGTGATAAATGCTATGAAGGCTAAATATGAGATCCTGTTTCAAGGGGGTCTGATCTGGACTGTGGACTCAGTGAGGATTCCTCTGGGAAAATACCGTTTAACTTGGAATATTAAAGCTGAGTAAGTAGAAGTTAAGTGAAGAGAAGGAAGAAAAATATTCCAGGTAGAAATGTGCATAGCGTGTATAAAGAGTTCAGAAAAGGCAAGGCAGAGTCAACAGCTAAACGAAGGGATGAAGGCCCAGTGTGGTTGGAGAGGGAGCCAGAGAAAGTGCTGAGAAACACAGCTAAAGAAATATACTCTGGCAAGATTATCAAGTAAGGCCTAAAAGGGCAATTCAAGGATTTGAGTCTCCATCTGGTATGAAGTTGTTTTGCTAATATATGCACAAAATATGTTGGAAGGGAATACAAGTAGTGCCTCTAAAGTAGGAACTGAGAGGCTGGAGGACAGAAGTAGGAAGGAGACTTACTTTTCACTGTCTAGCCTGTTGTGCCTTTTGAATTTTATCTTTGTACTTTTATTATCTATTTAAAAGAAACCAATGTTAAATATACTTAAATCACTGGCTCTATTAGGAAAAAAATCGATTGGAAGGAGGGTGAATGCTAAGAGAAGAAACAGAAGGCCTAAGTAGTAGTGGAGATAAGAAGAAGTTGAGAATGATGCCAGTTTTAGATGATACAATCAACAATTCTTGCTAATGGAACGCATAATGGAGGTCAAGAAGAAAACCTGTCAAAAGTGTATCCTAGATCTCTGACTCATACCCATATGGATGGTGGCATCATGCTCTACAAGGAAACACTAAAAGATGATTAGATTTGGGTCGAACATCAGCATTTCACATGCTTACATTTGAGATTCCTTTAATGAATGCAAATAGAGATGCCAAGTATAGATAGGGGGACCTCAAAGGTGAGAGTTGGACCAAAGCCATACTTTTGAGAACCATTAACATATAAATGGTAATTAAGCCATGAGTATAAGTGATATCACCTAGAGCAATCCTCTGTTGTAATTTGTTTTAATATATAAGCATTAAATTGAGGATATCCATTTCCTCTTTCAAATAATTAAATTTTAATAATATATACTAATCTTGGTAAAGTCTCATCAAATGGAGTAAAGGGAAGAAAAACCAGATCTAGGATACCTCTTGAGCAACACAAAATGGCACATTGAGTTGAGTTAGCATGGGACTGACCATTTTTGGATGGCTGAATTTAATTATAAATAAGTTATAGATGGTAAATACCCTTTGGAAATGTTAACAATAAAGCAGTCTCCCAGGATGGATACATGAATCAGATGGACTACCTAAACCAAGACCTGCCAAAGAAGAAGATGCCATAGGAATGGTGTGTCTCCTAGAGGAGTCATTAGCTGAACTCTCCTACTTACTCTGAGGGCGTCAACTGAGCATCAGTGTGAATGCTGAGTCTGGTAATCACAAACATTAAAATAATTTTAAGGGATCGTTAGCATCATGAGCCTCCTCTTATTAAGGAGCATAATTCTGTGAAGCAAAATCTGGGGGAATGGGAGAAACAGTGTGTGAAACTCACGGGCGATTAAAAATAAATTAATAAATAAAAACATTATTCTAAAGGATGGCTTTGGAAAATGTGCTATTAAAGCAAATCCTAGTGGGCAGCTGCTCTCGGGATATGCTGGCTCTATTCACCATTCCAAGTCAACTCAGAGTAGCTACTGAAAAGTATGGAAGTCAGGACACAGGTAACCTCACTTGCTAGGAAAGATTAAAGGAATACCAACCAAAAACAAAGAAGTTTAAAAATCAGAGGCATCAAAAAAATAAATGAAGAGAGGCTACAATGTGATATTCCCACATTGATGAGTGTAATAGCTAAAAGTATCTTTCAGGTAACTAAAAATGTTAACTAAAACCATAAAATCTTCTAATTTAAAATGAATGGACTGCACCCTTCTTGTTACAAGTTACTGCAACAAACCATTTTATGAGAAGTAGAGAAGCATGAGACCTGGAAGCATCATGTCAACATGCATTGGAAAATTCAGAGACCCTGTTGGCAATATCTAGGAATCTCCATATAAAAACGGATCTGCCTTGTGGCAGTTCACAGACACCTCAGTCTTAGTCCTGCTTCACTCTCAAGGACCTGAAATCACATCAGAGGGCTTAGCTCTCCCTAAGCCAATTGTTTCTTTTCAGTAGGGGGGCACACACACGTGCACACACACACACACTTTCAGAATGGCAAAGTAAGGACCTCTGAAAATCTGCTCTTCCATAAAAGCAACCAATACACAATTATCAAAATAAACTCTTTTAGAATTCTAGAAATTAACCAAACGCTTGCAACAATTACAGAAGCACCTATTGAACAAAACTGAGTGAATCTTGCTAAGAACACAGTGAGCTTCATGGCATTTTAAATTGCCGCTTTGGAAAACATCTGGTAGTTTCTGAAAAGGTTAAACACAGTTATCATATGACCCAGCAATCCCACTCCTAGGTATATACCCATGAGAACTGAAAACATAATGTCCACACAAAAAAAACTGCTATACCAATGTTCATAGTAGCATTATTCATAATAGGCAAAAAGTACAAACAACTCAAGTCTCCATCAACTGATGAACAGATAAATAAAATGTGGTACATCTATACAATGGAATTTTATTTGACAATAGAAAGGGATGAAGTTCTGACACATGCGACAACATCGGGAATCTTGAAAACATGCTGCGTGAAAGAAGCTAGTCATAAAAAGCCAAACATTGTATGATTTCATTTATATGAAGTAGCCAGAAGAAGCAAATTCATAGAAACAAAGTAAAAGTAGATGGGTTTCTGGTTAGGGCGACGAAATATTTTGAAATTACACAGGGCTGATAACTGCCCAAATCTATAAATATACTAAAACCCACTGAAGTATACACTTTAAAAGTGTGAAATTTATGGTGTATGAATCATATCTCAATAAAGTTATTTTTAAAACCATTTCAGTAGATGACAGTTTTCACCTGAGGCAAAAATACGATTTAAAGAAGATATATTAACATAAAAATTAAAATAATTTCTGGATTTGAGCTTAAGAGAGGTCACCTGGCAGGTTTATTTATTTCCATCTTTATTCATTTTAGAAATTAAGTCTAAGGATATGATCTCACATTTGCAAGGAGTAGATGTTGTGTGTGCTTGTGAATGGGTAGAGTGGTATTATTACCAAGCTTAAATTAGTTTAGTTATTATCAAATGCTTATGCTTAGTTATCAAACACATATATGGTTGTTCTAAGTGTTTCACGGGGAATAACTCACTGATTCTCAAAGCTACTCTAGGAGGTTAGTACTATTATTAACGACAGAGGAAAACTAAAACAGAGAGGTTAACTAGGCCAAGGTCACAGTTGTACTGAGTGATGGAGATGAAATCTGCATCTAGGCTGACTGACGCCAGAGCCTACGCTTTTAACCACCTGCCATGCTGCTTCTGTAATGAAAACTTTTAAAGAGTACATTAAAAGCAATACAATAAGTAATTATGTTGAAGACATCACAAGTATATACCACAGGGAAAACGAAAAAAAACAGAACCAAAAACAATTTCCTAATGTTTTGTACATAGGTCCTTAGAGCTTGAGAAATAATTTCCAGTTAGAACATGACGTTGGAATTCAGCTTAGAGAGAAAGGAAGATGATGCACTCAAAACACTACTAAATGACTCGAGGAGTGACTCTAGTAATGAAAACACTGATGTTGAAGATGCATGTAAACAACTGAAACTTTCTTCACGAAATGTAACAGCAGAAAAAAGAAATAGATTTAGATTAATAAACTATACATGTGATTTTAAATAACGATTGTAACAACATTAATAAGATAAAATGTTAAATGGACTTTTGAAGCATCTACAATCATGTCTTTGAAAAAACAAGGGATCACTTTACGTTCAAGATTATTTTTCTTTGGGGGAATATATAGCACAACTAGTCATTTTTCTATTCAAACCATCCAAACAACAATTCCTAGCCATTCTCATATTCCATGAAGTAATTCATTGTCAGTTTACCAGTAAATTTGGATAACATCAGAAAGCCAAGCCTTAACAGAACTTCATTTTACTTTTTATTTTATTTTCAGTACTACTTTGTTTTATTTAACTTTGTCACACCTGCCCTTATCATGTGGTGACTCTAGAGAAAATTTAAAATTTCAGCCATGACAGAATACAATGATTTTTTCAGGGTTAAATATTGCATTCAAGTTTGATATAGGCATTGATATAAACCACCATAGTACATGCTCTGTATTTCAAATTTTTAAATAAGGCCTCTCATCATCTCTTCAAATAATTCCTTAATTTCTCAGTCATCTCCAAAACACACAGTGTGCTCTCATCCATAGGCAGTCAGTCCAGGGACCCTCATTCTGACACACTGACAAACTTCCCTCTGCAGCTGGACCCTTTCCACCACAGTCAAATGAACTTTGGGGTATTAAAGAGAACATTACCTGCGATTACGTTTAAGATCATATAACAAACCACTCATCTTGACAGTACAAACTTCGACCATACCTCAAATTGAGTCCTTGGGACTGAATCTGACAGACTTTTGCTTTAATTGGCTCTGCCACTGAGCTGGCTTTGCATTTCCAACATGAAACAAAGCCAACTAAGTAGAAAGAAGATTTGGATATTTTCTGTGCTTGTTTTTCCACCAAGCACTCAAAATATTCATTGCTATATAATTTTGCACTCTTGAAGTAAAAACAATACCTGTATAAATATGTGTTTGTGTCTATAGGCTTACATATGTACATATTTATTTTATGGCAGAAATGTAAGCCTTATTGCGACTTTTTTCCTCAAAGAAATAATCATATTTGTTTAAATCACTCTAGTAATCTTTCTTGAGCTCAATTTTCTCCTTGGTCTCCTAGCAGATTACTTCAGGTTACCTGCTCTTGTGCATGGCTTTCATATGACCAACTGTGCCATTTCATTAGCCACAGTCCATTCCTGATGCCTGGAGAGATTATAAGCATGATGGCTTTTACTCATTAGGAAAAGCTGTTTTCCACAGAGAGCTGATCTGTCTGCCTGTGTTAGGGTCAGTATGTTACAGATAAAATTGTCCCAGGGTGTCTTGAGCAAGCTTGCCAGTGTTGCTCCTGTGTAACAGGGAACTATTATAAGCACTTGAAAGTAAAACTGGAATTTTATTGACCTGTAGAACGCCTAGGCCAACTGTCAGAGTCCCTCAGTATGGAGAAGCTTCAATCAGCGTTTGTTGGACTTAATAATCAAGAGAGGGAAGGCCTCCGTTCTACTAATATCCTTCTGGGATAATCCAGTTGATTTTCATTCTTTTTCCAGATCTTTAAAAGATCTGGAAAGATCTATCTACCAGCGTACATGAAATATAGGGCACAAAGAAATAGGTTCAATGACCACTTGGGATTTATTTAAAAATCCAACATGTGAGAAACTTTCTACAGGACAACTAATTTGGTTTCTCAGCAAATAAATTTTAATGAGAGAGACAGAGATTGACTGGTCCATGGATTTTAAAATATATTTAAAGCACATAATCAAAATGCAAAATGTGGATCTTGTTTAGGATCCCAACTTGAACAAATCAACTGTAAAAAACAAAACAAACAAACCAAAGTCATCTATTCCTATTTTACTTTCTTCTAATGCTACCTCTTCAATTTCTCTTTTTAAATTCTTATCTAACACTACTGGATTGTGAGCTACCAAGTTAGGAACCAATTGTTATTCTTGGTGTCTCAGGGCTTAACACAGGGCCAGGTAAACAGTGGATAACAAAACATTTTTTTTTTATTTGGGTGGATGGATATCAAGATCCAAAGTAATACTTTTTGTATGTGTTTCGGAGTTAAACATAAATGTAAAAACCTTCAGTTTTACCGTAGAGAATTATAAAGGCCTCTACGTACGCTGAAAGAGAATATATTACAATGAGAGGAAACGAAGCATATCTCTTGAACAGAGCATTATATATGTTTGGGAGTACTGCCTTAAGGCAAATAGCTAGTTATTCAACTTTTAAAAGAAAGCTCTTATCAAAGTAATATCTAAAAGTCAACCTGACTTTAGGGATTTTAAAGCAGATTAATTCATAACTACTCAGACTGCTCTGTCATTAAAAGTCAACACAAGGCATTATAGCTACTGAAGGTGAATTCTCTGTTTTCTAGATTGTGACGTGCTGGAACAAGAACACTATGCTACTGTGTAGAACGTGTGCAGTACTGTAGTTTGAGGAACAACATCCTCAACAAATAGTCTAACTTCCTGATGAGGAACCTTGACTTTGAAACTATTTGAACTGCTCAAGGATGTCTTTATTTGCAATGTAAACTGAACTACGCCTGGCCTCTCTTGCTAAAGATGGAAATTAGCCAGTTATAAACCCACTCAACTAAGAGACATCAGTGAACTCTGGAGCCATGTGATTTTACCTACACTCTTCTTAGAAACATAGTAAGACTGTCTAAAATTGCAAATGAAAAATGCTTAAATTTTTATCAAATATATATCAAGTACAGAAAAAAATGTACTCACTTTTTAATGAGAACTACATATTTTCCTTAGGGTACTCACACCATAAGTACACAAATCTCCAAAAGTTACCAAGTCGAGGACACTATAAAAATCAATCTTTCATTGAATGACTGCTCATATCCATTCAGCATGAATTATTGTCTTAGTAAGTACCAGAGACTTTTTCTCCCTAACTGCACACCCCATTGTACCAAATCTAGTTAGATGGAGCAGAAACAAATTCATATTTCCTAACACTTATTCAAATTCTTTGGACTAGAAACTGCACTGCAGATAGTCTTCACATTTCATCAAATTATTCTCCCAGTCAGATTCACACTAACAAGGCTCTCATGTATCACTGCTTTTTGCTTTTTATGAAAAAGAAAAGGCTCCCCACTAATTTCACAGTACAATGATCCACTCATTACTTAATCTTGTTTCTTAGTCTATTAAAATTAAAGATGCATATGCCCTGTTTTGCCACACTATTATATTCAATAGTTGACTAAAAAAATGCTAAAAATGAAATTAAAACCACTGTGAAATACCTTTAATGGATATTCCTAAAACCCTACTGCCTTATCTTTTCTGATTTATCCTGTACTGACTGGCTGGCTGCTTATTTCTCTTAGATTTTTAAAGTTATGTCAGAAACATAAATCACAGAAGATAGATAAGCATCAGCATTATTATTCACCATGTACATATTGTTTAGGATTTGCCCTGTGAGAATTATAAGCATCACACCAGCAAATACAATTTTATATTTAAAGTACATCAAGACAAATAATACCAAGAAAGCCTCCACTTCAACATGAAAAAAAAAAATCCCTTTTTATCACTAAAGATGTTAGATCTGACTTTCAAATTAATTTCAGAAGGGAGAGAAATGGTGATGGTGGACCAATATAGGCAAAAATATCTACAAAAAGAGATTTTAATTGGAATATAGAGCCACGGCGCTCTGAATCTTTAATTGCTGTGAACAAGGGATAATCGATAAACTCTTTAGTAGCAGTTTCAGTTTACATTTCACAAAGGAGATATGATATAAAAACCACTGTAAATTAGTTATTAAAACTCTGCTGGGGGAAGAGATATATTACGAGATGTATGGGCAATAATTCTGCCTTTTTCTCCAGGATCAGGATGAACACGAGGTGTTTCTGAATTTGTTTTAAGAAATAGAAGAGCTCAAAGTCTGTAATATTTCCTTAGGCAGAAGTGCAAATATCAGTACATGTTCTTTTTGTGGGGATGGTGATGCAAGCCCGGAGGATAACTGCAGATGCAAAGCTGGATCCCAACATTCCACTCTGGCTGGCTCTGACTGTGGGGAGAACGTCTCCGGCACTGCTTGTTACCAAGGGGCTAAGCAATAGCCACTCTACAAGAAACTGTATTTAGACCTGTTCTCGGGAGGTATTATCCTTTTGTGAAGTTCTATAACTTCAGCTAAATAAACTGGGACTTCATACCGAATAATCTCTGGTCTCTTTCGACCAATCCCCAATCCACGTGAAATGTCAAAGTGGTCAATGAGAATTGTTTCACTAGAAAGCCTCACATTTATATCCTGTCTCTCTATGTGTCTATATGTAAATAATTTTCCATTGCAATGCATGTTCTCTACTGAACCAAAATAATACATATTTTTAAAAACTTTTCATTGTTGCATAACTTAAATACTGTGAAATGCACAAATTTTAAGCATAGCTTGGATGTATTTTAATGACGTGAACAGCATCGCAGGAGCGCCCCCTGACGCCCCACCACAGTCCTTATTCCTCATCTAAAGTAAAAAAAATTTCTACTTCTAACACCTCAGATCAATTTTGCCTGTATTTGAACTCATGCAAATGGAAATACACGATACGCATTCTTTTGCATCTGTCATCTTCTACTCCAGGTAGTACCTGTGAGATTTATACATGGTTTTTGTGTTGTAACAGTTTATTCCTTTTCATTGCTCTATAAAATTTAAATTTATATCCCCAACTCATTTATCAATTCTATTCTTGACAGATATTTCAGTTGTCTCCAGTTTGAGTCTATTTAAAATAATCTTGTTTATGAACACTCTCATACAGACTTTTTTGGTGTACTTATATACATCTTTCTGTTGGCCATATATGTAGGAGAGGAATAGCTGGCTCACAAGAGTATTTTAAGTTCAGCTTTGGAACAGACTGTCAACAGTTTTCCAAAGTGGTTACACCAATTTTCATTGCCACCAGCAGCTTAAAAGTTCTAGCTGTTCCATATCTTCTCTATCACTTGTATTTTCAATTACTTTAGTTTTTAAATTTTAGCTGTTCTGGTGAGGATGGAGTATCTCTTGGTTTTAATTTGCATTTTCCTGAGAACCAAAGCAGCTGATTATCTTTTCATCTGTTAATTAACCATTTGGTTAGATTCTTTGTAGAATACCTACTTATTTCTCCCACTTTCATTATATTGTCTTTCTCTTGTGGATTAGTAGGAGTTATATATTCTGGATTTGAGTTTTTTCAAATACGCATCTTTCTGCAGCATATCTTTCCATTATTTTTCCCACACTGGATTGCAGTGATACTTTGTCAACAAATCAGCTGATCAAACATGAATGAGTCTATTTCTAGACTCTTACTCTGCTCCATTGATCTCTTCTCATACTTAAACCACTACCACACTCTATTACTGTAATATTATAATAAATTTTGGTATCTGGTAGTGTTAATCCTCCAACTTTGTTCTTCTTCAAGCCTGACCTGATTATTCTTGGCCCTTTGCATTTCCATATGCATTTTAGAATCAGGTTTTCAATTATACCACGAAATCCTGCTGGATTTTCTATTGAGATTGAGCTGAGTCTATAATCATTTTGCAACATTGACAATGACACAATCCAGAAACAAATGGTCTATCTTTCCATTTATACCAGCTTACTTTAGTTTTGAAATGCATGCAGAGGTTTTGCAAGTCTTTTGTTGAATTTTTTCCTAGGTGTTTGATGATTTTGATGCTACTGTTAATGTAATCTTTTTAAAATTTCATTTTCTAATTGTTTTACTAGTCCACAGAAATACAATTGATTTTGTGTGCTGATCTCTTGTATCTAGCATCTCTAGCATTGGTGAATTTTCTATTTCTCCTTATGTCAGTTGCATAAGTGGAGCTTTTCAAGAAATTTTTTCTTTTCATTCAAATTTTTATATCCTCTTATTTTCCGTTAATGTTTGTAGGATCTTTAGTGTTGTTCTTTTTAAAACTTCTTCATATTAGTAATTTGTACCTTTTTCTTATCTTATCTGTCCTATTAAGAGTTTATCAATTTTACTTATATTTTCAAGGAGCAATTTTTTTGTCCTTCTTGATATTTGTATAATGGACATTTGTTTCTGTTTCATTGTTTTTAACTCTTCATTATTTCTTTGCATTTAATTTGCTGTTCTTTTTCTAGCTTCCTTGAGAAGAACGCCTACATCATTAGTTTTCAATCTTTCTTTATTCTACTATATTCTTTGAAGGCCATGAATTTCTATCTAAATGTTCCTTTCCCTGTATACCACTAGTTCTCCTATGTTTTATCCTAATTCTCATTCAATTCAAAATATTTCATTATTTCTATTATAACTTAGCCATTGATCAAGGAATTATTTAGATGTATATTGTTCAATTTCCAAAACATAGGACATACTTTAGTTATCTTTTCATAATACCCTTCTAGCATAATTCCACTGTGGTCAGTGTACATACTCTATATGCTTTCAATCCTTTCATTTTTGTTGATACTTGATATCTGACCCAGAATATGGTCTATTTAGCTAAGAGTCCTGTGTGAACTTGATAAAACTATATATTCTACAGTTATCAGTTGCTGAGTTGAATGTGAATATCAATTTAATCAATCTCATTAATTGTATTGTTCAAATATTCTCTACGCTGTTTTTGGTTAATTGTTTTACCGTGAAAGCCGTGTTCAAGTCTCCTACTATAATTATGGATTAATATTATTGCTCACATCTCCTTTTAGCTCTGTAAACTTAGACTTTATATCATTTGACATTTTGTAATCAGCTACATACAAATTTAGAATTGTTATATCTTGTTGAATTCATCCTTTTATTATTATGAAATGTTCAGTAATATCTGCCTTCAAGTTTTACATTTTTTATATTATTATAGCTATACCAGGTATCGCCTCCAAGCTTTTACTTTCAAACTTTCTGTCTTTATCATTTAAGTAATGTCTCTGAGTTAGGTGCACAAAAATAAAAGTAATTCTTTTATTTTTAATCCAGACAATCTCAGTCTCTATTAGATCATTTACAACAAATTTAATTATGGATTAATCAACCATTTTACTATTTGTTTCTATTTATCACTCCTTCTTTTCTCCTTTTTTGCTCTTTTGGATTATGCATTTTTAATTATACTATTTCCCACCTCCATTTGCTTGTTAGTAATAAATTGTTTTATCCTTTTAATAGTTACTGTAGAGATTACAACATACACTTTTGATATATTAGAGTCTACTTCAGATAAGTAATTTCACCATTTTCCAGAACATAAAAAAAAAAATTACAACAGTTTAACACCATTTACTTGTTTTTGCCTCTGGCTATTACAATATATTTTAAATCCCAGGACATACAATTATTGTTTTACAAATATTAATTTAGTTTTACCTATATGTCTATTTTTTCTAGTATCTTTTCTTTTTTATTACTGTGTTTCTTCCTAGAATGATTTCCCTTCTACTCACAAAAGTGCCTTTAATATTTCTTTTAGTGTTGGTCTACTAGTAAAAATTTCTCAGTTTATTCTGAAACCATCTTTATTTTCCCTTCTCCTTTCACCATTATTTCCAGTGGATACAAAATTTTGCAATGGCAAATATTCCTATGAGGACATTAAAGATGTCATTCCATTGTCATGGCCTCTATTTTTCTGTTGAAATGTCAGCTAACAGTCTTATTGTTGATCGATTGAAAGTAACATACTGCTTTTTCACTATGGCTGCTTTTAAGGTGTTTTGTTGGTCTTCGGATTTCAGCAGGTTTACCAGGATGTGCCTAGTAGTTAATTATTATGTTTGGTATCCACAGACCTTTTCTAGTCTCTAGCTTGATGTGTTTCATTACTTTGGAAAAATGTACAGCCAATAACTCTTCAAATATTTTTTCTGTCACATTCTCTCTTACTTCCATATTTGAAACTCCAGCTGCATAGTTGTTATAGCTTTTCACCATGTCCTTTATATCTTAGCTCTTGTTTGTATTCTCCATAGTTGTTTCTCTTTATGCTCAAGGCAAATATTTCTTATAACTTTAGTTCTAGAATTTCCATTTGATGATTTTTATTTCCAGTTTTCAAGTGACATAGTCAATATTTTCATCTAATTTCTTGGCCGTATTAATGACAGCTATTTTAAAGTCTGTTTAATATTTCTAATATCTAGATCATCTTTTGCTATTGCTTTACCATTATTCATCCATATTTCCTGAGCATTACTGGTAATTTTTCAATGAATACTAGATAATAAGTATAAAAAACTGTAAAGACTCTGTGTGATATTATCTTCCTACAGAGAAGAGACAATATTTTTCTGGCAGATAGATAGGAGATAAAATATTTCCTTGGATCCATTTGAGATTAGTGTATTTTTGACTTGCCTCTATTCCCAAGGCAAAGTCCTTTCAGAGGACTCCACAAAAAGCCTGGGGTGTTAATCAGGACTCTCCTCACTGTTGGTACTGAAATCTAATTTCTGTGTCCTAAGAAGCAATGTGAGCTCTACTTAGTTCTGGGAGCTTCACCACCCACATATGCACTGAGAAGTAAGCAAATACTTCAAAAAGAAATTGTAAGCTAAACATTGGGTTGACTTTCCCTGTGGTTGCTTTTTCTCCAGGACCATTTGTTCTGGCTGACTTGGAATCCCATACATCAATTTTCACTCCCCAAGACCAGTAACTCTACTGCTACATGTAGGCCTCTGATTTCTATTCCATCACCCTCCTCTATGATAATTCCCATATGTCCTGTAGAAAAAAGCTGCTGAAAGGCAGCATTCACATTAAAACTCTGCTCTTCTCTCCACAATCTTGGATGTCTTGGTTTTACTCTGATGCCTTCAAACAGCTTCCTTTTCTTATTTATCCTGTTAGTTTTTTATTCTTCTAGGTAAGAAAGGAGAGACTAGTACCAGCTACTCCATCACAGCTAATAATAGAAGTTCCCTCCCAAACATATTTAATGAGAAGGAAATCTAAATCAGCCGGACTATTAAAATTTTAAGTCTGTATGAGCACTAATTGGAGTAAATATAAGGGAAATGTCAGATGATTCTTTGCTCACATCCTAGTATAACCATTACTTACTATGTAATTTTAGACAAGACACTGAACACCCCTGGAGCCAAATTCACTTATGTGCAAGTAAGGAATCCTCTTATTTCTTCCTATATTTCATGAAATTAAGTGAGAAAGTGATTGGCTACGTCCTGTCCCCTTATGATTCATCATTAGCAATTAACCTTAGAAATACACAGTCATTTCAAATCAAAAACTTTTATCTATGTGTGTCATTATTTTCTACTGTATTATCTACATTGAGAAAATAAGAGATTAGTAACAATTTTCAGTGGTATAGCTATAATTAATTTATTTGGAAAGCAAGCACATATAGGTTGGCTATTCACTGTTAATTGTTTTTATGAAAAAAAGAAAAGTCTGTGGCCAGAGGGTTCTATCTTACTTATCTTTGATCCTCCTAGGACATGACACACAGTAGGGAAATAACTAATAATTCCTAAAGAGAGTATGGCATAAATGTGTTTTATGAAAAATAAAGAGGAGGGAGATACTTAGAAGGCAAGACCCTAACCTTCTAGAAATTTACAGTAATGTGAACCAGAATCTTGATTTCACCAAGAAGGGCTAAGCCTACCCAGTTGCCCAGTGATTGAAACTGAAATGCAGAGGCAGCACACCAAAAATACACAAGTATTTTTGAAATAATACTTACAATGATTTATTCTGATTATCAAAGTAACTCATCTTCACTCAAAAAAATTGGGGGGCCAACCCTGTGGCGTAGTGATAAAGTTTGCACACTCCACTTCGGCACCCCAAGTTCACAGGTTCAGATCCCTGGAGCAGACCTACACCACTTTTCAGCTGTGCTGTGGCAGTGACCCAGATACAAAGTAGAGGAAGACTGGCACAGATGTTAGCTCAAGGCTAATCTTCCTCAAGCAAAATAAGAAGAAGATTGTCAACAGACGTTAGCTGAGGGCAAACCTTCCTCAGGAAAAAAGAAATTGGAAAATATTACAAGTCCAAATAAGAAACATATTAAGCATACACCTATTGCCTAAAGATAACATATCCAATTTTAAGACTGAATAATTGAGATATATTTGGTGCAATTTTTTTCTAATATAACGTTGACACCATACAGGATATATTTATGGTTACCATTTTATTTGTATATTTAGCACTTTATTGTACCATTTTAAAAACATCAGTCTTCAAAAGGACAATAGTAAATAGCTAGATAGCAACCAATTACATTAGCTGTACTATAATTTTTTTAAACTAATCACCACTTTTTCTTTGGAAGTCATATTATTTCCAACTTTTTGCCATTTAGAAATAAATGCAATATAAACTTTCTTGTATAGTAATCTTTGTATATAGCTTTATTTCCATAAAATAAATTTCTAAAAGTCAGTGTTACTCTTAATGATATTTTTAAACTCCTGTCTAGAAAAATTGCACCAATTTAGTCACCCCAGCTGGAGAATATTTCATGTTAAAAAAAGAAGCAGATTTACAATCAAACATTATGGTTTAAAGTTTAAAAGACAAAATCATGATATCAATTTTTTGCACATATAGGATATTCTAATCACAAAAATGTTTTCTTGCCCTAGAAAGGGTTTGACCTCATGGGTCCTAGACACGTTATGAAACAAAATATGAAATTCACTGCACTATTACTAATTGTGCTCCTCAGCACTAAAATTATAAAAAATACTCACATGTACAAATAGTTTATTTGATAATTATTTATATAACATATCATAGAAGGATGTAGAACCACATTAAAAATAATGAAACAGCTAATTTCTTCCCATGATGCATCACTAAATAGGATGCATATGATCAGACTTTTATCCTCTGCCAAATCTACCCTTCTATTCAAAATGATCCTCTAATATACTGTCATGTCTATAGGGTTTTGAATGCCAAAACTTATTATTGATAAGAACTATGAAATTGCTCTCCTTAGAAATCATTAGGAATGGTCAGAACACAATCTGCCTTCTACGTGAATTCTCCGCTCTGGCTGGAAGCTGTGGTTGCACAATGTCATGATTCTGAACAATACTTAGAAGCACCTATGTTACTGAATTCTGCCCACTGATTCTGTAATTTTCTAGAACTCTCTCCTGGAGAAAACTGTTTTAACTTTTCTCTATTATGAATAATCTTAAGCACTCACTAATGAAAATTGATTTTTCTTGCATGGCAGAACACACTCCACAAACGGAGCAAAAGTTAAAAGTTTACAAAGTGACAGAACTCTACCTTCCATTTTAAAAGTAGCATTATATTATAGAATTGCCCGTTATATTATAGAAAGTCCAATTAAAGAAGAAAAACATAATTTAATAGTAAACACATCTTCTTGAGACTACTGGTTATTAAACAATTACATAAACTTATTCTGCTACACAATAGCACAAGCAGGGAAAAATTTAGCCTCAATGATGACAAGATTAAAAGGCATTACTGTCAGCACTGCTTCTCAGAATTTTTATTACAGTTTTCTAGCATGTGAGTGCTCTCCAATCTCATATTCTATTTACGAAATGAACATTTTATTTGAGCTTTTTACTATTCAAGAAGCAAATATGCATTTTGGCACAGAATTAGAAAATTACAAAATAAGATTAATGCATTTTTTTTTATGTCAAAGAAAATTTTCCTAGTATTTCCAACTCTTCAAAGTAGTCTGATGATAGATAGATATAGATGTGTGTGTGGGCACGCGTGCGCGTGCACACCCACACCCACACACACACACACACACACAGAGATAAGCTCCAAACAATTCTGCATACAAAATAAACCCAACAACAAAGACAGTCAACACACAATTCACAAGGGTGAGATTTTTTAATTGTATAATATAATCCATTATAGCACTTACAACTAAGCACTATTCACTTCATACGGAAAGTAGTGGCAATTAAGCTTGAAGGTAATTATGTGGTTTTACAATTGCTAAGTGCAATTTTAGAATGAAAAACTGTTATGAAATGCAAATTTAGCTTCTATCAAAAATGCTAATTTTTCAAATCACAGGGTTTTCAGTTATTTTAGGCCATTGCCATATTTGCGGATGCTATACAACTCTCTATACTATTGTTTCCAAACAGGTGAGAAGCCCAACTGTATAAACATTTTCTCAAAGATCCACAAATGTGTATTCTGTTAGATAATGTAGATAATAAACAGGATTGTTTATGCCAGTTTTTTTTAATTGTCAAACTGAAGAAAAAGAAGTTGTTCTGTAGAGCAGATTCTAAGTCTCCGTTTCAAACTATTCAGCCTACAGATAACACGAAATGTAATTTGAAATCAGAGGTTGATCTAACTTCTCCAACAGACGATTTGTGGATCCACTTAAATTTATACTACCATTAATTTGAGACTCATCTTTTACAAGCATAGGCTTAATATCTAGTTACCTATTCCACTGAATGTCATGATGTACCCCCGGAAATGGTAAACTTGGTCACTTAAAATTATAAGTGTCTTGAAATTTAAAATGTTTCTGGCATTCTACTAAGAAAGAGGTTTTTTAAAAATTTTCTGTTTAGATTATTCCTCTCATGATGTTTATAAGTTGAAACTTTTATCTGGTTCACCTGTTTTACTTGAGGAAACACTAGCCCTTCCTATAATGTTTTATAACTTCTCCAAATTAGGAGAAAATTCAACCAACAAAAATAAACACACTAAACAAAATGAAAGAGAAGAAAAAATTATTTTTTGAAATAGGGAAAGTGCCTTAGATAGGGAATTAGTAAGCTGTGTTTTGTTTCTAAATTTCTCACCAATTTTGCCATGGAGGCTTAAGAAGAAACCAACTCTTAGACCAGTACTGTTCAATAGAAATATAAACTGTCATATACGTGATTTTTATTTTTCTATTAGCTACATTAAAAAAGTAAAAAGAAATAGCTGAAATTAATTTTGATTAACATATTTTGTTTAATCCAATATAACCAAAATATTATCAATTCAACATGTAATCAATGTAAAATTTATTAATGAGATGTTTTATATTCTTTTGTTCCTACTAATTTTTCAAAACCCAACATGTATCTTACAGTGAGAGCACATCTCAATTCGGACTAGCTGTATTTCCAGTGCCCCACGGCACTGTGTACCATATCGCAAAGCGCAGCTGTAGACTTTGGGTTCTTCACTTGCTGAATGATATGATTTGAAAGGATATTCTGGCACTCAGTTTGTAAAATTCTAATTCTCATTAAAACTATCAATGCTGATATGATGTGAACTTATTTTTCATCTCATAAATATGAGCAAACAGAATAAATCAGTATTAAGTATCTCCAAACAAATAAAACGGTAAATTAACAAAAGGCAAATTTCACTTACATTCATGATATTATGTCATAATTATGTTTGTGTTATTATAAAATTATTTGAAATTTTTAAAACAGGATCAAAATGCTCAATAGAATTGCCATATGTAGGAAAAAAAAATCTCAGAGGCAAAATTTTGAGCAATATTTTTATTTCAATTTATACATATCAGAGTAGTCCACTGAAATTTCCATATTTTACAGCTGGGGTTTCCAAGAAGCTTTTGCTGGCACTCAAATTTAAATCATATATGTTTTAAGGCTGGCATAGTGAGTAAGTCACTTTGCTTATAAATAAGCCAAGTAAACTAATGTTCATTAAACCAACTGTTATAGACCCAATGTTATTACAGAATTATAGAATTATATTATATTATATATATAAAATATAAATATATTATATTCATATATTATATTAATATATTATATTATATAGAATTATATTATATTTATATTTTAGAATTATAGAACCAATGTTCTATAAATCAATTGGCTCTTTACTCATTATCACATATATCAAAGAGCCCTCTGTTAATAAAAGTTTTAAAGACTTTTAATTTTTTATTAAGATAGAAGAAAGGCTATAAATTCATGAGCTAAGTATGCCACTTAGGAAGTTAGACAGTAAAAAATAAAAATAAATAAAAAATTAAATTAAATTAATTGAAAGATTAATTTTATAATAAAGATAAGAACAAAAATTAAAGAAATAGAAAAGAAAGATTAAACAGGAAATCACAAAGCCTGAAGCTATTTTTGGAAAATCTACAAACTCAAACTTCTGTTGAATTTGAAAAACAAAAGAGAGAGAGACTCAAATAAATATTAGGAATGAAAAAGAAAAATAATAGAGATAGCATTACAAGATATTAAGAGAATTCTATGAATAATTTTATGCCAGTAAATTGGAAAACTTTCATGATATGGAAATATATTTATAAAAATATCAATCTCAACAAAGAATAAGAATCAAAATAAATATGCAACTATTAAAGAAATGGAATTACTAGCATAAAATGTTTCTACAAAGAGTCTACCAGACGCAGAGATTTTTAGATGCAAGTTTTATCAGACTTTCAGTGAACAAAACATTTCAATGTTATACTTTTCCAGAAAATGGAATAAAAAGGAGCAGAGGAAGAAAGGAGTGATTTATTCCCCAACTCTATTAAGCCAATATAATCCTGACCACAAAAAAAAAAAAAAGAAAATGACAAGAGAACAGAAAATAATATGCCCATCTCACCCATGTATGTAGATGTAGATACACTGAACAAAATGTTAGAAAACCAAACCCAGGGACACATAAAAAGATTTCTACTATTTAGTTAAGTTCAACTTTTAGGAATCCAAAGGGGATTACCATTAAAAGATCTATAAATGTCTTTCATCACATTAACAGGTTAAAAAAGAAAATCATTATCTGGAAAAAGCATTTGATAAAATCCAACACCCAGTCATAGCAAAACTTTTAGCAAATCAGGAAAAGAAAAAGCCATCTACCAAAAAACATACGAGTATAATCGTTAATGATGACTCTATCATGGTATATTCAAATTTTACAAACACTCTGGACATAATCCTCAAGAATTCAAGGATCTGAGCAATCAATGTTCTAAACAAGTGGATAGCATGGATAAACAATAACTACCAATCTGCTTAACATAGTGGTAGACAGACTTCAGGACATTCATTAGCTACAAAGTTTTGGATTTTTTTTATTCTATAACATAAAATGTTTATTGTCTTTCAGTAGCAAAGAAGCAATTCACGCATTTTAGTTGTAAATACATTCATTGACAGGCCTATATTTAAGACAATTTGACAAAATAAAATGTTTCTAATTCATGTAAAGAACCCAATATTTTTTTGTTTTATATTAGAAAATTGCCTTAAATAGAATTCTGAGATTGAATCTCCACAATATATGAGTATGTGTTCAATACTTAGAGAGCTAATTTGAGTCCAAGGATGGTCTGGTGCTCTGGATCAGCACACTAACATTGTTTATATCAAAATAATAAAATCAATGATCACAAACCAAAAGTAAAGCCACACCAGTATTTTTACATTTATTGGTAAACAAATAGTTGATGACTAACTTTGTGTTAAAGATTATCTCTTCTACATCCCCTAAATACACGTATACATATGGTTCCAAGGAGTTTTACAAATGTATAAGACCTGAAGAAATAAAATTAGAAGAAATCTAACAAACTTTGATTTGATTAGATTTGTATTGGAATTTGTCCCTAAAATCATCTCAAGAAGCAATGACCTCAAGCAACCATGCACGCTCCGTACAGTCATATGGGATAGAGAAGTTTGGCAGCTAAGAGAGGGCACAATCTCCATGGGGATTTATCTATTAGCTGTTTTTAAATTGATTTTTTCTTTACAGTAGCTATGTTTGTGAATCATGGACGATTCTAGATCTTGAGGTATCAGTGCTCTTTATTACCCATTGTGGATGTTCTCCAAGCCCCAATGCTAGACATGCTCTTGACAAAGTTTCTCCTTGACCAAAATCTAGACAGGCTTCTCTGAGCCCTATTCTCAAATAGACCTAAACCCTGGCCTATAAACACTGCACACTTTCAGCACAAATAATTTTATCCACTGCATGGATACACATACACACATACATACACTAAGAGACTTGAACAAACACTAGCATAGTTTATAACAGCTCAAGGCCACACCCATAGGATGACACCAGTACCCCTTAAAGTGCCAGCCTGCAAAAGTTCAACACTAGCAGGAGAATTTATTGTTTTAAATTAGAAAATTTGCTGTTTGTAAAAATATTCTTCTTTGTAAATTCATTTAGGTATATTTAAGACTACTGGATGCTTAAACCTTTCTGATGAAATCTAAAAACTGATTTTCTCTTGGATATGTTTTCCATAAAAATGGATTTGAGTGTTAAAATTATGTATGAATACAGACACAAAAAAATTGGAAAAACTATTTGCATATGATCTAATTATGTGTGATTTGTTTTGACTTGTGCACTTTCTTAAGTTCTTCTTTTTTAAATCTGAACCTTTGCTTTTATTTGAGCATTTGACACTCGTTTCACTGGAAAACCAAATTCCCTGTGGTCCCATTAAGTATGTTGCTAAGCAAACCACCTAGCAGCATCTATAAACAGGAGGTTTGGATGTGAGCCAGCCTTATAAGTTGAGAGCAGGTCAGTGCATTTTGAGCCAGCATATCATTAAAGAAGAAAGGAATCTTGCTGCTGAGCCAGCTTAGATTTCTTTCTGGGCAAACATACACACTTATTGACCTATGCTAAATTTATTTTGCTTTTTCACCCCTGCCTTTGAAGCATCTTCCATATTGCTATCTAGATTTAACTTAACAAGGACTTCCTTAATTTGAAAATCAGATCTAAAGATAATCTCAAAGATCTACTTGTATACCTTTCAAGGAAGGTTATAAATGATAGTCTAGCCTTTCCCTGCATTCTTTCTATAGGAAATAATTTGTCATGAGGAAATAATCTATACTCTACAACTCACACTAAAAGTAAAGTTGCTATGGCTCTTTAAATGTGTATTAGATTGTCTGTTACTGAATTAAATCTGTGTTAGTTTGCTAGGGTTGCCATAATCAAGTACTGCAAACTGATTGGCTTAAACAAAAGAAGTTGTTTTGTCTCACAGTCTGGAGGCTGGAAGTCCAAAATTAGGGTGTCTTCAGGGTTGCTTTCTTCTGAGGGCTGTGAGGGAGAACCTATCCCACGCATCTTTCCTAGCTTCCGGTAGTTTGCTGGCAATGGCAATCTTTGGCTTTCCTTGGCTTGTGGCAGCATAACCCCAATCTTCACATGGCATTCTGCCTGTGTCTCCACCTCTGTCCAAATTTCCCCTTTTTATAAGAACACGGGCATATTGGATTAGGGTCCACCCTAGTAACCCCCATCTTAACTTGATCATCTACAAAGACCTTTTTTCCAAATAAGGTCACATTCACAAGCACTGAGGGTCAGGATTCCAACATCTTTTGGGGTGAAACAATTCAACCCACAACAAAATTAATTCATGAAGAAGTGTCAAAGACTACACTGGAACACTAAAATTTCCATATTTCTATCAGATCTAGTGGGCTACTCTTTTGTCATCTCTTTGTTTATTGTTGTTATTATTTTAACTTTCTGCATTAGATTTTGAAAGCACCTAAACTAATTCAGGTTCAGAAAAGAGATGTATATAGATTTAAAAAATGATTTCTAATAATACACATACAGTCCTGATGAAATATATTGATAAACTGTTTTGTTACTCATATATGCAGACATTCAGGATTTGTTTCCAAAGCAACCCAGGCTTTAACAGGTGAAGCTGATGAAACTGAGTCACTGTATTTTGGCACATACTATGAATTAACACTTGGAAGAAAAAAACTAATTCTAAGAATCCTTTCCTAGAAAAGAAAATAAGGTCTCTTTCTTTGCTAATTTGCAAAAGCTCCCCCACCCCCACCCCCAGAAGACCCAAGGACTAAGCTGTGAAATCAAGGCAACATTCAAACCAGCGAATTTGGATGCACAGCAAACAGATGGATTGGCAAAGAGAAAAAGGCCAATTTAAGAACAGAGCTGTTTGCTTCTGCAGCTACTCCAGATGATCATGGCAGGGGCAGAAGTCCAGAACAACTGGCAGGAACATAAAAGGCAGAAACACAGTCAGTTTTAAAAGAAGGCTGAGGCCAGAAGTGGGGCCCAATATACAAGAGTGTAGGTGAATGCATTTAAGAACTAAAGCCTGTGGCAGTCATTTCCAGAAGAAACTGATAGCACTGGAACATAGAGAGGTGGAGAATGTGATCTGATAGACAGGATAGCTCTAGCAATGACAATCCTACACCTACCCATTTACTGGCAGCGTGTCTAAATACAAGGTCTGAGGTTTCCTATCACGGTCTTCTTAGCTACTGGTTCACCGATGGTGACATGTTGTCTACATTTGTTTTCTTGTACTTGGAAAGATTCTTAAAACAGAAACATGAAGCTTGAGATACATGATCACAGTATAAAACAGACAGTGAGGGGCCGGCTTGACGGCCAAGTGGTTAAAGTTTGGCACGCTCTGCTTCGGCAACCCAGGTTTGCAGGTTCAGATCTGAGGTGTGGATCAGCTCCACTCATCAGTCATACTGTGGAGGCATCTCAGAGACAAAATAGAGGAAGATTGGCACAGATGTTAGCTCAGGGCTAATCTTCCTCCAAAAAAAAAAAAAAGTGATTTTATCTTATAATCTGGCTATTCTAAATAGTTCTGGTTGATCAAAAAGCAAGAAAAAAGTTCTGAGTGTGTGTTTGATTGTTTCATTGGTGCACTTTTGCCTCTAGGAATCAGTATAAAAATCCAAAATTTTTGTAAGTGTAAAACAATGAATGCAATCACCTTTATTCGTAAGCACTTCGACAACCCTTTCTGAAAAGAAAAGTAGACACACAAGACACACACACACACACACACAGAACCATATGGCATTCATCTATATTTAAAACTATCATGTATGAAATTTTCCCACGAGGCCATTTTCAATATTGTACCACCCTGAAATTATTAGAAACTCACTAGGATAGAATAAAACCAATGTTGGGAATCATTGATCTCAAGGAAAATGATATTTGAGTCTCGTAATTTTATAAATTTCACAACTATTTAAATACTCGCCTTTAAAGATCAGAGAGGGAGATAGAACCATTAAGGGACAACCTGTAAGAATAAATTATTTAAGCCTTTCTCACCTCCATTCCCAAGATTCAAGATTCTTCCTCCTCAAAAGAAAACATGGGCAGGGGCAAGCCCCATGGCCGAGTGGTTAAGTTCATGTGCTCTGCTTTGGTGGCCCAGGGTGCACTGTTTCAGATCCTGGGGCATGGACATGGCACCACTCATCAGGCCATGCTGAAGCGGCGTCCCACATAGCACAACCAGAGGCACTCACAACTAGAATATACAACTATGTACTGAGGGGCTTTGGGAAGAAGAAGAAAAAAAAAAATGAAGATTGGCAACAGATGTTAGCTCAGGTTCCAATCTTTAAAAAAAAAAGAGAGAGAACTTGGGCAACTGAACATTTATGAAAAATACCTTGCATAACATTAGATGTTTAAAGACTATCGTCATAAAGTTTATAATAAAAGAATCTGGAGGGGAAAAGCCTAAAATCCTGAAGGACCTTACCAACATCCTAATCAGGCCTGGATTTGCTTAGGATGTTTCTTAAGATGCTCCTTAGACAAGAAGCAATAGGAACAGTTTTTCTTTTCAGTTACAATCCTACTGCTTTCAAAAAAAAATTTCAGTAGCTTACACTAAAAGCAGATAGAAATGTGACTAAAAAAGTATTAAATTAAGAATTAAAAAGGTAAGGGCAAAGTAATAAAGTAAAGTTAGGGGTGGGAAATGAAACAAGGAATTAGTAACTTGAAGAAAAGAATGAGTGGAACACTGTGGACTCGGTGAAAAAGGGCACAGGCATTTGATAATTTCTTCTCTTACTTAACAGATAATAGTATTAATCTCAACCAAGAAAGTAATATATGTCCAGAAGAATTTCTTTGATATTGTATACACAAATCTCTGAGACTATATTTTGAAGATAAAGAAATCATATATGTCACTTGCTAAATATGTTTGTTAAATGGTATGAAATGTAAAGGAATTTTATAATACAATTAGGCATCATAGTGCTGGTTCCTAAACAAAATCCAGTCAACTTCAAGTTCTTTAGAGAAAGAAGAAAGGAAACTTAGCAGCTTGATTTATTACTGATATGGGATTCAAAATTGAATTTAATCTACAAATTGAAACACTCTATGATGCAATTTCTTATCTTTGCCAACATTTCTTCAATGTGGAGTTGTATATGTTATATTATAAAAACATTTTTTAAAGGCAACATACCATTAAATTAATTAAAATCAACTTGAAATTGACAAAATGGCAGAGAATGCATGGTAAAACATTGGAAAAACTACTGTGCCGATAATCTATGTAGGCAATAGTACTACTGTTTTCTAGAGGGCAAAGAGGGAATTGTAACCTGCTGAGGGCCTATTATTGCACCATATGCTCTAGACAAATGAACAATACATGAAGTCAGTAAGAATTCCAGCAAAGAATAACTGAGAGTTTAGGTCATAAAAGCCCCAGGAGATTCTAATCGCGTACAAGTAGAGCTTTCTCTGAACGCATTAACATCACTACCAAAGTGTTGTAGTCAGAGAAACATTTTTAAATAACTTGCATTTTCTTTTTCTGAATTTAACATAATTAGACAACGGTGTCTAAAAACTTAGTCTCGCCTTAGATAAAATACAAATCTACTTGTCAAAATTGCATTTTCCCGACAAATTAGTTTCTTACAAAATAATTTTTTGAGAGACATTTCTAAAACAACTTTCTACATGAATAAAAATTTAAGAATTAACAACACAAAAAAATTAATAACTGATGCAAAAAGGAAAAATTTTTTTAAATGATCTAATATCTAATTGAGAAGCATTGGGATTAATCAGGTAGGAGTATGCTCACTTAATATTTATTGTAGTATATTTAATCATGTTATATTTAACTCAAAATTAAGAAGTATTATACATTACAAAATGTAATATGAACAAAATAATCCTTTCATTTTATAGACCAAAAGTCTTGTACCTGCATAAGAAATTAACCTGTCCAAGGCCACACTGCTCACCACTAGGCTGTAAACTACTTGGCAACATTGACATTATATTAATCTCCATTCTATGTCCTGTGTTCAGAATAATGCCTGGCCTCTAGTAGAATCCATGCACAATTCAGCCAAAAGGTCTCACTCTTCAAGTGACTTAATCAGAGAAAGAATGGTAGGATTAACATTTCCACCCACCACAAGCACTATTCCAAACAGAATTTAAACTGAAAAACTGCAAAGGTGGGATCATTTCCCTCTCCCACATGATCAGACACCATACTGACTGTAAACACTCATAAGCATTAACGGCCATGTCCCATGGTATAATTTCCTCATTGGTGACATGAAGGGTAACTCATATATTTTCCGTGAGAAACATCATTTAACTTAAGCAATAGTATGATTAAATGACTAGACAGAAACATAGCATAGTAATTAAGAGCGTGGACTCTAGAGAGTTTAACATGTGGTCTCTACTTACTACCTATGTGACAAGTTACATAACTTCTCTTCACCTTAGTTTCCTCATCTGTAGAATAATGGTAAACACATCACATGGCTACTATGAGATTAAATGAGCTAATATTTGTACAGTACATGGGAATTGCCTGCCATGTAACCACTGTGGAAATACTTGTTAACCAGGTGATACAACATGCATACTATCAGGGGCACAGTGGCATGGCTATTAATAATCTCTATGCAAGAGTTTGAAAAATCTCCTATAATGATTTACGAAAAACTGAGTACAAGTGATCACAAGGGACAAAACATTGCTGTTGCAAGAAGTAAACTAAAGTGCCAGCCCGGTGGCATAGTGGTTAAGTTTGCACACCCTGCTTTGGCGGCCCAGGGTTTGCAGGTTCAGATCCTGGGCACAGACCTACACACCACTCATCAAGACATACTGTGGTGACATCCCACATACAAAATAGAGGAAGACTGGCACAGATGTTAGCTCAGCAACAATCTTCCTCAAGCAAAAAGAGGAAGATGGATAACAGATGCTAGCTCAGGGCCAATCTTCTTCACCAAAAAAAAGAGAAGTAAACTAAAGTAACCTAAATCATTGAATTAATTGCCCATACTTTGGCCTCTCACATCCGTTCAGTTACACATTGCTTATAAGCTACTTAGCAAACTTTCTAAAGATGCTGAGAATGCTGTGTTTGTATCTGCACACTAGAAGAAAAACACTGCAGAGAAAGTCTGATTTTTATATATTGCTTGAACCACTTGTGACCACACAATGGTCTGGGTACAGACGCACTCATTCTTTTTCTCATAGTTGGTAAATAGCAAACTATAACCTGTTTGTCCCCTATCAGAGAGCAAGAGTGAATACATTTCTGGAGTAACAGTGTAATCTCCAATCTCTAGCAGGACAACAGATATAGTGTGCCTCCCGGGATGTTTATCATATTATCAGAACAAGCCAGGAGTGAAATGTAATCCATATATTAAAAGGGAATAAAAACAGTCTAAGATTTATCAATTACAGAACACATCTATCAAGAAAATGTAAATCAAATATAAAAAAAGGAATGCATAAGATTGTTAGAATGTTTAAGAGAACTACAAGGAATACTCAGCCTTTCTCTATCATTTCATCATCTTCTCGTCTCCAAAAAAAGGGAACAAATCTAAAATTTCCAACTATTCTAAAAATATCTACCTTATAGTGAGGTTAAATATATCAATGAACAATGCTTACTTATCACTTTAAATATATCTTAAAATGAATTCTATATATCAACACTTCTCACAAATATGAACCTCCCATGAGCATCCATCTGTATGGAATATCATCCTTCAATTTTCACTACTTGCCTAATATCATAAAGGAAAATTACACACAGACACTCACCTAAGAAGATTTTTTAAAACCTTGGGACCCTGGTCTCAGTCTCCTCAAAATGATACTACAACCAACAATGAATTATCTATAAACACACGGACTTAGAACAATACTATTTCACAATTTAAGAGCTCTACAATTTTCAGTCCTTTCAGATAGTTAATCTCATTGCATACTTACAAATGAGAGGTGAGTCTTAGAGGCAAGGCAGGTATTACACATTGGAAAAGTGAGGCAGACAGGGGTTTAATGACTTATGACAGCTGATGAGTGACAAAAGCTCGTCTTCTGACTTCTGATTCAATGCACATTACTACACACACACAGGCATATTTACACACACACTGCTTAGAGCTATAATCTATGTTTTCATTCTATATTTTATTTTTGGAGGTACTACCTCGCCCAGTGCAAAAACAAATTGCTGGTTTCAAAGTTCACAGTACTTACAGGAAATGTACAGCCTAAATCTTTGGGCTCTTGTTTGCTTATTTTTAAATTTCACAATTACATTCTCCCTGCTTCAGAAAATTCTATTACCGTATGAAAAACTACTAACCAGCCTCCTACTGACTCTAGTAAAACAATTATTGAAAAAAAGAACATAGCCCCATAAAGCATGTGCACAGCAACAAATATAATCCCTTCTTGGCACAGATGCACAAATTCAAATTGCAAAGGAAGAATCTGAAAGATAGTTTGAAATCAATACATGTGCAGTAACTGGTCACAGAGAAATAGAAAAGGCGGGTGAGGTATACATATATAAAGCTTAGCATTAAAAGAATTCCTCTAAGTGAGCTGGACTTTCCACTAAGAAACAAAAAGCCAACAAATAAAAGATAGATAAGACCCCTGCTGGAAAACTAGGCATACAGTAGGTACTTAATAGTTTCTTATTGCCTTAAAGAGCCTTTACATTTTATGAAAGCAAATATTGAGTCTATGAAATTAAAAACGATTTTTGAAAAATATATCAGAAATTAAGTGAAAGTGAGAAGAAACTACTACCTTCATTTCAGAGTTCTCATGATACTATGCATTCTGGCTCTCTGCAGGCAGATTAGGATTAATTACACAGCAGTCTAGTAACTTCTTGCTACCATGCCTGACTCATTCATTATGAGACCAACAGAAGACCAAGGAAAAGGTTTTACTAAAGCAGCCAACACTCCCCCCATCCTGGTTTAGCCACATTCAAGAAAAAACCCTGAGGTACCTACTCGCGCTCTCCCATCCTAACTACAAACTTCCCTTACCCACTCAAAGAAAGGAGGCAGACTAACCAGGGTAATCACTGTATGTCAGCTCCTGGGGAGCAGAGTTAACACTGATATGTCTCGCTTCTGGCATAAAAACCGTGTTTAAAGCCATCACCCATATTTAACAGACTGAAAATTTTACCTTAACAAGCAATAGGAATAAAAGCTTTCTTACTTTTGAACTTAAAAAGTTAAACTTAAAATCCAACTTTCATTCAGAAGAGATAGAGAGTAAACAAAACTCAGCCTGAATGAAAAAGATCCAGACTTTTCCCCTGGCAATCAGGGTAGCCCTTACATTTTTCCATGTTTTGATTTCCTCCTCTCTAAAATAAGGATAGTAAGATTATATCTTAAAGGAGTGGATATGAAGATTTTGATATTATGACATAATAAGAAATATATATTTTGGTCTTTGTCCCCAGCGCCTAGCCAGAGCTCCTAAAACCTTTGTAATTTCCTACAGACTAAATGTGCTAGGAGCATCTTTTGTTTTAATATTTGATCTTTGATCCCAGTTCCTGACACAAAGCTCCTAAATCCCGTGGAATTTCCTGGGTGATAGGAGCCTCTTTGTTTTAATAAAGTGACCCTTCATGAGTTCTGGGATAGCTTCAAGATGGAGGATGGTCACCAGTAAAACCAAGCCATGGCTAGAAGCTTGGAACTTTTAGGCCCACATCCCATCCTCTGAGGAGCAGGGGAGGCTGGAGATTTAATTAATAATCAATCATGTCTATGTGATGAAGCCTCCACAAAAATCCTTTAACTACAGGGTTCAGAGAGCTTCAGGGCTGATGAAAACATCCACATGCCAGGAGGGCGGCACACTCCAACTCTCAGGGACACAAGTTCCTCCAGTCAGGACCCTTTCAGATTTCACCCTATGTGTCTCATCTATCTTGCTGTTCATCCATATCATTTATTATATAATAAACTAGTAAACCTAAGTATGTGTTTCCCTTAAGTCATTTAGCAATTCTACCAAATTATTGAACCCGAGGAGGGAGTAGTGGGAACCTTGATTTGTAGCTGGTCGGTCAGAAGTACAGGTGACAATTCAAGACTTGTGATTGGCTTCTGAAATGGAAGGAGTCTTGTGGGACTGAGCTGTTAACTTGTGGGATCTAACGCTAACTCCAGGTAGATAGCATCAGAATGAAACTGAATATCCAGCTGGTATTGGAGAATTGGTCAGTACGGGAAAAACTCCACACATCTAGTGTCAGAATTGTTGTGAGTGTGGTAGTAGTAGAGAATAAAAGAGGAAATAGAGTTTTCATTACAAGATTAGATGAAAAAATAGGTAAGACAACAGTTTTTGTTTTTACTTTTTCATTAAGGCATAATCCACGTAAAGTAAAATTCACCCTCTTCAAGAAAAAAAAGAGAAGACTCAAATTACTAGAAGCAGAAATGAAAGAGGGGACCTTACTACTGACCCTATAGAAATAAAGAATATTATGAGGGAACACTGTGAACAATTGTATAGCAACATATTAGATAACTTAGATGAAATGGACAAATCCCTATAAAGATGTAAACTAGTGAAACTGTCTCAAAAAGAAATAGACAATATAAAAAGACCTATAACAAATTAAGAGATGAAAGTAGTAATAAAAAACTACCCACAAAGAAAAGCCTAGGTCCAGATGGTATCTCTATTACATTTTACCAAACATAAAAAGAATTAATACCATGTCTTCACAAACTCTTCAAAAGTAGAAGAGGAGGGAACATATCATAACACATTCTAGGAAGCCAGTATTTCCCTGATGCCATGACCAGACAAACCATAACAAGAAAAACACAAATATCTCTTATAAATATAAATGCAAAACAATCAACAAAATACTAGCAAAAAAAACTAATGCTACAACATATAAAAAGATTTATACTCTGTCACCAAATGAGATTTATCCCAGGGATAGAAGGTTGGTTCAACGTCTGAAAAATCAATTACTGTTAACACCTTATACAAAAAAAAGAAATCAAATGAACATCTCAATAGATGCAGAAAAAGCCTTTGACATAACTCAACACCCTCTCACACTAAAAACAACAACAACAACAACAACAACGAAAACACACACAACAAACTAGGAATAGAAGTGCACTTAATCTGATAAAGGGCATCTATGAAAAACCCACAGCAAACAACATACTTCGTGGTGAAAAGCTGGATGGTTTCCCCCTATAAAGGAACAAGACAAGGATATCTGCTCTTGCCACTTCTATTCAACATTGTATCAGACATTCTAGCCAGGACAATTAGGCAAGAAAAAGAAATAAAAGGAATCCAGAATAGAAAGGAAGAAGTAAAACTAACTCTGTTCACCAACAATATGGTCTTGTATATGGAAAATCTTTAAAAATCCACTAAAAAACTATTAGCACAAATAAACAAGATCTTCAAGGTTGCAGAATAAAAAATCAATATACAAAAATCAATTGTATTTCTACACACTTGCAAATAACTATCCAAAAAATTTAATTTAAGAAAACAATTCCATTCATAATAGTATTAAAAAGAACAAAATACTCAGGAATAAATTTAACAGAAGAAATGCAAAATGTGTACTCTAAAAACTATAAAACATTGCTGAAAGAAATTAAAGATCAAAATAAATGTGAATATACCTATACATTGTTCAGAAGACTTAACATTGTTAAGATGGAAATATTATCCAAAGTGCTCTACAGATTCAGTGCAATTTCCATCAGAAACCAAACTGATTTCTTTGTAGAAAATAAGAAGCTGATTCTAAAATTCATATGGAATTGCAAGAGACCCAAAACTACCAAAACAATACTGAAAAAAGAAAACCGTGCAGAAGGACACACACTTCTTGATTTCAAACTTACTACAAAGCAATGGTAGTCAAGACATTGTGGTGTGAGTACAAGGAGAGATACGGAATAATGGAATAGAATTGAGAGTCCACACATCTATGGCCAACTGATTTCTAACAAAGGTACCAGGACCATCCAATCAGAAAAGAACAGTCTTTTCAACAAATGGTGCTATGACAACTGGATAGTCACATGCAAAAGAATGAAGCTGGCCCAGAACATATAAATAAGTTTTACAACTCTTCATCCAGAATATATAAAGAATTCTTACAACTCAATAATAAAATGACAACCCAATTAAAAAATGGGTAAAGAAGCTGAATAGCCATTTCTCCAAGGAAGATATACAAATGACCAATAAACACATGAAAAAAAAAATACTCTCCACACCATTAATCATCAGGGAAAAGTAAAACAAAACCACAATGAGCTACCACTTCATACCCACTAGTAACAAGAAGTGTTGACCAGGATACAGCATATATGAATCAGCTTGGGTTGCCATACAGAATAACATAGACTAGGCGGCCTGAACAACAGAAATTGATTTCTCACAGTTCTGGATGGCGGGAAGACCAAGATCAAGGTGAGGGCCAATTAGGTTCCTGGTGAAAGCTCTTCTTGCTATGTGCTGCACAGCCTTTTCTTGGTGCATGCATGCAGAGAGAGAGAGGTATAGCAAGCTCTCTGGTGTCTCTTCTTATAAGGGCCACTAACCATTTCTTATCTGGTGTTTCTTCTTATCAATCACTCACTTCTTATAAGGGCTCCACCCTTATGACCTTATTTAACCCTAATTACCTCCCCAAAGCCCCATCTCTAAACACCATCTCATGGGGAGCTAAGGCTTCAACATATGAATTTGGGGGAAACACAAACATGTAGTCCGTAACATGAAGAAATTGGAAGACTCATACTCTGCTGGTGGGAATGTAAAATGGCACAGCTGCTTTGGAAAACAGTTCCTCAAACAATTAAATATAGAGTTACCATATGACCCAGCAATTCCACTGCTAGGTATATACACAAGAGAGCTGAAAATATACATCCACACAAAAACCTGTACACTAATTTCATAGCAGCATTATTCATAATAGTCAAAAGGTGTAAACAATCCAAATGTACATCAACGAAAGAATGGGTAGAAAATGTGGAATATCCATATAATGGAATATTATTCAGTCACAAAAAGGAAGGAAATTTTGACATATCTTACAATGTGGATGAACCTAAAGAAAATTATGCTAGGTGAAATGAGTCAGTTATAAAAGACCACATATTATATAATTCCATTCATATGAAACGTCCAAAAAAGAGGAATCGATACAGACAAAAAGATTAGTGGTTGTTTACGGCTGAGGTGGGAGGGATGTGAGGAAGGGGGGATGACAGCTACTGGGTGCTGGGTTTCTTTTAGAGGCAATGATAATGTTCTAATAGGAATTGTAGTGATGATTGCATATATCTGTGAGTATACTAAAAACCATTAAACTGCACACATTAAATGGATGAATTGCAGCTCAATAAATCTGTTGAAAAATCATTATCAACTTAGAAATGGAAAATTTTGCCTTCAAAATTATTGGCCATAAAAAGCTTTCTTGAAGTCAGAAAAAAACTATAAAATTGTATACCAAAACAAAATTTATATGAAAAACAGGCCCTCCCCCAAAAAAGTGTCAATTAATACAAAGAGAAGGACAAATGACAAAATAAATTTTCTGGTGACCTTTCCCTTCCATAATGATCATCACTGCCTTAATCTCAGAATTTATTCATTTGAGTTTTAATTTTTGAGGTATCTGAACTATATTACCAAACAGTTATTTCAAAATCATTTTATAGTAGTTTATTTCCCTGATGCAAAGACTGTAAACTCACTAAAGGTTAACTAAAGTATTTTTTCTTTTAATTCTTAAGTTGTGTAGTATATACACTTTTAAGTAATAATATAACATAGACGGTGGGTAGGAGAAAAATATATATAGACCATCCTAGGCTACTGTCAAGAGCAATCTGTAATTTGTTCATGTAAAAGTACATATGCCATTATAAATCACATGGTTCACAATACGAGAAATTTTCTGAAGAAATGTGAAAAGGATCTGCAACAAGGAGCTTTAAAAAGAAAAGTACACAGGGGCCAGCCTGGTGGTGCAGTGGTCACGTTCACGCATTCTGCTTTGACGCCCCGGGGTTCGCCAGTTCCGATCCTGGGTGTGGACCTATGCACCACTTATCAAGCCATGCTGTGGCAAGCATCCCACATATAAAGTAGAGGAAGATGGGCATGGATGTTAGCCAAGAGCCAGTCTTCTTCAGCAAAAAGAGGAGGATTGGTGGCAGATGTTAGCTCAGGGAAAATCTTCCTCAAAAAACAAAAAGGACACAGAATAATTTAAATAAGAGGGAAATTTTTTGTAAGTTTAATATATATATATTTTCTTTTATGAAAAGTAGAATATTTGACTTTATATTGGGAAATATATTTCTCAACAAGTCAATAAGCAAAATGTATTTGCGTCATTATGATCTAAAAGTACTTTCCACTTTTTATGTATCACATATAGGTTAAATATGAAATGAACGGTCCAAAAATTTAGTTTTGGCATATGAATGCCATTTGTTAAGTCTGCAGCATATTGTAAATCTAAGCCCAAATGCAGATCGACAAAAAGGCATCAAACTTTCACCTTTTGCTAACTCATGAAAATTAAAATATGATGCTTAAAAATAATGTCAAATCATTTATACTCATTTAAACCATAAAGAAAAATGAATGGTCCATGGTGTGGACTCTCTTATTGCATATGGCTTTTCAATGATTCTCTTCTAGTTATGGAACACTGTTTACTTAATCTAGTTTATTTTCTAAATACAATGAAAATTAGAAAGAATAGGAGAACCTGTATCCTCTTAATATCTTTTCCTTTACTCACACAATTCTTTTCTTCTTGAATATGCACGTCATCTGATAACTAGCAATCTTCAAGTTCATCCATAAATGTGGATGAAAAAAATAGTAGGAAAAATGTTAAATCTTGAAAGTACTACAGGAAAATTCTTAAGAAAATGGTCAGAGAAAGTTTGTCACTACAAAATAACCTGACTTCATTACTGAGTTTCAAATCGTCCTCCTTTTTGCAATTTTGTCCTCTTCACTTTGCCCATCTCTCTGTTAATTATTATTTTCTGTCTATCACACATCTCTAAGTTTAAAAGGTGTAGGTGTCAAATGGAGTAATAGAAAGAACATAAAACGAAAGATCAGTCAATGTTGCTACGTACTAATTGTAGATCCTTTAGTCTAAGAAGCAACTAAAATCATTGTTAAAATGGCCTTTGGTGATGACCCACAGATCTAATTTACCTCAATTAGACTTTGCACTAAAATGTTGCCTAAAACTTAGGTACCTGTGAGACTTCTTTAATTTACATGTAGGTACATCAAATATGACAGGAAGATGAACTTGTAGGCTTCATGTCACAAAGAGTGTGAAGGGCCCGCAAGGGAGTCAGAGGGAATCCTGGCTTCCACACTCTCTGTCCACATTTACCTGGGTCTTCATTTTCTTTTACTGTAAAAATAGGTCATATGGACAATCAAATGAGATAAGAACGTACCTAATACCATGAGTGAGACTTAGTGTGTTGTGAGCATGCTAATTCCTTTTCATATTACTGATTCCAACTAGCTAGGGGCCATCTACATAGTCTCAAGAACTAGCAAGCATCTTTCCTATGAATCACAAAACCAAATAACGAAGTTGTGCTGAAATGAATGTACTACTTATTTTGATTCAACATATACACATATTGACAAAGCCTCTACTTTTTTTTTCATTTTGGCTGCTCTATATGGGATATGTGCTTCATTTTATAAATCAAGAAAAATTTTAACATACTGTATATTAAGCTCCTAGGATGTTTCCAGGATAGAAAAACGTTATTCTTTGAAGTTAAATCCAGCATACTAAAATAACACATATTGTGGGGCTTAGTTGATGCTATTAGAAAAAAAAGAAAAAGACACTTAGTTTTTACAACCACCAAATATTATACCATTATTTCTATACTATTACACCATTATGATAATATTATCTTACCATTATTATAACTATATGTAGACATATTTAAATATAATTAGAAGTATCCATTACCTGATGTCCTTATTACCATACTATTTTTGTTGCCAGTAGACAATTTGCTCACATGTTTAAGATCCATGTAATAAAAATATCTTAAGGTCACTGAGCCAAATTCCCCCTGCTGTGACTGGCTGGAGAGTGGTTTTCCAAAGTAGGAGTGGATAATATTTCTAATAACCACAAACTATGAAACATGCTTCTAATGACTGGTCCTATACCTTTGTCACCCTTATCGCTATTCTGATATTTTCTTATTTATGTTTGTTTAATGGAATATAAGCTCTGTGAACAGGGATCTTGTCTGTCTTGTTCATCATTACTATGCAATGCTCTAAATACTGCCTGAGACACCATAAGTGCTCAATAAATACATTTGATAAATAAGTGAATACTGTATTTGAGCATCCTGAAATGCTGAAATAGGAAAGGAGATATGGAGGAGCTAACACATACATTGTTATGGGTGCCCCCAGCTTGATTCATTGGCTCTGGCCCCACCTACACAGCAACTATTTGGTGGCATGGCAGTGAGTCCAAACCAGATGATCAATGAGTCATAAAGGAAGGCTCTGTTGCCCTAAAATACACTGCTGAACTTTCCAATTTTGAATGTGGATACTGAGATAAATGCAAAGCTTTTATACAATCCTAAACAAATGACCAGCATTATTTAATCTGGTTGTATGCCACAAATAATAACAAAACGTTGCCCGTAACTCTTTTCAATAGCATGATAAAAGCCAATACAAGAATAAAGTACACTAAGGGCTTCTTATCATTGCTTCCACATTTCTGATTACTCCTTATAGCTAAAACAAATAGCTACCAATTTTGTAGCTAGCTAATCTGTCACTTTAGATATGTTCAAACCTTGCTTACATATAGAACAAGTATTGAAGAAAATTGTTTGGATTCAAAAGCTTTAAGAATAAACATTTCAATATGTACAGCTATTTCTTACTTCAGTAAAAGAAATAAGCAGAAAAATAAATAAAAGGCATAAAAAAGATTTTTTAAACTTCTCTCCCCTAAGTGACAGAAAAGGAAATGAGTGTAGAATTGATATATAAAATGCAGAATCTTATTTTTTTCCTCCCAAGTCCTATCCTCAGTATAATAAATTCTGTTTAAGTACCTATCACTTTTATGTTTTCAGCCCTCAATTACTCAGTGTGTTCAGTGGAACTCTGGGATAGAATTCCCATCCACCAGGCTAACAGCACTAAAGGAACTAAGCCCACTGTTTTCTAGTTTCTACTACCACCAGGTATTTACTACGTCTTTGGTCCTATTAGATCTAAGGAAGGTAGAGGCCGTCCCAGCATCTCAACAGGATTCAATTTGAGAGGAGCCAGGCTCCTTCTGAGTCCGGTCCTCCCAACTTCTATGATGCATTCCATTTAAAGGAATCTTAAGACTCTCAGAAAACTCAAGAAAACTGTCAGCTTGGGTTCAAGATAGAGTTTGCCAGTTTATTTATCAATTGAAAAGGAAAAAGGGAAGAAAATAAGTTTGAGAAATGAGAATTAGGAAATAGAACATAAAGTGCCCCCAGGAACGAAAAAGTGGGGTTCAGAAAATCAATTGTGTTCCTCAGAGAAAAATAGCCCTGGGGTGGAGGGTGGAGGTGAGAGTGTGTATGAATCTAGGGCAGGCATGATTTCAAGAATGGATTTAGTGGCAAATAAGAAAAAAACATGATGCTACAGAGATATCCAATGGACTCAGAAGCAGAGACATGCAAAAGAAAATGGGAGAACTCAGACTAGTTTTTATATAGTTTGCTTTCTCTCACTTATGTAAATTGGAATTTGGAAGGCAGCAGTTCACTAATCAAATCAACCTTAATTTGCACTATGGCTTGAATGTTAAATCTTACAGTTATAGATTGGCAGTTTTAAATTAGTGCCTTGCTAGATTACATAAACTTTTATATTAATAATTATTTTATACCAAAAATTTAAAGTATCATTTATCTTAAGTGTTAAAACACATTAAGTATTTATAAGTGCATCTTAAATGTTCATTTTGTGGCTGCATCTAAACCAAAAAATGAAGAAAAGCCATTATGTTCTGCTTAACCCCATGCTGCCTGCAGACAGATGATGTGATAGTTCAAATAAGTAATAATGTATAAACACTGTGTTTTTATGAAATGCATGTTAAAATTATGCCAATAAAGTACCTCCATCCTGGAAGGGAAGTAAACCGTTTTGATGCATACTGATGTAAGCTTTTACAAGGGATATTAGTCATATACTCAAAGTTAGTTCTGATTACAAAACAAAAATATGCTGGAAATTCCATAAAGATCAAACTAATTAGAGTATTTAATTGCCTCTGACTAATTATGGAAATTGGCAATCTCAGTAAGGAAACAAGTTTTTAAAAAAGAGTTTATATTTTAGGCCATAGCTTCCTCGGCTTCATTTTACTGGGAGCCACTTCTGTCATTTCAGATCTGATATTGCAAACTCTGTCCATAGAGAGTTATAAAGGGAAACGACCACATATGCATTCAAAGCTTAATTGGGACAAGTAGAAGCTACACTCTCAGACTTACAGCCAGAAGTCGTGTTGGCACTTTCCTAGACAGCTATATTGTACATTGTTTCTCATTAGCTTGACCTCTCATTTGTAAGGTATTTTTTGCTGTTAAAAGAGCAATTCCTTCCATAGAGCATATTTGTAGATCATCTTGACTCTTTTAACTCAAAAGGGCAAAACGTCTGAATCAAGAAATTATAAATCTCTGTGAAATATTTGGCATGAAACAAAAGACATAATTTCAGGCATAAAGGAAAGAACGTAGACTCTGGAGTTTGACTATAACGGTTTTTTAAAATCCAGTTCTGCCATTTAATAGGTATGTCTGTGAGAACTTGAAGAAGTTACTTATTTTGGTTTCATTCTCTGCATTTATAAAGTGAAAATAATAGCACCTAATTTGCACTGTTGTCACAATAATAGGGAAAATATAAGATGTGTAGCTCATTTATGAAAAGAGAAAGTGCCCATAAATGGTAATTATATTTTATACTCAATGAAAGACCATTTTTTTTTCATATTATGGCTCACTTCTTATTACAGATGTATGAGCAGCCATGAAGAATCAAAGAGAACGGGGATCTTCCTGTGAGAAATTATTCTGCCTCTGGAATCAAAGAAATAGGGGGAAGAAATAGGAAAAATTGAGTCAATAAGTAAATATTCTTCTATGTTCTTTAATCTTTACTTAAAGTTATTTGCAGGGCCAATTTCCACAGAAAATGACAGTCTCAAAGGTACCATTATTTACAAAAGTTATTTTGTATGGAAAGAATTATATGAGTATTCCAAAGGATATATATATATATATATTCAGATAGATAGATAATCTGAAGTCAGTGACATAATTACAAATATTCAGTTTCTCCATATTCTATTAAACAAGGACATACTCTGTTCATTCTCTCAAGCACTGATAAAACTTCCCTTGCCTTCTCCTCCTCTAGAGCCTCTGGTCTCACTACTGCCATAGAGACCATCAAGAACACTTGCAGCAAGCAGGACTGGAAGGGAAGTTTTTTCCACCCTGCCTCAAGGTTGGCATAAAAACACCAGGGTGAGGAAGGTTGCTGTGCTAACAATAGAACTTAAACAGCAGTGTGACATCTGGTATTACCTCCAGCAAGCCCCAGACACTGCTGCTTAACGGCTATGCCACCATTCAGAACTACCCATAGATGTGAAAATGTGTGTGCGTGTGAGGAAGACACAAATCTGAATTTAGGAGTATTCAGTTAGCACATAGAAAACCACTATGTCTACATCCCACCCAACCCTAAAATTACCCCACAATAGTATTTGTATGAAATTTGTGTAAGTCAGTAAGTGAAAAAAAGTTTCAAATCCAATAAAGACACTGTTAATAAAGATGCTCTCTTTCTGGCACTATCAATAAGTATATACTAAAACAAGAAGTCTCTATCTAGATGGTTGCTCTTTTGTTTTGTTTTAAGTAGCTTTATTGCTGATCTGTAGATGAATGTCATCACTGAATGGAAAAAGTCCAAGGACTCACATCAGCCCCACTAGAAGGAGAAGCTTCAAGAAATCTCCAAAGCTATGGCAGTGGTCCAGTGCCTGTGCCATATGGCATTCCACCTGCCCCAAGAAGTTTTGTTAACATCCTTTGAAGCTCCAAATAAAAATACTGAGATATAAACAATCAAGTCTGCTTTGCAGTTGGGTTTTTTGAGCTCTGTGTGGTAGCTGCAAAAATTCCCCATGCTGTGAGTGCTAATGAGACCCTCCATAGGCACTTTTAACACATAAAAGCAATCACCCGTAACTCACAGGCTTTTTCTTCCGACTATGTCTGACTGTATTCACTGCATTTAGCAACTAGAAATAAAATATACTACGAGAAATAAGCCTGCATGTCAGGAGGCAAGAGGACTGAAGATCTAAAAATGACAACAAAGTAAGAAAATCTATAGGTTCTAGGCATATTACCTCGAAGGATTTATTTCTAAAAGAACTAAGCAATTAAACACAAAAATATATTAAAATCAATAACATATATAAGTAAACAGCAATTACCAAAACTTAAACCTCAGCTTTCAGTGTATTCATGTAGGTTAGAATAGAATAGAAAATTATAATTTCTATAACCTAATGAAAAGAACGGCATGGAAATTAAAGCAAACTGTTCATCACATTCCTTTGCATTATTGCTCAACCACTTGGCTCACTCAAATATTTATTTCAACGGTTCTAAGCATTTTAGATTAAATAACATGAGAAGTAATCAGAAGCATGTGATTAGCTTGGTTAGCATTCTGAAATGCAAGGAAATATGCTTTATTCTAAACCCTATAATGCCGACCATATATATAAATCAGAACAGAAAAATATAATCTTAAATTATCTCTTGTTACAATATCAAATCTTCAATGTTTAAGTCAAAAAGATCACATGGTTCTCTGAATTACAAGGCACTGATAGAAAATGAAAAGGCCCCAGAAGTTTGAAGAAAATCTTATTATAAAATGACATACTTTTGAATTAAAAAAAAATCAAAATGGAGGGTGTTTCCTTTACCATAAAACATATCAACATCAGAAGTTTCCAGTGACTTCATTGTATCTTTCATAATACCCCCATTCCAGCAAGCAGTGCAGCCTTTACTGCTGCTTCTCAACAGGAGTTCTTAACCTGAGGTTCATGGACCCAGGGGTCCACACACAGAACTCAGGGCAATCTGTAAATCTAGGAATAAAAAAACATACATCTTTATTTTTCCTAACCTCTACCTGAAAGCTAGCACTTCTTTCTGTTATGAATATAGGAGGGAAAAAAAAACACACCCCACAGTCATATTGGCAGTTCCTGTGACTTAGTCACCCATATATCTTGAAATATTTTTTACTTTCAACACTATTTTGAAATTATGGTCATTTTTAGACCCAATGTTAGATCACATAATTCAATACATTTAAATACACTACTAAGAAGCACATATATAGTACATCACAAATAGTAAAATATTTTGATAAATGTATTCAATATATAGTCATGTGCCCCAAAACAACATTTTGGTCAACAATGGACTGCAAATATGACAGTGGTCCCATAAGATTAGTGCCATATTGCCTAGGTGTGTAGTAGGCTATACCATCTAGGTTTGTTTAAGTACACTCTACGATGTTCACACAACGACAAAATCACCTAACAACGCATTTCTCAAAATGTATCCCTGTAATTAAGTAACACTATAATTAATTATAATTATGACTAAACTGGTTTCCCTCATAATCCTATGTATTTTATTTTATGCATTTAAAAATTTATTCTGAGAAAGGGTCTATAGGCTATAGCAGATTCCCACCAAAGGAGTCCACGATGCAAAGAAAGGATATAATTATCTTTTTTAAAGGGAACACCACACAGACAGTGATGCCAATGTGTATGCTTCTAGCATGTGATGTCACAACACATGGAGTTACAGCCATTGGACAACTCATTCCTGCATGGCTACTTAGGCCTTCTTTGTTCCTCTTTTCTGCTCAGTATATATCTGAATATCATTCTCCTCAATTATTTTAAGCATCTAGAACCATAACTCAACTTTTATCAGGTAGGTTGATGAGAAATCAGTTTCAATATTTAAACTAAGAATGGTTCTTACTGCCCAGTTCTTCAAGAACCTCTGTGATTCATGTACCAAGGACCAGGTCAGGTCGAGGCAACAATGGGAAGAGGCAACATTTGTTTTTTGAAAACCTCTCCCTACAATTTTCTGTAACTTTTTTCTTTTTCAGTTTAAATATCTTCTTGTCTCCCCAATACAGTGTACGTTAGTCCACTGAGTTCTGGGAGAAGAACTAGTGGTAGGCTGTTTTTTCCCTAAATGAATACACCCTAACACAGACAAAAAAGACTAAAAAAGTTTGGGTAAAATACAAGTAAACAATGACGTTGTCCATGACCACTGCGCACGTGCAGTGTGTGCTGCAAAATGATGTAAGAGAAGGGGAGCAAGGTGGAGCTGTTCCAACAGCCCGTGGGCCCCAAGGAGATTAGGTTCTTCCTCTTCTGGTCAAAAGGGATCTCCCTGCCATCAGTAGGAAGGAAGCAGAGTAACTGCATGCATGGAGAAGGGGAGAGTTCTGCTACCTGAGGCTATAGGGCCAGCAGGCTCTCCCTATTAGGATCCACTGAATGGGATTTTGCCATTTAGCAAGAGTACCCAGACATTCAGGGCAATACTACCCAGTCCAAGTTATGCACTTAACCTTTTAAAAAAGTGTCAATAGGGGCCAGCCCCATGGCTGAGTGGTTAAGGTAGCACGCTCCGCCTTTGTGGTCCAGGGGTTCGCCAGTTTGGATCCTGAGCATGGCCCTAGCACCACTCATCAAGCCATGCTGAGGTGGTGTCCCACATAGTAGAACTAGAAGGACCTACAACTAGAATATACAAATATGTAGTGGGGGGGCCTTTGGGGAGAAGAAGAAGGGGAAAAAAAAGATTGGCAACAGATATTAGCTCAGGGCCAATGTTTTTAAAAAAAGTGTGAATAAAAGCCATTTACACTCTTACATCTTACATTTCAAACATAGCATTGGAGCAGGAATTTAACCTGCTATACTATAATTAGGTTCTGGCCTTACACATAGTATGGAGCCTATTGGGAATGAGGCAGATAGAATACTATGCCTAGAACATAGTAGGTGCCTAATAAATACAGTAGTCCCCCATTATTTGCAGTTTCACTTTCCACGGTTTCCATTACCAATTCAAAAATATTAAACGGAAAATCTCAGAAATAAACACCTCATAAATTTTAAATTACATGCTGTTCTGAGTAGCGTGATGAAATCTCACACCATCTTGCTCCCTCCTGCCCAGGACATGAATCATCCCTTTGTCGTCTGTGTCCACACTGTATATGGTACCCTACCATTAGTTGTTTAGTAGCCATATGGATTATCTGATCCACTGTCATGGTATCGCAGTGCTTGTGTTCAAGTAACCCTTATTTTACTTAATAATGTCCCCAAAGGGCAAGAGTAGTGATGCTGGCAATTCAAAAATGCCAAAGAGAAGTTATTGTTGCTAATCTCTTACTGTACCTAATTTATAAATTAAACTTTATCATAGGTATGTATGTATAGGAAAAGAACATAGTATATATAGGATTCAGTACCATCCACAGTTTCAGGCATCCACTGGGGGTCTTGGAACATATCCCCTGTGAATAAGGGAGGACTACTGTATTTGTTGAATAAGTGAATGAATGCTGTATTCAATAGAACAAGATAGAAGAGAGTGCTTTAGACTTCAGTCAAGATTATATTTTAAATAATAATCATCATCATCATAGCAAAGTTAAAAAGAGCTTATTCAATGGCAGGTATTGTTTTAAGTGCTTTACAAATACTAACTCACCAAACTCTCTTCACAAGGCCCACCAGAGTCACTTACAGAGGAAGCAGCAGAAGCACAGAGACCTTGAATCACCTGCCCAAAATCACTTCAGCAATAAGTACAGATCTGGGAACCAAATTCAGGCAGTCTGGCCCCAGACTCTGAGGCCTTAACCACTTCACCATACTGCCAAGTTACAATAAGATTTACGTCTATATTGATGATATTGCTTGTAAAAGGAAAATTTTAATTATTTTTTAAAGGGGATGGGAGATGGAGGCCAGGTCGATTTAGACCTGTCAGAGAAGCAGCAGCTTTACTGGGAAGGGTTGGCAGCTGTCTGGCAGGGTCTCCTGGAGAACAGAGGTTGAAATCAGTGCTTGTAGCCCTTGCCAGCTTCCACTACTCTTGCTCCCTCCTTTGCTCTTGTCAGCCTTAGCCGCAGTGTAACTTAAATTCTCTGTTACTGTTTCAATAAAGGCTATATTCCACATGGTTCAGGTAAATTCATGGTGCTCACAGATGGCTCTTCCTATAGTAGCTGGACCCTATCAATCAAGGGAAGAATTATTCTGTGCTGGAAGGAGTGAGGGGTCAACCTCCCACGGAAACGGATAGTCTGAAACCTGCATATGATGGGAAGGGGCCCAAAGCGTGGTCACTTGACAAACTTGGTGTTACTGACATGCCCCAAAGAAACAGACTTATATCATTACTCACAATAGCTTGCTATTTGGTTATTAGTCCTATAAAAGAACTTCTCCTTGTTCAATAGGAAGATTTCCTACCTAATAAAACATTTTTGAGCCAAGGACCTCATTCCAACTGACTAACTTCATGCAAGACCAGACCAATAAAAATGGCTTATAAAAAGTTTCTCGTGTCCAATTACTATTCCAACTTTATATTTATATAGCACCATGCTATTGACAAAGCACTTTGAAACACTGATTGGGGGAGGGATGGGCAGGTATGCACAAGATGGAAAAGAAGATGAACTGTTCCACTGAGATGAATCCAGTAGAAACCAGTTAGAAGTCCTTCACCAGCAAACTTAAAAGATAGGTACTTCCTACTAAAATCAGCCAGCTATGCTAATCACACTAAGTAGGAGTTCCACTAACTAAAACCACCCTTGAGTAGCAAGCAGGAGAGGGCTCTGGAGAGTGGCTGATAAACACCATGAGCTGAAGTGTGCTACTCAGAAAAACATGAGAAAATTCACATTTTATTGTGGCCGTTCTCTAATCAAGGCTCTATAGGACTCCATGCCTTGAAATCAAAGGTTTCAATCAAAATAACGAAAACAACTGAGGGAGGAAGAAAGGAGCACAGGAACCTGTCTCAGAAGCAGGCACTTGGCCTCTGTATCAATTATCACTATTGAAAGACATCAATGCTTTCATGGATCCTACCTTTTTAATGAAAAAAATGAAATACTACAAGGGCATACCAGAAAGGAAATTAGCTCAACATTAGTGACCAGAAAAATAGCACTAATACTTAATAAATATGGCAGAGTTATTTTCTCAAGAACTTTCCTTTTACACTGTACTCATGGATTCTCCTTTAACTTTCCAATTGCTGATCACCCAAGTACAGAGAGTAATCAACACAAGAAAGATGTACTGGTTCACATTCTCCTAAACCCAACAAATGCTGAAGAAACTATGGCATCCTTCAGCAGAGCACTAGGGCAACGATGAAGGTAAGAGAATAAGGATGATACTTTTAATAGAGTGAAGTTTCAGAGAATTGCCATTCTTCACAACTTTTATGATCGTGAACTGACTTGGCTTAAGGTGATTTTCTGCCTCCAATTCACCCCAGTGATGGAGAGTCGGGGGGCTTAGCAGTTGGAAGAGAAGACTAACTATATCTTTCAAGATGAAAGAATGCCTTTCCTAGTCTAAATGCTTGTTCAAGCAACTGCTCTCATAGATCAGCCTTAAAGTACCTGTTTGAGTATGATAAGGTTTTGTTTGTGGGTCAATCTTGTGTGTGTGTCTGGGGAGTTGGGATGCTGATGTATATGTTCATGAGATAATTTCAGCTGGATTAACCAGTGCAAATTAAAGTGGCCAGCTGTCAGAATATCAAAATAAATACTGATACAAAAACAGTCTACAGATATACGTTTTAAAGCTTCATCTCATACCATTTTTTACACTAAATTAAATGTCTAGCCAATAGCAAAAATTACTGATCACTGATCTGGCAGGGGTATGCTTTATCATTTCCTTTTATTTCCAGGACGGCGTGATGGTTATTATTTTTTATTCCTCTAAGCTTTCTAACTACTCGCTCTATTTTTCATGCTCAAGGTAAACAATGACACCTAAGCAAAACAGTTTTCTCAGGCCAGCCTGGTGGTGTAGTGGTTAAGTTGACATGCTCCACTTTGGTTTGGACCCTGAGCACAGAGCTTCACACCGCTCATCAAGCCATGCTGTGTCAGCATCCTGCTAACAAAATAGAGGAAGACTGCCACAGATATTAGCTCAGGGACAATCTTGCGCAAGCATAAAGAGGAAGACTGGCAACAGAAGTTAGCTCAGGCCAATGTTCCTCACCAAAAAACTTTCCCAAAAGCAAGGTTTTCTCTGATTCTCCTAGTGTTTCAGGCTTCAGTTTACAATTAAATATAGCATTACCATATCACCAAATTCAGATTAGAGAGCTTCTTCATTTATCATCAAATATACTTTTAGACTCACTGAAAGTGAAATTATTTTTCTTTTGCGTAAAATACGTGACATACTTAACAAAAAATGCAGGATTGCAGGAAACATTTCACTCTTTCATGCACTAAGAGAACAAACAGAAAAGCAGAGGAGAGAGTAGTGGTTGACAGAATGGGCACTGGAAGCAGTCACACTCAGGTCCAAATCCTTTTAGTAAATATGTCACTAATGATATGTGGCCTTGGGCAATTGACAATCTCTGGAGCCATGGTTTCCTCAAGAAGACTGGTTTCAAAAGCCACACTCTTAACCACTATGGGTACACCACTTCTCTATATAAAACAGGACCATTAATCTACATAGGTAGTAGATACATAAATAATTGTATCATCATGTGATACAAAGAAATTTCATAACAATCTTGATGAGGCAGTTTGACTAACTGGAGTTTAAATTGGGGAAGGAGAGCTGGTATCACAAGTGTGACAGTCATCTTAGTTAAGTAATGAGAATACTTGTAAAACATCTAATACAAACTCTGACACATAGCAGACATCAATCTCACTACTTCCTTTTCCTTAGAGAAGGCTTTGAAGACCAGAAATAGATTGACCACTGTGTACCTGAAATGAGAGATAAGAGAACATCCCAGAGAAGGAGGGTGAGAAGCAACAAGGCATACTGCCTTGCTCACAACTTTTTCCAGGGCTAGCCTGGCTTACAGGTTTTCAATTGAATATGGTTAATGGATTTAATACAATTTACAGTGCATTATTTTGCATTTTGAATGATATTCTTTTTTTTTTTTTTTTAATATTCTTTGAATGTTCCTCCCTCAAAATGCAGGTAAGAAAACCAAGGCAAAAATAGATGAACTATTTTACTGAGACTCACAGGGCAATTTAAATTCCATTACTGCATGTAAAATGCATTCGTTACATCACAGTCACATTTGATAACAGAATACTTCCAGAAATACAGTTTGAATCTGCAGCCAGGTAAAATGCTGCTGTTTAAATACACACACACACACACACACACCCTACCTGCATGCTTTTATTTCTAAACAAACTGCCCCGGCTGGAACTGTCTTCTAATGTACACTTAAAAGAAAATGCCCTAAAGGCAAATAACTGTATATTCCTTCCACCCGGCTTGGAAGTATTTTAGGTTAGTAGCATAACCTAGATTCTAAGGTAAGAAGATTCTAGCATCTCTTACCCTTAAACAAGTCTTGGGACCAGTGAGCGCCTTTAGAAAATGAAGTCAGACCAAACAATAGTTGATCTTCTGTGAGCTAAGCAAGAAAACCTTTTTTAAAAGGGCACTTCACATTTCACATTCTTTCTATACACATTCTGCCACCCTACCATCCGACCCTAATTCTCCATTGCTGTTTAAGGATAAATGTATTTAATCTGTTAAAGAAGGCTATTTGGTTCTATTTCCACAGCCAGGAGCTATGCGGCAGAAGCAGGGGAGGGGGATGGTTGACAGAGGCGGGGGAGCGAGGCAGCCACAAGGAGGTCTGTGTTTATGAAGATCTGGCAGAAGGTAACTGGAGGGAATAGAAGTTGCACTTACACAGAACAACCTCACAACCGTTATCACCTAGATTTCGGCTGATCAACTATGTATCCAAGTGGAAGAAGTAATTTTCTCCGACTTACCCAGAAGCCAACAAATTCAGAATACAACAATGAATTTTGATAACCCTCATCAACCACAATCAAATTACTTTATGCCTTGAAAATATTATGAGGTCCTATGCCCCCATATATTATTTAAATTCCAGGTAAATATCTTAAAATAAAAATGCTACACTATGATATAAGTACAAGGAAGTGCAACAAAGTTATTCGTTTCCTATGATGACTTTAAAAAATATCCTATGTAAATTTCTTGCAAAAAACTCACTTTTTGCTTCATGCTGTACTAATGCCCTAAGTTTGTATTTAGTCTGCAAACTGAATAATCTCATACTGCCACCAACCGTAACTCCTTTTCTTATTTCTTCCAACAAAACTTAATGTGTAAAATATTTCAACTTAATAAACTTGCATAAACTTTTTGTTTTGAAAGAAAGAAGACTCAATTCTAGTTGACAACAGCTATAAATCAGTTAGGGGCTTGGAACATTTCAAGTTTGCAGTGCCTGGTCCTAAGCAGGTTGAGCCATGAGACTAGAGCTCAGGAGAAATCTGGACTGAAGCTCTGGATTTGGGAGTCAAAGGAGCAGTTTACTCAAGGAAAGTCGATGAGTTCCCAAGAGAGTGCCAACTGTATAAAGAGAAGGCCAAATACAGAATTCAAGAGAATATCCACTTTTTTCAGCAGAATAAAGTCAGAAGAAACAACTAAGAGCAAAAACATCACAGAGGTAAGAAGAGGGAGTGTAGTTAATGAGGCAAGGGAGGAGTTTAGACAGGAGATGGCTGACCGCACAGACTGGACAGCGATCAAGTACCTGGGGAGCTGGGGAGAGGGTGAGCTCAGCAATCTGAAGTCCATGGCATCCTTACTGAGCTCTGCTGCAATAGAATGGATGGTTTGGGCAGAAACCAGACCAGTGGATTAGGTATTAATAAGAAATGCATAAATAGAGTTACTGAGTAAAAACAACTGTCTAAAGATTGAAGGGAAATTGGTGTGAGAGATTTCCTCGGCCCCCCGCCCGCCCTCCGCCCCCCCCCCCCCACGGCCCCCCCCCCCCCCCGCCCCCGCCGACGTTTTCTTCTTTTCTTTGTTTGAATAATTTAGCTTCTTTCAGGGTTAGGGGGAAGAAATTAAAACACAAAAGACAGTTGATAGGAAGCAGACAGTGACAGAGGAAGAGTACAGGTAGAAGTTTTGCTCTTTAAAGTGAGTTCTAATGCCTTTCTCCCACTCCAGAAATGAGTGAAGTCAGAATGAATGAATGGAGAAACAAATTTAGGTGTAGGAAAATTAAAATTGAGGGAATTTATCTCCACTTGTGAAAAAGCATGGTAAAGATTTGTAATGAAAAACCTAGAAATGCTCTTAAAAACAGAATAAAACATTGAGCACTGATCCTCAACTTTTTTTAAAGAAAGGATAGTTCTTATTTCACACAGGTTTTATAATTCTCAACAGTGGTTATTTGAGATGAAGGAGAGGGGTGTTAAATATGGTCCTGTGCACAGAAAGTCATCAATACCCAGAGATCTTGACTAGAGAGTATTGGGGCCAGATTGGAAAAAGCCTCCTTGTCTGAGTGGGCAGTGACTTGGAGATCAATACAGAATCTCCTAGTATATATGTTGATTGGTAAACCGAGTTAAGAGATTCTAGATGGATTAACCAATAGTATTTACAGACAGCATAATTTTGATCTCTTCTGATATCATTTGTTTAGACCTATTATTTCATAACACTTACTATGATCACACTGGGGGTAAGCTTCCCATTATTTACACTGTATCCTAGCCATTAATCAACTTTAAGTCTTCAAAATTATGTCATATATGTGTTTTTAAAATATTAATGATTTCTTAAAACTTCTCTCCTCTTTCCTCTCAATCCATTTTTTAACTCAGTACTTAAGAGGCCAAATTACCTACAAAGTCACAGCTGTCTCTCTGGGATTCAGCAGTTACACCCTGGCCTAGTCAGGCAGCACAAAGTTCCCACAGCATCTTTACTGGACCTCAGCCTTGGGGCACAGCCTTCCGTGCACACTCAGGCAGGACTGTGAGCACTTTGAAAGCAGGCACCAGACCTTCTCAGCTTTCTTGCCCCTCAGTGGCCAGCACAGGGACTTGTCCCCTGTAGCTGTTCAACAAACATTTAATAAACTGAGTACTGAGAATTGTTCTCCTTCTACATTTAGTATTCTTCTTTTATTTTTTTGGAGGAAGATTTGCCCTGAGCTAACATCTATGCCAGTCTTCCTCTATTTTGCATGTGAGTCACCACCACAATGCGGCCACTGACAAGTGGTGTAAGTCCACACCCAGGAACAGAACCCACGCTGCCAAAGCAAAGCGTGCTGAACTTAACCACTAGGCCACAGTGTAGACCCCCATTTAGTATTCTTTTAATATTGGAGTAAACATTTACCTAATTTCAGTCTACCCATGATAACCTTTACCCCATTTTTTCTTATTTATCCTGCATCAAGCACAGCCTCTGGGAAGGATTCCTGAAATCCCCAGCAGAATCAATTCCTCCTTTGTACCACTACATCTGCTTACAATATTTGTTACTGTGTATCATAATTATTTGTTTTTAACGCTTACTCTCTCTCAATAATTATGAGCTCATCTAACATCACTATACCCACTGTCCAGCAAAATGTCTAGTACATAGCAAGTACTCACCAAATGTTTGCGAATGAAGAGTACTTATCTCTTCACAATCCAATAAATCCATAGGTAGCTGACAAAAATATTCATCAGTATTTGTTTCTAAATAAAAGAGTAACACCTAAAACATATAGTATTTCCTTTATGAAATTTCTTTTATAAATTGTTCTCAGCAACTCTGTGAGACAGGCAGATTTACCATTATTTCCAACCTTACATTATAAATCAAAAAATCACTGACACAGAATATATCTGCCTAGCTCCAATTAGTATTAAGTTTTATAGTTATATTTAGCACGCAGACACTAAATTTCCGGTTTATTTTTCTATACACTTAAATTATCCAAAAAGTTGCAATAAAACAATTGTTTACTTATTCTCAGAGGTGATATTCTATATGCAGAAATATAGTATTTATATTTTTTGTAGGTATAACAAGCTTTGAATAATGCATTTTAGTGAATCATTGAAAAAGAATAAATTATTTTAAAGTAACACAAAACTGCCAATGCTTGATATGTTATTTAATATGGTAATATTTAAAGCTATAAGAGGCACCAAATAAAACTTACAGTGTAGAGTGTATGAAACATCCAAAAAGTAACAGACTTTTCGCTTCTATTTATACTTATATAGAATTACAAAGACTATTAAATCTGTTGGATTAACAGCATTTACTCTAATTTAAAGTAATAAGGATAGTAGAAACCTAAATCCCATTAATATCTTTGGAAGATAGAATGGGAAGATGGAAATAATTTTTTTTTTTTTTTTTTAAGATTTTATTTTTTCCTTTTTCTCCCCAAAGCCCCCCCGGTACATAGTTGTGTATTCTTCGTTGTGGGTTCTTCTAGTTGTGGCATGTGGGACGCTGCCTCAGCGTGGTCCGATGAGCAGTGCCATGTCCGCGCCCAGGATTCGAACCAACGAAGCACTGGACCGCCTGCAGCAGAGAGCGCGAACTTAACCACTCGGCCACGGGGCCAGCCCCGGAAATAATTTTTTTTAACTTCTCAGTTCTGTTTCAAGTGATGCCTGTTTCTATGATCTCATTACAAACTGAACTGACATTATCAGTTGTTTCTGAAGACTAATTTCCTAAAAGCATGAAGTTGCAAGGAATAAGAATGAGACAGGCTGGAAGAATATGAGAGGCAACACTTGTGGGAGAAGCCAATATATTCAAAGAAAGTCAAAATTCAGTGTAAAATTTGATTTGCATCATTTTATCAATTGCCACACTCCATTTTATATTGTAGGAGATTTTTATTTTTAAAAATAGACAAATACAAATATTTTTACTGAAGGTCTATAATGCGGCCAAGTCCTCCTTCAGGAGGGTTTACATATGTCATCTCATTTATTTTATTTTTAACTACCCTATGAGTACTGTTTTATAAGTACGTATGATTTCAAAATCTATGTTCCTTCCAGAACATTATGGATTTAGTGTTTAGAAATTATCAGAAAAATATGAAATAAGTTAAAATCAACACACTCAAAAAAGTTTGAAATCTCTCCAAATCAATAAATTTACTTTGGCAATATGAATTGAATGCTGCAATGTGCAGTCAAATTTAAACTTTTAAGCCAAGTTTAATTCTGACCTTGCAAGAACTAAATAATCAAGATAATTTATCGTTTAGAATGAAGTAAAAGATTACATCATTCATCCAAAAGAACAAACTGTTTACAGTAGTAACCTTTCACACGGCACCACGCAAGCAGAGGCATGGCTCTGCTCTTAATTTTCAGAATCAATCCACAAAATCAAACTAGGAAAAAAAAATAGTTCAATAAAATGGCCCATGCAGCAATGGAAGTTTTAAACTGAAACAACATGATTTTTTTTTCTAAAGTTTTCTTATAATCATTGTAAATTTGAAGTTTACGAATTTTCATTCAAAAAAAGTCACGGAGGATACTAAAAAAATAGTCTCTCGTTCCTTGTTTTCTAGGTAAACGGATTTTTTTTTTAAAGCTTTTCAGTTTTAAAATGCATGTTCATTACAATAAAGAAGAGAGAGAGAGAAAGAAAAAAGGAAAAAAAGAAAAATCAAAGTGCAGAGACATAGGAAATGAATGTGATAATAGAAATCCTTCTCATTTTTCAAAGTTTCTTTCCCTAGAAGTAACTACTGTTAATGGTTCCTTGGAAATCTTTCCAAATTCTCCGTGTATATATGTTTGTTGTACATATAACTGTATAGTTTTATCTCTACATAAATGCATTCATACTATTTGCCTTCTACATTTTACTTTTCTTGACTTAAAAATATATCTTAGACCTCTCTAACAGTATTACGAAATTTGCTCATTGGCTTTCATAGCTATGTAGTATTTCATTGAATGGGTATTTCACATTTTATTTTACTCACACTGAGGTTTACTTGCACTACTTCCAGTTTTTCACTATTACAAACAAAGCCGCCCTAAACTTCCATGAATTCTCTAGAATTCATGAAGATTACCTGAAATAACAAGATATCCTTTTAGGCGACCTGAGGAATACTGAAAATGTTGAGGAAATAGAGAAACCGTTATGAAGATCCAATACGCCAATCAATTACTTTGCAAATGAATCAAGAATTTATAGGAAAATAATTCTCATAGCAATATGGTTAATTATCTGATGAAGAAATCTCTATCCATGTTCAAAAAGGCAAACAAAGATAATGATAGAACTGGGTTTCAACAAAACAAAGTAGAATATGTTGTCAGTTGAAAAGGAAGACACGTCTTAAATACAAACACCAATTCCAAGAAACCTTAAATGAGGTAACAGCTAGAAAAATAACCATATTAAAACACTCATCAGAACAAGTATACCATACTATAGCCTTCAAAGTACTTACTCAGTACTATTAACATTCTATCGAACAATAAATTCGCCTAATTCTACTGCTGAAATTGAAATTTCAAAAGTTTAAAATAACTTTGTTTCCCTGAAAATTTCTCTTGATGTCAAGCCATTACTTTCAAATTAAAAGGTTCTTCACACTTTGGAATTTTCACACATTAGTGATTTAGAGGTAAATATCTGCCTTACAGTAACAACAGTAAACAAGAAGGAAAAAACCTTAATTGAATATAATTTAGAAATCAGTAGACAGATGGCACAGAATAATGGAGATTACACAGATAAACTAAGTTTAGGAGTATTTAGGTTTCCATTATAATTTTCTCCAAGGATTCCGATGCATTTTCAGGCAAGTATTCTTTTCTTATTCTCCAGGACACAAGAATGCAATCACTAATAGGAGAATAAACAAGGCCTTCCCTGTTTTTTTTTTTTAAAGAAAATGTTCTCTCTACTCTGCATAAACTGACCTGACATGACAATTCCTCTAAATATGGCTCCAGATCTGCCCTTAGAATCATATAATACAGTGAGTAAGAACACAGGTCAGAAAGGTCTAGGTTCATATTCCCAGTTCAAACACTCACTAGCAGAGTAACTTGAGGCAAGTTCTGAGTCTTGTTTTCCTAACCTGTACAAGTAGTAATTATCTCATAGGGTTGCTGTGTGGTTTAATTGAGATAACGAACTCAAAGCACCTAGTACGGTAGCAGTGCCAGGTCACTCTGGTAACTGCAGCTCATTGTGAAGGAGTGATTCTTACTCTCCAGCCATGTATCTCATGCTGCAACCCAACTGGAACCCATAAGTATTCCCTAAACACACCCTGCAGATTTCTGCCTTTATTCTTGCTACTTCCTCTACAATCAGTATCTTTTTCCTCTATCAGTAGCTACTGAAATTGTATCCTTTCTTGCAAGTGCTACTTCATAAGAGCCTTTTTTTCCAGTCCACATCTGTTACTGGACCCCCTCCACTGCGGGACTTTATGTTCCCATGATACTTATATCTGGCCTTATATTTGTATGTCCTTGTCATATTTTTCTCTTTACATTGGAAGCTCCTAAAAAAAATATTCTCACTTATCTTTTTAACTTCTTCAATATTTACCACAGTGGGCACAAAACTGTCTCCTGACTGAATGTTTGAGCAGACAATACATGCATTTTTAGAGGTAAGTACAGAGTTATGTTCAGAGGTATGTACAAACTGGTAGAAATCTGGAAAAGTTATGTTTCAGCTCTCAGTGTCCTCCCTCAATGTGGTCCAAATTCCACTGAATTTGACAAATATGTTACTCACTGTGTCTTGGAATGGTAATTGTTTCCTAGTTTTGCTGTTGATATAATTTTTCCCACTTTTTCCTTATTTGGCATTTATTTATATGTGGGGTGTGTTTCAAGAAAGGAAATGGAATAAATACACATTTACTCTAGCACCAGTTACCAGAAATGCTGCCTTATTTTCTGAATAAATCAATACAACCTAAGTATATTAAGTCAAATACTTCAATTCTCTCCTTTAAACATGCAAGTATCTCTATTTAAAGCTATTTGATTCAAAAACTAAAAGTAACTGGACAACTCTGCTGTCACTTCATCATTTTTCCTTTTTCACTTTAAAAACACTATCATCGATATAACCATAATCCATTAAAATAATATGGAAATACGTATATGGAATATGTAAAATAGAATCAAATATGAAATACATAGAAGTTAAAAACGCTGAAAAGTAGGCAAAGACTAAAAGAGAATGATTCTCCTTTGACACATTAAAAATATTACTGTAGCTAAAAGGAAAAAAAAGGCCACTGGTAATCGCTAGAAAGTTATAACCCTGTAACAATGTTAATCTATATAATTTGACTACAGCAAGAATTTTACAGAATGATAGGATGATGTAACACGCCAATTAGTAGAAGCATAAGCTTTATCTTTCACTATTGTTCTATTTCTTGAAGGAACTTAGAGTAGTAAGTAATTTACTATTGTCATTAACCTGATCTGGGTGCATTATGATAAGAAGCTGCAAACTCTGCTAAAGTAAAAATTCTAATCTTATAACATGAATGGATGTCCATTAGGGATCATGTTAAAAGCCCCAACCTCATTTCAGTAGATATCTTATCTCACATAAAGTATGTTGCTAGACATAAAGTGTCACTAGTTTACCTCTAAATGATCCAGCCCCTTCAGGAAACTGGGTGTAGTTTTAATAAAATGGGACTCATAAGTTTTTATTACATTTATAATGAATGCTTTTCAGTTTTATAGGCTCTTTGAAGGAGCAATTTAGTTTCTCTCTTAAAACATGACTTTATATCCTTCCCAACTCTCAGGTTTCAATTTTATGTTGCTACCACTCTAAATATAAATGAAGATACTGAAGTTTTAATAAAGGTATAGAGTTATTTTTACTGACATGTATGGGATGCAAGTTTACAAAATTACAGGAAAAGTACAGAAGACTAAAATCTCTTTCTAGTCTGATTTCTTCTATATCCTTTCCATCATACATAACCTCTCAAAACCAATCAATGGTTATATCAAGGTATGTAACATATTTAGGTATTAATAAAACAGGATTCACGATATTGCCTTTTCAGAATAAAGTATAATAAAATCCTTTTAAAATGATTTATTGGTGCAGTGGAGAGTATAATGGTGTTTAATTTAATTCGGTGGCTCTTTAATCAGTCTCTTTATTATATCTAGCATATCCATAAAAAATTTCCAGACATACTGGCTTTATTTACACCACTGAAGTCTAATTCAAGCCCAAAAGTAGGGATTATTACAAACAAACTAAAGGTAGAAACAGGAAATTTTGGTTGTTTACCTTCCCAATGAAAGAACCTACCATATATACTAAGTCCTAATTAAGGAGTTGATATTAAAACAGTGACTAAGGCATTATCTCCGCCCATGAAAAACTCACAGCCTCCTGGAGAAATGAGACAGACATATAAACAATTCTAATACATTGTGATATGGCTATAACAGATATCTCTATGTATAATAAATAATTCAAAGCAGTAATGGGACCTCTGAGGAATAGCAACCTACTCTGCCCAGCAGAAAAAAGAAGACTTGATGGAGGTCGTGTTTCATCTGGAACTTGAAAGACAACAAGGAGTTCACCAACCAAACAATAGGAAGAACCCACACATATGACTACTAATCAAATTTAGTACTCTAGCACCATAACTTAATACTTTAGTTCTTATTTACTTTTGTTAACAACGATTTCAACAAAAATACAGAATTATAATGAAAAGCAAAAGAACTTTTCTCCATATATTTTTAGATTAAGTCTTCCAGAAATGCAAAATCAGATCTTAGCCACACAATCGCAATTTCCATCTTAGCTTGTTCAGATATTTGGGAACAATTCTTATCTATTTCATACCAAAAATCTAGTGTCTCACACATACACTTGGAGCACCCAAAGACATCTTTTAAATACAAACATTTTATTAAATGGATATGCAGAGCATGCCTACATCCCACAGCTAAATAATGAAAATCAATGTGTTGTCCCCAACCAACATTTATCATGTCAAATCCACAGGCAATTGCCTCAATTTCAGGAATTCAATCCTTATGCAATTTTTGGAGAATTGCACTTGACTCAATCCACATGAAAAACCAGATACTAATTTCAAAGCACATCTTTCATGGAGCAGCTTCTTGACTAAACATGTTTCAAATGTTGTGATAAATATATCACTCCTAGGATAAAGCAGAATTGTCATTGAGAAACAATCAGAAGCCAAATGGAAGATTCCTGTTTCCTTTACTATCAGGTTATTAACTTCCATGACCCCCACTCTTGGCAGAAAAAGTCAGCGCAATTAAAATCCATTAATGGAGCTTAAATTTGTCTAGAAAAGGAAACTATTAACTGGAGTGCTGGCCCCTAAGTCAACCTTGCTAACAATTCTTTCATGACAAGTTTCAAGAATCAAAAATAACTGTACTTGTCATGCACTCAGAGCTTCCTGTCATGTAGAATTCATTGTTAGAAAAGTGTCTTCTTTTCTCCCATGGAGGGCTATCATTTAAACTGATCTACTCCAAATATACCCAACGGGGCAAAGATGAGTGTCCTCACAGTTAGTTTCATTCGTGAACCCAGCCAGCAATTCAATTGCCTCTACTTTGTTCTAGGTTGCTGCACTCTAATGATCGACAATAAAGAGGATATGTAGAATTGACTCTTCACAGAGACTGGTTGAAACAGTGCTGAAAAATAGCATCAAAGGAAAACATTATCTGAGCGAGGAGAGAGTTTGGGGAAATGGACTACTTCTCTTTAGGAATGGGATAAAGAGATAATAAGCGACTTTATTCTATGAACTTTAGGTAACCCAATACTGATTGATTAGTAGAGTAGAAACAGAGAAGAGTGTGCATGGAACATTGTGGATTTGTAGACAGGTGGTCTGCTGAAATCCATTTTGGAAAATGGTGGATAGAAACAAGCAAATAAGTAAGCAAACAAAGAAATCCATAGGTGCCCACCATATTGGGAGACCAAGTAGTATAGAAAACTTGAGAGGTGGTCTCCTGCCCCAAACTGCAAACACTACAGTCATGGGCAAGTAATCTAGCTCTTTGCAAAAGGCCATTTGCTATCTAGACAATCAGAAGTAAAAATTAAAACTTCCCAAACTAAGACTATATATTCAGATAGACACCAGGAAAAGGAAATGGCTAATGATTAAAGGGATATTTCATCAGAGTTGAACTGATTCTTGAAACAAATTCTCCCATAAAAAGAGCTACTCAACTGTAATAAGCAAGGGATAGGTTTTCTTTTGTTTTGACCACATTCATACAATAAATATTTATTGCAGGAATCCTATCTGTCATGCATTGGTCTTGGCACTGGGATACAGCAGTTAACAAAACAGATACACATTCTTGGTTGTGCAGAGTTTTTATTGTAATATAGGAGACAAATAATAAGTAAACAATAAAAATATATAGCATGTCAGATGGCAATACGCTATGTAGAAAAATAAAGATGGCCAGAGGGAAAGGGAATATTGCGGAGGGTGTTATTTTAAATAAGGTGGTCAGAGAAGGCAAGGCATACATTTTTAAAGAAAAGGAAAGAAGTAATATCACTTGGGAAAGGCTAGGATTACATTACATTTTTAAAAATTAGTGTTAGTCTTTTAAAAATTAAAAGTGGAGGACCAAAGAAACCCAAGAAATTAGATTCATAGTGCTACTTATTCTGCATCTGTTACTGTTAAACATGAGGTAAAATAATTTATCTCTGGCTTCCTCTTTTCCATTCTCTGGAAGGAGGCACATGATACATGAACTATAAACACTAAACGGATCCTCAGGATGTCATGAAGCACAATCAGAAGCAGAGCGGGGCCGGCCCGGTGGTGCAGCGGTTAAGTGCACATGTCCCACTTCGGTGGCCCGGGGTTCACAGGTTCAGACCCTGGGTGTGGACATGGCACCGCTTGGCACGCCATGCTGTGGTAGATGTCCCACATATAAAGTTGAGGAAGACGGGCACAGATGTTAGCTCAGGGCCAGTCTTCCTCAGCAAAAAGAGGAGGACTGGCAGTAGTTAGCTCAGGGCTAATCTTCCTCAAAAGAAAAAAAAAAAGCAGAGCAATGTAATCCCCGAAAGATAGCCCCCAATTACTTGAAACATCTAAAACTTCTCTTGGAAATGATTTCTATGTTTTGGGACCACATTACGTGGGCTACCCTTATAATAACTTTGTTAGGAGTAAGTTTACCATGGTTGCTTTAATAATACAAAGGATCTACACACTATAAAACTGCTAAATAGACCAGATTCACTCATCAGATCAGTAATGCTCTTAAAGTCTAACCATCCCAATCTACACTCAGAAAGGAAATAAATCTCACTTTAGAATAGCCATCTATCACCTTTTACAAGATCTGCATTTTAAATTATTATTCTAAAATATCATTTCTCTAGTGGATGAGAAATTATGTCCTGTCCAAGAATTCTTCAATGACTGAGACAAATCCTGCTGTAAGTAGTTTTCAACATACTTTCACAAGTCCACAGTGCTCACTAACGCAAAAGTCTCATGAGAAGTAGCCACCTTTAAAATGCAATTCACAATCCCCTTCTGTTTAATACATTATAATATGAACCACAAGGCATCAAACGCAAGTCTATAATAAACCCCAGAGCATACAGTCACCTCTGCATTACAACATGCATGAGAAAACACCTCTGATTAAAATATAATATTCTGTACAATTTTCCATGCATACTAAGTATACCATAATGCTGACTGATGTATATTATGTGTCTTAACACATTAACAAAGTATCTATATCTAATAATATTACAATGATCTATAAGCCTTCTTTTCCCACGAAATTTTTATAATACTAGATTTTGCTATTGGGTGCAAATAACAAGTTACTTTTTAAAAACCTCAGAACTTCTTGGCCACCACCTACATGTAGGTATCATGCTGAACACTTCCACATAATAAGTCATTTAGTCTTTACAACAGCCTGTGAGTTTTGCTATCCCCATTTTAAACATAAAGAAAGTAAGGAGCAGGCCAGTGGCATAGGGGTTAAGTTCGTGCACTGCACTTTGGTGGCCTGGGCTTTGCGGATTCAGATCGCGGGCACAGACCTATACACCACCCATTAAGCCATGCTGGGGCAGTATCTCATATACAAAGTAGAGGAAGATTGGCACAAATGTTAGCTCAGGGCCAATCTTCGTCAGCAAAAAGATAAAAATGAAGAAAGTGAGGCTCAGAGAACTTAACTGACCTATCCAAGATCACAGAGTAAGAGGCTGGGATTCAAACCCCAGTCTTTCACAATGACTCAACTGCTAGAATCCCTCTAGGGAAAAAAAAAAAAAAAATCACTAGATCAGAATTATATAAACTGATGCTATTTTCTCATAGAAATGAAATTTCAACATGAGATTACAATCCTTACCAAAGGCCTGATGCTAAAGGTATCTGGAGAAATAAAACAGCATATTTAATTAACTACTTTATACACTATAAATCATGTAGTTCTGAGACATCTATAAATTAACCTAAAAATAACAACAATCTCAATGTTACATGTTTTTACCACAATAAACAATTAAATTTAGAAATTTAAATTTAATAAGTAAGTAATGAGGATACAACGTACAGTATGGGGAATACAGTCAATAATATCATATTAACTTTGCATGATGACAGATGGTAACCAGACTTGTGGTGATCAGTTCGCAATGTATACAAATGTCAAATCACTATAGTGTACACATGAAACTAATATAATATTGTATGTCAATTATACTTCAGTATAAAAGTAAATAAAAATAAAAATACGTAAAAAGAGAAAATAATAATAACCTAGATTCAATTTTATTTAGGTTTCCATTCTAAGTTCCTGCCTAGCTACCTCTGCCTTCTAAAAGTACACTTGACTTACTTTTAGAGAAACAAACAAAAGATAAAGGTTAAACAAACAAATAAGAAAAAACCTCAAGGACACAGAAGTTAGAAGGGTTCTTGCAGGGAGATTTCGAGAATCAGATATTTATTAAACAGAAGTATTCTGAGCACCTCTCTGAACCAGGCACCATGCAGGGCAGAAAAAGCAAAAAGGATGAAAGTAAGGTGCCTATCTTTAAAGAAGTCCTATTTGACAAGAAAAAAGGTAATAAAAATAAATAATCATAAAATATGAAGTGCTATCTGTATAATATGAGTATGCAAGAACAGAAGACTTCAGAGGAATTCTGAGTGAAACAGTAATCCCTGATGGCTTTTTGAGAAAAATGGCTTTAATTTTAAAAAATGTTTGTTGTACCACTCTCATTTTCTCAAAGTAAATGTCCCTGGACGAATAGCACACATCCTCGAATGTCGCAGCTGCTATGCCAGCAGCACCTGTGCCTGTAGCCTGCCCTTTGCTGATCTGCAAAAGCTTCATGTGTGAACCAATCCTCAATGACACCAAATTTTCCGTGCTTTGATCTCTCTCATTATGATTTCTTCACAATGTCAAAAAAAACCAACCAAACTTTAAAGCTTTGGCTTGAATAATAACAAATACCAAAGGTACATAATTGACACAATCAAGTATTTCTATCCTAGCTAAAAAATCCTTTTATTGCTGTAGTCATTACCTTGAACATTGTTGCTGTAAGGTCTGTTTATATTTTTATTCGGAGGGTCGATTAGGATGTAAGGTGTGACAGCATAGTACTAAGACTGAATTCTTTTTTATAAATACATCAAATATAATATATACATATAATACATCAAGACCTCATACATCAAATGAGTACAGCCCTTCAAAGTATTTTACCAGACAGGCTACATATTTGTTTCAAGGGTATTGTCAATGCCACTTTTAGAACTTCTCTGCGGGGATTGTCACAGAGCCAATTTACCAGCTCCTCAGGGAAATCAGCCCCATTGAATGTCAGGACATTGTAGGTCAAAGAGGTGTCTCTTGCTAGACAAATACATATTTTTCTCCCTCCTTCCAACTTTACCTCTTTGATTTCATGAATGAAATTTACAAAGTAACATTTCAGTACTAAAAAATTAAATAACATTAAGTTACAACAAATAAAAACAATAAAAACAGGAGCTTTACACACTAAAAAAAGATCAAATCAGGAACCACGGGCGATGCTATTTTGCTCCCACTCTGCTCTCTTCTTTGCTGCCGCTGCTCTGGAGCTGGGTCTAATCCTAGAGTTCCACAGAGGGGCCCATGGGAACAAGCTGAGGCTGCTGATGAGGGGGCCTTATTTGATTCACATCAGGAATCAGACCAGCAAGAGCGAGTTCATTTGTGCCCTGCTTGAATTAAGTGCCATTACATAATAACGTGGGGAAAACTGGCTGCAAGCTTTTCTGCATCATCTAGAAATACAATCACTCTAAGTAGAGAACTGCCTGTTCAGCTACAAACCCAAGTTCATACAACAATTAAAGCATGCTACAATACAGTGTTAAATCTCCAAGACAGCCCAATGACAACAAATCTGTTTTCCTAATAATATACTAGACTGCTCTAAAACTACCTCATATATTATCTTACTCTTACACAATTGTGATTTAAACAAATCCATAACCTGCTTCAGATCTCACTATGAGTAAAGTCCAGAGGTTTTTCATTAGAACACTAGATCCTGCTTGCTTTAACTTAAGCCTATTTCCTCTCTATCCATCCCAAGGAAACAAACAAAAACAAGTTTCTTTTAATATGTGTTCATGCAAGTAAGTTCCCCTTAGATTTCCAGCTTTAAGCTATATATGCCCAGACTTGCTAAGGCAATTTTTCAGTCTTTCTGAGTTCCCTGAAATCAGTATCTCCAACTGCAGTAAAGGTAAGGTCCATGCTTATGTTATTTTTGGAGTATAGCAACCCAATCAGAGACTCTGATCTTCAGATTTTTAAAGTAAGAGCATAGCCTTAGAAACTTATTCTCATCTCTCGAGCAGGAGAACAATGAAACAGAACAGAACAAAGCAAACAAAAACAATAAGCCTCATCAAGGGAGACTTATTTTTCCTAAGTTGTTACTCTTAGGCTCAGCATGGAGCCTAATGTTACAGCAAGTAAACATTTCAAGTAAACAGATAAAAGAAGACTAGCAATTGCCATTTACCACTCTTCAACTGTTTTTGAATAAAACTACTTTCTACAATAAGTATTTTTACAATTTTCAAGGAAATTTATTCTATGATTTAAACTTGGGGGTGTCTCTCCCTGCTTTGGGATATATAATGTGAAACTTTCTACCGAGTCCCAATCCCTTCATTTAGTAATAGCCACTTGAAAACCATCATTAGGATACAGCCCTGGATTGAAATGTACTTAAAGCATTACTATCAATAAAATTTACCTTGGAGGGCTATAGAGCGGCAGCCAAGGACCTGGGCTTTGGAATTAGGCTGCCTAAGTTAAACACCTCAGCTCAGTCACTAATACAGTAATCTTTGTGCCTCAGTTTCCTCATGCAGGACTGACCTATTTCACAGGGTTGTAAGAAGAATTGAGTTCATAGACACAAAGCACTCCCTGCAGCCCCTAGAACAAAGTAAGAGCTCAATTAATGTTAATCATTCCTACACTGAATTCTAAATCATTGCCCACCCTTATCATTCCCAGACTTCAAATATATCTTAAAAAATGTTCCATCAACCAATTAATTCCTATCAAAAGATAAAGCCTTTCTGTTTTATAAGATTAATTTTACTCCATCAGCCTTTTGGTTTGTTCTCAAAATTAACTTCTCATTATTTGGTATTCCAAGAGTTACCACTGATTAATCCATCCTTATTGTACCCCATCACTAAAGTACCCATCAGTTTACACATTTGTCTTCCTCCTGCTGCTCTCAGCTCAAAGGACTCCCTACCAAACAAACTACTATTAGCCTCCAAAATTCAATTCTGGCTCTTTTTTCACTGTTCGATCAGGAAGTAATGGCCTCAAACCAAGTCCATTACACAGTTTTATATATTGCTTGTATCACTCAGCTTTGGTTTTAAAGGCTGAAAGCAAAACATTCATTCTGACCATATTCAATTTGTTGATGTTTTAACAAGATTCTTTCAGGTGATTAATTGTTCAAGAAAAGAACAATAAATAAAATTTTCATTGACATGGTTTTATTTAATATTTTGAATAGTCCAGGTAATGGGAATGGTGGAGGAAAGATTTTGTCCATAATGTAGCTTATTATTGATTAGAATTCCAAAATCAAAGCAAATTCTTAATTAATAACCCCTTTAAATTATTTTATTTTGTGGCTGAATTACCACCCTGATACTTATTCATGTGATTATGCCCTGGCCCAGAGAACTGACATTTTTACTGGCAGGTTATGAAATGTTTGTTAAACTATGAAGTCTAATTACAAAAGCCTTCTTTCAGAGGCTCACAACGGGTGGAGAAGAGCAAGAAAATTATCTCCCTGGTGCCAAAGGAAGAGTTATAAAACAAATGAAAACAAATAGAGAGAAATATGATGAATGATACACGTGTAGGTGGTTTAGAGAACACACTTGTGGGAGGCTGGGCATAGAATACAGAGAAGAAAAGGGAAAGATTGGTCTAGTGCCATCCTTTGGGTCTCTGTAGAAAATGCTGTTAACATATTTACTTTTTTTCTCTTCAATGAGCTCGGCTGTAACTGAAGTTTCATGGTTGCTAATATGTTATCATTACTCAAATAATTAGAATTTGGAGCAATAGATTTTTTTAATTAGCTATCTCAAAGCAAGTACCAGTATAATCATCTAATTATCCTTTGAGGCAGCTTATGCACAAAGATTCCCTTTAAACATTCACTACCTTACTACCATGGTGCTGGTTCCATGTTTATAGTTTAAAACTAATAGATTTATGAAACTACAGTGATGAGAACCTAAAGAGCACAATTTATTTATTTCTTTAGAAATTTTAAAGTAATTTTCAGAAAGTAAGACATCATTAATTACATTTAAATTCAGAAATTAATATGTAGTTTCAGTCAATAAAAGTGGTAAAACTAATATTCACTTTCAATTTATACACATACCAATAAAGCCTAAAGGTATTTCATAGCCTAAATGCCAAACACTTAGCTATATTCAATCAAGAAGATTGCTTAGCTAGATAAATAATTACCACCTTTATCAGGATAAGATGCCCTCCTAGAATAACACAAAGTATGGTTCAATCAGCTTTTAAAGAACAAATGACTTTTTAGAAGATATAATTGCATTAAGTGAATCTCTAAAGAACATATCTACTTGATTACTCTAGCAACAATATAGAATAGTATTTGAACTATAAAATAACTTCGCTTCGTTTATTTTTATTGTATGCACAAGTATAACATCAAGAACCTGCCCAAAAGTAGATGGGCAGGACACTTATAAGTGGACCTGAGCATCCGGGTCAGGTAGAAAAAAACACCCTAGGTGTTCATGGTCTCTAGGCCCCATGCTACCTGCCTCTCATCCCTGTTCCAATCTGTGGAGGGAGGCCAAGTGTTCTCCTCGTCCTCTCAGATTCCAAGCAAGGTGCTCACTGGAGGGTGACAGGATCCCCTCTCCTTTCCCTCTCTTCCAGTAACTCCTTTGGGTTGAGACTTTGTTTTTTATGTTCTTGATTCCCTGCCTCATCTTTATTAAAATTACCTCAGCCTTAGTATCTCCATAAGAAGAGACCCCTGACATGAAGATTACTGGAGATTTAGTTGGTTTATTTGTCAGAAAAACTAGCAAGTTCTTCTTTTAGGATGCGACACACTTCCAACAAAATTATGTTCATCAGTTTATTCATCAGCTCGAAGTTCTTGGACTGGATAACAGGTTCAAAGATTTTCAGTTTGTTACTATGCCTTATACACAAACACCCAATTTATATTGTGTGCTATAGGTATTATTTTGTGCATTTAAAATATTATATATAATTACATTTTAAATTTAATTTAAATTAATTTGGAACACATTTTAGAATTGACATAACTGGGTAAATAAATGAATGTAAAAAGGAAAGAGAAAGAGAAGAAGGATGACTACAAGGTATTGTCCCTGTGTCTAGGAGTCATACACATTAACAAATAAAATACTAGAGGTTTGGTGAGACACTGTTAAGATGCAATAAGTGCAGTTTAAGAAGCTGACATAAAGCTAAAAATAAGGAAGATATATTAGATACAGGCAACTAAAAATAAGGAAGAAGTCATAAAAAAGACTAAGGATAGATTTAGGAATGTTCATCAGACTATTAGTATAAAATAAATTTTTTTAAAAAGGATGAGATCAAAAAGGAGAAAACAGAGAGAAAAAAAAAAAACTTGCAAGAGAACCTAGGAAATTAAATATATAAGGAGTCCAAAACAGTGTGAAAGATGATGAGCAAACAGGGCAGCGAAGAAGAGGAAGAAAGTAGACCTAGGGAACCTGAAGCCAAAGAGAGTTGAAGAGGAAAATGCTGGTCAGTAAGAGCGTTCACTTAAGAAAGGCAGTAAGAAAACCTGACAATTGACATCTTTAAAAAAAGTCATTTCAGTGGAGTAGGCAAGTGTAGAAGCCAAATGAGATGGGAGGAAGTGAATGGGCCTGCGCAAGAGGAAGCAACTCCCATAGCTGCCTCCCTCCCCTTTGAAATTTCTGATACTGAATGGCAAGGTTGAGAAAGGAGAGCCTGAAGAGGCATTATGATAAATGGCAGGAATCCTGCATATTAGCTCAGTCAGGGAAAGGAAGCAATGAAAGATACAGGAATGAGAGGAAAATAATTTCTTAAGCAAGATCATAGAAAAAGGTGAAAAGAATAGGCTAAAAGGTCCAGGGAAAATTTATGAGGCAGAAAAAGGTGAGTGAAGGATGTATATCAAAATGCTCGGCTGCTTTTAAACAATTAAAGAAGCAAGATGGTCTGCAAAGAGAGGGGAGAGGGTTGGAACTTAGAAAAAGTAGAAAGAGTTGGAAGTAGCCTATGTGAGATACTGAGAAAGATTTATCAAGAGGACACATTCCAAATAGCAAGAATTAACTAGATACATCACAGGATCCTTGGCCTAATTTTTCTGTGGTTCACTTTTTCTCTCAATGGGCTACAACTGTCATGCAGGAATAGTCATTAGCCAATATGGTGAGAGAGAGAAAATCAGTCTGCTATGGAATATAGCGTTCTACATTTTAGAAACTCATGCTCTTAGAGTAAGGTTTTTTGGTCCTCGGGAATATTTTGACAGAATTTGCCTCAAAAAAATTGTTAAGAGGGACAAGACCACCAGACAGATAAGTTTTAAAGCAGGAAAGGAAAAGCTCAGAGCCCAAACATGTAGGTAGTCTTACAATAAGAGAGTGGTGGGAAGGCCCTGTTCATCTGGTGGAGGGGTGACATAAAAATGAGAAGAGTGAGCTACGAGAGGTTGGAAAGTTTAACAATCCAGGTTAGAAAACAGAAATCGTGCCTAATGTAGCTCTTGTCTTTCTACACCCTGAGTGAAACTGGGCTAATCATTAAATCGTCCTAACTATTTATATTCTCAGTCTTCACATCGGCCCACTGAACCAGACCTCTCCCTCTTTCTCCATCTCTTAACTTCCTAGGGAATTATAATCATTAGTCACATCTGGGAACCCTCATCTGAGAGGTTAATTCCACTTTATAAAATAATATATCATAGATTTTCCTGTGAAAAGCAAGCAACTTTTGTTCAATAATTATGTATTATTTTTGCCATCACAAAAATACAAATGCTTTAATAACACTCAATGGATGAATAAAATGATGTTAAAAGACAACTATAAAGAAATATAACTATTACATAAATGCGAGTTGGGATGAAAAGGGATAGCAATGGTACTAAAGGTAAAGGACAACCCAATGTCAGAGCTGTGAATATCATGGGACATCTGCTATTTTTGTCACAAAGTGTCCTTCCCATTTTCTGCTCTCTCCTTGGGAGGACTACCCTTCTCATTCCACTTGTTAGGGTTCTCAATCCCTATACTTGAATTCTGCCAAGGGCCAAGCCAATTACAGATCCTTGAACCTCTGTCCACAGTGTCTAATCCAGGGTGACGAGAAGACCAAAGCAAGGTCAATTAGAGTTGTTCCCTGGGATTTTATAAATGTTCACTGAGAGAAAAGACTGTCTTCCTTCTGGAGAACTGAGCTAGGACAACATATGTCTGAAGATATCTGCTACCCTGTGCTCCTCTAAACCTTCCCTCAGGTAGGAAAAAATAAATACAGAGAAGCATAGCCGAGAAAGATGGGACAAAGAGGAAGAACGAGAAAAGGCAACCACACCATCTGAGCACCTGGAGTTTCTGAGGTCAGTTTCACCCCTGGACTTCCCAGTTTCATGAATCAAGAAACCATCCTCCAAATCCCCTAATCTATCCCTTGAAATGTTAACTTAAGCTAGTCTCATTTAGATTTCTGTCATTCGCAATCCCCAAACCACTGACATACAAATATGTTATGACACCCAACGCAGAACAAAGTGGTCTGTGCAGTCTAAATGTCATCCCGGCTGTTGAGCACCTCAGTGGTAGAGGTTGAGGGCCATTGGGGAGGGGGTAGGAGACTGACATTTGCTTGACCAGAGAAGAAAAAAGAAATCTGTTGTCTACTATGGCGTCCATAGTCTTTGCTTCAGCCCAGTCTCACTGTTCCAAATTCACTGAAAATTTGAACATAATTACAGATTGCCTCCACTACCCCATCAGAGGCACACCTTTAATAGTTAACTACACAAACTAAGACTGATCAGTGCTTCTGTTTAGCCAAACACATTCCACACAGCACATTTCTCAGGGGTCAATTGGAAGTCACATTCTGAAACTGAAGTGAATTATTCAACTTGTTCTCATCTTCGTTTTTAACTAGTCATTCAGGCAATTATTGTAAAACAGCCTGTTATTCCTGAGAAACACGATTAAGTAGACATGCTAAACCATGACTTGGAAGGCATTCTCATTAATGGAAGCGATATAAGAGAGAAAAGATATCAAAAGCCTGGATGGGAAAAATAAATACAGACCTTACCTTCACTCTAAGGAGATTGAAAATTCAGTCTTAAGAAAACTAGCCATCCTTACATGGAGATTTCTTTAATGAAACTCTTAAAACCCCTGAGGAACTATTCAAAATTAGATTAAAATGGTTCTACATTTATTGCCTTAATACCCAACCTCAAAATGAAGTAGAGACTGTCTTGATTTACCAACTCACTAAATCTTTATTCAACTAAATAACTTATATCGTTGGTGATTTCTCTTTTTGTATATTTGCTCATTTGTGAAAAAATGTCATTCTCCTTACAATAAAATGTTAATCACTTTGCTAATCTATAACAATAGCAATATTTATTAAGCACTTACTATGTGCCAGACATTGTCCTATGTGCTTTACAGGTATTCATTCCTTCAATCTGGTCAAAAACCCTATGAGATAGGCATTAATTATTTCCTTTTTACAGATGAGAACACTAAGGCAGAAGAGAGGTTACATACCATCTCTGAGGCCACACAGTAAGAAGTAGAGACAGAACTGCTGGAACTCAGGCACTTTGGTTCCAGGACCAGTGCGTATAATTACTGTGCTTTAGAGCAGTCACAGAGAAAGCTTTACTCTATTTCTTTTTGTAGGTGAGGCTGTACATGTGATAGAAAAAAACAAAAAACAGCAAGTTATGGCAGAATGGAAGAAGTAGCACTCTAAATGACAGCTAAAAAAAAAAATTGGTGAGAAGAGGAGGAGGAAGAAACCCAGGAGACGAGAATGGAAGGAAGATGGGGGCCAAGAAGGAAAAGAACAGAAGGAGCAAGGGGTTTAATCTGATGCCTCGAAGAATCTCCACACGTGAGCAGTGGTCAAGGGAGAAGACAGTGGACAGGAGAGACTGCAAGCTCATTTTGAAAATTCTGCAATATTAGGCTTATTTAAATTAGAGTTAGCCAAGAAGGAATTAGAGATTTAGTGATAATTTTGGAGCAGAGAGATACGATTTTTCTCGTTCACTTTACAAAATTATATGAAATTCTGGACAGGAAGAACTGTGATTAGAAAGTGACTTACAATCTAATCCCGTGATCCAAGTGAGATAATGAGGACTGCCTCTGCTGGGCTAGAAAAAGGGAAGGTTTGCAGGTTGTAAACAGGTCTGATATGGTGGAGTGAAGCACAAACACTGAGATCATAAGAAGGGCGGGGGTGAAAAACAGAGGCGCAATCTATTTCAACATATGCATCTTAGAGGAAAAGAAATCTTGAGTGAGATTTGCTGAGTGAGTAAGAACTGGCCATAATGGAAGTGAGAAGGGGTAAAGAGGTGAGGAAGAATGGGAAAATTGGAGAAATTTGAGAAGGACTAGTGTGTGCAAAGACTTAGTGACAAGAGAACACTCTGTGACAGAAGAACCGAGAAAGAGCCTTCAAAGGAGCTGAAGCATGGACCAGGAATTGAAAGGATATAAAGGAACTTAGAGGCCTCAGCCTTAGGTGCCCGTGGATCTCCATTCTGGTAGTCTGACATGAATACTGTTCAGCTAGTCTTCATGTGCTTGCTCCTGCGGGTGGACATTTTATTTTGCTTTGGCTTATTCCAGAACAATACTCCTGCCCCTCACACTCTGCAGGTTTTCATCCCTATTTCTTAATGTCTTCTTTCTCATCTTATCCATAGTTTCTGTTTCCTAATTTTGGCTTGCCATGACCCCTCATGGCCATCTGCTACTTGATGGCATTCTTTTCGCTTCGTTTCAAAGGTTAACTCTTTGTCTGGATCTGGCTAACCCACTCCTATTTTTGAGTCAGGCCATGTCACAGGACTAATGACCCGTAGCTTGATTATCTTTAGAACAGGTGTCCTCCTCAAAACCAATCATCTGTAAGGGAAATTGGATTCAAACTACAGCTGTTTTTTCCATTTCTAGAGTTTTCCCTAAAACTAAAAAGTTATCAAATGGCCAGAATTAAATTATTATTCTTAATTTGCAATTCTATGGCCAAAGAATAACAGAATAAATTAAAAAATAATAAATAGCACAATAAGTAAAAATTATGTTTTTCCAACATAAAACATATCATCAATAGCTAGCTTTGGTAACCCTGAGCATAGAGAAATATTTTTAAAAATACATGTCAATTAAATAGGAAGATAATGATTTTACTTTGAAGAGATATCTTTTATTAAAAATTCACCAGGTTTCACCTTTGAACGTGCACAGTACCTTCCAAAGATATCTTTTCTTGCTTATTTAGAACATTCTGTAAGGAACATTGAAGACAAAGCTTATGGTAAAAACTCAATAAATTTAAAGTGATGAAATTAATCATCCTTTCCCTCATAGTCCCTCCTATGCTTCAATAGCATGCATACTTTTAGGAGCTTTATTTTCAAGCCAATAAAGTAATTTTTTTTCAAATTTATGTAAAGGTCCAAATGTCATTTAAAGATTTTATTTTTTCCTTTTTCTCCCCAAAGCCCCCCGGTACATAGTTGTATATTCTTAGTTGTGGGTCGTTCTAGTTGTGGCATGTGGGACACTGCCTCAGCGTGGCTTGATGAATGGTACCATGTCCGCACCCAGGATTTGAAGGGACGAAACACTGGGCCGCCTGCAGCGGAGTGCGGGAACTCAACCACTCGGCCACAGGGACGGCCCCTCAAACGTCATTTAAATAAAATATAGGATATTAGGAGTTTCTTGGAATATTCTTTAACATTTAAAGAAAGTCTAGAATAATGTTATGTAGCTTATCAGGATCTCAATAAAAATCTAAGAAAAAGAAATTAAAGTAGAAGACCCAAACTGTAGCCATAGGCCAGACCTGGCTCAGAGACTTATTTTGTCTGGCTTACACCAGTGTGGCAAATTGTTTTTTGATGAACTGCTTACATATATATATAATTTATATTTATACATATATAAACTGGAAACTTCACTGAAAAAATCCAAATTTCAGTTTTCACCTAAAAAACAAAACAAAAACTGGAAGTTCTGGCAAAAGTAGGCCTGCATTCCCATATGTCAACAATCACTTTGAGATAAGTAAAAACTGTCCTCTTTAATCTGGGCATTTAGACATCAGTTTGTCACAGTCCCCACACCTCTTCATTGTTCACCATTGGTTAAAAGTGACTATGTTTGCCTCCACACAGAAACATTCTAACTGTATCAGAAAAAAACAGAAATACTATTTCCTCAGCACCATAGGAACTTTCCACATCATTTACATGAGCCATTCCATTCCTTGGAGAGTCTCCCTTCCTACTTCTGACCATATCCTTCTGCCTAAAGTAATTAAATGTCTTGTTCAAAATCAAAAAGCTGCTAAATAACACCTAGACTTGAATTTGAATCTTCAGACTTCAAAATCCAGTGCTTTTCCAGCTTTGGCAGAGTTAATATGGCTAGCAAATGAGTAACAGTCATGTCTCCCAAACAGTAATTATGAAGATATTCTAGCCTATGTGAATACAGCCATTTTTACATCAAGAGCTCAAATTTACTACACACAATAGGCAAAATAAGCAGGGCATCTATTTAGTCTAACTTCAGAAACAATATATGTATTATCTCCTCTCTGAATTCTCATCTTATTTCCCTCAAAAAGAAAAGTCAGACACAGAAAGCATTCAGACCACCACAAATTGGCACTTATGAAAGGAAAGTATGTCAGTCTTCAGGGAAGTCCCAGAAGGGAACTTTGGCAAAACATGACTTTTCTTCCAGAAACTTCTCAGACTCTACTTTTATTCTTTCTAATACAAACCTAACGTTGGCTCTTACACAAAACTGTTGAAGTCATCCTTTTGTTCCTTCCACATTTCTCATCTGTAAATGTGCTCATCAACTTGTCAACTAGACTGTTAGAATTTATACTTAATCCTCACACTCCCTCTCAGCTGAAATTTTCTTCCATCCCTTAATAATTTCCTATCTTGATTACTATAATTTCTTTCTTACTGTCCTCTTGAAATTCATACTCTTTAAGTCAAGTACGGCCAGAATATGTAGCTGAAATAACATTTCCCCCAACTGTCTCTCTTTTTCACAAATGCATCTTCACTCTCTCTTAGAAAATCCCAATTCACCTCTGAATCACTCCAGACACCTTGCTGTAATTATCTTCTCCGTCATTAGAGTATGGAGTCACACATCACCAATTCTGTCATCTCACATTCTTTGCATGAGGTCCTAAGTAGATACTCTTTGAGGTATTCTCTTTTCAAGAGCAGTGCTTTAAAACGTTGCCTACCAAAATGGAAGAGCAGGAAAACATTTGAAGGACTAACTATATCTGTATTTTCTTTCTTCCCTAGAAAAAGAGGGAGTGGTTCCAAGTTTATCCCACATCTTAGATTTGCTTTGAAATTTAATTTTGGGGATATAATTTCAAATAAATTGGAATTTGCAAGTAAATGGTTTCTGAGATTCTAACATCTTCTGAGCAAAAGATGAGAAGCCAAATTCTATCATATGAGGCACTAAAAAATGCAAATATTAGAAAACTAACTGTATCATCAAAAGAACACCATTTTAGGCAATAAGCCTTTCAACTTCAGAAGGCTTGGCTTTATGACTTGATAGCCAGTCAACCATATAAGCATTTTGAAATTTTTCAGCAAGAAAAACAAGCATCTTTGAGGGGGAGAGGAACAGAAGAAAAGACACTTTATCAAATGCATGCAGATATTTGGTTCATACAGATATTTGAAGTAAAACCCCAGATGGCACATTTTAATTTTCCCTTTGTAAATCTCTGAAAAAAAATAATAAATGTAGATGTACATTCTTATCCAGGATGTTCCTCATCTACTGATATGTCTCTGTCTCTCTCATTTTCTCATTGAGTCCAGCATCTAAGGTTTTATAAATAAATACCAAAATATAAGCAAATGTTCCAAGGTAGGAACTAAGTCTCTGCTCCTGGTCTAAAGTTTTCTTGAACAAAGCATCAAGCAAGCCTAGTAAACGAACATTTTGCAAGTCCTACCAATTTCTCTGCACACTCTTTTAAGCTGTTCACTTTTTATAAATGGATTGAACATTCTTATATCCTTCACATTTCTTATGAAAATAAATGTCTTCCTCCTGAAAGAGTTGCAAATCAAGAATGCATGTATCTGTGCTACTGTATGCTATATTTGCTACCTTTATTAAAACAAAGGGGTAAACTTGCAGCATATTTTCAGAAGTTTTATCAGTTGTTTCTATTACAATGTTAAAGAGAACTGCAATGATAAATCCCAGGCAACATAAACAAAATGTCCCCCATACAGTCTTAAAAGAAATCCTAGAAATATCCAAGGCTTAGACTTTCAGCTAGATCTAAACTATTTCCATCAACCAACAGGAATTGTGAAAGTCTCGACTGCCGGAAGATCTCCAATTAACCTAGTTTATAAACTGTAAGGTTGGAATTCAATCAGTTACTAAAATAGTTGTTGTTTCTGATTAATTATCTCAGGCTGACCAGTTGTAGGTCAGAGCTATGTATGTCAAAGTCACTCACTTAGTTAGCAATGACATCAAGGGAAAGTATTTTCCTATGAGCAGTTCTGAAATCTGGGCCCCTGGCTAAAGCAGTTATGGCAAAAGAGTAATAAATCTTGGAAATCAGTGGCCTGTCTCTTCTAATACAAGAAAATGAACATTAAAAAAACAAACCCAGCATCTCAATAGATGCTAAATCAAAGGGGGAAGTGTTTGATTGTAAACAGGATATTTACAGTATCTCAAAATATTTCCCTACAAATTACTTATTAATTTTTTTAAAAAGTAAACATGGTAGAGAAACTGAATGACTCTTTAACCAAATAATCAAAATAATGTCAACAATAAGGAATAATTCCTTGAGGAGGATATTTCATCACTAATGTTCTCTTTTAGCCAAAAATGCGTAATCTAAATCCAATCATGTGAAAACGCTAGATAAACACAATTTGAGAAACATTTAATAAAATAATTTCCTGTGTTCTTTAGAAATATCGATGTCACAAAACACAAAGAAAGGCTAAAGAATCTTCCTGATTAAAAAATGTCTAAAGAGATGTGACAGCTAATTGCAATATGTCATCCTAGACCAGGGAATAAAAACTGTATATGGACATTACTGGGACAATTGACAACACTGCAATATGGACTGTAGATTAGATAAAAGTGTTAAATTTCCTGAATTTGATAACTGTACTGTGGTTATGTAAGAGACTGTTTCTGGTCCTGGGAAAGACACACTGAAGTGCTTCAGGGGTGAAGAGGCATGATCAATACAACCTACTCTCAAATGGTCCTGGCCTGAAAAAATGTATTTTATATTTATATACACACATAGAGAATAATAAAGGTAAAGTTTTAAAATTTGGACAAAATGGCAAAATTTTTAAGCCTGGGTAAATGAGCATTCTTGGTACTATGGTTACAGCTTTTCTTTAATTTAAAAATTGTTTCAAAAGAAAAAGTAAAATCAGATTTTTCATCTTTTCAACTTTTAAATTCAAACAACTTTTCAAATTAAAATGAAAAGGGAAATAATTTGGCAGTAATTAGTAAAGTTGAAGAAGCATATACCCCAGACCTGGCAGTTCCACTTGAAGGTATATACCTTAAAGAAACTATTGTCCATGTGCACAAGTATGTATACATAAGAAAGTTTGTTGTGACATTGTTCCTTATAGTAAGAATTGGGAGCAATCTAAATTGCCACCAAGAGTAGAATGTATACATGAATTTTGGCGTAGTCATTAATAAATACTATGCATTGGGTGCCTAGATCAGAGATATACATGTTAATATGAATAATCTCAAAAGTAATGTTGGAAAAACTATTGCAAAATGATACCAAATTTTATAAAGGATGAAAACATGCAAAAGTACTATATATTTATCAACACAAATAATGCATCAAAATATAAAAACAAGCGTTGTGAAAACTGAACAGTAAATTCAGAATAATAATTAACTATGAGGAGTGAGCAGCGCACCCTCAGGAGAGGTACACACAGAGCTTCAATTACCTCATATTTCTTTAAGAAAAGAAGCAATTACAGCAAAATGTTAAAATATGATAAAACTTGATGGTGGCTACCCTTGTAATTTAGGGTATGTAACAAGTACTGAGTGAACTAATGCTTAATTAATTTTTACAACATGCAAACACTCTGCTATTTCAAACTCTTCAAAACTCTTTTTTCATTATTCACACCATGTACTTCAGCCTTTTGTGTTATTATATCCCAGCATATGATTACAGATTAGTCAGTCAACTTTATTTTGTAACACGCTTAATTACTCAGCAAATCTCCATTCTCTGTATTGTTTGCCTCATCTTGACTACAGGGCTCATTTAAAGTGTTTCCTGCAGTTCTCCTTGAAGTTGAAAATTTCATACCTGGGCTGGCTGATATTTATTAAGGTTAAAAAGGTATTAACCTTCACGGTTACAACGGAATTCTAAGCAGTGTCAGGCCTTCATTGAGACCACAGCTCACTGTGCGTAGTTGCCATTTCTTCAGTTGCACAGTATTTTTATCGAAGTCAACAGCCGGTGCAGGCATTATATGATATGAAAGGATAACAGAAACATGCTGCACAGACTAGGGAGAAAAGTATGAAATGCCTTTTAAATTGTTACAAGAAAAGAAATAGTGCTCTACAGCGGAGGAAACTGGAGATAGAAAACAGAGCTCCTCATTTCTGTTCTGCCACTCACTCCTTGCGGCCTTAGGCAACCCACAGCCCCTCTCTCAACTTGCAATTACTCACGTGGAGATAATGACAATGTCCTGCCAACCTTACAGGATTGGTGTGAAGCCTGAAAGAGAGGATGCATGTGGAAGTGCTTTGTGAATGATAAAGCATTCAAAAATTACAACGTGTGATTGCCATTATTCTGATCATTTCAGAACTAAAAATTATACTTATAAAATGAATCCAATAAAATTCTCAGAAACAAATAGATATGGAAAATCAATTTGGGGGCCTCAAGCCATGGCTTGTATGTGAGTGAGTATATCTGTTCCAGGAAGACTTCCATAAGAAAATAAGAAACTGCCAATGACATTTTAGGAAGGAACTCTGTTCAAAGGAGGAGATACATGCATACTGAAGAAAGGAGTCTGGAGTACTTTCTCCCAAAATTACTCAAGGACTAAATTAAACGGTGATTGCAATTTGTGTGCAAAAACTCAAGTGGACACTAGCTGACCGGGGTTGGCATGATGGAGCATGCCAAGAGTTGCTGCTTTCCTTAAAGCAGTTCAAGTGTGCACAATGGACTCCTAGGGTCCCCGAGAAACTTTCAGGAATCTGTGAGGGCAAATTATTTTCATAATAACACTAAGATGTCATTTGCCTTTTTTGCTGTGTGGATGTTTGCTCAGAGAGTGCAAAAGCACTGATAGAAGAATTGCTGTGCCTTAGCACAAACCAAGGCCATGGCACCAAACTGTATTAGTCACCATTGCATTCTTTACTGCCATGCACTTGCATTGAAACAAACAAAGGCTGTATCATTCAAGAATATCTTTATGAAGCAGTAAAAAATCTTAATTCTGTTATATCCCAACTCTTGAGTTCAAATCATTTTTTTATTCTGTGTGGTAGAATGGCAAATAGACAGTACTTGTTACATACCCTAAACTACAAGGGTTGTTCAAGGAACAGCACCTGTGTGGTTGTTTTAGTTGTGACCTGAACCAGCCACTTTTTCAGGGAACATCAATTTTTACTTGGAGGAACAACTGACAGACAAACTACAAGTTTCAGACTTGAGTTTCTGGCAGACGTTTTCGCAAAAATGAATGAACTGAATCTGTCGCTTCTAGAAAAACAACTGGCAGTATTCATTGCCAGTGGTAACATTAAGCTTTCAAGCAAAAATTAGAAGTTTGAAAAACTTTTAATGGCTCTGTGAGTGTAACAGCTTTCAAATACAATTTTTTCTGATGAGATCAGTGGTGATATTCACAAATGGGATTTGCTTATGCTGTATAATGAAATGCATCAACATTTGGAGGATCTACAAAACTCAGTGAATCAATATTTTCCAAATGACCAATGCATGTTGTTACAATACTATGCATGGGTTAAATATTTCTTTTAAGCGCAAGATAGTTCCATGGGTTTTAAAGTAACAAAACACAAAAAGTTCATTAATACGGTTTCAGATTTCAGATTGTAACTTATCTTTAAGAAAGTACCACTTGTTGAATTTTGGTGTAGTACCAAAGAAGAATGTCCACGACTACCCAATAACACTATTGAAGTACTCTTCCATTTTCCAATCAATGAAGTGGGCTACACCAGGGGGGGAAAAAGGAATGAAGTGAAGAGTGGATCAAAGTAGTAGAGTTGAAAGGAAAGGAAATGACCCAATTCTATCACATGATTCTTCAACGAGACCAGCGAACATTACAATACATACTGTGCCTCTCCTGCTTCAGTGTGCTTTTGCTTCCAAAAATAACACCAGTAAGTGTTCTTCTGCCCTCAGACCACTAGCCACTTTGTCAAATTGTGGTGAGCATCCTCCTGACCTCCCTCCCCAGTCCTGTGTTCCTTAGTCAATGGCTGACAGTTATGGAAGTATGAATGTCCAGTTCATTTATTTGGGTTGAAATGGAGGCATAATTCATACTACAGAGCCCCCATGAAAGTTTAAACTGAAGCTGCCCCTAGAGAGACTTTGCCTAAAATCACACCTCTTCTCCTTCCCCACCCTGTTCGTTCCCAATCATCACTCCCTAACTGGTTTCTCACTTGCTTAATAAATTTTTGCAAATAAATGCTCATCTTAGTGTCTGCTTCTGGGGAATCCCTCATCAGACACTTGTAAAGAGTCATTCAATTGCTTGTTCAATGCTTCTCTTCGAATTTCTGGTAAATGATGATCAATTTGATTATCATAGTAATAGGAAGGTTAATCTATGATTTCATTTTATATCACATAATTATAGCTAAATGTGAAGTGAAATGAAGAAATTTCAATTCTTACAACAACAACAAAATTTGGTTATGATCTTTGGTTCATTTTTCAGAAAGGGCATTACCAGAAACAATATTTTTGAGTCTACAACATTGTAACATTCTTCTAAAAAACTGGCTAGAAGGAAATAGAAAGATTATAGCAATATTTGAAGAAATAGAATGGAGAGAACTACATAGGAAACACATGAGCAAGATTATAGGTCAAGATAATAATCAGTAGTGAGGAAAAGACTGGAAATGACATTAGAAAGAGAAGATGACTGGTAGGTTGACATCCCTGATGAAATGGGAGGGAACAAGATAAAGAAAGAAGATAGTGGATGAGAGGGAGAATGAATACACAGAAAATGCTGAGGTGGGAAAAAAAGGGAGGAGAGGTGGGGTGAGCAAGCAGCATTCAATGGTACTAGACATCATTCTCTGGTGTTGGTAGCACAAAGTATAGCACTCACCACACACTACTGCCTGGTTTCACCTTGCAAACAGCCAACCAGCACTTCCTTCTCACCAGTACTCTATTTAGACCAATATGCATTTCTCACACTCTTCTGCCTTATTCCATGACCACTGCTTCTTTAACCTCTTCCATTTTCTTCTGTATTTCACTTGCTCCTCAAATCATCATTTTAAGAGAACAGAGACTTCTGCCTCCAGTCAATATATGTTCCCAAAAATCAATAAGCAAAGGAGGAAGTAGGATATATATTACAGAATTTCTAACTGTTTTCTTTTAGGCTTCTATTGTAAGAGCCAGTTATTTTTATAGCACCCAAGAGGAAACTCTAGTCATAGAAACCTGTTCTGTACAAAACCATATCTACCTAAAACTTCTTTTGCCAATCCCAAAGGACAAAGGTAAAAAAGAATCCCAAGGCATATATGTGTCTACAAAAAGTCAGTGTCTATAAAGACAAAACCCAAGTTGAAACATTCAGAAAACTGCTCTCAGAATTCTGCATAAACCAGGAATAATCCACATCTAATATTAGAAGCATGCAATAGATATCTGATGCTCAGTATGCCTGTTTGTCAAAGATATCTTTTTACGTTTAAAATGTTACCAATAAAGCATTCTTATAAACAGAATTCTAGCATCTACAAGAAAAAGTATATATCTTATGGTAGCCCATTTTAAAGTTAATCGAGATTAGTATGTATAACATTTCAAGTGAATCGATACCTTGGAATGATATTTGAAAATTTCTTTCTACTATTGATCTGTTTTCTCATTAGTTGTATTTGTTAGAGAGTCTAATATGACAAGTTTTTGTTTCAACAGCATGCAGAGATTCCTGAACTGCTTCCACTGAAACCTAGCCCCAGGCCACAGAAATATATCAGAAATATTGTCAAGATTGGCTTCAGATAGGCTAACTAGGAATCCTCTTATTAAGAGATCATCTGCTGTTGAAATATTTTTTTCTCTGCGTTCAAAAAAATAGTTTCTGGAACACAAAATGATTCTCTTCTCCTAAATATAAGAGAAAGTACTAGCTGTACTATGCCAGCATATAAATAAAAGCCATAGACCTGAAAGGCTGTTGAGGTAGGGACTGGAGCCCTTGGGATGTGTGCCAGAATACATGTGTCTAGCAGCAGAGTACTTAACTTGATACAGCTAAGTCTATTTCGATCAACTTGTCTTAGGAGAAGAGTAGGTGGATCATTTAAAAAAAAAAAATAAGGCTCTAAAGGAAAAACTTTTCTTTTATGAAAAAAACAAAAGCAAAAAGGTATCAAACCTGGAAAAATCTCCCAAAAGTCAAGAAGCACTGGGCTCCAAGCACAAGAACCAACGTAAGTTCTTGATGATCCTTAGGACTAGATGGCCAAAACCAGCACAATCCCACAGGTCAGCTCTCTCCAGTGTGTGTTGGAAGTATAAGAGGACTGGGGAACACGTTGAAGTTCACAGCTATATCATCCTCAGAAATTGACCATACATTGGGTAAGTTTGGTGAATTTTGTATAAGATTTCCTAACTTGGGCAAGACAGCATTTCTGCCCCTGAAATTTACCCAAAATGCATAAATACTCTGTATTTATTTGCAAAAGTAAGATTATGATTAAATATAGGCTCTGCCCTAATAGCTATCAATTTTTAAAAAGAGATTTAACAAAGGGCTTCAGCCATTTCAGGTAAAAGGCATTTTATTATACTGTAAAAATATTAATGGATACACGTAAAAATAAAAGGTAAAATAATTTATACCTTTCAAAAATGACCAAAACATAAGAGTAAGCATTATGGCACAAAAAAGGTAAATCAACAAGCACTAGCAATGCTGGTTTTTTTCTTAACTCTCTACTATTAATGTCATTCTAACCCTGCTTTGTCATATATCTGAAATATTAACAGTTTACCAACAGCATCAGTTTACAAACCTTCAGTTCTTCCACTCACTCATCTTTATTACAAAGTAACTTCTCTCCACACTGATGACTCCAATGGAAACACTAACTAATTCTTAATAATTACATTTAGTAATTATTCTTTAAAACTATTGATTTAAATAATCTTTAATTTCTGTTTGAAAGGAAATACTGAGGTTATTAAAAGCATCTAAATCATGGGTTATGATAAGGATACACATGTACCAGTTATGATTTTATCAGCTTTGGGTATGAAAGTTACAATCAGGTAACCAAGGGAACTGCTTTTCCTTAGGGTCGCAATCCACCCTGGTTTCTGATAAGAAGGGCACTGCTGAATGCACTACAACTGTTCCAAAGTCCCAAGCCATATCACCCTGCTCCCTTCCCCCCGCCATCTTCTTCCATTTTAAATGTGCCATTTAATTGCTTAACTTGTCATTGAGAGAGACCTCAACAATGGACAAAATTGGATTTAGTGAAGAATTTCCAGAGTGTTTGACTAAGAGAGAAAAAGAATTACTGTATATATTAAATTACTCTATACCATTAGTGCACACTAGGCTTTTCCATTTCAAAGGTAAATGTTTGATGAGGTTCAATTAGAAGCATTTTTTCATTCACTAGGTTTAAATACGTGGGAAATGTCACATTGGAGAAATGCTCAGCAAAAGCCCAAGTGTAAAGAACTGAAGATTATGTAAGCTTTGGTAAAAATCTCTGTTACATTTTTTCAGATCTTAGATGTAATTTCACAAAGGACCTTGGACAGTGTGGGACAGGCTAGCATACAGTTTATTTTGAGCTCTATGGAACAACAGAGATTTGCAAGTTTTAATAAATTCCTAACCATAACTGCAGAAGATCTCTTTGGACTTCACCAAACAGAAAACAAACAATAATGAGTTGATGGGATGACAGGGTCTTTATTTGTTATAACGGCATAGAAAAAGACATGTATGCCTAAGCCATTTGTTTTAATCAAGAAAATGGAGTAGCTAGTACTCAGGATTCTTTATCACTGGATAATTTCAACAACCAATTTAATAGATGTGAAAGACAACTTCTTGTCTTGTAAATAATTCATTTCTTCCCTTCAGAAGTACCCACTAAGGTCTAGTATCAATTCACACATTAGCAAGGTCCTCCATATTCTAGAGCACATAGGGATTGAAGGAATAAAGAAATTTAAAAGGGAAGATATGCAGAAAGAAGATCAACAAGATGAAATACTTATTTTACCCTTTTTTTTTTTAAGATTGGCACCTGAGCTAACAACTGTCGCCAATCTTTTTTTTTTTTTCTGCTTTATCTCCCCAAACCCCCCAGTACATAGTTGTATATCTTAGTTGCAAGTCCTTCTAGTTGTGGGATGTGGGACGCTGCCTCAACGTGGCCTGACGAGCAGTGCCATGTCCGCGCCCAGGATCCAAACCCTGGGCCACCGCAGCAGAGCGCACAAACTTAACCACTCAGCCATGGAGCTGGCCCCTTACCCTTATTTTTAAGATAGTTTTGATCATGGCTTTAATATACTCATAAAAGTGTTATATTTCAAGAAACTCTAAATAATTAAACTTCATAGTTTATCTTGAAAGAAAATATAGGACAATGCTAGGTTTGTTTTACAGGAAGAAAACTTTAGGCTGAGGTAGTATTACATTTTCTCATTCATTCACTCATTTATTTTTTTTCACCAAATATTTATTGCCCACCACTCAGGTGCCAGGCTCCATGCCAAGCCCTAAAGATACTATAATGCTATGATACCTCTCACTCAGTTTAGTGAGCAGGTGTGACAGAGACAGAAATGAAACATTTACACTACCAAATGTACAATTACAGAATGACATACAATCTAAAGAAAGTAAACACAGATCTAGGAATATCTGTAACAAAGGAAACTGTTTTAGGCTTGGAGTTACTGAGGAAGGGGGATAAAGAAAGCTGTCTTTGAGAAAGAAATGCTGAAGTTGCAAACTGAATAATAGGTGGAAGTTAACAACGAGGGGATGAGATCTGACAAAAACAACAAAATGCAAAGCATCCCTATGATGGGTGGGGGTTGGGAGGAGGCAAAAACAAGAGATCATCAAGGTGCAAAAGTAAACAGTCAATGAAGCTGGAATGTAGGCAGTGAAGTGAGCAGACGAATCTGAAAAAGACTTCCACCTCAGGTTACAATTAAGACTCTTGGAGAGACCTTCAATTGCCATATAAGTAGTTTCAGCATCAAGACAGTTTTAGTTGTATTGTTGGGAAGGGAAATCGCTATGTAAGTAAGGGAAACTCCCCCCTACCTCGTCCCCCTCCTGCCCCTACCCCCTCCCCAATAATGCTATTTTTACTTTTTTAAATCAAAGGGGTAAAAACAAACTTCAAGATAGTGGTTACATCTCAGCAAGGAGACAGGGGAATAAGATAATGAGGAGAGACACACAGGCAGAGGCAGTGATTCTTAAGCTGGGTGGCCGATTCATGGTTGTTTGGTTTTTTTATTGTTGTTTACAACTTACAGGTTTTTTGCATGTATTATTTTATTTCAAACGTTACGTGAAAATGGGGGGCAGGGAGTAAGGCTGGAGAGGTAAACAGGAAACAGACTTTGCAGGGACATTTAGATCACATTAATAATTTTGGTCTTCATCTTAAGATAAATGAAGACAATGAAGTCTTTTCACATGGTGGTAAATTTGAATTTTCAAAAGATCCTTTTGGATGCAGTGGGGCAAACGGGTATGTGAAGATGAGCAGATGAGGAGAGACTGGTTAATCAATGACTGCAGCAGTCCTGAACTCAGATGCTGTCACTGGAGATGAACAGTGGTGGATGAAAATAAGATCAACAGGACATTGTGGTGGATGAAATATGAGGAATGAGGTAGCAAGAAGTTTCAAGGATAAATCTGAGACGAGACATAGGGTTTATACAACTGGGTGTTGAGATGTCATTCACTGAGATAGGAAACACTGGCAGAGAACCAGGCTCAGTCTTGAATATGTTGTGTCTGAGGCGCCTTAGAGATATCCAAGCGAAGATGTCATGAAGATAATCAGATGTCTAAGTCTGGAGCTCAGATTAGAAATCTGGCATAGCAATCAGATAGTGTAGCAGGATAGTAAAAATACCATTTTTTAAAGAAAAAATCTCTAACCTAAAACGGTATTTAAGAAATGTAAATTAAGAAAAAGTTATAAAATATTTTATATTTTAGATCTCTTAAATTCAGCTCATAATAGCATTTTATTGGATTCTTTAATCCTTTGGTTTAAAACAATGAAAGAATTAGTAGAAGTGCAAACACCAGCATTAACCAATAACATCTTTTTTAATGAGTTTTTCAGATTAGTCAACTATTAATACATCACAGTTTCAAAGAAATGAAAAAGAATACATTTAAATTTTGTCACGGGGAAAGAAAAAAGATCTTAAAATCGGGCACTAAGAGTGTACAAGATGATGAAGACCCCCAGCTCGGCTGGAGACAAACCTGAAGCTGCCATCACCCGCAGAGCAGAGCGGTAAGAAGAAAGAGTGCAGCACTGGGGCTGAAAGGTGGGTCTGCCCAGCACGAATTACCTGCTCAGTGCAGCTCTACTGAGAAAGATAGCTTAGGCCAGGGAGTCAATGCAACAGATCTTTCAGACTGTCAATAAAACTTCACCTCCTTCATTATAGTCAACGCTACTTACAAGATAAGTGATGAATACTGGTGAAAAAAGTAAAGTACTCAAGGAACAAAGAATTTCAAGTTGTCTTCAAGGACAAAAACATTCTCTGGACAACACTTAGGACCACAAGGCAGAATTTCAGAGGAATTAGTTTAACAAATGAATGCACCTGGAATCTGCTAAAATAATAATAATAAATATAAAAATAAGGTAAGTAATAGTTTTAGACAATGAAATACAAAAGAAAATACATGAGTCACAAATGAAAAATATGCTTGTTTCCAGCAGTTCATTTAGGCTAAAATATTCACATTGTTAAATCAAGTTTCCCACTGTTCCTACTGTTTCCTGAAACAATCAGAGTTATGCACAAAAACCCATGTAAATGTGTTTTGTTTCAGTTCAGTGGATTAAGACCGTAATCTTGAAAAATAGTATGAGTTTTCATTTTGCAAGACCATAACTCAATAAAGGAAAAATGGAAATTGACTCCACCCTGCTTTTTTAAAGAGTATACGGTATATAGATACAAATTTTAATAGAAACTATTACTAATTTTTAATAGTGTTATTCAAAACACTTTAATAAAGAATATGGGTAAGATTTATTTAAAGAACAACAGCTAAATAAGTAAATGGTGTGTGTGTGTATGTATACACATATAAACAAAGGAAAAAAATATTTATAATACTGAAACCAAGAACTGTTCAGACGTCCGATCAGCAGATTACTTGTTCTGTCTACCTTTGCAAGTAATTTTAAAAACTGACAAGAAACATAACACTGATTTGTCTCCATTTTTCAAATGATTAAAGTAAATTATTCTGATATTTATACCATCATATATTTGCTACTACTATAATCAGTGCATGAATGCTTAGGGAACTTCACTTCATACTTGGAGATGCGAATCATCAAATAGCAAACCCCATCTTACACAAATTTAGCCTTCATTCTTAAGTACAAAACAAATCTTTTATTCTTCCAAAAAGCCCAGCTCTTTCTCTCCTCAGGATATTTACACAGGCTCACTCCCAAATCTTTACCAAGTTAAGTAACTCATAAGCATCCATCAGATCTCTGCTGAAAGCCACTTACCCAGCAAGGCCCTCCCTGCTTACTCATTCTAAAGTGAATTGCTGTCTCTCTCAGAACACACTGTACTTTTCCTCAGACTAGCTGTCAACTTAGCGTGTTTATTTGTTTAATCTGTCTTCTTCAACACAGTATAATCTCCATGAGGGAAAATATTCATGTCTTTTTCATCTACGAAGAGCAACAAATATGTTAGGGGCTTAGGAAATATTTATCAACTGAAAATGAATGAATGAATGATGACTGAGCAGATGAGTAAAATAAAGTTAGAGAACCATGAATAAATATGTATTACAATTTTCACAAAAAAGTTCTGTAAGTGTAGACATTTTGAAAATAACTGAAATACTCCCCTGAGAATTTCTCAAGGAATATCACATAATACAACTGTCAAGTATAATAATTTTCTTCTGTAAGGAATACTGTCAAATTTCAGAGTGCTATCTAGGAAGCCAATTGAATCTTAAGACAATTCAAAATGGAAAACAAGAAAAAAAACAAAAATTTCTCAAAAATAAAAACTACTAAACAAAATCCCGTTCACACACAAAGATTTAATATCACGCATGATACAAAAGAAATGTTTAATAAATGTGGAATGAATAAATGTGCATTATTCCTACAACTATTTTCTTCACAATTATAAATGTAAATAAGTAACGTGAATTTACATATGATACTTCAACATAATTATCCTTCTTATGAACTTTAGAGAAAACGTTAGGATATAGAGCTGTTGCCAGTATATTTACAGCTATGGTCCTAGAAGCAGTGCAGAATGTGAGGAACAAAGAATCTTCAATTTAAGGAATTCACCAACATCAATAAAAATAGATAACAAATACCACAAAAATGCATATATTTTTCATAATTTATTCATCATATTGAATAATTTGGGGTGGGTTAAAAAGGAAAAAACACTTAGTTTCATGTGAACTCAGGAGCCATCACATGGAAAGAACTCAGCTGGGTATGAAAACAACACAGACACGAGAAATGGACTCAAAAGGCAGGGCTTAAGTCAGCAAAATCTGTCTCTGAAATGCTCAATTTCCCAAACCAATAAGTTCCTTTCTAACCTTCTTCCTTCCTCCTTTCTCTTCTTTCTTCTGTGATTTACTGACTTAATACTATATATCATTGCCTTATATATATAGCAAACACCCAATAACTGTTCATATTATAAAAGCCAAGAAGATTGGAGAAGTGGAAAAGCATCAAATACAAGCTTATAGAGACAGATAAAACAGGGGAGGGGTAGATTCTAGGGTCAGTCTAGGAGAAGAATTCCAGCAGCTGTCTCTCTTTTAAGTCCTCAGCCCAAATGATCTAAAAGAAGGGTTTTAGAGTGATAAAGATCTCTTAGAAGGTAACAGATCCATGTGAAAAAAACAGCTTTTATGATATAAGTCGAATTGAAATCTGGCCCAATATAGACATGTTACATAGAAAAATTATTCCAATTTTTTTTGATAATTTGTAATAGTGTGTGATAGTGGAAAAACTAAGGTTTTGCAATCAGAAAAAGAGTGGTTTGAGTCCAAAATTTTCCCACTTATTAGTGTAATGACCTTAAGTTCCTTAAATTCTCTGAACCTTAATTTTCGCATCTGTAAAAATAGACATAATAACAACCACCTTTCAGAATTATTCTGAAAATTAAATGGGAATGCATGTAATGTACTTGCCTTAATTGCAAAAATTGTAGCTTTCATTATTGGAGTGGAGAAGGAGTAGAGAAAATGAAGATGCACGCCTCCCCCTCACACCTCCAGCTGATGAAGAGGATGATTCCTCTTGTTGTCACTATGGCTTGTTGTCACTATGCCCAAAGTAATGGCAGCCATTCCAGTGTCTCTGCCTCAGAACATATTCCTCACATGCAAATTTGGACTCATTCCAGGGCTCTGCAAATTGGAACTTGAATGACTGGTTCAAATCCACATTAAGTTCAACATTATCCTATAGCCAATTTGCTATCCAAAACGCAGGTATGAGTAAACACTACCTACTTTTCCTGAAATCACCTCCCTCATTTATAAAAGGGCTTTATTAGGTATAGCATTCAGTATGATCAGACCTCAAATCCAGCATTCAATCTCCTCAGCACTGACTTCAACAAGGCCTAATTTATGCTCATTAAACACTATTTCTTTCCACTGTCATTTTTCACAGAATTTTGATACAATTTGCATCTAATATTCTCAAACTTAATGATAAGACAAAGCCAAATTGTGCAAGAATTATAAATACCTCCTTGGTTGAATCCACAATATTTATCAAAATCTGGAAAACAAAAATAATAGTGTCTCTTAAAGCAAGGGTTCTTATATTAGGGTCTAAGTGATTATGACTGAAAACAGACCAACTCATGATGCAGCTTATCAACCTGATAAGACCAACTCTTTTTAAAAACTTAATCTCCCACATTTTCAACTGCTTATTTTTTACTGCCAAGTCCCATCAATTTGGCAAGTGGATGAGAGCAGTAATCACTGGATAAAATGCAGGGAAAAAAATGAGCCAAATCAACTGATTTTGTTTCGATAGTCTATTTAATTTGCACAATGAGTAAGCCTAATTTTCTTACTATATGTAATTAAGTGGTATTTTGTAATTTTTGCTTAAAAAAAAAAGAGGTCGTCTATAATAAAACACTTTGTGTTCTTAAGGAAGAGCGGCAGAAATAGTTGCTAAGGTAATAGTTTGGGATTAGCATCTTATTTTCACAATAATGAATGCTTTGATTTTGACAATGAATAGATTTCCTCATTAGTACAATCAACATTCAATTTGAATAAAGTTTTGGTAGTGGCTTTTAAGGAAACAAAGTGCACCAATAATATAGAATGTTTCCTTAAGGATACACAGTTATTGCTATGTTACCATTTCTTCTGGTCAAAAATCAATGTCACACTAGGCCATAATGAATGGTTGCTTGCCAGCTGCTCTTAAACTGACTGAAACTCATCATTCTTTTAAAATCTATTCTCCTAGAAAGAGTAATTGAATAACTTCACTTATTTAAATTGGTGATTTGATTCACACATATAATCTAACCATGGTTTGGAAAGCATTTTACACATAAGAAAAAAGGCGGTCTTTATTAGTGTTACAGATGTTTACAAGATAGCCAATTTTTAAAGGAAGGACAGGAACTAGAGTCAATTATTAGATACAGATTCACAACTGTTGTCTGTCATGTTTCAAACCCCTAGGTGTGAGATTTAGTCAAGGCAAATGAAAATGAAGAAGGACCAGCTGCAAAAAATGATTTTGTTCTCATATGGTAATTAAAAGGAAAAACTGTACAGTGTGTTTTATCTATGACAATCCCATTATTTCCTGTCAGGGACAGTTCCATTTTCTTCTAACAGATTTGTGCTGCTGCCAAGTCTGTTATAAAGGCTAGTACTCATAGATCTAGGCTACGGACCTAATTTATATTGGTAGTCGGTCCAATTACCTTTGCTAAGTTTCTCTTCGAAGCATACCAGTTTGATGTCCCCAAAATTAAACACTATCATTCTCATTCCAACCTCCACTCTTAAGTCTCTGCCACAATGAACTATTTATCAACATCACATTAGACATCAGACCTACCCAGACCATATGTCTTAGATTGAGGCACTATGAACATTAAACGCTTTTAAAATGCAAGCCATGGAGCACCTAAAATACATATGGTACAATAATCACAACGGAGCACATCTAAGACAGGTAAATCCTACAGTGTTATAAGCACATTTTTCCTTGAAACACCTTAAGGTAACAATATCTTATGTTTTTATGTTTGAATTAGGCAAACATTTAATTTATATTTGCATGTTATTTTCTAAAAATCTATTAATTTAACATGCTTTTGAATATGACCAACAAGAGCGTATCCATCTAAAACATCTGTTAATATACTTAAGTCACTACAGGTGTGCATCATCTGAGGAAAATATATAATAATTCAAAATTACAAAAAGATCTTTGCCAAAAAAGTCACTTTAAAAATAGATTCACTGCTGTTTTCTTTCAAGTATCAAACTGAAAATCTGATTTGCTCTATAAAAACTTTATTCCTACACAAGACTGTGAGTAGTAGGCAAAGATGAAATACATAAGCTTTAAGCTAGATATAAATAGATGCTAATCCTGGCTCTATAACTTACTAGCTGTATGACTTGAGGGCAAGTCATTTAACAGTTCTAAGTGTTAGATTTCTCATCCATAAAAATGTAGATAATATTTACCTTAAGTTAAATAACGTGTAAAGTGTCAAGCAAAAAAAAAAAGTTTAAAAAGTTAATGCCAACCTAGCCTCCTCGTATGAAACGATTCTTACTGAGATAGTATAACTGACCACAGCAACACTTATGAATCAAGGAAGGTAAGTGCTGCTTGTTACGGCATTTAGAGGGAAGTACCAAGGGTCTAACAAATGCATGCTATGCTTTAACTTCTATCTTTATATGTAAGTATAAAGTACACACTTTATATATATGTATTTCCCACCAAGGAGGAAAGTACCAGATTTTCTCTGTCTCCGGATGATTTGTGGAACCGAATAACTTGAAACAAAATGAAGTAAATACACTTTAAGGGGAAAAAAAACATTTTTACAGTCAATGAAAAGAGGCATTTGCAGCCATTGCTAAGGTATTTGAAGCCTCTAGCAAAAACATGTGGTTAAATTTCAAAATGTCCTAACATTATATGTGAAAAATATGATTCAGCTGACCCAACCATGGAAAATGTCCTTAACCAATCTATGAAACAGGTTTTCTTTCCAGATCATGAAGAATTATTCACTGAGAGAGTTGTGCATCACAGAGCTGATTTTTTTTTTTTAAAGTGGAGGCTAAAATGAAAAGGATTCAGAAAATAGAACATTTGTTTCCCTTACCATCAACTTTTGTTGAATATGCTTTAGGGAAATAGAGACGGCAACAATAGATCAGAACAAGGACTGCTGTACATTGCTCAGGGATCACTCAGTTCAGCAATAAATCAGTCCCTTTGAGACACTGATTTTTACGTACAGCTGAGGTGTATCAGCTAGGAGCGCACCCAATCTCTTGCCAGATTATTTATCACAAAGCATTCCTCACTAAAACCCAATTTGTTTGTGGAACTGCAGTCACTCTGATTCACCTAAAGAATAAATGAATCTGCCTTTCATAGCTCCAACTCCAGAGCATCACAGAAAACAGGAACTGCATCACAACCATTCTTCACCATCCAGAGGCCCAGTTAAAGGAACAGTGGGGAAAAATGGATTCTGGAGGGGTGAAAAATCTGACAGGCTACAAAGCACGATTCATTAGCGTGAGCAGCGCGGGTACTTTTTGCATCACCTTCGTTCACCTAGAGAGCCATTCATACCACACCAATGAGCTGGCTGGGGGCTTTTTTCCCATCCCTCTAGGTTCTGAAGGCCTCATGCATCATCAGCTTACCAGATATGTTAGATGGCCACTCTAAATGTTCCTCCACCTCAGCCAAAGCCTACAGCACAACTAGATCAGGACTGCTGATGAAAAGAGAGCAGATTTGGGAGGCTAAAAGAGGAACATGTTAGAATTCTTCCAAAAAGGAAAGAGAAAGAAATTTATAAATATTCCTCAACATATTATGTTTGAACTCTGACATACTATTAACCTTTGTAATGTCTCAATTATTTTGAAACAATCTATTATCTGGTCTTCTCTAACTATTTCTTGATTTGTTATATTTACACTGAGCTGTATTTTACTAGGGAAGAAAAAGGAGAGTTTAAGATACGTTTTCTGTCATACAACAAATCTCTTTTTGTGTGCTTTTCTTCTGACTCAAATGTCTGAAGCTGGAAAATATTGTTACTAAAAGAACTGCCTTATTCTTTTTACCCTCAAGTAAATAGCTGTTGACTTTGGAAGAAACAACAGCAATTTTTTAAAATATGGTATGATGCTGTCTTGTTCACTGGTCATTCGCTCATCCTAGAAATAGTTATTAATCTGAATATGAAACATTTATTAATATGTTGAATTATGAAATACTTACTATGCTAAAAGTTTTCTCTACCACTAGTAATTCTCCACATAAATCTGTTACAGAATTAAAAGCTGCAACAAAACTGAAGCGCACTGACAGAAATGTCCACTGCACTGGTAAATCACAAGTTGTTAAAGTTGATATTTTTGCGTGGATTAGATATTTCAACAACAGCAATAGATCATAATGTCCCTCGAGTATTGGGCTGCAATCCCATATGACAGGAAAGTTATATGCGTTAGAGAAGCAAAATTTTCAACTTTAGAGAAAAGACCCAACTCCATACATCTTGCTTCTTGTTACTAAATATTTACAACTGCTTCTAAGGGTATAAAACTCTCCATTTGGGGGAAGACTACTACATCTATTGAACTTCCAACTTACAGCTAAAAACGTACTGCCACTCTGTCACCTCTTTCTTCATAAGTTTTTTTCCATAATACAACAACATGTCTGAAGGCCTACCTAATAAACTTTATCCTAACAAAACCTTCTCCTATCTGTGAAAGCTATGACATGAACAGAAAAGAGAAGCAGAACTTCCTTTAACCAAGTGAGAAGAAGGGATTTCTCAGAATCTTACCAATCATCACTTCTTAAAGTAGGTCATTCAAGAGTATGAAGAATGATGATCCTCTCTTTTCTAAGGCCACATGCAGGATTCCTTCCCTTAGAAATCAGTTGAAATGAAGCAACACTATATTCAGCTGGTGGTACATGTAAAAGGTAGGCATCATCAACCAACAAGTGGAAATGAATTCAAAGTGCATGTGTGTGTGTGTTTGTGTGTGTACGTGTGAACACAAACGTTTCTGAAAGTTTATGTATGGGGCTATCTAACAGAAATACGGCAATGGAAAAACTTCAGAATTGGGCAGTATGAACTCAGACCTGGCAGATGGGTTCCACAGATACAAATTTTAATGGCAGATCAACAAGTGCCCTAAACGTTGTCATTAAGTGTATATATTTTTTATTATTTTATTGAGGTCATAATAGTTTATAAAATTGTGAAATTTCAGGAGTACAGTATTATTTGTAAGTCACCATATATATTGTACCCCTTTATCCCTTATGCCCACCCTCCAACCCACTTCCCCTCTAGTAACCACTTATCTGTTCTCTTTGTCTATATGTTTATCTTCCACATATGAGTGAAATCATGCAGTGTTTGTCTTTCTCTGTCTGGCTTATTCTGCTTAACAGAATACCCTCAAGGTCCATCCAAGTTGTTGCAAAAGGGACAATTTTGTCCTTTTTTATGCCTGAGTAAGTATTCCATTGGATATATATACCACATCTTCTTTATCCAATCATCAGTCAATGGGCACTTGGGTTGCTTCCAGGTCTTGGCTATTGTGAATAATGCTGCAATCAACATAGGGGTGCATAAAGCTCTTTGAATTGTTGATTTCAACTTCTTTGGATAAACACCCTGTAGTGGGATAGCTGAGTCGTATGGTATTTCTATTTTTAAGTTTTTAAGAAATCTCTATACTGTTTTCCATAGTGACTGCACCAGTTTGCATTCCCATCAGCAGTGTTTGAGGGTTCCCTTTTCTCCACATTCTCTCCAACATTTGTTATTTTTTGTCTTGGTAATTATAGCCATTCTAATGGGTGTAAGGTGATATCTTAGTGTGGTTTTGGTTTGCATTTCTCTAATGATTAGTGATGCTGAACATCTTTTCATGTGCCTATTGGCCACCTGTATATCTTCTTTGGAAGAATGTCTGTTCATATCCTCTGCCCATTTTTTGATCTGGTCGTTTGTCTTTTTGTTGTTGAGTTGTATGAGGTCTTTATATATTTTGGAGATTAGCCCCTTGTCAGATATATGATTTGCAAATACTTTCTCCCTGTTGGTGGGCTGTCTTTTCATTTTATTCATGGTGTCCTTTGCCTTGCAGAAACTCTTTAGCCTGATGTAGTCCCAATCGTTTATTTTTTCTTTTGTTTCCCTTGCCTGAGTAGATGTGGTATTCGAAAAGATGCTTCAAAGACCAACCTCCTCAAGTGTACTGCCTATATTTTCTTCCAGGAGTTTTATGGTCACATCTTACTTTCAAGGCTTTAATTCATTTTGAGTTAATGTTTGTGTATGGCAGAAGATAATGTTCCACTTTCATTCTTCTGCATGTGGCTGTCCAGTTTTCCCAACACCATTTATTGAAGCGACTTTCCTTTCTCCATTGTATGTTCTTGGCTCCTTGTTGAAGATTAGCTATCTACAGATGTGTGGTTTTATTTCGGGGCTTTCAATTCTGTTCCATTGATCTGTGTGTCTGTTTTTGTACCAACACCATGCTGTTTTGATTACTATAGCTTTACAGTATATTTTGAAGCCAGGGATCGTGATGCCTCCAGATTTGTTCTTTTTTCTTAGGATTGCTTTAGATATTTGGGATCTTTTGTTGTCTCATATGAATTTTATGATTCTTTGTTCTATTTCCGTGAAGGATGTCACTGGGATTCTGATTGGGATCGTGTTTAATCTGTAGATTGCTTTAGGCAATACAGACATTTTAACTATAGTTATTCTTCGAATTCATGTGCATGGAATATCTTTCCATTTCTTTATGTCATCATCGACTTCTTCCAATAATGTCTTATAGTTTTCACTGTATAGGTCTTTCACCTCCTGGGATAAATTTATTCCTAGATATTTTACTCTTTTTGTTGAGATTATACATGAAATTGTATTCTTGACTTCTCTTTGTGTTAGTTCATTATTAGAGTATAGAAATGCACCTGAGTTTTGAAAGTTGATTTTGTACCCTGCAACTTTGCTATTGTTGTTAATTATTTCTAATACTTTTCTGACAGATTCATTAGGGGTTTCCATATATAGAAACATGCCATGTGCAAACAGCAAGAGTTTCACTTTTTCCTGGCCAATATGGATACCTTTTATTTCTTTTTCATACCCAATTTCTCTGCACAAAACCTCCAGTACTATGTTCAATATGAGTGGTGGGAGTGGGCACAATTATCTCGTTCCTGTTCTCAGAGGGATGGCTTTCAGTTTTTCCCCATTGAGTATGATGTTGGCTGTTGTTTTGTAATATATGGGCTTTTTTATGTTGAGGTACTTTTCTTCTATACCCATTTTGTTGAGAGGGTTTTTTGATCATAAATGGATGTTGCATAGTGTCAAATGCTTTTTCTGAATCTACTGAGATTATCATGTGATTTTTATTCCTCTTTTTATTAATGTGGTATATCACATCAATTGATTTACAGATGTTGAACCATCCCTGAGCTCCTGGTATAAATCCCACTTGATCATGGCATATGATCCTTATAATGCATTGCTGTATTTGGTTCGCCAACATTTTCTTGAGGATTTTTGCATCTATGTTCATCAGAAATATTGCCCTGTAATTTTCTTCTTGGTGTTGTCCCTGTCTGGCTTTGGGATCAGGGTGATGTTGGCCTCATAGAAGGAGTTAGGAAGTGTTCCGTCTTCTTCAATTTTTTTGGAATGGTTTGAGAAGGATAGGTATTAAGTCTTCTTTGAATGTTTGGTAGAATTTTCCAGAGAAACCATCTGGTCCTGGACTTTAATTTTTCGGAGGTTTTCTTTTTTTTTTTTTTTTTTTTAAGATTGGCACCTGGGCTAACAACTGTTGCCAATCTTCTTTTTTTTTTTTCTGCTTTATCTCCCCAAAGCCCCCCTGTACACAGTTGTATATCTTAGTTGCAGGTCCTTCTAGTTGTGGGATGTGGGACGCTGCCTCAATGTGGCCTGAGGAGCAGTGCCATGTCCGCACCCAGGATCCAAACCCTGGGCCGCCGCAGTGGAGTGCACAAACTTAACCACTTGGCCACGGAGCCGGGCCCATTGGAGGTTTTTGATTATTGTTTCCATCTCTTTACTTGTGATTTGTCTATTCAGATTCTCTATTTCTTCTTGATTCAGTTTTAGGAGGGTGTAGTGTCTAAGAATTTATTCATTTCTTTTAGATTGTCCAAATTGTTGGCATACAGTTTTTCATAGTATTCTCTTATAATCTTTTGGATTTCTGTGGTATCCATTGTATTTTCGCCTCTTTCATTTCTAATTTTATTTGAGTCTTGTTTTTCCTTAGTGAGTCTGGTTAACGGTTTGTCAATTTTGTTTATCTTCTCAAAGAACCAGCTCGTAGATTTATTGATCCTTTCTACTTTATTTTTCTGTTTCAATTTCATTAATTTCTGCTCTAATTTTTATTATTTCCCTCCTTCTGCTGACTTTGGGGTTTGTTCTTTGTTTTCTAGTTCTGTTAGGCATAGTTTAAGATTGCTTATTTGAGATTTTTCTTGTTTGTTAAGGTGGGCCTGTATTACAGTGAATTTCCCTCTTAGGACCACTTTTGCTGCATCCCATATGAGTTGGTGTGGTATGTTTTCATTTTCATTTATCTCCAGATTTTTTTGACTTCTCCTTTAACTTCTTCATTGATCCATTGGTTGTTCAGTAGCATGCTGTTTAGTCACCACATATTTGTCACTTTCCCAGCTTTTTTCTTGTAGTTGATTTCTAGTTTCATAGCATGATGGTTGGAAAAGATGCTTGATATGATTTCAATCTTCTTAAATTTACTGATGCTTGCCTTGTTCCCCAGCATATGGTCTATCTTCAAGAATGTTTCACGTGCACTAGAGAAGAATGTGTATTCTGCTGTTTTTGGATGGAGTATTCTGTATAAAACTTTAAGTCCATATGGTCTATCTTTTCATTTCACTATTTCCTTGTTGACTATCTGTCTGGGTGATCTATCCATTGATGTAAGTGGGATGCTGAGGTCTCCTACTATTATTGCATTGCTCTTAATTTCTCCTTTTACATCTGTTAATAGTTGCTTTATGTATTTAGGTGCATATATATTTATAAGTGTTATGTCCTCTTGGTGGAGTGTCCCCTTTATCATTATATACTGCCTCTCTTTGTCTCTCTGCGTTTTTTATCTTGAAGTCTGCCCTGTCTGATTTAAGTATGGGAACACCTGCTTTCTTTAGTTTGCCATTTTCTTGGAGTATCATATTCCATCCCTCCACTCTGAGCCTTTAGAGCCGAGATGTGTTTCCTGGAGGCAGCATAGTTTTGGGTCTTTTTTTTTTTTTTTAATTCATCCAGCCACTCTGTGCCTTTTGATTGGAGAAATCAATCTATTTACATTTAGAGTGATTATTGATATATGATGGCTTAATACTATCATTTTATCTCTTCTTTTCTGGTTTTTCTGTATTTTCCTTGTTTATCTTCCTTTGTATTTCTGAACAGAATTTCAGTTTGGTGATTTTCTGTGATAGTTTTCTCTTTATTTATCATTTGTGTCTCTGTTCTGATTTTTAGTTTACTGGTTACCATGAGGTTTGTGTAAAAGATCTCAAAGATGAGATAGTTCACTTTCTGATAGCCTCTTATATCCTTAGCCTAAGTGGATCCATTCCTTTCCTCTTCTCTGTTGAAAGTATTATTGTCACAACTTATCCCATTTTGCGTTGTGAGTTTGTGATTAAAATGGAGTAATTATAGTTATTTTTTATGCTTTCTTTCCCTTTTTTTTAATTATAAAGATAAAATATACTTAGATAACTTAACTTTTATAATTAAGAGTTTGCTAACCTATTCTAATAGAAAGCTACAATTTTCTGATTTTGCCTGTCTATTTATCTCCTTGCTCATGCTTTGCAAACCCTTTCTTTTTTTTTTCTTTTTTTTCTTTCAGCTATGAGGGCCTTCTTGATCATTTCTTGTAGGGGGGTCTTATGGCGATGAACTCCCTCAGCTTTTGTTTATCTGGGAAAGATTTTATTTCTCCATCATATCTGAAGGAGAGTTTCACTGGATAGAGTATTCTTGGCTGAAAGTTTTTGCCATTCAGTACTTTGAATATATCATTCCTCTCTCTCCTGGCTTGTAAGGTTTATGCTGAGAAGCCCACTGAAAGCCTGATAGTAGTTCCTTTGTAGATTATTTTCTTCTGCCTTGCTGCCCTTAATATTTTTTCCTCATCATTTATTCTTGCTAGTTTTACTAATATATGCCTTAGAGAAGGTCTTTTTACACTGATGTAATCAGGAGTTCTATTAGTTTCATTTACATGTAATTCCAGCTCCTTCCCCAGGTTTTGGAAGTTCTCAGCTATTATTTCTTTGAGGAAGCTCTCAGCTCCTTCTCCACCCCCTTCTCCCTCTGGAACACCTATAATCCTTATATCGCATTTTCTAATTGAGTCGGATAAATTTCATCATTTCTTTTTAGTCTTAGTTCTCTCTCCTTCTCCACCTGAAACATTTATGTATTTCTGTACTCTAAATTACTAATTCTGTCCTCCATAATGTCAACTCTGTTCTTTAAGGATTGTAGATTATTTTTTTAAATCTCATTCATTGTGTTCTTCATCTCCAGCATTTCTGTTTGGTATTTTTTAGAGTTTCAATCTCTCCCTTTTTTTTATTTGTTTTATTTTGAAGTAACATTGGATTATATTATACAGCTTTCAGATGCACACTGTAATAAATTTCAAATTCTGTGTAGATTACATCACGTTCACCATGCAAAAACTAATTATAGTCCATCACATCACATGTGAGCCTAATCACCCCTTTTGCCTTTCCCCCTCCCCCCTTCCCCTATGGTAACCACCAATCCAATCTCCGTTGCTATGTGTTTGTCATTTTTATCTTCTACTTATGAGTGAGATCATATGGTATGTGACTTTCTCCTTCTGATTTATTTCAGTCAGCATAATATCCTCAAGGTCCATCCATGTTGTCACAAATGGCCTAATTTCATCATTCTTATGGCTAAGTAGTATTCCATTGCGTATATATACCACATCTTCTTTATCCATTCGTCCTTTGATGGGCACCTAGGTTGCTTCCAAGTCTTGGCTATTGTGAATAATGCTGCAAAGAACATATGGGTGCATGTATCTTTATGCATTTGTGTTTTCAAGTTCTTTGGATAAATACCCAGCAGTGGGATAGCTTGATCATATGGTAGACTATTCTTAATTTCCTGAGTATACTCCCTACTGCTTTCCATAGTGGCTGCACCAGTTTGCACTCCCACCAGCAGTGTACGAGGGTTCCCTTCTCTTCACATCCTCTCCAACACTTGTTGTTTCCTGTCTTGTTAATTATAGCCATTCTGACTGGAGTGAGGTGATACCTCATTGTAGTTTTGATTTACATTTCCCTGACAGCTAATGATGTTGAGCATCTTTTCGTATGCCTGTTGGCCATCCGTACATTCTCTTTGGAGAAATCTCTGTTCAGATTTTTTGCCCATTTTTTAATTGGGTTATTGGTTTTTTTGTTGTTGAGATTTATGAGTTCTTTGTATATTTTGGATATTAACCCCTTATCTGATATATGGTTTGCAAATATCTTCTCCCAATTATTAGGTTGTCTTTTCATTTTGTTGATGGTTTCCTTTGCTGTCAGAAGCTTTTCAGTTTGATGTAGTCCCATTTGTTCATTTTTTCTTTTGTTTCCCTTGCCTGGTCAGATATGGTACTTGAAAACATGTTGCTAAGACCATGTCAAAGAGTCAAACAATGTCAATTTCTGTTCTTACATTCAAGTCTTTAATTCTTTTGTGAAGAATTCCCTCTGCTCATTTATTTTATTCCTGAGTTCATTGACATGTCTTTCTGAGTTTTCTTGTAACTTGTTGAATCTCTGTATGATAACTATTTTCAAGTCTCCATCATTTAGATTGTAAATTTCTGTGACTTCAGCATTGGTTTCTGGGCACTTGTTATTTTCCTTCTGGTCTGGAGTGTTAATGTATTTATTCAAGCTGTTAGATGGAGTGGATCTTTGCTGATGCATAGTGGTAGTATCTGGTCACAGATTCCACCTGCCACCACTGAAGGGAGCAGGAGTTGTGTTTTCCAAGCCCACCACATCCCCTGGCAGTTGTGCCCCTCCATTAGAAGTTGTGCCAATAGGGCTTTCTGTATCTTGTCGCCATTGCTTCACACCTGCAGGCACAGGCGCTGTGGCAGGGATCCCCTGCCCTGGCCAATTGGCTGAGCTGGTGCACCAGGTGATATGGGAGGGAGGGGGTGCTTTCTTTCCCGCCCACAATCCTGCCCTGCACTCACTGGTGCCCTGCCTGGGCTGTTTGGCTTGGTGAGAGAGCCCCCATGGTGACTTAGCTGCCTTGGCATGGAGCATTCCTGCGGACTGGGAAGCAACTTCAAGAGTGAGAGCATTCCTGCAGAGGGCTGCCTTTTCCCCCATCTCCTCTCAGAGTCATGCACTGGCTGCTGTGTGAGGTCCTGCACCCTAGATCGCTGGCACTTGGGAAGGTGAGGATATCCATTTACCTCCTTCCCCTGCTTCCTGGGGGATCCAGCACCCCCACCTTCAGATGTATGGCTGTGTGGATCTCTCAGACGTCTATTGTGTTGTGTGGATATCCTCTGTTGGTTAATGAATGTCCTTTTCATTGTATCTTAGGGGGGAGAGCCTAATGGAACAGCTCACTCAGCCGTGATGCTGTCATAAGTATATTTTAAATATCTGTGACATGATTTGAGAAGAGAAAGGCTAGTGGACATCGCCATGGGAAAAGGAAAAAGAGATAGAGAATAATTTGGGATGGAAGGCAGTAGAGGAAAAGAATACCAGCCTCTGATGAACAAAATGTGGCTCTAATGTTGCATTAGGCATGACGCCAACACTAAACTGGGCTTTTTGAGCATTTAAATTAAAATTCTACTTTTGAGAACTCATGAAGAGTCTATATAAGATTAGTAACACTGACAAATATGTAGATAATTATTCAGAGATATCTTCTGATATTGTTTCAGATGCATGAACTTGTTTTAAATCTCAAGCATTAGAAAATGGTGCTTTCTGTTGCATGTTATTCTAAAACTTGAGTCTTGCTGGAAACTACATTTAAAAATCTACTATGATTGAGAATGTCATTATTTGCAAAAACAAAGATTTAGTTTGTGTTTATATAAAATGCTTTCTTTAAGAGTAAAAATGATGATGAGAGTTATAAAACTTTCACAGACTTTACTAATATTGCCTAGGCTTCATCTAATTTCTACAAAGGTTTCCAATTTTGTCATAAGCAGAAAATATGGTAAGAAAGAGGATATGGAAGATAGAAGATTCATTGTAATCCAATAAAATTTTATGTGATAAAGATCTCGCCTAGAGTATTTATGGGGGAGATTTGTCATTCTCCACTAAAATTAAACATTTCCCAAAACATAAACTATCTAAAGTTCAATGCTATGAGAGAATTATGACATGCAAATGACACGAAAAAATCTTAAGAACCATTTACCGAATGAATACTCACAGGTACAGTGAGTAGGTATCAAGTGCAGCAAAAGATGGCGCCTGCCAAGTCTCAAGGAACTCACAGCATGGCGGGGTGGGCACACCCCACAAGAACAGTGAACAGTAGGGAGGGCTGTCCAGGGAGGAGGAGGAGGAGGTATGAGCCAGAAGAACAAAGGTGGGAGAGCAGTCCAGGCTACAGAACGTGCAAGGCTCAGAGGTAAGAAGAAGCTGGATATAATTCTGTTTGGCTATGGGGATTGCCAGAAAATAAACCCTTGAGAGAAAGGCAAGGCCAAGGTCATGAAAAGCAACATCAAAGATCTGAGGAGGGACTCTCTCAAAGGGCTTTAATTAGAGGAGTCTAAAGTTTGTGTTTCAGAAAGATCATACAAGCTAATTGGGGTCAAAGTTTCTTACAGAAGAATCACAAAATATGTATCAATGTGTATCAAGGCTCTCAAAACCTGCTACAAGCAACTTTATCTAAAGTCAGCTAAGTATTTAGGCCAAGGTTCACAAAGCCAAATGCTTACAAAAGCCAGGCAAGTAATGAAAGTAAATGAACAGGTCCACTGGAGCCCTTAGTGAATGAAGGAGGAGAATGCTAACTCAGCCCCAGAAACCCACTGCCAGGCAGCAGTGTGGGTGCAGCATACCTGATCTAACATTTAAAGAAAACCAGAAAACAAGATTCTTAAGTGAAATATACTGATTTTTAAATAACAGCAACTGTATTGATCTTTCACAAAACACTGATGTACCAAACAAAATATTTGCAGAAATTACCCAACTTCACAGATTACAAGGCTATTTAGAACCAATTTACTAAGAGATAGAATATGTGCATCAAGTTACCTCTGATTTGAGCTAAGCATTTTTTCCCCAAATAGCCTCATTGGAAAAGATTTCTGAGTGATGAAGGCTTTAAAAATTTCACTTTCATGGCTATGAATGGTAGAGAAAAACAAGTTCACTAGTTCTCATTTAAGCAGAAATCTGTTTGCCTTAGTTTGGTTTGGTTTTGCTCATCTCAAAGAAAAGTGGATGCTCCTAAGCATTCTGGTATGATTCTAAAAGTCCTTGAATATACGCAAATCTGCAAAGGAACAGACTTACAAACATGGACCATAAAAAATACCAAACATTTTTGTTTTCACCTATCAATCTCTGATCAGGAAAACAGAAATGAACACAAGAAGGCTATTTCAAGGATGAAAAACTCCTTGACATAGGACACTTCATTACCTAATATTGTACTCAAAGTGCTACCTTAATCCTCATGGTGGACTGTCAGCATACCTAATACTAGTTTATTGGATAATTAATGAGCCCAAATATATTAACATTTTATAGGCAAAAAGCAAAATAATCAAGCTACATACAAATGTTTACCTAGTGTGCATATTTTGTTTCTGGGAAAAAATCTTAAGCTCTTTTTTTACAGAGAAAACATACATGCAACTCTCAAATGTAATTCAATTAACATGACGTAAAAAAAATTTCATTATCCATGATCCCATACCCAGATATAACCACATTACATTTTAATCTAAATTCCAAATTAATACATAGAGTAGTTCAGGACTGATCAAACTGCTAATTCTATAGCAATTCCACCTCCACTCCTAGAATCTCTACTATTATAGCCACCACCACAATGCATCTTTTCCATTTCCACAGACTGTTATCGATAGAAAACAAAATATAATGATAATTGGATAGACTTCTTTTGGAATATAGGTCTACTAATGAGAATAATGGAATTATTTATTGGGCAATAATATTTTGCCTAACTGGGATTCAAAGCTCATTTTATCCATCATCAAAATTGATTGCAAATCCTCAAAATTAATTGAGTTCCTCTGTATTTACTCAAAAGACTTTATTCATAATTGCCAAAACTTGGAAGCAACCAAGATGTCCTTCAGTAGGTGAATAGATAAATAAATAGATGTGGTACATCCAGACAATGGAATATTATTCAGCACTAAAAAGAAATGAGCCATCAAGCCATGAAAAGAAAGGAAGAAATTTAAATGCACATTACCAATACATTTTTAAAGCATTTCTTTCCACAGTGATCAAAATGGGTACGAATATTGAGAGACTAATTTCTCTTCCAAAACGTACTTCAAATACTGTAAAGAAAACAAATAAACCTCAACCACAAATTGAATACCATCTTTTTCATGAGGCTAAAATGTCTTCTCAAATATACTACAAGAACAATATTGACAGATAAGATTTTAAACACGGTATTTGAAAATTTCAGAGTACAAAATTAGTGGAACAAAAGAATGGTGGGAGTGGTAGGGAAAGAAAGGAAGGTAGTGATTATTGACTTTACAAAGAAATTCTCCACCTAAAATTATTCATTATAGGGTTTCTTTACAGAGAACCTTATAATAATAGCATTATTATACTACATAATAAAATTCACATATGTATCATTATACCCAATAAAATCCGGTGAATTATGGACTAGGAACACAGGTTTACAAGTGACGAAAATGGGGCTCAGGAAAGATAAGGAATATGTCCAAGATCTAAAAAAGTAAAGGGCCCACATATAGATGAGCCCAGATTTGAACTAAAATCTACTTATTCCACATGACATGATCTGGTTAACATGACCATTTCCAGAACATTCAGCTTACAGAGAGTGTCCTGTAATAATTATTGCCCAAATGAAAGTTTGACTCAACATTAAAATTCTTTTCGAGGAAAGATTATCTATCTATGTACTGCTTCTAACTAGAAAATAACTCCCACATACTAGCTTTATCTTCATTCTGTTATTCAAAGTCACAATCACCAGGGAATGTTTTTGGAAACAATAAATGCTTTGGAGTTTTTTTTTTTCTATTTTTCAGAGATATTCAATAGCTGTAACATTCTATAGCCTCGTCATTTAAAAGAATAAACCACAAAAAATCCTACCTACAAAATGAAACCAAAGCATAAAGATTTATACAATACATTGCATGTTGTTTCTTTTGTGAAAAGTGAGATTGTTTTTATTTAAAACAAAAGAATTAGTCACTTGATTTAGATAATATTATAGCAAGCTTATAAAAAAAGTCCTTTGCTCTTTTTCCTTGTTTTAAAGTATTATGCTAAGTTTTTTAATACAAAAAACATCTATTTATCAAAGTTACAGAGTTACAAAATGGTATGTCAACATAAAGCTTCATTTCACCTTCACACTAAAGAGATTAAAGGTTCCACATCTGCAACTGACGCACGTGAACTAAAATAATTTTTAAATTTGAAAAATAATATTTGAACCTAATATTCAATATTTTCTGTGCAGAATTCAGATGTGAAAAATAAATACAATAAAATTCCTAACATTAAAGTGGTTACAAGTGTGACTTTAGGGACACATTTTGGTTCACTGTGTAAGATGGTACATGTTATTTTCTTCTTCTAATTTAGTTTGGAAACCAACTCTCAACGAGTAAGCTCTATCAAGGAACCACCCCACTGAAGGAGGATTGAGACAGTAAACTGTACTCCACATTTACAAACAGGCACTTTCCTTTTTAAAAGATACTTTGCAGCTCCTCATTCTCACCACATATGTTCACTATATGTCCATTGTTCATAGAGGATCATGCTTCCTACAGTGAAAAGTTTTTAAAAATTGAGTAAAAATGTAAAATGTTTTTCCATATCACAGGACAATCATAAGATTGAGTATCCCTGAAGTGATGCATGGTGGCTCTTCAATAATTCAACTCTCTGTGCTAAACTGCCACTTTGCATTATCGTATACTGCAAATTCACACCCTCTGAGGAAGAATTTTTCAAAATACCTGAACTGTGATGATACTGCACTGACTCTAAAAGATAGAAAACACAATGCAAGGAGCAGTTTCAGGTAGTTAACTACAAAATATCTGGGTAGATCGCCAATTCCAGGGAAAGTTCTAAATGTGAGATGGGTCCATCATTTTTTTTATTATTTTCTTTCTTTATTTATTTTGAGGGCGATTGGCCCTGAGCTAACATCTGCCCCATCCTCCTCCACTTTACATGTGGGATGCCTGCCACAGCATGGCCCGACAAGCAGTGCTAGGTCCACACCCGGGATCCAAACTGGCAAACCCCGAGCTGCCAAAGCAGAGTGAGTGAACTTAACCGCTACGCCATCCGGCTGACCCCCATCATTTTTTTATTTAATCATCTTAATATACCTAAAATTTATAAAAGTAGACTAGACTTGCATAATTATATTCCAGACAAATATCAAAACAAGTTTTTCCTTCACAGTGTTTATTAGATTATGATCTTAATACAATCCAAGCAGAAAGAAATATGAAACATTCTCAGATTCTCTAAGGGAAAAAACCAACGAAGACTTAATTTGGTTGGCAGTGTTTCACATGGAACTTGTAATAATTCCCACCGAAAGCTGTCATTTCTCTTACTAAAAAAGAATAATATGAAATAGTCTATATGATATATTAATAGGGGTGATTATTCAGTTATTTTGTTTTAACTAAAAATCAGTCAAAAAGCCTATCATTTTGTAGGACAGATTGATTCAGGTCACCCGTTACTAAATTAAACATTTTCTGCTTTCACTGCATCTCATTAGACATGCTGCTGCAACTTTAAATAACTCAGTGCTTTCATTTGCACAGTCACCCATTTTGTTATTGTTTACAGCAACCTAATTTGGCCCATAATAATTCAGGCAGCATTGGTTTCATATTACACTGAAGTATTAATTTTTAATATAATTGCATTCTTTCGCCCAACAAAAGCTAGTTCAGTGGGGATTTCACTCAAGTGATTCTTCAATTATTATACAAGGCAAATTCTTCTAGACTTTGCACCTCTCTTTGCCCTACTGATTCATTTCTCTATAAATTAAAAACTCATTATGAGCTTATTTAAACTAGCTTATTTGCTTAAACAACATGGTGAATGATTACATTGGTACAAAATATATGGCCTATACATCTTTAAAACACCTTTTTCCAAAGGACATTTGCTTCAATAATTAAGCAAGGCATGTTTCCTAGCACAATGATGTATAACTACTAAATCCCACAACTTTGCATGAGAGCTAATAAAGAAATTCATGGAATATCAATAAAATAACAATAACTAAGTTATTCTTATATGCTTCCTTCGGTCACAGATTTGAATGAAGCAGATATTTGGAGAAATAAATTAAAGATCTGTTAACATGTCATCCCTCAAATGTGGGGTAATCACAAACAAGTACAATGTACATACTTGAGAAGAAAAAAGGTGAATTGATTGAAAACAAGACCGTCAAGGGTAAAATATAATATATGTTCACAAACAGCAGGAAGGGCCTCAGTTAAGCACTGAGTGCCTCCCATTCTGCTCACTCATGTCTGTATATGGTCTACCTAATGGCTCATACTTATAATAGCCCCCTTTAAAATACTGGCTTTATGAAGAAGAGTATATTTAAAAATTAATATGTTAAAAATTCCATTTTTCAATACTTATATTTATGGTCACTACCAGATAATTAAATGAGGAAACAAAAAATTTAATTACCTAAATTGTAATCTCAATTCTACTATACTGAAATTAAGCTATACAGCCCCTTGGACAGCTCATTACAAAGCAGAATCCAGTATAAGGTAGGTTATTTCTAGACCTAATCTAAAGAGACTATGTTAGCTAAAGAAGTGAAAAAGACTTTATGTTTTAGGTTAGCACCTGTACGGCAATGGGAAGGTCTGTATCTGTAAGGACCTTTCACAGCGATACTCTTCTACACCTTGTAAGTCTATTTCCAAAACATTTTAATCATAACGGGTTGCATTACTTAAAGAAATGTATGAGAATTAGTCATTTTTATATGAACTATATATGAGAGGAATTGTTTTCTGTAAAGGACAATGCAATTGAAATAGTTATCACAAATTAGAGGAACATAAGTTACATCAAAACAATATTATACATTATATATATTATATAACAAAATTATATCATGACGATATAGAATTTTTCAATTTATACTACCAGGTTTCCCACATGTTTGAGTTTGATAAAAACATATCAGCTTAAATTAAAAAATCAATAGATAAATAATAATTTTTAAAATTATATTTATTAATCTTTGATTTCAGTGTAAATACACATGGGGATAAATAATTGTGGTGTTAGAAATTATAAATTTGGATATTTGGAATCAATAATACAAATTCTAGGAATCCAAGAGTTGTGAATCTCAGTGGAAAATATGCCCTTCTCTAGTTAACCCTTGATTCAGAGCACAATATGACAAGACCATGGGTCAAAAAATTTCTATTAACTTCCTTAATGGACCCATTTAATAATATGACAAGTATTTAACTATGGCCAATTTCTCCAGAGACTTTAAGTGTCGGATAAAGATAAGCAAGTCTCCTCCTCAAAGATCCCCTTTCAAAATTTAGCACTTGGAAGGAAAAGCACTGCCTAATATTCCCTGTGCATTCACCAACTCCAATAGCAACATCATTTCCCTCTCAGACTTGATCCCAGCAAGGATACCCACTTAGCTGCTGCTCTTTGGGTATACCATTTTGCATATACTACTTTGAGACCTGATTAAGGAGATATTCTTCTGTGCCTTGTATAACCATGTCAGAACTATTTTTTAATAGTTCTGTCTATCTAAAGTCCTACCTATCTAAACATCCTTTATTCTTTAGTTTAGGGCTTCGTTCATTCAACCCCTTTCGAGGGCCTACTATGAACCAAATTACCAAGTATCTTGGAGATACAAAATGAATAGAAAGTAAGAAATTGAAGTCTAGCGAAAAAGACATATACATTCAAGGACAATTATTATATAATGTGTACAAGCTATAGCAGAGCAGACACTGGTTGCTATAGAAGAACTCTTAATCCAGACTCAAGGGAATAAGGCAAAACATTACAGGAAAGAGCTTTAGGCTAAATCAATAAGGAGCTAGTTATTCAGATAGGTCATTTCAGGTACAGAAATTCAGGAACAAACTTCATTAAGACCTGCAGGGGAAAAGGCACCTAAGTATGAGTCAGAGAGAAACTGCAATGAGGTTGGAGAAGTAAGCAAGGCCTTGGGTGTCATGTTAAGAAATTTGGAATCTATCCTGAAGGCTATGGGGACCCACTAAAAAATTTTAAGCAGGAATGAGATATGACCAGATTTGAATTTTAGAAAGATCGCATTGGAAACAATAGGCTAGAAATTGGTAGGAGATGACTGCAGTAATCTACATGAGAAATGATTAGGTCTTCAACTGTGGCAGTAGGGACAGAAAAGCAACAAGTAGAGTGAGAACACCCTGTGGTCGGGTACTGTTCTGGGCACTAGGGATTCAGCAGTGAACAAAAATCTCTACCCTCATGTAAGTTATATTCTAACGGCATAAACAGTCTATAAACAAGGTGAATAAGTGAAATAAGAGTATTTCAGATAGGGAAAAGTATAAAAGAGAAAAATGCAGAGAAAAGGACAAGAATGTATCAGGGAGTGGGGTTGAAATCTCACTAAGAAGGTTAGTAAAGATCCGAAGGAAGTTAAGGAGGAGCCTATGAGAAAATCCAGAGCATTTCCATAAAAGGGAAGAACAAGTGCAACAGCTCTGTAGCAGGACTGTGTTTGCATAAGTGGGAGGAAAGAAGTGGGGGAGCGGGGAGAAGGGTCAGAATTGGGTACAGAGAAGGCAGTTACCTACCTAGACCCCATGTCACCCGGACTTATGAATAAGTAGACTAATGATATTTACCCAGGAGGAAGAAACATTCTCTGAAATACCCATAGCAAGATGTCCCTAGCTAAGGATTACCAATAGTAAACAGAACCTAATATTTATGAGGTATGTCTCCCTGTATCATATCATATTAGATATGTATCATATCTGTATCATACACAGATACAACTCCCTAGAGTATAAAATGGAGATGTTTCATAATTTAAATATTCCTGCTGTGTGAGGTAATCTCATGAACCTCACTTGGATTCCTCATTTATTCTAAGCCGGAGGATCATGCCCAATGTGGGAAGGACCTTGGGAGATGCTCTTGATATCCTGAACTTCACTTTAGTTTGTCTAAGCCTGTTGATTGCCTGTATCCTTCACATTATTTAATAAAGTAATACTGGGTAAGACCTCTGATTCATGTTGGTCTGATTTGATAGTCTGGTTCTATATGTTTGCTCAGGGAGGAAGAGCAAGGAGGCCATGGTGGCTCGGGTGTTATGATTGGAAAGAGAGTCATACAAAGATGGGAAAACATCAAAGTATGAAAGTGACATGGGGGGCCGGCCTGGTGGTGTAGCAGTTACGTTCACACATTCTGCTTTGGCAGACCCTACACACCGCTTGTCAAGCCATGCTGTGGCAGGTAGCCCACATATAAAGTAGAGGAGGATGGGCACGGATGTTAGCTCAGGGTCGGTCAGACTCAGCAAAATGAGGAGGATTGGCAGCGGATGTTAGCTCAAGGCTAATCTTCCTCCAAAAAATAAAAAAAAAAGGTGACATGGTATTTGCGACTGGTGTTTTAAGAAAAGATCAGTTAGGAGGTCGTTATAATAAGCAGGTGAAAGTTGATGGTAGCTTTGAGAGGTAGAAGTAATTAGAAGTACCTGTGTTCTGGATGTATTTTGAAGATAGAACCAACAAGATTTGCTGACACATTGGATGTGGCATATGAGAAAAAGAGAGGATTCAGGCATAACTCCAAGATTTTGGCCTGAGAACCTAGAAGCATAAAACATTCATTCACTGAGATGATGTGAAACAAGTTTGATGAATGACCAGGAGTTCTGCTTTGGTTCTATTAGACTTCAAATCTAATTAGACGTCTAAATGGAGATGAGAAGTGGATCATTGGATATATAACTCTGCAGTTCAGGAGAGAAGTCTAGGATAGAGATATAAATTTGGGAATCATCAGCATATAGATGGTATTTAAAACCATTAGCCTGGATAAAACCACCAAGAGAGTTAGTGTTGTTAGAGAAGAGTCCAAAGCTGAGTGCTGGTGGACTCCAGTATTAGAGATCAGAAAGAGGAAGAAAAACAAGCAAAGACTGAGGTGTGAGTAGGGAAATACGAGGAACACCAGGAGAATGTGGCTTCACTGGAAGCCAAATGAAGAAAATTATTTCAAGGAAGAGGGAGTATCTGTGTCATCTTAACTGACAGTCAAAGAAAATGAGGATTAAGATTTATTCATTGGATTTAATAACATAGAGGTCACTGGTGACCTTAATAAGAAGAGGTATTTAAAAGGTAGAACATAAAGGTTTTAGATATGTAAAAATGACTCCTAAGATTCTGACTAGGGTGATTGGGTGGGTGATGCTACATTCACAGAGAGGCATAATAAGTACAGTCATGATTCTCCACGCTCAGCCTCAGAGTATAAGAAAACTCTCCAATTACATTTCTAACAAATGAAGTATTAACACTTAAAATGAAATATTAACACTCAAAACCTGAAAAAAAAGTATCAAAGCGTAACAATTCACTGCTTTTTACTAGTCTCTTCTTAAAATAAGATCATGTCCATCACATGAATAAGGACACTGGACTCATCTATCATCAAAATTATTTAGGATTAAAAGGTCTCGTCCCTCTAAGAGAAGAGATCCAGATTTGGGTCTATGAGCTTCCCCAACAAAGTGTAATCTTTTATATAGGAAAGATACTTCCCAATCATTTTTTCTAGAAACAGCAGGTGGAGATTTTGTTTGTTTTATTGTTTTACATGTACCTTCCTGGCAAAGACACCCCTGGAAAACTAGCCCAGGAGAAACTAATCCTCTGAGCAGGATGTTTTTCTAGGTTTGTGCCCAATAGGAATCCAACCTATGGATGGGGAATTTAGGGTTGGATATCTGCACTAGCCATGAATTGATTACAAACCAGAAACCAAAATAGACCAGAAGTTGACTGAATAGTTACAGGGAAGAATAGACAGTGAGGTTGGCATTCAGGGAAAATTCATTTGGTCACCTGGGAGGCTGCCCCACCACCCTGATGCCAGGGACACTGGGTAGAGAAGCGGCCATCCATCCCCAGACTCTGTTCACTGTTGAAGCAGCTCCGAGGTCATGGTAAATGTGCATCCAGGGTAGAGAAAAGGCTAAATCTCCCACAGGCAAGTCTTTGGTACCCACAGCCTGCAGCACGGTACTCCTTAGGGGAGGAACCAATGGATAAGGACACTGATATCCTGAGTTGATCCTATCAAATTCCAATCCTTTATCTGAGTCTTTTATAGAAATAAGCAAAAGGGTTAATTGTGTAAAGCAAGATTGTTTACAGATCATTGGAAACAATTATCAACTTGATGAGCTTCAGAGAGCTGTGGGATAATTTAGTACTAACTTAAAGAGATAGACAACATTTCTAAAATGTTGCTTATTTTAGCAGAAAACAGTTTAAGGCAGATTCATTTCCACATGGCTCAGCTGACAGCCAGCTTCCCACATAAATTCACGTGAGTACATTCTCTCTCCAACTGTCTCTGAACATAGAATAGACTATATTACTGAAAGCCTCTTCCTGTTTGAAATATATTCTATTAAATACTTTTTCTCCCACGCCTTGGCTACATTTTCATGAGCACTATATTGAACCCAAACTGAAATTGAACCCAAACCTAAGTGGAAACCAATCAGAAATCTCAACAAAAAGTTGATTCTCAGTGGAATCTGGTAAGTATCATTCAATTGGATTTAACAAACTCTTAATGGAGCAGTTACAATGTGCCAAGAGCTGTGCTAATGAAAAGATGATTAAGAGACCAATTCTTACTCTCAAGGAGCTAACCAGAATTTTTTTTTGGTTGGGGCAGAAAGGAAGGGATTAGAAAAAACTTTATGCAAAGGGACATCATTTGAGACAGACTGTGAAAGATGGTCAGAGTTTCAACTGGTAGAAGAGTATTCCTAAAAGAGGAAACAATGAGCAAAGATAGAGAAGGGGACCAGCAAGTGGCCTGCCCAAATAGGGAACGTTCGAGAGAAGAGGAGATGTGGCCGCATCACAAATGGCTTGAATGCCCTGGTGGAGAAGCTGTGCTCAATGAGGAATCACCGATGATTTCAGACTGGGGTAGTTCTGGTCTGATTTCTTGAAAATTAGGCTGGAGGCAGATTAACACAGCTTCAGAACATTAGAGAGTAACAGAGAGGGAGAATCTGTGGTCAAGAAAAGATACAGTGAGAGTTTTCTGTTTCTATTTTAGAGAAATGGAAAGAGAAATACAGATTTTGTAGGCATTATAGAAGTAGATGCTATATGACTGGGAAAACGATTGATTACCCAGCCAGTGAGGTCTTCCTTGACTGCTCTTTTTAAAATCACATTAGCCCACTCACACACACACACACACACACACACACATACACACACACACACACACACACACACACACACACACATACCCATGCCTCTTTTCCACTTTATCTTTTTTTCATGGCACTTACCACCATCTAACATATTTTAAACGCATTTAAACATACTTTAAGCCATATCTTACTTATTTAGTTTATTATTTGTCTTCCTCAACTATAATATAAGGGTCACAAGGCCAGGGACTTTGATCTGTTTTGTTCACTGCTGTATCTTTACCACTACAGGTACTTAGTAAAGATTTGTTAAATGATTGAAGGCAAAAATGACTGAAATCTGATGGCGTCATTAACAGAACCATGGGGTGAGAGTCTTCCTTTCTGAGTCATGAGGCTACAGACTATCATAAAAGAGCATTAGGGCAGAGTCAAGAGACCTGGGTTCTATCTCCAGCTCTGGCACTAATGATGTCTGTCAGTTTGGACGTTTTTCTTCCATAAACTCCATTTCCCTCATCTGTAAAATTGAGGCTTAATTGAACTTACATATGCCCACTGTAGGATTAGAATCAGGCCCAATTTAATTAGCCAAGGATATGGAATCCTCCTGCCAGATCTGTGAAACAGACAAATTCTTGTCATGCCACTGCCCTTTTATCCATGTGGTTAAACTCTCTTACCCAGAAAGAACTTACACTGATATAGAGATGCTTCCATTTAAAGGAATGTTTACAAAGAGCGGCTCTCCTAGTTCTTGAATCACTCAGCAGAGTAGGGTCGCAGCTTCATCCACATGAAGACAGCAGAGTCAGGGCCTGGATGTCCTTGGTCAATCTCTCTCCCTTAGCTTTCCAACGTTCCAGAAAGCTTGCTTCTTCAAAGGACAACCTTAACTTATTTAATACTCCGTTATCTGGGTGGTTTTGATAATGAGTTTGGCCTGAGGATCCCAATTACAAATTAATTTCCTCCCAACCTCCAAGATTCCTTTTAGTGCTAATATTCTATATTTCTATAAACTTTTAGGACTTCACCCTGTTGTGGAGCTGATAACTTCTTTTCATTCTAAATACAAATTCACCATCAGAATATGTATGGTCCCACCAGATAGCTATTTCTTTAAGCATTGAAAAGAAGCATAGTGATTTTGAATTAGAGGAATTTTAAGTAGTTTGAATGGGTTATAAATATAACTGTAAAGTCCTTTGGAAACAGAAAGTTACTGAGATATATTCAACGCCATGATTTCAACATAGCCTAATTCATTATTATTTAATATTGGCATCCCACTTGGCTAGCATTATGGCTCATGTGCTATAAGGTGATGGGGGAAGCATGCCATCTGCTTTATTGCCAGGAGCGGTGGTCTCCTGAGGTCACTAAATGTGACTATAAACATAGCCTCAAAGGAAACAGTGACTCTGTGCCCTAAGAGGCAGAAGCTCAGAAGTTCTTCTGTCAATTCTCTCACTGATTTACTGGACAACTTCTTAGCAGGAGACTCTTAACCTTGAGCTATCTTTTTAACCCAATCTTTAACAGACTTGATAAGGGCAGTATTTTTTTCTCTCTCAAGCTTTCAGATTAGATTACCATCTTTTTTCTATATACTATACTCCAGGGATAATACTACTTATCACTCACAAAGGTGTTGGCTGGGTTAATTAAAATATAATTCCAAGATAAACCACAAATTGAAATGCTAAACAATGATCGTTCCCTCATGTCTATGAGTTCATGAGCCATTGTATAAAAATAGTCTTATTTCATTCTTTATATCATTATAGAGCATCTTCTTCAAAGACGAAAAAGGAAATGCTGACCCATTCGTGCCTGTATATTATCATATTTAACTATGGTAATTCAAGGGATTTTTAATTGGCACTAGTTATTAATAATAACCCTAGCTTTACAAAAAGAGCAGAGAAAGCAGTCACTTACACATTGCTTCAGAAGAGAAGGTCTCTGCCCCCAGTTTTCTCACTCATCAACCCCCCCTGATGTTTTAAATTCTGCCATTAGAGGTTTATTCCTATGTGTTATATATTAGTCCTCCCAGAAAGTCTCTTTAAAAAGCTGATATCCCCAGAAGATGTAGGTCATTAGGATGCAATCAATCACTAACACTGTGTGAAGCCCCCTAGGCAGGAGGAACTCAAGAGTATTAGGTGTTTGGGAGCTGGCAGAGTTAGAAAAGGGACATAGCAGATGTCTAAGACAAACTTCACTTATTTCACGGTTTTGCCCAGGGCAGACTTCCAGTAATAGGTTTTAGCTTTGTGGTGGGAGCAATGGGAAAACACAATGGCAAAATGGTAAGCTTGCTGGTTTCAAAGATTCAACCTCAACAAAAACCAGAAAATGAAAACTGTACCCCTCGGGTAGAGATACGAATGAAACTTCACATTTCTATACAAACTACTGTCTTTGCTGGTCTTTGGTAACCTGGAGACATCTGCAAATCTTGCCCATTGTTTACTTCTTCTAAAGTAGGTGGAGCAAGGCCCAGTGACCACATAAGGCACAAAAGCCAAAGCCACACAGGGAAAGAGGACCCCAGGCTCCGAACACCAGCCTCAGGACTGTGCCATGTCTACCTGCAAAGCTGCCCAAGTCTGAGATCACAGACCCAGGCGTGATTTGATTACATAGCAGGAGAGTTTGTGGAGATGAAGGAGGTTGCCACGAAAATTTATATCAAAAGCAGCATCTGCCCATTTAAGAAACCTTTATGTGAGTCATTTTCTTGTAACAACAAATATCAATCTTTGTCAAGTTTTTGTATTATTATATTGTCTCATCAAGTCAGCCCTGGTGGTCTAGTGGTTAAGATTTGGTGCTTTCATGACAGTCGTCTGGATTCATTTCCAGGTCAGGGAGCCACACTCATCCGTCGGTTGTCATACCATGGCAGCTGCATGTGGCTGTGATGCTGAAAGCTATGCCATCAGTATTTCAAATACCAGCAGGGTCAGCCATGGTGGACAGGTTTCAGTGGAGCTTCCAGACTAAGACAGACTAGGAGGAAGGACCTGGCTATCTACTTTCAAAAAAATTAGCTATGAAAACCCTGTGAATAGTAGTTGAGCATTGTCTGATACAGAGATGGAAGTGGAAAGGATGGTGCCAAAAGATGGGGCAGGGTTCCACTCTGCCACAGGGTAGCTGTGAGTAGGAATCAACTTGACAGCACTAACAACAACAAATTGTCTCATTATGCTAAAAAAAATACATACATAAGCATTAAGAAATGCAATCTGTTTAGGAAAAAAAAATCTTCATAGAAGACTGAACAAATGACAAGATTTTTAAGCCAGATCAAGTACATACCATCTTGAAAAGCATGCAAGTGTGCAAATAATTATAAATTATGTAGCAAATAAAAAAAACTATATGTGTGTGATATATACTACGGCCTATCTCTTCAGAAACAGTGTCACTTATTTCATCTTATAGTTTAAGAATAGAGACACAGTTATTTAAAATGATTGTTGTAAATAAGTATTGTAAGTATTATACAATGAATGCAGTATTTTCTTCTCTTTGTATATAATGTTAAACACAAATTTTAATTTCTCGTAGTATGTATTACAGTTAAAAAAACAATAACCAATGTGCACATCATAGAAGAAGAGGTAACAAACTATGGAATTATCAAAATATGGAATTATGTGTTTCAGTCTGTCTGAGCCCCACTACATCATCTGAAGGAAGACTTATAGAATACAAAAACATCACAGAGAAATGCTTTCCCAAAGTGTATAATCAAAGCCCCCTTAGAAACTTGCCTGGAGCTACACCATCCTTGGCTACTTGCACCTTCTCTCAGGGGAAGCGCATCCATTCTTTTCTATCACTAACGTCAGCACCTTTGTGCTGGATCCCATCCATTCTACTTCCCTCAGGGACCGTCATCCATCCGTGTTCCCTTCTCTCTTCTGAATCTTTAATCTCTCTCTACTGCAATTTTACCTAAGCACATAAATAAGCTCAAGCCTCCTGCAATTTAAAACCACTCCTCTCACATGTCACCACTTCCTACCAACCTACGTCCCTTTCTCCTCTAATGCTCAACTTACCACAGAAACAACTATATACCCCAACTCCAATCCTTCAGGGTTTAGTCTTCAGCTCTCAACAACCCCACATCTGCCTGACCACAATACCCCCTCTATATTGCTCTCTTCGAAGTGACCAGTGACACTTCCTTTGGTGAAACTCAATAGATAATATGGAGCCCTTATTCAATCTCTGTCTAACTTTGGACATTGTTGGCTACTAGTTCCTGTTCGAAATTCTCCTCTCTCTCCACTTGCGAGTCATGTACACATCTAAGAATCATGTTCTTCTTATCCCCCTATCTGTCTGATCAGTGCTTCTCTGCCACTTTTCCTGGATCTTTTCCCAATTCTACAAGCTTTACAAGCAGCAAACCTTGTTTGTACAATAAAGAAATGCACAAAGAGATAGACAGACTTTTCACTTGAAGACAAAACCTGGGAGTGATCCATGTCTATTTCAGGCTTGTCCCTTACAATATACTAACAAAATATTGTGCAGTGATCTTTCCAAAGTGAAAATCTGAGTATATGACTTCCTTATTTAAAATCCTTATATAGCAACTCATGGTCTTCAAGATAAAGGTCAGAGTTCTTAACTTTGGACCAGAAGGTGTTTGCAATCAGGTATCTACCTATTTCTCTATTGTCACTGCTGAAGCTCCTTCTCAAGCACCCAACACTCTGATCATACTATCTTGGACAACCCGCAATTCCCTGAGTGTGCCATGGTCTTTAACACCTCTGTCCATCTGTCATTTCCACATACTGTGTTCTGATTCCAGAATACCTCTCTCCATACTGGTTAACCCTTCTTGTCCCTTAAGATCCAACATTGAATCTTAGGGATCATTCATTGATATTTGCATATTATTAACCTGTGCAATTCCTATTGCACCATCTGTGTGTGTGTGTTTTGTGTGTGTGTGTGTGTGCGTGTGTGTATCTTCCCCACTAATCTGAAAACCATCAATTCACTTTCTCTAGTACCTACCATGTAGCTGCCCATTTAATGGGGCAGGAGGAAGCTCTCCTTTACCTTTTATGGAAAAAACCCCCACAATATTCAAAGAAAATGTGTAGAGTGAATATACTACAGCATAGATTCCATTACTTGAAAGTTATCACTACCTGCCTTCCACTATGATAAACAAACTTCAGTGCTGCCTTAAAGAAACCTCTTCTACTGATCTGCATTCCATTTTTTAAGTATTATTCTCAAGCATTGTGACAGAATGCAATCCCAGGACCAAAGAGTCTAACTGCACTCCATTCGTCATGAGTATTGTATTTAGCAACCTAAATTCTTTATATGCAGATGTAGTCCATCAATTATCTCACATATTTATCAGAGTTCATTATAAAGGAAACAAATTTCTCTTTTAAAAAATATGAAGCACAAGAGAAAAAACTTTATGCTATTATGTGAGCAAATTAGCTGTCAAAAGCAACTTTAAAAAGCTTACCAAATAGCATCCTACCCTTTCAAAAGTAGTTTCCAAGGTAAAGAGTTTAACCAAAGTAACCTCAACGTAATACCTATATTTCAATAATTTTACAGACTGAAAGTGTGACCTGAAAAGACCTCCATGTAATGAAAACACAGTATTTAACTGCTCATTTTCTTACTCATAGCATTTTTTTTCCCAGTCTTCTGGAAAGATATAACAATTGGATTTCACTTATGTCATGCATACAAAAAAGGCATGTCTAAAGACAACACTTACCCTACATGAACCATTTTAAAATTCTTAATGTAAAATACAGTCTCAGGACCACATAAGACTGTCACATTCTCCAGTGACATTCCTAGCTGATGAAATCACCAAATGTAGAATAACATAAAGTTCCTCACAAACTAAGACTGTTTTGGAGTAAAACAACACAAATATACTTACGCCCTAGGTCTTCTTTTTTTCCCTCAGTCTACCTCTCATTACCTTGGCCAGTGGTTCTCAAGCTTCAGCGTACATCAGGATCACATGGAAAGCTTATTAAAACATATTGTTGGGCCCCACACTCAGAGTTTCTGATACAGTAGGTCTGTGGTGGGGCCTGAGAATTTGAATGTCTAAGTTCCCAGGTGGTACTGATGTTGCTCATCTGGGGACCACACTTTGAAAACCATTGGCTGAGGTAGCTGCATCTACACAGATGCCTGCCATGATTCCAAATCTTTATCTCCATATCAGGCTCATCTATCCAATTGCCCATTTAGACATCTTGGAGGGTCTTAAGTGCAAAATATCCTACACTAAATTTATACCCAAAACCTGTCTCCAAAAAAATGCCACCACCATCTAGCAAGTTGCTCAGGTTCAAAGCCTGGAAGTCATTCTTTACTCTCTTTCTGGTCATATCTAATCAATTGGCCAAAATTGTCTGTTCTATTCTTACACATCTTTCCAATGTATCCACTCTACTTCATCCCCATTACCACCCTTATTTAGGCAAGTATCATCTCACGCTTACCAGATACTCCATCTCCACTTTGGCTCCCTTTCAACCCATTTGCCATAGTACAGACAGAGCAATCTTTTAAAGCATATAAATGATGAGGTTAAAACTCTCCAATGACTTCCTATGTCTTTTAGAACAAGGTCTAAAATCCTTAACATGGTTTCTCATAGCCTCCAAGATAAAGCTCCTATTCTATCTTTTCATCTTCATCTAGTGTCAACTCTCCCACCTGTCCATGCTGGTATTCAGCCACATCTCTCTTTATCCTACCTCAGGGCTCTTGCTATGCTGACGGCCCTATATATCCTCCGCTTTACTGTTTCCAGCAAACTCCTCATTCCTTGGATCTCAGCTTAAATGTCATGTCCAATACAAACCTTCCCTGATTCCCCAGAATAGATTAAATCATGACTATATTCTTCCAAGTCACTACACTAAGCCTCTTTGGTATGATTAATCACATTTGGAATTACTTGTTCATCATACATCTCCCTCACTGGTTAAGCTCCATAAGAAATTATTATGTCTCATTCACCATTTTAATCCCAAACCCCTGTACAGCACTTAACACATAGTAAGAGTCCCAAACTAAGCATTGATTAGCTGATACACACACAATTGCAAAAACTGGCATATGTTAATAGAGATGGGGAATGAACAAAAGTGCAAAGGGACTGGCCAAGCTCACTGTAAAGTCTGGCCTGGGCTTGTTCCCACAGCATAGCTCCCAGCTTTTCAACAGGGCTCACTTAGCCCTCTTCTTTAGGCCCACACATTCCAGAATCCGGGACCAATCTTGGTCAATGTCAGAAAGAAGATAAAGATCTGCAAGTCAGCTTGTCATTTGCTCAGCAATCCTCTTGCACTACCTAAACATTCTAGCCCAGATTTGCAGTAGCCAAGCTTTCTATACAGTTGCCCTGTGACCATTTCCCTTATTCTCCAGCTAAGAATCCTCCAAGTCTATCTTTCAGCCTGATTCCCCAGACTCATCTTATCCCCAAAGACTCATCTCTTAAGTTGGAAGCTATCAACAGAATCTATGTTGTAAAACTCATGTCTTGATTTTGCTCCAAGATTTGTACTCCAGGCCTTCATATGGCCTGTGGGATACTCTTAATCTCTGCTCTTCCGTACATTCATTCAAGCACTTATTGAGAATCTGCTATGTGCCAAATACAATGCTAGACAGTGAGAATACCATAATAAATAAGAAATTATCTTTGCCCTGTAAACAGATCACTAAGATTATGACACAGAAGTATGTACTGAAATATCTAAGAGTCCAGAGATCAACTAACTGATCTAGAGTCTTCCTGGAAGAGGCAATAATGGAGTCTTGATGGATGATTAGAAATTAACTATGTTTTGAAGAAGAACATTAGAAGCAGAAAGAACACCTTGAGCAAAGTCTAGAGTCATAAAATATCAGAGGCAACATAGTCAAATAAAAATAGCTCAGTACTGCTGGAATATAAGGTATGAGGCCCCGAGTTGTGGGAATTGGGGCTGCAAGAGAATGGCGGGAGTCAGATCACAGGCAGCCTTATCTGACTTGACATACTAAGGGGCTTAGACTTTGTTCTCGTGGCAAATGACGCCGTTGTAAACTCTTATGGAGAAGACTGGCCAGACTTGCGCTTTGATAGATACTCTAGAGGATAGTGTAAAGAAGAGCTTCAAGAGCATAAGACTGGAGACAGGCAGAAAAGGGGTCATTGCACCCATCTAAGAGATAAAGTGAGGACCTCAACCAACGTGGGGACAGTAGGAATGAAGGAGAAGAAATGCATGCGAGAAGTTAGAACTCATAGCCTAACAAGGAAGATCTGGAAAACTAAATACAATACGGAGTGATAAGCTCTAAATAAAGGAAGTACTAGGGGACAGAAGAACAGTTATCTTACCATGGGAGTGGGGTCATGATGAACAGGGCAAATAAGTTTCTGTTTTGACGTTATGGGGAGATTTAAGTACATTGCTGTGGGACTTCAGAAATAGGGAACACTCATTCCACCTGATTAGGGAGCACTTCCTGAGGGAGCTGGATCTGAAGGGGTCCTATGCTTTGGACATACAGAGGTTGGGGCTAGGAGCCTTCATGGCTGAGGGAAAATCACACCCAAAACCTTGAAGGTGCACTGAATATTCTGAGAACTACTAATTATGCTCGCTGGGAGCACAGATGGCATAAAGGGAAGGCATGAGATGGGCAGAACTAAAAGTAGCTTTGAACCTAATGCTGGGAAGGTGTATATACCTGAGTGGTCAGTTTGATTTATAACAAACTCCATTTTGCTTTGAGTTCTATATATATTTCTTGAAACTTTTGAAAATTAATAACCTGCCTAGAGTTTCCTCAGTCAACACACAATTTTGAAAGTTTTTTCATGGAAAGAAAATGTGCTTCTCTAACTTTTCCTTTATTTACTCAGCCAATACCACCCAAAATTATTACTTGCACCTGGCTTTTACCTACACCTGTTTTCCCAAGAAAAAACTAGCTTAAGTCAAAATACAATAGAGCAGGTAGCTCTAAGATGTAAAATTAGTGAGAATAGCCAAGCAATTCCTACAGGAAAAATTTCCAAGCCTCTGATCTGGTAGGATAGCCTTTTAAAAGCAAAAAGTCATCATCACATAATATGAAACGTTAAAATTTGCAATAAAAGAAAGGTTAAAACGAGTTTCAAATAAGATGCACTCATACTAAGATTTTTTTACAGTAACTGAAAAGAATCTTAATTATTTTACTTACTTTACTTGAACCTCTCTAAAAACCTTATTGCCAGTAATTTGGGCTGATGAATGTAGTCAATAAAGAAGAGCCTTGATTTTAACACTCCTCCCTCAAATCCTGTCCCTCTTGTGGTTTTCCAATAGGGTATTGTTAGATTCATTTACAGTAAAATAATTGCCAGCTCCCTAAGCAAGACACATAGCAGGTTATCTATTGTCCCTTAGAGGACTGTTGGACTGTTCTTAACAAGCATTCTAAATTACAATAGCAGCTTTATTGCAATTAACAAACAGACACGAATCACCAATCCAGTTATATCTCAAAAGAGAGAAGGGTTTTCTGAAGTAGACTGCTGTGGCTGTTTTCTGAACAACTGTTTTGCAACCTTAAATTCAAAGACCAGTCTTTAAGCAAATAGGCACATGTCCCAGGAGCATGGAATACAGAGAGAACAGCTTTTCTTTCTATTCCCCACAGAAAGAGTAACACTATCATGGTTTAGAGAATTAAGAGAGTGCAGACATGAAAAGATATCAGCTTTCCCCATCAGTATGTAAAGCTGTCACACACCAGCATTTACAGCTCTGTCTGCTGGACATCCCCCACTCTGGGGTCCCAAAGCAGCAGCCCCAAGGCATGACTCTGCCTCTCCATCTACACAGACATTCTAATCTTGAGAAGTGTCAAAATTAAACTTGGCAAGTTTCCAGCCTATTTGAATTTCTTCATGTTCAGAAAAATGCAATTGCACTTCATAGTGCATATTCATAGGAATCCCATGGAGAGGATCTGCTCAGAGGGACTTAGGGACTACAGCTCAGCGTCTGTAAGTCAACAGGCCCGCACTGCCCGCTAACTTGGGGGAGCCCTGTAACGAGACGTAGACATGGCCCAAATGCCTCTTTCTCTGCAAATAACAGTAAAACACTGTTACATAAATAGTTCTAACAACAAACTCAAGTATTTCTGAGGGGAATCAGCTTGTTAAAAAAGAAGTTTATTTTCTGGATTGAATTCCTAATAGCTTTGGGTCAGAATTATTGTTCCCCACTAGCATTTCTCTACGTCAGGAACTTTCTATAACTAACCCACACTCCAAAAACAGTTGTGAGGCATTGGTGAGGAAAGCAAATAACTATACTGAAAATTTAACAATAAAAATTCCACTTTTAACAAATCAGATAGACCTTATCTTGGTGTGTGTTTGTGTGTGACCCCATGAATTATTCACAAGGCCACACAATTTGGTTTTAACACATACATTTTGCAGTGCTTCCCAACCTTTTCTACCCTAGGGCACATGGGGAAAACTCTGTTCCTTGTATGGAACACAGATAAACATACAAACCTGCTTGTGCAACTGGAGGTAAGTGATCTGTGGGCTCCAGCCACTCTTTAACTCTTAGTCTCCCCCAGCATAATCAACATTTTTGTAAAATGACACCTTTATATTGTAAAAAATTCAATCAGAACTGATGATTTTAAAAATCAAAAATTACATGAAATCCCACCACTCAGAGATAACCACTGGGAATGCTTCAGTAAACATCATTCCACTTATGTCTTTAGGCATAATATATACATAGACACATGAGTTATGTACATCAGGTGTGAAGCTCTGTAATAATGCATGATTTGTATATATTTGTATTAAATCTCCAACTGAATACTTTTAATCTTTAAGCTATGAATCTGAACATAAGGAAGGAAAACCTAATAAAGTATGGTCTTTTATTCATAACATATTTTATCACTTTCTAGCTCATGGGCATCGTACTTACTCTACCCTTCTCACATATGCCAATGATCTAGTTTTATGTGACCAAAACTCTGTCCCTGGAATCCATGCCTAACTTACACCCAATAATTAGACTTAAAACTCCACCTCCAGTCCAACTTTTAAGATGTTTTATTCTCCTTAACAGAATTAGAAATATTCATTTTTAACAGTTCCTGGGCCAATGAAACATATTTTGATGAATATTAAATATTTTTACTAATAATTAAGAAATAAAAACATGGAGAAGGGAACTTGAACTACCTGAATAATCAGTAAAAGGCAAGGCACATATTAGTCTATTGGGCATGAGTCTCCTGTGTTTTTATAGTCATAGACATTCAAAAATATTTTTGTATTTTTTTTTACTTGAGGAAAAGAAAAAATCTTATAGAGTAGGAACTATTTTATGGAGATAGTAAAGTTTAAACCAAACTTTCAAATTTTGCTGGGATTTACAAAACATCAAAACAAGAGCAAAGCTGGTCCTAAGTGTGGCCTTAGACAACTATAGTGGGTCAAATCGTGACCCTTCCCCAAAATGATATGTCCATGTCTCATTTACCCCAAGAAACTATAAATGTCACCTTATTTGGAAAAAGGGGCTTTGTAATTAAGTTAAGATTCTTGAGATGAGAGCATCTTGAATTAAGATGGGCCCTAAATCCAAAAACAAGTCCTTAGAAGAAAAGGGGATACAAGCAGGAATAGAAAGAGGAAGGTCATGTAAAGATGGAGGCAGAGATTGGAGTGCTCCTTCTACAAGCCACAGAATGCCAAGGATTGCTGACAGCCACCAGAAACTAAGAGGGAGGCATGGAACAAATTCTCCTTCACAGCCTCCAGAAAGAACTAATCCTGCTGACACCTTGATTTCAGACTTCTGGCCTCCAGCACTGTGACAGAATAAATGTCTACTGTTTTAAGCCACTCAGTTTGTCATAATTTGCTATAATAGCCCTAGGAAACAAATATACTAACCATCTATTGAACACTTACTACAGCCAAGTATATTCCAAACACTTTGCATAATTTATTTAATCGAAATAACAATCCTTCCAGATAGAAATATTATTGTCTCCCTTTTACAGGTGAGGAAACTAAGGCACAAAGAGTATCTGACCTGAGATCACACAGGAAGGCGAAAGCCAGGAGTTGAATCCAGAAAGTCTGGGACCACAGCATGTGCTTTTAACTTCTATATTATATTCTCTTTTATTTGAAGAACAAAGCATACCCCAGGGTGTAAAGGAAAATATACATATAAAGAAGCCAGGTTACAGAGAACTTGAAAAGACAAAGGATTTTGTTCAAGATGCAGCATATAAACAACAGTGCTCTTAGACTTCCTAGTGCTCTTAGAATAAAATCAAAACTCCTTGTCGTGACCTAACAAGGCCCTACCTGATCCGGCTTCCTCTTCATCATCATCTCATATCGGCATTCTCATCCTTCATTAGCTCTAGCTATAACAGCCTCCTTTCTGTTTCACTAACAAGCCAAGCCCTTCTCTGTCTTTGCACTTGGTGTTTTCTCTGCAAGAAGTCCCTGTTTTTCAGTTCCTGCGTGGCTAGCTCATTCTCACAATGCGAGAATCTCACTTATTTACTTGTTTACTATCTATGGCAACAAGAACGTAATGTCCAAGAGGGCAGGGACCTCGTTTAGCTTGCTTACCACTAAACTCACAGCATACGGAACAGCAACTCACACATAACAAATATCAGAAAACATCTGTGATAAACACTAAGGAGATGGCATGATGGATTGATATTCTAAGAAATGTGGTCTGGATAGTAGAGTACAAGATGGCTTCCAAAAAGGCACAGAATAAAGAAAGAGGCAAATTAGGAGGCTATTACTACAAACTAGCGATGAGTGTTCAAAGGCCTGAATAAGAACTGAATCAGTAAGAACAGAAAGGAGTGAAATTTAGAGACCTCTAGAAGATCAAGGCAATAAAACTTGTCAATTCATTTAAATATACAGGATACAAGGAATAGGAAGTTGAAAGTCAAGAAACTGTCCCAAGCCTTATAGCTTAGGTTACATAGAAGACTTCTGTAACATTTAGAGTCTACAGTTCATAATTCAGTTTTGATTTATCCAACTGTAACCAAACATGGACTAAGAACCCAGCAGAGATACTTAGGAGGCTGACTACACTTCACAGAGTTTTCACCCAATTGACTAATGTCAGAAGTTATTTTTGCCCAAACTAAGCAGACATATTATTATATCCATGTTTATCAGAAAGGATGCTGGACTGAACAGGTGTAAAAATATGATGTATAAGAGATAACAAATGCCGGCGTGGATGTGGAAAAAAGGGAACCCTTGTGCACTGTTGGTGGGATTGTAAATTGGTGCAGCCACTATGGAAAACAGTATGGAGGTTCCTCCAAAAATTAAAAATAGAACTCACATATGATCCAGCAATTCCACTTCTGGGAATATATCCAAAGTAAACAAAAACAGTAACTCAAAAATATATCCGCACCCCCATTTTCATAGCAGATTTATCTACAATAACCAAACATGGAAACAACCTAAGTGTCCATCGATAGGTGAATGGATAAAGAAGTTGTGAGATATATATACCTCACACACACACACACAGTGGAACATTACTCAGCCATAAAAAGTGAGAAAATCCTACCATTTGCAAAAACATGGATGGATCTTGAAGTCATTATGCTAAGTGAAATAAGTTAGACAGAGAAAGACAAATACTGTATGATCTCACATGTGGAATCTAAAAAAAACAACAAAACAAAACGCCAAATTCATAGAAAAAGAGATTAGATTTGTGGTTACCAGAGGTGTAGTGTGAGGGGAGAGGTATTGGAAGAAGGTGGTCAAAAGGTACAAACTTCTAGTTATGAGATAAATAAGTACTAGGATGTAACGTTCAACATGATGACTATAGTTAACAGTGCTGTATGATATAAACGAACATTATTAATAGAGTAGATCCTAAGAGTTCTCATCACAAGGACAAATTTTTTCTTTTCTTTTCATCATATCTATATGGATGATGGATGTTAATTAAACCTATTGTACTCATTTCACAACATATGTAAGTCAAACCATCATGTATACTCCTTAAACTTACACCAGGATTTATGTCAAGTATTTCTCAATAAAAGTGGGAAAAATAGGCTGCATATCAGTATTAAATAAACAAGATCACTGAGCTACGAGTCAGGAATAGTGGATGATGTCAAATGGCACCAAAAACAAAGAAAAAACCAGACAAACTTGACTTCATAAGGTTATAAGGCAGATAAATCGGGGCAGTCAACAACTCTCCTCCGAAAGTGACAGGGCACTGAAAGGAGACCTAGAAATGGCAGGACCATGGTGAAGGTTTTTATAGGCAGTATGATGCTATTAAACTGGAGCAATAAATGCTACATACTTGTTGCTAAGCTATTTAATGTTATTTTGATCCTTTTAATACTTTCAAGTGCACCACCAAAAATTTCAATATTCAAAACTGGGTCCAAAGTAGAAAATGTTTATCACTGACCTGCAATATTTCAAGCATCATGCTAGGTATTGGGCAAATAAACATGAATAAATTTCAGCCTCATAAGGCTTATAAAACTCATGAGCTATTAAGGAAAAGGGACACACACACACAAACTCTAGAAAAAGGCAAATGGATCAACTTCTGGCATGACAGCTTGAGGAGCTCTGCTGATCTGATCTCCAGTAAAACTGGTGAAAATTATTTAAAAAAAAAATTAAAGCCTCTGGAAGTGGTCCTATGGGCAAGCAGCAAATGAGACAAGTAGTCAATAAAATCAATGGAAATTCCACAAGAAAGGCAGGAGTCTGTGGCATTTGAACAAAGACTGCTCCCTCCCTCCCCATTCCTAGTTCAGAGATAAAGACGGATACTTCATAATGATAAAACGGTCAACCCATCAGAAAGAGAAAACAATTATAAACCTATACACAGCCAATAACAGTGTGCTGAAATATATGAAGCAAAAACTAACAGAAATGAAGGGAGAAATAGACAATTCAACAAAAATAGTTTGAAGACTTGATTAATCCACTTTCAACAATGGATAGAACAACTGGACAGAATATTAACAAGGAAATAGAAGACTTAAACAACGCTACAAACCAACTAGCTTAACAGACATAGAACACTCCACCCGACAACTGAATATACATTATTTTCAAGCGCACATGGAACATTCTTCAGGACGGACCATATGCTAGGTCATAAAATAAACTCCAATAAATTTAAAGGGATAGAAATAATATAACATATGTTCTGCAACCAAAATGGAGTTAAATTAAAAGCCAATAGCAGAGACATTTTGGGAGACTCACAAATATGTGGAACTTAAACATCACACTCCTTGCTGTGGACTGAATGTTTGTGTCCTCCCTGCCGCCTCAAATTCATATGTTGAAATCCTAACCCCCAATGTGATAGCATTAGTGGGCCTTTGGGAGGTAATTAGGTCATGAGGGTGGAGCTCTCATGAATGAGATTAGTGCCCTTATAAGAGGAGACAGAGAGCTTGCTCTTCTCTCTCTGCTCTCCCACGTGAAAATACAAGAAGAAGATGGTCATCTGCAAACCAGGAAGAGACTTCTCCCCAGAACCCGAACATGCTGGTACCCTGATCTTGACTTCAGACTCCAGAACAATGAGAAAAATTTTCTATTGTTGATAAACCGCCCAATTTGTGGTACTGTTATAGCAACCTGAACTAAGACATTCCTAAATAGCCAATGGGACAAAAAAGAAATCAAAAGAGAAATCAGAAAAAAATAATTTGTGGTAAATGATGGAATGGGAGCTAGCAAGGAGCTAAAAGAACATATGGAGAGTAGACACTAATTCTATTCTAGGAAAATACAGGAAAGTTTCACAGAGCAGAGGAGGCAACATTTGAGGCAGGTCTCAAAAGATGAATATAAATTTATGTGGCAGAGACAGGGAGAAAAAGAATGAAAAAACATAAAGAAGCAGCTTACCAAAGCAGGGAGGTATTGAAGTGGATAATATATTCTGGGATAATGAGGAGATCAGAGTGACTAGAGTGTAGGGCACATGGTAGGAGGATGCAGTCGAGGAAAATGATGCTGGAAAGGGAGGTTAGGGCCAGGTGGCTAATGACCAAGTACATTCTTCTATGAAGTGTGGACTTTATTTTAGGTAATAGGACATCATTAACCTTTGTAAAAAGGGAAGTGACATGATGAAATTTGTGTTTTATATCACATTCTATCTCATTGCATTCATATATATTACCTTTTTCTCTTTAGTATATAACTCATGTTTCAAGTGAGATAAAATACCCCATACTTCCTCTGGCTCCATCATAATTACTGGCACAATGCTGGAGACATTGCAGCGATTTACTAAAACAGTTACTTTTTTACTGCACAAACAGTGCAAAATTCTTAGAGATATTTTGCCTATAAACTAAAGAACATTCTTTTATTTTTTAACTCAGTTATCCTCGTTAGCTATCCAATACAATTGAACAAATTATGACTGAATTGTGTTTCCTTACCCTTTAATGCCACCAGAAAAGAAGTCTTAATATCCTCTTCTCTTTCTTATACGTAGTGATTTTTAAAGCATCGATGCTTAACAAGCAATGAGACCAATTAAGGCATCAGATCTTTCGTACCATTGTTTATATCCATGAGAAGGTAAAAGCCATCTGCATCTAAAGACCATATAAAATGTGCAACACAGCAATGTGCAAAGATATTAAGTTTATTGTAACTGTTCTAGAAAACAAAATTATAATGAAATAAAAGCACAATGTTTTAGAAGTCTACCAGCAAATTTAACCTGAAAGCATAAAGTCTTATCACCATTCCCTGCTGAAGGACTATCTTCCACCTCTCCTAAGAAACTTAAAAGATGCTCATGGGATTGAGTACCACAGGAAATGCATAAAAGGACAGCGGAGCAGATGGGACCATCCAGCTGAGACTATAAAGACAAAAACTTTATTTGACTCAATCATCTTGGTTTCACAATTTTCTGAAGTAAAGCTTGATGGCCTGAAAACAAAAGCAGATAAAGCAGAGACAGAGGCAGTCCAGAGTTAAAGGATGAGGACAGGAAAAGTCAAAAAAAAAAAAAAAATTGGAAGAGGCTAGTAAAGGCATTGTTACGACCACTCGATGTGGTGGTCAGGCAAATGAAGTCAAGAGAGAGAATAGGAGGGAGAAATAGGCAAAGAAAATTGTAGTTCACAGAAAGGAAAACAAGCGAAATTCAAGATCCTTGGAAGCGGAACAGTTTGGGGAGGTTCAAGGGGAAAAGTTGGAGTAAAGATGACTTTACTTAAGGGTAGCAAGAATGAAGAGGAAATAATGGTCAATACGGTTGAGAATGACTGTGAACCTTGGGCATTAAAAATGCCACAGACAAGAAAGGTAGCAGGCCTTGAGAGGAGGAAGAAAACTGAGGGGCTGCCATTGAGGAAAGAGGGATAATGCCCAGATGGATTGCAAACAGCAGGGATGAGGTTGGGAGAATGGGAATGGAGACATAAACTCAAACAAAGAAGCATTATCATAAGAGAAATTGCTAAATAATTTTTCAGAACAATGCTCTGGAAATCATAATGGGTAGGTAAAAAAATATGGCATACTCCTCCTCTATTTTCATGAGAATAAGTGAGAGTAGGAAAATTATCCACTGAAGAGTTTTGAGAGAAGTCAAGGGCAAATGTCAGAAGGTATATGTCAGTTATTAAGGAAGGGCAGTAGATTCTTCTTTGTTTATGTATTAAGAGACTCTAGTCATATTTACTGAATTGGCCATGTTCTAGCTAAGACTACAAAAGAGTCATGAAAATAAGAATAATACTATGTATTATTCTAAAACTAGAATTCAAGGTAAGTTAGCTTCAGGAAGATAACATAATCTAGATCAACGCTTTTCAGATTTTAACATTCATAGAAATCACCAGGAGATCTTGTTAAAACATAAATTCTGATTCAATAGGTCAGAGATTGGACCTGAGATTCTGGATTTCTAACAAGCTTCCAGATGACACTGATGCTGATGGTATGTAAACCACTAAGAGTAACAAGAACCTAGATTTCAGTATCTTCAAAATATGTGTGATATGTGTATCCCTTAGAGGAATGTTCCTCAAACTCTAGTGTGCACATCAATCACTTCGGAATTTTGTTAAAATGCAAAGGATGCTTCAGTAGGTCTAAAGTGGGACCAAATAGTCCACATTTCTGAATATCCCAGGTGTACAGATGCTGCTGGTCCATAGACTAAATTCTGAGCAGTAAGGAATTATAGAGCATACAATTAGACCACAATTTTCCCTAACGTCATTCATGCTGGCAGCATGTATTTCCTATCATACAAAATCAATTGGATAAAACAATACTGACTCAGAGTTTCTCCTGACAGTTTCTCAAAATATCAAAATGGTTGCAAGAAAATAATAATAATTTAATCACCAAAATAAAACTATTTGCCCGATTATATATTGCAAGGGCAAGACATCATCATTAAATAATCTCACCATAGGGCCCCCAGACATTGCCTACCTTTGTAAAAATATCAGAGAGCACTAGGTGTCTAACTGTCAGTGAGACTTAAAGCCAGGGAACCATTTGTAGAAACCAAATGCAGCAATTATTTTAAGAATTTGTAGTCTTTGCTTTCCAGCTTCTTGTAAATTCCCATAGCCATACTAAGAATTTCTTCTAAGTTGAAAAATAATTGAAGGCAAAATACAGAACTGGATATTGAACAAATTTTCACTCAGTTTTATGGTGAACAAATATATAAGCAAAATACAAGAATAATTAGAAATACATTTTTCCTCTTATTAAATGTGATGCACAACCATAGCCCCCTAAGTACACATAGCCTGTGAAAGGAAAGACCTATGAGTTCCATAAGGAAACTTGACACGTGACTAACCTATTTGAATTTCCCAAGGGGGTGTCCATAGACAGAAGAACATCTGATCAAGTTTCACATCAGTCAAGTTAATATGGGATTGAAAGTCTTTGAGAGAACACAACTAGTCAAGGTCTTTGCTTAACATTACTCAGGGTGGTTAGGATATCGTTCTTGTCACCCCAAGTCAATATGATAAAATGTAATAGGTTTAGAGGGTTTTTTTTGTTTTTTGTTTTTTGTTTTTTGGAGGAAGACCAGCCCTAAGCTAACATCTGCCGCCAATCCTCCTCCTTTTGCCAGGGAAAGCTGGCCCTGAGCTAACATCCAAGCCCATCTTCCTCTACTTTATATGTGGGACACCTACCACAGCATGGCGTGCCAAGCGGTGCCATGTTCACACCCGGGATACGAACCGGCGAACCCTGGGCTGCAGAAGCAGAATGTGCACACAACCGCTGCGCCACAAAGCCAGCCCTGCATAATTTTTTTATTCATTCCCTACCGCATTCAAAAAGGGGTTTTGGTTGCTTACAAAAATACAGCATAACACTAACAAGATTAATTATTGAGGTAAATAAAAAATAATTTAAAAAACAAGATGGAGTCAAGATAGTTCACAAAAAGTTTAACAGAATTTCAGTTAGAGATGGGCCACAAAATCATTGGGGATTCTCAGTAACAGTTGCCCACAATTTCAGCTTTTCCTGACACAGAGACCTTCCAGAATTTTCTACTATGAATGTTCATAAAGTAAACACCATGTTTTGTGTGAACCATCTCCTTACCCACTCCACTGTGATGAATACAAGCCTTTCCTGAGACTGCTTATTAATAATGACCCTGAATCTGGCCAATGACATAAGGTCACAGTACAACTCAGTAAAAGCAATTCCCAAGGGAGGCAAAACACAGCTCTATGATGGCCTGGCTTGAATTAAGGAAAAAGACCTAATTTCTAGCAGACTGGATGGGTTATATATTCCTCACAAATATTCCACAAACATTATTTATCAAGACTGAGTTTTGATAAGGACAAAGCAGTACAGAGTTTGAAATTGTGGTCTCTGAGAACACACAGGAGTAAAAATAGTCTCTGCTGCCCATTAAGGGCATTGGAACTTTGCTAATCAGCTGACCGACAGCCAGCATTGCAGCATTTCATGAAAACCTAACAGCTGCACGTGGATATCATCCCACTCTTAAGCAGAGGAAGGCTATGATTTCTCTCAGAAAATGGCCATGGGTCCTCTAACACACTCATCAATGGCTGACTGAGGTCCTAGAGCCTTGGAGCCTGGTCACAATGATTTTAGGATACATAATTTTCAAGGTAAGTATTCCCAATCACCATACTATAAAAGAAAAGACATTTAGAATAATTCCCATTAGTCAATGTTTCAAGATATCTTTCAAGATAAACTGGCTGCAAAATGTACTCTTCAAGATAAGTGAGAGAACTTGCTCTATGGGGTTGTTAGCTACAAACAAATAAAATGTGAAAGGATGTCTGCAATTGATTTTAGAGAAAGTTCTATGAAACCATTCTGAATGACAATAACTAGATATCAGAAACAGTTTTCTTTAAAGACTATCCCAGTTTGTGGTAATAAATTAACAATACTGGCATAAGAAAGAACTTTATTATTCTCTTCTTTAGGTGGGAAGAAAAGTGAGAAGTGGCATATATCCTGCTCACTGAGAAGTGTATCAAGCTATTAAGACATAAAATTGAATTCGAAACATATTCCTGCTTTACCTGCTCAGAAGTATTTCCTAAGCTGTCTGGAGAACATTTACAGAGCCTGATTTTGTCTGTGGTATTAAGCACTAGAACTGTTTGCTAAAGCACCATAACTGGGTGGAGGAGAGGGGAGGGTACAAATATCATGGATACAGACATAACTTAGAGTCCTCTACTGCACAAAATCAAGCCCCTCCACCAAAAAAATGTAATAAACCAACAAAGCCTGCATTGGTTAAGAAGATATTTCCCTCAAAGCATTGAGTATGGAAATGGCAAAAGCTGCTCGCTAGTTTTGCTCAAAGTTGGCATGAATTTAAAAGCCACCATACATTCTGATTTGGATCCAGAGTTGAGAAGACAGATGATCATTATCTTTAAAATGTATAAACTCTGAGTCCAATCATGGAGAACCAGAAATGAAAAGCCAAATAGGGTGAGCAATGGAAGCCGGCCCTTTGAAATTTCACAGACAGGGGAGCTTCATTCCCACGTGAGGGATAATTACAAGAAAGCAAGAGAAAAAAGTCTTGGGGTCTATAAAGTCTGCAGCATTGATCTTGGTCCATGAAACTGAGAAATGTAAACTACTCAAATTTCAACTAAACTGAATCTAGGTTTCTATATGCTCAATAGTCAAATTCACTTCACAGGTAAACATATCAAAAATTGCCCACATGACATTTCTACAAGTCACATGAAGATTCTCTTGCAATTTATTATGCATTTTCTTGCTTGTTGCTTGCACTGATAGTGTTGTTTCCGAGGCCTGAGATATGTATGTTAAATAAAGTGCTACAGGAGTTCCAAGGAAAGGAGACACCACATCCAATTTCAGATAAGCAACTGTAAGTAAAAGTAAAGATACGTCATTGTAGAGTAGACAAAAATTTGTCAAAAGGAAGAAAGTATTCTAAGAGAGGCAATTCCTGTTTGCCTGGACTCAGGGTATTTGTTAAGAAGTAGGAAACAGTGTGGAAAAACACGCTGGTGGCAAATTCGGAAGGGCCTTGAATGTTGAGGTAAAGTTTAGGCAATGGCGATGGAGTTGAACTGAACCTGGACATGAAATTATAACACCAGAGAAGTATCCCAGATTCAACTTTCAATGATTTCAATGTGATATACAAATCAGAAGACCAGTTCTGGAAACTTTAGGGAAGAGATCCAAACTATTTTGGAGTTCCAGAAAGAAATTTTAAACATCCTCCAATAGCCTTATTCAAAAATAAAAAATATACTTACCTCCATTATCCTTGATTGTTGTGTCTTTGCATTTAAGTATTCTGTACCTACAGGAGAATTTGGATGTTGACACAGCTCCAGGTTTTATATAATTTTGAAGGTCATTTGAATTGGAATTTTATTAATGAACATAATAACTATTAGCACAGTTAAATCTCTCTTAATATCCACCACCTCTCAAAGGCAAAGCCTGGAACTGGTTCACATCCTAACTTATATTTATTTCCAGTCATCTCTAACCTTTACCCTATCTCTTAACGTCTTCCTCTCCTCAACTCACCACTGCACAAAGAACAACGATATAGCTCAATCGCTTCCCGTGCTTATAGCAGTAATTCCACAACATTCTTAATTTTGCTGTAAAAGGGCTTTTCTTCAAATATAAAGGTTATGTTATTGACCCACCATCAGTGGCTCATGTGCACTAAGTGGGCTTTCTAGGAGTGGGGCTGTTGAATCCTTTCACGCTCCACTGCCAAGTGCCCTTTGCAAAAATCACTCATATACGCAACAAGCAACATGAGATGAAATATAAAGTGAAGAGAAATACTTCCTTAAATATATTGAAGGAAGTAAACAGGCTGCTTTACGTAATTGTTAAATTCTGGCCATATCTGTATAGTCATTGGGATATTTTAAATGCCTTTGGAGGCAATTTTTAAATATAATTAGTGTTTATTATAACATGATGGACTTCTTTTTAAAAAATGAAGTAAATGATTTAAATCTTGCAGGCTCTATTTAAATCAGAGGTCAGAAACCCTGTAGAAGTGATGTGCCAAGCTGCTGATTCCTGTCTCTGGCAAGCCAAGGAAAAAGAGAAGCAGAAGCCCAGAATAGGCAACTCAAAAATATCTGTGATGCCTAGATATGTGAGGCCTTCCTGGCAAATCTACTTCAAATTAAAATCTCGATCCCGTATAATCCCTTTTATGCTTCATTTTTCCTTATCGCACTTATCACTAACGCATTATATATGTTCTTTTTTATGCAACTCTCCAGGGCAGAGACTGTCTGTTTGATATCCCCGGTGCCTAGAACCGTGTCTGACACCTAGCAGGATTTCAGTAACTATTCCTGGGTGGAAGGAGGGAGGGAGGGAGTGAAGGAGGCCAAATAAAGATCCTATAGGAGCTATTTGTCTGCATTTCATACCTTACTATGTCACTTTAACGAGAAACCCGCCTTCCCTTAAAACCTAGATGAGACTAGCCACTAAGAAAATGAATGTGTTTTTTTCCAGATTAAAAAAAACAATGGAAAGGCACAGATAACATTTTGCAATCTGGGCTGATTCAATCAGAAGAGAGCTCTTGAGGAACAACAATGAAAAAAAGGCAAAGAAAGAAAACTGGAGAGTCTTTGCAGATGACCAGTGGTCACAGCAGCTCACATCACCTGAACATCCCCTTTCTCAAAGGTCAGGGCCTTCATGGACCTTGGCCCACCAGCATCTCAGAGAGGGCCAAAGTGGGTCTGCCAAATTGAACAAGACTTAAAATTATAACAAGAAAATGTCTATCATCCAGCCTTATTTTTGACACGTGCTCTCATATCATTAGAAAGCTTAGAGAGAAGGGATCTAAAAAAAATGTATGTTTACCTTTAAACCAAAAACAAAAGGGGGTGATGCAACTTTTTTAATGCATTCCCCTGAATCCTGGCAGTCTACACACAAAATTAAACCACTTAAAAAATTTTTTAAAAATCTTCACTGAAGGAATCTCCATCAGCTTCCAAAGAGAGTTGACGAGTTCTCCCTAAATCACTCCTGTGGTGATTTAAGCTCTTTCTTGCTTGTCCCCCTGCAGTGAAGAACGAACAGCTGCTCATCATCACTCATATAACACCCCTTCACACACAGCGAAAACCAAGAAAACAACCATATTCGAGAACGCCTATCAAAAGACAATTCTCCTGGGAACCACTCATGGCCTCTGTGTCTATGATTTCACTGAACTTGAAGACTGTAATTAAGTCCCTATTCAGACTTCGCTTCTCTAGGCTAAATAAACCCAGTTCTTTAGACTTTCATCACAGAGCAGATTTCTCAAACCTTTTAATAAATTGTATTGGATTCTTCTGGAATCTTTCCAAATTCCACATAATAAAGTCATGACCGGGGCTGCAGGAGAAAAAGAGAATTGCCTGGCAGCCTCATAATGCTATACTCTTGCATTTGCACACTTTGTTTTTTCTCCCTATGTGAATTACTCTGTATATATCTCTCTTCTGAGCTATACTCTGTTTACATTTCCTGGTTCTTCCAATTTGCCATGATTATTTTTGAATTGTAATCCTTTTTTCTTTGTTTTTCAGAGTACTGGAATGCTAGCCCAGTTTGGTGATATTGATATATCATGTGTCACTAACGAAAATGGAAAACACCAGACTAAGGACTGCGATCTGGAGTGTATTATTCAGAATCCACTTCCACAAACTTCCCAGAGTGCACCTAAAACAATGAGTCAGACACACCTGGGTTTAAATTTCAACTCTGCCATCTACTAGTTTCAGGACTGTTGGGCAAATATTGAACTTCTCTGAGGATAGTAATACCTACTTCACATGGCTATCATGAGAAATGAATGGAGTTAATAATGGAAAGAATATGGCAGAATGATATGTTCTCTGCCATAATACTGATATGTATTTATTATTTTGCCTTCTTCATGGAACAATCATCCTCGCCATTCTGAACTACTTTCACAGCACAATGGCAAAGGTCAAGAAGGGTCATTCCTCTTCAAAATGAAACTCAATGTGGAGGATGCAAGGCTAGTGAAAATAATAACAATAAGTCAAAGGACTTAACTCTCAACATACACCTCACCATCGCCTGTTTTTCAGGCAGGACAGCAGCAATAACATGTTGAGTGGGCTATAAGCAAGGGTGCACAGGTAAGATGTGCAGGGAAACTCAGAAAACAATAACCTGATACAGGCAAAATAAACTTAGAAGCCAAACATCTGAATTTGACTACTTATCCCAGTTATTATTGAGTATTAGACCAAAAGACTATTCAGATATAAATTTAACATTTCATTTTAGAAAAGGAGAAGATAATGGCTTATTGTTTTAACAACGATCAAAAATATTAAGCTTTTTCACTTTCTTTTTTTAAAGATTGGCACCTGAGCTAACAACTGTTGCCAATCTTCTCACACACACCACCCCTGCCTCCCGCCCCGCTCTTCTTCCCCAAAGCCCCTCAGTACATAGTTGTACATTCTAGTTGTGAGTACCTCTGGTTGTACTATGTGGGACACTGCCTCAGCATGGCCTGATGAGCGGTGCCATGTCTGCGCCCAGGATCTGAACCAGTGAAACCCTGGGCCCCCGAAGTGGAGCACACTAACTTAACCACTCTGCCACGGGGCCAGGCCCAGGCTTTTCACTTTCTGTGAAAACAATTTTTGATTCTAATATTTCAAAACAGCATATATGTTCCAAGGTTAAGAGGTTACATATTATTTCAAATGAAAATTTGTCTCTTTTTAAAAAGATTTAAATGAATCCTACCTAGAACAGGGCAGAAAATGAATCATGTGATTTCCCTGAAATTTGACCTCTTGGTGGGGAACTCAACTCAGCTGGAAAACCAGAGTTACCTCCTTCAGAGGAGTACTAAAAAGACATAACTACTGTCTGACAAGCATCTATGAGCATGTTTCAAATTTTCTGATTGACAAGAATATAATTTTATCTGTGATTTTAAATAATTTCTCAATAATGTGGTAAAAACTTTTAAATCAATTATATTCTGTGTAATATAATTTTAACAGAGGAAATTCATGTTTATAGTATGAATAAATAATGAGACTATTAACATGCAATGAGTTCTTCCATACACCAGGCACCATGTGAAATGCTTTAGACAGCTTATCTCATTTAATCCTCACAACATCATTATCACAGGTAGATGAGGAAATTGAAGCTTACAGAGGGTAAATCACTGTTTAGGGTGACACAGACAATATTGATACTCAGGAATGTCTGAATCAAGACATGAATCTCAGCCCAACCCAACTCTGGTCAGGAAATCAAGTTAGTAGGTCATGACCAGCATTTCTTTAAATAAGATGTGATAGTATAGAAGAGAATAGGACCATAAATAATAAAATAGAAAACAAATTTTGTTGAAAGCCTCTTCTCTAAATCACTGTTATACTATAAGTAACTAAGCACCTAGAATCAGAACTTTAAATCTTTCCAGAATATTCAGAGATCATGCAGTCCAACTATTCTACTAAACTTTATAGGGGAAGAAGCTCAAAGTTTGGGTAAATTTCTTTACCCAGAATCACATGGTTGTTGGCAGAGTCACAACAAGAGCCCAGGGCTGTTGAAAGAAAATTGATTTGAGAAATATATTATAAGGCATATTTCACTTTGAGAGTGAAAGGGGATGCTATCAATAACTACACCAAGAAGGCATAAACCTGAGCTGCCTGGGTAACCTAGAATGTATAGTGTACGGCTTTAGAAATAAAGCAAAACTTGTCTATCAAGCAAACATGGTTGGAAAAAAATCTGTGTTTAATGGAAGTCTTTAAAAACAAACAAACAAAGTAGAGCTGTTTGAACTTTGAACATAAAGCTATGAGCAAGTAATAGCCCTTATACCTAAGCTGTGAGGTTTTTTCCTTTTCTTTCTTTGATATTTATATAATTTAAACATTAAGCTACCAGAGAAACAGGAGGAAAAAATATATACACTTTATGCAAACACAACAAAGAAACTTTCAGGACCTTGTCAAAAGTGCACAAAGATTCCTTAGTATTTTCCAGTTTTGATACCAAAACTGTCAAGGACAGAGTCAAACTAAACTGCTGATACTGTGAAATAATACTCACCAGATGCAAGCGACATTTAATGCAAGTGACAGTTTCTATAAATATAATTCATAACTGATATTAATATTCAAAGAACTTAGCAAAGAAAACTAAAAAGAGTAGTATTTTATTTTCACATGTAATTTTCTCAGTCAGTATTTCAGAGTGAAGATTGGTACCCATATTTCTTCCCCCAGCTAAGTGCTATGTAGCAATCAATGGACTTTTCCATCAGTGAAAAGATAACTAATATTTTAGCCTATAAAATCATTATGTAAATTTAACTGGTTTATACTGCAGCCCTTATGACTTGAAACATCTGTTCAGTACAAGTTTTTCTTATAATGCATGAAGTTTCAAACTGCATATTACAGCATTTTGCAGCATATTTATAATATGATGGTTTTGTTCTTTACCAGATAAGAGATTTTTAAGGTGTGACCTATATTGAGGTCCTGAAGTTATTGCTCAACATCACCATCTGCTCATATATATGTTCAACTAAAATTATCTAGTATTCATAACCATATTAGAAAATTATCTCACACAATTTGGCTCTTAATTGTATGTATTACTATCTCACTTACCTAAGGTCACTAACTCAACATCATGAAAAATAAGAACCAAAGATGAGAACCAAAAAGGAGAAAAAAGAGTGGTTAATTTGGCAAAATACATATCATGACACCTACACACTGAACTAATGGTGCAGCCCTAAGGCCTTCATTCTCAGCCTACGTACTCATAATTCAGACACAACTTGAGCCAGGTAAGAGTACTGATTTCCCCTTCCACAAAAGAGTAGAAAAAGTAAATCACAAAAGAGTCACAAGATTGTCAGAGAGATGAACAAAATATGAAATCTGAGTTTGGAAGCAACTGGAGAGAAGGAAAAATCTTACTATATAATTATTCATAAGAAGTCAAAATAAAGGGAACAGAAACTCTCCTGCCATGCTACTGGGAGTATAAACATGTGCAACCATTATAGATAGCAATTTGCATGCACTTAGTGAAATTAATATATATATGCCTTACCACCCAGAGATACTTTTCCACAAAGCCACGTGTGGAGCCATGTGTCACTAAGTGTCATCAGTGTTATTTGTGCTAGTAAACCTAAGAAATAATCACTAGGGGGTTGGATAATAAATAAATCACACATGAACAAAAATTAACTCCAAACGGATCTTAGACCTAAATGTAAAACCTAAAACTATAAAATTTCTAGGAGAAAATGTTCCTGTCTTCTGAGTAGGCAAGGATTTGTTAGAAAGGATAAAAAAGCACTAACAATAAAAGGAAGAAGTGAAATTTCATCAAATTGAAATTCATCAAAATTAAAAACTTCTATTCTTCAGAAGAAATCACATAAAAGATTTAAAAGGCCAGCCACACAATGGGAGAAAATATCTGCAATACAGATATCTGACAAAGGACTGGTATCTAGAGGCAAAGAATTCTGATAACCCTATAAGACAAATAAACCAACTTAAAAATGGACAAAAGTATCTGAACAGACATTTCAAAAAGAGACAAGAATGACAAATAAGCACTTGAAAAGATGCTCAATGTCCTAATTTATCAGGAAAATAAAAATTAAAACCACAATAAGATACAATACACTCCACTAGAATGGCTAAGATTAAAAACAGACAATACTGCACATGAACAGACATTTCACCAGAGAGGATATACAGATCGCAAATTGAGCACACGCAAAGATGTCCAATACCATTAGCCATTAAGAAAACGTAAATTAAAACCAAAATGAGATATTACTACACAACTATTAGAGTGACAAAAATAAAAAATAATGGCAATACCAAATGCTGGCAAGGATACAGATAAACTTCATAAATCATACAGTTATTAGTGTACAATGGTGGGAACGTACAACAGTACAACCATTCTGGAAAATAGTTCAGCAGGTTCTTTAAAAAACAAACAAACAAAAACATACACTACTGGGCATTCATCCTAGAGAAATGAAAACTTATGTCCACACAAAAGCATGTACATGGTAGTTCACAGCAGTTTTTTTTGTAATAGCCAAAAAATAAAAAGAATCCAAACATCTTTCAACAGGCAAACAGTTAAACTGTGCTACATCCATGTTACTCAGCAAGGAAACGGAAAGAACTATTGAAACACACAATGCAAGATCTTGAATGGATACTACAGGCATTATGCCGAATAAAGAAAAGCCAGCCTCAAGACGTTATACATTGTATGATTCCATTTATATAACATTCTCGAAATGACAAAATTATAGAGATGGAGAACAGATTAGCTGTTTCCAGGGTTTCACACAGGGAGCAGGAAGAGGTGGGGAAGAGAGCAAAGAGGGATGTGTGACAATAAAGGTCTGGCATGAGGAATCTTTGTAGTGATGGGACAGTTCTGTATTTTGATTGCAGTGGTGGTTACACGAATCTATACATGTGATAAAATTTCATAGAACTATAACATGTACACAGAAATTAGTGTATGTAAACCTAGCGAAATCTGAATAAAGTCTGTGGATTGTACCCATGTCAATTTCCTCATTTTGACGTTGTACTGAAGTTATACAAGATATTACCATAGAGGAAAACTGGGTGAAGAGCACACAGGACCTCCCTGTTTTATTTCTGCAACTATGATTCTATAATTATTTAATATAAAAACCTTTATTAAAAAAAATGACGATACCAAGAGTCGTCAAAAGTGTGGAGGAACTTGAATCTTATTCATTAATGGTCAGAGTGTAAAATGACACAATCACTTTGTAAAACATTTTGCCCATTTTTCATAATATTAAACATAAACTTATCATAAGAACCAGGAATTCTATTCCTAGGTATTTACCTGAGAAAAAAGAAAACATATGTCAATACAAAAACTTGTACACAAATATCCACAAGCATTATTCATCCTAGCCAAAAAACAGGAAACAACCCAAATGTCCACCAACAGATAAGTGGATAAACAAATTGCAGTACATTCATTCAACAGAAATTTGCACAGTAATAAAAGGACGCGAACTACTGATTCAAGCAGTAGCATAAAAGAATCTCAAAAACATGCTGAACAAAAAAAGCCAGACAGAAAGAGTACATACTGTATGATTTCATTTATACAAAATCTACTACAGGAAAAGCTAATCCATTGTGACAGAAAGATCAATGGTTTCTTGGGCCAGGGTAGGACGGAGTGGAAAGGGGCACCAGGGTATATCTTGGGGTGATGGATTATAGGTTATAGTGATGTATACATTTATCAAAACTCAGGAAACTATATGCTTAAGAGGAGTTTATTGTATATATATTATACCTCAATAAAGCTGGTGTTTGTAAAATATGGTATATGCTCACAACAGAACATCAAGTAGCTATTAGAGGTCATGAATTTGAGATACACGTGGCAACATGGAAAAAAAGGAAAGAACCAAGTGGGATTTATAGCACAATACTTTGGTACTAATGGAGAGGTAGTTTTGTGTAGTGGTTAAAGGTGTGGACTCTAGAACCAGAGGACCCGAATTGAAATCTTGGCTTCACACCTATGAGTGACATACTCTTAGGCAAGTTACTCAGCTTTTTTGTGCCAACAGGGATAAGAGTACTTGCCTCACAGGGTTGTCACAAGGATTAAATGAATTAATGTTAGTAAAAGCTTAAAACGGTATCTGGGATGTGAACAATGCTGTAAGTGATTGTTAATAAATAAATACAATAAAACAAATGAAATAGTACAATCCTTTTTTAAGGATCCACATATATCTAAACAAGCTGATAGAGAGCAAATTGTAAAGGCATCCATTAAATACTTTACAAAGATACTTAATGGAGGGACAGTAATGCAGGCAGGAGAAAAAAAGTAACAAACTAAAATAAAATTTAAAAAGGGCTATATACACTGATCAATGATGAGAGTCTGCCATGAGCAAACAAATTCTGTGCACTTGAGGTCATAAGGGGGGAAAAGTACAGTCAAAAGGCAAAACTATCTGGACCCTACTTGATTTAAGGAACAACCTACAGACTTCACTCTCTGTCCTGAATTACCAGAACCATAAATAACAAGTGTATAAGGAAGACACTGAGACATAAAAGAGGAAGAGAGACAAAGGGAAAAACAGAGGGCATCAGGCTAGTATACTGTTACACACATACACACACACATGAACACAAGTACCAAATAAATTTTAGAATGAGTTTCCATCATGTGCAATAAATGGGACATTATGATAACAAGTCTCGAATTGTTTTCATTATTTATGTATTTCAGCACAAAACTGAAAGCTACATGAAGATGAGACTGTCCACAGTGCTGGTACATAGCAGTGACCCCTGAATAGCTGTAAATCTTGTTTAGTAACAATCACTGAATGGCTACTATGTGCTAGGTGAATGTTCTGCTGAGACCTACATCAAATAATCTTCAAAACGCAACACAGAATTAAGTGGTCATTGGAAAATCCAACAAGACTTTGGCATTTTCAGGAGCAAATATAAACCTATTATCAGTGGGGTTTTGCCAGAATATTCTTAAAAAGTGTAGCTAAAACAGAGGAAAAAGAAATATGTGCCTATCTACTTTAAAGAGACAAAAAGCCAGTCTCATGAAAAGAAAGTATTAAACTTGTCCATAAGGTAACTGTGGTTTCCAATCATAAGCAGCATGCACTCAAAAGAGAAATCTTAAATGTGAATTAATTTTCTTTTAAATAGACTCCTGCACCTACCAAGCAAACAGATTTGCATGTGGGCTGTTTACACACAGGATTTTATTGCCTAACCAGGGCCCATATTAAAGAGAAGGGGGAACAAAAAGACAAGCAGCAGTTTGCAAGCACAAATAAGCAGTGGCTGCATGCTGCCCACAGAGTCACAGCAACTACAAGTAATGAAAGTAATTATTTCAACAGGTGGCTGAAATAAAAGCTGAACGGACCTTGGAAAAAACGTTAAAGTAAAATTTACTTTGAAGAGGAAAATATTAAGTTATTTATAGATAGATAGATGCCTTGAACATCCTCAGTTGATGGGTCTCAGTTGAGAAAGCGACAACCGTGCTCTGGGATGGGGTCACAGACATACCAAGATGAATGTCTTTAACAAGCATCACAGCCTAAAGAATGCATGGGTAACAGCCTGCACTTAAAGCCCAGAGGGATTTATTTATTGCTTTGCAGCGTTCTGTCTGCACAGCAGAATCACCTGAAGGTCTTTCTAAACGTACAGGACACGGACCCCACTCCTGACCAATGCCATCAAAATAACAACAGCTGGAGGCCATACATTCTCTACTGATCAGCCAAAATAATGGTGTTTTTTCCTTTAATTAAACTTGTTATTTTGAGATAACTGTAGATTCATATGCAGTTGTAAAAAATAATACAGACAGATGCCATGTACCCTCTACTCAGTTTCATCCAGTGGTAACATCTCGCAAAATTATAGTACAAACTCACAATCAGGATGCTGACATTAACACAGTCAAGATGCAGAACAATTCCATCATAAGGATTCCTCCTGTTGTCCTTTCACAGACACAACCACCTCCTTCCTCTGCCCAACCCCAATCCCCCATCCTGACCCCTGCAACCACTAATGTTCTCCATTTCACAATTTTGTCATTTCAAGAATGTTATATAAATGGAATCATTCAGTATGTGACCTTTGGGAATTGGTTTCTTTCACTCAGAATAATTCCCTGGAGATTCAGGGAAGTTGTCTCATGTATCACTCCTTTTGATGAGTAGGACTCTATGATATACATGTGTCATGGTTTACTTAATTCACCTATGAAGAACATCTGGGATGTTTCCAATTTTGGCTGATTACCAATAAAGCTAACGTACACATTCATGCACAGGTGTTTTTTGTGAAAGTAAGTTGTCATTTCTCTGGGACAAACGACTAAGATTACACTTGCTGAGTCATATGGTAATTGCTTGTTTCAAGTTATAAGAAAGCACAACACTGTTTTCTAGAGCGGCTACCCCATTTTACATTCTCACCTGTAACGCATTAGTGATCCAACTTCTTCACATCCTCACCAGTATTTGGTGGTGTGATTTATTTTAGTCATTACCATAAGTGTGTAATAATACACACTTGTATTATGTGATTACCTGCCATCTCTATATCCTCTTTGGTATAATGTTTCTTCATGTCTTTTGCCCATTTTCTAATTGGATTGTTTGGGTTCTTGCAGTTTTGTTATTCGCATGTTTTAGATAGTAGTTTTTTGTCAGATATGTGGCTTGCAAACATTTTCTCCCAGTATGCAGCTTTTCTTTTCATTCTCTTAACAAGAGTCTTTCACAGAACAAATGAGGTCAAATTTATCAATCTTCTAAGGATATTACTTTTGGTGTCAAGTCTAAGAACTCTTTGCTTGGCAGTAGATCCTGAAGATCCTATCCTGTTATATTTGTTTCCAAAAGTTTTACACATTATGTTTCACACTTAAGTCAATAATCCATTTTGAGTTTAATTTTGTATAAAGTGTGAGGTTTAGGTCAAAGTTCATGATTTTACCTGTGAATGTCCAATTGCTCCCACACCATTTGTCGAAATGCCTATCATTCCTTCATTGAATTGCTTTTGCACCTTTGTCAAAATTCAGTTGGATATATCTGTGTAGACCTATTTCTGGGTTCCATATTCAGTGCCACTGATCTACATGTCTGTCACTCCACCAACACCACATTGTCTTGATTACTGTAGGTCTTAATCAAAATCGTTTTTAAAATGTGGATTAGGTTCTATCAATCTTCTGCTTATAAACCTTCCAAGAGCTCCCTACCACACCTAAAATGATACCATATGTCCTTATCCAGGCTCACAGAGCCCTACAAAATCAGATCCTGTCCAGCTTCTCAGATTGTACCTCATACTGCTCACACTCAGGCTGCCATCCATTAACATCACCACTCTTCTTTTTTGTTCTCTAAGCACACCTCAGAAACCCTTCACTGGAATGCTCTTGCCCCAGGTTTCACAAGATTGGTTCTTAGTTATCAGCTCTCAACTTAAAAGTCATCTTTCTTAAAAAGCATTGCTTGACTATCTAATCTACCGCATCACTCCCCTTTAATCCTCTATATAGCAGTTAGCACTAACATATTTTTACACTTATTTACTTGTTGAATTGTCTCCCTTGACGTCCCAAATCAAAATATACATTCCATGAAAACAGGAAGCTTAATTGCCTTGTTCATTATTGTATGCTCAGCACCTATAGTACTTGGCACACAGTATAGACTAATTCATATTTGCTGAATAAATTTAAAGTCTCCATGAAGTCTAGCGTGAATAGTAGTAACTACAGAAATAATGAAACAATACCTACATATACCACTCTTCTACAATTTCTCTCTTTATACACACATATATATGTACACACACACATTTATATGCACATATGTTCATTTAACCTGACAATAACCCTAAGAGGTGTTATTACTGTCCTCATTATATAAATGAGCAAACTGAGCCAGCCACAGACAGGTTAAAAACCTAACCAAGGTTATGCATCTCACTAAGTAGCAGAGAAAGAATTCAGGCCCAGGCTGTTTGTGTGCTTAGTCATCACACTAAAAAAGCAGTGAAATCAAGAATGTTTTCTTTTTTTCTCTTTGGCTTCTCTGATGGAGAATATGACAACCGTCAAAATCTTTTTTACTCAGCACCTTTTATTTGATTACTTCTAGTTCCAATCCCAAAGAAAAATCTTGCTATATCAGGAAAAGGTAAGACATAGAACAGATTTTAAGGAGAGTTTTCTCAATATGACTCACTTGTAAGATAATTACTGTGACTACAATGTCCCTCGCTTTATACTTGACTCTAGCGACCTAAACCCCAAATATAGTATTCACTAAATTTTCTTCTCAGACTTAATTATATCCTACTAACCTTAAGATAGCTCATTATACTGACTTCTTTGCCCCCATCCTTGAAGTTTTAGAAAGCAAAAGATGGCCTTATGTAAATATCATTTTGAAATTTTGAAACTGTATAGATATCCAAGACACAAACTTTTAAAAACCCAAATGCATTTCTAAGAATACATTTTCCACCTTTGATTGATTGCCCTGTTTTGCTCTACCAAGTGTCCTCAAAGCGTTACATTTTTTTTTCCCTAAGGGGACTATAGAAAACTGAAAAATTAAAACATTCGTTACTTACAAATCATTTCATCATTATATCAACTAATAAATATTAGCAACTCTTGGAGTATGAATATGTTCTCAGTCCTTCCTTCAAGAGAAAATCACAAAAATCAGAGCAATAAATCTTTGGCTGAATAAATTAAAAAGCTCACCCTCTTAAAGCAAATTTTTTATGTACTTACATACACTCACTGTTTGGAAGCAGCCAACCTTGATTATTTATTTCTGCAATGCTTTTCCTTATCTCTAGAAAGTGTTCTGGGATTTTATTTCTATGATCATGACTATGCAAAGTTAGGATATCCTGTATTTTATTCTGCAAGACTCCTGTCTAATTTTGGGAAGAAATAACTTAAGGTTGATTTTCTTGTTCTTTGGAACTACACCTGATCCATTTGTCACAAATAATAATGGCATAACAAGGCAATTTTTCAGAACAGAGTAGACAGTTTTTTGATTACGAAGCTTCTCAAAGATATGGGCTTCTCAAATTTCTCTAAGTACTTTTTAAAAAGGAAACACAAAAATCAATCTCAGCACCTTTACTAGGGTTCTTCAGGGATTTCATAAACGCTTTTTGAAGAGACCTCATCATTTCCTGTGCAATAAAAGAAAAAGGTGTCATGGAAGAAGAGAGTTGAGGGAACAACTATTAAAACCCTCCAAAAGAGCTTCACTCTGAAGAGAACAAAATACTCTATTGAATTAACTAACAGTCAGCTCTACAGGAAAAAAAAATAACAGAAAAGTTAACCTCATAGATTAATGGAAAGTTTATTACATCAGAAAGAAAATGAATTCCCATATACTATTAACTTCATACACGAAAATGAATTGAAGAAATTAATTATTCAAAAACAAAGCATAGTCTTTGGGAAACTCTGCCGCCTAAAAGAATTTAATGGTCAAAGCTTGCCTGGATTACTATCATGAATTAAACTAATGAGAGGATAAAGATACTGTTAACAGAAGAGAAGCTCTCCTGAAATGCTAACCCTGCCATTTCTGTCACGTGATGAGAAATCAATGTTAAAGTAAAATGTGCAGCTAAAGCTTTTACAGAAAATAAATACCACAGTCTTTATGGAGACAGCTTTTTCCAAAGCAAAAATATACTAGTGGCAGTAGGGTGGAGAAAGAGAACAACAGTAAATATTGTGTGTCAAATAGAAATGAAGGAAATAACCTGAAAATGAAGGGGGAAGAGTCAAAATGGAATGTTCAGCTCTTTATAGAAATATTGGGAGCCTATATATATATATTTATATAGACGTACATATAATCATTTATATAGATGTATATATAAAGATTATTTATATTTATATAGATGTATATATAAAGATTAAATTATATTATATACACAAATATATTTAATTAAATAATAAAAATATATAATTTAATTAATATTAAATATATAATATTTATCTACATGAGAAAAAGCCTGAAAACAGGAGATTAAACTCTCTGGACATCAATATCCAAAATTAATATGACCCGCACGCTACTTTAAAAAGCATGACAGAAGGGAACTATAAATAAGAAAGCTTAAACATGACCCTTCCTAGTCTCCTTAAAAAAAAACAATGTTGAGGCCAGCCCAAGGGCCTAGTGGTTAAGTTCAGCATGCTTCGCTTTGGTGGCCTAGGTTCACGGGTTCCAATCCCAGGTGCGGACATACACCACTGAGTCATGCTGTGGCAGCAAAACACAAATAAAGTTGAGGAAGGTTGGCACAGATGTTAGCTCAGAGTGAATCTTCCTCAGCAAACAAAACAAAACAATGTGCTCAAAAAAGAACGATCTACAAAACATCTATAAAAGGAAAGCCCCAGAAATAAGAATTTGAAAGTAGGACTGTCTAAGAGAGAGAGGGTCTTCTGTTGGGGAAAGTGGCTCCAGATTTCAGATTTTAATTGTGACGGGGAGTAGAAAAAGAGAACTTGTTGAAAAGTATAAGAATATAGAAAGAAAAAAAAAAAAACCCTATTTTATTTTGGGAGGTTGTTTTGTTTTGCTATAAAATAGGGTCTCTACAAGATTGCAAGGGTTGGGAAGAGTGGAAAATTGGCTACGGAAAAAAATTAGAGAAGAGTAGGAATTGAGCAAGGGAGAAGGCCAGATTATTGGAAAAGGATTGGCATTTTGACAGCAGCTCAGAATGGCAGCAGGGTCAAGCACAGTGGCATCAGCTGGTTTCAGGGCCTCGAAAAGAAATTCATTTCCTTAGGGCTAAACTGGAATGGCAAATTAATAAATCAACACACTGATTTATATATCAGTAATATTAATATGTTCATAAATTTGTTTGGTGGGTCTATCCCAGAAAGACTGACAGAAAACGTTTAGATACTGAGGAATCAACTTTCAGAACCTGCAAAGCTGAGAACCAAATCCTGGAAGTTGGTCCTCGAAATGACAGTCACCCTATGGGACTGTCACTACCTTGGACGAGGTCTCCATTCTGTTGGTCTCTATCTGCAGTGTTTTACACAAGAAGTGGTTAATAATTAGGTGAAGCAGCTTCTGAGTAAAAGTGGTGAAAGAAACAGCAAGGCAAGGAAGAAGGATGGTAGAAACCTTCCAGAAAGTATCACAAATTTCAAGCATATACACAATAGATCTCTAAATATTGTGAAACATAAAATAAAATATCTCAAATTTTCAGGGATTATTTTGATATCTTTATTTAAATAAAACTATCTTAAATCAAATATGTGTAATTATTATCTTTATTTTCTTCTTCATCCTATTCTATATTTCTAAATTTCCCCAAGTACACATGTATAATTTTAATAATCAGAAAAAATATTCTTAAAAAATTCTATCACAGATCTGACCTTGTTTATTTGGTATCAATATCAACAAATTTTCAGGGATATTTAAAGGCTTTTCATTTTCATATAGGGTATCACATTAATGATCACTGGGATAGGTATAAATATACACACATTTTTTTTAAATTCAGAAAAGAGGTTATTGACTGGGATGCAGTAACGATGGGCTCTAGTGATAAAATAACGTGGCATAACCAATCTGTAGGGTGTGACAATGATTGGGAATCTCATACATAAAGAAACCCATAATGGACAAATAATACATTTAATTTTTAGCCAAACTGATTAATTGGAAAAACGTGTTTGTTATTGTTGATTCCATTGTCACTCCTAGAACTAATGTCTTTTCAGAATTGATGAATCTTTTAAAAATATTTTTTCCTTTTACTCTGGGTTTTAAAACTAGCATAAAAGGGCCTTTTCTTTTGCTCCCTCTCGGTCAAAACTACAGAGACTGCTATTCTGTCTACAAAACACACCTCAATTTGATGCCCCCAAACAACCTTCTATCAAAAGGCCTGTTTCTGAAATACAGGCCTACTTTCAATGTTTTAAAAATCCAAATAAAGGAAGCCAAATTTGGACCTTACCAAATTCAAACCTTTTTCTTATAAAGAATAGGATTACATCCTCCATTTTCTACCAGGAAAAATGTTCCTACATATTTTTTCACCTCTTTTTAAAAAGGGTGCATTGTATTTTTATATAATTTTCCCTCAAGGAAGTAGATTTTCAAAGAAAAAAAGACGTTAAAAATATCCATTGAGAGAAGCAAATTTACAAAAAGAAAAAGTTAATCACCTAGAATTTTCCCACAGCAGCTTGTTCATAACATTATTACAGCGCTTACCACAGTGAACTGTCATTTGTTTTGTGTTATCTGTGCCCCCCAATTCAATCCCGAGTTGGGAGAAGGCAAGAAATGCACCTCATTCATCTTTGTAAGCACACTAGCTCAGACACTGGAACACAGTTATGACAATTTATCTAGAATTTTCAGAGGCAATTTCAGATTCAATGCATGTCTCCATCTTTACAGAATGTATGTTCACAAATCAGCATTGCTCTTCTACTTAGATTTCTTTACTGTTTCTCCCCACTGTTTACATGATGGCACACAGGGCCCCTTTCCCTCTCTTCCACATGCTGAATTCCTACATATTCTTCAAAACCCAGGACTGTAACCCGTACACAGTATACATACGCATGCATGCATGTGTGTGTTTTTCTCACTATTTACTCCATGAGAACAAAACCAAAGGTTATTCATCCTTGTATTTGTACCAGAGTGTCTAGCATATAATAGGCTACCAACAAATGTTTACTGAATCAAACGGCAGCTGAGATCTAGCACTTCTGCTTATTGTTGAGCTTGATAAAACAGAGCCAATTATTCTCAATAGTGTAGAGGGATTTTGATGTGAACTTTTGAGAACTGGCCTAAGCACAATAAACTGCCAGAGTTTACTACTAGTTTCAAGGTCATTCAGTAAGATCAGAATCTATAATCTCATGACAACATCTACAACAAAAAAGTCAAACCAGATATAGCCTGTCACCCTGTTGCTACATGCCTTTCACCATTAAGTGGAACTTAAAAACAGCTGGATATTTCTTTCTTTCTTTCTTTCTTTTTTTGAGGAAGATTAGCCCTAAGCTAACTACTACCAGTCCTCCTCTTTTTTGCTGAGGAAGCCTGGCCCTGAGCTAACATCTATGCCCATCTTCTTTTACTTTATATGTGGGACGCCTACCACAGCATGGTGTGCCAAGCGGTGCCATGTCCGCATCCGGGATCCAAACCGGTGAACCCCGGGCCACCAAGAAGTGGAACGTGCGCACTTAACCGCTGCGCCACCAGGCCAGCCCTTTGCTGGATATTTCTTTGAACTGTGTTCTAAACAACAGGCACATCTGGATGCTGAATGCTGCCTGTCTTATTTCAAGGCACAGTGATCAAGCTCTTGGTCAAGTTATTCCATCAATTTGGTCATGTGTCCAAACTTTATCCCCTGGGCTGAATCAGTGAAAATGAAGAAGTTAACAGGATTAAGAGCCTGCTATCCTCCTCAAGCTGGAGGGAAAAACTGTATTAATCATCAGTATATATTAGCATTATACTTCAAAACTTATGCTTATAGAATTGATCACTCATTATAAAAGAGGTTTTCCAACTTTTAAAGAACTAGCTAATTGTAAAGAGTATTTTTTAATAAATTTTTTTCATTTAGTTCTTTATTTATCATTCCAGTACATTTTCACACAGGAATAAGATGGAAAACTCAAAAAAAGAAAAGGAATAAGCTTATATGCATGATCTTAATTTATGTTACAAAAATTTGATACCTCATTTTTTAACCCTAAAAAGTCTATTACTGATAAATCTCACAAATTTAAAGATTTTAATTTTTTCAAACATCTGCTTGTTTGGCTGAGAGCTGTATCATAAATGTTACTATTTTTTTATTCTTATTTTAATAGCATTTACCATTACTTTCAAGTCACTGAGTTTTGATATTTGGTTCCTTTCTCATTTTGCTTAGGTATTTTAGTCCTGAACTTTGTGCAAAACATGTGCATATATGCTATACTCTATTATAAAATACAACTGGGAAAAGCTATGATTATCTCTTTCACAGCAGGTCAAATTATAGAAGGTCCCAGAGTAATACTCACTTCCCAAAGGTACATATGCTATATACAAATACAAAGTTTAATTTTGTATGAACTTAATGTAACTTAATGTGTCATTACACATTACACATTACACATACAATAATCACACATTAATAATTAACACATTAATAATAAATAATAATATATATAATGTTATATGATATATAATATATAAGAATAATATAATAATAAACACATTAATAATTAATAATTACACATTTATGTGTCACATTACACATACAATATTGTTTATTAATTCCGGAAAATAATTCTCAAGTTACTAAATTCCCATGAGTTTACCCATACTCATAATTTACACAGCTTATCTTTCTTCTTTGACAAGATTTTTTTCTTACTTACAGCTGTTTCCTACATGTTCTCATTGCATTTCTATCTTCCTTAGAAAGCCCACAGCACTACAGCTCTTATTGGCATAACAGTGCCTGGGACAGTGCCTCTAGTCGTGACACGTAAGTCTAGTAGGAAGAGAAAAACATGATAGTTCCAACTAATAAAAAACAGTACAATCAACCAAAATCAAGCCTGATATTCAGAGAATACAGAATAAACATATTTAGAATATAATTGAACATTTTAAGCAACACCACACGTTTTAGGAAATAGAGATACAGATTGAGTTGATTTACAAAGGAGAACAATTACACTGGTGAACTTCAACTCAGTCTTTTAAGTTATAACTATGTTCCTGCATCTCCATTCCTTATCTTTCCAATCTCAATTGTGTCAGCAAATATAGAGGAAAGAGTTTCACACTAAAAAGCAGATGCAAGATCTAGACACGGCAGTGTCCTACTTCACAGGGGTATTGTGACAAAATAGTACTATTTGAAAATACTACAGTACACTTCATGAAAATATGGAAGTGAAATAAAGGTATAGGGCAAATAAAATAATGAAATCTTAAGAGAAAGTTTTATTTGATACATTTGGTACAAACGCAAAAGGAAAGGAAACTGAATCTTATTGGTGGTATTGGAGTTGGGGGTTGAGGTGACAGGCAGTGAAGATGAGGAAGGAGCGAAAAAAAACAGTTATGGAAAATCATTTAAACTTTCCATCTCAGTGTTATGTTCTGAGTCAGCATTTATATCTGTAAATAAAGAGCCATAATCTTTTCTAGGCAGAAAAATATTATAAAATTGATAATGCAAATTGATACTACAATTTTAAAACATCTGACTTTTCCTGGCCTATCTTACTTTTAATGGTATCTTCATACAAAAGAAAAAAAATTACATGGAACAAATGAAAAAAGGTACTTCTGTCATAAACTTTGAAACAGTATAATAAGAAAAAACCTCAGGAGAAAAAAAGATGCATTCTTCAATAATAATTTAACTTGGCTTGAATTTATAAGAATATCCTTTAGTTTTGCAAATTGCCTCCAATTTGCTGAGAACCATTCTTTTATGCCAGCTTAAAATAAGCAAAGATTACACAAGTACCATGTGCCATCCTAAATAAGGAAAGAGGAAAAAAAACAAGTACAATATGGTATTTAAACAGCTGTGTGAAGATACTGGTTAAAACAAGAAGCATTTTTTCAGCTGAGCTTGTTATGCTTCATTTTGCTAAATATAAACTAGTTCATCATTAAATTAACCACTGATTTGTACACCAAAGCACAAAGCCCCACCTGCAAATAATCCAATAAACACAATAATTTTTCAAATGCTATTGAAATTGTCATAATTTGGTGTTGAAATTGTGGAGAAGGAAGAAAAAATACAGAAATTATTTCATAGCTGTAGTGAGCAAAAAGCAATTGTTCCCTTTATTTGCAGTTTTATTTGAGTGAGCTGACAAATGTACAACAAAATAATACATTTGTAAATACTCTAGTAAGAATTTTACACCAGGCAATTAGTGAAGATTATTGCAGACACTCAGTCTTTTGGAAATAAACAAAAATTTTAAATGTTATACAGCCAATCTAGTTGAGTACTACAAGTAAATGAGCTTGAACAAGTTGACAAAATGGAAGAAAACAGAGCGTATGTTCAAAGTAATTTTACTCCAAAAGGTCCATGAGGCACCATTTAGTTAGAAGAGTTAATATACTATGTGGTATCTCATTGACCAAAGAATTAATACTTATTCACATCGACTCATTTAGTCTTCTCTTTCCATTATGTTAGAAAATTTTATTTCCTTATAATGTAAGTAAAGCACTGTGGTAAAATATCTGGTTAAGCAAATATGTTCAAAAGAATAAATGTTCATTTTTCTGGGCTGTTTTGTTACATAAATCTATCTACAGCAGAAGTTCCTTAAGTGGGTTTCATGTACCCCTCATCCACCAAAGAGTTCAACAGAAGAAATTCAGGGGGTCCATTATTTGGGTGGAAAAGAGACCATATGTTTGCTTTCACTAACATCTAACTAAATGTTTAAATTTCCCTCTTCCAAGAATGCAGACCATGAATGACAGTGGTATTAGCAGTACCTATGACCAATAGAAATCACAGATACCTTGAAATATTGTTACACTCATTATTAACTCCAAAATTATAGTGCTGATTAGAAGTAATGCTACATCATGTTATTACTATACATATATTACTAAGTGGAGATTTTAAAATATTTTTCAGACTGTATTTTAATTTAATTGATTTCCTTTATAATCCTATGCAGTCTATTTTGTGCATTTAAAAACATTCTGTGACTAGATCCACAGACTTCATCAGATTGCAAAGGAGTTCATTGCATAAAAAACTATTAATCACCTCTGGTTTTTAATCTGATAAATAAGGTGAGGGATAGGGTAAGGAGACAAGAAATTCTGGAGCTTAAAATGACGTTGTGTTAAAATTTTGTTTTTGTTTAGTTTTCCTTTATTTTTTAATTCTGGAAGAATAATCATCCTATCTGAAACCAATCAAATAAATATTGCTTTAAGCACTAATTAACACCTTCCTCTTTCATCCTTCAGTAGTTCTAAGAAATGTTCCTTGCTTTAAAATTTTACACTAATGATGGGAAAAGTATGAATATTTTTATCCTTACTTAGCCATTTTAAAAATAACTTCAAGATGTACTAAATTATGATATAGAACATATTTTACATAGCCCTGACAGTAGAGTATACTGCTTTCTCTGCCAGGTGAATGTAAACAGCTTCTTGTAATTCTGGCTAATTGATATAGGGGGAAAAGAATTTGCAAGATCATAGCTGTATACCAAGTGCCAGAGACCAGGATGACTGGTCTAGTAAAAAGATCACATCTGGAACAGCAGTTGCAATTGGAATTGCAACCTGATAAAATTTATAATAAAACATCATAGTTTCCAAGGTCCATTCTCCTTTTGCACCAGCCAAGAAAGCAAGTACGATGAATATGTGATAAAAATCCCTACTTCTGAATTTCTCAAGTATTTCATGGTAGCACTAATCTCTGCAATTCCTGTGATGCAATTATTATTTTTTTATTACTCTTCTGGATGGGGGAATAGTTCCAGATCTTTCCACTTGGCCCCTACCATATCCTTCATTCCATGGCTCCAAAAGCATATGTAGAAGTTCCGCAAGCTAAGCATTCAAGAGCTGGGACGGTGATCACAGGTAGATCCATAGATCCCCGTGGAACCACAGTGAGATGAACTCAAGTTGGGAAGAAAGGAAAGAAGGAAAGGAGAGAGGAAGGGAGGGAGGACGGGAGAGCGGAACAGAAAAATGGAGGAAGGAGTAAAGGAAGGATGGAAAGGAGAAAGGAAGGGAGGGAGGCATAGAGGGAGGGAGAGAAAGCAAGAGAAATACACTCATCTGGTCACTATAAGGTCTATTTTGACCAAGAACAATGGTAATGTCTTGGGTCCCACAGAGGATTAGTATCACCTAAAGGCCATATCTAGTAATCCTTGAAAGAGATGAGAATTTCCCTTTCCATAATGCATAATCACCCTGGTAAATAACTGAGATCCCCTGGAGAGAACTTGAAGATTTTCAGTGTATCTTTTTTGTAGCAAAAGCAATGGTTTGTCCTCAAAGGGTTCTATCTCTCCCTCTTCATTTAAGGGCTCCAGACTTGTGAACTGGGTCAGGTGTAGAAACTTAGTGAGAGGCCATGATGTTCCACGATGGTGACTGAAATCAGGTTTCTGCTCACAAGATCCAAAATGTTTCTGTACCCTAAAGGCTACACTTTAATGATTGTTTAGACACCACCAATGATGACAACATTGGGGTCACAAAATTCTGATTGTCACTCTGGCTTTTCTGCCCCTCATAGTAACTATACCGACCTTGCCTCTGGCAGTTACCCCTAGACACAGCCTCTGTCACTCCAGGACTCCACGATTCCATTGAAATGAGAGAGTCCATTTCAATAGTAGTGCCTAACACCACACTGCAAGGCAATCAGAGCACAGCCATCCCAGAATTTTTCCAGGATATAAGTGCTCCCTTCACCAACGTATTTCCCAATATCTTAATGAGGGAAGTATTTGTGGGTCACACATAATACATCCACTCCAACACTCTTATCTCCCCAGATTTTTCCTCACAAAGTGGAGGCCATTACACGGTCTTCAAGCTGGGAAAAAATCAACCTTCTCAGAGAAAGGAGGAGGGGCTGGTTCTACAGTAAAGCATATGGCACATTGCAAATGAGGCATAGAGAAAATTGAAGTTAAAATTTCTCAGATTCGTCTGAGTTCACATAAGTATATTCATTTCAATACTCATGATCCCACATCTACCCAATCAATTATCTTTCACATAAGAAACTTGGGAGACTGTGAATTCAACTTATACTATGATTCCACAACTCTCAGGGACAAATTTTGGGTCTTATTTTCAGCTGCAGCAGCACTGCAACAATAAAAGATAAGGCAATCATGGGGGGCCATCATGGAGCTATATTTCTGATCATTCTTGAATTGAGAGTTTAGAGCCCTGAACTCATAATTTCCTTCCTAAAATCTTTCCATGCAGTCAAAATCAGCCAACTCACCCGAGAGTCCTAGAAGTCATTATTCCCGCTGTAATAGTCAATTACAACTTCCATTTGATTTCCCAAAGCTTTAACCTTAGTAAGCACTTCATTTCCAGTAAGAGAGCTGAAAGTTTAAGTAACTAAGTTTCCCCCGCATGCCCAGGTAATTTTCCCCTGACCATGAGATCCCACTGTGCTCAATCCCAATCAGTTCAGATAACCTATCCCAAATTCTCATCTTTGAAATCTGTTTTCTGAGACTACTCCTGGTTATTGTCTAGCCAGGAAAGCAGCAACTACTCTATGTATTTCAAGCATTGGGTAGTTAATACAGGAAACTGATTATACAAATATTGAAGGGGTTAGAAGAACAAACAGGAGAGGGGTCATAACTGGAGGCACAAAACAAAAGCCAGGGCATCACGACACTGGGCTGTGGCCCCCAGGCCTGCAGTCACTGCTGAGCTTCTGCAAACACCGCCACAGCAGCCTCTGGCACTGCTCTGTTATTGCTCAGAAAAGTCCATACTGCTCAGCAGCAGGAGCGCAGGTAGGGATGCTCACAGCCACCACATCTCCACCCTACCCGGGCTGCTGGAAAGCACACCTGTAGTCACCTTCAGTCATCCTCTACTCCTGCTTCCTGCTGAAGTCGACCATCCAGTAAAAGAAAATAAACAGCTTCTTCTTTCCTCCCACTTTCCAATCTTTCACCATTACCTTCCTTTGGCTGGACCTAATAGAAAACTTGCTAGCAACGGCATCTGGCATACATGGTTCACAGGTTTTGTATCTCTGCTGCAGAGTGTAAAAGGAAGCTGAAAGATGACAGCATTAACTGGCATGAAACTAAACACTAATGGAGAAATAAAGTATGACCATTTTTATCCTTTCTTAACCATTTATAAAGTAAGTCAAACGGTATAACAAGAACTGTAAGGAAAACCAAATATCACAGAAGCACTTAAAGTGCCATTTTCAATCTAATCTTAGCTTTCTTAATATTCACCACGTATTTACTGTAACTATTCTACCTGATATTGTGTCAAATGCTGGAATTATACATGTAGAATCAACTACAGGAGTTTTTACTTAGTTGGAAAATAGATTCAGAGGAAAGATACAAAACACAAAGTAGTAATTAAGAACCAGGCTGTGTATCAGGCATAGAGGAGAGAGAACCACAACTGATAGGACAAATCATGGAAGGCTTCAGGAAAGAAGTGACTCTCGGAAAGAAATCAGAGTTTGGCCAGAATACAGGAAGAAAAAGGTATTCCAGGTCATAAAAACAGCATGAGCAGAGGGCTACAGACATGATGAAGCACGGGATGCACTGGAACATGTCAGAATTTTATACGGTTGGAATAGCAAGTGAGGAGATGGGAGGGTAAACTTGAGAAAAGGCTACACAGGTTAAGATGAGCAGAGCGTGATGCTACATCTCTCCTACAACTGATCAGATGGTGTCTTAGGGCTTTAGACAGTAGCACTGTCAGATCGGATTTGCATTCTTGAAAGATAACTGCCAGAGGAGCCGAGGATTGATTAGAGTAGATAAGACTGGAGGAATGGAAGATCAGTTAGAAAGCTATCCTACTAAGAGAAAATAGAGCTAACAGTGTAATAAACCGAATTTATCCCCACTTGTCCTATATTCATAATCTAAGAAAAAGCTGGCTCACCGCCTCCTTCCTTATGTAAGTTCCCTAGCTTCTAATCAATCTTCAATTAAGCCCACTTCGAAAACTATTAATGTTTTCAATGTCCATTTTAATAATCATATCCCTCTACTGAAATCAAGTAAATAAAATTATCCTATAGATTTTTCTAAACAAAAGATAGAAAACTATGGAATGTAACTGAAAAGAGTAGTTAGTAAAAAGTAATACAAATTAAGCTGTGGAATATATTCTATTTTTTATTTGCCTATTTTGTTATGATTGTTCTCCAGAAAATCTTCCTCCTAATAATATTTTGTTTAGGCTATCAGTTAAATTCTGTCATATTCCCTCATACATATTCACTATAAGAACAAGAAGTTATACAAAGCAAACCAAGAGGAAAATATCTTAAAAGTATAGTGGCAAATCCCATCCATAAAAAATTAAGAATTGATTCTTATTGCTTTTAAGGTCACCCTCCCCCAGAAGTGCAGATTTTTTTTATACCATAATAAAAGGTAATCATTTGTGACGCTATCACAGTCCATTTTATATAGCTGACCAGGAAAGAGGCCCTCTTAAATCGCAATCAATAGTTTTGCACAAAACTTCTTTTATTAAATTCTTGCTATGGAAAATTTGGGCAGTCGGGCATAAGGAGGTCCAAAGAACAGGGCAAGAAATATGGAAGTAGCCTTGACAGGTGAGAGGACGATAGGAGAACACTGGTGTTTCCTTAGCATCTTGCTTATACATGTATTACCATATTATGATACTTTGCTAAAAATTTATCTGACTCTTTCAGTAGCCTATGAGACCAGTGATGGCAGAATAATTACTATTCATTCTTGTCTTCACTGCACACAGCACAGGACTGGCACACAAAAAACACAATAAATGCTTAAAGAAGGGAAGGAGAAAGAGGTGGTGAAAAGAAGGGACAGATACTGGAAGATGAAGTAGGAAAAGCTAAAAGACAAAATATGCCTACTCTCCCGTTTTGCCCAGGGCAATCCAATCTCTCACAATTCTTTTTTTTTTTTTTAATAAACTAGCCTTTTCAGAGTTATCATCACTCATAAGTAAATATTGCCTCTCATTTCAAATATCGAAGATTAATTTTTAATTTTTTGCAGTGGGATTCTGGAAATATTGCATTTATATAGAGAAAAGACTTAGATTTTTAAAAAACATTTCTGAAGCTTTTGGGTTTCTTAAAAGTTTACATGGGGGCTGCCCCATGGCTGAGTGGTTACGTTCGCACCCTCCGCTTTAGCGGCCTGGAGTTTGCCAGTTTGGATCCTGGGTGTGGACATGGCACTGCTCATCAGGTCATGCTGCGATAGCATCCCACATAGAAGAGCTAGAATAACTTACAACTAGGATATACAACTATGTACTGGGGCTTTGGGGAGGGGGAAAAAAGAAAGAGGAAGATTGGCAACAGATGTTAGCTCAGTGCCAAACTTCCTCACCAAAAAGAAAAAAAAAAGTTTACATAGATATTCTCTGGAGGGAAAATGCTGTCAGATTGCCTGTGTATACAATGCAGTTTACTCCCCCAGATTCATTCCACCCAAGCTTCAGAATTAAGCTCTGTTTAAGCTAAACCAATCATGGTAATAGCTTCTTCACCACCAACTACTATTTCAGTAATGAATGACACTAAATCAACTTAGGCAAATGACGCACCAGAAAATGTTTCTTAGAGTCTTTAAGAAAAAAAGGCGTCCTCACTTCTCAACTATTGAAAAGATGAGTGTTAGAGCTATCATTACCTAGGAATGTAAGAACCAGAATAATCACTCTGGCTACAGTGGTCTGGAAAGACTTCATGGAGGAGCTGAGCTTACCCCATGCCTAACGACAGGCAAGTGTCTTGAGTGGAAAGGAATTGCAGTGAGTAGATGGTATAAGGAAAGGCATAAGAGACATAAAGAAAGGAAGGTGTTAGATGTATTCAAAGCACAAGCCAGACACCTGAAGTGAAAGATTCATGGACAAAGAGGGGAAGATACAGCAAAAAAGCAAGCAGGAGCCAGAGCCTGGAAACCAGTATATATTTCACTGTGTCAAAAGCCAACAAAGTAAAATTATTTGATGTGATCTAAGTGTATCATTTAGGGATGAATACCCAGATAGGAAGAAAAGAAAAACTCTTCAAACTCTTCAGCAATGAGTAAAATTATACCACTAATGTGATTTTTATTATTCATCAGCACTCCATTCTGAAGGGCTACAGCTTAGAAGACTCATGTTATCAAGGACTTCAATGTAACACACACATTCCTTTATAAAGGAGTATGAGAATAAACATATTTTTTTAAAAGTGAATGAAATAAAGAAATTCATGAATATATCTGATAGTCAATACATATTGTCTCCTATTTATATGCTTGAGTAAGAAAAATTATATTCTCGTATTTATAAGCAATTATAAGTGAGTATCTGTCAAGGACTTCACATATTTTACTTCTTTCAATTCTCACAACAACCATGTGGAAGAGATATCGTTGACTCCTCTATATTGGCATGAAAAGTAGCTCAAAGAGGTCAAGTGGACATGGAAGAGCCAGCTTCTCAAGCGGGCCTCTGACCCCAAATCCTGTACCCACTCCAGCCTACCTCATTTCATCTAAGAGATATGTGTAACACAAAGTTCAACAACATCTAAAGCCATTCTGATCTAGAGATAAACGAGGACTCTAACCGTCAACATGTCGTTATTCAGACATAATGTAGAAACAAAGACCAAGCCAAGCTGTAAGTGATTTGGCTGAATGCAAGATTTATATGTTAAGATCCAATATTATACAGCCAAAGAAATGTTACATGACTGCCTAGAAATTAAGGTTTATCACTCAAAGAGATTCTAGATATTCAGTATTTTGAAGACAAAATAGTAACAAATGAGAGACAAGAATAAACTAGTAATAAAATACTCAAAGGTCTAAAAATTAAAGGCAAACATTCTTAGCAAAAAGTGTACAGGATTCTATTAAACTCTTACATTTGGAAATCTAAAAAATCTTAAAAATCAACAATTCATCTTCATTGTCTCAAGTCTAATTATCATGGCCCAAAAGAGACTATCATAAGGCTGCTGGGGACAGCCTGTGAGACATTGATTTTACCTGGTTGGTTAAGGGTATTTATTTTGTTGTCGAATGCTTAAGGAAAATTTAAGAGTCTTAAAGCAAGTTCTTTAAACCTATTTAATAATAATATTGTTAAAGTTTGTGAATTTAATATTTCAATACTTCCTTAAATCTCTCAGAGTTAAATCAAACTTTCAAAATGTCAGAAAAGGTTGAATAAAATTCATTATAGTTTCTACATCTTCTAGTTTCTTTTACTTTTAAGAAAAATATTAAGTGGGCAGTCATCTTTTAAAAATCTACATTTTTTCAAGGTCAGCCCTGGTGGCCTAGAGGTTACGTTTGGATTGTCTGTCAGTGGCCATGCTGTGATGGTGGCTCACACACGAAAAGAAGATTGGCAGGAGGTGTTAGCTCCAGGTGAATCTTCCCAGCAAAAAAAGAAAAAGACATCTTTTCAATCTGTCCTTTGATAAGCACCAAGTATCTTAAATAAATATTAATAGAATATGAACATTTACTTATAAAGTAAAATCCCTATACTACTACATTTATCTGAGCTATGGAGGATTGGAGAAGTAGAAACTATGTTGGCTTACGATTTTGCAGTGACGTTTTCTAATATAGGCCAGAATCTAAAAAGTTAAAGTGTGAATGAAGGTCACAGGTGCCCAGAGAGGGCCTTTATGGGGCCCAAATATCAGTGTAATTGAAAGGCAATTTGATTGTCCACAAAGCAGATGGCGGCCTTCCCCCAAGATGCCTGGTTAACACAGATGTGAAAGTTGATGGGGTGCTTGGGTTCCTTACAAAGATGAACAAGGAGTTTGAGTACACAAGCAATTCAAGGTTGAATACAAGGGCAGGGGGTGAAGGCCAGTGGTCACAGCGTGTACATACAGATGTCTGAAGGAAGCAGAGAAAGGGAGACCTGGAAACTCACACTCCATGAAGATTTTACACAGAAGCTATTACAAACAGTAAGAAGCCTCAGATCAGACGCAACCTACAGCTGGCCTCAACATAACTAAACCTAAACCAAAGCAATTCATTGCAAAACACGGGTCTGGCTCCGATCAAACCAGAAATGGATTTTCTAGTTCTGATACATGGCAAACTTGGAAAGCAGCACCTTTTGAAGACAATATCTTACCAAGCCACTTCAAGACTAAATAACTAACTACAACATAATTAAGAAAGATTTCTCTTAGTTAATAGATTCTTTTAAAAATATTTGGTTACTAAATTAGGACCATGAAATAGCTGGTGTTATTTACATTTCAAGCGTGGAAATAACAGTTCTTTCAAGCCAATTAATGAGCAAATATGTTGCCTATTCTTCACAAGATTCAGCGTTAGCCAGACTTCACTGAATAACTCTAAGATTAGCCTGCTAATTAGCCAGAAATTAGCCATGTACATCAACTATAACTTTGATATCATTACCTTAAATTTTGTCCACACGTTGTAATAACACAAAAAGAAAATATTCCTCTCATACCATCATGGTAAATCACCACGTGGCTTAAAGTAAGAGTACTATAAACTTTAACAGTCTGAGAAGAAGCTACCAAAATATGTCTGTGGGAGGGCAAGGTTGAGAGCATGCTTACACTTTCAGGACTTTGTGAGGAATCATTTGTAATCATGTCACACTCAACAAAGTGCTGACAGCATTCTCTTTTCACCCTCACAGCATCCAGAGAACTGTTCAGCAATATCAAGTTGTGACCCTATGTTTTATGGCTTAAAGACCATAGTTAAAGTCCTCATAAGCACTAAAAGCCATCTCCGCACAAGAAGTAGAATATCCTTCTACACTAACGTGCTACATATTATAGACTTCTCCAATATGTTCCAAATGTGATACAATGTTATTTCCGGAACAGTAAAAAATTCACAGATCCAAGCAGGACTCATTTTGCCTGGTGAGATGGTGGTGATGAATTGGGGTAGGAGGTGTAGGAAACAGATTCAGCAGCGAATGTTCTCAGTGAACTAGCAAAATGCTTATAATACATCAATTTTATATATTCGATTGTCCTAATGACTTGCCCTCTAGAACAATCCCATAATCTGTTTCAATGGGGAAGAATATATTCCACAGGGATAAGTACTATTTTAGGAAAGAGAGAGATTCGGTTACAACGTTGATAATTTAAAACCTAAGTTTTCCTATAGTGCTAAAATAGCATCAAGTATAAAAAAGGAAACAAATAGATTATAAGAAGGCCAGAACACTGGCAGAAAATACACCTTCAGGGCGCACTTCCAGGCAATGCCCAAGGCCTATTAGGGAATAATTAATGGTTAATACTTCAGGTGCAACATTCTATAGGAGGTAATAACAATGCCTTTATATGAACATTGTTTCTATTTTCCTCTTTTATCTGTATTTCTAACTTTAGCACTATTAAATATAACTCTTTCCTCCCTTGTTGGCTATTCATTACTGCGTATTTCTGTGCGTAAAGACTTTTTAAAAAATACTTTTATCACTATATCACCCTCCATTCTGGCAAGACATCTACTCAGAAAGAGAGGACAAGTCATTAATTCCCAGCCATAAGTCACGTGAGGCTTCAACGGCAGCAGATCACACCTGGGCTGCACGCTGCTGGAAAGTGGAAAACACCTGGTCAGGTTGTCATTCCAGGACGGAAGCTAATTCTATAGTACAAGTCTGAACAATTCCCAGCCCCCAGCTGTGCCTTCTCATGTTGCTCCATTCACCTTGGTTATGGTATCACCATCCATTCAACTTCTCACTCATATTGGAAGCTTGGGAGTCATCCCTGCCTCTTCCCTTTCATCCAACCGTCAATCTGTGCAAATTCTTGTTAACTCTTGAATCTATTCATTTCTCTCCAACAAACTGCTTCAGCACTTGCTTAAGCATTTCTGACGTAGGTTACTTCATCATTTCCTAACTGGTTTCTCTGCCTCTGGTTCTATGAACCACAAATTCATGCTCTAAAACACAGTCAGAGTAATTTTCCTCAAACCTTTAAGTGGCTCCTCACGACTCTCAGGTCAACTTCAAACTTCTTAACATAGCTTTTAAGGTCCTTTATGATCTGAGACTGTTTATTCCTCAAAGCTGATCTCTTACCACTGCTACTTTTCATATCCAACAATGCCAAACTACTTGGAGTAATTCAATCGGCCATACCCTCTCAGCACCAAACCCCAGCATTCCTCATTCTTCAGAGTTTACCTTCAGTTGTAATCCTCCAGGAAACATTCTTACACGTCTCCTTTTTGGACAGGCGACCCATCCATGTACTCCAAAAGCACCATGTGCTTACATTTATCATATTATATTGTACTGTTTACTTTTTTCTCTCCTGCCCTCCATCCCTAACTGTAAGATCCTTAAAAGTAGAAGCAATCTTACTCGTATTTGTATCACAGCACCTAGCACGGTATTTGAAACAAATCAGATTCTCAATAAATATTTGCTTAATAAAAGAATACATAAATAAAAGTAGAGGTGTGATGGTACACAAATCTGTGTTTCCTTCAAGAAAAAATGGCCACCAATAAAAAAAAGACAAAATTGTGCCATTTGCACCAATGAGGATGGAGCTTGAGGGTATTATACTAAGCAAAATGTCAGATGGGGAAAGACAAATACCATATGGCTTCACTCATATGTAGAAGATAAACAAACAAATAAAAACACAGATAAGGAGAATAGATTGGTGGTTACCAGAGGGGAAGGGTGTCTGGGGGAGGCAAAAGGGGTAACGGGGCACATATATATGCTGACAGATGAAACTAGACTTTTGGCGGTGAATAAGATGTAGTCTACACAGAAGCCAAAATATAATGATGTAAACCTGAAGTTTATACAATGAGATAAACAAGTGTGACCTCCATAAAATAATTTAAAAAGAAAAAATGGCCACCCAAATGTATATGAACTATGCTAAGCTACTCTCCAGGTTTGCCCAAAGCAAAAATTGCAGCTAAGACTATGTCAGAAATTCCAGGACACCCTAGTGAATCCAGGAAAGTTCACTGATCAAAAACCTACACAGTCATGCTGGCCTTTAGGTCCAACTTCCCCTTATTTTTCTCCCTATCATACCAAATAAGCACCTGTCCGTGCTGTGAGAGTTTGTCAGCACCCAATTGGCTCAGTGTCAGCAGATTACAACCTCTATTGAAAGAAAAGGATTTTAATCAAAATCCTGCTTCCTTACATGATTTAATCATTGCACACTGATTAAATAAATGACAGTAATTATAAAGAATGTTTTCCATCCATTCTGAGTGCTCCTTAGAAACTCATAACGGGGGCTGGCCCCGTGGCCGAGTGGTTGGGTTCGCGCGCTCCACTGCGGGCGGCCCGGTGTTTCGTTGGTTCGAATCCTGGGCGCGGACATGGCACTGCTCATCGGACCACGCTGAGGCAGCGTCCCACATGCCACAACTAGAGGAACCCACAACGAAGAATACACAACTATGTACCGGGGGGCTTTGGGGAGAGAAAGGAAAAAATAAAATCTTTAAAAAAAAAAAAAATAACACTCCATTTTAAAAAAAAAAAAAAAAGAAACTCATAACGGCTCAAATCTCTGATTTGAGATAATGTACTCAATGTCCTAAATTAAATGCAAATATTCTCAACTGAGGGAAAAAAAACCTACAAAAATCATTCTGTCCTAAATTATTTATCTTTGAGGTTGAGCTTCTCAGGTGTTTGCAATACATCCTGGGAGCGATAAAAATGAAGTCATTAAAAAAACTGCAAATCAGAACTATACTCCTAAATCCAAAGCTTGGAGTTACTATGAAACTGTGCCCCTAATCTTTAAATTCAGAAATCCTTGACTATAAACACTCGAATGTGATTTCGATTTAAGTATCCCCTTAACAGATTCACTCTTCAAAGTCCAAGAATGAAGGGAAAACAATGAGAGTAGTAGGTTATTTAATTAAAAGATGTAGAACTATATATGGTGATTAGTACAGAACAGTTCAGCATGTCTTTTCAAAGGTTCTGTAAAATACTCCTAAGACTTTCCTTTCTTCTTTACCTTGCTGACTAATTATTTACCTGAAAATACCTTTAGTTATGATGATACAAATCCTCAAACTTAAAATGTCTTATGTTAAAACCCAAAATACGTAAAACCTAAAGCATAATAAGCAGCATATCTCATTCACAGTACTTAAAGTACTTTCCTTAATTTTTGAACTTGTATAATTTCTGCAAGAGAAAACAATGCCAAGAGATATCCCCGTGGGAATGTAAGATAATAGCTTCCACTTTGTAGTTCTGCCTGTATAATTAGTCCTGAACACGGACACTCTGATTTTAGGACTTGATATCTACTGAGCAATTACTAATAAATAAGAGGCTGTCTCATAATTTCCTGTATGCCTGACCCACTGGAATAGTACCTGACAGATAATAGATCCTCAATAAATATTAACTGAGGTCAAATTGACCCCATGTGAGAAGCAGAATTTTAGTTCACATCATAAAGACACCTGAAACCGAAGAAAACAGAAGCATAGCTTCGGCATATTATTATAATGGATTGTGCAGACAGAATCATCAGTTACTTTCTGCTCCAAATCAATGAAATGCTGAGGCAGAAGGGAAAAACAAAAGAATTTTGGGTTATATAGCCAAATTTGAAACTAAGGGAGAGAAATCTCCATGTGCCAAAAATGAAGAAGGAACTCAAAGTCTGGTTGGTAGGAGGAAATGAATCAAAAACTTAGAAATCTACTAATACTAATATTAGTATATTAATACTACCAATATATTACAATATATTAATACTAATATACAAATACACTAATAGTATTCTCTGATAACAATGCAACAACCAAATATTAATTTCATTAAATATTTACATAAATGTTTAAATATTACATAATATACATTATGTAGTTTTTTAAACTACATTATTTACATAAACATTTACATAAGTAAAATTTTACTATAACCACAAATTAATTTAATCTAATAAATTTAATAATTTAATAAATATAAATTTTTAATGAAAAAATTAAAAAAGAAAAGTGATGTCAACATTCAACTCAGAAAGCTAGAAAAAGATGGACAAAGTAAAACAAAAGCAGAAGAAAGAAAGAAAGAAAAATTAAAACAGAAAAACTATACAATCAATAAACAAATAAGCTGGTTCTTTTTAACAGACACATGGATCAAACGGATAGAATAGAGGGCCCAGAAATAAACCTATGCATATATGGTCAATTAACTTATGACAAAGGAAGAGAGAATATACAACGGGGAAAGAACAGTCTTTTCAATAAATGGTGTTGGAAAAACTGGACAGCTACATGCAAGATAACTGCAACTAGACCACTATCTTACATCATACACAACTTTAACTTAAAATAGATTGAAGACTTGAACACAAGGCTTGAAACCATAAAACTTCTAGAAGAAAACATAGGCAGTAAGCTTTCTGACATCGGTCTTCATGATGATTTTTTGGATCTCACCCCAAAAGCAAAAGCAACAAAAGCAAAAATAAACAAGCAGGATTACATCAAACTAAAAAGCTTCTGCACAGCAAAGAAAATCATCAACAAAATTAAAAGGCAACTTACTGAATGAGAGAAAATACTTTCAAATCATCTATCCAATAAGGGGTTAATATCTGAAATATATAAAGAACTCATACAACTCAATAGCAAAAAAACAAAAAATCCAATTAAAAAATGGGCAGAGGATCTGAATAGACATTTTCCCAAAGAAGACATACAGATGGCCAACACACACGTGAAAAGATGCTCAACATCACTAATCATTAGGCAAATGCAAATCCAAACCACAATGTCATCTCACATATGTTAGAATGGCTATTATCAAAAGGACAAGAGATAACAAGTGTTGGTGAGGATGTGGAGAAAAGAGAACCCTTGTGCATTGTTGGTGGGAATGTATATTGGTTCAGCCACTATGGAAAACAATATGGAGGTTCCTCAAAAAGTTAAAAACAGAACTACGGTATGATTCAGCAATTTCACTTCTGGGTATTTATCCAAAGAAAGCAAAAACACTAATGTGAAAAGATATATACACCCATGTTCACTGATGCATTATTTACAACAGCCAAGACATGGAAACAATCTAGGTGCCCATGGCTGGATGAATGGATAAAGAAGATGTGGGATATATACACAATGGAATACTATTCAGCCATAAAAAAGAATGAAATCTTGCCATTTGCAAAAAACATGGATGGACTTTGAGAGCATTATGTTAAGAAAAAGATGTCAGAGAGAGAAATAAAAATACTGTATAATCTCACTTATGTGTGTAATCTAATAAACAAAGAAACCAAAAAAATTGCTCATAGATACAGAGAATAGATTGGTGGTTGCTGGAGTGGGGGCGAGGGGTAAAATGGGTAAAACGGGTCAAAAGGGACAATCTTTCAGTTATAAAATAAATAAATCATGGGGATGTAATGTACAGCTTGGTGACTATAGTTAATAATACTGCATTGCACATTTGAAAGTTGCTAAGAGATTAGATTGTAAAAGTCTTCATCAGACAAAAAAAATTTCTGTAACTATGTGTAATGATAGACGTTAATCAGACTTATTGTAATAATTATTTCACAATGTATACAAATATTGAATCACTACGTTGTACACCTGAAACTAATATAATGTTATATGTCAATTAGACATCAACAAAATAAAATTTTTTTAAAAAAGCTGGCTCTTTGAAACACTCAACAAAATAGACAAACCCCTAGCCAATGTAATAAAAAAAAATTGGGGGCAGAGTAGAAAGCCCCAAAACGTAATGATAAGAAATGACAAGGAAGAAATAATCATCAAAAGAGATAAAGCAAAAAGAAACAGAAAAGAAATGAAGAATAAAAGTCTAATGTACATGCAAATAAATTTGAAAACATAGATGAAATAAAATTTCATTTGGCAAAACTGACCTTAATAGAGGGAAAATGCTATTGAGGAAATGTGTAGAAAACAAGTAAAACCAATTCACCATCTATAGACCCATAACTATAAGAGGTTCCTTAAACTAGTTGAGGAACATCACATTAAAATAAAGCCAATGAATATTTTTAACAACAGTAGGATGATCCAAATAACAGAATCTATTTAAGGTGATGCATAAAAGAAGTTTTAATTTAAATCTAATTTTTTTTCTTTTTTTTTCTTTGGTGAGGAAGATTGGCCCTGAGCTAACATCTGTGTCCATCTTCCTCTGTTTTATATGTGGGATGCAGCCACAGCATGGCTTGATGAGTGGTGTGCAGGTCTGTGCCCAGGATCCAAACCTGCGAACACTGGGCCACCAAAGCAGTGACTGTGAACTTAATCACTAAGCCACTGGACTGGCCCCTAAATCCAATTTCTTTAAATGAGAAATTCCAATTCAAAAGAGAAAAAATAATCTTCAATAGTTAAAAAATAAATATTCATCATCAACAACTATCTATTTATTGACAAAATGTATTTTTACTTTTAAAAAAAGCAATAAAAGGTAAATAAACTAAAACTCAAAAGGCCAAAACAGTAACATATCAAAGATGCTTTCTGGAATACTGTGAATCTACTGGAACAACTGCTCAACATTTGGTTGCTTCATGATCTGTTTTTTTTTTTTTTTAATCAAATATGACTAGGATAAGTCTGTCACATCCATAAAAACATTAAGTTAAATTAATATGCAAATTATGGTGCTTGTGTGGGATGCCATTTCATTAATTTCAATTCACTGACATAATTGTGTTCTCTAAATTTACGGGTTTTGCAAATGCCATCCCATAGAGAATGCAATATTTAGTGAATATTATTTTACCAGCATAAAATCCTACAATAGTTTAATCCAGAGAAAAAAGGTAATCTGAGATTTTAGGCACGAAATAATTTATATGCCTTTTTATGGGTGCATATATTTTGAGCTAATTGTGACAGTTTTTTTAAACAGATTTTTTTATTTTTAAAATAACACTTGCTAATGGTAAAACATTTGGAAGATTCAAAAAAGTATATTAAAAGGGACCATTTAAAAAGCATATTATTTTAAATTGCTAGCAATTGTCAATATTTTGGTATATTTTGTTTCAATACTCCTGTATGGAGATACATTTTTTGAAAAATATAAATGTGAAAAGCAAGCTAAATAAACACAATTTTCTATTCCACTCTTTTCATTTACTATTACTATTATAGATATTTTACCATACCAGTAAATAAATTCCAAACTGTAATTTTAAATGAATGCATATTGTGATAATCATATGGAACTACCAAAATATTTTTTAACCATTCCATTCTTTTTTAGTGTTTAGGTTTTTAAAAAATGTCTTAGTATTATAAGTCCTTCTATAGTAATACACTTCACACATTTATTTGTGGAGCTGTCCAATTATTTCCTTAAGAAAAATTCCTTGAAGTGGAATTATTAAATCAAAGGATGTAAACTTTAATACATATCATCTAATTACCATCCAAAAAGACTGAAGAACTTTACATTCCAACCATGAGGACACAACTTCTCCTACTCCCTTGAACCTCTGTCCATACTGGATATTACTGTCTAGCATTGTCAACGTGCTAGATCAAAACAGCATCTCCCAGTTGATTCACTTGCATTTCTTTATTACAGAGGTTGAACCCCCGGTGAAATTTTGAGTAGTAATAATCTACTGAAACTTTAACTTAAACTATAATGTAGTTTTGCCTATAACTGAATTGTAAGCAACAGTGATATTTATAATTTATTATTGCTTCAAGTCACCTACAGCAAAATATGCTGTACTTAAATTATGTACAGTACTTTTTTTAAAAAAGTTACTTTTCATAAAATCTCCCAAACCAAACTAGAGTAAATTTCTTCTCTCCTCAATTCCTATGACTTTCAAATCTATAGAGAAATGAAGAAAGTTATACTTAATAGAGTTTTTTCTACTTTAGGTTTTTTGAAAGCAAGTAGTCAGACCATCATCATACTTCAATTAAGAATATGCTATCCATATGTAAGAGTGAGCCGGCAAAAAAAAAAAAAAAAAAAAAAAACTAAAAAAGGTTAGCAATTATTTGATAAATTAAAGGCTTTTTTAACTTTCTCAAAACCACATAAAAAATCTTTAATGAAGACCAAAGATTACAATGAAAATATCTCTTCATCTGAGACATCCAAGTTATAATAATCTCTAAATTTTGAACATGTAATCTCCCTCTCAAAGCCAAGATGGCTTAATTTTCGGTTGTCTCCTACACTGCCTGATTCAGAAATCCTGTTAGCCACATTTGTTCCTCGTTAAGATTCCTGCTTTGTGAATATGGAATAGCGGAAGTCAAAGTGGAGGTGAGGAAAGATGGAGAGGGCAGAAAAAGAAAGGAGCTGGACAATATCGTTTCCTCCAATATTAATCCCATTTGGATCAACAAAGAAGGCAAAGAAGGGCTTCAGCACTATTTGCCACTATGACTTTGTGGGAAACACTCCTAACTGTTATTATTATTTTTTAATCAAGAAAGTATATTATCCACTGGGAGAGAGCCATTTCTGTTTATCAAGTCACAGCTATCAAACAGAAAGCACAAGATTTTGTGCAAGAAGATGTATAAGACATAACAACCTTGTGAACTCTGAATGCTCTTAGTACCAGAAAAAAATTAACAACTATAAAAGTCATTTTGGGGGACAATTGTGGACTGGATATTAGATGATATTACAGAATTACTGTTAATTTTCTTAGGTGTAAAGAGGTAGTGATAGTTTTATGTAGGAGAATTTTTTTATTCTTTTCTGTAAATATCAGCATTTTAAGTATTTGTCTTCAAATATCCTATGCCAAATTACCCTCTTGAAAACTGAAATTGGTTAGGCATAATAATAATATTTGCAGAGTGTTGAAAATGAGGAGGATCACTATTATCCTGTATTTGTGGGGAAAGGGCTAGTAGAAAGCCGTTCTAGTCACAGATGCAGTTCTGCTTTGTTGAGTAACTATACTTGTTATGAGATGAATCACTGTTTCAAACTCTTAGGTAGCCCTAAGTAAGAGTCATACAATTTGTGCCATCAGGAGGTATCATTTTCTTTCTATTTATTTTGTGCTTTAGAACATTTTTCTCCTCTTTAAGATAGCTATTTTCTGTCAATGCAGTTGCTATTTGGATAACACAATAAAAAATAAGGATTATAACATTACACTGTTCATGTACCAATCTTACTAATAGTTTTTAAACACATTTTTTACTTTCTATAATTTATAATTTAATTTTACTACCTCAAATTTGAAAATATGGATCATTTTAGATAATATATACGTACTAACCAACAAAGACTTCAGTAAATGTAGTGGCAGTCGGGACAGAGAAACAGCATGTTCAATTCAGCTACCCAAGTCAACTTAACTAAAACTTGGAAAATAAAAAGGAACAATGTGAGTGTTCAGCAAATGTATACAGATATGTAATGTACAACTTATACAGGAACACAGAATACAAAAACAACTACCAAAAATTATCTCACATTGTGGAATTCAGGAATTAGCAAATCCCAACATTGAGTTTTAAAAGAGAATTACCTATAAACATCCACTTCTTCACTAGCCCAAAGTTATATACAAACATAGAGTGTGATTTCATTACTTAGCTAAAACTAGAGATGGGTCACCCAAACACTTTAATTTCAATAATTATTATACAAATGATGGCCTTTTATAGCTATTTATAGGGAAAATGGGCATCTGTACAATGAGACAAGAATCATTTATACCTCTGGGCTTGTAGATTTTGCTTTAACACTTTGTATATCTTGATTTTAAAGAAGTAGACATCTCCTAAACTCAAGTTAGAAAATATAACTAGTATACAGAAAAGCAACTAAAGATACTAATTCTTTAAATTTACATGAGAAAATATTATCTAAATAGAATGGCTCATTGATCCTGTTTTATCTGTGTTTTCACTCAACTTACACATAAATCATGATGTAACTTACGTAAATGTGTCACAGTAAAGAAATAATTTCTATGACTTCATTTGCATGTTCTCTACTCCCCTTGCTGCCTCTCTCTGTTACAACCGTTCCTGCAAGGTATTATAATCAACTGTTCGTTTATCCAACTACCTCATTACACCCCAAAAAACTGAACCAAATCTTTCATGGCATCTGATAGAGCAAATATACAATATATGTATAAACAAAAGCTAAATAAATATGGGAAAATTTAGCTCACAAATGCAATATTTTCACCTATTTTCAGAGGTACGTTAGAAGCTAGAAAGTAATCTTAGGGTATCTTCATAATTTAAATGCTATCATCAAATTCTCTGGTTTACCCAAGATAAATGCAGAGGTAGAAGGAGAGAGTCACAAATTGCTCGAGGTCAGAAACGGAAGCAGAAAAACACAGAGCATACAATATGGAAAATTCTGAACTCTCCAGATGTTTACATATGAAAAAGCTCCTGATTTCAGTGTGGAAATGAGGGTTTAACTACATACATGATCACCTGTTTGGAGACGGGAGGTAAATATAGTAATATGTAATATATGGAAATAAATATGGGAATGAAGCACAGGAACCGCTCATATTTTTCCATCTTTTCATTGCTAAGCTGGAGAATATAAAAGATAACTGCAGTAACCACTTCATGACCTCTCAGTCATAATAGAACTAATGAAAGTACAATGATCCAATCTTACTCAGAAAACTCGTACGATTTTTAAAAAGAGTACCATTGGAACAGCTCTCTTAAAGTATTCTCCTATAAGCTCTTAAAAGTTATTTTGAAAATTGTCGATACAGCTGGGGTTCTTTTCAACTCAGCTGCAGGTTACAAAGGAGTATTAAAGATGCCTCAAAAAGTGAAATAATTCAAGAAAAATAATTTAAACAACATTCCTGCAATTATGACATGCTACAATGAAATCCATGGTAACTAGAAATGAATAGGAGCCCACAGAATGATAATTAGAAATGCATTTACGTGATAACTCAGCTTTCCCCAGTAGGAAAGTTACTGTCCCTGCTTGCTTCTTATTGGTACAAGAATTATTTCAGTGACCACAGATTCTAAAAGCGGCACAAACTTTGAAGAATACAAAAAATTGGTCATTAGAAAAAGTAAGGCTTTAGATTTTGCAAGCCCCAGAGAAGCAAGGCTTAAATTTAGTTACATAAATTAGAGGTGTGTTACATCTTAGAGTAGGTAACAGCTGGATACTGTGCAAAATAAATGTGCATGCCAATGGGTGGGATGTTCATAATGCTGAAGGGCAAGAGAGAGATGTATAGCTTGGGAAGTGATGTGGATAATTACTTGTCATTAAACAGCAGAGTAATTGCTTCAGCAAATTCCCATGTAACTATTCCACATGAAACTTCAACCTGCCCTTGGACTTACTAAACATGCGTAGTTGTCTCAGACATCTTAGCAAAAAGACAGTAGTCAATGATGCCACACTTAAAAAGAAGATCACTGTTTTATTATATAGCCTCACAAAACATGTTAGAGATTCTAAACATTGGTAACAGAGAGAAAAAAAAGGCATGGATTTTTACATTAGTAAGACCTTGTTAAGACCTCAGAATCCACTTTTTTTATAACCTGCTCAGTCTATGTGTCTGATAAAGCCTATGAAGTATAAATTTAATTATTTGAAATATCTTCTCATCTTTTGGAAAGCTTTCATGTATATTCAAGATTTGAATTTCATAATAAGCAAAATTAGGAAACATATAAGTCACCAAAGGATGCTGGGTGATATCAATGGATAGAGAAGATTCTAGGTAGCAAAAGCAGTGGCAGAGGTATAAATCTCAAAATCCCAACATAGCCTGAAAAAAATAAATAACAACATCAGGAAGAACAAATAAAACTACACAAACTCATGACTTCCACATAACTAGAAGACAGAAACATCTCAACGTCAAGTTATTGTAGGTACAAAAATAAATATTACATCTAGCAAGCTCTGGCTGGTATTCCTGCCACTAGGCTTCATGGAGACCAGAGCAGTTCAGGAGAAATTAAACCACAAGAAAGAAGCAGTGAGTAAATGGCAGGCCAAAATGTAACTTAAAACCACTGCCAGAAAGTCAATCCTTTATGAGAAAAAACTGAAAAGTCAACAGTTAGATAAGAGCACTGACAATGGAGAAGCGATTTGATGAGGTAACCTCAGAAAGGTTTCATGTGGGAGGGAGAAGGGAGTTAAAACAAAAGAAAAGGTCCTTTGGAAACTACACACAGAGAAGGAAAGAAACAAGGGGGAAGATTTAGAATCCCCTAGGAAAAAAGAAAATTTTTAAATCAAAGGACTTATCACAATTCAAAAGCCATGCTACTCAGCAAAGAAACAGTACTTTGCCCACAATGACAGAAGAGGGTGCCCTTGAACTATAACTGTCATAACCATCCCAACCCACTGGAAAACAAACAAATGAAAAAACTAGTGTAAAAAGAAAATTGAGGGGGCCGGACCCATGGCCTAGTGGTTAAGTTCAGTGTGCTCTGCTTCAGCAGCCTGGGTTCAGTTCCTGGGTGCAGACATATACCACTTGTTGGCGGCTATGCTGTTGTTGTGACCCACACAAAATAGAGGAAGACTGACACAGATGTTAGCTCAGGGTGAATCCTCCTCAAACACAAAGAGGAAGATTGGCAACAAATGTTAGCTAGGGTGAATCTTCCTCAGCGAAGAAGAAGAAAACTAAAAATGAGAACCCAAACAATTCAACTGATGAAAATTCCACTCCCTCTCCAAAAAGTGCCAAAATGAAGGCAACTATAACATAGCACTCAAACCTTAATTAAATATCCACAAACCATCATTTAGGCAGATGACATAGAAATTAAAAACTAAGAAGAGAAATTCATGACCAGAAAAAAAAAAGAAATAAAAAAAGAGTTGATTGAACTCAGAAAGACATAGAAGGAAACTAAAAAAATCAAGTCACAAATAAAAGCTAAAATACAAAATGCTAAATGAAAAATAGATTTGAATGACAACATGATAATGGATATTAGAAAAACAACCAAGTGAATGAAATGAAATAGAGAAAAAAGTTAAAAGGATCAGAGAGAGAGTAGTTGAAATGGAAGACAGGCAAAAGAAAATCCAATTTACAAATAAATGGAATTCCTAAAGAAGATTTTTTAAAAGTGGAATAGCATTAATATTTGAAATTCTACTTTAATAAAGTATTCAAAAGTAAAAGACCAGAATCTATACACCAAAATGGCCCACTGGGCGCTGGGAGAAAGGGACCTGCAATGATCAACTCAGAGACATATCCTAGTAAAACTAGTAGACATTGAAGGTAAAGGAAAAATCCTCAGGGTCTCCAGGCAAAAAATTCAAATAATATACAAAAGAAAAAGAATTAGACTGGCAACAGATTTATCAAAAACAAGATACAAAGCAAGACACTGATGGAGCAGAATTTTCATAAGACTCTAGGAAATGAAGTTGAATCTAAGGATGTGTACCAAGCCAAGCTCCCTTGGAGCATCAGAGCCATAGAAAAACAGTTTTAAACCTATAACAGCTCAAGGAATTTTGTGTCCATGAGTCCTCAAGGAGTCCATCAGAAGACAAACTTAATCCAACTCACCAATGATTGAGAAAGTTAAGTAAAAAACTAGTAGTGTGCATTTATATATTTATTTATAGATATAAGACACAAAGACAGGGTAAGCATGGAAAAATAATACATTATATGATACATGTGATATATTATATACTGAATGTTCTCACAAAGCAGAAATAATGCTGATTAAACAATGGGATAAGAAGGGAGAGAGAAAGAAAAGTAGAATAAGCTTGTTGAACAGGCAACAGACAGGTATTGCAACAAAAGTTGACAAACCAGACATTAAAATCTTAAAATTTTAAACTGGGAATAAAGGTATAAGTACAACAGTGACCACTAAAATAAAAATAAAACCTTGCTAAAAAATAGTTCAGGGCCAGCCTGGTGGTGCAGTGGTTAAGTTCACACGTTCCACTTCAGCGGCCCAGGGTTCGCCGGTTCGGATCCTGGGTGCGGATGTGGCACTGCTTAGCAAGCCATGCTGTGGTAGGCATCCCACATATAAAGTAGAGAAAGATGGGCACAGATGTTAGCTCAGGGCCAGTCTTCCTCAGCAAAAAGAGGAAGATTGGCAGCAGATGTTAGCTCAGGGCTAATCTTCCTTCAAAAAAAAAATGATAATCCAAAGAAATAATAGAGAAAAAAAACACTCACATAGAAAAAGAAACCCAGCAAACACACCATAACATGCAGAATAATTATAATATGAAATAACATGACAGAATTAAGACAAACATAGCAGTCTTTTCAATAACTTTGAATGCACTTAAGCTACATATTAAGAGGAAAAGACTAATTTAGTCTAGCTCATAAAGCAGAATCTAATCATATACTGTTCACAAGGTATATATCTAAAAGAAAATGAGTCAGAAAGCCTAAATACAAAAGGATAAGCAAAAATATATGAGGAAAATTGAAACAACAGATGAGCAGGGATAGTAACACTGACATGAAACAAGTAAAATGCAAAACAAAAACCATTAAATGTAAAAAAGTACACTTTTTAATGTTAAAAGCCAAAAATCACAATGAAGATATACTAACTTTGAATATCTATGCAGCAAATAATACAGCATCCCTCTTTGTAAAGCAAAATGTCAGAGATGCCAGGAGACACAGACAGAGCAAAACTGTAATAAGAGACTTTAACATACCACTCAGTACAAGACATATTAAGTGGACTAAAAATGTAAAAAGATATTTTTTAACCTGAAAAATATAATTAATAATGTAGATTTTAGGAATATATATTAAACTTTACACCCTGAAAATAGAAAAAAAAAAACCTTCCTCTCAAATGCATACGAAGAATCACAAAAATTAATCACATATTAGGTCACCAGGAAAATAGAAAATCCCATAAAATAAAACTATGATGAGCAACACGTCTGATCTCAATAAAATGAAACTAGAAATTATTAAAGTAATTTTGTATAAGGTCCTTCTACCTGGAAATTTTAAAAACCATTTTTAAACAACTCTTGGATAAAAGGGTAAACACAAACTAAAACAAAAAATACCTTTTAAAAATGATAAAACACTACATAGATTTTTAAAGCACAGATCAGAGGAAAATTCATAGCCTTAAACATTTCCATCAATGAAATTGAAAGAATAAAAATACACGAATTATCCTCAAAGCCAGCAATGACAGCTCAAGTCCCTCTCACACCCCACAGCTATTCCTTCTTCTGTTGCTCTGACCCAGTCGGAAAAGGCTCTCCACTTTTAAGGACTCATGTGATTCGACTGGGCTCACTCAAATAATCCAGAATAACCTTAATCATGTCTGCCAAGTCCCATTCACTATGGAAAATAACAAATTCACAGGTTCTGAGGATTAGGGCATGGACAACTTTGAGGGGAGTGGGAAGCATTATTCTGTCTACCTCAGTAAAACATACATTCCCTTTTATCCAGCAATTATATGCATAAACACAACTCACACACCTTAAAACCTGAGATGAGAGGGGGAAAAATATATATATGTATATACATATTCATATATATATATATACATATTCATATATATATATATATATATATATGAAAGAATTAAAATTCTGGCACATAAAGGTGTTTGGAATAAAAATTAATTTGTAAAACATGGTGTTTCATACACGCATGAATACAGAAAGACAGTGCCCCAATATCCTGCAGGTTCTCATTTTCTTTTTCTACTTGGTCCTGACAGTGCAAAAAAGTTGCTGGGAATTGAGCTCCCTGGAGGTCTACGGCATCGATTGTCCCAGTGTCTGGGATACCAGACTACTAAACGTATCTTTTTTTTATGCTTCACTTTTATTTATTCCATTTCACTTCACTTTTTCGATTATGTCTCATCACACAGAAAAAACAGAGAGAGAAAGGCACATTGATTTCAGGCAAGATGGGTGAGCTAACAGTGGAAACCAAAATGTTGAGACACCTATTTTTTTCTCCAGTCACATCACTCTTGTATCGTTAATCATCCCATAGAGAGCTCTGACAAGCAGCTTTCATTGGCCTTTGACTCTGTGGCACTAGCAGGTTACCGGCCAAGCCCCATGAGCTCAGCAGAGATTCACACTAACGCCCTTCCGGAATCTAAGCTTTAACCCCGGCATAAGAAACAGGGGAAAAGGGAATGGCCTTCTTACATAAAAGACACAAACTAGAGCTATAATTTAGCCTCCTTAACTTTCTCTTTTTAGTGGATATCTTAAATATTTAAAACCATATTTGATGGAATGATGTCTATCTTTAGGTGAGAATAATTATGAGGACGAATATCAAGAACCTGTATTATGATAAGCCTGGAGAGTTCTAAAGACTCGACTAAACAACATGGAAGGTAATATGTTTTAGAATGGAAATATAGCAAAGCTCAATGGCAAATGGACAGGGAGAAAACATTTACAACACATGTACCAGATGAAAGTTAACATTTATTATGTAGAACAAGTCAAAGTAAAAATAGGTAAAAGTTGTAAACATTTAATCAACAGAAGAAATAGAAAAAAAATAAGAACAGGAAAAGATGTCCAACATCACTAATAATTAAAAAAATAGAAATAAAATCAAGAAATTCTTCTCATGAAATTACAAATTTAATAGCTTCCTAGCATTCAGTGTTAGTGAGAGTGTAGGGAAACTGTCATTCTCTTACAACATTGGTGGGAATGTAAACGGTACAGCTTTACTGGAGGGCAACACTACCAGTATGTATCAAAATTAAAAATTTGCTTGCTATTTGATTTCCATCTCTAATCATCTATCCTAGAAACACACATAATTACAGAGAGACATTTTTAATAGTGAATTGTTTAAAAGTGTATAATATGCACAATTTTATCTCTCTTACAAAAAATCAGAATATTATATATTTCTACATGTGTGTATCTATTTTCATGTAAATATACGGGAATAAATGTCTGGAATGATAAACACCAAACGGATAACGGTTAGCTGTAGGGTGGGAACTGTGAATGGCTAAAAAGAGCAAAGAGGTATTTGTGCTTTTTGACTCAATATATCCTGACCTGATATTTGAATTTTTGTGTCAAGAAGGTTTTCATGTATACCTGCATAATGTCACCTTAAGTTAATTCTAAAGTAAATGGGAGATAAAGAAATGAAGATAGTATGTCTTTAAAATGTTTTGGTTATGATACTTTTGGTTATGATGGCTCTTCTCAACCTATCCTCTAGTCTCAACAATATTTTTATTCTTTTCTTTATATATATGTGTGTGTATATATATATATACATATATATATATATTATACTTTTCTATCTTTGATTTTGGTATGGGTTCCTCAATAATATCTCCCAGTTAAAAAGTTCTAAGTGAATTTTCCAGAGTTTATTCTGTCTATAGTGATGTTTTACTTTCACGTGATAACACTTTTCAATTCCACAATTTCTAATTAGTTTTTTATATCCATACATTAATATTTGGTTCTGCCTGTTTTGTTACACAATTTCTTGCTCTAATTCAAAGTTATTTCTTATCTCCATGAAAAAATCAAGCATACTTAAAGTTTTTATCAGACCATTCCATTAAACTAATTATATAAAGCAAATTCGTGTTCACATTATTGATTAAGTTTTCTTTCTCAAAAATGGATTTCTTCACGTTCTTTATGCCATTTATAGTGGATAAGGCAAACTGGCCCAATAGAAACTAGCCTTAATGAGGCAGACCAAGTAAATGAGATTGGTACCAAAAACAGATTAGTAAGCATCATACATACTTAATCTTAGTTGTTCCAATCTTGTTTCAACTCCATCTTTAACTTTTAGTCAAGTTACTTAAAAGCAAGCCTACATTGTTATTATTTAAGTTTGAATATTCGGGCTTCAAAAATTCTGCAGTACTTTCTTGGTAAGATTTTTATATTAGGATTAAAATACTAACGCAACAAGGATCAGCAGTTGTCAGTTAAATAAAAATGTCATGTCTTTTTTTAAAGCAAGAATCATAAAAGGTAACACATTAAATAGTTTAACTTAGAATCATAAATAAACATTGATTTGTCAGTCTTTTGAAGTTGTTTGAAGATACAAAATAATTACTTAGAAATAGCCAATAATGGTAACTAGTGTAATCATCCCCTATTAATTGACTTTTTTTCTATTTCCCATGGCTCATAGCACATACTTTGCTCTATCTAAATGAAGGCATCAAATAAATTATTTGGACTGATGGATGAATGGATGGACAGAAAGACAAATGGATGGATGGGAACGACTCAAACATTCAGCAGAAAGAACCAAGTCTGACCTCAAATTAGTCAAAACTAGGGTATCTTCATTACTCAAAGTGATCAGAGAAATCGCAAAACTAAGTACCACGCATCTAGGAACAGATTTTCACTCTGTTTTGACAGCATCAGCGGAGGTAGAAGCAGCAACAGCATCAACAAACATTCACTAAAAATCTGCCATATGAAGGACTCTATAAGGTTCACCAGAGACACAAAGAAATAAAAAAGACTGCCTCTGCACACAATCCAGTTGGAGAGTTAAGACACACGTAAAAGGGTATATTACAACTCAAGGCAGCTGTGCTAAGTGGCAAGTCGGTGAGACAAAGGAAGAAGGCTAGAGCAGATGCACAGTAAAAGCACTTCATGGAGGAGGCAAGACCTCAACTATGATAGAGAAGAGAAGCTTGTGCAATCAAATGCACAGTGTCAGAGACGATGGCCTGTGGGCAACGAGATCAGTTTAGAAGAGGAGAGTGTGCAGCAAAGACGTGTGGAAGTTATGCATGATTAAAGAATGGGAGCAAACTGCAGAAGGAAACAAATGCTATTTCTTTCTCAGCACATTTTTGGTTTGCTATGCCTAAATATTTTGGATAAAAAATGTAAGACTAAAATTCAACTGTCCACCCCCCATCCTTGTCACTCTAGCTACAGTAAACTATTACCAGGTATAAAAGGGAACTAGGCATTCTGAGTAATCAATTATTTTGGTAAAAAGAGTTAATGCATATAACACAACTCAAACAATCAGAATATAATAAATATACTTAACAGTAAAAGTTGACTGAACATAACTTAAAGTGTCTTTGATAACTTAGACGTCATTTAGGACTTTGTAGCCCTCATAAGGGAAACTAAATTGCTGATGTTTATTGAACATCACTGTTTGACAAGTATTGTTGTGTATGCTTCTGGTTACCATTTCACTTAATACTTACTACATAAACTTCAGTATTATTCTTGCTTTATGGATAAAAAAACCCAGCTTTGTAATATTGCTTACTCACTAATGAGGGAATTAGCAATAGGTCTGATTCCACAGTCCTATCCCTTTGCCATAATATTGTGTGCGCATGTGTTTTAAAAGATTTGTAGCTGGCAACAAGAAAAACAAATGTAGTCAACATAGCTTTTTACCCAGAGTCTCAAGAATATAGTCTCAGAAGTCACTGAATACCTTTTTTCTTGATCACAGTACACTAAAGGTGAGTTCCTCTGGATTTTATTTGTACAAACAATTCTTCCTTCAAACTAAATTACTGTAAAAACACTTACCACAAAGGAAATTGCTAACAAAATCATTATCTATCTCAGTACAAACTAATGTTATTACCTCCAGGAAACAGAAGCAACTGAATTATATAACAGAAATATTAGTTTAAAAGGTCACGGGATGTCAGAACGTATCATTTTACAGAAATCGCCTGAGACACCATTCATCAGAAATTATAATGCTTAGAACACCAAGTTCAACGCCATGATTCAGCAGAACTCTCTCCTCCCTGGTTCATTTAGCACGAGTTATGAAGCTCTGGAAGGGGGAGGATAGTTATTCTCTCTCTGAAATGCTTTCCTCCACTTGCAAGACAAAGAAAGAAAACCAGAGAGGCCTACCTAAGCCATACTTTATTAAATATACATCTAAATCCTACACTAATATATAGAACATACACTCAGAAATTAGCTCTAGAAGGGACCAGCTTAGTCACACACCCTTATTTAACAGATAAAGAAACTAAGACCCAGTGAAGTGAAGGGTTTAACCCAGTGTAAGTTGTACAAATACGGATCACAAGAAGCAGAAGTCAAGAGAGGTGATGAAATTACACCACTGCTCTCAACTAGATAAACACCATTCAGTACAACTGGACATGAAACACACAAAGACAGGAACACCAGTGATAGGTTCATTCTCCCATCTCACTGAAAAACTTCAAAAACTCCTTCTTCTGGACCTACACTTGCATACAAAGGAATTTGGTTGAAAATTGAGTAATTAACCTCTGCAATACACTGAAATACTTTCCAAATACTATATTTAATGTAACTGAAACTGAAAGAGCATTCAAAAACCATGTTAAATAAGGATGCCTTTAAAATGCACAGTGAGATCTGCATATACACCCCCTAAAGTGTTAATTTGGGATTTTAAGGTGATTTTAATTGCCAAACAGATATTAATCCTATGTTGATCACTGACACTATTGTTCTGTACACAGAATACTGTAGACCCAGTTCATTGTCTGTAACATGTTAAACATAACCAAGAAATTCTAGAAAAGAGAAAGAAAAGAAAGAAAAACTTATTGGATGTCAAATAAACTAAAATCTGCAAGTTTTTCTTTTCCTGATTTCAAGTCCAAGAGTTACTTTTCATAGCATACATAGGGCAAGAAAAATCATTACTATTGGGCATCAAGTACATCTACGGTATATATCTTGTTCCCTGAACATTTAATTTTTTAAATTTCTACTACAGAACTCTTTGTACTTCAAGATGACTGCTGCAAGATAATATACTTATCCACTGAACTTTTTCCTATATAAGATGGAAAAGTTAGGACGAAAACATTCTAGTTGTTTTTAAAAATAATTATATACTATTTAGATTTCTTAAAATTTAACTGTGCATGTTTTCAGCAAATATGATGCCCATTTCATCAAAATACATCCCTAATGTTCACCATATTCTAACATATAAAATAAATGCAATCACTTTAGAGAAACCTTTCTCTGTATCTCATAGAGCTGAACATACACATACCCTACCTCTCAGCAATTCCACTCCTAGGCCAACATCCAAGAGATATTCATTCATGTACAGGAAAATTTAAGCAATATTTGTAGTACCCAAAAAACTGGAAACAACCCAAATGTCTATTAACTCTAAAATGGAAATCTAGATTGTGGAATAATTTTACAGAGGGATACTTGATAGCGATATAATGGAACTTCTGCTATGCAGAGTGAGGCTAAACCTCATCCACATAATGGTAAGAGAAAGAGGTCAGACACAAAAGAGTACATACTATATAATTCAACTTATGTACACTTTTTAAAGCAGGAAAAACTAACCAATGGACATAAAAATCATCCGGTTGAGGTACCAACAGGAAGGGAGCAAGAGGGAGGTCATGTTCTTCATCTCTGTCTGTGCAGAGGTTACATGGGCAACCACCTTAGAAACATTCACTGAGCTGTACTCTTATAAAGTGCATGTTTCTGTTTGCATGTTATACTTCAATTTAAGATTCTCTCTTAAAACATGAAGTATGTATTAGAATTTTTCTAAGATAATATCTGGAGTAGTGAAGCAGTAGTTATTAGAATAATCATATTCTAGTAATAACTTTTCTACTAACTAGCCATGTGATCTTTAACATAATTTAACTTCTTAGTGATAATTCTAACTGCAAATAAATCTCACAGAGATCTTCTGAAAATTTTTTAAAAGACTTCAAATCATGTTTCTTCATTTAACAAATATTCATTGTGAGCCTATTATGTATAGGACATTGTTCTAGGCACCTGCCACTTATATTCTAGTGGAAATAGAAAATATGCAGCAAACAGAATGAATGAATGAATTGTAATATAAACTGCAATCAGTGGTTGGAAAAAATACATATATATATACACACACCAAACGAAACTTTCAATCCAGTCGAAGCACATCTGAACACATATAAACACAGAAGGAAAACTAGCTTTAAATAACTATTTCATTATGCTCTGAAGTAAATCCTTTCCCGGGGTTAATGCTCCGGCATATATTTTCATGAATAAGTCTTGATAACATATGAAACATTTAAACATATCCTTCAAACCACAGTGGATACAGCTGGAAGCAAAAAGGCAGATTTTTCAAAGGAGGAGATTAGTTCAGTATTTAAGAAAGAACTTTAAATAACCAAAACATTTAAAAAGACAGTGTTAAAAGAGAAACCTGATATTGGATTGTAGAGGAGAAATATCTTGTATTTGGGAAGGATGTTAGATTTGATCTACAAGACCCCTTCTAGGATTTAATTTTAAGAACAGGAATTATCAATTAGGATTTTTGAAAATATATTAAAATACTGTATATTTTCAAATGTTTATTTACTGCATATATACATCAATAAAAATAACAAAGGTCATATACAATCTTACATTCATAACAAATTGACATTTAAGTTATTCCATATTATCCTGTCGATCTTAAAAATGCTATTACAATTACATATAAGCATAATTATAACAAAGATAAAATTTTATATTCCTTTTTTATCAAGCATTATGTCTATAAGCATTTTAAATATGTTCATTTTTACTGTAATTCTAACGAGGTTAATAAGAATGTTTGTGTCAGTAAATATATCCTTTTTAAACAGAAAAAGATACAAATCTCTAAAAGTTACGTGAATAGTTTTAAATTTAACATCCTTCTAGTATAAAAGATGTGCAAAAAACAAGCCAAGTAAGAAAAAAAACTTATGTATATACTAAAATCAAATTGTCTAGAAATTCAAGTAACAGAATAAAAGCAATGAAACTCACTGAGGCCCTGTTTGTGCCACTCCCTAGTGGTTTCAAATATCTTTCATCGGTTAAACCCAACTAAGCTGAAAATTCTTGCAACTGCCTATTATACATACTAGACATTTATAGAATATTATCAAGAAATATTTATTGAGTGGGAGCCTTTTCCAATCCATTCTCCACACTACAGTTACAATGCTCTTTCTAAAAAGATAATTTTATCAAGTCACACCCCTTCAAAAAATCATAAGTGGCTCCCCTTCTACCAGACAGACCTGTCCAAGTTCCTTATAATGACTTTTGAGGTAGCATGTCCTGCTTACTTGTGCAGCCTTACTTACATCTCCCCAGTCTATCTGACTTTAATTTTTCAACCACATAACTTCAACTTCAGGTTCTCTGAGCTTTTTGGATTGGTTCTAAGCATGACCTATCACTTCTGCCTAGAATACTATTTCCTGACCTTTCTTCCTTACTTCCCAGCCTTCAGTATTCACCTGAGACAAGACATGATCTTCACCCAGAAGACTTTCCTAGCTCCCTGCATACCCAGTGCTTCTCCCCTACAGCAATCTGATACTGGGCTATACTGCTTAACGCACTACCTTCCCCACCATCAGCAAGACAGGGATTATTTCTCTGTGTCACCATTCTGTACTCAATGACACCTAGAGAGTTCACCATCTATTGGATAAATGAGTGAATGATATAAATGCCAGCCCTTGATATAAGTGATATAAGTGTTGGACCCTTGGGACACAAGACAGAATAAGAAAATATTTCCCATACCAATAATCTCATAGTCTAGTAGTTTGCTTAAATTTGAAAAAGCAGAGCAGAGGAGGAGGTGACCTTGGGTAAATTACTTAAGCCCTTCAAGCTTCATCTTCCTCTTCTGTAAAGCAGGGACCTTCACCATCTCACTATGTAGTGCAACCATCCACTCATTGATCAAACCAGAAAAACCAGCCCTCATCCTTGTTTACTCTCTCTCCCTCTACTACAATAGCCAATCCAACCAAAAAGTCTAAGCATATACCTCCAAAGAGATATTCCAGTTAGTCCAATTCTCTCCATTTTTTTCTATCTTCACAGTAATCGAGTTTCTCTTCCAGACTTCTAAGCATATTATTTCCATTCTTGCCCCATCCAATTTATTTACCATAGAGCAGTCGGATTACCAAACTACAAATAGAACCATTGTTCTACTGAAAATATCCCTCAATGACTTCCTATAGCCCTTAAATGATGTGGCCCTACCAACCTCTCCAAATGCATCTCATCCAACTTTGCCCTTACAAAGCTCCAGCCATACTGGCCTCCTTTCAGATCTTGCAACATGCCAAGCTTTTCACTGCCTCAGAGCCTTTGCACATGCTGTTCACTCTGCCTAGCACACTCTTCCCTTTGCTTTTTGTAGGGCTGATTCCTTTACTTCCTTCAATTTCAATGTTATATCTCTTGAGAGAGACTTTCCCTGAACACCACATCTAAGTGGTTCCCACAGCCCACATTCCTGTTATTCTCCATCAACACACACTGATCTTTCCTTCTTTGCTTTTCAGCATATTCTCAATGTGGGGAGCCATGCATGGGTACATAGCAGACAGACAAAATGTTTCAGGAAGGAAAACGGAAAAAGAAAAGAAGGGAAATTGTACATGGGCAGAAAATGTGCAGTCTATTTTAGTGTGAACACAGGTTCCCTATTTTCTCTAAGTTTCACCTTCAGTAGTCTGACATCCATCAGTAGAGCTGGATAAATGGCTTCTGTTCCAAAGACTACTGTTAACGCATAAGTTACCTGAGATAAGGCATGGATTGATATAATTGAGTTTAAAATAGATAGCTGTTACCTTTGGAAGGATGACCTGGATCTTGGAGAAATAGAAAATAAAATACTTGAGAGTTTTCATAACAGAAAATAAGTCCAGAAAGTTATGAAAATAAAGGGCCACCTAAGAGTGGTGGCATCATTAAGAAGCCACATAAGACTTTGGAGGAGAAAATGAGGCAAAACAACACTTGAGTAACAGAAACCCAGGACTGTAAGTAGGAGTAAAACTCCTATTTGGGGACAGAAGCAGTAGCAAGGACAAACCCTGATTATTTCACATTTCACATATGGTTTTTCCTAGAATTTCCCCTGCTCAGAAATATTGAGCATGAAAATTAGAAATTTTATATAGGATCACACAGAATGCAATCCATATTTTATGAGTTAACCAATTCCTTTATAACTCCTAGGCAAGCCTAATATTGCTAAATGTGTAATATCACTAATTTGAGGTCAGGTAAAAATGCCAAGTACATATACTCTTACAGCAAAACTGAATTAGTTGTGCTTCATGAGAGCTCAGTGCACTCAGGCTCTTTTTATGTTGGTCACCTGAGGCACAATTTGCTACCCACCATTGCAGTAAGCAGCTGTTTGCAATAAGTCCCATGTTGCAGACAACATTAGACTGTCTCCTGAGGTTTACAGGTTGTTGATTCCTAAAGGCCAGATTTAACACTTTGGGGAAATATAAAGGCAGCAAGCAACTACAGAAGGAGAAATAATGCATGGTACTTGATTATTTGAGGACTGCAAATTATTACAAAGATTGGTTACCACAGAAACTATGATCTGTAAATGGCCCAGGTGGAACATGCTGGAAAATAACATGTTATGCAAAAATTGAGTTGACTCATAGAACATCAGAGATGGGTGGCACTATGGAGATAACTGGTGGCACTTCTAGCTAATGGTTAATGGGTCTGAATCTCTAGTCAAAGCACCAATGTCTCATTTGACAACCCTGGCTGCCACTGGAACACCTGCTATATTGGGTAGGTCATTTTAGAGCAGCTCTGTTATAGACTTCTTTATATTGAGTAAAAATCTACTTCAACTCTTTAATTTATGCCCATTAGGTTATGCTGTCTAGAACCAAGAGAATAAATCAAGTCAATCTTTTATATCCCCATAAATGTTTGGAAACAGCTATTACATACCCTCATGTCTCATATTTCTTGTCTTCAGATTAAACCACTGCAGTTTATTCAGTTGTAACCTTTATTTTAACACAGTGTTGAGTCACTTCAATTTTCTAAGTATGTTGCAATTGTTTTATTTCAATAATCAAAGCCAAAAGCACTAACCTGAGAACCAAAATATGTACTAAGTGCTTTGCAAGTAATTTCAGTAAATCCTAATAAGGATGGAATTATAATCACCATCTCATAATGAAGATATTGAGGATTACAGAATAGAAATACTTGCTAGAGGCTATATAGTTAGTGACAAAGTCAGGAATTGAACCCATGTCTAACTCCAAAGCCCACTCCCTGTCCTGGACAACTTCAGGGGAGACCTGACCAGAGCAGAAGGGGAATCAGGGCAAGAGAAACTTCTGAACATCCATCAAATCCTGATTCTGTTATGTATTTAAAACATAAACTGACCCATATATTTGAGAGACTTATGTGATCAAAATACCAACTATGTTTTTCTCCAAGTAATTGGGGGAAAAAAGGCTAGACAAGGCAAGGTTGAAGATGGAGCTTTCAAAATGATACAGGAAGAAGTCTGAACTTACCCTGGAGTTACGAGGCCATTGAGTATTTAAATGACAGAACTATATATTTACTGAAGTAATTTTAAAAGATTACTCTGAGAGTAGATATGGATAGATAAAAAGAAAGTCACAGTAGAAGCTGAGAGCAGACAGATAGCTTTCACAATAGTCCAAGTGAACTCTAGACGAGAGTCTGAACTGGATTAGTGGTGTGGGGATGCAACAAAGTACATGGGTTCAAGAGCAATATAAAAAGCAGAACTGACAGTACTTGATGATGGTTTAGATTATAAACTGCTGTCCACTACTGGTTTAGGATGTGGGCTCTGGTCTGACTCCAGGATTTGAATTACAGCTTCACCACTTTAATTTGTGTGATTCAAGCTGTATTTCAGTGTCTGCAACTGTAAAACAGGCATAAGAGTACCAAACTCGGGAGATGTTGGTAGCATTAACTGTCACAATAGATATAGAGAGTTTAGAAAAGTCCCTGCCACATAAGACATGCTCCCACTAAGTGTTACAAGATGCTGAAGAAGAAGGAAGAGGAGAAAGAAGAAAGGGAGAGAAAGTAGTCTAGGATGACACCAGGTCTCTGCTTAGATGACTAGATCAGCTCAGAGAGGGAACAAAGGCAGAAATGCAGGCTCAAGGAGGAAGATCATGAGTTCAATTTTGAAGATGATGACCCTGAGATGTCTAACGGCTATCCAGGTAGCAATAGATGGAAGAGTATGGAAGCAAATGCTGGAGGTATAATCTAACCTTTTAAAGAAACTTGGCTATGAAGTAAAGTAGAAAGGATGTAAGAACCAGGACAGGAAAGTGGCCTGTTTTGATGGATTGACACAAGTATTTACAGTTTGAAAGAGAAAAGCTTGAGATAACATGGGATTGAAGATATAAGTGACTAAGGGTTAACTACCTTAATGGTGAAATCAGTTTCAAAGCAGTTGGGAGAGAAACCGGCCCAGAGCACAAGGACAAGCCTTAAACAGGGACAAAGGGATACTCTTTCTCCTAGAGAAGCAGGAAAGAAGCAAAAGGATGGATGCAAAGACGGACATATTTATCACAGGAAATTGAAGGAACTTCTCTCCAATGTTCTTATTTCCTAATAACCTGAGATCAATTCCAAGGAAGTAGGGGGAGGTTGGGGGGTAGGGAGCTAGACTTGTGAATGGTGGCAAAGCTTTAGAATAATATTTGAAAGAAATGGGACTGAGAGTGACCAAGGAAAGGCATTCCTACAATGAGCTTCTACTTATCTTTTAGGACCCAATCCAGTTGTCACCTGTGATATTTCCCCCTATTCTCCTCTCCTAAATGAAACTTTTAAATTTGGTTTAAAATTTCTATTAAAGGAGTAACATAGCAGAGTGAGCAATTTTCTTTGTCTCTCCCCTCCTTTGAACTACAACTAAATGGACATTCATTGATCAATGGAGGATACTCACACAGCACCTCAGGATGTCTGAGAGAACTGTGCTGTTATACATCAGAAGGTAGATGCACTACCCCCAGGGAGGAGGTGGAGATAGGTGAAAACTCTGTGGCCACCAGACAGCCTAGTACCTGCGAGCAACTCTCTCCTGGCTGACGTGGTCATAGCACTGCCACAGCCCTAAGGGTGGGTGTGCACATTGGCACAACTGTGGAAACAGGTGACTACAGCCTTAAGACCCCTGTGATTGCTCTGTGGACCAGTGGGAAAATCCAGGGTCCCACAGTGGCCGCAGGGAAAGTCTCTGCTCAGCCCTAGTGGAGAAGCCTTGCCCACCAAGCACAAAGGCTGGGCGAACTTGGAGCAGGAGTGGCTCAGCTGAGTGAGCTACCTGTCGGCTGCATTAAACATCCACAGCTCTGCTGCAACCCTGAGGGAGCAAGTGTGATCCAGCAGGACCATATGAGTGGGCAGTGACAATCCAGAGCCTCAGTGTGACTGCTCCTTGGTCCAGTGGGAAATTCCACAGTCCCATGGCAGCCCCAGGGAGAATCTCTGCTCAGCCCTAGTGGAGAGGCCCTGCACACTAAGCACAAAGGCAGGGAAACCTTGGAGCAGGAGTGGTGTGGCTAGGCGAACTATCCACTGGCTGCATTAAACACCCATAGTGCTGCTGTGCCCCAAAGGGGCAAGTGACATCCAACAGGACCGTGAGAGTGGACGGTGACAATCCAGAGCCCCAGTGTGATTGCTCCTTGGTCCAGGAGGAAAATCCACAGTCCCAAAGTGGCCCCAGGGAAAGTCTCTCTTTGGCCCTAGTGGAGAGGCCCCACCCACCAAGCACAAAGGCTGGGTGACCTAGGAGCAGAAATGGCATAGCTGGGTGAGCTAACCACTGGTTGCATTAGATGCCCATAGCTCTGCTGTAGCCCAGAGCAGGCAAGTGAGATGCAGTGGGACCAGACAGCGGCAGAGCATTGAGTCTGGATGAATCAGCACCTGGCTGCCACAAAAGCCCATAACACCACTGAAGTCCCTAAGGAGAGAGCATGTCTAGGTGGGTCTGTGGGAGCAGACAGGAGCAACCCAAAGCCCCTGTGTGTGATTGTTCCCAGAGTCTACGGGAGACCACACAGGGCCACTGCAATCCTAAGGAGTGGCCCAGGCTTGGTCAGGAACAGCTGACAGGGATCCTGGTGGGTGCAGCTACACAGCTCCTGCCCCCTCACCCCGAGTGGCAGCAAGTGGAAGCAGTAACCGAACTCTATCTCTATGCAGAGGAACAAATCCACACCATCAAGCACTATGAAAAAATATATTAAATCTCCAGAACAGAAGGAAAATGACAAGTACCCAGAAAACAATCCTGAAGACACAGAAATCTATAACCTAAGTGACAAAGAATTCAAAATAGCTATCATTAAAAAACTCAATGAGTTAAAAGGGAATACAGATAGACAACTGAACAAGTTCAGGAGCTACAACACAAGAGCTCAATACTATAAAGAAGAACCAATCAGAAATGTTGGAGATGAAAAACACAATGGAGGAAATTAAGAAAAATCTGGACTCCCTGAACAGTAGGGCTGATAATATGGAGGACAGAATTAGCAGTCTAGAGGATAGGAATATAGAAATGTTTCAGATGGGGGGGGGGCGGGCAGAGAGAACTAAGACTGACAAGAAATGAAGAAACTCTCTGAGAAATAACCAACTCAGTTAGGAAATGCAACATAAGGATTATAGGTATCCCAGAGGGAGAAGAGAAGGAGAATGGAGCAGAGAGCTTATTCAAAGAAATAATAGCTGAGAACTTCCAAAACCTGAGGACGGAGCTGGAAATCCATGTGACAGAAGCCAATAGACCTCCAAATTTTATCAATGTAAAAAAAACAACCCCAAGGTATATGGTAGTGAAGCTTGCAAAAGTCAATGACAAAAAGAAAATATTAAGGGCATCAAGGCAGAAGAAAATAACCTACAAAGGAACGCCTATCAGGCTGTCAGCAGATTCCTCAGCATAAATCTTACAAGCTAGGAGAGAGTGGGATGATATATTCAAAATTCTGAAAGACAAAAACTTTCAGCCAAGAATATTCTATCCAGCAAAAATGTCCTTCAAATATGATGGAGAAATAAAAACTTTCCCAGATAAACAAAAGTTAAGGGAGTTCATTGCCACAAGACCTTCCCTACAAGAAATGCTTAGGAAGGCCCACATACCTGGGGGAAAAAAAAGGAAAGAAGTTACAAAACCCTAAGCAAGGAAATAAGTAGAAAGACAGAATCAGAAAATTGCAGCTCTCCATTAGAACAGGTTAGCAAATGCTTAATTATAACATCAAAGGGAAGGGAAACACCAAGAATAAATATAATCTTGTCATTTTAACCAAAAACTCACAACACAAGAAGATAAACAGATGCAACAATAACAACTTAGAAGGGGAAGAGGAAAGGAATGGAACTGACTTAGTCTAAAGAAATAAGAGGCTCTCAGAAAATAGACTATCTCATCTATGAGATGTTTTATACAAACCACATGATAACCACTAAACAAATAATTAGAACAATGACACAAATTACAAATAAGGAGAAAACTAAGAAAACCAACATAGAAAACTACCTAACTGAATTGGTAGTCCAAAATTCATGGGACAAGAAACAAAGGAAATGCAGGAGAACCAGAAAACGAGCAATAAAATGGCAGCATTAGGCCCCCACAATTCAATAATCACTCTAAATGTAAACAGATGGAATTCTCCAATCAAAAGCCAGAGAGTGTCAGGATGGATTAAAAAAAACAAGACCCAAGAATATGCTGCCTCCAGGAAACACATCTTAGACCTGAATACAAACATCGACTCAGGGTGAAGGGATGGAAAATGATACTCCAAGCTAATAGCAAACATAAGAAAGCAGGTGTCACCATACTTATATCAGACAAAGCAGATTTCAAGGCAAAACAGGTAAAGAGAGACAAAGAGGGTCACTATATAACAATAAAAGGGACACTCCAACAAGAAGACATAACACTTATATACACACTGAACACAGGAGCAAGAAAGTACGTAAAGCAAATATTAACAAAACTAAAAGGAGATATCAAAAACAATACAATAACAGTAGGAACCTCAACAGCCCACTAACATGAACAGATAGATCATCCAGACAGAAAGTCAACAAGAAAATTGTAGAATTAAATGAAAAACTACACCAGATGGACTTAATAGATATAGAAAGAACACTCCATCCAAAAACAGCAGGTTACACATTCTGCTCAAGTGAGCATGGAACATTCTCAAAGATAGACCATATGTTGAGAAACAAAGCAAGCCTCAATAAATTTAAGAGGATTGAATTAACATCAAGCATCTTTTCTGACCATAATACTATGAAACTAGAAATCAATTACAGAAATAAAGCTGGGAAAGGGGCAAAGATGTGGAGATTAAACAACATGCTACTGAATGACCAACAGATCATTGAAGAAATCAAAGGAGAAATCAAATATTATTTGGAGATAAACGAAAATGAAAACACACCATACCAACTCATTTGGGATGCAGCAAAAGTGGTCCTAAGAGGGAAATTCACTGCAACACAGGCTCATCTCAATAAACAAGAAAAATCTCAAATAGGCAATCTCAAAAAACGCCTAACAGAATTAGAAAAAGAAGAACAAACAAAGCCCAAAGTCAGTAGAAGGAAGGAAATAATAAAAATTAGAGCAGAAATAAATGAAATTGAAACAAAAAAAAACAGTATAAAGGATCAACGAGACAAAGAGTTGGTTCTTCAAGAAAATGAACAAAATTGACAAACTGTTAGTCAGGCTCATTAAGAAAAAAAGAGAGAAGACTCAAATAAAATGAGAAATGAAAGAGGAGAAATAACAATGGATACCACAGAAATACAAAAATTATAAGAGAACACTATGGAAAATCTATATGCCAACAAATTGGACAACCTAGAAGAAACAGATAAATTCTTAGACTCCTACAACCTCCCAAAACTGAATCAAGAAGAAACAGAGAATCTGAATAGACCAATCACAAGTAAAGAGATTGAAATAGTAATCAAAAACCTCCCAAAAAATAAAAGTTCAGGACCAGATGGCTTCTCTGGAGAATTCTACCAAACATTCAAAGAAGATTTAATACCTATCCTTCTCAAACTATTCCAGAAAATTGAGGAAGACGAAGAACTTCCTAACACATTCTATGAGACCAACATTACCCTGACCCCAAACCAAACAAGGACAACGCCAAGGAGGAAAACTACAGGCCAATATCACTGACGAACATAGATGCAAAAATCCTCAACAAAATATTGGCAAACCAAATACAGCAATACATTAAAACGATCATACACCATGATCAAGTGGGATTTATACCAGGGACACAGGGATAGTTCAACATCTGCAAGTCAATGTGATACACCACATGAACAAAATGAGGAATAAAAACTACATGACCATCTCAATAGACACACAGAAAGCATTTGACAAGATCCAATAACCATTTATGATAAAAAAAAAAAACCTGCAATAAAATGGGTATGGAAGGAAAGTATCTCAACATAATAAAGGCCATTTATGACAAACCTACAGCCAACATCATACTAAACAGAGAAAAACGGAAAGCCATCCCTCTGAAAACAGGAAAAAGACAAGGGTGCCCACTCTCATCACTCTTATTCAACATAGTACTGGAGGTTTGGGCCAGAGCAACTAGGCAGGAAAAAAAAAATAAAAGGAATCAAAATAGGCAATGAAGAAGTGAAACTCTCGCTGTTTGCAGATGACACGATCTTATATATAGAAAACCCTATAAAATCCATTGGAAAGCTACTAGAAGTAATCAACAATTACAGCAAAGTTTCAGGGTACAAAATCAACTTACATAAATCAGTAGCATTTCTACACTCTAATAGCGAACCAACAGAAAGAGAACTCAAGAACACAATCTCATTCACAATTGCAATGAAAAGAATAAAATATCTTGGAATAAATTTAACCAAGGAAGTGAAAGTCCTATACAATGAAAACTACAAGACTTTCCTGAAAGAATTTGATTACAACTTAAAGAGATGGAAAGACGTTCCATGCACATGAACTGGAAGAATAAACATAGTCAAAATGTCCATACTACCTAAAGCAATCTATAGATTCAACGCAATCTCCATCAGAATCCCAATGACATTCTTCACAGAAACAGGACAAAGAATCCTAAAATTCATATGGGACAACAAAAGACCCTAAATTGCTAAAGCAATCCTGAGAAAGAAGAACAAAGCTGGAGGCATCACAATCCCTGACTTCAAAATATACTACAAAGCTATTGTAATCAAAACAGCATGGTATGCTACAAAAACAGGCACAAAGATAAATGGAACAGAACTGAAAGCCCAGAAATAAAACCACACATCTATGGACAGTTAATCTTCGACAAAGGATCTGAGAACATAGAATGGGGAAAAGAAAGTCTCTCCAACAAATGGTGTTAGGAAAACTGAACAGCCACATGTAAAACAATGAAAATAGACCATTCTTTTACACCACTCACAAAAATAAACTCAAAATGGATCAAAGACTTAAAGGTAAGACCTGAAACCATAAGACTTCTAGAAGAAAATATAGGCAGTACACTCTTTGACATCAGTCTTAAAAGGATCTTTTTGGACACCATGTCTTCTCAGACAAGGGAAACAATAGAAAGAATAAACAAATTGGACTTCATCAGACTACAGAGTTTCTACAAGGCAAGGGAAAAAAGGATTGAAACAAAAACACAACCCACCAACTGGGAAAAAATATTTGCAAATCATATATCTGACAAAGGTTTAATCTCTGTAATATATAAATTTCACACAACTCAACAACAAAAAATCAAACAACCCGATGAAAAGATGGACAAGGGATATGAACAGACATTTCTCCAAAGAAGATATATGGATGGTCAATAGGCACATGAAAAGATGCTCATCATCACTGATCATCAGGGAAATGCAAATCAAAACTACACTAAGATATCACCTTACACCCTTTAGAATGGCTAAAATAACCAAGACAGAGAATAACAAATGTTAGAGAGGTTGTGGAGAAAAAGGAACCCTCATACACTGCTGGTGGGAATGTAAACTGGTGCAGCCACTATGGAAAACAGTATGGAGATTTCACAAAAAATTAAAAATAGAAAATACCACATGACCCAGCAATCCCACTACTGGGTATCTATCCAAAGAACTTGAAATCAGCAATTCAAAGAAACTCATGCAGTCCTATGTTCATTGCAACATTATTCACAATAGCCAAGACGTGGAAGCAACTTCAGCGCCCATCTACTGATGACTGGATAAAGAAGATATGGTGTGTATACACACACACACACACACTGGAATACTATTCAGCCATAAAAAAGGATAAAATCGTCCCATTCATAACAACACGGATGCACCTTGATGGTATTATGTTAAGTGAAATAAGCCAGAGAGAGAAAGACAAACTCTGTATGACTCCACTCATATGTGGAAGATAAACAAACACATGGACAAAGAGAAGAGATTAGTGGTTACCAGAGGAAAGTGGGGTGAGGGGTGGACACAAAGTGTGAAGCGGTGTACATATAATATGACTGACAAATAATAACGTACAACTGAAATTTCACAAGCTTGTAATATATCATAATCTCAATAAAAAATTTCTATTTAAGCATTTATTATGGTAAAATATTTATGTTTATCTTTCCCACTAGATCATATTTAGTTCAATGGTAAATTTCCAGTCATTCTCTAAAACACAGCAGGTGCTTATTTTTTCTTAAAACAAGCGAGCCAGTTATTAACCCATCTAACTGGACTCTAATCCCACACACTTCTCCACTTCAGTATGTTAGAAACCAAACAATGCAGTGTTTAATACAATAAGCAAAATAGAGAAAATTTGCAAGTATTTTACTAACAGCAAATAGTTCATATGAATCTGCCTTATGAATCAGGTCATGACATCCATAGTTTTTTCACTATGCCCAAATGGCATGATTGGTATCATTTATAGAACTAGAATTGTGGAACAGTCTTTAGAAACTGTTAAGTCAGCATTAAAGTATGTCTCATAGGCCTACATGTTCTCCTTGCAGAAACCGAACCTCTGCCATTTACTTACTAGCTGAGTCTGCCATCCAAGGATTCTGACATCTGAAAGCAAGGAATATTCCTTCTTCTGTCCTTCTTATGTGTACATACCATAAACTCCTGAGGACCTTCCTAGAATAAATTTTAACTAGCAAAGAAATCTTTTCTTCAAAAATCCTTTCAAGTATTTAGTTTCTTCCCAAGTAGATTCAGTTCAGGGTGTACTAGTCAATACTTCATAAGCTAGGGCTTGCATGCTGAACACATCACAGACTATTTTAGTCCCAGATATAGTTTTCCTGCAATTTTAGAAGTGTGCCATAAGGAAAAGAATGATTTTTGAGCTACAACCACATTATCAAAACAGAGGAGCTTCTCAGAGCCTTAATAACCAGAATCAAAACACCTAATTACTATCTCAGTTCTATTTTTCTCTAAAATTTTGGAAAAACACAAGATGTTAAGTATTAATTGCTAATATTAAAAACAATACATTATTTGACAAATATGAATGAGCACCTGTCCTGGGCAGCTCCTATGTTAGGTATCAGAATTGTAACCAAATCGCAGGAAACATTCTCCCTACCCTCCGAATTGTACAGGCAAGTGGGATAGAACATACATGAAAGAACAAAATAGTTTAAGGAGTTTTCAGGAAGAATCCAACAAATGCAGTCAGTTAATTACAACAGGTGCCTTTGTTTTTAAATTTCAAATGTTAAAAATCAGCCTTTTCCTCTAAACTTTAGTAAAGCAAATAAATTTGTCTTGGCTTTCAAAGAGCCCTAAAAGCCTTAAACCACGAAGGTGTTAACAGAAAATCCTCTGCAACAGGCTTTAACCAAGAATGAGTGTAAAAGAAGGGTGGTCATGTGGTGTGAGTGAGGGGAGTGGGTGGGGTCCCTGACTTGAGAGAAGAGCTGGAATGGCCACTGAGGGCAACAAGAGGAGGAGCAGGCAGGGAAACACATGGTCTTTTCCAGGCCAGGTCAGACTGCCCACCCTCCCCAATCCAGCCTTCAGTCTCTCTCTCCTCTCTCCTCACATTCCTCAGCAGCCCTCTCCCTCAAAATGAATGCCCCTTCTTCTCTGATGCAGAAGGGTCTCTGACTCCCTCCTCTAATATTACAACTTTCATCTACTCCATGTGAACACATTATGTTATTTATTCAAAGATGTCCACTTCTTAAGAGGAATCCTGACGCCAATTGTAAAAATAACACAATGTTTTCCACATTATTAAATTTGCATATGTGGTTATGTTGTTGGGCTTGTCACTATTTTGTAATTAGTAACAATTTATATTATTATAAATGATTAGGCAATGAACTCCTTGAAGGCAGGGTCATCTTAGGTTCCTCCAGCCTAGAGCCATACATAGTAGGTTTCAACAAATTACAATGGGACAATATTCCTTCCGCAAAGAGGAGGGTCCAGATGCTTACGAATTATCTGACTCTTAGAAGATTATTTTCCATAAGTAATCTTACAACAGCAGATTTTATCTGAAGCGGCTAATTGATTAGGAGATTTTAGCTTCACCTCACAGTGGAACACTTAGTCTTTCACTTTCTTTCTACAGAATATTTTATAGTCAAGGAAAAAAGAATTTAACATTTTTCTAAAGATAATGCAAAACATGTAATCATTTATTCATAGTCAGCATGAAAATTTTCACTGCTTACACCTTTGATCTACTTTTAGGTTTACTTGACTCCACACTACACTAATTTCCTCACAGAGTTTCTTCTTCCTTAGAACAGAACAATGAACATTGCAATTGTTGGGGATGATGAGTTAGGTGAAAAATTGACTACGCATCTTCAGTCATTACATTTAACATCATTAGGTTAGACGGCCAACTATTACATTGTAAGAGATGGAAGTACAACACAAATTGATGAGGAAATCATAATCTTAAAATTTTCAACAACAGTCTGGTATTGATTTTGATGTAAAACTGAGAAGCTTACTTAATACATTTTTTGCTCAATTCACTATTGCATGTACACTGGGGAAAAAACGGTTATCTTGTATTCTACATCAATCCCCATTAAATCAAAATGAATGAGGGTGGTATCTTTTTTTTCCTTATACTCATTGTTGATAACTCCCAATTCAAGAAGATAACCAGCAACGGGAGTAATTCATCACCAAGATCATTTTGTCACCAAGTTCCTCTTCCATTCCTGATATTAAAAAAAAAAAAACCTATTCCTTTTGGCATATGCAAACTTCAAATGGGTGCTACAGATTAAAATTGCTAAGTGATCAGCTATAGTAACATGAGACTGCAAAGGAAAAGCACCCACTCATTGTTCTTTATCGTTATCTAACAATTATGTTAAATTTTAAGCCATGCATTTGAAATGAATAAATGCAGAAGGTCGTCCACCTCAATTTCATTCATGTTGTATCATGTGCCTGGAAACATCACTTCAGCTTTTTTGACCTGTGTATTTCAAGACAGCTGCAACACAGTACCTCAATATATCTCATTTGATTTATTAATATAAAACTGAATCTGATTAGGCTGCAATTTCTTGGTGAAATGATGTTCACCTACTTAAACATGGCACTTGACAGGGAATATTTCCTTTTTCTGTGTCATTTTTTTAAAGTATCATCTTACATCAGTCTGTTTCTCATTAAGACAACAAATGTATCCATAACACCAAGACATATGAGTAAAAGGTACAAATGCAGTCAATAAGCCAGATGTTTGCCTTCAAGGGCACAAACCTGAGGCATGATAAAGCCTACATGCATGTAACGCTTGGCAGGATATGGGAAAAGTACACATAGTATAGAGGTGACAAAATCCAGAACATGCAAATTAGTAGAGAAAATGCACAATAAAGAATTCAGAATATATAGCACAAGCAAGACCTATAATACTTGATGAATGGCTCAAAAATGCTAGGGATAGACAGACTCATCTATCTCTATTTATATATATCTCTAAATTTGTTCATTTTATCTTAGGAAAGAAAACTAGTAATCTTTCCAACCTTTCTCTAACTCTTGAATGGGTTTCCAAAGACAGAGTAAGTAGAAAAGAAAGCTATAAGCTATCTCCATGTAGATGTCCCTGATGATATCTGGAACATGACTAACAATCTGTCTATCTAATCATCCATGTACCTAATAAGTGTCGCACACTTACTATGGGTATTATATTAGAGTAGGCAATGTACATACATTATCTCTAATCTTCCCAAGTTCTTGCAAATTAAACATTGTTATCCCAATTTATAAATAAGGAAAGTGAAACTTAGAAAATTTGAGAAACATATCTAGTGTTATTCAGGTACCAGTCAGATTCCAGTCTCTACAACATTCATTTTCCAACCTCCCAGCTAGGTGTTGGCCCTAATTCATCTAAGCCAATGGTCCTCAAATTTTATGGATTTAGGACTCCTTGACATTTTAAAAAATTATTAAAGATTCCAAAGAACTTTTCTTTATGTGGATTACATCTATCAATTTATACCATATTAGAAACTAAAATTGACAAATTAAAACATTTATTTTTAAATAATAAAAAACCCATTAAATGTTAACATAAATAACAAACTTTTGTTTAAAATAACTATACTTTTCCCCAAAATAGTTTAAAGACTGGCATTGTTTTACATTTTTGCAAATCTCTTTAATGTCTGGTTTGATAGAAACAACTGGATTCTCATATCTGCCTTTTAGTTGATCTGTTGTGATGTCACATGTCCCATAGTCTCCGCAAAATTGCACTGTACGCTCACAAGAGAATGAAAGTGAGAGGCAAATAAATTGCAAAGGCAAATAAAGCATACGTATGGATATATATGCTTTATAAATAAAGCATATATATTCTTTATAAGGCAAATAAATTCTAAATAATATTATTCAAATAATTTGTCCCCTCATAGACCCCCTAAAAGAGTTTCAGGGATGTATTAGCATTCCCTCCACCATACTTTGAGAAACCTAGGTTACAAAGTATATTATTGATATTGCATGTGTATTATTTCACAAAATACAAATTCAGATGTGCAAATATAAAATTTTTGTTTTCTACAATAGAACTTATCACCTATCTCTCAAACTCCTATTCCACCTAATGTCAGAAAACATAATCTAGTCATTTCTAGGCAAAATTGGTCATTTCTGTGTTTCCTCAGTAATTTCTGTATATGTGCCAATTCAAGATTTCATGACTCCTCATCTTTCTTCCTCCTGAGGTGAGAGTTACATGGTGAAGGGCAGTTCACACAGCAGCCACACGGCATCAGTGGGAGGCATCAGATCTGCAGTGTCCTACTCTGACATCTGTCAAGTCTCTGGTCAACAGCATTTGTGCAGTCTAGTTTTCAGTGAAATATCTGTAGTCCTATTGGCCTCCAATCACATACTGCATGCTGCCATTCTTGGCTGTATCCCGTCAACATAACTGAGAGGTACTTTCAAAGCACTGGTCTCTCAACCAATTCCCTGCCCTGGAACGCAAGAAGTTTTAACTGCTTCTGCAGGGCCCACAGGAAAGTGGGGATTATTATTATATCATCTTTCTCTCCAGACTCCTCTCATAACCATCTCTACCTTCTAGCCCCATGTCGCTTTAGTGTGGGACATATCCATAAGATTGTTGTTTCATAAAGTTCCAGAAGGGGCAGGGAGATCAGCCATTCCAACACTACTGCTACCACACCATGGTCATACAGGGGCCTTTATGTAAACCTTGCCATCTTTCTGGCTTCCACCTAGAAAGTGAATCACTAATCTCCCCTGCTCAAATCTTCACCTAAAGGGAGTTTCTATCAGCATCCCTCCCAGGGATGAATGAATCAGCCTGAAGGGGTAAAAGGTAAGGTACAGGACCACCATGTCCACTGAATCTTGCTTCCAACACAACTTCTCTTGTAGCCAAGGCAACAGGTTATGTAACACTATGATGAGACTGTCTCACTTTTTAGCTAATTTCATTCCAATCTATTATTTAAATTTTAAAAAATAAATAAGTTTACACACTGGTATCCAGAGCTTTACTTTAAAAACTTAAGACCTTTTTCTATCTCATACAGCCCATCTCCTTCAACCCAAACATCTTGGATTTCAAGAGTATTACATCAACTGCAAATTTCAGCAGCCTACTCAGCACTCAGAAAACAAGAATTTGACTCTTGTTTAAAGAGTTAACTATCCTCGGATATAGACTATAATAATAGTCTGATTTAATGGGAAAATGGCTTTGGGTATGAAAAACATATACATATACACATATACATATATGCAAACAAAAAGGGATTTGCTAAGAAGGAATTATACATGTTAATATATAAAATGACAATCTTTTCATATTTATATAACGATAAATTCCATAAACATAAATATAGTCAGTTACATATGATACATTAATTATGAGAAGGAAACTTGGTTTTATCGACAAGTTGATAAATATTTCTTCTCCCCCACTTCTCTCCTCTCCCTTCTCTTCCCCCACTTCTTCTGAAAACATTTCAAATATCAAAGACTGCTGCCTACACAGAGTCCTCCTGCAGACTCCCAGGTGAAAAGGTGGCACAAGTAGATATATAATTGGAGTGGTGAGAAGAGGTATTATTTAGGGAGAATCTAAAATTAATTAAGAATGGAGCTTTATATTTATGAGTAATGGAGATATGAGGCTAGAATATCTGATACCAAAAATAAATATATCAGAAAAAACCCTACAGATTCTCATTTATAAATATGGAAGCAAAAATTCCAAATAAAATCTTGACAAATCCAGTTGCATAGTCAAAAATATCCACTCATGACCAAATAGGATTTATCCCAAGGATGCAAAAGAGGTACACTTATTTATTTTTTAGAGACTGGCACCCAAGCTAACATCTATTGCCAATCATCTTTTTCTTTTTCTTCTTCTTCTTCTCCCCAAAGCCCCCAGTACATAGTTGTATATTCTAGTTGTAGGTCCTTCTGGTTATGCTATGTGGGATGCCTCCTCAGCACGGCCTGATGAGCGGCGCCATCTCCCCACCCAGGATCTGAACAAGCGAAACCCTGGGCCACCGAAGCGGAGTGCATGAACTTAACCACTCGATCACAGGGCCGGCCCCCCAAAGGAGGTACATTTAAATGTATCTATTTATGTCATATATTCACCATATTAAAAGATAATTACAAAACATATCTACTACTATCTCAGTTGATATCTATTACCCAAGGCTGAAGAACTTAAAATCTAACCTTCACTTTAGGATAATTATTTAACAACCAAAAAAACCAAAAAACATCTTAACCAACTTAGAATAGAGGAAAGGACATGTCTTTAATTCCATATGAGAGCCTAAGGCAAATATTACTTTTAATGGTAAATAGTAGAAAGGTTCCTATGGAAGTCAAGAGGAAGGAGAGTGGAGGTTTTAGTCAACAAAGAAGGAAAGACAAAATGAGAATTGCTTATGGCTAATTAGGAAGACAGACACAATCAACCTGAATAACAACCTTTTTACAACCTGAAAAGGTATTAGAATGAATAAGAACATATAAAAATGTGGCCAGAATCAAGATCAACATTAATGACTTTCCTATACACAGAAATAATTGATTGCAAATTTTACTGGGGAAAAAAAGATCTTTTGAGAGACAGCAATAAAAATATATGGAATAAGTGAGAATAAATCTAACAACAAATGTTCAAACTTTATATGAAGAAAACTATAAAATTTTCCCAAAGGACATAAAAGAAGTTCCGAAAAATGAAGAGATGCCATTCATTTGACAAAAAATTACATCCCTACCTTATATCAAACCCCAAAACAAATTCCAGACGTCTTAAAGATCTCAATAGAAGAAACAAAACTGTAAAGGTACCAGACAAAACATGAGAGAATAAAGAGAAAGTGAGAAGCTGGGAAGGAGACCACTTTGGGAAACATGCGAACAAATTCAGTTTTCCCGAAGTTCATCTTTAGCACATCATCAATAGAAAATATTTCATGAATGTTCCATGAATGTATTATACCACATTAAGCAGGTTTGGCAAAATGTTTTCTTCTCATAAATTAATTATGAAAATAAGCAATTTATATACTTTGAGTCTTTAACCACTGTGCAAATGCAAAGCTCTATTACTCTTTTAAATTTTTCAGTGTGAACTGTATTATTGAGCAGTATTACTTAGTTTATATAACCCATGTACATCCTCTTAATTAGTAATTCAATATTTTTCCAAACTTTCTTGTTTTTCTTCAGTTCCCTTCATAACTTTCCCCCAGTGTATCTGGAACCATTTTTTAAAAACTTCTATTCAAAAACAACATGGATGGTCCTTGAGGATATTATGTTAAGCGAAATAAGCCAGACAGAGAAAGATAAATATTACATGATTTCACTCATATGCGGAAGATAAATACACGGATAAGGAGAACAGATTAGTGGTTACCAGAGGGGAAGGGGGCTGGGGGTGGGTGAAAGGGGTAACAGGGTACATATGGTGATAGAGAAAAACTAGACTACAGGTGGTGAACACGACGACGTCTACTCAGAAATTGATAAATAATAATGTACATCTAAAATTACACAATGTTATAAACCATTATGATCTCAATGAAATTGCTGGGGGAAAAAAACCTCTACTCCAAAAAGAAAAATAATAAAACAGAAAAAACCCTCAAAATTTAAAACCTTCTACTCATTCATAAGATGTACAGAAACATTGTTGATAGTAATCTTTAAATTTTCACCTATACAACAAATGTAATCTGTAATTTGTAATAGAATAGATCACTCTCCTTCTGTGGAATGATCCAAACATTTCCAAAGCAATTTTTTTTAATTAAAGAGAACATACATACACCATAATCCATTTTAACTTTGCTTCAAAGATTCGTGTTTAAGCTTTATTAATAATAATCTTTAGGTTATTTTTCCACCAATAGGCCTTTATATTTATCTGAAAATATCTAATTCTGTTAGAAAATCTTAAAATTCTTAAAATATCTGCTTTCGTGAGTATGTAATGATTATCTGAAAAACAAACTCCAAAGAACCAATAATTAAGCCACATGGGGCTCTACATAGGAAGAATTTAAAGAATTAGATACACCACACTACATACATATATATATATACACACACTACATATACACACACTCATATATATATATATACATACATATATATACACATAACAGACACATACACACATATAAAGCTATATATTAAATATAATCAGCTATAAAGTAAATAGACCCAGATTCCTTTTTAGACTAATCTGACTCATTCAACATGTTTAAATATTGCCGTATTTGACATCAAATCCAGAATGTTCACTTTTTAAAGTAGAACTGAAACTTTACAGGAGAATTCTCATATAAACAATACTATTTGAGAAAACTAGTTAACTTTCTAGATTAACTGGGATTACAATCCAGGTTTAAAAAAAGAACAATTTGACATTTTCACCGATATTTTATTTGTAAGATTTCAGATGTACATACATACAAACCAGAAGATTATTATCAGCTAGTACCGTACTTCATAAACTGCAAATTCATCTTTGCCACCAAATTAGTCACTAACCACTTCAAGAAGGAGATGCAGACACAGACTGGCCCAACATGGTATTTAAAGTTTTTTTGCTAAATACACACATCTCAGTCTTTCTACTCAAAAACTGACAAGATATAAAACACACTTAAAATCTTTTTTTTAAATACCATGCCACAATGATCCCTTAGAGGCAGCAACTTCAGATGGTGCTTAAACAATGAATTTTTTTCCAACAATAACAATTTTCTTTAAATTCATTTACAAAACCTCACCACACAGCATGAGGCATAATTTCCTGGTAAGCAACTATAAAGTAGAATTAACTATCCTCAAATGGCTATGAAATTAAGTCATCCATATCAGATTAAGATGACCATAAATGCAGTTACAAACATGCTAATTTACATAGCCCCCTAACCATGTTTAATTGCCACATTAAAAATCCTAAATGCTTTCCCTTCAGATGCTGGTTTGTGCTTTTACAATTCAGAATAACATCAACTAAATTATCTTGTTTCATCTGAATGTTGTACTCAGTTTTTAAATTTATATTACTGGTAACATTCACCAGCTCTAGCTATTACGTCTAAATATTTTATTAAATAAATTAATGTAACTAAATCCATCTAACTGATTTTCGCGAGGTGAGCAATGTGTTAAAAAGAAAACTCTGTTAAGCCTTCAGTAACATGAGTCATCATGAAGAATTTATAGAAAAAATATATATAAATGCTGTTGTCCATTTCTATCTTGGACATGCTCATCTTCCCATGAACCAGAAAACTGAAGGTAAAACAAAGGCACTAGCCAGCGCTGGAATTATTGCAGTACCAGCTACACACACCCACCCATGCCCCATACTCACTGATCCCTGCAAAACATGAAGACCCTAGCTTTTCACCCTAGGGCTATCCGGACCCTTTGGACACCCTACCTGAGCTGTGGAAAGCCAGTCTCCACTGGGCTGTCAACCACTCACTTTTAGATTCAGAGTACAAAACCACCTGGCTTTTTTGCCCCACCCTCTGGGTGCCTCGCTGTCTAGAATGAACCATTTGATTTGTAGACCCCAGTATGCTTGCATTTGGCTTCCTTTCTGAACCACCTTTTCACGTTTCTTTATGTACACCACAGCTTCAGATGCATTACCATACTACCCTCTATCCCCTATCGCTCAAAGACCAGGATACTACCCAGAGTTGAGGATAAATTATTTACTCCACTAGTTACTTAAGCAACCCCCAAGCATTAATGAAAGTTTCTTTTCCCAATATGTATTATATAGAACCTTCAACAGTCAGCAGTGCATAAGAGAGAAAAGTGATTGATTCTGACCTGCCCAGGGAAAAATCACACAGCATAAAGTCATCTTGGTTTCCTCCATAACACAGTACCATTTGGTTACCATAATGCCCAAGCTCAGTTAAGGTAAGAAGCCCAAAAGCACTCACACCAGGCAGCAAAGTGGGAATGATCTAGACTGATATTTCAACATACATGTGGTTCCACTGAAAGGCTCACTTAGCCAATTCACTAGATGATCCTTATTCCCGTGAGAACTATGCAAGGGTGAAATTTCCACAGTTTTCACACTAAAAGTCAAGTCTTCCTGTGGCTGCCAGAAGTGACCAGTTCTAACTGTTTTGGTCTTATGCTCTTGTAGCAACCAGGGGAGATACTTGGGATTGGGAGGAAGGTGAAAGCTCTTTTAAAATGAAGAAGATTTACATAAGTGAGGGCAAAAGTCAAGACAGTAAAGTAAGGAGGAGATGCTGTGATTGGATTACCCAGAAATAATCACTGCCAACATTTTAATACATTTCATTTCAGTCTTTTTTTCTCTGCATACAGATTGGTTCCCTCAACTCCATTTCAGTTGCATCCTTTAATGCATGCCAAGCTAGATAGCTAGAAAGCTAAAGTTCATTCCCCAAATTCCCTGACAGCTCAACTTTGGCACATGACCTAGCTCTTGCCAAGCAGATGCACATTCATGACTTTGAGTCAGAGTCAACAGTGAGGCCGGGGCCAGGCTGGCTGCTGTTGCCTCTGCTGTTTTTACTTGCACAATCAGTCAGAGAGAAATGTGATTTTTCTGCAGCATAATGTCAAATCCCTGCTTTCATGAGTGTCAAGAGTCAGGGCCAGCCATCCATTTTACTAGTATGAATCATGGGCAGAGATAATACAGTCCTAGAGCCAGCAGTTGTGAGGTGGCCTCCTAATTCTTCACTTTCCTAACCAGGGCAGAAGCTGCAGTGTCCCCAGCTGGCCACCTCTGCAATGAGCAGCCCCTCCCCCAAACAGAAATACACTCATTGGAGGTAGCAAGAAACAGCTTTATTGTATTAGAACCATTGTACATTTTCATCTCTTTGCCACATAAGCTAGTGCTTACCCTAACTGATAAAGAGCCCAATAAATATTTGTTGACTGAATGTTGAAGAAGAGGATAAAAATGAAAGAGAAAAGAGGGAAGGAGGCTGGAAGGAATTGAGATAGATGGATAGATGGATAAAGATCCAGATTATTTTAAAGGATTTACAGGACAAACATTTTCCTGAAGTTTAAAATTCTTTGATATCATTACAATTCTTTGGTATCATTTGATTAATAATGATACATCTGATTTTCTATTGATTTTTCTGCATGACAGAAATGTATTTTTACACTTCCTATCCTATTGAAACATATTCTAATATACCCCATAATTTTATTTAAATCTTTTCAAGTTCAGATTATAATTTGTCATAAACTTAACTACATATCCAAAAGTTAAGGAAAAAAGTTTTCCATAATACATGAAGGTACAATCAAATGCAGACAACATCAAAATAATGCATATGCAAAAACTATACTATTGTATTATGTGCACATAAATTATAAAAGTGTAATATAACACTTGTGATAATATTTTAAAGCAGTAGTTATTGTGTGGTCCCAAAGACATCTGATGGTCCCCAAGAACCTTTCAGGGGTTCCATAAGGTCTCCCTTCTCCAAGCACATATCTGTGTGAGGGCTGATTTTCTTCGTATACTTCAACCAAAACAACATATCACAACAGATTGAATGCAAAAGCAGATATGGGAATCCAGTTGTTTTTATTAAGCCAGACATCAAAGAGATTTATAGTGCCAAGCTTCTCACAAAATTATTTTGTTTTGAAAAATAGTTTATTCATAAAAATATCTAATTTAAATTAACATGAGTTTATTATTCTGGTTTTTAAATGAATTAAATATATTTTTTCAATTTTCTTAATTTTAATTTCTAATATGCTAAATATTGATAAAACTAACCCACATAACTACAAGCTCTTTGGGGTCCTCAACTTTTAAGAGTTTAAAAAAACAAACAAATTAGCAAAATCCTACAACACTGCCACAATTCCTTTCAGTAAGCAATAAACCATATTTAAATATAACCAGCTTTCTACATGTATAAAATACTAGGCAGCCTTTCTAATTGCTGTAGTGGAAAAAACATAGTATTGAATACATGAGTTTAAATACCAGTTTCACAACTTATTAGCTGTGTGGGCATTTGGTCTTGATTATTCTCACTTATACCAATATGACAAACTGAACAGTAAGCAAATCAAAACGAAAATCATTGCATTTTGCAAGCATTCTTGAACATTTAATTACCCGGGATTATATAGAGTAATTTTTATATAATTATATACATTAACTAATTCAATTATCTGGGAGTGTATTTCACAGCTAACTCACTGCTCAGAGTTATACATTCTATAGTAGCAGCTGCAGCATAACTGAGGATGGCCGAGGCCATCACAAAATTGTTCCTCACCCAAATCATATCTGTCTTGCTTTACGGGATCTCAACAAAATACTTACTTGTTCAAATTCCTGCATTGATCCAAAGATCTCTTTCTCAGGAAAACCTTGGTATTGCCTAGAGATGCTCTTCCCGTTCAGTGAAGAAGTGCTCATCGAAGAGAGTTGTCTAGGACACTTATTTGATAGCAGAGGATCAACTTTATCATAACCTGTTTGTCAGGCATCCAAACCCTAGGAATCTCCTCTCTATTACTAACAATATAATAAGCTCTCAATGAGCATGATCTCAATTCTTTTTGTCTTCTAAATTTTCCAAAGGAAAGTTAGGTTCTGAGAAAGGTGCTCTAAAGCAATAGCCTTCATTTTTTTTCCTCCCATACTCCCAAAAGAGTTTTCTCAAAATCTGCAATACTTTTTTTCACTTGATATTGAAAATTTGTGATCATAAGTTTAAATGGCTGCAAAGTATGTAATTTTCAGTAAGTTGTAAATATTGTCCTTTTTAAAACTGTTATATCACTCTTTCAAGGGTACCAAAGGAACCTATATTCCACATCAATTTGATATACATCATCATCTATTTTAAAATACACTTTTAAAGAGTAGGAAATTTTACAAGGTTCACTTTTTTTTTTTTTTTAAAGATTTTATTTTTTCCTTTTTCTCCCCAAAGCCCCTCCGGTACATAGTTGTATATTCTTCGTTGTGGGTCCTTCTAGTTGTGGCATGTGGGACGCTGCCTCAGGGTGGTTTGATGAGCTGTGCCATGTCCGCGCCCAGGATTCGAACCAACGAAACACTGGGCCGCCTGCAGCGGAGCGCGCGAACTTAACCACTCGGCCATGGGGCCAGCCCCCAGGGTTCACTTTTTTTGCTTGAACTCATTTATACTCATTTCTCCATAGAATTTTACTCTAATATATTTTTTGCTTCTGAAACATTTTATTGATCATCTTATTCATACTTTTCCACCAAAAAAAAATTTGTCTTAAAATCTTACACCTTTTAAATTTTGTTTTATTTCTTAAGATTATAAAGTTCAAACTGAAAAATATATTGGAAATGTATTTCTTAACGAAATGGATGGAGTTAGTGTTTTTGTTTTTAAAATCATTCATAGGCCTCTGAATGAATATTACTTATTGCTAGTATGAGACAAAGTTTCTCATCAATTTTACTTCTATTCTGCATTTTCTCTTTTTAGGAAAGGATTGAAAAATCTTGTTTCCTTAAATAAGTAGACGAGAAGGAAAAGAGTTTTATTATAGCAATGTTACTAAATTCTTCCATATCACATAGTTATCATACAAATAATTTTAATAATCTATCAGCTGATAGCTACATCTTCCTAGAAGTTTGCTGAAAGCAAAAAAATGGAAACTATCTAAGTTGCAAAAAGATTTGTTACCTAGTGTTTAGGTCATTCACTTTTTCTAGCAATACCAATATTTCTAACTGACATTCCGTTTGATGCAAGCGATATTTTCCACCCTGAAGAAATGCACCATAATAAGATTAGGAATGGTGAGAGGTCTACCTGCCTTTCTTCTTACAACATGAGAGAAGAGCAATTGTGAAAGGGGAGGTATACTTGAGAAATGTTTTCTCAGGTGCACCAATTTTAGGAAAGACTATGGAAATTGAGGACTTAGCAATTGATTCCTTCAAAATCAACTGCTTGCCCCTTGCCAAGTAATCATGTACCAATTTGAAGACCTCAGATCTCAGGGACACACTATCCTTCCACTCCCCCAAGCACCTTAAACTCTCTCTCTCTTCACATGCAAACACACCACACAAAGCCCATACACAGAAAGCAATCATGAGAATCACCTCTGCATTTATAATAAAACTGTTGATGGTGGCATAATCACCACAACACTAAATATACTCTAAACCCCTGCAACTCAAAGTATGGTCCTCAGAACAACAGCACAAGTGTCATCTGTGCTCTTGTTAGAAATGCAGAATTTGGGACCCATCCCAAACCTACTGAATCATAATCTGATTTTAACAAAATCCCTAGGTGATTCATATGTAGATAAGCATATAAGCACTGATCTAAGAAGGGGAGAAATACTTTTGAAAATTTAATATGTAGAAAACATTCATCTCTTGAAGAAATAACGTCTCCTCCTTTCTGATCATAAGAATTAGGTAAGCTTCATGTTCCCATTTTCATCCATCTTAGTAGCACCAGCCAGTTTATTTTCCAAGATGACAGGCTCAAACTAACAAACACATTGGAAGCACATTTCTTCCTCATTACCCTGGACTTCTGGAGTGTTAGTCTAGCTGCCCTGTCCACCTACCGTTCTTCCTCCCTTCAATCCATCCTCTCCACAGCTGCAAGAGCAGAAATTATATAACTAATCTAACCACGACACTCTGCTGTTTAAAACCTTTCAAGTATAAAAATACAAGGATGTGCGGACATGATTACCTGACCCCTACTTACCTCTCTAGCCTCATCTGGCAGTCACTTTCCATTTCCTACTAGAATTATTCTTTTAGCTCTCGCACACACCATGTGGTTCCATGTTTGTGTTAACTGTCCGTCATACTGTCCCTTCCTAGAATAGTCTTGCCGTGTTTGTTGTCTGGGTAATTCTTACCTGTCATTCAAGGCCCAACTCAGGCATCTTCTCTTCCAGGAAGCTTTTGTATATGCCACCATCACCACTCCCCACCACACACACACACACACACACACACACAGTAGGCAAGGTTTATTTTCTTTGTCCTCCCATGGCACTTATCATTTTATATTCTAATAATTTCTTTAAATCTCTGTCTCCCTAAAAAGACAATAACCTCCTCCATGAACTACCAAAATAAATGGCATAAAGCAGGCGATGAATATTGAGTCAAATTGAATAAAACCAAATTTAATTTTTAACCATACGAACTATAATAGCTCTTGCAATTAGCATATTTGCTTCTTCCCTGCTCTTATGTTTTTGGTGTTTTTATGTCATCTGATAGTTTTTATGTTTTGGTTTTATTTCATTTTTTTAATAATCTACATCAATTCTTTTTTGCAATTAGGCAGGATACAAATATATATATACAGCATGGCTATGTGACATTGGTGAAATTACATAATCTATCTCAGTCGCAGTTTCTTTATATTAATTAAATAGTAATTATAGCATGTTAGGTAGGTAGCATCAAATTAGAGATGCGTGTGAAATGTTTTAAATAAGCTATAAACACTATATAAATAGTAATTATTTTTATTATACCATATCCAATATAGCAAAAATTCTAGTGGTTAGAATATTAACGCAACAGTAAATGCCTTAAGAAATAAGATAAACTTTAAATGAGAAGGTTCTAACCTTTCTGCTACTGAACTTTTAAAATTTAATTCAGTATAATATTAATATCCTGGAGTGGCCTTTGCACAATTCTGTATTTCCTTAGTTTCCTGTACTTTAAAAAAGATGTAGAAAAATAAGTGATTATTTGAAACTGTTCAGCTTCTGAAACACAATCTGCTATCATGAATAAATATTTCATTTATTGAAAATATCTTCATGCTCATCCTGTCAACAATCTCACCTCATAATGCTTTATTGCACCTGCCTGTGACAGATATCGTTACTAATCCCATGGAGCTGCTCATTTCACACCACACTAGAGCAGTTATTGGATGTCCCACAACGTGGCAGCCAATCCTGACACTCATGAAGAATACTCTCACAAATACATAAAGGACTATAAATAAGGGAAAGAGAATTAAAATGCCATAGGTTATGAAGTATGCATTTTAAGTCAGAGAAATTTAATAAATAACCAGGTTGCTTGAGGATAAAAAGAAGAAACAATCACCAACCGGTTTAAAGCTACAGTTTAATCAACTTACAGAGCTAGTAAACCCAGCACGCAGATCTTAGTTTTTAAAGCCATTCGTCACTAAAAAGAACCATGGCTCCTTGGAGAAATGGCTGATTCCAGGGCTGGGCAGAGAACGTACACAATGACCCTGGGGCATCTTATGCCAGAAAGTAAGGAAATGCCCAAAGTATGATAAGACATGTCACAAGGACTCTGAATTATAAATCACTGATGGGGAAAGGGGAGAATGGAGGAATACAGAAAGAAATGGCGGAGAAGGGAAGGTGCGTAGAGAAGAATGCTGAGAGCTGAGTGCTAAAAGAGGAGTTGCTGCTGGCACTGGAATATCATCATTTTGCAACCACCACAATAAAGCCTGGTTCAAGCAAGAATTATCAACAGATGCTAAGTCAACAGGAGAAATGTCCATCAGAAGTAGGATATTTGCATGGTCTCAAAATGTCTCCCCACAGATTGCTCACTAGCAACAAGGGGAAAATTAGTAACTGTAAAATGGAGAAACTGGGCAAAACTTTGACCAGGTAGACAGTGAGTCCTTCCAGGTGTGATATCTGGAAAGGAAACATCACTTACATAGTATCCTGTCTGGGAATGTGTAATCTGAATCTAAATCATGAGGAAACATCAGATTTACCTCAACTGACAAGCATTCCATTAAAAAAAAGAGAGAGAGAGAGGGAGAACCTTGTATTCTTCAAATATATCAACGTTATTCCAGACAAACAGGTGAAGAGTTGTTACAGATTAAAAGAGACTAAGAAGATTTGACAACCAAATGCAGTACTTGGTCCTATACTGGATCCTGTACTGGAGGGAAAAAACAAATACTTACCAAGGACATTGTCAGGTACACTGACAAAATTCAAAAATAGATGTTAAATTAGGTAATGGTATTACAGCCACATGAAATTTACTGAAGCTGGAAACTGTACTGTGGTTATGTAAGAAAAATACGTTATTTTTAGGAAATCATACTGAAATATTCAACAGTAAAGGAGGGCAATGATATCAGCAACTTAGTCTCAAAAGGTTCTAAGAAAAAAATGAATATATATATATATTCATTCTCTCTCTCTGTGCTGCATGAGTGTGTATAAGTATATACAGAAGTATATATATAAGTATATGGGTGTCCTTTGTACTATGCTTGCAAGTTTTATGTAATTTAAAATTATTTCCAAATAAAAAGTTTAAGGAAAAAAGGCAGGGAAATGATAAACACAAAATTCAGCTAATGTGAGAGAGGCAGAAGGATCAGACAGGGGAGGAGCGTATGGATGGAGTTGAGGTGTTAATGTGGTTGGTGACAGATTTATGCTTTATAACTACATATACGTTACAGATATTCTTGAGTGTGTAAAACAGCACATCAGAGAGGAGAATAAAGGAAAAACTAATGCTCTGTAAATTATTTTAAAAATTCCTCCAAAACTGTTATAGGAATATGAAAAGTCCTCACAATGCAAGCACAACAGGACATACATTAATTAGCATCCTTGACGTAATAATCATCAATTTGTTCTTATTCCACTGGGTTAAAAGTACAATACTGTTTTTAGGCCCAATTCTTTAGTTTTCTTCCTTCTTCCTCAATTTGGTAGTACCATTTCCCTCAACAAACGCTTGTCCTTTTTTTAATGTAACAAGTATACTGTACACTTGTTACCAACTGTATGCTAACTGTATACTAACATCTACTGCTTATTAAGTGCCACGTACCATGCTAATAAGCACTTGATACATATCTTTTGAATTTCAAAATCTCTCCTATGTCATAGACCTTATTATTGTCCCTCTCTTCAGATGAAGAAGAACCAGAAACAGACAGGTTAAGAAACTTGCCCAAGATCACACAGCTAGCAAGTGTCAGAGTCAGAATTTGGACTCAGTGAATCCCACTCTAGACCTCATACTTGTAAACACCATGCTCCACTGTGTTTTTCTTACCTTCCTGAACCTAAGATTCTCACCTCAAATTGTTCTTGCATTGAAAATATAGGTAAAATGCCCACATAGTACTTTAAATGCAGTACTTTAAAGCAGTAGGTAAAAAATAAATTATAGCTATTATTTCTATTCACTGTGAGCAGCAAATGCTATATGTAAGACTTAGAAACCAACACTATCCTAGATTTGAACTCTCCTGTTTCTTCCTTCCTCTGACCACTCACACACACACACACACACACACACACACAAAGGTTTTGTTGAGTAACTAAAATACTAACAGAGACAAAGCAATGGAGAGGAAAACTTAAAATAGTCTTAATCTATATACACCAGATAATCCACATTTTTTGTTTGTTTGTTTGTTTTAGAGGAAGATTAGCCCTGAGCTAACTGCTGCCAATCCTCCTCTTTGTGCTGAGGAAGACTGGCCCTCAGCTAACATCCGCACCCATCTTCCTCTACTTTATACGTGGGACGCCTTACCAAGCGGCGCCATGTCCGCAACCGGGATCCGAACCGGCGAACCCCGGGACACCGAAGCAGAACGTGCGCACTTAACCACTGCGCCCCTGGGCCGGTCTGATAATCCACATTTTTAAAATACTTAGTGTGCTATTCAGAAAAGGCTGATTTTCCTGGATACAGAAAAAGAGTTTTCCAGCATAACATGATCATTGATTAAGTGGATATACGTCACTTTGTGGCAGCCCGGCTTCTAGCCCCTTTCCTGACATCAGTTCAGCTCCCTTTTGGGGAACTTTCTCCTCCACTATGTAGTCCTGGTGGAAGCATAAATCCAAATACATGCTCTCCAACTATGGAAACCAAAGGCGTCCCTTGGAAGCTCTTCCAGAGAACTTCTGCTCACTCCCTGGTATAGGCTGGTGAGCACACAGCCCAAGCTTAGTCAACCAGACACAATCTCTTGGGACTTTGGTATATTAAGCAGAGTTAATGCACATACCACAGACTTGGTTAGAGTCGATTCAGGTCAGCAACAGGGCCTGAGCATTTTTGTTGAGTGTTCCTGTCACCAACACCTTCAGATCTGCCTGGTCCCCCTTTGTTCCAAGCAGACCTCTGCAGCATCCTCTCAACGCCGAGAGCTTCTCTCATCCTAGACACTTCTAATAAATTCCATTTTTGCTTTTAAGCCAGAGTCTGTTTCCTTTGCTGGCAATGACGACAACAAAGGTGATAAATGTATAGAATATAATAAAAAGACATAAGAGGATAAAATTACATTAATTTTATTTAGCATTTCTTTGCATGAATGTTATTCTTTTCCATTAGTTTGATATCTTGGAAGACATGCTGGCCAAAGAATTTGAAGATCTAGAATCTAGACCAGGCTTTTCGTCAACTGTCTTTAACATCTGAAGTGTGAGTTCACTCTTGTGCTTGATTTTTTTTCTCATCTGTGAATCAAGGTGGTTTGCACTGCAAGTTTTCTTGCATTCCTAAAACATATTTTGTAGAAAAGATCAGATTCTTAATGACAATATCCGTAATATGGATCTTCTTTCAAGAAATTAGCACATGATGATTGTTGAATTTAGTATTTTTTGTTCTTTTTTAGTAATATTGTTTTTCATACAAATAAGATGTTATGGTAGTTTCTAACATGACAAACAGGAATCAAATACTTTCAGATGGTTTCCCTAAAGGAATAACATCCTAAGTCTCAGAAGATTTAGCTGTAAGAAATAAATAGGTTTGAAATATTACTACTCAGTAAATATCATTATATTTATAAGATCTACAGGCAAAGCAATGCATCTTCTATAAATTTTTATGTTTTCTAAGATCACAATATTCTCCTGAAATGTGCTTTTATTCATGTTTTCAAATGTTTTATAAATACCAGCCTCACATAAAAGTTTCAAGTTCATAAGAATATTTTTTTTTAAAATTCATTGATGATTTGATAGACATGCTTTGCTAAAAATGTATAAAATTGGCCTGTGCACTTACTAAGGAATATATCCGTAACAGTATTAGCGGTTCAATTTTCTAAATTTCCTAAGAAATTTTTTTTAAACCAGCATTAACTATGGATTGGTGGAATCTAAAACACAAGTGGGAGGGCAGATCGTGAGGCGAGTTTTAGTATTGAAACCATGACATCCATAAAAGAGTACTACGTGAATTCTTTAAAACTTAATAAGTGAAGACATCCTCAAAAAGCCATTCAAACCAAGAAGACTAACAATCATTAAGTCATGTCTCTAAGAATAATGATTATTTAACATTAACATTTATCAAGCATTAACTGTATTTGAAAAGCTATGAGATTTTGTTCCTCTCATGAAAGTGCTATCTCCCTAGTCCTAAGCTTGGGTATACTATTTGTCACTAACTCTGAAGACAATTCAAAACACAGGGAACTTCAACTATCAGTAAGTCACTATGCTAAATTCTGGGGTAACAAAGAGGAATAAGGATTGGTCCCTGGCCTTAAGGCATCACAGCCATGAAAACAAATTGTATATAAAGTGATACATGCTAGAAACGAGAAGGTATCTAGTCCTATCTGTCAAGGAAGCAATTACTTCTGTTTGGGGCAGAGAAAAAGCTATAGAGAAAAGGTGACATATTAAATCTTTATAAAAATATGAATGCTGAAACTCTCACCTAGATAACAAACTTCATAGTCAGTCATATCTGAGTTTAAACCTCAGCTCTATCCCCTGTTGGCCAGGTGAAACTGAGCAGGTTGTTTGCAAACCCAGAATGTAGCCCTCATTCTCCCACTCACTAGTTGTGATGTTAGGAAATTCACTTCACCTATCTAGGCCTCAACTCCCCAATCTATGAAGGGAGTCATAGAGTCATGCATTCAGCTCTTTCACTTCCGCTCTGATTCTAACATGAGTCTATATTTTATATCAAATTATAGAAAATCCTATCTCTGTTGGATGTCTCCATTTAGTAAACATTTACAGAGTACCAACTACATGTCAAGCACTGTGCTAGGCATACGGGATATATCAGTGAACAAAATAGGCCAAATTCTCCTGGAAACAGAAAATAGAACATAGAAAATATCTATTGAAAAACTTTTCAAATGCTTAGTGTTCTCTTTGTTCATACATCATTTCCCTGTGAGGTTTACATATGTATTTAAAATATTTAACACTGGGAAATTTGAAATAACTATAAACATTAAAACACAAAGAGAAATTTAGAAGATGAAATATAGTTGGTAACACTGCCATCAAGATGATATGTTTCTCTAAATTCACAGTGAATCAGTGAGCCTTAGCAACTTGACAAGAAAGGCAGTATGTTAATGAGCTCTCTCAAACCAATTTAGCATAAAGCTATCTTTTTTCCTCATTTAAACCATTACACAGTTTCTTGAGCTATAATATAACCAGGTAAGTTTTTCTTAAAGATAGATAAAATCTGTACATGGTAAGAAAATATAAACAAAAAAACCTATAATTTCACTTCTTTTTCAGATATTCCACTTCCATATCTGATATTTTTCAGCCTTGTTTTAGACTATTTTACTATGCAAGTCTTTATTTGAGAGTCATATATTATCACTTTTCAAAAACTGATTTATTATTCAATAAGCAGTTGTGAGACATCAGCAATTATAGGCAGCTCTGGAATAGAAACTCACTCGAACTGTGTCAACAGATGAGGGATTGTTAAAAGGATACAAGATGACGTAAGGAAGAAAAGAATCTACCCACTCTAAGAATACAGAGTGACTTGACGAGTCACATGGCAACTCAGTCTTCCATGCTTGGACTCCTCAGTCTACTGCTCTCCTTTACTCATCTACTAATTTCTCTGCAGGCCCTTTCCCATTATCTCATGAGGTCTTCTTCAAAGCTGCTACAGCCTCCTAGACTCTGCTGTCTGCCTTCTCTCAGAAAGTCTGCACACATCTGCATCATTCTATGAATTGCACCCCACTCCTAAGGAGAGAAGATCTTATTGGGTCTGTGATCACTTTATTGTACCGAGCATCCCTGTGGAACAGAGTTCTCACATCCAGCCCCTTCAATGACTGGGAGACTTTGCCTCCCTTCCTATAATCAGGAGTCAGGATAATGGGATCACATGATTTAAAAAAAAAAAAAAAACAACTCTGGTTCTGTATACATAAGGCACCTTCAAAAGAGGACTATGGCATAGCAAGTAGTGCAAGGTTTCTAAGAAAGATGCCCTGTAACTGTCGGGCACTTTCTGTGGACTGTTCAGGACACAAAGACACTATCTTACCATAGAGACTATATGTACAGACTCAACTCACAAGTTATGTCCACAGAGTTAGGCCATTTCTTTAAAGACACAGGAGGCAAATATATATGTTATATACTAGAAATTTAAAATTCACAAAGGTGTGCAGAGGTGGGTATGTGTTTTAGAACAAGTTCAGCTTGGGAAACTACTCTTTAATGCAAAACAAAACAAACATACATACAAACAAAACACACTGTAAAATCGCTGTTTTTAAAGTTGAGCCAGTCAGCATTAAATATGCACTGCAAAGTGGCACGTCTTAAATTTCGGCTTGTCAACCACAATTGATAGTCTCTAAGCTGTGAAATGCAGAATACATTAACAAATGGCTACAATTCTCGGTGAGAGAGCAATCATCCTGGCAAGTATTTTCCAAGGTTTCAGCATCCCGATTTTACCAGGGAGGGGCAGCCAGCACTGCACAACGGCTAGACTGAGGTTTCTGTCCTGACCTCATGTGTAAAACCTGCAAGCACTGGGGGGCCGGCCCCATAGCTGAATGGTTAAAATTCCACGCGCTCTGCTTCAGCGGCCCAGGTTCGCAAGTTCGGATCCCAGGGACAGATCTGCTCCACTCACTGGTCATGCTGTGGAGGTGTCCCATGTACAAAGTGGAGGAGGATTGGTATGAATGTTGGCTCAGGGCCAATCTTCCTCAAGCCAAAAAAAAAAAAAAAACACCGCAAGCCACTACAAAATAGAACACAATGAAGAACACTTTGGAATATAACTTGCTTTATGGTGGATACTTCTATAAAATACTGGGACCACGTGAAAGAAAAAGACACTTCATTTCTTGTTCTCTTTCTTTCTAATGGTGAGCAGGAGAAAAATCATCTGTGAGATGAAATGAGTCACCTTAGAATGAAGAAAATACCAAGGGAGGCAGAGAAGGGATATGGAAGAGGGACTTTTGTCACATGGTCAAGGCACTAGTCAAGCCTCACCTACAGTCTGCCCCAGCTCTGGTCTTTTCACTTATATCTGGCAAAAAAGATCCTTGGAGCTTTCATACTTTGGATGAGACATTATCTCTTCTACTCCTGGACCTCAATCAGCACAAATCAAAGGGAAAGCCCAGGAGCTCCAGACAGGACCAACCCTCCCTGGCGTCCTCCACAGCGTCTACACAGCCATGGACAGAGGTGAAAACTGTGAGCCCATCTCTCCCTGTCCTGCAGCAACACTCACAGTCTTACGATGTTTATCATCCCACAGATTATCAGAACTAATCTTATAATGTCCTTTATTTCCCCTTTTCATCAGCTCTCAGAGAAGCCCTGGACCTCCCATCTCTAATTCCCACACAGCTCTGTGGACAGTGAGGCAACTCCAAAGTCACCAGGGACTCCCCATCCTTCATATCTGCTTTATTCTTCCTATGACTGCTTGCAAATACCTGATTCACTAAGAACTCTACTTGTTTGTTTCTGCCATTAAAACGTAACTGCATAAGGGGAGAGATTTTTGTCTGTTTTGTTAACTGTTATATCCCCAGCACATTGAGAGACTTCAACAAGTATCTGTGCAGTGAAGGAATATCCAAAAGAGCTGGTATTTCTTAGGAAAAAAAACCAGGAGTGAGAGAAGAGTTATTTTTTTCTAGACTTCACAGGTTTTAGTCTTTTGGAAGTGAGAGGGGGCTTAGATCATAATATACAAAATTAAAATATTCAACATGTACAAACACTACCAAAAACTATGTCTATCAATCCTGAAACATTGCTCTGAAAAGAGCTGTTTAGGCCTCTTTTTACTTCTATAATAACTTTTCATACAAAATATAAACATACATTCTCAAGTCAATAATAATTTTCAAAAATTGCTTTCTTAACTACTTCTAAAATGGTTTCCATAGTTCGCAATGTATTTTTCAGAATCAAACACATATAATCATTCTAATGAGCATGTTTTCTATCTTTTATATGGAATATTTTAAAGCTCTAAAATATTCATAGGCATTCTAATTATCTGAAGTATTAAAAACATATAAACACTCCTAGTATTTACCTAAATGAGTTAAAAACATATGTCCATATAAAATTCTACACACAAATATTCATACGAGTTTTATTCATAACTGCCAAAACTTAGAAGCAACCACATGTTCTTCAATAGGTGAATGGATAAACAAGCTGTGGTACATCCAGACAATGGAATATTATTCAATGATAAAAAGAAATGAACTATCCAGCTATGAAAAAACATGGAGGAGTCTTAAATGCATATTACTAAGTGAAAGAATTCAGTCAGAAAAGGCTACATATTTTATGACCCCAACTATATGACATTCTGGAAAAGGCAAAACTATGGAGAAAGCAAAAAGATCAGTGGTTGCCAGGGGTTTGAAAGGTGAAGGTGTAGGGTGTGAGGGAGGGAGGGATAAATATGTGGAGCACAGGAGACTTTTAAGGGAGTGAGGTATGATACTGTGATGGTGGATATATGACATTATGCATCTGTCAAAATCCATAGAACTCTACAACACAAAGAATGAACCCTAACGTAAAGTATGGACTATACTGGATAATAATGCATCAATATGTCCTCACTATTGTAACAAACCTTCCACACTAATCAAGTTGTTAAAAATAGGAGAAACTCTGTGTGGTGGAGGCATGGGGAAAGGTATATGAAATTCTCTGTATTTTCTGCTCAATTTTTATGGACACCCAAAACTGCTCTAAAAAATAAAGTCAATTAATTAAAAAATTAATAAATACAAGTGTAAACAGACTGCCTATGAGCTTTCAAATGATCACTGATACTGTCATCTCTTCTGAGTTATGTTCTTTTTGTTTAATATAAGCAAATTATGTTGCATAAAGAGGCAAATAGTGAGAGTGGGGGCAGAGAAGCAGATAGAGAAGGAAATTTAAGCTAAAATAGCTATATCCTTCCCTCTGAGTCTACCTAAGAGGTCATGAACACAACATATGAACGAGGATGGTAAGAAACACTAGTTTTACACTAACTAAAACAAAATAGAGAAAGAATAGCATGAGCACTCAGAATTCCTCATCAGTTTAATATTCTTGTTTCAAGTGCTGTGAGATCATGGATCATATTCTCACAAACACCCATAAATCAACATACTTCAGGTGAACAACTACTCAGGATAAAAGTGCAAATCAAGTGTTGATTTCAGCTACTTTGTTATTTATTGGGGAAGGAGCCTACAAAATTATCCATTTTTCTCATTATAGAGAATTACCACAAAACACTTAAAAAAAGAAAAGAGAGATCACATGCCTCCCACAGAGTAGCTGTTAAATGAGCACTTCTTAAATTTAACCAAAAATATGTGTCAGGGAAAGGAAAAAATCAAATTTTCTATGAAAAAAATACAGATGGTCAAAAAAGTTATTATAACAGAGGTCAAGGGGTGTGGCATGCAGGAATAAAGGCTGGCACCACCCACCCAGCAGTATTGTTTTGAAAACTAGATGAGATAATGTTGGTAAACATACTTGGCAAACATCAAGTAGCAAAAATACTAAAATCGATACATGCTGTTATATATGAATCTCATGGCAACCACAAACCAAAAATCCGTAATAGACACATAATGAGAAAGGAATCTAAACATAACACTATAGAAAGTCATCAAACCACAAGGAAAGAGAGGACGAGAAGAAGAACTAGAGAAGAACTACAAAAACATAGTTCAAAACAAAAATAATAGTAGGGGACTTTAATACCCCACTTATATCAATGAATAGATCATCCAGACAGAAAATCAACAAGGGAACATTGGCCATAAATGACACATTTGACCAGATGGACTTAATAGATATATATATAAAACATTCCACCAAAGTAGCAGAATACATATTTTCAAGTGCACATAGAACATTCTCCAGGATGGATAACATGCTAGGCCACAAAACAAGTCTCAATAAATTTAAGAAGATTGAAGTCATATCAAGAATCTTTCCCACAACAGTCTGAAACTAGAAATCAATTATAGTAGAAAACTGGAAAAAAACACAAATATGTGGACACTAAAAAACATGCTACTAAACAACCAATGGACCAATAATAAATCGTGAGGGCAATCAAAAAATACCCTGAGACAAATAAAAATGTAAACATTCCAAAATCTATGGCATGCAGTAAAAGCAGTTCTAAGAGAGAAGTTCATAGTGATACAAGCCTACTTCAAGAAAGAAGAAAAATCTCAAACAAAAATCTCTAGGTGTACACTAAACAAACTAGAAAAAGAAGAACAAATGAAGCCCAAAGTTACTAGAAGAAACAAAATACTGAAGATCATGGTGGAAATAAGTGGAATAGAGACTAAAAAGACAATAGAAAAGATCAATGAAACATAATGCTGGTTCTTTGAAAAGATAAACCAAATTGACAAACCTTCAACCAGACTCATCAGAAAAAAAGAGAGAGGGGGCTGGCCCCGTGGCCGAGTGGTTAAGTTCGCGCGCTCCACTGCAGGCGGCCCAGTGTTTCGTTGGTTCGAATCCTGGGCGCGGACATGGCACTGCTCATCAGACCACGCTGAGGCAGCGTCCCACATACCACAACTAGAAGAACCCACAACGAAGAATATACAACTATGTACCGGGGGGCTTTGGGGAGAAAAAGGAAATAATAAAATCTTTAAAAAAAAAAAGAAAAGAAAAAGAGAGAGGGCTCAAATAAATAAACTCAGAAATGAAAGAGAAGTTACAGATGACACCACAGAAATGCAAAAGATTATAAGAGGCTACTATAAACAATTATATGCCAAAATATTGGACAACCTAGAAGAAATGGATAAATTCCTAGAAATATAGTCTTCCAAGACTGAACCATAAAGAAAGAGAAAATCTGCAAAGACCAATTACTAGTAATCAGATTGAATTAGGAATCGAAAACCTCCCAACAAACAAAAGTCCAAGACCAGATAGCTTCACTGGTGACTTCTACTACACATTCAAAGAAAATCTAATAACTATCCTTCTCAAACTTTTCTAAAAAATTGAGGTGGGAACACTTCCAAACACATTTTACAAAACCAGCATTACCCTGATACCAAAACCAAACAAGGACAACACACACACACACACACAAGTTACAGACCAATATTCCTCATGAACATAAATACAAAAATCCTCAACAAAACACTAGCAAACCAAATTCAACAACACATTAAAAGGATCATACACCGTGATCAAGTGGGATTTATTCCAGGGATGCAAAGGTGGTTAAACATCTGCAAATCAATCAGTGTGAACATCCACAAATGTGATATACCACTTTAACAAAATGAAGGAAAAAAATCATATGATCATCTCAATAGATGCATAAAAAGCATTTGACAAAATTCAGCATCCATTTATGATAAAAACTCTCAACAACGTAGGTAGGAACATACCTCAAAACAATAAAGGCCATATATGAAAAACCCATAGCTACCATCATACTCAAAGGTGACAAGCTGAAAGCTTTTCCTGTAAGATCAGGAACAAGACAAGGATGCTCATTCTTGCCACTTTTATTCAACATAGTATTAGAAGTCCTAGCCACAGCAATTAGGCAAGAAAAAGAAAGAAAAAGCATTCAAATTGGAAAGGAAGAAGTAAAACTGACACTATTTGCAAATGGCATGATTGCTATATACAGAAAATCCTAAAGACTCCATGAAAAATCTATTTGAATAAATTAATTCAGTAAAGTCACAGGATACAAAATTAATACACAGAAATCTGTTTCATGTCTATATACTAATAATGAACTATCAGTAAGAGAAATTAAGAAAACAACCTCATCCACAATTGCATTAAAAAGAATAAAACACCTAGGAATAAATTTAACCAAGGAGGTGAAGGACTTGTACTCTAAAAACTATAAGACACTGATGAAAGAAAGTGGAGAAAACACAAATAAATGGAAAGATATACTATGCTCATGGATTGGAAGAAGCAATATTGTCAAAATATCCATACTACCCAAAGCAATCTACAGATTCAATGCAATCCCTATAAAAATACCAACGACATTTTTTCACAGAACTAAAGCAACTAATCCTAAAATTCGGAAGCACAAAAGACCCTGAATAGCCAAAGCAATCTTGAGAAAGTAGAACAAAGCTGGAGGTATCAAGCTGCCTGATTTGAAACTATACTGCAAAGCTACAGTAATCAAAACAACATGGTGCTGGCACAAAAACAGACACACAGATCAATGGAACAGAATAGATGGGCCAGAAATAAACCCAAATATATATGGTCAATTAATCTACTATGAAGGAGGCAAGAATATACAACAGGGAAAAGACAGTCTCTTCAATAAATGGTGTTGGGAAAACTGGACAATTACATGCAAAATAATAAAACTGAACCACGATCTTACACCATACACAAAAATTAACTCAAAATGGATTAAAAACTTGAATGTAAAAGTGAAACCATAAAACTCAGAAGAAAACACAGGCAGTCACCTCCTTGACACCAATGTCAGTGATACTTTTTTGGATGTGATTCCACAGGCAGGAACAATAAAAGAAAATAAACAAATGAGACTATATCACACTAAAAAGCTTCTGCCCAGCAAAAGAAAACATCAACAAAACAAAAAGCCAACCTAATGAATGGGAGAAGATATTCACAAATTATATGTTCAATAAGGAGTTAATATCCAAAATATATAAAGAACTCAGACAACTCAATAGCAAAAAACGCCAAACAATCCAATTAAAACATCAGCAGAGGACCTAAACGGACAGTTTTCAAAAGAAGACACAGATGGCCAACAGGCTGTGAAACATGAAAAGATATTCAACATCACTAATCCTCAGGGAAATGCAAATTAAAACTAGAATGAGATATATCACCCCACACCAGTCAGAATGTCTATCATCAAAAAGACAAGAAATAACAAGTGTTGGAGAAGACATGGAGAAAAGGCAACCCTTACGCACTGTAAGAATTTAAATTAGTGCTGCCAATATGGAAAACCGTATGGGAGTTCCTCAAAAAATTAAAAATAGAACTATCTACTAAAAATAGAACTAAAAATAGAATTAAAAATATGATCTAGCAATTCCACTTCGGGTATTCATCTGAAGAAAACAAAACACTAATTTCAAAAGATATATATGCACCTCTATGTTGATTGCAGCATTATTTACAATAGCCAAGATGTGGAAGAAGCTTAAGTGTCCATTGATAGATAAATAGATAAAGAAGATGTGGTACATATATATATATATTTAATGAAATATTACTCAGGCAAAAAAAGAATGAAATCTTGCCATTTGTGACAACATAGATGGACCTTGAGGGTATTAAGCTAACTGAAATAAGTCAGACAGAAAAAGACAAATATTATATGATTTCACTTATATGTGGAATCTAAAAAACACAACAAACAAACAAAACGAACAAAATCAGACTCATGGATACAAAGAACAGACTGGTAGTTGCCAGAGGGAATGAGGGCTGGGAGGCTGGGTGAAATGGGTGAAGGGGATCAAGAGGTACTAACTTCCAGTTATGAAATAAGCAAGAAGGATGTAACGTACAGCATGCGGGATACAGTTAATAATATTGTATCAACTTTGTAGGGTGACAGATGATAACTAGATCAATGGTGGTGATTATTTCATAATGTATATAAACGTCAAATCACTACACTGTATACCTGAAACTAATACAATATTGAATGTCAATTATACTTCAATAAAAAATTAAAAATCAATAAAACTTAGAAACAAAAAAATATGTTAAAATTGAGACAAACACTGAGGAAAGGAGAGAAAACTGCCTTTCAATGTTGTGAAATAAGGTGAAGTAGAAAAGAGGCATGTTGTTGGGATCCTCTTTCTGGGTTCCTTGGAGCTCCAGGCACTGCTATTTGTAAAGCTGCTCTGGGGCAGAGATTTTAATTCTCCCATATTTCTTGACAATTTCAGTTATAAGCTTTGCTAATGCTTATAAGTTCCTACAGGAGACAGATTGGTTAGTGAAGATTATGAAATAAGGAAAATGTCTTCAAGGATCGGGGGTAGGGGTGAATAAATTCTTATACCAAAAAACAAGCTAAGATTTGAATCTACATATTTTGTGCCAAGTTAATTTCTACTCTGCTGAGTACAGTAGCTCATAAATCACCTCCCTCTTGAGCATGAATTGAGAACACATGGAAATACATCAAGGATTTAAATGAACCTGTTTTTAAGTTAAGGAATTCAGTTATGATGAGAATGGCTTATGCTTTAGAAAGTACTGTTTTGAATCAAATCAAAGTCAACAAACTGCTTTCTTTTTCCTACTTTTTTAATCATGGAGGAGAAAACGCCAACCACCTCTTTCTGGATTCCAGGCTTGCTCTGACCCTTCCTACTTTAGTCTTCAGTAAAGACCCCATTCAGTTCCTGAAAAAAGCCAAACCCTCATCAAACTCACTTCAAGTTATTTAATAGGCGCTGCTTTGAACTATCCAAACACAAAGCAGGTCTTTAAAAATTGCTACATGCTAGCCTTTGACAGTGTCATAAATGCCTAAAATGAATATTGAATAATATAAATGGGTAACCTGTTGACAATGCATTTGCAGAAATCAACTGAATATTCATGTAATAAATTCACATCTGACCTTTTTAACTTTTCCTAGTATTGATAATTCTATAGCTGATAAGGTCCTGGACTAGGCTGATGACAATAAGAAAATGGAAAGGAAAGAATGGCATCCTAGAATGACTAAGAAAAAGCTATAGAACTTGATGTTAAGAAGCTAGTTCTCAGGGGAAAAAAATCCAACGTTAAAAAAAAAAATGACAAGACTTAACAATTCTACAAAAATGATCCTTTCCAAGTCCATGCTATCGTCACATTATTATTGTCCTATTATAACCACAATTCATCTGATGCACAACTTATCATCAGGCTCCTTGCATTTTTCACAGTAGTACAGCAAGAAAGGCATCCATACAGTTCTAATCAAGTTAAAACCAAAGAACAGTCAAATCTTGAGAGTCAAACAAGTAAAGACAAAAGGAAAATGGCTTTGAGCATAAATCAAAAGCTAATAGGGCCTGAACACAAGAGTCTGACCCCTTAATAGTATTCTCTCCTAGCTTGGCAACCCAAGTGAGAAAACCAAGTGTAGGGGTTATCACCTGGGCAAAGACACTGGATGCTGCATCTGTTATTAGCTGTCACTATCACAAAACTTCTTACATGAAATCAGGTAAAATTGTTATTACTAAGACTAGACTTTTGTCTTCAGAGAAAAGAAAATACAAAATTTTCATATCAGATCTATTCAAAGATGGTATCGTGATCTATCAAAAAGACGAATATTTTTGGATAATGCTTAAAATTCCTACCAGAGTTTTGCTTCTTTCATAGCAGAGGTGCTGCTATCTCCCACCTATTCAGAAGGTGCCGAGCAAGAGATTCCTAGCTGAATGATTAACTCAGCAGAACTCCCAGGATGGAAACTACAGACTAGAAGTCCCCTCTATCTGCAAATAAGAGTCATATTTGCCAAGCATCAACGGAAATAGACCTATGGAGTGTTGCTACAGAGAGTAGAGGCAGAGCAAAGGATAAAAGCTACCACGAAACCGATGAAAAAGCATCAAACAAAACCAAGTTTTTGTGAGATAGTGAGATGTCTGCCACCAAAGAAAGGGTTCTCAATTCACTTGCTTAAAATTTTATTTACTAGGGCTGGTACTCAACTGGGTCATCTATGAAATTGGGGGGTGAAGCCCAGAAATATGCAATTTTAACAAAAACTCGCTTGATTCTGATGTAGGTGGAAAATAACATACAATCCTGGCTAAACAAGTAGGCCATAGCGAACACATGAACAGATTTCCTACATTTGGTAAAAGCAACATATGATGAACTATGAAGTCCCCTTGAAATTTAGGAGTCTTTGTTTCTATGAGACTATGAAAGCAGGTAAACCAAAACAACAACAACAACAACAGAAATAATAATATAGTAAACTTGAGAATACAAATGACTTAAGATGCTTTATAGTGTCAAGTTTAAAAACCAAGCTCTGGATTTAAAATGGCCTGGGTTCAAATCCTATACCACTTAATAACTCTGTGACCTTGAGCAAATTTCTTACCTTCTCTAAGCCCCAATTTTTTTATGGGCATAACACTTACCTCACAGAGAAGTTTTAAGGAGTAACTTTGTGTTAAACATTCACCCAAAATTATAAAGAATGAAGACTAACAGTAAGAAAAAAATGAACAAATCTGACACGTTTTCAGCTAAAAAAAACAAATTATGAAAGTTAAAAAAATTTATAATCTCATTACTTTAAAATATATATATGGCCAATAAACACATAAAAGGATATACGACATCATTAGCCATGAGGTAAATGCAAATTAAAATCACAATGAGATACCACTTCACACTCACTAGGATAGCTATAATCAAAAAGACATTTAAACACGTTGATGAGGATGTGGAGAAACTGAAACCTCCCTTTACTGCTGATTACGATATAAAATATAAAATGGTGCAACCACTTTTGAAAAACAGTTTGGCAGTTCCCCAAATGCTTAAACATAGAGTTACCATATGATCCATCAATTCCACTCTTAACAATATACCCAAGAGAATTGAAAACAGGTATTCAAATAAAAACTTGTACCTGAATATGCATAGCAGCATTATTCTTAATAGCCAAAAGGTGGAAACAATCCAAATGTCCATCAACTGATAAGGGAATAAATAAAATGTGTTATATCCCTACAACGGAGTACTATCCAGTCCTAAAACGGAATAAAGTACTGATATATGCTACAACCTGATGAACCTTGGAAACATTATACTAAGTGAAAGAAGCCAGTCACAAATGACCACATACTGTATAATTCCATTTATATGAAACGTTCAGAACAGAGAAATCTACAGAGATGGACAGCAGATTAGTCGTCTCTAGGGACTGAGGATGAGGGGATGGTTTGGGAGTGATGGCTAAGGAATGTGTGGTTTCTTTGTGGGGTAATGAAAATGTTCTAAAATTGATTGTGCTAATGAATACTCAACTCTGTGAATAAACTAAGCCATTGAATTATACACTTCAAATGGGTGAATCATACAGTGTATAGATTAAATCTCAGTAAAGGCATTTTGCAAAACAGATATAAATAAAATAACAAGGAAAACATTGCTCTATCCTTTGAGGCAGGTATGGCAGAGCTCTACGATGTTCTTCATGCCCAGCACTCATTCCTCTGGTGAACTGCCATTCCTCCCATTCTATGGTGTTCTAGGAGGGCTGTCAGTTACAGGAAGTCCCCAAACCCCAATCCAGCCACAGAAACTGCTCGCAAATTTCTGCCACTTAGCTCTCGGTTGTTTCTATTTCTATGCTTTCTGAGGCCTACTTATTCAACTCTGCTTTCAATTCTGTGAAATACCCACACTTTATCCAATAAATCTCTCCTCTTTTTTTGCTTAATCTCTCAGTTTAGGTTGCTTGCAATCACGAAACCATTTGATATACATTCTAAACTGTTCCAATCCCTTCTCTAGAAGTAATTCTATAAATAATTTGCTATGAATCCTAACAATTTTTTCTATGCATATACAATTACATATCCACATGTATAAATACGTCTTAGCAAAATACTAAATATAATATGACTGCACCATAACTGATTTTATCATTATTCCATGAACAATTAATTGTTTTATTTATCCATTTTTCTTTTAAAATCAAAGAGAGTAGGGAGTACCCAACAAAAGTATATAAAATTAAAATCCAATAAACATTTACTGAATGGACCTTGTGGTTGAAAAAGAATTTTTTTTTTTTAGATATGATGAGAGGAAGCTGAAAAACAATTTCCAACCAATTTTTGTTTACAGTTTAGTGTGGCAGATAATATAGAACAATTACAAAACAACTATATATCAGGAAATAAACAAAACTGCATGACAATCACACCAGTTGAAGCCATGCACATTCAATTCAATTTTATTAAATGTCAACTGTGTAATGTTTGTCAATGTGCTGATTATATTGGCCTTCAAGGCATACCAAAAGAGTTCACATGGTATACTTATCTACTTAATCAACATTTTTTGATTGTCACAAATGCAAAAACGGATACAATTTCTTTCAAAATTAAATATATTTAATAAAAAAAAGTGTTCATGACTTTTATTATGATAACATTAGTCGACATTTTTTAATACTTACTAAGTCTTATTATCTCAATTATTTCTCAAAATACCTTCCTTTGAGACAGGCATTGCTTTTATAATCACCAAGGGCACTGTGGTAGTAGCTGGCATATATGATATCCAAAGTCAGGTCTTTCTATCTCTAAAGCTCCTTTCTTAACCAATACCTCTGTAATATGATAACAATGATTTTAATGACTAGCTGAGAAATTGAACTGAAGAGTTTTTATACTATTCAATTGCATTAAAACATCTATATTTACAAAAATCCTGCAAGCAATAAATTAACTTTCTGAAACAGTACAGAGAGTTATTAAACCTGAGTTCTTTAGTTCTTGGCATAAGAGAAGTTACAATATCAATTCCATTAGCTTTCTGATAAAGGTGAAATCAAATTAACTCAAGTCACTTACTTGATAGACTTGCGATCTTTGCAAACACAAAAAACAGGTTAGCATAGACTCCTAATAGTGTAATTATTCTGCATCAGCAATAGGCCCACAATTCCATAAGAATACAAAACAATATAAAATAAATCCTAATTACTATAGACATTGTTACACAGTAGATCCTTCCATATTTATGCATATCTAATTAAAATGATATTTATCAAAAGGCTAATGATACCATTTGGAATCCCATTTACTGAAAGGCTAATGAGACAGTAGAGTACGAGCTGTTTATTAACTGAAGAACAAGATAGGTGACATCTGTACCAAGTAAGAGAAGACCAGAATTAAAAATAAAATCTCACTGAAAGCTTCTTGTAAACCTTACAGTAAAAAACTCCTATTAGCGATAAGAAAGACCATGTACAATGTCAGCTTCCCATTTAAACTGATGAGTAAATGAAAATTTATATTCTAGTCAAAGAACTTATCCAATGAGAGTATATACATTATAAATCCATTTTTCAGGGTTACAGCTGTTACAGGTATTTAAATACAAGTCATCTTTTAAATTCCAACATAGCCCATGATGCTTACACAGTGAAATGAAGTTTCATAAGACTGCACCTTAAAACAATTCACATTGGATTGCTGCATCTCAGAAAAATACTTGATATTTCACTGAGCCAAAACATAGCTCCCTTACCATGTGAATACAGTGAAAGGAATCGTGCTGAAGGGCAAGTGGAAATGCCAATCATTTTCGATAATAATAACAATACATATCTGAATGCTTTCAGCTTCAAGAACAGAAAATTCCAAAGATATCAAAATGGCACATACTATCCAACTCTAAAAGACAAAATTACTTAACATGGAATTCCTCATCAAACAAATAGGAATTCATTCCAACATTAAGCAAGAAAAGTAGCAAGTCAGTTCAAGTCTGGAAATTTTTGATGAAATAGCATTCATGAGCAACTTTCTAAGCCAGGAGCTTGGTTCAATTTTTCTAACATTAATTACAGGATTCAAACATAAACAGTTTAGGTAAATAAAATCTATCTATCTATCTATATAAATACATAGATTTCAAGCGGCAACTGTTCTCTACAGATAATTTACTATTGGAAATTATCAGAATAAAAATCAAAAGTGAATTACTAGAAAACAGTAAAAATAGCTCCATCAAAAATTTTTCTGTGTGTACTCCTCAACATAAATTAATATGAAAGAATTAAACCATCACTAATTTATTTGTCAGGAAAAAAATACTTTATTATTGCACCTAAATAATTTGAAGGCACTTCACAGTAATATGTCTTTTTGTTAACACTTATTCAATGGTATATTTATTAGCTGTCACATTAAGTCCCTGCCAAGAGAATTTTTAAACATTTATTAAGAAACACCTTCTACATTCAAAATGAGATTATACTTAATATCTCCAAAGAATCTGAAATAGCATATTATATATTTATTGACTCCTGGAACATGATCCGGCCAGATAATGATCTTTTGTCAAAATAAGAGCAATCTAGTCATGTAGTCCTCTTCATACAGAATGACAGCAACACTCAGAATGTAATAAAAGCAAAACGATTCACCTAAGTGGAAGTGAAAGGACTAGTTCTGCTTCAATTTCTATTTTTCTTTAAAATTTTAGCCCCTTGAAATTTAACTTCTTGAGTTAATACACAACTACTAAAACTCAGCAGACTCGTAATCAATAGCTTTACTAACAGCTCTTCCCCTGGCTCTCTGAAACATAAGCACCAGAGTTATACAAGATGGAAACACCAACTAGGCTCTCCTGGAGAAATTTAGTGTCTCCAGCCATTGAATATTTTGACAATAAATATATTCACACTGGATTTTGTAAGAGAAAAATTAGCCCCCTAATTAGCAGTAAAACTAGTCTAGAAATGAGCCATCTGTCTTATCTCTGATATACTCTGAGATTGTATCATGTCATCACAAATTCTTTAAAATACCAGGCATAAATTGCTAACCTCAGAGTACAAACTTAACTTCAGCTTCCTTCACAGAAAGTAACAGAACCTGTTTCTCTCAAGTATTTGAGCTGATTTTAAATGAAAAACATCAAGTTTTTTGTGATGAAAAACATCACTGCTACCTGTTTCGCCAGAATAATAGAACAAATCTGAGCTCCTTATTCAGATATAAGTAGATCTGGGATTAAAGAAAACCATGCTATCACTCAGGTGCTTGTATTCAGTCAGCCAGTGCTGAGACATCACTGACCAACTGTTGTAGCTGATTAACTTGGATGGTTAAGATATTGCCTTTGAACCCATGTGAACAGCTCTTCTGGACTTGAGTCACTCAATAGATACATATTGAGCATGCCTGTTGCACCAGGCATTGGACTTGTCACTAGAACATACAAATTAAAAAAAAAAAAATGAAGTTTTAGAGTCTGGTGAGGAGATATAAGCAAAAAAAAACAAAATTAGTGCAATAGGATAAATGCAATAGTAGACTTATCTATAAGATTGCTGCTAGCATAAACCCATGTTTTTCAAACTATGAATTTTGACATTTTATGAGCCATGGAATCAATATAGTCAGTCACAATCAGCTTTTTTTAATGTAATAGAATAGAATAGAAAACACTAAAATGTACTTCATGAAATAAAACGCTATTTTAAACTTTGGTTCCAGTTTTACATAGGTATAGATTTAGAGACAGACACAAAGATTTCAGTAGAGCTATAGACAAAAACATAGGAGTATATATATCTATATATGTGTGTACATACATATATCTGGGTCACAAGGTAATATATACTTCTTACTAGGTAAAGTCAAAAAACTTTGAAAGCCACAGTAGGTGAAATTTGCCTGAATGAGTCAAGGCAGGCTTCAGGAAAGAACAGCACTTAGGCTGATACTGTCTGAAAAAGTTTGTTCAGTAGAAGGATAGGCGGCTTACAGACAAAGATAATAGAGTATGTACAAGTTGAGCACATAGAAATGTGATTAGAGCCACTTGTTGAAGTAATATTTTGGATACACGGGGTCAAATAAAATGTGTTATTAACATCCATATCATCTCTATTTTTTAATATAGCTACTAGAATATGTAAAACTGTATATATGGCTTGCATAAAAAATTTCAGTAGGAGAATAATGGTATAGATGATGAACTGGAGGGAGGAAAATATAGCAGTGGGGATGAAGCCAAAGTTAAGCTATTGAAACAGCCAACGTGACAGAAAATCCAGAAAGAAAGAATGGAGAGGAATAGGACAGAAAAGTTCAAGAGAAGAAAGGAAAGGAAAAGGAGACAGGACTTGGTGACTGAGAGGATATAAAAGATGAGGGAGAAGTCATGTGTTCATTCATTCGTTCATCCAAACATATGATGTACCATGACCTGCCAGGTACCACGCTTCTTGCGCTATTGTGAGCTAAATTGAGGTAGGAAATGCTTATCAAAATTTTGGGTTGGGAAACTGAGTGGAGGTTGTTACCATCCACTGAAACAGCAAATAAAGCAGGAGGAACAGTTCTGTTATCATCAAATGTATCAAGAGGGAGATGTCTACAGGATATTTAAATGGAAATAGCCAGGAAGCAATTGGATGTCAGAGCCTGAAGTGGTAGAGGAAGGTCTAAGCCAAAGCTAGAGTTTGGAGTTGTTAGTTTATAACTGGCAGCTGATCCTTAGGAGCGCTTGTGATTGCTCAGGGAGAGGCTGTAAAGTGATAAAGGCCAAGGGTCCAAGGAAGAGTAACACACTACAGGACACTAAAAGGGAGAGCAAGTCCACTAACAGAGGGTAGCCAGATATGAAGGAGGAAAATCCATAAAGGGTACAGTCACAAAAACCATAAGAGAAGAAAGTTTTAAGGAAATAACATTCAACAGAATCAAATAAGACTAATTTCAAAAAAGCACTGAAAAGTGTAGAACATCCGATAAGTTGGAGATCATTAATGACCTTCATGAAGGTGATCCCAGAAAAGTGGTGGGAACAAGCAAGATTGCAGATGGCTGAAGAGCACAGGGAGGCAAGGAAAGAGAGAGGCCAAGTAGAGACGACTGTTTCTAAAATCCTACTTGTGAACAAAAGAGTGATAAAAGTGAGCACGGAGGGGCTGGCCCCGTGGCCGAGTGGTTGGGTTGGCGCGCTCCACTGTGGGCGGCCCAGTGTTTCGTTGGTTCCGGTTCTGGGCACGGACGTGGCACTGCTCATCGGGCCACGCTGGGGCGGCGTCCCACGTGCCATACCTAGAAGGACCCACAATGAAGAATATACAACTATGTACTGGGGGGCTTTGAGGAGAAAAAGGAAAAAAAAAAAATCTTTAAAAAAATAAAATAAATTTAAAAAATTTTTTAAAAAGTGAGCACAGAATCAAGGGAGGGTTTAGGGTAGTTTCATCTTTGTTTTTTGACATGAGAGAGATTTAAACACGTTCAAAAGTTCAGAAAAGCTATCAGGGCAGAGGGGCTGGTTAAAAAGGCAAGAAATGGAATAACTAATACACAAGGGCCTGGGGAGCTGGGGGAAGAGCTGTCCACCTAGAAGACAGGTGGACAGGCAACACTGAAAAGAAGAGACATCTCTTCCTCTAAAGACAGAAGTGAGAGTGGCTGAAGAGACAACAATCAACTTGGATGCAGGTAAAAACTAGTTTCTGTACTAAAATATTACTCAGGTTATACAGTAATCACTGGACTCCTTTGGTTAACAGTAACCGCAAATGTGGTTCCACAGTTCCAAGTATCTGATTAATACTTATGTACAGCAAATGTTCTAAAGCCAAGGGCACAGACTCATCACAGTAAGGCTAAGTCAACTTCAGCCTCCTCCATGGCCAGTGACTTATGACGCTCTAATACAAAAAACCTATGAGAAATGATTGTCATTAGTTCCAAAGAGGAATGGAGGGAGAAAATGTGGGCTAGTGTATCTTGGGGACAGAGAACCTTATGTCCCTCTAGAATTTCAACCCATGGATATCCGGAGTGGAGAGTGTGGGAGAGCATTTCCCTCCTCTCTGCATAATCCCTCACTGGCTCCTTTCCCAGGGAACAGTCACAGCTACCAAACTGAGCCACAGTTTAAACCCTATGGGTAGAGTTACTGTGCCTTAAAGACAGGAACCCTGATTCCCTCCGCCTCCACTCTTCCTGTTTCCAGTGTTGGAGTGGGGAGCACGCATGCCTAGGCAGAATCTGATCCTCCAAGCAGAGTGGTCATGATCATTTTGTGTGAATGTAAAAGCATCAGAGACCTGGCCTTCTGTATCTGCTTTCTGCTCCAATTTCTTCACCTACAACTGGAGGGGAAGTGGCATTGAGCCTCATTGGAGTAGGAAACACAGTTAAGCCTCCAAATGCAAGCCTCATGGTTCAACATCCCTTCACTGGACATTGAATTGTACCAAGCATTCATCCAGCTATGAAGCAGCACTTGATTTCCCTGTGGATCTCCATACCCTCAGTACAGAACCCCAGAAGGCAAGAGGGGTAAGTGGAGGATTAAAACATCAAAAATCCCACCTTGAAATTCCTTTATCCAAAAGCCCTCAGTAACAGACAAACTAAAATTTGCATTAAATTTTTCTGCCTGTTTTTCATTTTTCTTTCCCTCAGTCTGACCCACATGAAATCCTCTCTCCTACTTTCATATGTTCAAGTCCATGAATATCTACTTCATATGCATCTTATCAAGGACCTGTCTGTCCAGTTAGATTTAAATATCACTGCTTCATCTATGCTCTCATAGGCTTTATTTATCTCATAGGCTTCATCTATGCTCTCATAGGCTTTATTTACATTCCTACTAATTACTTTGTTTTAATTAGTTATATAACTGTATCTCCCCCAGTAAATCGGATAGGGATTGCTAAATTCAGTTTTGTAACCCTGGCCTTGATTATATTGTCAAGGTTGGTGTCTACTCCAAGTCACAATTCATCTCTCCTTCCCTTGAACTCCCACAGCACTTTGTAGGACAGCAACTGGGCTCAGTAGCACTCTATCAGCACTCTCCCTCTTTTTTTGGAAGAACAAAGGAAAAAAGAGACTCAGAAGGATTTTATATCTGGATAAAATACATGAACTAATCTGACTGCCCAGACCAAAAGAACTCAAGGAGTAATCTTTCGATTCATCAGCCAATCACTGCTCCATTTGGCCTGGAGCTATGGGAAGTCTTAAATCATCAGGCTAGGAGGAAGATCCACTGACAGTGAAAGTGAGTCATGAAGCATTCATGACTGAGGCCAACAAGACAGCCAGCAGTTTGAGTTGCCCCACTGTCTTTCAGAAGGAGTACTCTACGCACATATTTTTAAACTGGCTAAGTTCAAAAGTATACTGATTGTGCTTAATAAATACTGAATTTATAACTTGATTATTAATAATGGCAAAGCACCTTACAAAGTATATTACAGCACAAAAAGTACTTCCAAATACTTTCATTTTATGCTTGAGGAAATGAAGTCTTAGATAAATTGGGTAAAAGTTCTGCAAGGTGTCATTCATTAACAGATATTAAATAAATGTTTCCTATATGCAATGCACTGGGATTGAAGCAGTCCTGTTCCCATGGAGTTTTTTCTTCTTGGGGAGACAGATAGTAAAATAAATTAAAAAGTGTATAATATGTCAAATGGTGCTAATGAGAAAATAAGGCCAGGTGGGCAGGAGGTAGGAGTTTTGATTAAGATGGCCAAACAAGGCTTCAATGCCAAGATGACACTTGAGCAGAGACCTGAATGGGGAGGAAGATGGCCAAGTGGTTGATGTCCCAATCTGAACTGTAATCTAAATCTTGGATTTCCACTGCTTATGCTCTTTCCAATACAGCAATTTGCCTCTAAGAGAGGAAGATGTTGACGTTCAGGAAAGTAGCATAGGAAGCAGTGCCCTGTTCTCAGCATTTCAGGCACATTAGGAAAGTAGTTCAGAAAATCCTGAACAGAGCCCAGAGCCCAGAGCACTATCCCGTGCCCAAGTGAGTCCCCGATCACACATTTAGATCCTCTAAAAGGATGCCAAGTGGTAATTTTCATTGACAGGACTAGCATTCCACTCCAAATAGCAAAATGCTAAAGTTGTAACGAGAGAATATTTGATCTTTTTATCGTTGTTTTTAAAGGCAAATGTCCTGGGTGCTTTGTTATGGTTTCTATCATACAAAAGTCATTTCACTCTACTCTGAGTTACTTGGCTCTCGCAAGACAGAAATGAGCTGCAATAAGAAGAGCATATCAAGAGGAGGGAAAAGTACAAATATCTGGTCCTGTACCCAGGTCACTGCCTTCATCTAAGGCATGATTTACCTTTTCCAGTGAAGTATTTGTACAGCTCAGTTAATTACCCTCTACCAATCAGAAGTGAAATTTCATTGAGAAAGACTCAACCTAACAATTGTTCCACATGATTGCTAACTACCCTGAGGTAACCATCCCTACAACACATACATCTTCACTGCATAAATGACGCCTCCATGAGACTGACCTTTCTTTTGCCCGGTTTGCTCCAGTCCTTAATAGCCTTCTCTTTTGGAGTCATATATTCATTCATTTAACATACATGACATGAATACCTACAGTAAGCCAAGCACTTTGAGTGGTTTCCTATTTGAAAATGGTGAGTGGGTGTGTGTATGTGTGTACACACATACATGTACACATAAACACACACAAATTATATATATTGGCCTTGTGTGACCTTCATTTGGGAACATTTCAAAGCATGTCAACTATTTAAATTCAAGTGTGAATATACATATGTTTGACTATGAATGAATGTGTATTGAGAGAGGCAGAAAAAAGAGAGGGAAAATGGGATAAGAAGCAACTAAAGTTACATTAGACAAGCACAGGAGAAAGCATAAAAGAATCATGAAAAAATGAAAACATATTTAAAGAATGAAGTGAGCCGTCACTCACTCCTCTTTCCTATGCAATCATATTCACTGCGCATCGTCTGCTTTGCCCATATCCTCCCTGTGTTCCTTATAAGTTATACATAATCAAGATCTACCTTTAAAGCTATTTGCAAAAATATCTATGCCATCAACTTTTAGCTGACAGCTAATTATATTTTATCTTCCAAAAGAAAATTGGGCATAAAACAACCCCACAAAAAACAGAACAGGAGAATTAAAACCCCTGCTTCATGAAAGAGGCAAAAGAGACAGATTTAACTAAGGTAATACCTTAAGTTTCTGTCTCACCACCCATTAATTTTAAATTTGATTATTCTTTTTATAGCACAAAGCACTTATTGAAAAGCATCAGAGGAACCCCTATATCCATACGTTGTCCTGCAAAAAGCAGAAAATACTATTATTTGTATTTCTTGTTCAAACACTATAAGAATAAAAGAACTGTTTTCAAAAATGATGAGGTCCCTGCAGATAACATTCACCCATAGGATTTGAGGCTTTTTGTGACATAAAGTACAGAGCACTTTGAGGATGGTTACGGATGCAATGGCACAGAAAAGGCTTTTAACTTTGGCTCATTTCCTCTGACCACCATGCCTCCATTCTAAATTATAACCTCTCAAAGCTACAGATCCTTTAAAACTAGCTTTTAAACTACCTCTCCTTGGTATCATCACAAAATAAGAACACTTTGTTACTTGAAAGTAGAAGCACAAAATTATTGGACTCAATAACTGTTCTCATTATTGCAGACTAATAAACAAGGCTCAACAAAAATTGTTTTTGCTAATAGCCATTGCTTACTGAGCTGCCAAGAAATAAATCCATAAGAAACTAAAGAAAGATCTCCCTTAACAATATAGATGGTTTCTTATTCAGACACTAGCTTTAATATCAAAAATGGCTAGCACATATCCCAGTTCTATTATTATTGTACATAATAGTATCTTAAGCTAAGCACTAAAATCCTGTCATTCACATCTTAGAATAGTGATAATTAAAAAAAAAAAATACTAAGATACTGAGAAGCCCATTTTTAACTTACGAATTTCTTTTATGATATAACCCATACTGAATGCTACCTGCTTACCTGTGGGATCACTTTTAGAGTCCCTACAGCACTTTATATCCAAAGAAAAATAATAATAGGGCTAGGAAATATAAAAAGCATCTGGGCTGCTGCCCCTTAGTGGAGGCTGAGGAATTAGCTGGCAGGGCCAGCCAAGCCAAGACCAAATCCTCAACGAGCTGGTTGGGGATAGTAGGGCCAAGCCAAGGAGGTGATGCACCTAGCTAAGAGACTGGCTACAAACAGGGCGAATTGAGCGAACAAGTAAACCTACTGAGGATAATGGGAGCCAGATTTTTCAAAGTTGGAGGAGGAAACTACAATTATAAAAAGGGGAAAAGAAAAATAAATTCTGCTATTTTGGGTTGGAATTGGAGATATCAGTATGAACATAAATTTTTAGATAGATAGATCAATCTGTAGATCAATCCATAAATACATACATACATACATACAGGTGTATATGTGTATATGGTGTATAGATATATATGTACATACAAATCTGCATTTCCTAGGTTTATTCACAAAGAAGACCAGAAGCAAAGCTATCCCAATAGCAATGAGCACCTCTAAAACCCAAATCTTGGTATCTAAATGTCATTCTCCACTAAAAGGAACCATTAGTCCTTAGTAGTTCCAAGGCTGGGGCAGGGAAAGTACAAGATAAGCCTGGAGCACCTTTACTTTTAACATGATGAACTGAGGACATAGCACCACTTGTGTGTGGTAATTTTGCCCAAAATACATCATCTGAACCTCTTCATGAGGAAACATCAGATAAACCCAAACAGAGAAGCACAATTTGGCTGCAATCTTCAAAAGTGTTCAGATGTTGAAAAACAAGGCAAGACTATGGAACAGTTCCAGACTGAAGGAGACAAAACAGCCAGGACAACTAAATGTAAGAGGCGACCATGGATTCTGGACCTACAAAGAACATCACTGGGACAACTGGTGAGCTAGGATTGGGATCTGTGGATTATGGGGTAATATTATATTAATATGAATTTCCTATTTTGATGGTTATATTGATGTTACGTGGGAGAATGTCCTGATTTTTAAGACATACTCACTGAAGTAGTAAGGGAAAACTGGGCACTATGTTTGCAACTTTTACTCTCAAGCCAAAAAAATCTTCAAAATAATAATAATGTGTGACAGCAAAGGGAGAAGAAGAAAGAGAAAGAACAGGATAAGGCAAGTGTAATAAAATGTTAATAATAGAGGAATCTGAATGAAGAATATACATGAATTCTTTGTCCTATTCTTGGAATGTTTCTATAACCTTGAAATCATTGTAAAATAAAGTTTAAAAAAGGAAGAAATGTTTGATCATAAATGTTCATATACTATTAAGAAAAGCCTTAACTTTCCATGAAGGGCCACAATCTGCTATGAATGTTTCAAAAGAAAAAGAATGCTGTGGCTAGAGGCAAAATGCAGCCTACATAATTCTAAAAGCACTTAACTAAAATAACGACACTAAAAGGGCTTTTATCATCAACATGTCAAAAAATGTGAACATTACCTGGTTAAAGGAGATCTATACTGGGAATTATAAATACCATAAAGACAAAACTGCAGAAAATTCATGATATTCACAAAAGAAGATCAGTGTAGGCAGAGACGTGTCTCCCAGACTCCCCTTCAAGGATGCACTGGCTCACTGCCACCATGTGGGCAGCGTGGTCCGTAGAGAGCCTCCAGGTCAAATGAGTCAACATTTGCCTCAGCTGCAGACAGCAGTCCCACCTGGGGCATTCCACATCCTGCGACATAGCAAGGGCAACAGGAAACAAGGCTGAGGGCAGTACTGCATCCAGAGCCCCCCACCAGGTTGGCTGGGGCTTGCTCAGGCCTGCATCATGGTTTGGCTTCTTTCTCTGTCTAATCTGGTATCTTTCCCCTTCCTTTCACAGTGGTTGATCCCTAACACACATCTTGCACCCTAAACTCCATCACAGTGTTTACTTCTGGGGAACCCAACCCACAACAAGGCCCTCCTTTGTTGTTTGATTAAACATAGCTTGACATGGGCACGTTTTATGATTTTGACTGTGAGTTGGTAACATTAATCCTGACTCATGAGACAGCTGCAAATTTCCTTAAGGTGAATTCTACCTCTAACCCTCTTCCATTTACCTTCTCATGCTGTGAGACAGAAGAATTGTACTTTCCCCTCTTCACGTTAGCCAAACATAAAAGATAATCATTGTTTAAACAACAAATTTCCCTCTTATGGTCCATTAGCTCCTGCTGCTTGTTCCTGTAGTGAAATTGAAATATAACAAAACGATTTCCATGGCAATAGATAATAATCTAGTAAATGTGAATTTCTGACTTAGCAACAGAACAAAACAAGTGGAGATTATGGGACTGCACTGGGACTAAATTTCAATTTCTGTGTGTGTATTTTTAGTATCACATTTTAAAACAAAAAAAAAAGACACAGCCAAATGCATATACACAGAACTTTGAAAAGTAAAACTCTAATTACAGGATAAATTTAAAAAACAGATCTCAATAATCAATTTGTAATTTTACTCCCTACAATTACTACCAAAATACATTTAAAAAAATGTTTCTTATAAATTTGAGAATTCTTACAACTTTTATTTGAAAGTCTATTATCTATTATACTATCAGTTCTAAGTACTAATATATCCCATTATGTTCATTTTTAGTAATAATTACAAACATGGATTATGATTAATACATAAAAGAAAGATTCTCAAAGGACTAAAGAATCTCTAGAAAGCATAGGAATAGAGGAACTGGAGAGTTTGTGAGCATCACAAACACAATAGCAGATCTCTTGTCTGAGACCCAGTTAGCCAATGTTCTGCATCCCCCCGTGCATCATGCAGCCTGATGTCCTTGGGCTTCAGTCTGTGTAGGCCACACCACTATGCACATGTTCTTCTGCCCCACCCCCTAAGTTTTACACTCAGCAAGAGTCACCATTTTGCTCCCACACTTACTACGAGTTGTTCTTATTGCTATACTAGTATAATTAAATTAAATTGTTCACAATCTCATGAAATATAAGTACAAAAAGGGAAGAATTATTGCATCTAAGAAAAATAAGTACAATGCTTTGCAAAGATTTGATACAGATGAATCAAAAAATATGAACAAATTGTGTATGAACAAAGCTAGACTGTGGACAATAAGAGAAACAATTATTCACCTCTAGAAGGATTCTACACTCAGACTGCTTTGTGTCTTAAATGTTTCCTCTTTTTAACAAGCCAAACTGTAAATTGTAGATAATGCATTGTATCCGTGCTTTATACAATAACGACTATGCAAAACTCTAAACTTTTTAAAGGAGAAGTCTTCAGGCTTACAACAAAAAATGGAAAATAGAGAAACAGTAAATAAGACAAGAGTATGAGTTTAAGAAAGCCTAGACAGGATTCTTTAATACACAGCAATACAACCACACCACTCTTTCATTCGCCTTCCCTCTCTAGGTGGGATTCCTGTTCTCTGTTCCTAAGGATGGCATTGAGCATTGCCCCTTGTCCTTGACCTGAGATACACACTGCTTCAATCTCAGGCTAATTCCTTCTGGTTGGCAGTGACGGCTCGGGAAGTGTTCCTCCTCAGCTTGCTTCACTGTCCTCTCCTTGCTTTGCACATGGAATTCTTCATTAACAACTTTATTCATTTGTATCCAGCATATCACATCTACAAACTATATTTTCTCTTGGTCATCTGCTACCCAAGGTGGGCCACAGACAACTTATTCTTGGCCCCACAGTCACATGGGCAATTACTTAATTGCACGTTTCCAATCCTTTAAGCACCCTTGCCAAGGAATACATTGACTAACCAGGAAAGGGTTACCCGGATGAGTCAAGCCTCTTTTCTCTATTCTAGCCCCACTTTAGTAGTCAATGTTCTCTGCCTGCTGGAAATGTGCAAGAACTACCATAAAAAGAATGTTCTGCCATGGGCCCACCATTTGTAGATTTAGATCCTAGAGCATCTGATCTGACTACTTTTTACTCTAATCTATTGTCTTAACTTCCTTAGCTACCACTGACCATCAATATATTATATCCTTACCTCCCTCCTCCAATATTTCGGCCAATTTTTTTACTCAGTACTTCTCCTAATTATGCTTGAGCTGTTTTTACTCACATCAATTCTGACACCAAATGAGAAGTGTTTTTCCTCCTGATACCAACCAATTCTGCCACCAACTGGGTGCCCTACAATTCAATTCAATTCTGACACTACCCCAGAGTTAGCATTAGATTCCATAGGTTTGAAGGCTCAGTCCCACAAGAAGGCCGTCACTTCAGACATCAGTCATAAGACACTCTGTCCAATCACCTACAAAGGTGAGGGGGTTCACCACAACTGTACACTTTCAGATTCAATACTTCATCAGAATGGCTCAGAAAACTCTGGAAAACACTTTTTATTTTACTTTTATTAAAAAACACTTTTAGCATAAAGAATACAAATGAATAGCCAGATGAAGAGGTACACATGGTGAGGTCCAGAAGGGTCTCAAGCACAGGAGTTTCTGTCCCCTTGTACTTGGGGTGTGCCACCCTCCTAGCATATGGATGTGTTCACCAACTTTTGAGCTCTCTGAACTCTGTTGTTTAGGGGTTTTTATGGAGGTTGCATTATATAGGCATGATCAATTAAGTCACTGACAATTGGTAATTTACTCGATCTCTAGTCCCTCCCCCCTCCTCAGAGGTTGTGGAGTGGGGCTGAAAGTTCCAAGCTTCCAGTCAAGGCTTGATGTTCTGGCAACCAGCCCCCATCCTGAAGCTATCTAGGAGCCCACCAAGAATCGTCTCATTAGAACAAAAGACACATATCACTCAGCAAATTCCAAGGATTTTAGAAGCTCTGTGCCAGGAACTGGGTACAAAAACCAAATATCTCTATATTTTCCTTTTTTGCATTAACTGGTTTTTTTTTTTTTCCTTTTTTCTACTTTTCCATAGACCACCTTCCAAGAAATAGCTCTCTACTGTGACCTAGCCCCTGCAACTTCTCCCTTCGCATCACCTCTTGAAAAAAACTTCTCCCATTTTACCTTCCCTTCCCTCTTCCTTCCTCAGTTTGTACCAGATAATAGGTAGAATTTAGGTCATTACATATATTCAGTTAGACTTATACTCTGTTGGCTGCTCTGTTCAGGGAGTATCTGCAGTCTGTAAACTCTGCACGCTAGGAAGTTATTCAACCTCGCTCCTGACGTTTTATGTAGGAGAGAATGGCTTACAGGTCCAGCATCCCTAGAAAGAACATTCCCCTAGGAAATATCTATTTCCCAATGTTCATTTACTCTTTTACTTTTAAAATCCTCTCCATCACCACTCCTCACTGCCAAGAGTACAACTTTGCAATCTAATGTCTAAAACTACAAGAAACTAAAGCTTAGCCCCTGCTTGCACAAAAAGCCATCCTCACCTGAAGATAGGCAGACCCCTCAGAATCCTTTTTTCCGATTCTCTGTTTACATAAATGGGTTCTATATACATAGCCTTTTCTCAAAAAGGACAGGGCCTGTAGCCAAGAGATACAGGATAGACACTAAACTTCATTCTGAATTGAAGCACTCACTGGTTTTTATTGCCATCTTTTCACATTTTCAAAATTTTCTCTTTTCACTGATAACCTTTTTAAGGTTAGGAAGATAAGAAACAGCTATTGATCAGTCTGCTAGTCAATTCTCACATCCACCAAAACATGGCTTGATGAACAGTGTGTAGGTCCATGCTCAGGATCCAAACTCAGGAGTCCCAGGCTGCCAACAGAGCATGCAAAATTAACCACTACACCACCAGGCCAGCCCTAGGATACAATTTTTTAAATACCTTGTCATCTCTGGAATCAGGATATTTCTTACAGTCAATGATAGCATAGTTTAAGTGACAGTATATTTTTTCTTAGCGGTACATAAAATAAGGATGCATCTTAGATTTGATAAAATATAATAAGTTCCTCTCCCAACAGCCTCTGGTTAACCACCAGAGATAATCCATGCAAAGCACTTAACGTTGGATATAGTATATAGTAAGTGCTCAATAAAATGTGTCTGCTGCCATTGTCAAGATCATCATCATGTTTCTAAACAAGTAACAGAAATTTCAGAAATAAAGATAAATTAAGTTAGAGTTCTGATGCATTCTCCTTATTCTACCTTTTCTCTGAGTGCCTTTTGTTTGTTTGTTTCTGGCCCAAGTTTAAACTTTCCATTTGTCTCCACATGAAAGAACAGTAAAAAATCTGATGGAATTGCTAAAAACTGTGCTAAATGACACAGGTCAGAGTATTCAAGCCCAACAGGCAGGATCTTTTGAAATCTTAAGGACTTTAAACATCAGATCCTTTCACCAGCTACCAAATCAAAAAACTAGGAATCTCATTAGATAATAGACTATAAGACAATTCCACGGCTAAGAGTCTGTGAAAAGGGCTCTAATTAATTACCTTTTTATCCCCAACTAAAAGTATCAAATCATTTTTCAAATGACATAAGCTATTTTTGCACATCACTCTTCCTCACTCTACCATTCTTTTGTGTCTCCATAAACAGTGACCCAAAATGTATTTCTGCTTCAACTAGAAAGCAATCAATTAAATGAAAAAACTGTAGCCCAATTTTGTTTGCCTAACCACACATTACTACTTACACTCGGTTTTACTTTATAGTTTATACTTCACACAGTCATTTCAGCAGAATTATTTTACTTCTTGTCAGTAAATGGGCTAGTATGACAAATATCCACATTTTAATGAAAAATATAGTAGAGCTACAATATTTCTAAAGTGAGAAAATAATGCAAACAGCACAGCTTTTTTATATTTTCACATATGAAATTGTTTCTTTATTCTGCTGTAGATGGTTTTTGCCTTTCTCTTATTTAAAATAACTTAACTGAGGGAGCCAGTCCAGTGGCATAGCAGCTAAGTTCGCATGCTGGGCTTAGGCAGCCCGGGGTTCACAGGTTCGGATCCCGGGCACAGATGTGGACACTGTTTATTGGGCCATGCTGTGGCAGGCATCCTATGTATCAAGTAGAGGAAGATGGGCACTACTGTTAGCTTAGGGCCAGTCTTTCTCAGCAAAAAGAGGAGGATTGGAGGCAGATGTTAGCTCAGGGTTAATCTTCCTCGAAAAAAATAACATAATTGAAAGCATAGTAAAACTTCATTTCTGGTGTACTAAAAAAACACAACTAACTGTAGTAACATTATTCCATAACATTCAAGTGAAAACTATCAGATGTTGATTCAATTTGGAGCCTCGCTTAAACAGTGTTATCCAACACATTTCATTAAACTTAATTCTAATTATTGAATCTTGATATACCATATTACTCTAAGAATAGAGAAATATAGTTGGCAAATTATTTGTATAAATACAATATGATTATAACTCAATATATATTGCTAGTCTGTAATTTTTAATTTTCCCTCACTTATTGAAGCTATAGAAAACAAAAAATTTTTAAATTATAAGAAAAATCACATTTAATAGACATATCCACAATATCTATGTAGTATAAGTTCCTCTAGTCTTTTTTTTTTTTACACAGATTGGGATGATAGCATACATCATTTTGTAAATTTCTTTTTTTAAAATTTGACAATAGCAGCATTTTAATATCCTCATACAGTCTTCAAAAATATGATTTTTCGATGTCTGCAACTATGCAGTGCATCATTTGGATATATCATAGTTTATTTAGTTGACCCAGCCCTGTTGGACATTAGGACATTTACTATCATAATAATGCAACACTTTATTTCTGCTCTGGTCTCTGATTTGTTTCTTAGGAAAAATTTCTAAAAGTTGAAAATTTCAAGTAAAGGCATATAAACATTTTCAAGCCTTTTTATGCCAAGCACCAAACTGCCCTCTCTCCAATAATGCAGAAGAGTACAGATTTACCAAAAACTTAATCAACATTGAGTATTACTAGTATGAGAGATGAAAAAGTGTGTCTCATTTAATTATATATTATTTCAATAACAAATAGGGTTATCACTTTGATGAATTCATTTTCCATTTGCTTTTTTTCTTTTTTGAACCATCTATTCATGACTTTTACCCATTTTCCTTCAAAGTCATTGCTTTTTCTTATTATTTTGTGTTTTTTCTTCACAATGAATGATATGTTAAATACTGCTAACACATTAAGGTTCTCATTTGCTTTTAAATATCATTTCAAGTTTTTTGACAAATAAAAGACTTTCATTTTATATAACTAGATTTATCAAACTTTTCCTTCATTATATCTTCCTTCGGTTTTATATTGAGGAAAGTTTTCCTCATCCTCATATCAAATGATTCACCTATCCTTTCTTTTAAATATCTTATGGTTTCCATTTTTGGTATTAACTTTTTAACCCATCTACAATGTATTTCACATACAGGATGAATTAGGTAGAGACCTAATTATGCGTTTTAGACAAAATTATTCTAACACATCAAGTTTAAACCATAAACACTTTTTTAGATTAAATGTATTATTAATGGTTCTTTCACACCTTACAAAACTTAAGTTTTCTTTTTCTTAATCTAGTGTATAAATATGTACTAGTATAGCCTATCTTTTGGCTTCTTTCCAGAGTGGAGAATCAAGATTCTCCTTCATTCACTGTTTCTCATGCTACCAGGACCATAAAATAAGAGAATCAACAGAACACCCTACATTAAAAAGAAAAGTTTGATGTTTTGGCTCAATGTAGAAGACACCAAGTACATCTATAATGTACTACTTTAAAAAGTGGACTCAAGGGCCCAGGCCGGTGGCACAGTGGTTGGGCTTGCACACTCCACTTTGGCGGTCCAGGGCTTGTGAGTTCAGATCGTGGGCATGGACCTACACACAACTCATCAAGCCATGCTGTGGTGGCATCCCACATACAAGATGGAGGAAGATTGGCACACATGTTAGCTCAGGGCCAATCTTCCTTAGAAAAAGAAAAAACAAAAAAAGTGGACTCAATTCCTCTAGCTATTGAAAAAGACTCAAAAGCAGAGCAGGAAATTACATAAGTTCCATTTTAAACTACCATTAAAATGCTTGCACTGTCTGCAGTATAGCAACACAGTATAGATTGGTCTTTGATTCAGTGTCAGCTTGCCCCAGAAGCCTTTCCAGGGTATTAAGCCCCACTCTCCCCCTGGATGAAGGACCTCTCCTGCAGGCTGTCCAAGCCACCTGAACATACCTGATCATAGCACTTATCACCTTGCAATTCACTTTCTGACTTACTGGCCAGTCTCCTCACTAACCCATTAGAGTTTCAGAAGTAAGAACTATATCTCGGATGTCTTTGTATCACTATCACGTAGCTAATAGTAAGTAGTTTATAAATTTTTGTTAAATGAATGAATGGGTGCAGGATTACAAGACTTCTAGTCTCCTTCAGCTCTGCCAATGACTAATGATTGCAATAGCAAAGAAGTCATTTAACCTTTATAAGCCATGGTGTCCAATTAAGAAAGGGTAATTTCTTAACAAGATTATCTATTAAGTCTGTTCAAGTTCAAAATTCTATGATGACATGACCTCTATTTCCAGAATCCAACCTTACACCCCTGCTGCTGTATCTCTTCCATGGTGGTATTCCCTGGCCCCCACCAATTTGACCCTTCCAAACTTTCTTGACTATCTTCACCCTATCCCATTGTCCATTTAAAATGTTCCTTCCCTGTTCTCCTTAGGGTTTTTCTATGTGATCAACCACCTATATCTACAGTCTGAATGGCAGTACTTTTTAATGTACCTTCATACTAAATTTACATTCAGGTGCACTGCATGGCTTAATGGGAAGATATTAGTGATGGAGGACATTCGGGCAAGGAGGCTGGCGAGGAGCTCCCAGTCTATCCTGCTTATGTCTTTGGAAAAGTATATGGCATGAGGCATGACTGTATTTCTACTCTGAAATAAAATGTCTCCGTAGTAAAGGTTATTAATATCATTTTATAATTTTACAACTCTCATTTCTATAATGGTCACCAACAGAAATGACACGACTTTTTAGAGCCACATCAAAAAAAAAGTATTAGACTAATAAGCCCTTCTCAAATATATTCCGATAAGAAACGGTTTATTTCACTTTCCTTTTTTTTCTTTTTGAGGAAAATTAGCCCTGAGCTAACTCCTGCCAATCCTCCTCTTTTTGCTGAGGAAGACTGGCCCTGAGCGAACATCCGTGCCCATCTTCCTCTACTTTATATGTGGGACACCTACCACATCGTGGCTTGCCAAGCAGTGCCATGTCTGCACCCGGGATCTGAACCCCAGGCCGCCACAGCAGAACATGTGAACTTAACTGCTGAGCCACCGGGACAGCCCCTCATTTTGTTTTTGTGTTTTCTGCTTTTCTTGCCCTAATCTAGATTTTTTAAATAGTCCCATAAACTTGTGGAATAACTTCACCTTTAACTGAACAGATTTGCTTTTATTTTTTTAAGGATTTGATAACATCAAGTGAGATTGTATATCTTTTTGAGATGCCTTAAAAATTTATCCTATTGTTCTAAATGTAATCCAGTAAGTTACAGCACGAGTTAAAATGAAGTCTGTAAAATAAAATACAATTCCAATTTGCTAGTGAAGATTTATATATAAATATTAAGGATAGTATTTTAACTCAACAAATATTTTCTGATTACCAACATGTGCTAAGTGTTATGGGGGAGCAAAAGCAATTAAAACCAATTCTCTGCCTCCAAGGAGTGTACATTCCGATAAGATAGAGAGAGCTATGCTCAGCTAACAATAACACAAGGTTGAATAAAATGATCCTTTAAAGAAAAATAAACGAATTCTGTAGTGGCATAAAAGAGTTTTAGCCTTAAAAGAATTTTAGCCTTAAAAGAATACATAGAAAAGTAGACGGGATTAAGACTGTAGCTCTAATACCCTTCCAAATTTCAATGTAATTTTTTAAGCAATAAATACGGGGAAAATTGCCCAACCATGTGCTTTCTAAAGGCACACTGTAGATCATGCTTCCTGTAGCACTTCTGTAAAAATGGGCTCTGACAACTAGTGGACCAATGCTTGCTGTTCAGAAATTCCTCTAATATCCATGAAGACTGAATAAGATAAATGTCAGGCAAGGCATGGTCATACAGAGCAATTCACATGGTAAACCATGGACTAGATAGCTGCATACAGGGTCAGGTGGAAGGAATAACTTAAGATGCTATCGAGCAATATAATTAGGAAGATTACAAGTTTGTTATTAAACCAACATTTATTTACAGCCTTAATACGAAATGCTGGGTTAGTTAATAAAATCCAAAAAAAATGTTCTCTGGAGATTGTCTCCAAGTTACACACTAATGATTTAAAAAACGGTAATAATAAATTCAGAGACCAATCTTTCATTCATTCACCCTGTAAATGTCCTACGTATTCAAAACAAAACAAAGCAAAAGACTTCTATTCTGAAACTACCTTTCTATAAAACACGTCAGCTGGTATTCCTGGTCCCTGACATCAAACTCACTTGTTCATATCTGTAGATTACCCACATAATGAAATAGAATCCCCCTTTTCCTTCAGATGTTGCCTTTATCACTTTATTTGCCCAAAAACTTAAAAGTCTCCATTTATTACAAAATCAAACTGACACTCCTCAAGGTGGCATTCAAGACCCTCCATCTCTCTACAATATCCAACCTGTTTTATTCCCTTCAACAAGAGGAATTTTCTGTTGCAGCTATAAGGCCCTCGCAGCTCCACAAACACATCATGCATATTTATTTTATGTCTATTTAAATCTGTTCTTTCTGTAGCCATCTTCACACAGCAAATCCTCTCCCTCCTACCCAAACCTTCTCCAGCTCAACTCAAGCACCATTCCCTCCACAAAGTCCTCCCAGATCATACAAATCCACACTACTTTCTTCCTTATTGTACGCTCATTTTGACAATTAATCTTATGCTGTTTTTAAATTACTATCAGCTATTCTCATACCAACTCTGTTAAAATTCTTAAAGTTAAATGGTTTACCTTTTATTTACTTTGTACTTCCTCAGATATTTAGTATGTCACTTGGTGAATAGTAGGCATTCAAAATATATGTGCTGTTTATAAAGACAGTCAACAAAATAATCTATCCTAACAACGTTTTTTACATGTGAAGAAATAGAGGACAAAAAGGTTAAATAACTATTTCAAAATCACATACAATTTGAGAGCCAAGTCCAAAACTCAAAACTCTGTGCTCTTCAAGTTGTAAAGACTCTGGCAGAAGGTCCTGAAAGGGTAGGCACAAGGATCCCTCCCCACGTAATACAGCTAAAGTCAGGATCCTTTGATTTAAAAAGTAGCTTGGATTCTGAGCATGAAATTATCATCATAGTGAAATGTAAAGTAAAATTTGGGCAAAAGTAGCCATGCTATTATGAAGGCTTTTGAAGGATTTATGTTTGTTTACTTTTTTAAACTGATGTACTATTATAAGAGCCATAACTGGAATAACCTCAAACATATATACTAATTAACTAATGTCAAATGACAGAATAACATACAAGGAGTTTTATCACGAAGGCATGACCCAGCCATCATATTTAATACTGCCCTAGCTCACAATACTTTATCTACTCCGCTAGAACATAAATGGCCATACAAATTCATACTAGTCAATCTATTTTCTAAAATATTTTGGAGGACAAAGTAGATAAATTCTTCTGATAAGATCACTAGTATAACAAGGAATCAGGTTCAACATGATACAATTAAAATTGGTTACCACAAAGAACTGCAATGTTGGGAGTGTTAGGAATTATTGAGTCTTTTAGCAAAAAAGGGTTTGCCCAACCACTATTGTAATGACACTGAAAACATTTATTTCTTAATGATCTCATCTGGAACACATTATATTTGACAGAACATAAATACATTCAAATATAATAGGCACATAAGGATTGCCAATTATGACTACCCTCTTCCACAAATAAAAAATGACTTTTGAGCACAACTCTGAAGTGTTTTTAATGCTTTTTAGAACTCTCTTTTTCCATTTAGAAAAAATCAACCACATACAATAGTTCATGGAAAATTCATTCAACCATCGTAATGAAAGAAAGCTATAAACTCCACTTCTGATCCATTTGAAAAAATTTAAATTTGGAGAGGACATCACTTCATTCTTAAAATCCCTACACACCAGAAATAAAATTCATTCTAAACTTTCATATTTGACAAATACAATAATATCAAACAGCAGCCCACAATTCCCTAAAGGAATGATGTCAATTGGTATTTCTTAAATTAATTCAGTGACCTACAATAATGTGAGTTCTTTATACATAATGTCTGTCAGTAGGCAATACAAAACTTCAGAATCACTTCTGGTGTCTGAACTCCAAAAAGCAAATAAAAATATATCTACAGTAGTTCCTTAGTTCCTACTTCACCTTGCATCTATTGCTTACAACCATCTCAGAAAAATTAAAATTACGCCAAGTATAGCTTGCTAGAACTATAATTCTACAAATTAAATACAAGTTTAATCAAGATTTCTGGTAATGTCTAATCAGTCATCTTTCTGGGCTAAGACACTAAAGTCTATGGAATTATTTTTACCAACTATGGTTTAGTGAGTTCACATGTGCTTACACAGCTTGTTTTTTTGTTACTTAACAGGAAGTGTGCAAGCACATTCTCAACTAAGATTTCTAAGGTCTCAAGAAATGGAAATGCTCAAATTTAAAGGATTTATCTGTTATCTCCAAACTCTCTTCCTCTACTTTCACTGCTCCTGAGTAAGTAGGTTCCCCAACATTCAGACTAGCTGAAAATTCGGGAACAAAATCTCCAACTACATCACGTAAGCAAATAACCCACACATCAGATTATGCCAAAAAAAAAAAAATTGCAAAAATGCACTAAAATTTTTTTATTAGAAAATGTATGTTACACTCAAATGTCTAAAGAGTTCTGAGCATTAACATGATTCTATATCATAAATTCTAGAGAATGGCTAATGAAACATAGTATCAGAGAAATAGTATGTATAAGACCAAAGGAGATTAGAATATTACATATTTAGATTTTTGCATGAATTATTCATCTAATTACAAATTTAAATGAAGCGAGGATAAACTTAAATTGTGACCTGAACACATTCTTTGAGTTTTCCTCCTACATCACTGGCTATTCCTTCTCATCTCCCTGGCTTTAAGTGTTAGGCTACCCCAGGATCCAGCTAGGGTTCAGGCCCAAGATCTCTTCTCTTTCTCTATTCACTATCTAGCTCAGAGGTCAGCAAGCTACTTCCTATGTGCCAAATCTAGCCTACAACCTATTTTTATAAGTAAAGATTTATTGGAACACAGACACACCCATTTGTTTAATTATCTGTGGCTCTTTTCACAATACAAGGGCAGAGCTGAGTAGCTGTAAGAAAGACTGCATTGTGTATCTGACCCTTTATAGAAAAGGACTGTCAACCCTTGTCTAGGGGATCTTGCTCAGATCCACAGCTTTAAATCTATACCCTGACCATTCCCAAAATTCTATCTTCAGTTCTGACTCAGACTTCATTCCAACTTCTCAGCCACACATCTAGTCTTGAATTTCTAACATGTACGAAAATTTAACATGTCTAAAACTGAAAATTTGATTTCACTCACCCCTGTCTGCTCCTAAGCCTTTCATGTCTCAGTTACACACAATTCCATTCATCAAATTGCTTAGGTCAAAAAGTTTAGAATCATCCTTGATTCCTCTCTTTCTCTCACATTCCATATCCCAAACATCAAAACATTATATCCTAAAATTGTATCCAGAATCTGGCCACTTCTTACTCACACTAATGCTACCACAAAAATTTATCACCTGGACTATTGCAGTAGCCTCCTTACTGGCTCTTTATTTCTGCTCTTGGTGCCTTATATTCTATTTTCACAGAGCATCCAGAATGATCATGGAATCCCACTGCTGAAATACTTCAAAGGCCATGCAGGGTTTGACCATCAAGGCCCTGCATGATCTGGCCCTGGTTATATTCTCCCCCTCTCCCTCTTTGGTTCCTCCATGTGGGTCTCCTTACTGTCAAGCATGGTCCTGTCCAGATCTTTGCACTTGCTGTTCTATCTGGAAAATTCTGCACCCCAGATATCTGGTTGGCTTATGTTCTCATTTTATTTGGGTCTCTGCTCAAATATTAATTCAAATTAGAGGCCTTCCTTAATCACTCTCTCTAAATGAGTGACTCCTGTCAGCTCTATATCCCTGCTCCAGTTGGATTCCCTGGGAAACAAACTCCAAGACTCAGATTTTCATGTATTTTGGGGAATGGCTGGAAGGAATGGCTCAGGAATGTCTGGAAGGGAGTAAAGGAAACAGGACAGGTAGAGGGAGAAGCTGAAGTGCAGTGCAGTTGTAACAGAGGCTCCCACCAATGCCAGAGGAAGCTCGAGTAAGAAGTTGTCCCAATTGAGGCAAGAGGCTGAGTCTTTGAGCCCACATACTGATGCTTTATGAGATGCAGCTTACTTCCCAGAGATGGGGCATAACCTTGGGTAAGACACATGAGAATGTGCTTTATGGAAATTAGGGAAATGCAATACTACTTTACACAGCTACAGAATAGCTATAATCAAAAAGACAGAAAGTAACAAACGTTGGCAAAGACGTGGAGAAACTAGAACCCTCATACATCACTGGTGGGAATGTAAAATGATATGCACACTTGCTTTGGAAAACAGTTTGATAGCTTCTTAAAAAAAAATTAAACACAAATTTATCACACAATTCAGCAATTCCACATCTATGAATCGACCCAAAAGAAACTAAAATATATGTCTACAGGAAGACTTGTAAAATAATATTTGTAGGGGCATTATTTATCATACCTAAAAAGTGCAAACAAGCCAAAAGTACATCAAATGATGAATAGTTTTAAAAAAATGGTGTACATCCATACAAAGAATGCCATCCAGCAATAAAAAGGAATGAAATACTCATACCTGTTACAACACGGGTGAGCCTCAGAAACATTATGCACAATGCAAGGAGCCCAACACAGAAAAGATCATTTATTGTATGATTCCCTTTAAATGAAATGCCCAGAAGGGGCAAATCAGTAGGGACATAAAATAGATTCTTGGTTGTCTGGGGCTGAGGGTAAGAAAGAGGAGGGACTGCAAATAGGCACAAAGTATTTTTGGGATAATGAAAATGTTCTAAAATTAGATCATGGTGATGGCTATGCAACTCTGTAAATTCACTATACATCATTGACTTCTATACTTAGCATGGCTGAATTTTATGGGTAAATTATATGTCAATAAAGAGATAAAAAGGAAAGGAACAAAAAAGATCATTAGCTAAGTGAATCTTAAATTAACTGTAATGATGATGACAGCTGATACTCACTGAGTTTGCTGGGGGTCAAGAATTGTTCTAAGAGCTTTACACATATTCTCATTTAATCTTTGCCACAAACCCATGAAATAGGAACTATTTCATCCCAGGTCAGAGATGAGGTAACTAAGGCACAGGGCAATTAACTACCATGCTCAGGATCATAGAAGTAAATATACTCAGAATATATTAATTAGCTTATACTGATAAAAATAAATCATTCTACCTTGAAATGCTAATTAAGAGCATTTACCTACATTACCAGCAAAACCAGAAGATACTATATGTGTATAAACATGGTAAGTTTACCATAAGTAGCATATTTAAGATTTTCCAATAAGTGACCAATTGCAATACTTCTAATCATCTCTACCAGCCATTGAAGCCAGTATTAAATATATGCTTATTTATAAGACAGTTTGGTCAGTAACTGGTGCATAATTATTGTAAACAAATACAAAGAATACCCATGACCTAATCTACTCAATGTTTTCATACACATACAGAAATACCACTGTGGTATATGTAAGTACAACTTTATTTGGAAAGAGTCATGCATAAACAAATACACAAACACATATACAAAGTCACACACACTCTAAAGATTTTTCTAGTGTAACATATCACACACTGAAAGCATATCATTGCTTCTATAAGTGAAAAGCACAATGGGACAAGATGAGATGACAGTGAGTTTTATCTTTTTCATATGAAAGTTTAGTTATAAATTTCACATGGCAGTAAACCAATACGAACGGAAAACCTGGGGATAATAACTTCTCCTGTATCTTCCAGTAAAACACTCAAATTTAGAGTTAGCTCTAGATAACAGAGCTGATAAATGAACTATCTTGCATGTAGTTAATATTTCTTTAAAAAACTAAGGCACCTCATATAAATGATCAGCAAGCCTATAATATTTGACAACAACATATTTTAAACAGTCAAATAAAACACAACACCCAGCCTGTAGAGGTAACAGGATGTGTAACTAAAACCACATTCACCTTCAATACTTGCAGGCTAAGACTGAAAAACCTACATCAGCATTTTCTATCTAAATGATATATCGATGAAAAGCTAGAATAAAAATGGTGCTAAAATATGTGCCATTTATAACCGAAAATAAATGTTTCTAAGTGCTGACAAGCTTCTGCCAGTTAAATTACTTTTATGTAGAAATATTTTCCCTCAATGTTTCCTCTAGTATTTTTATTAGGAAACTTTGTAATTAATTTATGTTCCAAACTAATAATTAAACAACTTTTTTGTGTGTTGGTTATACAAGTTAGTAATGTGTATATTTAAGGCATTCATTTAAAGTTGAAGAAACCATTCCATAACAGAAAATTAATTCCTACCCTTAATTCTCTCAGAGTATAACATGTCTGCCTAGCAGAAAGCAATGCATCAATAATAAATTTATGATTCAATATGGATATCAGCCCACAGCTAAAAATTCACAGATCTATATAACCAAGCACATTCAATAGTCCTCCTGGGTAACATATAACCATGAGTAACTCTCATAATTCAACACACACTATGGTAAGAACCATTACAATGGCATGTGTGCATTGTGAGTCCCAACCCATTTTTAAAAGAACCTGTAGAAGTTGTCAATGTAATGAATGAAATCACCAACTTATACAGCCCCCTCAAAAGAAGAAATGACCCAAAGGGTATCTTAACATCTGTGAAAAGAAATCTGTCACTTTTTTTTTAAAGATGTTGTTATAACAAATTAAATAATCCTTTTGGTCTCTGAAATCCCTGAAAATAAAAAGAAGCAAGCTTTATGTTACTGTGCATAAAAGTGACCAGATGCAATATTCAGGTTTAGAGCAACTACGTTCACTACAATGAATTTAAGTGGGAAAAATAACTATGCTGAACTACTACAGGATTGCCCTCCCGATCTTGTATGTAACTAGAAACATGGGCAAAATATACAAAGCTATTTGAGATAATGGACCAAAGCCAAGACAGGCCTGTGATTATTAAGAGAAGCGAAACAAATCAGGTGCTCTCTAAGAAAGCCCATATTTCATCCTAGAGACAAAGTCCAGAGTGTGGAATAGGGATGGGGAAATCAAAAAGACTCTCATAAGCTCTCATGAAATAAGCTGAGATACAGCGATTACTGTTTGAGGAGGCTGAGATGGCTGGAACTTGTGGGACGGAGTACTGGTGAAGAGGGAGCTATATAGAGAAAAAGCTTCAGTAACTGCATAGCAATTCCTGCAACGCATTGAACACCAATCTGTGCCACATAGGGTGAAACTCTAAGAGGCCAAGTGAAGAACAGCTAGAAGGGAAAGGCTAATTTCAGAATTCCCAGAATGGAAAGACCCTGTTGGATCTCCAGGGCATTCTGTAGAGACTCCACAAAGGTCATGCCTAGTACTGAGGCTAAACCAGCTCTGCAGGAAATACTACCCTAGACGTCCTTTAAAAGCATGAAAATGAGCCCCAAAATGTTCTAATCTGTAAGTAACTTAACCGAATACAGGAAAAAGCTTCGACACTAAAGAAAATCATAAAATTCAGCTAAATAACATAAATCATAATATTCAATATCTAGTAAAAAAAATTAGACACAGGCGAAAAAGGCAGGAAAATGTCACCTGTAACCAGGAGAAAAATCAGTCAATAAAAATAGATCCAGAATTAACAAAAATAATAAAATTAACATAGAAGGACTTTAAAACCGCGATTTAAATATGCTTAATAAGATTAGACACTTAAGGGAAAACATGAACATATTGAGACGAGAAAGTGAAAATGTTAAAAAGAACCAAATTAAATGTCTAAAGATTAAAAAACAATATTTAACATAAAAATTTCAACAAGTGGGATTATCAGCAGATTAGACACTGCAGAAAAAAATTTTCAGTAAAACTAAAGACATAGTGATATAAATTATCCTAACCAAAGTACAGAGGGGAAAAATATACAAAAAAATGAACATAACCTTGATAACATGTGAGACAATATCAAATAATTTAACATTGGCGTAATTACAGTCCTAAAAGGAAAGGTAAGAGAATAGGGTCAAAAAAATATTTAAAGAAATCACGCCTAAATTTTCTGAATTTAATAAAAACTACATACCTACAAATCCAAGTAGTTCAACAACGCTCAGGCAGAATAATCATAAAGAAAAACCATGCAAGACATGCTATAATCAAACTACTAAAACAAGTGATAAAAAGAAAATCTCAAAAGCAGCTAGGAAAAAGAAAAGGCACATTACGTACACAGGGACAAAGATGAGAATAGCACAGATGTCTCATCAGGAACTATGCAAACCAGAGGAGATGAAATGATATTTTTAAAATGCTGAAATAAAAAACTGTGAAACTAAAATTCTATACCCAGCCCAAACGTCCTTCAAAAATGAACACAAAATAAAGGTAGAGCTGTTGTTGCCAGCACAGCTGCATTTTAAGAATGTTGAAAGAAGTTCTTCAAGTAAAAGAAAAATAATACCAAGACGAAAACATGCATCTACATAAAGGAATAAAGAACACTGGAAAGAATATATATGTGATAAACACAAGACTTTTTCTTAATTTTTAATCTCTTTAAAAGAATTCATTGTGTATAGCCAAAATAATATTGTGGAGCTTATAAATCTGTAAAAGTAAAATGCATGACCACAACAGCACAAAAGATGGAAGGGAAAACTGGATGTATACTATCGTAAGATGATTATAAGTAAAATGCATAAAATTATTTGAAGGCACACTGTGATGAGTTACTAATACATACTGTAAACTCTAGAGTAACCACCAAAAGACAAAAGAAAGAGGAGTGGCCAATAGTGGAGATAAAATGGTATATAAAATTACTCAATTATTCTAAAAGGTGGCAGAAAAAGAAGAAATTATAAACAAACAAAAAATAGACAAAGAGAAAATGAACAGCAAGATGGCAGATTTAAACCCAACCATATAGATAATAATATTATACATAAATAATCTAAACTAGCCTCTCTACTAAGACTCCCAGGAAGAAATAAGACCTAATGCCCTAAGGCACTTATTACATGCAAAAACTTAACTTCTCTATGCACCCAGATTGGCACTTGCCTTGTCCCATCCTCAAGAAAATTGGAAAAACATTCATTCAAATCATTTTCTGTAGAGCTTAATTCTCATGCAGAAGCCTAGCTAAGCAAGGCTAGTATACATACAATATAAGGACATAGGTTGCCATATTGTAAGTAAAACAAGACCGAATGTATGCTGCATAAATTAAACACAAATTAAACATAAAAACACAGAGATGTTAAAAGTAAAATGATTTTCTAAAAAAGATATATCATGCAAAACACTAATCATAAGAAAGCTTGAGTAACTACATTAATATCAAAATAGATTTCAGAACAAGGAATATTACCAAGGATAAATATGGGCGTTTCATTATGATAAACGAGTCAATTCATTAAAAATACATAAGAATCCTAAATATACATGCACCTAATAACAGATCTTCAGAACACATGAAACCAAAACTAACAGAAGTGAAAAGAGAAATAAACAAACCTACAATAATACTTGGAGATTTCAACACTCCCTTCTCAGCAATTGAAAAAACAAAGAGACAAAAAAAATCAATAGGTATATAGAATATTTGAGTAATACCATCAACAAACTTGACCTAAATGACATGCATAGAATGCTCCATCAAACAACCACAGAATACACGTAATTTTCCAGTGCACATGAAAAATTAACCAAGACATCATACACCAGGCTCTGAAAAAAACAAAAAAGAAGCCTCAATAAATTTTAAAGTATTGAAATCACTCAGAATACTTTCTTTAATCAATGGAATTAAACTAGAAATCAATGAAAGAAAAGAAAAGGAGAGAAGCCCCAAAATATTTGGAAATCAAACAGTATACTTCCAAATAACCAATGGAGAAAAGAAATCACAAGAGAAATTTAAAAATACCCTGAAGTGAATGAAAACAAAAACACAACATATCAAAATTTGTGGGAGAAAACTAAAGTAGTGCTCAGAGCAGTGCTTCACAAAATGTGCCACACATTAGAATCACTGAGGAAGTCTTCGAATATCCCATTGTACCCCATACCAATTTAAATAATTAAATCAAAATGTCTGGGGTTGGGAAATAGGCATTAGTATTTTTGAAAGACTCTTAGGTAATTTCAACTTGAAACAAAATGTGGGAGCCACTGGTTTAGAGACAAATTTGTAGTTATAAAAAACATAAATTTCTACCTTAAAAAAGTAGAAAAAGTACAGCAACTTAAAAGACATTCATAGAAAAGCAGAAATAAAAAGTAAATAAACAAGGAAATTGAAAACAGACAAATCAAAAGCTGCTTTTTTTGAAAATATTTTTTAAAGTGATAAACCTCTAGCTAGAATGACCAAGGGAATAAAATAGAGACGACACAAATTATAAATAGCAGAAATAAAAGAGAAGACATTCTACACATGCTTCAGACAAAATAATAAAGGAATATTATGAAGAATTTTATACCAATATCCTTGCTAACTTAGATTAAATGGATAAATTGCTTGAAAGACACAAATTACAGAATTGACTCAAAAAGAAGGCCATCATCAATCTCAAAAATCAAATTTACAACTAAAAGTCTTCTCAGGAAGAAAATTCCAGGACCAGATGGCTTCACTGGTAAATTTTACCAGATATTTAAGAAAGAAATGAGACAAATCCTACACAAGGTTGTTTAGAAAAGGGAGGAAGAAGGAATACTCCCCAACTTATTTTATGAAGCCACCACACTGCCAAAACCAGATGGACATTATAGAAAAAGAAAATAGACCCATATACCTCAAAAATACAAAGATCTTTAACAAAATATTACTAAATCAAATCTAGCAATATATAAAAAAGGATAATACATCATAACCAAGTATAGCTTATCCAGGAATGCAAGATTGGTTTAACATTAAAAATCCAATCAATGTGATTCACCATACCAACAGATTAAAAACAAAGCCATATGACCATCTTGATAGTTGCAGAAAACCATGTGACAATATTCCATACTCATTCTTGATTAGGAAAACAAAACAAAACCTCTTAGCAAAGTAGATAGAGAAAGTGTGCCGTTATCAACTTCTTCCCTGTCAGCTCCACATCTACCCTTCATTGCCCTGTTTTGTGATACTGGAGCTGGACCCTGTATCTTTTCTTCTTTGCCAGGTGCCATGACATTAAGTTTTGTCAGTAGAGGGTGTTAGAGGAACACTGCAGGAGGAAAGGACTTCTCTTTCTGGTCCCAATATGCTTTATTCTCTTCTTGCTCCTGTGGCAGCCAGCAGCATTGGGGTAACCAGTGGCCTTCACCTCCCAGCAGCTTTCAATAGCACCCCCATGAGCAACTTCCCAGTGAGTTCTACCACCACCCGAGGTAGTTTCCCAGCAAGTCTCAGAGCTGCCCCAATCAATAGTTTCCCAGAAAGTTTTAGTAGCACCCCATGAGTATCTTCCCAGTTAATTCTGCCCATTCCTCGAGGGTTGGCTTCCTCCACCACTCACCACAGAAGTAAGAGAGAATAAAGCACACTGGAACCAGAAGGAGAAGCCCCTTCCTCCTACCCCTGCAGGAGGTTTCCAACTAAGCTTCTGTGACACCTCCACAGGCAACTTCCCAGCAAGTCTCAACAGGACCCAGACAGTGGCTTCCTGAATAAACGAACCATGGTACATCCATACAATGGGATACTACTCAGCAATAAAAAGAAATGAGCTATCAAGCCAAGAAAAGACATAGAGGAACCTTAAATGCATATTGCTGAGTAAAAGAAGCCAGGTTGAAAGGATACATACTGTATGATCCTAACTATATGATATTCTGGAAAACTGAAACTACAGAGACAGTAAAAAAAAAAAAGACCAGTGATTGCCAGACATTCAGGGATAGGGAAGGAGAGGTGAGTAGGTAGAACATGGGATTCTTAGGGAAGTGAAACTAGTCCACTTGATATCGTAACGGTAAATACACCTTATTATACATTTGTCAAAACCCATAGAATTGAACAGTGCAAAGAGTGAACCCTAATGTAAACTACGGACTTGAGTCAACAATATTGTATCAATATTGGTTTATCAATTTTAACAAATGTACTACACTAATGTAAGATGAGAATAATAAGGGAAACTGTGTGGAGAGATGGGGGGTATATGGGAACTCTGTACTTTCTGGCCAATTTTCCTGTAAACCTAAAACTTCTCTAAAAAACACAGCCTATTAATTTTTAACACACACATTTTAAAAATTTTACATAACTTCTGTGGGGTAGGCAGAATTCTAAGATGGCCACCAAGATTCCTGCCCCTGGTGTACACACTCTGCATAATCTCTTCTTCTTGAGGGTGGGAAGGTACATATATGATAGTTTACTCCCTGTATTAGATCACATTATCTGGCAAAGGTAAAGAGATTTTACAAATGTAATTAAGGTCCCAAAGCAGCTGACTTTGAGTTTATTAGAGAAGATTGTTCTGGGCTGATCAAGTGAGCCCTTAAAAATGACTAGGCCTTTCCTGAAGGAAGAGCCTCAAAGCCTGGGAGAGATGCTCCTGTTGGCCTTTAAGAAAAGGGCCTCTTGAGGGGCTGGCCCTGCAGCATAGTGGTTGAGTTCATGCGGCTCTGCTTCAGGGGTCCAGGGTTCGCAGGTTCAGATCCCAGTCAGGGACCTAGCACCACTCATCAAGCCATGCTGTGGCAGCATCCCACATAAAACAGAAGGAGATTGGCACAGATATTAGCTCAGGGACAATCCTCCTAGAGCAAAAAGAGGAAGATTGGCAACAGACGTTAGCTCAGGGACAATATTCCTCACCGAAAAAAAAAGACGGGGGGATGCCTTTTGAAGAGATCATGGAGCAAGGCAGTCTCCAGACAGCAGCTTGAAAAAAAATTGGGACTCAATCACACGACCCCAAGAAGCTGAATTATGCCACCAACCACAAGAGCACGGACGAGGACCCCATGAGATCGCAGTCCAGCCAAGACTGATTTTAGACTGTGACAGAATACGGCTATGCCAAACCCAGGCTCTTGATCCATGAAAACTGTGAGATAATTAATTGACGCTGTTTTAAGCCACTAAGTTCATGGTAATTTGTTAAGTAGTAATAGAAAACTACTACAGACTGTTACCTTCAAGCCAATAAACCACCAAAGTTAACAAATTAGGCTAAAAGAAGGCATTTGGGGTTTTTGTTTATTCTGAAAAATGAACTGAATTTCATAGTCATAACAAATGTACATTATTTTTCATATAGCTGGCATTTTACATTTTGAAAAGAATAAAATGCAAGAGCAAGTCCACCAGGAAGTAACTATTTAAAATGCTACTTGGGATTTTTCAAATTGTTACCAAGCAATAATTGAAAAAATATATATACATAGGCATAAATACAGGTTCTGACCCCACAAAAGTGTGAAGAGAAAACAGAAATTTTAAAGTCTGCAAATAAAACATGTCATGAGTCCTGGATTTCTGAATAGAGATTTTATATAATTTTCATAAACAGAGTCAATGTTCATCTTTTTCTATGTGCCAATCTCTAGAAAAAAGTGAGATCCAGCCTAGTGAAACAAGAGATTAAAAACAAAAAGCCGTTACACCATGATGAAATACATCTTATATTACATAATTTTAAATTCTGCTGAGGCTCACCAGTTTTTTTAAAAAAAATATATTCTCTAATAGGGAAGGGAATATTGAAAATGTAATATCCAAAGATTTTTATGACTTTTCTTCTATAACTCATAGATAAAAAGGGTATTTGATTTTTGTTTGCTTTCTTTTCTTTTCCTATCAAATTACAGTTAAAAAATATCAGTCTCATAGATAGGAAGTTTTCTTTTTTGTCCAACCTTATCATTGTATGATTCATCCAACTAAATTAAGAGCATGTGTATTAGACTAGCTTATTAACATTAAAAATTAACATTAAAAAATACAGGGAAGTTCATATGTGATGTAGCACACAAAGGGGTATAAAAAGTTAATGAATGGGAATAGGAGTCGGGGGGACTGAAATTTTGGTAATATTTAAGTAACCTAAACCTGAGGAGTACTGAATAGGTACAAAAATGTTTATGGTCAATCAAGGTTTAGAACTGGTTAGGAAAAATTAGTGAAAGTTATAGTTAAATTGTATTTAAAAGTTATTCTAATGGATAAACAAAAAGTAGTATCTCCATACAATGGAATACTATTTAGCCTTAAAAAAGACATAAAGTACCAATACATGCTACAATGTGGATGAACCTCAAAAACATCACGCTAAGTGAAAGAAGCCAGAAACAAAAGGCCACATGTCATATTATTTCATTTATATGAAATACTCAGAATAGGTGAATCCATTTTGGGTGTGGGGGTCTCCTTTGAAGATGATGAAATGTTTTGGAACTAAACAGAGATGACACAACATTGTAAATGCCAATAAAATATTTACTTTAGTTTATTTTATATTAAGTAAATTTCATCTCAATTGAAAAGAAAGTTAATCTGGTCAGTCTAAATATTACTTACAATTATTACATGTAGATGTACAGAAAATATCTATTCCAAATTTTCTGTCAACATTCAACTGCGCAAATAAAAATCACTAGTACATGAATGGAAAACCATGACCTATCCTATTAAAAGTACACATTGAAACTTTATACACGGTGCTTCAAAGGTTACCTGTTCACTGCACTAACAATAATAAAAATTTTCTATCCTGTTCTAGGCATATAGTAAAATTTGTAAAGTTTTTCAGAAAATTATATGTAATGATATGCCATAGTGGCAGTTCACATAACTACTAAACAATATGCATGCTTTCTTTGTTCTGCCAATTAAACATTCATGAATTAATGTCAAACGCCATGTCATAGCAGACCAGATTTAGCTCAAATTTTGGAATCTGGTTTTGACCACTAGGATTAGCAAACTAAGCAGTGAAATGGAATATTAGCATGTCAACCAAAAAATCTGCTTTCATTTTGTTTTTGGAAACACTTTATTAAATTTCTAAGAGAAAAATAAAACATGGTACTTCATACCAAAGGTTCAAACCTCACTTGGAAAACATACATTTTCACTCATAATTTAAGATATTTCAATGTGATTGGTTCAAGATTATTTTCTAGCAAGACAATCAAAGTATTCCAACCAGAAGAAACACTTTAAAGGTGTTTTTCAGTTTAATACAGAAAGATCTACAAGCATAAATCTTGTCTATAATTATGAGAATTGCCTACTTTGCTCAATAGGCAATAAATATATCACATGTAATATACAAATTTAGGTCACAATTGAGACCTTAATACCTAAATGATATCATAAGTTAAGCATAATATGATACAATACATGGTATCTTTAATAAAATTAAATGACTAATTTTACATAAAAGTAGTAATAAAGTAGATGCTAACCTGCACTGTCCAATACAGTAGCCATTACTCACGCATATCTATTTAAATTTAAAGTAATTAAAATTACATAAAATTAAAGATTCATTTCCTCAGTTGCACTAATCACATTTCAAGCATTCAAGAACCCCATGTGTCTAGCAGCTACCATATTGAACAGCACAAATTCCCATCATTGCAGAAATAGCACTGGTTCAACAGAGGTGGATTTACCACAAATTAGCCTCATGAAGCTTAAGCTTCAAGGCTCCTCACTTGAAAAGGTCCCTTCAGGGACCTGGAAGAGGCCTTAGCATTGTGTTCTCATACTTGTGTATTTTCATAAAATTTGCAAAAGTAAGATGTTGTAACCATATAAATATCTTTCTCTTTCCACGCCAACTTCCCCTACACCACCCTTCCTCTTATGTCAGACAATGGGAGTCATAGTGGGCAAACTAGGGGTCCACCAATCAGGAAGGTGAATTGGTGATACATTCAGTTTGGGTCTAGTGGGATATATCTATGTGGTTCTCAGTCATTTCCACATGTAGTTAATGTTTGCTGTCTGTTCCAGTGTCGGAATGGATTCTAGGAATTCACCGTTTTCCCACTGCACCAACTCACCTGGAGTCATGAAATGAAGGTACAAAGTCAGAGGTCTATGAAGACATGAATGTGTCCCACGGCAATGAGAACCAGAGATATATGGTAAGTGCAGGAGAAACCAAATCAGAAGTGCACACAGCTAGAAGCTAGTCTATAGATAGTTCTTCCAACCATGAGATATGAAATAGCATAAGCAGATAATTCAGTTTTCAATCAATGCCTAGTCAAATCAGAAGTTTTCTCATTAGGAATATAGTTGATGATGCACATATAATTATAAATGTATCATACATTTATTTTTTTCTTTTTTGATGGGACCCACAGGAAATAGAACTTCTCAGAAACCCTGTGTTTTTTAGAGCATAAACCCATAGTAGTTCCAAAATACTGAGTGTGTCTGTGAGTAAAGCAGTATGTTTTATACACTTCAACCATCAATAATAGAAACAAAAGTTGATTAGCCAGGCTACAGGAAAGACTAACTTATCTTTCTAATCTCTCTGTAGGAAATCATATTATAAAAGCATTGTCATAGGGAGAGACAAAGACTATACATCCTATAGATACAGAAAAAAGTAGTTTAAAAGTGCGATCAGCAGCTTAAAAATGTTATTTTTCTAAATATTGTTATGAGTATGTCACCGGCCAACTTTTTTGAAATCTGTAATCTGTTGTGATTTCTTTTTTCATTTTAAATAAATATTGACTATTGTATCTAAATTTGTATTTGTAATTGTAATTCCCCACAAAAGGCCCATATTTCAGGTCCCCAACAAAACCTTGATCTATCCCTGATGCTAGGAAATTATGTCTTGATTAAAATATATACTTACCAATTAGCAATCTTTACACTTTTATTTCTTCATTCCACACATGTTACATACCCCATTCAATACCCCAGTCACAGCACTGTCACTGAATCCCAGGAATTAAAAGGGTTAATCTGAAATACATCCCTTCCACTCACTCTGGACCTTATCTCATATCTCTTCTACCTTCAGTGCAAAAAAGCTCACATCTTACTAGCACTAATACAAATACCATTCTTAGTAATTAGGTTCTATTGAGTGCCTTTGAGTTGTGTACCGCTAATGCCAGGAAAGTTCTTAATACAACTACAGTTATAGTTATTCAAATGACCAAGACTTTTCCTTGATTAAATAATATATTGAACCAAATGCTAGCCTGACAATACCAATTCATTTAAGAACATAAAAAACAAAAATTTGGGTCATCTAATTACATTCAGAAAATGTTCTGAATGATACCAACATTTGTAAAACCACCTTGAAGTATTATAAGAATGTACTTGCAATATAAATATAAAAATGCCCAATAGCTAAATGCCATTTATGCAAACATTCCCTGTTACATTTTATTTATATTTCATACACTTTACACTTCATTAAGTCATACTTCAAATAACCTAATTTCTCATTATTGTATTGCAAAGATATTCTCAGTCTGAAATTACATCAAATAAATTGTAAATCAAATTTCTGAAAGCCACAGCCATAGGTAGAAATCAAATGAAATGCCTAATTTCATACAAATGGCTAAAGCTTTAAATGGATTGCATTCATATAACTGCCCAGGCATACTTATTCAGAAGTGTTTTTGTTGCTGCCTCCTGTAGCTGTAGAATAAAGTTATTCTAATATATGAATAATATATTGGTAGTCAAGGCAAAAAGACTTCAACTGAATAAAAAAATTAGAGGTTATGTTTTAAAAATTAACTGAATTTAGACTTGGAATATTCATATTCTAGAAGTTCTGTTTCTCTGATTAACCCTGATTGATAGACTTACTAAAGATAAAAAAGAAAAAACTTCTTAACTAAGAGGATTGGAAATAGATAACTTACCACCCTTACCCAAAAAACTTTCTATTCATAGAGACAGAAGGTGGAAGGGTGGTTGCCAGAAGCTGAAGGGAGCTGAGGAATGAGGAGTCACTGAGTTACCGTTTAATTCCCAGACTTTCAGTTTGGGAAAATGAAAATGTTCTGGGGATGGATGGTGGTGACGTTTGCACAACAACGAGAATGCACTTAATGCCACTGAACTGTACACTTAAAATGGCTAAAATGATGCATTTTACATTAGGTACATTTTACCACAATAAAAAAATTTTTGTTTTAAAGTAATTATAAGTATACATTTATACTTATAATTATAAGTAAACATTTTTATGTTTATTTTTTCTTTTCTGAGATCCCACCTTAATTGAAAAGTACTTCATTATAAATAATGGAAACTAAGTACTTAAGTTGGCCAAAGTCACAACCAATAAAATGGAGAAAAGAAAATCAGTTTTCTGACTTCTGGTTCTACGAACTTTGTTTTCCACTAACATACAAATTGAGAGATCACGTAAGAATTTCCCAACCTCTCTGACCAAGAATGGTTATTTTTAAAACAAATAAAAATCTATCTGTAGAAGTAGAGGTACAAGTGCAACTTTTTTAAAGGAAAAGATAGCTAAACATACTTATGATCACACTGAGCATAAACAGTTGATGGGGAGGGGGGGCAAGTGGTTGACAGCCACGTAAGTCAGTGTTTCAGTGGTGGACAGAAAGTAGTTAAGTCAACAGTATGAACATTCAATCAACGTCGGAGAATCTGTCTTATATACTGCAACATGTCCTGTCTTCTGTAAAACCCATTCCCAAATTCTAGGATGCATGATTTTTTTTTAACTGAATTCTGATTCATTAGAAGTTAATGTTTACAAATCTAAGTAGCATCTGCAGAAGCTTATTTACAGTAAGGTACTTTCTACTGATCACAGTATCTCCAGCATCTAACACAGTGTTACATAGTAGGTAGACAATAAATACTTGTCTAATTAGCATGGAAGGAAGGACCGAGGGAAGGAGAGAATGAAGGAAAAGAAGGAAGAGATGGAAGTGGGTTCTGTAGATTCCAACAACCCATCAACTAGTACTCAGCGTTTGCCTGTACTATGCAGAAAAAGAGAGACAGGCTAGAGACTAGAAGTAGTTGATAAACTGCGAGGGCCAGTGCCCAGACTAAGCTGTGCTACTTCGTAGATTTTACTGGTGAAGTCTTTCTCTATTACCTAAAGATTAGAATTTAAATATATTAGTGGTATATACAAAGTATCTGAATAACACTTGCGATTTGTTACATCTGTATAACCATACATGATGTATGACTAGACTATTAAAAACTACATTTTCAATACAGAGACTCTTAATACAAGTAATTTTATACATTCCAAGTTATTTCTCTTCATTATACAATAATTAAAACTTTTTGTGTACTCTCATCAACACTTTATAATAGATCATTTTAAAAAGCCAAATATTAAGCAATTCTATCACAAAAGCAAAACATCTGAAACAACTGCCATATTTTGACTTCTAACCTTAGTAAAATAGGTGCTCATTTGGGTAACAGGATTGTGTCACTTTTGCTGACCACCAGGCAAAAACCTCTGTCAAGTAACTTTCAGGTTTATACAGTCTGAAGCCATTAGCAGCAATTACAAGGCTTAATGGAATGCTAGCTGTGTGTACTCCTGGCATTCCCCTAAATCCATGTCATTAGTCATTTCATGAAGTCATTTTAGCTTTCCTTCAACTGCCCTCTCAGGTTTTCCAGCCATCAATTTTAAGATCATTTCACACAGCAATTCTTCACCTTTCTATGATTTTCACTTAAACATTTACATACTTTGATTCTTTAAGGAAGTCATGTTTTGGTAAAAATTATCTGTAGTGGCGGGGTGGGAATCAGAAAAATGATTGCCTGTGGGGTGTAAGGGCAGAGGTTGACTGACAATGGACATGAGGAGACCTCCTAGGGCAATGGTAATGTTCTCTATCTGGTTAGAAGTTTGGGTTACACAGGTATACACATATGTCAAAACTCAGCAAATGTTCACATAAGATTTATGCATGTCCACTGTATTTAAATTTTACCTCAAGAGGAAAAAAAAAGTGTATACTATTATTGAACTCTAGTTAATGATATGCACGCTGAAGTATTTAGGGGGAAGTGCCTGCAATTTACTTTGAAATGAATCCTAAGTAAATAAGATAGATTGACGGTTGAATAGATGGATAGGTATGTAACAGAAAAATGTTTGCTAAAATGAGTGGTGAGTATACAGATGTTCACTGTAAAATTCACCTTCTCTAGGTTTGAAAATTTCCATAATAGAACATTTTTAAATTTAAAAAGTCATTTCTTCATAATCCTTTCACTTTAAAATTCACCCAGTAAAGAAAGAGGAATCAGCAAGTGTTCCCAAAGATTTTGAACCATGATTTAGTTACCCCCTTGCTTGAACATTTCATGTATCTATAAAAATTGATCCAAATAGGGGCTGGCCCCGTGGCTGAGTGGTTAAGTTCGCGCACTCTGCTGCAGGCGTCCCAGTGTTTCATTGGTTCAAATCCTGGGCGCGGACATGGCACTGCTCATCAAACCACACTGAGGCAGCGTCCCACATACCACAACTAGAAGAACCCACAATGAGAAATATACAACTATGTACTGGGGGGCTTTGGGGAGAAAAAGGAAAAAATAAAATCTTTAAAAAAAAAAAAAATTGATCCAAATAGTTAAAACTGAATAAATTCATGTTAAGTTAATTAAATGCATAACTTACTCATCCATTCCACAAACACTCGTCAAACACCTTCTATGTACTAGAAGTCTCTAAGTGCTAAGAAAAACAACTTATTTGTAATACAAGGTGATATATATTATTACAGGAATACGGCTGGCAGGGCATTTTCTGGACCATGAAGGATGAGTAAAAAGTTTTCCAGATGGAGTACAAGGAGGAGAAAGTTCATTCTAGAGTGTGGAAAATTGCGTAAGTAAGCATATAATAGAGAAACTTTATTTTACAGGTAAAAATAAATTATATACTTACGGTAGTTGCTTCTTGAATGTATCAAAATATCTAAAATAGATGTACATACATTAGATCCCTCCTTTCACTATCTTACATACTACTTTTCGAAGATTCTTCAATCTTTTCAGTCACCAATACAATCTAAGTGCCTCTTGCTTACCATTGAACCCAAGCTACAAGTATTTTATTTTAAATAATTAAAGGTATGTCTACAGTTGATTTTATTACTTCATAAGGATTTTTTCCATAACAAGTTTTACGTAGAACTCACTTTGGGAAATACTGCTTTAAAGTCTTGAAATCCCAAGAGTGAATACTCAAGGATTAGAAAGGCTTCCTAGACCAGGCAGCAAATAAAAATGCAAGTCTCTCACACAGCAACTCAGCTCACTGTAAAATGCACAGAGGACAAATATCAAAGTACTGTCTAAATTGTCTACAATCTACTTAGATATTTTAAATATTTTATATCTTCCTTTTTAAGGCATGTGGATGGTCCCATTTCCTTTAATGAGTAGTTTGCCTCTCTAAATAAGTTAAGCAAAATTCTAGTACATGTGGGTTTACTTCCATATACCTTATCATATGCAAAATGTAGTAACACTATGTATCTCATATGCTTACTATGAAGATTAAACGCAATTTTTAAAAAAAATGAAAAGCAGTTAGTGCTTACTGTTCAATAAATAGTAGTCATTAATAATGAAAATAGTTACCCATATACACATTCATGCAATTGCACAGACATGCTTTTTAATCTGGGTCATGAGCTAAGGTGAGTCAGAAGTCATCTTCTCTTTTGAGTTTAGTTACACAGTCCTAACTCTTCGTCTCTTTGCATTGCTGACCACTTCAATGTCGTGAGCGCTTTTCATTTGCCCCTTTTCAGATCCAAACTCCTTACTTCACTGCTCACCCAAGACTGGCACTCTTTACAGAGTTCACCAGCAAAGACCTTAGAAATCTTCTATCATTTATCTGTTAGTGGCTTGGAATAGAAATATAACTGGACCTTCACCTCAAGTTTTCCTCTAAAAATATTCCAAGTGACTGAGTTGGGCAAGAGGTCAGACTCAAGATGCTGTGTAATTTGTTTGAAACCATTTTCTACAGGTACCTTCAAATGATCCCTAGGCTGGATGAGATGTTTTGTTCTGAGGGACTCTCAGAAAAGTCAGTTAGGAAAGGTAATATTAGGGGAGTTCTTAAGACTGAACACTGCATTAGCAAAGAGGATGAAAAACATTCAGAGATTCTAAGGAAAAGAGATTTCTAGGATGAAAAAAAATAGACAGCCTGATTTCATTTGTTAGCACATATAGCAATGACTGTTACTATTTAATAGAAAACTACATTATTACTTTGAGAGAGAAAGAAGTGAGAATTTGCAGCTATACTTTGAGATGCAATTAAGTGATCCAAGTCAATAAATCTTAAACAGAAAGGGTTATTTCTGAGCAGAGAGCCATAATAGTCGGTAAATTTGGGAACAACCTTGCAAAATGACCTTTACTATTGATCAGTTTATTAATCTCCATGTTATGTTTCCACTAAGCAAAAGATATTCTTCATGTTTACTATTAAATTATAAATGTAGCCCAACATATCATAAAGACTTAAAAACAGTTAAATCTTCTTTAATGCCATAAGAACAAATACAGAGCCTAAGGCTCAGTTCTATTAGGCAAGTCCATAATACTATTTTCTGCTCATGAAACATGTTGAATTTAAGATACAGGTGTGAATCTTGTTTTGCTGGAATGTTAATTAGTCATTTAAAAATCTGAATGCTATTAGTACTGATTTCCACTTTTCATCTCTCATGATATGTTCTTGATACAAATGTAGGCTCTGAGCAGCTGCACTCACACTGTCCTCACTGGCTAAGTCCTGTGAGCAGATTGCATGCATTTCAATCTTCACATTGATTTTTTTTATTTGCAACATTCTAAGAGAGTGATTTTCTTTATTATTCCCTGAATTTCAATCTTAAAGAAAATGACAGGGCAGTTAGGACTTTACTTAGCAAATAAGTCACTCTGCCTTGCTCATCTACAAAAAAATAAATAAGTAAATAGATGCTTGGTTTCTTATCTAAATGAGAAACACATGAGGCAGTAGAAAAATGAATACTGAAAATGTCAAAAGAAACAGATTTCAATAATAATTTTTTAACGTAATAAGAATAAAGAGAAAAACAATTTTATATACAAAATTTGAATATCTAAAAATACTTAGGTGAGTCCCTAAGGCCTAAAAAAACTTTACAAAAAGGTTCCTTTATAGTGGCCATAGTGGCCATGTATCATTCTTTCGTTTTCCACAAGTACTTAGGAAAGCAGTATGTCCCAGATTTTAAAAGGAAAAAATAAAACTTATCAAGTGTTTTGACAAATAGAAAGTATCTGATAAAACATTGATAGATGGGTGAGTGGGTGGATACACAGGTAAATGTATGAATAGACGCTCAGAAGGACAGGTGAATGGATAAATAAGCTGCTTTCTGTAAAAACCATGCAATCTTTCCTTTCTTCTTGCACTAGGTAATACCTGTAGATGAGCTTAATCTGGGGCCTTCAATGAGCTTCAGGTGGGGGTTTATGAATCTCCAGGATCTATAATGGAGGTGGATGCACACTGATATTAGTACACACATGAATGTGTGTGCAAGAGACAGAGGGTGTGAGTGTGTGTAGACATCCACTCATGCACTTATTTCTGAGGTAGGGATTAAGAGCTTCTTAAAGGTATTATGATGTAGAAGAAAGTTAAGGCCCACTATTAGACAGTATTTTACATGTTTAATTAAATGGTAGGGTAACACTAGGTAGTCTTCTCAAAGCTGGGGAGCCATGCTAAGAATTTCAAGAAAACCTTAAGACAGATTCAAACTCCAGGTGCTCATTAACCATAGAGCTCTTAGCTACCCTAAAGAGGTTGGAAATTACCTTAATGTAAGACTCTTTCTTTAAAAATGAAATTAAAATCCTAAATGGGCACTGACAGTTCTCTAAGTTTAGCTTTAATAAGACTGAAGTTAGGACACAAAAATTCTCAGGTATCAGCATTCAGTACCTTTGTGCAGGGAAAATTCTTCACAGCATGGCCTGAGCTCCCACAATATGCCTTAAGATAACATGCAGACATGTAAAATCATCTCGTTCTTTATTAGTATACAAACACAAAAAGGGCTCCTTCTTCCTCTGATCTCCAGAAACAATTAACCTGCTCTTTTTTTTAAAAGTCTACTTTGCCAGAGTCTTTCACCTAAATCAGAAGAAGGAAGGTCTGAGTTTAAGGAAGCTGGCTGGGCAGCTTGAAGAAGCAAACTTTCCACACAGGGATTGGGAAGCTCCGACCTCAGATGGTGCTAGGCATGGTTTCTGAATTGAGAGCAGCCGGATAATATCTATCTAGGACTTAACAAAAGCACTGAAAGTCAGCTAAAAAAAGAAAACCAACATGGCATCCCTGATTTCCTATTTATCAAACATCATCCTTTCACAATAGCCCAGAAGAATTAAGGATTTAAAGATTCACATCTAATTGAACTCCACCCCAGATGAACAGTCTGTATTTCTTAATTTGAAACTCCAGCAGCTAAATTTTGCCTTTCAAAAGCAATAGAACCTTAGAGAAATGATACCTTCCTGGGGATCCCTTTGAGCTTTTCACAAACATTTAACATGGTGCAAATAATTTCATAAGTTTCTTTATTGGATTTATCAGTTCACACTTTCAGAAATGCAGACCCAAGAATCAAATTCATAAGAGGAGAAGGACGACACGGTATTGGGGAAAGTATGCTGGACCAGAATTAAATCAGAAGGCTTAGGGCCTCAGCTCTAAAACTAGTTGGATGGAGGTTGAGTTCCTGGGCAAGAACGACCATAACGCAGTCGTGTTTCAGTAGCTAATGTCACTGCTATACAAAGTAAACATAAAGGAACCCACTATGTCCTTGAATTACTCTACTTCTTGTCTGTCTGGCTTTATCCCATAAATAACGAAGCCCTGCTTAAGACTGATTAGAACATTATAACTGAAAAAAAAAATACACACCAAAGTGAAATTAGAGAATACTTAAGATTGGGATACTGGAAATTAATAAGGTAAGGAAAATGTATTTGATATTTTCACAATTTCTGCAATATTCCTCCTGAATAAGCTAAACGACATAGTCCAAAAACTACTGCTATTTTACCTAAAAATAACACACACTAAAATATTCTTCCTTCTTTCTTTCCCAGTAGGAAAAAAAGATATTTTAAAAAGCACATAAACATAAATTTTTAGGGAAAGCTAAAGATATCATCAAGTATGCCTTTTAGCCTGGTCCAATATTTTTTTGAAATCTAGGTTTCTAACAGATTTATTGTTCGGAGAATATCTGTTGTGCTAGCCTATAGAAGAGATAAACAATTGGAGATAAAATTCTTATACTTTACACCAAAACTTCCTTAATTTACCAGATATTACATCTCCAAGCCAATATCCTTACTTTAGCAAGCCAAGTAAAATCAATCACTTGGAAAAGTAGTGGGATAGCTATTTTATAGTATTTATTTTTAAAAAATAATAAGCTTTGTTTTAAGAGACCTAAGTGGTGTAACCAAGGATTTTCCTGGATGCTGGGTACACAACATAAGGACATTTTAACAGCTCATGAATATTTTTATTGTTTTCTCGTTTACTCCAGGAAGTAAACAGACAATAGAAACTATTAAATTTAAATATACTGTGCCCTTTTTTACGTCAAGGACAAAAGTGATCCATCCCAGTAATAGTTATTACACATGCAGCACTTCCATGTTGTATGGCCAGGATTTATAGTGCTTTTGTTAGATAACAAACCCAGATAAATCAGAGAGGAAACACAACTCACGGTCTGATAATATCCATCACTAATGCACTTTGGACTTTCTCCAGATTTCACTAGTCAACGGAAAAGGAAATTGTTGTGCACTCGTGAGCGAGTCATTTTGCTCACCGGGTCTCAGTTTTCTCATATAAAATAAAGCATTTTACTTTTACTTATTAGTTTTATTAATCTATAAGCTCTTTGTAGACAAAAACCATGGTAGCTTAACATCCACCCATAATAGGTGGCCAAAAAATAATGCGCAGAATGCAAGATCCTAAAGGTTCTTTCCAGCCTATTTAATCTCCAATTCTACGATTTTTTTTAAGTCTGATCTTTGAGTGAGTAAGTCTATAAAACGTAGTCGAACAAGTAAGAGGGTGGCAGGTCCATAAAAATGTGGTAGAATGAATTAAAGACCATAAGAGAAAGAAACGACTTGCCACAGTTGAAGATCAGCTAAAGAACTACCGGCTTTTATCTTACCTGTTACTACAAAGTTTTCAGAGAATCCCAAAGACGGAAATTGAGATATGAGAAAACAAATAAGATCAGTTAAATCTTGAAGTTGTTTTTTGATAAATATAAGTAGTTCCAAGCTTTGATTACCCACTTTATTAAAAAGTTGTCTCCATCAGACTTTACCAAAACTCTACCAAAAACTCTAGTTCTAAACTTTATAGAAAAGTTATAGAAGTATAGGGGCTGGCCCTGTGGCCGAGTGGTTAAGTTCGCGCACTCCGCTGCAGGTGGCCCAGTGTTTCGTTGGTTCGAATCCTGGGCGCGGACATGGCACTGCTCATCAGACCACGCTGAGGCAGCATCCCACATACCACAACTAGAGGAACCCACAACGAAGAATATGCAACTATGTACCGGGGGGCTTTGGGGAGAAAAAGGAAATAATAAAATCTTGAAAAAAAAAAAATTCTTCAAAAAAAAAAAAAGTTATAGAAGTATAGTTTCTGTTTCAGGATTTTTTGCTTTTTTTTTTTCAGTAAAAACCTTCACAGAATGTCTAATCATAATTTGAAATACTCATAAAATAAAAACTTGCCTCATTTCTATTAAAAAAATGTTTATGCTCTTTGGGCAACAAAGGAATTAGTACTAGAAATTCACATTTGGACAATCCATCCAAAACATACAAAGAAGCTATAAGCCACAAAAATGTCTATCACAGAATTATTTATAACAGAACAACTCTAGAAATAACCAAATATTATTAAAATAAGAGAATGATAATTGTGGCATACCTACTTGATCTTCTATTTTGAAGTTATTTAAAATGATGGAAATAAAACTCAAGTGGCAACATGGAAGTGCTTAGTTTAAAAAAAAAAAAGAAAACATGCTGGAAGGAAATATAATTCCTTTCTTTGGGGCTGGCCCCATGGCATAGTGGTTAAGTACACACACTTTGCTTCTGTAGCCCAGGGTTCACAGGTTAGGATCCCAGGAGTGGACCTACACACTGCTCATCAAGCCATGCTGTGGCAGCTCCCACATACAAAATAGATGAAGATTGCCATAGATGTTAGCTCAGTGACAGTCTTCTTCAAGCAAAAAGAGGAAAACTGGCAACAAATGTTAGCTCGGGGCCAATCTTCCTCACCAAAAAAAAAAGGAACAGCTTTAATCAAACAATGTTAGAACATAAAAACAAAATTGCTCATCATAATATTTCATAAAGACACAGGAAAAGATGCATTTTTAACTAAGAGAGGTCTGAGTTACCTTCCAAGTCTTTTCTTAAGCTTGGATATACATAGCACTGACTACTTTAAAAATAATTTTTCTCATTGTGTAAAAATACAAATAAAGTCACTCAAATTTTTTAAAACCTTGTTTTACTATACTTGGAATCTTGTCACTAAGTTAAACTCAAAGAATTTAACATTAAATCAATACACAAAACTACACTTATTCTTTATTTATGAAAATCAGCCAAAATAGAACTTTTAAAAAACACATCCCACTTGTATAGCCATTTGAAAAAAATCCAGAGTGAAAACAAAGAACTGCGCCAGACTCAGTATCCTTAACAACAGAATCATAAAAATGACAATCTTGAAAGATGTATACAAAATAATTTTCATTGTGCCATTTATCAAATATTTTATTTTTAAATTATCGTGTCTTGTCATCTTATTATTTCTCCCCGACCACCTAATCTAAACGAGCCATCAGGCCACCATCACATCATATTGTTTTAATTATTTATATAGCACTTATTTTTATCTGATATTTTTCAGATAAATATCTATCTGTTTATTTGTTTGTTATCTATCTGACCCACTAGAATGTAGACTGCTGGAGTAAAGGAGAGTTTCCTATCTTAATCACCCCCAGAGATGCCACATACAAACACGTAAGTTCTACATATATGTGAATAGTGAATCACTACATGCATGCCAGAAAAAACTGTTGTTCCTTAAAGTTTTCAATTCCTAAATTTTCTATAGCATGATTTCACATGAGCAAGTATGAATTTGTACCTTGTTATTCCATGACATTTATAAAAGAAAAATATTCCTGAGGCAGAAACCAATCCAACAGTGTTACCTATTAAAGGCCAATCAGAATGAGTTATGATAGCAGTAAATCCTTTAAAGTATCTTTCAACTAAAAAATACTAAATTTTTTACTGCTGGGTACATATCACTTTTTTAAAATAAATTTCCAATGGTTTCAAAGAATACTGTTATATATATGTTATTTATACCATAGTCTAATCCATTGGAATTTTGAGCATAGAGAGAGATTTTCAACATTAAAAATTATAGAACTACTTTTTTCTTTTAGACTGACATCTCTGTTTTATAAAAGCAGTGTTTAAAAAAAGTGTTTTGAGGGGCCGGCCCCATGGCCGAGTGGTTAAGTTTGTGTGTGTCGCTGCGGCAGCCCAGGGTTTCACCGGTTCGAATCCTGGGCGCGGACAGGGCAGCGCTCATCAGGCCACGCTGAGGCAGCATCCCACATGCCACAACTAGAAGGACCCACAACTAAAAATACACAGCTATGTGCCAGGGGGCTTTGGGAGAAAAAGGAAAAATAAAATCTTAAAAAAAAAAAAGTGTTTTGAGTTTAAATTATTATTATATTCAGGACCCCATACTTATAGCTTCCAAACATAGTTCTTTTTATAATAATGTCTAACAATCCTCTAGAAAACAAAAATTCCAGTTTTAATTGAAGTTAAGGGCTAGACCTATTTCCTGAGAAATCTAATTCAAGCGTAAACAACTTCTCTTTTACTTGAGATTGTCCTATTTACACAAAACTGTGTGGCCAGAAGAAATGATAAAGGAATATAAAACCTTTCTCTTCTAGTCGTTGTTTACAATCTGGATGAAGCTGATAGTCAAAAGAAGGTATACAAAGGCCAATGTGAAAAGAATGTGTAGGACTGGTCATTCATCTTCCTGGAGGACAGATGCTGACCAGTCAGACTATCAGCTACTGAACATTAACCTTCTCATTCCCGCACCTCCCTTCCCCCCACACGCACATAAAATAGAAATTACAACCCCTATTCGCCACTTAGCAAATATGAACTAAATTCAACAATTTTTTATCTGTCTACTACAAACAGGACAAAGGATGACTAGAAAACACTACTACTTGCTCCCAGAGGAGCTTCACACCCATATGAGGACATTATTCATCAACAAAAAAGCATGAATACAAGGTCAAATCAAGGTGGGGCCCAGCAGTTAGAATTGGCCCTTTTATGCCCAAAACCAGGGCAGACTAATTCCAAACCATGCTGACCTGCACCCGTATCCGCTCTTCTTCCGAACTGCTTCCCCCTGGAGCTTATCTCCTTGCCTTGCTATTCCATTCACATACTCCACCAGCTAATCCCCTCCTCTCTGCTTTTCAGAAATGGTTCTTCCCAATCATCCCTTCTAATCCCCACTCTACAACTTGAGGGTCCCCATCTCAGTCACGATCTATGCCTCAAGTCCTCAAAACTGCACTCCTAGACTTGATGACCTGGGGAGGGAAAACCTGTGCCTGCACATTATGTCAGAGAAAGACAAGTACGCAACTCATTGAGAAATGAGGCAGTGTGAAAACACAAGAGAGCTCTGCAGGTAGTGTGATCTGAGCTATTCGTCAAAGGAATGTCCAAAGACATACATTTAAGTGTTCACTGCAGAGTAGAGATCCCTTTTTGGAAGGGAACTGCCATTTTCCACAAATCGGTCCCAAGATAGCCTGAGTGCATTTTTTTGGTAGAGGAAGTTATAGTCAAAAACTATTTCAGGCTTTTGCCTTTTCAAAACTGGTTTCAATCATTGGAAACAGCTTTAGAGACATATACTCGAGAAGTTCATCATTTGCAGTTGACTGATTTTCTACACCTTCCAAATACTGGCTTTTACCCCTTTAATGACCCGCTGCTCCCAATATAAACTTTCATCAGTGCAAGGATATTGGACCAAATAACCTGAAACCAGCTGTCAGATTAAGGATGGCTACAAGGTACATCTCTAACCTTCAGTAATGGCTTGTACTAATGAGAAGGCCCAGGTGTTTGCTGAACTATGTATGGGAGGCTACCTCAAAGGATTGCCAACCAATAAAAAAAACCTGGTGCAAATAAACTAGGACCAGATGCAGCTAATAAAGCACATAAGACTACAATGCTGAATATAAATACTAACAGAATTTTCTAAAATTATATACCAGGAGATCCTTTGTAAACCACAGGAAGATAGGTGTTTTTATCATTAAATTTCCCCATATAGTTAACTGCTGCTGCTCAAGCAAGTCCTGTAAATTGAAAAGCCAAACTGAGCTGGCTTGAAACGAGTTATAATTACCATCTAAATACAACAGATCAAAAGCCACTACGTTGGCAGGAACAACATCGTAGTGGAACACAACCATCTAGAATGTCTCAATTTCACATTTGCTTTGGGAATACCGAGGGCTTTTCACTTCATTTTTTCTTTCCAGAATATCCAACAAACTTTTATTTCAGTTCGTGAAAATATGTACACAAAATAGCATAGTTTTTTTTTTAAGATGGAGGTTTAAAAACTATTCTATTCAAGCCTCTTCACTTTAAAGATGAGAAAATGAACCCCAGAAAGGGTGATTCAGACAAGATCAAACAATATATTAGATAAGAATTCCTCTATTATTTATACCTATGCCCCATAAAATAACCCATTTTGCAAATGCAATACAATAAGTTATTTTATGAGCCTATCAAAGTACCATGCTACTCTCAAGACAGTCAGAGTATTATGAACACAATCGCAGAGGAGGAAACCTGAGTGAGCTGTTAAAGGACGCACAGGGCCCAATCACGGTCCTTGATTGAAATGAACTTAATTCCCAGAAAACCTGGTAAACTGGAAGTGGCTTGGTGCACCTAAGAATATACAGCTCACACATTTATCCAATCTCCTCTGAACAGTTCTGAATATGGGGACATCGTAGCGTGCTGTTTTACATTCCCTCCCAGTCCAAGTGGCACAGAACAGAACTCTCTTCAAAATATCTAAAAGGGACTTTAGAATCCATTTTTTCAAATGTTCTGACACAACACTGAAACAGTTGAAATTATTAAAATCTCACAAGCTATTATGTGTAATTTATTTTCCCCTCTATTTTTAAATGTGGGGACCACCACAAATATTCTAAAACTTACTGTATTTTCAATTCTTTCATATAAAGCCACAGTGGAAAGAATTGGGGAGTTAGAAGGGGAGTAACCTGATTTTCTATCCATTATAAAAGGAAGAAAATTTTAAATGGCATATAGATGTGAAAATTGAACTGTAAAGAATATAGTGTGTGATCTTGACAGCATCCAATTTCAAAAGGTAAAAGTTGTTTAAATAGACTTCTAAATTACTTCTCTGTAAATACCATACAACACAATGTATCGCCTTAATTTCTATGAAAGTAATTTTTAAGTGTAGCATTTCTATTTAAAAAATCAGTTCAGGGGGGCTGGCCCCGTGGCCGAGTGGTTAAGTTCGCGCGCTCCGCTGCAGGCGGCCCAGTGTTTCGTTGGTTCGAATCCTGGGCGCGGACATGGCACTGCTCATCAAACCACGCTGAGGCAGCGTCCCACATACCACAACTAGAAGAACCCACAACGAAGAATATACAACTATGTACCGGGGGCTTTGGGGAGAAAAAGGAGAAAATAAAATCTTTAAAAAAAAAAAAAAAATCAGTTCAGTATCATCAGGGAGAAATAAGTTTGTTACTATTTTTCTACAGTCCCATATTATTGAACTCTTGAATCCATTTGTTTTTCTTCATTAATTACAATGTCCTTTCTCCTATGTTTTAAAATAATCTGCACATTCATATATCTGTTGATATAGACATATATTTATATTCTAGCTCAGCTAGTGCACTGGCAAATATGTATATGAAAAGACACACGCTTATGTATATGTATATGATACATATATACACACACACACACACCAGGAAAGATGGTATACAGTGGTTAAGACTCTAGAGCAAGACTACTTGGTTAAAATTCTGGCTCTACCACTCACAAGTTTAGACAAGTTACTTAACCTCTTTGTGACCTAGTTTTCTTATCTGTAAAATGGGAATGATAATAGTACCTGCTTCTTAGGGTGTACATATGACTAAATAAAGATAAATATTTGTAAAGTGATTAAAATCGCATCTGGTACTATTAAGCACCTATAAATAGTGTTGAAGTTTTGAAAATTATTTTTAATTTCCTCTTTCTTCCTCGTAATCCTCTTCTCCTTCCTTTTCTTCATCATCATCATTTCCACTGCAACATCTTTCTCAAGTGCTTAACTATCAAACACACCATTATAGATAATATTTATATACTTCTTGCCCTTGGAAAATAAACAACAGGCCACAGTTAACCTGATGATAATGTGCATACCTAACACAAATAAGTAAGCGTATAAATAATAATTAGGGATAGAAAGTACAAGGCACAATGCAGTGGTCTTCAAACTAGGGTACATATACACCTATTATTACAGGAAGATTTTTCTAAGGGGTAGTTAGGCACACAATATTTTGAAAGGAATCAATTTCCAGTTCCTTAACTTCTCTATAAATTCTTTCCTAAAACTGATCTATTTGAGAAGATGCCTCACAAGATCTCCTTTCTCATTACCTTGTCACAACTATCCTTCTCCTGCTTTACTGGAAAAAAGTTCTGCTCCCACAGATCCCTCAGCACACCATAGTACATTGCTCTGAGACAGAAAACCCTTGGGACCCAAAAAAGGTACAACCCCTCATTTATTTTGCACTATCAGCTCTCTCAGCTGGAGTGAGGAGCATCCCCCCAAGTAAGAAAATATTCTACCCTCTCTACTTCTTCCTACCAATTTATTCCCCCTCTTTCCTGGAAGAAAGTTGGAAAAAAAGGTATATACATACATACACACATTATTAATTTAAGCTGCTTTAGCCTTCAAAGAAGCAAAACCATACAAAAGTCATGGTGAATAATAAAGAAGCACAAATGTGAAGACTGAGCATAGTGCAACTTGAAAGTACAAATAGAGAATGGGAGTTCAAGCACTTTCTCTAAGACATTATGAGCATTTTCAGATACATTTTAGAGCTCAAATTGGATGATCTTTTTTGTGGAGTGCTGAAAGGGTAGAGGTTGGAAAATAGGATTAACTGAAGAAAAGGGAGGAGCAAGAGAACAAAGTAGGGGAGCAAAGAGAAAGGAGGCAAGGCAAACTGATTTAGTATTAAAGGAAGAAATTCCACCAAACAGACGAATTTTATAAAGGCCACAAATTAATGGAGCATAATCAAGTGATTGAAATGCCATATTATCAAAATAAAATGCCTGAATGCTACTTAGTCAATAAAGAAACCCTACATTTTCTCTGGACATATTAGTAGCATAAGAAAGAAATCAGTAAATTCTTTTTTAAAAGGAAGGCTTAAGCAGAAGATAAGGAAAAACACAGAGGTCACAGAAAATATAAAACTAAAGGTGTCTTTCCATACAGACTTAAAACAATCCTAGTCATTAACGGGTAGTGGGGCTGAGGAAGGGAGATGCCCCTAGGAGTTACTACTCAGTGATATGTGGCATAGTTTAGATTGATCTTTTTCTAGTAACATTTATATATTAATCAAGATGCAGGTTTATAGTCTAATTTTGAGCCTTCCTGTAAGGTTCTCATCATCTCATCTCAGCAACAATTTTGTATAATCTACCACGACTATATATATGCATCAAGTTTAGTAAAGCAATTTATGATACATTCCACATATTTGAAATTGAAAGGCAGAAGCTAACTACTATGTTAACAAGCTGTCAAAATATGCACGGTTTTGCCAAAGAAACATTGTTTACATTGGTCTTTTAAAAAGTAGATAAAACTGAGCATTCCCTAAACAAACCAAAGGTACACAAAATTGTCATAAAATTCCTATAAAGCATATGACTCAAATGCTACCAAAATCCTTCACAAGTAAGATTTCCAATAAATTATCCCTGTTTTTTAACTCTGATAATTTGCTGCCCATTTTCCTACAACACATTTTATTATTTTCTATTGCTGAATAGAAAAGAAAAGACAAAACAGCATCACAGGTATTTTATTATTATTAATTATTGAATTTTATTATGATCTTGAAAAATATACCGCTGTTGACTTTCTGTTTCTCTGCCACTAACATCTCTGAGCCGACCTAGCCTCAAGTCTCTGGGGTTGTAAGGGAAGGAGAAGAAATCTAAACAGCAGGCTGCTACAGCTCTCGATTCGAAACCAATTTATTACTTTACTTAACACAGCAACTTGCCACCATCTCCTCCTCCAACACTCCTGATCCTCGTTACACCAATCTTTTCTGTAGCACTGATCTCCCAAAAGACTATATAATTTATACATTTATTGTCATTTTTATCTGTCTCTTCCTATTAGAAATAAAGTAAGCTTCCCAAGGGCAGAGATCTACATCATTTTGTTCACTTACCTATCCTAAGCACCTAGAACTGTGCCTGACATACAGTACGTGCTCAAAAATGTACTGAATGAATGAACTCTTTCTTTCCTTGCTCTGTCTGTACCAAACTCCCAATATGAGGCAGCACTAACTAAATCACATGTTGCTCCAACTCTAATTACTTAATTTGCATGTGATTTTTCTCACCCTAATGTCATTATCATGGGTAAGAGTCCATTGCTACTACAGTTCGAAGTGATATATGCTCAGTTCAGCTTTTATTAAAACCTTAACAATATTTCTATTCTTGGTTTTCATTTTAAGTCCCCATGAACTCAAAGCACCTCACTGTTTAGCTTGTTTCCTCTCCCTCTTTGGGTAGCATCTTCATGGTCTCCTGTCCTGAATATCTCTCCTATAAATTTACTACCTTGATTCATTTTTGTGTACATTATCCTTCATGCCTTCTCCCCACCCTTACAGTAAATTTACTCCTATGAATTTCCCCTGATCAACACTGTCCCTCAACAACCTCCATGAAAGCCCATTAGTTAAAAAAAAAAAAAAAAAAAAAAAAAAAGAGGTAATTAAGATAAAATGTGATCATTAGGGTGGAGCCTAACCCAAAATGACTGGTCTCCTTATAAGAAGAGGAAATTTGGAAAGAACCACGTACACATGCAGAGGAGAGATCATGTGCAGACACAAGAAGTCAGCCATCTACAAGGCAAGGAGCGAGGCCTCAAAAGAAACCAACCCTGCTGATGACACTGTGATCTCAGACCTCTAGTCTCTAGAAATGTGAGAAAATAGATTTTTGTTATTTAAGGCAAAAAAAAAGTCCATTAGTAATAGATTTAAATACATATTTGTCAATCTATTTAACACATATAAATAGATGCTGTAACATGCATTATTGTAAAAGTATTCATATTAAGTTGTAGCTTTATTTGACGTCAACCTCTTGCCTTAAACAGATCAACCACATGAAGAGGGAGACACAGAGGAGGAAAACTAGAGATCATCTTTACTGTTAATATGCAACAGCTCTGGGGCTCATCTATCTGCCCTTGAATCAGTGAGTGAAACAAAAAAAAAGATGGGACGGGTGCTGCCACTGGTGCACAGGGTGATTTTGCGCAGTCCCTGTATTAATTGACTGGCTACCTCCAACCAATATCTCAAACTACCCCAAAAATCACTCTTTCACGCAGCAAAATCCAATAACACTCGTTCTTTCAGTTGTGCAAAGAGAAAGCTCCCTAAAATAACATCTGTTTATAAGTGATTACGATGTAGTCGGTACTCAATGAACACTTGCTAAATAAAGGAATGAATCAATAAGTACTTCCCTGTGGTTTGGGAAGTTTGGCACAAGTTAAAGGCCAGACTTTTAAATGTAAAAGGTAACGTCTCAAGAATGTTTATTACCAACTGATAAATATAATAACAGTTAAACAAACGTATGTGCATGCTCAAATTCAACACATCATCAAACCAGTATGAGACAACTTTACAACAATAAATTGAATCACTTTTGATTTGAATCAAATAATTCTCGTGACAATGTATGCTTAGATACCAGAAAATGAGAGTAAATACCTATTTCTAAATTTAATGAGTCAAAAAACAGTAAGAAAATTAATTTAATATACTCTCAATTTTGAGGTAATATGTATTTTGTTACAGTAATTTTGATTCTGCTCTCACTAAATACATTTTATTTTCCATTTTCCCATATTTAAGAAGATTAACCACATAAAATAATGGGAACATTTCATTCTCAATTCACTAAAGGACATATAAAGTGTATTAAATACAAAGATTCTTTTTCAAATATAGGTAAGTTCATTAAGAATGTCGGTTGTTTATATTATTTCAGCAATGTTCTCCTGAACATTGCTGAGATTCTTTTTTAATTTGTTCAGTTTCATTATTAAGAATTAATTCTTGTGTGGCCGGCCCGGTGGCGCAGCAGTTAAGTTCGCACACTCCGCTTTGGCGGCCCAGGGTTCACCGGTTCGGATCCCAGGTGCGGACATGGCACCACTTGGCAAGCCATGTTGTGGTAGGTGTCCTACATATAAAGTAGAGGAAGATGGGCACGGATGCTAGCTCAGGGTCAATTTTCCTCAGCAAAAAAAAAAAAAAGTATGATTGGCAGCTGAAGTTAGCTCAGGGCTAATCTTCCTCAAAAAAAAAAAGAATTAATTCTTGGGGTAAAATATAATTTTTTTAATTAGCTGGGCTTTTACAAGGTATGTGATTAATAAGTATTTGTAGGATTCCTTATTTTTTTAAGTTTTTAAAAATTTTTTCTCTACCCCAAAATACAATCTGGACTAAATTCAATTTACTGACCTCAAGATATAAATGAGAAATTCAAAATCAGTAGCACTCTCATACCAGTATATGGAGTAATGAGTGATGGAGGAAGAGGCCAGAAGAAAAGTAATGATCTTTCTAGCATGGTCTGAATGCAATCCTCCCTATGAAGTTCAATTTAGCAAAAGGTCTGTTGGGAAACCTTCTAAACTCTAAGATTTGTCAGGAAGTAATGTTAAAGACTTCTAAATATGCAAAAAAATATTAGTGGGTACCTTGTCTAGTGTATTTTTCCAGGTTTTCTGATTCTACAAGGGCTTAAGACTTTTATTGTCTTTCAGCTACTTTATAACTCTGTAATTTGTAAAACACATAGTAATACAAATGATTCTTTTCCATAGAAATGCAAATAAATTTTGTCCAGTGGAAAAAAATCATTGATGATCATGAGCATGATCCTATGGATATTGACCAGTTTTGCATCTGTTGTGCATTCTTTCAACATCCCTAACTGCCTACACATACGTGCTCTTTTAATTCTCCTTTTAAAAAGTTGCAACATCTTACTGGTTCCCTCATTAATTAATGAGCAAAATAAAATCTTTGACACCTGTTCATTTTGTATGTGAATAAGAATCATGATTTTTTAAAAAGTAACCTTTAACAGAGTCTATAACTAAAAACATGACTTTTGAAATGACATTCACTTTCCATGAACATACTTTCTTAAAATTTCCACTAGATCGTAAGTCATCCCACTGAAATTACTCAAGTTAAAATAATACAGTATGCTTCAATGAATACAAAACACCACCATTATACGATGTACCTTTATTGTTTATATGCCACTGAGAAAGGAAAAAAGCTGCCAATTAAACTACAACACAATGCTTTCTTATCATTTAAGCTTTCTTGTATTTTTTTAATCTGTCTTTGTCATTTATTCCACGGCTCTGCTTCTATGCCTTTGTGTATATACAATTTATCTTTCCAAGGCCAAATCATAGGATTTGGCGATTATAGTGGTACCTAAAATACACATAACTCAATTAAAGCATTGACACTATGACCACATTCACACATGCACATACAATGACAACTACATCAAAACCACCACATGGCCAAATGGGAATTTAAGAAGCTATCAATTTAAAGATGCATCTTGATTTCAGATATGTTGAAATATGGAAAAAAAAGGTACATCTTATAAACCATTAAACACCACAGTTACAAATGCAGAAATATATAACATGATTATAAACGGCAAACAGCTTATAATCAGAAACCCTATCACTAGATGGCCATCATTTGCTCAAACATTGGAGCTGGTAGAGTTCATATCGATTCCTAGAAATATATGAATCTTAAAAGTGAGACCCAAAATCTCAGTGAAGCCAAACAATCCTATAGAAGTAAAAACAAAAGGCGGGGTCCTTGATTGAACCAAGAAAACCTGAAAGACTAGTAATGGCTGTTTAGTTGCTACAGAAGGACAAGAAAGATGTTATAGCATAAAAGGACTGGCTTAGGGGCCAGACCCTGGCCAACTGGTTAAAGTTCTGCATGCTTTTTGACAGCCCAGGTTCACAGGTTCAGATCCTGGGTAAGGAGCTACTCCATTCATCAGCCATGCTGTGGTGGCATCCCACATACAAAGTAGAGGAAGACTGGCATGGAAGTTATCTCAGGGCTAGCCTACCTCATGCAATAAAATAAAAAAGAGGAGGATTGCCAGTGGATGTTAGCTCAGGGTGAATCTTCCACACCACAAAAAAGGGGGCTGGCTTAAAGTAAAACAATAAAAAAAAAAAAAAATACTCACTCCCATACTGCCATTGCCATCCTTCTCAAGGAAATAATCCTCCTCCATTTTGATGTACTGCTGACATTTCTTTCCCATTTTCAATCTAGTATTAATTAACAGCTTTAAAACTGCTGTTACTATAATAGCAATCACAATCAATATATCATAAGGCTTTTTGCTTAATGGATTGTCTCCCCAACTAGTTGTAATCTCCTTGAGGATAAAGGAGACAAAGTTCTGTCTTAAAGACTCAGGTAGTTTTTCCAAATTAAAAACCTAATATTCTTAATACTTATCAATGATATCAATCAAATTTCCTACTAAATTTTAATTTTTGCCTTTCATAATACATTACATAAGCTTTAATTATCTCTTTATTGCTGAGGTCTGCAATATTTGCCTATATATAGTAGTAGTCATAATGTTGGTAAACTAGACCTTGACTCTTTCTCACAATAGCCTTGATTCTCACAATTAACCTATGAAGTAAGTATGGCAACAAGCACTATTCCCATTTCATACGTGAATAAACTTAAGTTTAGCGAGTTTAGGACTTTGTCCAAAGTCACACAGTTAATAAGTAGCACTGTCAAAGCTGAATCCCAGGCCCAGTCCGGAACATTTTTTACAATCACAGACTTAATCTCTCATGTCTAGGAGCTTTCCTTCCCTCTTTCTTCCCTCACATAACAAATGTACTTGATCCAGGGATCTGGCTTGTTGACTTACAGAAACACTGACATTGTAAAATTAGGTGCAGCAGAGACTACCAGAAATAGACACTATCGACAGTCAGGTGGCCAGGTTCTACTGGGGCTAGAACATTTCATTTTCCTATGCCTCAAATTCTTCATTTGCAAAAGCAAGGTGAGATTTAGATGATCTTTAAGGTCTTTTCCTAATTAAAAACCTAATATTCTAAATCCTTATCAATGATATCAGTCAGATCTCCCACTAAATTTTACTTCTTAATATTTACTCTTTCATAACGTGTTGAAAGAAAAAGAAGAAACTGTAGAAAACGAGCTGTTAGATTCTGCAGTGGGACAAGAACATAGAATGCATAAAGAGAAATTTAATATATTCCCACCATACTAAACATACTGACTAAAGCACTGTCTGTACTCATTTAAAACTAGAAGGTTTTGAGGATAAAGGAGGTCTATACAGACACACTTGGCACAGCAGCCCCTCTAGGTATGCAGGATGCTGTCACATTTTACTAGCTTATAACACACATTTTTGGACATGGCAAAACTCCACTTTTCTCATTACAAATGACCTAGTTCTTCCTACGAAGTTATTGTAAAGCCTCCAAATGTCACTAATTTGTCCCTTAAAGCAAACATATAAAATACTCTGTGACATATGAAAAAATGTTCACCATGTCCTTTAGTTGCTTCAAGATATAGCATTTAAATCATTGAGTTTCTAATAGAACCAGACTACCCAGATATTTTTGTCTAAAAGATTTAAAACTTAAAGTTCTTTTTTTCTCTTTGCAGCTTTCAGGCCACTTAATCTGCCTCAATTTCCAAGATATCAATTTTTTTTATTTTATTGAGGTCATATTAGTTTATAACATTGTGTAATTTCAGGTGTACATTATTATATTTCAGTTTCTGTATGGATTCGATAATGCTCACCAATAGCCTGGTTTTTATCCAGCATCATAAATATGTGCCCCTTTACTTATTTCACCCTCTCCCCGCCTCCCCTCTGGTAACCACTAATCTGTTTTTGTATCTGTAAATAGACATGGTCTTCACGTGTATCTTAAAGCTTAAGAGGGTTTGGGCAAAATTTTTTTTTGGAGCATTCCAGAATATTTTTGGAGTGTTCCTTTGAAGAGTGAAGCCTGCCAATCTCACTTTATGACTTTGAATTGAAATCTGACTGCAAGTAAAACTATTTTATTCCCTGCATTTTTAGTTTCTAGTTTTCTATGGTGATCAGCTCTGTGGTTTTTTTAATCAAAAACTTGCCTAATTTATCAGGAGACCTTTTTTATGTGATTCTCTTGTACATCTTTTGTTGACAATAGAATTTTATCCATTTCTTTCATATTGCTTTCCTTTAATCTATACTTTCACTGTTAGATTCCATCTAAGGAATAGTAGTTCCTTAGTAGTTCTTTCCCTTTCTTTCTGTTATGTAGTTAGAATTATTTAGATACATTTTTCATAATGAGAACAATAGAATTCTGGAGAGCTGACAGTCGTAGAAATGACTGAATAGATACTAAAGTGCAAGCATCCCATTTTTCAATACGTAAATAGGTAAAATTGGTTTTTTGACTACCAGGTTAGCATAAAGCTTTGCATGAGCAAATTTTCCTTGTGTGAGTACATTTTCTTTGTATTACTAAATTTCTATTAAAATGTAAGTCATTTCCACTTAATCCATCAATTGAGCATTATACAAAAATTAGTTTTTAAATGGACAAAAACTTGATTTTTAGAATGTTATTATTATTAGCATCAATATCCATGATATGCTTCTTTTTCAACAAATGAGTAACCCAACACTGCGCTGCCCTAAGTTACCAAGAAAACTACCCTAAATTACCAATAAAATTATTCCTCCAATCTCTTTCTCCTTTATCTCTCTGCTGTATTTCCCTTCAAAAAATTCTTTCCTCAAAAATTTCCCGAAACACAGAGGATATGAACAGGCATTTTTCCAAAGAAGCTTTACAGACAGATGGCCAATACACACATGAAAAGATGTTCGACATCACTAATCATCAGGGAAATGCAAATCAAAGCTACAATAGGATATCACCTTACACCTGTTAGAATGACTATAATCACCAAGACAAAAAACAGTAAGTGTTGAAGAGGATGTGGAGAAAAGGGAACCCTCCTACACTGCTGGTGGGAGTGCAAACTGGTGCAGCCACTATGGAAAACAGTATGGAGATTTCTCAAAAAATTAAAAATAGAAATACCATATGACCCAGCTATCCCACTACAGGGTACTTATCCAAAGAACTTGAAATCAACAATTCAAAGAGATTTATGCACCCCTATGTTCACTGCAGCATTATTCACAATAGCCAAGACATGGAAGTAACCCAAGAGCCCATAAAGTGCTGAATGGATAAAGAAGGTGTGGTATATATACAACAGAATACTATTCAGCCATAAAAAAAGACAAAATCACGTCATTTGCAGCAACATGGATAGACCTCAAGGGTATTACATTAAGCAACATAAGCCAGACAGAGAAAGACAAACACCTATGATTTCACTCATATGTGGAAGATAAACAAACACATGGACAAAGAAAACAGATTAGTGGTTACCAGAGGGGAATGGGACTGGGGAGTGGGCATAAGGTGTAAAGGGGCCCATATATATGGTGATCAACAAATAATAATGTACAACCGAAATTTCACAGTTATAAACTATTATGACCTTAATTAAAAAAAATTTTCCCAAAATAGCAAATTTTCCTGATTCTCCAGTCCCTCTGATCTTTCCATCACTTTTAGGATTCTTTTCGTCTTTTCTCCCACCACCACTCCCCTGTGATTCTCTGCCCACATTCCACTTCTTCCTAATTCAATCCCTCATAGCTCATCTACTTCCACAAGTTCCACCAACATTTCTATACTGATGAATCCCCAAAGAACACTTTTAACCCTAATCTCCAACCAGTCTCTGATCCTATATTTCCAGTTGCCTTCAGGATATGTCTAATTGAATGACTTGATATCCTACTAGAATTCAAAACTTCCTTTTTCTCTACATCCTCCTAATCTCCCTATACATAAACTCATACTTGGGGGACATCTAATTCTCCTTCGTAATCCTAACAATTTAAAATCCTCACCATCTTGCCAGTCCCCAAGCCCAAAATGAATTACATTACCTGCTTTATTTCATCACAGGATGCTAAAATGTTGTTGAAAATAGCCACTAAAAATGTGACAACTGTTTTTGATACAAACTGATGAGTTCATAATATTCTTTGAGAAAATGTGTTGTAGTTCGCTGTTTCCCAACTGGACATTTGTCTCTAATTTTTCAATATTACAAAGGAAGTTGCAGTGTTTATCATTACACATAATTTTTTTTGTATTTAAGAATATCTCCTTAGTGCAGCAATCCAGAAGTGGAATTACGGAGCTGAAAGATACAAGAATTGTTAAGACTCTTGATTAATATTATCAAGCTGACTTCCCAAATAGTGCTATCACAAGAATGTTAGCTCCAAGAAAGCCGAAATCATGTCTGTTTTATGCATATTGCAGGTACTGGTAATAAAACAATGAGCAAGCAGTAAGTGCTCAATAAATTTTAGTCCAATAAACAAATGAATCAACCAATCAGACCTATGAACATGCTCACAAATACTAAACAAACATTCCTTTATATCCTTGCTATATTTTTCCACTCACCTTTAAGAGAGACTATATCACTTACTTTAAACAATGAAATAGGAGCAAAAGTGATAAGCGATACTTCTAGGCAAAAGTTTTAAGAGCCATTTGTCACATTCTTTTTCCCTCCGTCACAGCAAGCAAAATGACAGGCAAAAGTTTCTATTATTATTGTTGTTGTTGTTTATCACTATTATTTTCATATAGTAAAATGTCGGTTTTTTCCTGAAAACATATCCTTTTTGGGGGCAGAAAGTCACAGGGAACGACCTTAAAATCACTGCAGGGAGGTCCCTTTGATAGGAGGCTTACAGGTGTGTAGTCCCATTCTAAAGAAAGAATCTGGGGCAATAAGTAAATTGCTAAAGTCTACAGAGCATCCCTGGCTCTCTGCTTTGAGATCGAGCTGACTTTGAAAATCAGAAAATAATTCAGAGAATTCTAATGAAGTTTTGCTAGATTTCAGGGAAGTAAAAATGCTTCATAACACAGCTCTAAGATAGTTTTATTGCAGCTCGAAAAGCCCTAAAAAGGCAGCTAGAAAGCAGGCAACATGCTTCATGTTAAAATTCAGCTGTTTGTGTTGAAATGTCACCCAAGCATAAGGGTAGAGGGAACAAAGGAGAGAAGGTAGCCAGAATCTCAGATATAACTCAAATTCACTATGTTTGAATCGCAATAAATATACTAAACAGAACAAGCACACAAAGATCTGGATACAGAAATTTAATTTCTAAAGAAATTTTAACTGTTATTATCTGAATCTTATTAGACAAGGAATATTTCTTCTACAAATAAAACTAAACATATTGGCATTTTAAGAGCTTTAGTGCAAATTCTAAGACCTGAAAGAAATTATAGGAAGCCCAACTGGAAATGAGAAGTAAGTTTAATGCCAATCAATTAACATTTCAGGAAGTTAGAAAGAAGGGCAGGGCATTTTATTACTGTTTTGTTTGTATTACATAAGTAATGGTGTTTGTGGGAGGTTTTTAAAGATTTTTCTTTTTTCCTTTTTCTCCCCAAAGCTCCCCGTCACATAGTTGTATATTCTTAGGTGTGGGTCCTTCTAGTTGTGGCATGTGGGATGCCGCCTCAGCGTGGCTTGATGAGCAGTGCCATGTCCGCACCCAGGATTCAAACTGATGAAACACTGGGCCCCCTGCAGTGGAGCTGGAGAACTTAACCACTCGGCCATAGGGCCGTCCGAGGGAGGTTTTTAAATATAACCTCTTGTTTTCTTAAGTGGTAAAAGAAAAGTTAACTAGAGAAAGGAGGAAATGAGAAAGTCAATTGCAAATTTTGCAATTCCAAAGAATCCTATCAATATCCTTCTTTGATGTTATTTCTTCCTATAATTAGTTCCCACAATTACCATAAATGATCAGAGTCAAGTAGTATGATTAAAGCCAACCAAGTGCAAGTTTTCATTACAATTTAAGTTTATTGTATTTTTCCCATCACAAAACTAATTAGCGGTCAATATAGAAGATACGAAATATATAGAACAACACGCAAAACGAAAATAAAATCACCCACAACACTGTGATCCAAGTAAGTCACTATTTCATATTTTGATAGATTTCCTTCTTATATTTTTTCCAAGCCAAGTTTTGCTTGCTCATTTGATTCTTTTTTTTGATACCCCTTTTTTACTCTCAATACCCTTTTTTAATTATCTTTTTTAATTACTTAACATAAGTTTTCACTCATGTTGCCTTAAACTCGTCACAGGCTTCATTTTAATTTAGCATTCCATCAAGTGAACATTTCACAATTTATATCTTGCCTTACTAATGGGTAGTTGGTTTCAATTTCTCTTACGTTATAAATAATTCTGTAAGGAACATATTGGGCATAAAGTTTTCCCAGTATTTCAAATTCTTTTCTTAGAATATAGTCCTCAAAATTGAACTACATAAGAAAAATAATAATCAAAATTAAAAGGCAATATGATGTCTGGGATTTGTAACAAAATAATACAGGGAAGGGAATGGGAGTTACAGAGGAAACAAGATTGTCTATGTTTAAAATTTTCCAGAATAATATGTTCAAACAAAAATAAAAAGAAGGCAGCATCCCAGAAAAAAAATATGTATATTTATTCTACTCAAGATGTAAGTTTTTTAAGGCTCTCGATGTATTGCCAAATTGCTTCCCTAAAGGGCTGTAATCATTTTTACTCCCAACATATAGCTTAAGGTTTATTGTGAAGGCTTCTTTAAATCCTCTTTTCTTTGAAGTCTTTGTTTGTACATTGTCTTTGAGACATCTCTCTAACCTACTGCAAATTTTTTCTATTGAGATATGTTTCTGAGTTTTCACTTTATTCTGGTCACTGGCAATTGATTTTATGATGCTCTGTTGTTCATCATTCAAACATGACTCCATGCAAAACAAGAATTGGATAACACAATGATTTACCTACAAGGACGTTTATCAGATTGTTTACAAGGCAAAACTATGTTTATCATAAGGCTGTTTAGCACAAATTGGAAGCAATCGTTACTGTATCACTTTCAGGGGCTGCACAGCATTTTTTCAAACTGTATTTACTGACACAGAAAAAAGCCGAGTTGCCATTACATTGTTGAATTTTAAAAAGTAGGCTACAAAAATGTTTTTATAATTCCATTTTCCATATAGTATACCCATACATATGTACACACATACATACACAAAAAAACTTGGAAGTGCATATACTAATAAAAATAGTATCTTCTTGGGAGTAGGGGTGATATTGCAAATGATTTTTATAAACATCCTTATACGTATTTATATGCTTTATTTTTAACAATAAACATTCTAAATATACAATTTTTTTAAATTATCAACTAAAGTAACTCTCAAAATATAGCCAACTATTTGAGCAATTGATTTTGTACACATATCAATTTCCGGCTCAATTATATCAACAGTCTCCCAACCTGATACACTGAATTTATAACCACTAAACAATGTGATAGAACATGATCATCACTTGAATAACACTGTTTTGCTTCTAAATTTTCAAAACAGAGTTTTGTACCTAAAGATTTTCTAAAGCTACCTGATACTAAGAAAATTTGGCTTCAAATTACAAATTTAAAAAGTTAACAAACACACTAATAAATAATTAAGTAACATGCAATGATTAGGATATTAAAATCTGTAAATTTACAGCAATAAGGCTTTTCTGGACTAAAAATTCAATAATACAATGTATTTATGGGCCTAACTGAAATCCCTGCATGTCCACCTCTATCAATTCCAACACAGTTTGCTGTATGGCCCTAGCTCTGACTCTGCCATTAAAGTTTTGTGACCTCAGGCAAGGAACTCACCTCCAAAATCAAGGTTTCACACTAGCTAATTTCTAAGGTCTTCATGGATCTATGACTCTATATAAACTCAAAAAAGAAAGTGAAAGCAAAGCTGGTCAATAAGGAGCTTCATCATGATCTAAGGTGTGTTTGCTTCCTAGGGCTGCCGTAACAAAGTCCCAAGAACTGGGTGGCTTAGAATGACAGAAATGTATTATTTCATAGTTTTGTTGGTCAAAGGTGTGAATCAAGGAGTCAGCAGAGCCACACTCTCTCTGAAGAGGCTGGGGAAGGATCTGTTCCATGCCTCTGGCCTAGTTTCTAGTAACCAGAGTTGTTCCTTGGCTTATAAATGTTCTTACAGACCATCTTCTCTCTGTCTCTTCACATTATCTTCCCTCTGTATACATCTATGTCCAAATATCCCCCTTTTTATAAGGACATCAATCATATTGGATTAGGGCCCATCCTAATAACCTCATTTTAACTTGATTACCTCTGTAAAGACCCCATTTCCAAATAAGATTACATTCTGAAGAAGTGAGGTTCAGGACTTCAATACATCTTTTTTGGGGGGAGTCACAATTCAACCCATAATATATGGCATGATGGTTCATCTCTGTTGCCGTCTAGATCCATTCCTTGATCTTTTCTGCCCTCTACCTCAGTAGCTGACTTCTGCAAACTACACCATCGAAGCTTCCTTGATTTCTAGCTTCCGGTTGCATTCAGCAAATGGGAGGTACCTGTAGGAGATCACAAGCTAACAGGAGAAACAAAGTGGGACATTTATCACCACACAAAACCCCCACCATGGGCTGTTTTGGTAGGAACTCCTTCAGCCACCCACTGTCCTGAGCCCCTCTCCCATGATTCCAGCTCTCACCAGTACAGGCAATTCCATTCCCTCTCCTTGCCCCTTCTGGCTTAAGGCTATAATGACTTCCCACTGGTGCTAGTCTCTGGGTGCTTCACTATTTCTTCCTGGTGTACTACTCCCCACCCCTTTTAAACAATCCTTTCATTAAACTCTCTTTATCACCCCCATTAATGTACCATTTGCTTCTCACCAAGACCGTTTCTGGTAGATAGGGACAAGCCAATTCCTTACTTAGAGGATCTACATGATTTGTTTTTCAAAACTCTAAACAGCAGTTTAACCTCAGGCGTGGATGCCTCAAATCAACACTTGACATCATTGGTAGTAAAAGCATCACTCTTCTTGTCACATACACATTTGGTACTCTTGCTCCTTCTCCCTCTCACACCTATAGCTTCATCTAGAGAAGCCGTATGGTAGAGGTTAAGAGCATGGACTGTGGAGGTGGACTGCTTCACTTTGACTCCAGCCTCCACCATGTACTAGACTGTGTAAACTGGGCAAGTTACTCACCTCTCTGTTCACTCATTTGAGATATATGTCAAATTATTTAATTTTATTATAAAAAATCAGTTAATAGACACTAAAGTGCTTAGAACAATACCTGGCCTATAGAAAATGTTCTATGAGCATTAGCCGCTATTATTAGTTTTAATTTTTCCTCTGATGTCTTCCCTTAATCTATGCTTTAAATCAATCTAGCCTCAATCTTTTATGAGGACCCTATCTGTTGAAATCAAATGTATGCTAGGAAAATATAAAAATGCAGCCAACCATTTAACTTTTACTATCCAAACTCTCTATTGTTCAAAAGGTCAATGAGACTTGTCACTCCACGCTATACCTGGCCCTCTGACCCCCATTTGGCAGTACATCTTGAATCCTCGGGAGTTTTATTTCCTTACAACTCATTTTGGATGACTTCGCTGTCACACAAGATTCTGATGTTCATCAATCCCCCACCTAGGGCTCTCCTGGCCACATGTGATTCAGCACACTCCCACCTGCTGCCTCAGGCCTCTCCAGGCTTTTAAAAGACAGTTACCACAGGCCGCTTTCAGGCAGAAAAATGGTCCTTCATCGTGATTTTCATCCCAAACTGAGTATGCTTAGTTTCGTTTACTTGTGGGGGAGAAGAGGTGGTGTTCGAGCCCAGACATTGCTCAAAGAGGAAATGAAAAATCATCAAATTTAGTAGCTTTTTAGGAAAAGGTAAGGAATTGGGGAGAGAACTTGGGAAAACAAATCCTCATGGATCTTTGCAAACTATAAGCCTTCTTTTTAAGTTACAAATAAACAAACAAAACACTTTATAAAAAGAAATCTGCTTACTTGGCTTAGCAGAACATACCTCAGCTGCAATAGCTAAATGAACAAAAAGTAATTATTGTTACTGTATAAAATGGCTTTGACATACATTTACATGTACTATGTTTGGTGTTTATATAAACACATATTTATCAATGCATCAGAAATATCTAGATCTCAAGAAAGGTTCAACTTAGAAATCAAGTACAAGCTATGAGTTAAGAGTAGTAGCTACCGAGTTCACTAACCTAAAACCAAACTGACAGACTGGCCAACTAATGACTAACTGGCAAAAGACCCAAGTGGCCAAGAGCACAACTCTGAGGTGAGAATTCTGTCCCTGGTCTGAATTCTCATTCCAGCATTTATTGGGTGATCTTGGGCAAGTTACGTGTGCCTCAGTTCCCTCATTGTGTAATAACGGTTCTCACCTCACACGGTTATTGGGAAAGTTAAATGAATTAATAAAAACAAAGCACTCAGAGCAATTTCCGACATATAGTAAGCCCTCAAGAACTTTAGTTCTGAAATTTCCCATTGTAGATACAGACCAGAACTACATACAGTTCTATAAAAGATGATATTTAAAGGGAAAATTTTATTGCAGTTACAGCTTTTGGCATTTTTTTCTTCTTCTTATATGAGTCACACTAGTCATATTCACTTAAGCACAAGACAAGTTATTTTAGAGAAAAAATGTTCAATGATGACTGATGTTTGCATTGAACACAATATGCCGGATCCTGAGTTCATGTCTAAGCTTGCCTGGAACTACAGAAATAAGAAGGTTAATTACCATTTTAAATATGATGATTGGCTATTACCTTGTTTTCCTTTCAGAAAAGGGCAAAATATTCTTACTATATGCAAACATATTCCTGTTGACAATTTATTCATTGCTGTTTATGACCTCTAGTTTTCTTTCAAATCAACCAATTAGATTTTAAACAAACACTCATGAAATAGAAGCAAAAATCACTTCCTCAACACATTTAGTGCTTCTTAAAGGTCTCCCAGAAATAACACCCACCAATTAATATTTATCCTCTTCCTCATATCATCAATGACTACATTGCATAAGGGAAGCCCATTGCCAGCTAAAGCATATGAGGTTGATAATAATCGGATTTGGCTGGTTGAAAAAAATGTGTTGTATTATAAAGAATTAAGATCTCATCCAACTGAAACATGCTGGTAGAATAAAGAGGCCAAGAGACAACCAATTGTAAAAATATTAAGAAATAGGTAACAGTTAAAGTAATTCTTTCTCACCCCAACTAGATCTACTAACTGCCAGAGTTACTTTCCACTTACATCAGTGTTACCTCAGGGGATCTACTGTCTTCCTATAAAAGTCAGCCAAGCTGCACAGCTTAACCAAGATATTTCTCTATATTAGCTACAAACTACAGAAAGCATTTCTGTAAATAAAGCATACATCATTATTACCAGGATATTATTAACTTTTGCTGCTCAGGAACTGAAATATCTATATAGGGATTCTTTTACAGAGAAACAAAGAAGTCTGCGTGTTAACCTAGCAATGGGTATCACATAAGTATACCATATTATTATACTATTATAATATATTATATATATTATTATTATACCTATACTCACTTATTATGAGTATAGGAGTGCTGTCAGGCCACACTATCCACATTTGATGCCTAGTTTCTTCCACTAACCATCAAGAAACCTAAAACTTCATTAATAAAATGATTTTAGGTCTTAAAGGCTTTCAGAGGAGAGGGAAATAGAAATGGGAATGTCTCAAGTTAAAGACAGAAGGGTAGTCTAGGACTTACATGCCACATAAGAGACCAAATGGAATCAGTATAAGTTTTAAACAGGAAAATAATATTATCCAAATTGTGTTGAAAATAACTCTGGTAGTGATATGGAAAATGTATTAGAGGAAACAGAAAGAGAGACTGTGGAATCTTAGCAAATGGTAAGGAGGACCTGAACTGAAACACTGCAAAAACAGAAAAGAAAAATACTAGGTAGATATTTCACAGGTAGACCCAAAAAGACTCTGTGTCTAATTGTATGTGGATGGTAAGAAAAAGGAACAAGTTAAAGATGACGGTGAAGACTCTAATTTGACTTGTGACTAAATAAATTCCAAGAACCAAAATAATAACCAGAGGAAGAGAACGAGTTTGTTACGGGAGAGAAGGCTAAGTTGGGTTGGAAAAATCCACAGAATATCATCATACAGATCTATCCAGTAGAGAGCTAGAAATACAGGCATGATGCTTAGGGAAAGAAGTCAGGTGGGCAAGAAATCAAGTGCAGTGGCCAAAGGGAAAAGAAAAGAGGGCCAAGAAAGGAACCGGCAAAACAGAGAGCTCGAAGGAAAGCCAAGAAAGAGGAGTGTAGTATATGACAAAGAAGTTTCAAGGAGGAAGTATTTACAGTGCCTGATTCTGCTAAGATATCGGGAAGCATTTATATTGTAGCCAGTGGATTTAGCAATGAGAAAGTTTGGGAATTTTTTTCAAGGAGCTTCTATAGAGTATTGAAGATATAAGTCTGATTTCAGTGGACTAAGGGAATAAATGAATTAAGGAATTGGAGAGGATTCACAGACAACTCTTTCTAGAAGTTTGAAAATAAAGGGAAAATGTGCCAATTTGGCTCTAAATCCTGATGGATTCGAGTGAGTGCAAGTCTCTGTTACCACTGGACAGAAGAGGGAGAAAACAGAAGGAATTAAAGATGACTCTGAAGTCTCATAATTTGGTTCATGGGCAGTGATATGACCTCAGCTTCATGGTCCAATACAGTAGCCATGATTCTGAATGAGGCTACTGAACATTTGAAAAGTGGCTTATCTGAATTGATGTGTGCTCTGTGAAACCCACAACAGATTTTCAAGACTTACTATTTCAAACATTAGTATTTCAAAAAATGTAAAATATCTCATTAATATTTTAATATTAATTACATGTGGAAATACTATTTTGGCTTATTGAGTTAAATATTAAAATTAATTTCACCTGTTGCTTTTTATTTTTTCAATGTGCCAACTAGACAATTTAAGATTACATATACAGCTCACACTATATTTCTATTGGAAAGTCCTGATCTAGCAAATGAATAGTGAACCAGAAGAAAAGCAGGATTCAAAAAGGTTCTGTCAGAGCTGGTCCTTATGTATCACATTAGGGTGATGTTTATGAAGAGGTCATCAAGGACAACTTCACGATTCTATAGTTTAAGCAACTAAAATCCTAACGGATTAGGTTGTTTACTCACATCATCTGGCTAGTTAGAAGAAAAACCAAGACTAGAACTCACCCCTTGAAGTGTCAATGAAAACGTAAAAGTTTGAATAGAAAAAGATAATAGTAGCTTGACTGTTCTGTACATCACATTCTATGCCACATCCAATAAGATGACTTGCTTATAGCAAAAAACATAACCTCCAAACATATTAAAATCATGACCTCATAGAGTGTCCTATGTTCGCCAATCAACCTGTAATACAACTAACGTCTTAAGCTATGTCAACCCATGATCCACTTTGCTTTCGTTTTACTTTGGGCATATATACACTCTGAATTTATTTCAAACCAATTCCACACCAATTTTAAAAAGTTTCATCCATTCAAGCATATCTCTCTCAAAAAACAGTTGTAAGAACACATATTTGTAAAAGTTCAAAGAATTTACTTCTCAACTCTTGTATTATTACCAACCATTCAAGAGTGGTAACTCACTAAGACATCATGGCTCTCTTAAGTATAATACTCAGGGTAAGTCAAAAATTAAAAAGTTCAAAGTATGAGGATTGGGGAGGGACCAAGATGGCGGAGTGAGAGGTCTTCTTTGTCTCTCCCCCATCGAATCTACAACTAATTGGACATTCACCGATTAACAAAGGATATCCAGATAGCATCTCAAGACGCCTAAAAGTCTCGTACTACTACACATCGGAACGTGGACAGACTTCCCCCCCGGGAGGAGGTGGAAATAGGTGAAAGCTCTCTGACCCCCGACCCCCGACCCCCGGACAGCCTAGTTCCTGCAGGAGGCTCTCTTCCAACGGACTCCACCACAGCATCGCCAGACACCAAGGGCAGGAGTGTGCACTCACCAGCGGAGCGACGGTGGAAACAGGTGACAACACCGCTACCCAAGCCCCCCGTGATCGCACCTAGGCCCAGGGGGAAATCCCCAGGGCCCCGCACCCACCGGCAGAGAAGGCTTCCGCTCGCCATTAGCGGGGAGGCCCTTCCCAGAAGCCAGAACAAAGAGAAGCTCCTGGCGGGCCCGGCACGGCACCAGACTGCAAGCTGCCACTGAGCTCATGGTCTCTGGCGCACGGCTCAGTACAGGGGGCACCCTGACTTCCCGTAGAAGTGCTTGGGGACACGTTTGGAGCTCCAGCACCTGGCTCTGCGGCGCAGGGGAAGGCTTCAGGGTCCTGCACCTCCCCAGCAGGGAAAGCCTCTGCTCGCCATTAGCAGGGAGGCCATACCCAGAAGCCAGGAAAAAGGGAGGCTCCTGGTGGGCAGATCACCTGGGGTGGCTCCAGACTGCAAGCTGCCACTGGGCTCATGGTCCCCGGCACAGAGCTCGGTGCAGGGGGTGCCCAGACTTCCCTTAGACGTGCTTGGGGACATGGTTGGAGCTCCAGCGCCTGGCTCTGTGGCGTGGGGGAAGGCTCCGGGGTGCCGCATCTCCCCAGCAGGGAAAGCCTCTGCTCACCATTAACAGGGAGGCCACACCCAGAATCCAGGAAAAAGGAAAGCTCCCGGTGGGCAGATTCCCCGGGGCGGCTCCAGATGGCAAGCTGCCGCTGGGTTTACAGTCTCCAGTGCTTGGCTCAGTGCAAGAAGCACCCAGACTTCCCGTAGTCATGCTTCGGGACACAGTTGGAGCTCCAGCGCCTGGCTCTGTGGCGTGAGGGAAGGCTCTGGGGTCCCGCATCTCCCCGGCAGGGAAAGCCTCTGCTCGCCATTAGCAGGGAGGCCCTGCCCAGAAGCCAGAACAAAGAGAAGCTCCTGGCGGGCCCGGCACGGCACCAGACTGCAAGCTGCCACTGAGCTCACGGTCTCCGGTGCATGGCTCGGTACAAGGGGCACCCTGACTTCCTGTAGACATGCTTAGGGACACGTTTGGAGCTCCAGCGCCTGGCTCTACGGCACGGGGGAAGGCTTCAGGGTCCCGCACCTCCCCGGCAGGGAAAGCCTCTGCTTGCCATTAGCAGGGAGGCCATGCCCAGAAGCCAGGAAAAAGGGAGGCTCCTTGTGGGCAGATCACCTGGGGCGGCTCCAGACTGCAAGCTGCCACTGGGCTCACTGTCCCCGGTGCTGGGCTCAGTGCAGGGGGTGCCCAGAATTCCCGTAGACATGCTTGGGGACACGGTTGGAGCTCCAGTGCCTGGCTCTGAGGCGTGGGGAAGGCTCCGGGGTCCTGCATCTCCCCGGCAGGGAAAGCCTCTGCTCGCCATTAGCAGGGAGGCCACGCCCAGAATCCAGGAATAAGGAAAGCTCCTGGTGGGCGGATCCCCTGGGGCGGCTCCAGGCCGCAAGCTGCTGCTGGGCTCACGGTCTCCTGTGCACAGGTCAGTACAGGGGGTGCCTGGACTTCCTGTGGACGTGCCTGGGGACTGGGTGGAGCTCCAACAACCAGCTCTGCAGCCCGGGGGGTTGCTCCAGGGTCCCACACCCCCCCAGCAGGGAGGGCCTCTGCTCGCCATTGGCACGGAGGCCCCGCACAGCATTCGGAACACCAGGAAGCTAGAGCAGAATTCCCCACAAGGGAGCAGATTACAAGCCACCGCCAGGCCTACGGACTCTGGCCATGTCCCAGACGAGGCAAGGGGCTCCCAGAGATCCTGTGGGAGTAAAGTGGGGCAGAGTAGAGCTCCGGTGAAACGACTATGTAGCCCACGGGGGAACTCCAGGTTCTTACAGCAGCCTCAGTGAAAGCCTCTGCACAGCACTAGTGGAGAGGTCCCAACTGGCAATCGCAAGGCGGGAAGGCCCTGGGGCAAAAGCAGCACAGCTAGGTGAGCTAACGACAGGCTGCAGAAGATACCCATAGCTCTGCTGGGACCTATAGCGGACAAGTGCAATCTGGTGGGCTCTGTTAGGGACAAATCGGAGATTATAGGTGATCCTGCTCCTGGATGATGGGAAAGCCCAAAACACTGCTGCAGACCACAAGGAGGGAGCGCGTCTAGGTGGGCTGCAGCAGTAGGCACCAGCAGCCTGAGGCCCCCTTGCGATAGCCCCCACAACCGACAAGGGACCCCACAGGACCACTGTGACTACGAGGAGGGGTCCAGACCCAGTCAGTAACAGCTGACAGGGTTCCAGGTTGGGGCAGTCTAAACAGCTGCCCCCCCACACACACCAGTTGCAACAAGTGGAAACAGCGACTAACCTCTATCTCTATGCGGAGGCACAAACCCACACCATCAAGCAGTATGAAAAAATATATTAAATCTCCAGAACAGAAGGAAAATGCTAAGCATCCAGAAAACAATCCCAAAGACAATGAAATCTACAACCTAAATGACGATGATTTCAAAACTGCCATTATGAAAACACTCAACGACCTAAAAGAGAATTCAGATAGACAACTCAACGAGTTCAGGAGCTATGTCACAAAAGAGCTTGACACCATAAAGAAGAACCAATTAGAAATACTGGAGATGAAGAATACAATGGAGGAGATTAAGAAAAATCTGGACTCTCTGAACAGCAGGGTCAATAATATGGAGGACAGAATTAGCAATTTGGAGGATGGGAATATAGAAATGCTGCAGGCATAGGAGGAGAGAGAATTAAGACTAAAAAGAAATGAAGAAACTCTCCGAGAATTATCCGACTCAATTAGAAGATGCAACATAAGGATTATAGGTATACCAGAGGGAGAAGAGAAGGAGAAGGGGGCAGAAGGCCTGTTCAAAGAAATAATAGCTGAGAACTTTCCAAACTTGGGAAGAGAGATGGAACTTCATGTCACAGAAGCCAATAGATCTCCAAGCTTTATTAACGTAAGAAGACCAACCCCAAGACATATAGAAGTGAAACTAGCAAAAGTCAACGACAAAGAGAAAATACTAAGGGCAGCCAGGCAGAAGAAAATAACTTACAAAGGAAACCCCATAAGGCTATCAGCAGATTTCTCAGGTGAGACCTTACAGGCTAGAAGAGATTGGAATGAAATATTCAAAACTCTGAAGGATAAAAACTTGCAGCCAAGAATACTCTACCCAGCAAAAATATCCTTCAAATACGATGGAGAAATAAAAACTTTCCCAGATAAACAAAAGTTAAGGGAGTTCATCACCACAAAACCTCCTCTTCAAGAATTGCTCAGGAAGAAACTCATTCCTGAAAAATCAAAAAAAGGAAAGGGGTTACAAAATCCAGAACAAAGGAGATAAGCAGAAGGAATAATACAAAGTAACAGCTCTCCATCAGGACAAAATGCAAAAGAACCGAAAGCAAGTGATAAAATTGCAACAGTAGGCTCCCACGTTTCAATAATAACACTAAACGTGAATGGATGGAACTCTCCAATCAAAAGGCACAGAGTGGCAAGATGGATCAAACAACAAGATCCAACAATATGCTGCCTCCAGGAAACACACCTCAGCCCCAAAGACAAACACAGAATCAGAGTGAAGGGGTGGAAGACAATACTCCAAGCCAATAATGAACAAAAGAAAGCAGGTGTTGCCATACTTATATCAGACAAAGTAGACTTCAAAACAAAACTGGTAACGGGGCTGGCCCCGTGGCGGAGTGGTTAAGTTCGCGTGCTCCGCTGCAAGCGGCCCAGTGTTTCGTTAGTTCGAATCCTGGGCGTGGACATGGCACTGCTCATTGGACCACGCTGAGGCGGCGTCCCACATGCCACAACTAGAAGAACCCACAACGAAGAATACACAACTATGCACCAGGGGGCTTTGGGGAGAAAAAGGAAAAAATAAAAAAAAAAATCTTTAAAAAAAAACAAAACAAAACTGGTAACGAAAGACAAAGGGGGGCAGTATATAATGATAAAAGGGACGCTCCACCAAGATGACATAACAGTCATAAATATATACGCACCTAACACAGGAGCACCAAAATTCGTGAAGAAACTCTTAACAAAACTAAAAGGAGACATCAACAGTAATACAATAATAGTAGGGGACCTCAACACCCCATTAACACCAATGGACAGATCATCCAGACAGAAAATCAACAAGGAAATAATAGAATTAAATGAAAAATTAGATCAGATGGACCTAATAGACATATATAGGACACTTCATCCAAAAACAGCAGGTTACACAGTCTTCTCAAGCGTGCATGGAACATTCTCAAGGATAGACCATATCTTGGGAAACAAAGCAAGCATCAATAAGTTCAAGAGGGTTGAAATAATATCAAGCATCTTTTCTGATCACAATACTATGAAACTAGAAATCAACTACAAGAATGAAGCTGGGAAAGGGCCAAAAATGTGGAGACTAAACAACATGCTACTGAACAAACAATGGATTATTGAAGAAATTAAAGAAGAAATCAAATATTATCGGGAGACAAATGAAAATGAAAACACACCGTTCCAAATTATTTGGGACGGTGCAAAGGCAGTCCTAAGAGGAAAATTCATTGCAATACAGGCTCACCTCAATAAGCAAGAAAAATCTTACATAAACAACCTCAAACGACACCTAACGGAATTAGAAAAAGAAGAACAAACAAAGCCCAAAGTCAGTAGAAGGAGGGAAATAATAAGAATTAGAGCAGAAATAAATGATATTGAAACAAAAAAGACAGTAGAAAGGATCAATGAAACAAAGAGTTGGTTCTTCAAAAAAATTAACAAAATTGACAAACCCTTAGCCAGACTCACTAAAAAAAAAAGAGAGAAGTCTCAAATAAGTAAAATTAGAAATGAGAGAGGAGAAATCAGAACAGATACTGAAGAAATACAAAGGATCATAAGAGAATACTATGAAAAACTATATGCCAACAAATTGAACAACCTAGAAGAAATGGATAAATTCCTAGACTCATACAACCTACCCAAACTGAATCAGGAAGAAATAGAGAATCTGAATAGACCAATCACAAGTAAAGAAATAGAAACAGTAATCAAAAACCTCCCCAAAAATAAGAGTCCAGGACCAGACGGCTTCTCTGGAGAATTCTACCAAACATTCAAAGAAGACTTAATACCTATCCTTCTCAAACTGTTCCAGAAAACAGAGGAAGATGGAGCACTCCCTAATACATTCTATGAAGCCAACATCACCCTGATCCCCAAACCTGACAAGGACAACACAAAGAAGGAAAACTACAGGCCAATATCACTGATAAATATAGATGCAAAAATCCTCAACAAAATTCTGGCAAACCGAATACAGCAATATATCAAAAAGATTATACAGCCCACTAAGTGGGAAAAAATATTCACAAGGTATTTATCCAACAAAGGGTTAATCTCCATAATATACAAAGAACTCACACAACTCAACAAGAAAAAATCAAATAACCCAATTACGAAATGGGCAGGGGACATGAACAGACATTTCTCCAAAGAAGATACACGGATGGCCAATAGACACATGAAAAGGTGCTCATCATCACTAATCATCAGGGAAATGCAAATCAAAACTACACTAAGATATCACCTTACACCTGTTACAATGGCAAAAATATCCAAAACCAAGAGTGACAAATGTTGGAGAGGCTGTGGAGAAAAGGGAACCCTCATACACTGTTGGTGGGAATGCAAACTGGTGCAGCCACTATGGAAAACAGTATGGAGATTCCTCAAAAAGTTAAGAATAGAAATACCTTATGACCCAGCCATCCCACTACTGGGTATATATCCTAAGAACCTGAAATCAGCAATTTCAGAAGCTCTATGCACCCCTATCTTCATTGCAGCATTATTCACAATAGCCAAGTCATGGAACCAACCTAAGTGCCCAGCAACTGATGATTGGATAAAGAAGTTGTGGTATATTTATACAATGGAATACTACTCAGCCATAAAAAAGGACAAAGTTGTCCCATTCACAACAACATGGATAGACCTTGAGAGTATTATGTTGAGTGAAATAAGCCAAACAGAGAAAGGCGAACTCGGCATGACTCCACTCATAGGTGTTAGTTAACGTATGGACAAAGAGAACTGATCGGTGGTTGCCAGGGAAAAGGGGGGTGGGGGAAGGGCACTAGGGGTGAAGTGGTGTACCTACAACATGACTAATAATAATGTACAACTGTAATTTCACAAGGATGTTAACTTTTATAAGCTTAATTAAAAAAAAAAGTTCAAAGTATGGCTACAGGATATGATGACATACCATATTTCAAATGCTGGCAGAATTTCAAGTCCTACTTTTCCCAATGAAACCTTCAAAGCTCAATCAACCACTATGTTACAGGTCAGCCACAGTTTCAGGATCACCAATAATTACAACCAACCAAAATCTTTGGCTGTAATTTCTTCAATACTCTAAGCTACTATAAATCTGTTTATACTTTCCATGTAAGAAAGGGCAATATTTAAAAATAATAACATTTTCCTTTCATGCTAATTTTCCATGTAAGATTGAAAAATACACATCACTTTAAACTGTATATAGCACTTAATTTTGTGAGATAGTGTAAATAAGCTAATAACTGCCAAAATCATGATAGTTATTTTCTGTGTAGAGTTATTGCTTTAAAATACAGTGTTGAAAAATGAAAAAAGGTTATTTAATTAGAGTGCATGTTTATTTCATTCTGTATATATACCCTACATTTACGTTAACAAATAAAACTACTACTTGTATTCCAAGTTGACGTTATTCAGAGTAATAGAAATAAAGAATATCAGCTTCCACTTCTTGAATATCTGCTGCTCTCTCAATGTGTCACATGGATAAAAGGCAGGTGCAAAGCTAGCTAACGGAGTTAGGCATGCACTGGGTGATTGTGCTTTCCAAAAAAAGAGTTTTCAGTTTTGATCTACATGTTTTCGTTTCTTCACTGACAAACTTGTTTACCATTTCTTCCATACAACTGATCACTCTTACCTTAAAATTTTTACACAACCATCTCTAAAACTCTGTTGCTTCTCCTCTAGTCAAGTATGTACCACTCCATCTTTAAAATCTAGTTTCAAATTCACACCTATTTTTCTTCCAGCCCCTCTTCCTTCAGTAATTCATTAGTCTCAGGATCATACCAGTAGTTGCTCATGTGGCTCTATAAACTCATCGCACACCTTTGCCTCATCTCTACTTTGATCAGATGATACATATGGGTAGAAACTACATCTGCCATTTCTATTGTGCCATCTGACAACATTTACCACTAATAGTATGCTGTTAAACCAGATAATTTAATTAAATTGTGTTTGAAAAGCCCTGACATATAGTATTTTCCAAGTTTCATGATATAAATATTCCTACCATGGCTGATTTCAAGCTACCAACATAAAGTCTTTAAACATGAGGTTAGAAAGAAATGCGCACACTGACTCTTGGGAGCCAGTAAAGTCACTGTACCATGTTTGGCACACTACTAATCTACTAAATATCAAGCTTCCCTTTTAATATGCCAATCTGCCACATTTTTGACAAGTTTCAAAGATGTCTATTTTCAATTTTGTCTTATTCAAGATACAGCCATGCAGTAGAATAGTAAGTTCAATGAAGGGAGGTGCTTTGTCTGTCTATTTTTGTTTACTATTGCATCACAGTGGCTAATTCTGCGCCCAGAGTAAGCAGTTAGAAAATATTTGCCAAATGAATACATTGTCAATATTTTTAATATAACAAAATATTAGATAAGTATCCAGCAGAAGCTATGATATGCCTCCCATCATAAAATAAATTTAACCTACAAATGTGGAAAATAAAATAATCATACAGAAAAAGTTAAAGGTTAGCTTAGAAATTATTGGATGCAATCCCTTCATTTTATTAAAAAGGAAAATCTACCCACAGAAGTTAATTGACACACAGTCCCTTAGTGCTAGAGTGAGCCCAGAACCCAGGTCTCTTGGTATCTGGTCCAAATCTTTTTTGACTAGATAATCATGACTGCCCCTTGGGTCATTGCTTATTTGAGCTAATAACCTGTTGGGAAGCTGCTAACATTTTGAAAAGGAGACTTTTTCATTGGTTTGCAACATTAATACACAATGCTGAGCTACATTTGATATAATATCTAAAAAGAGAACAGCCAAGCTAATTATAAGAATATCAGTGACAAAGAAAGACTATAATTATAAAGGAGATTTCTGTATATATCAGATGACCTTTTTCTCAACAGAGCATCATAGAAGCTGGGATTAGCCCAAATTCTATATTCAGACCGTCTTCAAATTTGGAATCCTCTATGAACCTAATTGTCTTGGTTACTATTCTCTCCATCATTAGTAAAAAGGCTATACAAAATTAGACCTTATATTGATTCCAGAGATGATTGCCAAGATAGTCCCACAATTAAAAGGCATAAGATATAAACTGTAAAAATGGCCAGGAATCTATCAACACCTTCAGAAGATTATAATAATTACATATAGCATATAAGTTATTGGGTTAATTAGAGAGAAAAAAAATCTTTCCTTAGACAATATTTGGGACTTTTACCTATTTATGTTTTTAGTAAGACCTTAATTAAACACAACTGTAAGAATCATAATCTCCTATACTGAATTTCTATGAATGGTTCAATCAGGTTGACAGTCAAAGGTGTTTGTTATGAAGCAGATGAGTAAAGTAGAATCCAAATTTAAAGAATTGATCAATAACAGAAAATTATAGCTAAAATTACAGAATTTTAACAAATTAAAGATGCTAGATATTCTTCTCATGAGAAATTCTTTTCCTCCATTATTTGTTACCATTTTAAAAATCCACAATATAATAACTGTGCTAAAGAATCATACCTCCTTGAAGATAACTAAAAACAATCACTCCCTCCATTTCTAGAGCAAAAGTGAATATTCAAAGATAATTGCAGGAGGTTAAGTTCATTAGCCAATATTCCCCTAACACCTAAGGCAGTTTTCTGATTTTTTTTTCAGTATGATCTTATTACTGTCTAATTATCCATATTGCTTTTCTTCCTTTTTGTTAAACTGAAAATCACAGAAGCAGTTTAACCTTTCATTTAGAATCATTAAATACACCCCCCCCCCTTCACTGATAATTGGGCTCTTTCTTTATTAACTGATTCCTCCCTTGATTTATTACAAATCTTTTTTGCCAAATTTGGACCCATTCTGTTAATACGTTCTTTCCCTTCTCTCAACTCAATTAACACACTGTCACTTTTACCAAAGCTTTTCTATTATTTCTTCAAGTTCTTATTGCTCTTTAAAGATCCTCTAGTAGAAAAATGAATTTTTAATAAACCTAGAATATTTTAATGATTCTTATTTAATTCTATAGTGAAATTTATGGGACATATTACTCAAGCTGAAATATTTCCCACTGTACTGTCATAATACTCTACAGTAACTTTCCACCAATCCGAATATACAAATCTCTGCAATGTAACTTATGACCTCTAAAAGCACAGAAAACCATATTATAATTATCATATCCACAGTCAAATCAAACTGAGCCAGCTTCTCCATCAGCAATTTCAACATCCATACAATTTTTAATAAAGTGAAACCTACACTTGCTGTGCCTTCAGTAAACATTTATGTGAGCTCCAAATGTGAGTAAACCTGTCACTAGATTATGCAAGAAGTAACCCTTCATAATATGAAACATTGAGGTTTCTCATGAATAGAAATAAACAATTACCAAAAAAAAAAAAAAAGTATTCCTGTTCTCTTCTTGGAAAAAAAGTTTTCCTGAGCTCCAAAGCACTGATAAAGTTTGGTGGCTGTCGCTTTAAGCCTTTTCCCTTTCTTATCAGCCAAAGACACATTTCCCAGAAACTGCCACCTCCACTCACGAAAAACAGTGCCTTTTCTTTGTAAAAGGAAAAGAAAAATAGGAGGATAACTGCTGACCTTGTATCAAATAAAGCAATGCTCAAGTTTAATTTTGCGATTTCTTCCATATCTCCAGGACCTGAACTATTAAACAGAATATGGAATCTAACATTATTTTTTATAGAACAAGTGAATGAGTGTTGACTGGTGGGAAATGCATCTTAAGTTGACAAAAGAGATGGAGATAACCAGAACAAGATTAACCATTAGAGTCTTAAAAACTCAACTCCCAGAATAAATTACAAGAAGTAAAGAAATATAAGATCTGTACAGCTTTCTTATTTTGAATAATTTTAAACAAATAGGAAAGGATTTTGCTCTCATCCTTCTGTAAAACATCTGCCAGCCAACTTTTAATTTTTCAATTTTCAATAATTTCAACTTAAGACACAATCGTAATAAGCAAATATTCATTTGATGCCTTTAACCAAAAAAGCCCTGGTGCTCAGTCTCCTTATCCATTCTAAAATTTGTCTTTAATGTACCAAAATGGCTTCTCGTCTTTAAAAAATTTCAAGTCAGTTTTGACAACAGCTTCAAAAGTACACAACACATTTTTCTTTTTTTTTTTTTTTTTTTTTTTTTAAAGATTTTATTTTTCCTTTTTCTCCCCAAAGCCCCCAGGTACATAGCTGTATATTCTTCGCCGTGGGTCCCTCTAGTTGTGGCATGCGGGACGCTGCCCCAGCGTGGTCTGATGAGCAGTGCCATGTCCGCGCCCAGGATATGAACCAACGAAACACTGGGCCGCCTGCAGCGGAGCGCAGGAACTTAACCACTCAGCCACGGGGCCAGCCCCCACAACACATTTTTCTGATATTCTGAGAGACTGATTCTTATGTCCAGCTCCCTAACAATTCGACCTTGATCCCTAAAACTACTTTCATGTAATTTTTAAAATGGAAAAGATCTTAGAGATCAACGAGTTTATACCTCTTATTTTGCAGATGCTAAAACTGACCCAAAGAGTAGTGGTTACTCAGCCAGTTAACAAGTGAAGCAGCTGAAAGAGAAACAAGCTCTCCCAAAGCCTAGCCTTGTATTCTTCCACCAAAGAACTGGCACGTAAAGGCTTATAGATTTGTTTTATGTAAAAGAAAATAATTTTTAATTAGTTAATTACTTGAATAAAATTAGTGTATTTCAAATACTTAGGAGTCTTTTGTAAAAGTTCATTTCCTTACTCATTTTAAGGGTAGTATTAGAACTGTTTGTATTTTTTAATAGGTTAACTCAATTTTCTATTGCCACTATATCAAATTTATAGTAAATATCAAATTTAAAATAACACCCATTTATTATCTCACCACTCTCTAGGACAGAAATCTGGCAGGTTCCACTGGGCACTCTGCTTAGGGTCTCAGAAGACCAAAATCAAGGAGTCAACTGGTCTAGGCCCTTATCTGGAGACTGGGGGAGAATCCACTTCCAGGCTCATTAGGTTGTTGGCAAAATTCAATTCTGTGTGGCTGTAGGACTGAAGTCATCATTTCTTTACTGGCCTTTGGCCAGAGCTCATTCTTAGCTTCTAGAGGTAGCCCACTTTCCTCTGCTCATGGCTCCTGAACCTTCAAAACTAGCAATCTTTGAATCTTTCTCGTGCAGTGGATCTCTCTGACATCTTCAGCTACTTCTCCCTCACTTCCTCTTCTGCCTCTGCTTTTAAGGACTCACATGATTGCATTGGGCCCACCCGGATAATCCAGGATAACCTCCCTATTTTCAGGCCAGCTGAAGGGTTAATCTTAGTTACATCTACAAAGTCTCTTGGCAATGCAAGATAACATTCTCATGGGTACGATATTTCATCATATTCACTCTCCTGGGGATTAGGGTATGGAATCTTCTTGGGGACCAAATTCTGCCTAATACACTTAACATACATTTTATTGATGTAACTTAGGGAAATGTGACTTTTTTTAACAGATCATATTGTTCAAACTTAACAACTCTAACAAAAATATAACTTTTCATCCCTAACATTTATATATCCATTTCCAGAAAGGGCTCAGATTGGGCCTGTGTAGGTCTGGTACCCTCCCTGTACCAATCATCGAGCCAGCTTCATAGGGATGTGACCAGTGCAGTCACACAAGGGCCTGAACTGAGAAGGGCCACACACTTGGGGCTTAATTCTATGCAGCTGCCATCTTGAAATTCTCCACACTTTGCATTTGTTTGTAATTGAAGTCTGACAGGACAAAGGAGCACCTGCTAGGGGGCTGTTTGTCTGAAAAAGAGTATATTTCTCTTTCATTTTTGAAGGATAGTTCCAATAGGTACAAAATTCTAGATTGGGAATTTTTTTTTCCTTTAGCCCTTTTAAGATGTCATTCAGTTGTCTTCTGTCTCCCATTGGTTGAAAAATCAGCTATATTTTTGCTTCTTTGCAGGTAGTATGTCTTTCTTTTCATTTTAAGATTTTTCTCTTTTTCTTTGGTTTTCAGTGGTTTGACTACCACATGCCCTAAATGTTGTTTTTCATCGTATTTATCCTGCTAGAGTTTGTAGTGCTGCTTGAAGCTGTAGGTTGATGCCTTTCATGAGTTCTGTAAAATTCTTCGTCTTTATCTATATTCAGATATTGCTTCCCTCCTGATTCTCTCTCTCTTCTTCTGGGACTCCAATTAGATGGAGGCTAGACTTTTTCACTATGTCCTATAAATCTCTCTTATACTATTCACTGTATACTGCATTCTGTCATCCCTCCATACTCCAGTCTAGATATTTTCTAATTGGCCTATTACCCACTTCACTAATCCTCTCCACAGGTGTATCTATTTTGCTGTTAAACTCATCTACTGAGTTCTTCAATTATACTAGTTTTTATTTGTAGAATTCCTTTCAATTCTTTTTACAGATTCTTATTCTCTGCTGAAATTATCCATCATTTCATCAATTTCTTAATGTATTGATTATAATTATTTTATAGCCCATGTCTAATAACTCCAATAAATAGATCACTATACAATTATTTCTATTTTTTATTGTTTTACTTTGTTTTTATCTTGGTCCTGGCTTCTGATATGCATGGTAATCTCTTATTGGATGCCAGGCATTGTGTTCAAAAACCAAAGACTCTACATGACGTCTCTTGCTTCTGGCAATGACAGACAGTTAGAATAAAGGCAGATCACCTTAAAATCAGGATCGAGTTTAGCAAAGGCTGTATTTCCATTTTTTTAAGTTATGGTCTATTTCTAGTTCTTCCTAACTCCAAGGATATAGCCCTTCAGGAGTCCCAATGAAAACTTCGGAGTGTTTTACCAGGGTCCTGCCTCTTCCTCCCTGAATTCTAGTTCATGACTCCCTAGCACTGTGAAACTACCAAAAATTCTGCACAGCATCTCCTCATCTTAGCTGCCAGTGTTTGGCTTCTCAGCTTCATGGCCTGTGCTGCTTACAAAATAACAAATAACCCAAGGAGAAAAGTGGCACCAAATACAGGGCTCACCTCAATGTGTTTGTCATCACTCTGGCATCTTTACCCCTAGGTAGTGCTACAACGCCTTCAGATATTTTTTTAATTCAGCTTTCTCATTTTACTCAGCATGGGCCTTATTTTGAAATGAACTAGTCTATCATAGGCGGAAGTGGAAATCAGATATTGATTGATCTTAGTGGCCTATCTTTATGTACACATCTATATCTTATTGGTTCCAAAAGTATTTAAGATAGGTTAACATAACTACATGAGAGTTTATTTTTCTGTATTATATTTCACACTTAAAACCTAAACTGCTTACTTCTCCAAAATTTTAATTATTTCTCTGTTAGAATTATCATTTAAACTTATATTCAAAATGCTTCTCCTTAACAGTTCAATCTGACTCCTTACCTATAACATACAATGTGTATTTGGGAGCTCCTTTGTAAATGCTGTCATGCACTTTTTTCTTCAATAAAAGTAACAGTGTTCTCAAATACAGGATTTTTTCACAGTAAAAATAAAAACAGTTACAAACATAAGTACCCACTATTTCATAGAATGTTGTCTGTATAACTTTGTTCTTTGACAACTTCTAGTCATCTCTCAAAGGATATAAGATTTATGAAATGGGATGAGCAGAAGCTATGGATACCTCCTATAGTCATATTATCATAAAAATCTCAATAATTCAAAATTGAAATTTATGATCACTGAAATGTTTCAAAGCTGTAATTTGTCTCCGAACTAAAAAAAAATGTTTTATTACATAATTAAAATGTAAAAAAATTGTAAAGACAGTTTATCCTCCTCAAGAAATCAAATTGCTATTAAGGACTACCTTAAGGGTACCAACTTTTGGTATGCCTACAAGTAGCATTTACAAAATCAGTGTAATCTATATTAAATAATAGCAATAATACTTAACCTATCCCATTTTTTAAGTATCAATTGTAAATATACTTAGTAATGAATGCAAATTACTATGGGTAATTGAAAGTGCCAAGAACTAAATCTCTCATCAAAATAAACTGCAACCCAGGATTTCACTCTCCAGCATTTTTAATGTCAATTAATTAAAAACAAAAACAAAAACTAGGCACTTCACCCTGCCTATAGAACCCTTCTTGGAAAATCATGGTCGTTCTAATTTTGTGTTCCTGAAATGTACAATATTAACAACAAATGCAGAAAAATATTTGGCTACAAACAAAAAAATTAGAAATGAGTACAGATAGATGAGTATATACAACTATACTCTCCCAACTCAACAGGTAACTGGCTTTTAATACAATTTTACATCATTATTCAGTATTATCATTGCTCTGGGCATTTGTTTCAAAATATGAATTTTGGTTTTTTAGCACACTCCGATTGATTTCCTTTGGTGGGTCAAGGGACCTTTAAAGATTTACAAGCACTCAAAATACAAAGAAACTAGCACCTTCCATTGTTTTCTAAAGATTCTATTCTATTTCATCTATTTTCCTGGCTCATATCTTCATAACTCTTTGCTCACATTTATTGCTAGAGATGTAGCCCTCATAGTGGCCATCTGTCAGAAAGCAGCAATTGGTCTAGCATGCCAGAAACCAGCTGTGAAACTGTATGCACACTATGTGTTCACAATAAAGTATTATTGCTATTAACAAAGAGACAATGTTTCAGGAACTACTGTATCAGAAATTTCACTACAGAAATGGCAATAATATAATATAGACATACTATGGCCTGCATGACTTCTTTGTTGAGAATGAGTAAGTGTCCTCAACCAAACATCGCCACAATGTATAGAGGCTTTATCGTATGATGGTTAAGAACACAGGATTTGATGTGAGGTACTCCAAACCTTTGCTCTACCATTTACTAGCTGTATGTTCTTAAGCAAGTTTATTTAATCTCTCTATACTTTAGTGTTTTCATCAACAAAATAAGAACAACAACAGTACCTGCTTTATTTTTTTTTAATAAGAATTAAACAAAAATGAATATAGAGGGGCCAGCCCCGTGGCCAAGTGGTTAAGTTTACACACGCTGCTTCAGCAGCCTGAGGTTCGCCAGTTCAGATCCTGGGCGCGGACCTACGCACTGCTCATCAAGCCATCCTATGGTGGCATCCTACATAGAAGAACTAGAATGACCTACAGCTAGGATATACAACTATGTACTGGGGCTTCGGGGAGAAAAAGAAGAAGGAAAAAAAGGGGAAGATTGGCAACAGAAGTTAGCTCAGGGCCAATCTTAAAAAAAAAATTTTAATGAATATACAACTCTTAGTTCAGTGACTGGAAAATAATAAGCAATCAATAAATATTAAAAACTGTTGTGGAAACCATTTTTCCCTTTGTAGACTTCATGTCTTTTTCTCTTTATTTTTTGACCTGATCACTCAACACTCTCAGCAACACAAAGTATTTACCCATTTTGGGGGTCTGCTTTTGCTTCATAGCAACTACCTTAGTGTTGTCCCACCTCAGACTGTAGGATCTCACCTTAGTTCGCCTTAAACACAGTCCAGGAAAGCAGCAATGGATAACAGAAAAAGGTTTAGACATAGCATTGTCCAATTGACATGCAATGTGTGTCACACGTAATTTCAAATTTTCTACTAGCCACATTAAAAAAGGAAAAAGAAATAGTTGAAATTAATTTCAAAACATATTTTATTTGACTGAAGATGTCCAAAATATTATCATTTTAACAAGTGGCAGCAGCCACATTTCAAGCACCCAATAGCCACATATGCCTTCTATATCAGACAGTACAGGTTTAGAGTCAACTGGACCTGGATTCAAATTCTGGCTCTGCTATTTAACTTGCCACTTACTTGCTAAGGCTCAGTTTCATCATGTTAAAAATAACTATCTCCAGATACTGTTATGAGAATTGAATTAAAATGACATACACAGGGCACTTAGTACAATGCCTGACATACAGGGGTGCTCCTTAAATGAGAATTGCCTCACCCTACCCTTCTCTAGAACTGAACACTAGCTCAACATGGTATAATCCATGACCTATCTTTAGTTCCTTCCCTCCTACCTCTACAATAAACTACAGCCATTTCCTCTACCTGCACAGCTCTCCCTCCTTGCTTCCCAGCAGCTATAAACTTGACTCTGTGGACTTCTAGAAGCCATGGACCCTCTTAGTCATGATCCAAGTATGTGGTCCAAAGAAACTAAAAAGACTTGTGCCTGAAAACTTCCTTTTCTGGAAGTTCTCATCCATCTCCCCAGCTGTTACCACTGCAGCAGCTTCCTCAGCAACTGCCGTCAACAGCAATGCTCTCCATTTTCAGATCGACTGACCTCATAAATTTAAAAGATGAAGATCATGCTGCAAAGTAACTGGCCAGGATCTTTCAAAAGTGTCAAGGTCAAAAAAGACAAAGAATGACTTAGGAACTGTCACAGTTTGGAGGAGACTAGACAGACATGAAAAATAAAAATAAAATAAAGGATCCTGGGTAAGATCTTGGTCTAGAAAAAGGACAGTAGTGGGAAAACTGGTGAAACTCAAAAAGGTCTGCAGATTAGTTAATAATATTGTATCAATGTCAATTTCCTGGTATCAGTAATTGTACTACGGTTGTATATAATGTTAATATTAGGGGGTTTAGATGAATAAAGTCTGAGGATCTAATGGATAACATGGTGACTACAGTTGAAGACACAGTATTGTATGAATGAATTTGCTAAGATAGTAGAACTTAAATGTTCTCACCAAAAAAAAAAGGTACATATGTGAGAAAATGGATGTGTTAATTAACTCAATGGGGGGAATCCTTTCACAATGTATACATATTTCAAATCATCACATTGTACACTTTAAATATCTTACAATTTTATTGTCAATTATACCTAAATAAACGTGAAAAAAATTTTAGGGGAGTACTTGGGAACTCTCTATACTATTTTCATAACTTTTCTTTAAGTCTAATGTTATTTCAAAATAAAAAGCTAAAGCACTTTTAAATGTGATTATTTCAAACTTTATTATGAAGGAACCTCTGTCCTAATGGATTTGTTAATTGGTATATCATTGTAAAATAGTGCTACTTATGTTAAGCCTATTGCAATAAGGCCATCACACAGGTTAATGAAAAGTCAATTTCAAGGTATAGAAAATCCACCTTAATCACCACTATTAGTTTGCAAATCCACTAAGAGAATATGATGTCACCTACATCCGCTCAGTAATACTGAAAGCTTGATAACAGCAAATACTGTTTTGTGTGACCAGTAATGTTGATTTAACATTACTAAATAATATGCTTAAACTACAGCTCCACTGAAACCAACTTTTTACAGAAAGTGACAGAAAAAGTTGAGGAAAAGATGTAAAGAAGCCTGTTCTGACATGCACCCCCTCAGACCTTCCATGCTTTAGGAAACAGCCTTGGTCGATAAGCTGTAAAGAAAACCCATTGCAATAGAAGGGGCAGTCTGTTCTGCTACAGCATGCGTTTCTGTAACATGAATTAGCTCATGGGCAACTGGCAAATGGAGAAAGGAGTTCAGTATAAAGCAGAAGCTGCATTGGTTCATATGAAATTTTTTTCCAAGATCATTAATGTTTTGCCTCATTAATAATAGCAACTGAAGGCTAAGTACACTAACGGCAGCAAGCCAGGAAAAACTCATTATCATACATTCAACTCTTCTCTTAGAAGTGCTTATTGCAAGATCAAACTTGATCTTTGTTGGAAAAAAAGAAAGAAAGAAAAATTATAAATAAAGCAAAGTAACACAAAACAATACACCTCTGGTATCAGTACATTTTGTACAAAGCTAGCAATCTTTTCGCAACTTCTGATGATAATGTCCCTCTGCCCTTGTATACACAGATAGCCTCAACCCTTCCTTATATCACCTTCCATCAAGCTACCTTCACCTTTAAGGAAAATCCTACATTTACTGCAGTGTTTATTAGAAATTTCATATGTCTTTTAAAGTGTGCTAGCATTTTTATTGGAATTGTTATTGTTTTCATTAGTGCTCTAGTTACAAAGTTGCATAAGTCCTACTAATTTAAGTATGAATTTGCAAACCGCAAAGTTTTCCAGAAATGCATATAATATTATAGTATAAATGCTGTATTTCCATACATTCTGAATACATAAAATGCTGTCCCAGAATTTTTTTAAATATAAATTGTCATACTACCTTGTTTCCAAATATTACTTATGTATCAATGAAATGTGTCATCAATATCAATTTATAAACAAAATAAACTACATTTATATTTAGCTTTAAATTCAACAGTCATGCATTTCTATATTAGTAACACATTTCTTAAATAGATAGGATGGGATGTTCTGATGCAGTAACAATTACCACCTAAGTGAAAACCAGACTGATGTATTTTATAAGAAAAGCAAATATTCAGTGTCGTTTAACATGAATTAAGTGTATATTAATGAATAATAATCAAACCAACATCATTCTGTTCAAATAAAGCAGTCTATAAAATGTATAAAAATATAAGCACGTGTCTAGAATCATTTTTGCTCATGAAACTAAAAAGATAATTTGAACAGTGTCTTTTATATAGTATTACGTCATGCTAAAGAATAATTTAATATGACTTTTTGTTTCTCAAAAAAAGCAACAATTATTCCTTAATGATTATTTGTTGTTAAATATCTAAGCATTCTTTTACATAAATGGCTCCTGCTAGCCACAAGCATTATGGAAGAAAATTTATGTTATTTGTACATGTCAGAGATATAGCACATAATTAGCTCATTAAAAATACAGTTCAACTGAAGTAGCTATAATTTATTATATCAATACAATCTGAATATACTATTTTTGAATTGATTTATATAATAAATATAAATCACTTTAATATTTAAAAGAATAGTGTTCTCTTTTAGCCCATGGTGTGCTAGTGTACTTTCATGGACACAAGCAACTCTGAATTTCAAGGAGCCTTTTTTTTTCCAATTACCTATTAAAATTCTCTTGCTTAGAGATAGTCAGCATGTTTCTCACGGAAAAAAAAAATACTGCACAATTGTCTGCTTTATAGTGTGACCTCTTTCACTTGGGTGGGTATCCTCTCCATCACAGACTAAGTGAGGATATCACCTTGTCAAACCAAAGGCAAAAGAATAATGAGCACATGATAGGCTAGCCCAGCATGGAAAAGGTCATTAAGGAGATTGCAAAAACAGTACTCTGAATGACAAAATAAAAGTATACTCCATAGACTAGGCTAATATTAAAGAAAGCACTCAAGAACACAAGAAGCTTCTAATCCCCATCCTTGGATGCCTGCCATACAAAACTCCACTCAGATTTATTTATTTCATTAGTTACTAACCAGATTTAGTTAACATGTTTTCAAATGAATCGTGGTAGAACAAGCTTGACAAAGACACATTTATAACATTTCTATTTCCACAAAGCACTAGCCACAGATAAGTATGAACTTATATAATGTTTTGCTTTTACCAAATAATTGTAAATTAATCATCCAACAAGAAACAATCATTCCAATCCAAGTATCAAAAATATAAATTGGACGTCTTCACCAAACAGTAGGATTTTACCATTGTTAAAACAAATGACAGTAACACTGATACATTAATTGCAACTCCAGTGCACTAACTGGCATAACAGGGAATCATATTAAAACATTTTTATAAGTAGCTGAAACCAGAAGAAATTAAGCAAGCTCTGTTGCAGCTTTCTCAGTGTGAATTTACTTTTAAAACAAAAAAATCTCAAATCTAAACCATTCAAGCATGTACTAGGACTATGTATTATATCATTGTGTCAGTTATGCACGCTTTGACATTCCTTTCTAGATTAAAACTGGAATGAAATTTTTGTTCCTGACCAGTCACAATATTTTGACAGAGAAACAGTGCCACCTTTTGGTCCCAAACAAAAGCCTCCAGTCTACTACACTTCCAAACTTCCTTTTTCCAGTCAAAATTCCTGATATATATAAATATCACTGAATTTCATGTCAAAATTATCACCTTCTAGAAATATTTTTCTAGTAGCTCCACAAACTAAGAAAACACAAGAGTAACATAAAAGTTGCTTCCAAGATGCAAAATTTCACAACAATCCAAAATAATACTAAATGCATGTACTCTGGGTCATCGATATAATAATTCCTAATCAACATTTCATTAAACACATTTTATCAAATCCAAGTATGTCAATTAACTGATATACTTTATATATTAAAAAATCCTTTACAGCATTGTTACATTTCAAAATCGATTTTTAAAAATATATTATATTTTACATGTACCTATTAATTTATTAATAGAGAATATGGTATCAACAGTGGATTACCAGTTAAATCCGATAATTATAAATAATTTTATATACAAATATAGTATGTTTCTGATTTACTTACACCAATGACACAATGTCACCACGTTGTACTTCAAAATTCCTCACTTTCCAGTGATTCAAAAGCACCACATCAGATGACTGGCTCCCCCCAGGATTCAAAGAAGGCTAAAAACCAAGGAGAAAGAGACACATCTATCATTTATATTTTTCAATCTTCATGGTTCCTTGCACTTCATAGCTCCAGTGCAGGGCAATAAAACATTTCTAATATAGTAGCTTTCAATAAATTGCTGTTCTAAAGTAACTGCAAATGATGAGTTTTCAAAAAGGCTCATCAGGATTCTTCACGGGTGAATCAGAGAAAAAATAAATTACCAATATTTATTTGAAAAGAAAATGTGCTAGATATTCAAATCTTTACTAAACTCCACTAAAGAGGTATGGAAAACTTCAAGAAGGATTAGAAAGCCATTAGAAAGATGTGAGTCAAACCTCCCAACAGAATATTCAGATAGGATCTAATTCCACAGTAGTACACATCATTGTTCCATCCGGAGAAATGAAGAAATAATCTCAAATCAACCAGGAAAATATCCACATGAAGAAGCTAAGGGAATAGAAGAAACACGTGATGGAACAATCAGGGAAAATGTAGGGATTTCCCATCTTGACCTCTCTTGTCTGGAGAGAGCATGCAGCAAGGGTCCTGGTCCCAGTTTAAACCTAGTAAGTGGCTTCACCTTAAAACTCAGACAAGTCAAGATGTGCCCGAGGATTACTGGGGCAAGAACTGAGAAATATTTTGTGTAAGAACTCATCTGAAGGTCAGGAACCATGTAGGCACAAAAATTTGATTGAGGAACCATGAAGCCAGCATACTTGTCACTTGGACAGGGGAGCAGAAAAAGCCAATGGCTAATAAGCCTGAGAACTGAGGGGAGAGTGGAGGGACCAAAGAATAAGAAAAATGAGGAGAGCTTTTTCACCATTCACTCTACTGAGTCTCTAAGAATGTCATAGGGGAAACAGCAATTTCTGTGGTGACAGGAAAGGTGCCCAACCAAAACCAAGGCTCTCCACCTTCAATGATGGTGGCAGCAAGAAGAGACATAACCAAAGTAGCCGGGGCAGGTGTGAGGGAAACAGTGGATGCCAGACAATAGCCAGTCCCCGAGCAGAAGTGACGCACTCTTCTTAAGATTCCTGGAATTACTCGTAGATTCTCTACAAAGGAGATGTGGGCAAAGCTGTGGAAATATGGGGGAGCTATTATCATGACCTCATTTTTGACTGCCCACATTTTTTGTGGCCAAAAATTATTGGTTATCCTTAGAGAGCTCAAACAACCCACAGCTTCTACCAACTCCTTTATATGATAATATCTAAATATCTTTATTTTTAGTTTTGAATTCCCTGCTAATCATTTCACTTGACTATCTGACATAAAAGTCAACGTGATTAAATGGAATTTGTCATCCTTTCCTCCCAAAAAAAGTCTCCTTCCTTATTTTCTTACATCCTATTTATCATTTTCCCAACCAGCCTACACTCTTAGTTATCTTTTTATTTCAACCAGTCACCAAGCTACAGAGTTTTTTTCACTCATAATGTCTTTCATTTATGGCCCATCTTTCTCTTCTCTCTACTATCATCATATTTCAAGCACCAATCTTCACATAACTCACCATGTATCTACACTAGCAATCTCTCACCTCCAACTCAGAAGAAATGATTCCACTTCCTTCTAGTTATATGATCTTGAGCAAGTTCCTTAATTTTATTATGCTTCACTTTCCTTACTAGTAAAATTATGATAATTAGTAACTGCTACCTAATTAATAATTAAATAACAATAATAGCCAATACTTACCAAGTTCTTACCATGTGTACTGTTCTAATATAACAGCAAGACACACTGAGTGCTACCATGTGCAAGATACTGTTCTAAGGGCTTTACAAATATTAACTTACTTGATGAGATCAATTATTTAAAGTGCTCACAATAGTTCTTGACTCATAGTCAAGCTCTCGATAACTTCTATTATTAATATTACTATATCACAATTTTAATTATGGGGAGTTTTGTACCCTTTCTCCAGGTTTCTCCTCTTACTCTATCCCTAATGAGGAACAGAGTTGATATGGTGGGATAAATCCAAGGAGCTTTGCTGGGCCACAGTGCTAAGGAATGGATTTTTGCTGTCTCATAGTAAGGTAGGACTATAGGCTTCCACAGGGGTTTTTTCTCTCTCATTCATATTTGTCACCCATATTCTCTCTCTACCTCCCCCTTCCTCTCCGTCTTTGAGTTCAGCATCCTGCAAGTCCTTTTCCCTTTATTTCCTTGTGTTTCTCCTCCTATATAACTGATACAGTAAAGGTGCCCTAGGGGAGACCATCTGAACTATAAAGAGAAAACCTTCTTCCTGTTGCACTTGCACTTTCACTGGGTTCATTTTTTTTCCTCGCCATCAAGATAGTGAAGAATAAAAGTGATTTGATTATTTCTGACTACTCTTCTTTAGTCTCTTTGATTTCTGTTTGTCAAAAGTTTCTGACCACAATCCATAACAAAAAATGCATTTTACACTGTATCCAGTACACATATGCATAAACACATACATCTGAAGAAACTTACACACAATAGTAATTTTTACTACATATACCCTGATAGTTTCTGTTCTCTCCTAATCCATGTTTTTAAAATTCTGTCTATAAACAACCACACTAATTTCATATCTACTATATTGATTTTTCAACCTCCTAATAAGTTTCAATACTTGAATCCCATGAGGCAATCCCATAGGAATTCTTTCCTAACACTCCTCATTCCCATCATCAGTCTCATTAGGTGATTAAAACTCCCCAATTCTCCATCAGAACTTGTGATTATTTCTATCACAGTATATTTAAAAGTGTATTATAATTATCAACTTGTCTCTCTCTCTCCAAAAGTCTGTAAGAATTTTGAGAACAGATTATTTCTTATATCTGTTTCCTTGATGCCAGGACATGTAAGGTGATTAATAATTTTTAGTGGAAACAAAAAAATCAATTCCCGAAGACTCCCCAAATTAACATGGGCAAAAGAGAGTTTATCCCACCAGCCCATAATTATACTTCTATATTCCCCTCCTTAGTTAACAGTATTGACATTCACCCTGTCTTCCACACTAGAAGACTCTTGAGTCATCCTCAATTTCTAACTCTCTCTGTGAGTCTCCCATCATCAGACTTTCCCTCTGCCCAAAATGCCTTTTCCCTACTGGGAAAATTCTACTTATCTTTCAAAACCCAATTCAGATGGTGATTTCTCTCTGAAGACTTAAAGAAAAAAAAACAAAAACCTGCAGTTCCCTTGTGGAAACTAGGAAATTACATTCTGGTGCTCCATGGTTGGGGAGAGAAGAATCCCCACAGACTCAAATCTTGACCCTCAGATTCATGTTTCCCTTACAGAATCACTCACCTACCCACTTTTCTAACGCTAATTGTTAAAACCAAAAGGTAATGTGTTGTAAACAAAAGATTTATACAGGGAAAAATATCCCAGGAGAAGCATGTCTAATTTCAAATAGTAAAATATTAGAATCATCAGCCAACACCTGGAAGATCTTGTTTGATTTTATAAAGGGAACAAAAGAGTTTTCTTTTAGTTTCCCTTTTCTCCACAAGGTTAAATTAATCATTCCCCCATCTGTGCTCCCCCAGCAATTTAGGTAAACTTCAACAATAGTTCTTAAAACCTTGTTATAAGTATCTGCCTACACATATAACTCTTTCACTCAATTGCAGAAATCAAGTCTTATTCATTTTTGTATGCCCAGAACAGTGGCTGGAAAATAGTATGTCTATACTTTAAAGTTTAAAAGATAACAGGTTTTTAAAAGCTTATTTAAATAAGAGGGTTCCCAAGCAATATACATTATCTAAACAATGTATACATCTTTCAATGAAAACATATTCTGGGTAAGTACGGTAAGAAATTTTTCATGCCACATCAAGTTAGGCAATTTAAGCATTAGAAATAAAGTTGAACAGTGCTTTATTATTATCCATAATGAAATAATGCTAATCACAGGAGAATAAAATTATTTTCTTTACAGTTCATTTATGAATATAAATAACACTGATGAATAACACTCATCATAAAGAAAAACTTTCTTGAATTGGGAAACTGTTCTACAGCACTATAAAAATAGTGCTTTTTGAAGAACACAGCTCTTTGTACTTCAATTAAAAAGTTCATTAAAAAGAAAAAACACTTTACTTCCAGAACTTTCTAAAACGACTTTTGAAAAGAAAATAATGTGCTAACTTCAAAATGAAAAATTTATATGAAAAACGAAGGAAACCTCATTTGAATAATGCTATTTTAGAAAAATTAGCAAACCGTGTTATAACTTGCAAATCTTATATCTTGCTTTCCCTTGTGGGAACGGCAGTTTATGCTTCAGACAGAGCAAGCAATCTTTTCAAATCAAAGAAGTTATACACATGAAATCTAAATTAAAAGTCATAAACTTTAGGATTCTGATGTAACCAAAGAGTCTATATTTTCTTGGCATGTTGTTAATACTTTAAATCCCAGATTCCCAGAGACTATATCAAAATTATAAGCAACTTAAAATAATAAACTTTTTTGAAGTAAGAAACTTCAGAGAATATTTAATCTAGGAGTTTCCACCTGTGTCTCAAAATGTGTGAAATGTGTTGGATGCTCTTGCTATTACTCAAGGAGATTTCCATTATTAAGGGGAGAAACACTGAAAATGATTGGGATTACCAACAAAGAAAAAAAAAGCCTCACAGCTGCTCTGCCCATCTTTTCTTCAATGACTTACATCCTCACACTAGATCTATTCTTTGGCTTCCACCCTAGAGCACTTAGGTTAAAAATCAAACAACCTAGGGGCTGGCCCCGTGGCCGAGTGGTTAAGTTCGCGCGCTCCGCTGCAGGCGGCCCAGTGTTTCGTCGGTTCGAATCCTGGGCGCGGACATGGCACTGCTCGTCAGACCACGCTGAGGCAGCGTCCCACATGCCACAACTAGAGGAACCCACAACGAAGAATACACAACTATGTACCGGGGGGCTTTGGGGAGAAAAAGGAAAAAAAAATCAAACAACCTGGAGTAGTCTTTCGGATAGCCCTTGCTCTAAAGACAGACGACTGTGTCCAAATCTTAACTCCATTTCCTTACTAGCCAGATTACCTTAAACAAATTATTTAACCTTTCTAAGTTTCATTTCTACGTCTATAAAACAAGAGCTGAAGTACCACTTACCTCAGAGGGTTGCTATGAGAAATAAATGAGAGGATCCACAAAACGTTCTTAACACAGAGCATCATAGGGAGTAAAGGGTCAACAAATAAGATGATGATGATGATAATGATGATGATGATGATAGCAACAACAGAGAAAAAGGGAAACAAAATCAAGTACAGCATTCTTTCTACAGGATTCAAGACAAGATTAAGCTTTTACATATTGCCCTGAACGGTTTTCCTTTTAAATACTAAACTGGAAGTCTTCAGGCTGGAAATTCTACTCCTCATTTCTAAATTCTTGGTGGATTGTTTCTTCGTGTCTTTTAAGCAAGTAAAGTACGCATACTTTTATTGTGGATCTCAATTGTTCTACCTCTAGGAATTAATCTCCCCCAAATTTAATGTGCATAATTATTTAGTTATAAATATCTTCTATAAAAACATTACACCCAATATGTTTAAAATTTTCTTTTTTAAAACATACATACATATGGATATACATATGAGAAGATATACATTTAAAATCTAACAGCTTTTAGGTCTGGTTGATAAGATTACAATTTTCCTTTCCTTTCCTTTTTTTTGGAAAATTTCTAAGTTACATTAAAAAGAGGTTATTGTATGTTTTGCTCTAACCTAAGTACTACGTAGTTCACTCTAAGAAAGACAATAAAGTCAGCAGATTTCAACAGATGTTAACAAATTATGCTGAAGGTAGAAAGCACAGATATCAGACCTGTTTTTGAAACAAGTACAACATAACAGTTGGATTTTAATGCTATCTCTGATCAAAGACTATGCTGAAGGATTTTTGTTCCTCCCACAAACAAATATTGTCAAGGTATCCTAAATTTTCAGCTTGTGTCTAAGTTCAAATCATATGACAGGTTTGGGGGAATTTATGTCTTGGTTTAGGAAAATAAAACTCCCCTAAAGAATTAAAGAGACATGATAGATTTCTTACCTTGTAAGATTTAGCCATAGCCATCAATCAGGAAGTGATATTATTCTGGTTTTGAATTTTTTCTATAAATTTCTTATTCATTTTTTAATTAAAAAAAAGTTCACAGCCTACAACTCACTACCTATAGTCCACCAAAAAAAGCCTGGTTTTAACTTCACTTCTTTGGGAGCAGTGCTTTCAACCTTTTCAAGCCTATAAAGAGTTCCACCGCCTGCCTCTCCCCCCACCTCCACCCCCAACCAGCTATACACAATCTAAAATGTTGAAATATTAAATTTTGTGCTTTCCAATGAGTTGGTCCCCAGCAGCAGCCATGAGGAACCAATGGTAGCCCTCAGACTTCTTTTGAAGAACCATTAATTTAAAGAAATGATCAGAGGGAAACTATTAATTAAAAAGTAAGAGAACAAACTGAAGTAGTACTATTTGTTTTTAACTTCTTAACACTGCAGCACTGCCCAGGAAGCATACAGTATAGCTAAAATAAATGTATATTCTGACTATAGAATTATTCTTATTATTAGATGCCACACTTTTGAAAGAATGTGGATAAAATGGTCCAAAATGCTAGCTAACCTCTCTCACTATTCAGGAGTCTCTATTGTTTACATGGCTTCTAGAATCCTTGGATTTATCTCAGTAGGTATGCATAATAAAATGGCCTATTAACTGTACCCATGTCTGCACAAAGCTTTAAGTTAGAAATGGAGCATTCCTTTCAGGTAAAGGGTACTTATTACCTATACCTCTTAATATTTGACCTCCTACAATGACCATCCATCTAATTAAAAAATTATTCAAACTTTTGACCTTAGGGCCCTTAATCCGGAAAGGTGATTAAAACCTAGAGTTACACATACACTATACTAGAGTGGTAAAAGGAAGAAATGCAAATCATAAAGCATCTCAGAAAATTCATACTTATTAAATCCCAGTTACATCTGACACTTATATTAACAATATAGAATAATGGGCTTTTCGTGTCTGCTCCAGCTTCCAGAGGCTCCCCAACAGGAGCATCTGGTGATATCATGAAGTTCCCATTAGAAATACCTCTTCAGAGTCACTTTAGAGCTCTGGCCTAGACTGGTCACTCCACCTTAACCAGACAGTCCTGGCAGCCTCTCTCTGCTCACTGGTGTAGACTTTGAACAGGTTCCACACAAGCTGGAGCAGAGATATATTCTTCACATGTCCAACTTAAAGGACAACAGAAAAAAAGGATGCCTCCATTAAGGATGTGAAGCTACAAAAATTCATTCACGCTTTCTTTCACTCATTCATTCCTTCATTGCAAAACTACTCAGTTCCAACTCTGCCTGGCATTGTGCTATACAGTGGGATTCTCTACCCTTGAAAATTACAGATCTATTCACATTTTATTCAGAGATTTAAGAGCCTTTTTAAAAAATAACTTTGTTCTAATCTCATCCCCTTGTTTACAGACTTATGGTTCTTCAGCACTCCCCACTTAAAATTGAGGTGAATATTTTCCTCTTCCTTTTGATATTTCTCCATGAAATTTTAGTCACATAAAAATAACTTGTATTTCTGTAAATACCAAATGTCTTAATTTTTCTTTAAAAAGCAAGCTTTGAAAGCTACATTAATAAAGTTTAAAAATGGACATAAACCATATTAATTTAACTTGGAAGTATATTGGGTTGCTAACTTTTCATTCACCTAATCTTTAATTGTATTTCCTATGTACTACAGAGTGACACATGAAGGTTTTATGGGCACTCTCATATATTGCTTGTACAAATAAAAATCTTTAAAAACTATCTGAAAGGTAATTTGCCAAAATGTATCTAAAGACTTTAAAGTGGTCTTATCCTTACACCCAGAAATGTCATATTTAAAAAGTTATCCTAAGGAAACAGTCAAAAATATGTACAAAGATGTTCATCATATATTATTTATAATAGGTGAATAATTGAGCCAAGCTAAATATCAATAATAGGAAGCTGATTAAACTAGCAATGGTTAAACCATATGGTATATGGATACTACAAGTCACTAAAAATCACATTGCAGAAAAATATTTAAGGATATTTGCATATGTTTGGCAAAATAAATCAGGTAAACCTGTGATAGATGAAAAAGCAAATTGGTGTGATCCAATTTAGAGAAGGAAGAAAAGAAGGGAGGGGAAAAGGGAGAGAGAGGGAGAAGGAGAAAAGGAAGAGAGAGAGGAAAGAAGAAAAATGGTGCAGAAAAGGATGAGAAGAATTTATAATGGTTTAGAAGTGCAAACTTTAAAGTCAAAAGCCTAGGCTTGAATCTGTGTAATCTTCAACAAATGAATCTCTCTGCTCCTGTTTCTTCATCTGTAAAATGGGTGACTAATAAATAATACCTTCATCACAGGGTTGTGGGAGATATTAACTAAATTATTGTATTTAAACTGAATACAATACTATAATGCCTAGAACAGAGTGATCATTCAATATTAGTGATATATAATAACATCTTAAAAATAACTAATTCTGGAAGGTGGTGTAGATTATTTTCTATATTTTTCTACATTTTCCAAGTTTTCTCCAATAATATGCAATGCTTTAGAGTTAGGACAAAGCAATAAATTTTTTTTCAAAAGAGAAAGGCATCTGATTTTTATATCCTTTTATTACAGATACTTTTGAACTTTGTTTTCTTCTTTAACAAGTTCTTTAGTGTTTAAGCATCCCCTTAATTCAGATCACTATAACTGGAAAAAGATCATATATAATTAATGAAATATAAAATTTATAAAAATAAACCTTTCTCCATATTAACAAGATGACAGATTGCTATATGTAATAAAAGCCAGCTACATGAATGTATCTACATACTGACAAATCTCTAAGTTCCTTAGAAAACTGAACTGAATAAGGCTTTCACATTCACTGATAAGTCATTCTCCATTGCCCAGAAGAAACCACTTTTCTCTCTGATGTGTCTCTTGATCAAAAAAAAAAAAGCAAGGCAAGAGAAAGGAAGTGGCTCAACAAATATAAAGAGGTTTTTAGGAGGCTTCTTGGATGATTTCCTCAGATGTACATAACTCCAAAGAGGCCAATTACCCCAAGAGGTACAAGAGTGTAGCAATCTATTCACTTTGCTTGTACAATATCTGTGAACAAATCTGTGAAGACGAGGCCACGGATTTTAGATCCTTTAGCTCCTCATTGTTGACCTAGATGTTACATCCTATTTAAAAAAAAAAAAAAAACCCTTCCAGCAGTATGAATCAACTTAAATTTAGGTCCATGGGATACCTGAATTACATGGATCAAAGCTATTAGAATTAAGGGGTTCAAATGTATAGGAAACGGTCTATCAAAAAAAATTGAAAAGCACTATGGCAGACGCAAAGGGACAAAAACATATAGTCCTTGTATTACTTACCTACTGATACAAAAAAAAAAAAAATCACTCCAAAACTTAAAACAAAAATCATTTACTTGCTCTTGATTGTACAATTTAGGCTATGCTTGACTAGGTGGTTAGTCAGCTAGTCTGGCCTGAGACCACTCAGGCAGCTGCAGTCATGGAGGGAGCCATGGTCCCAGAGGACAAGCTCCACTGTGCAAACTTCCAACAAGCCTCGTTTGCATGATGTTTGCTGATATTCCACTAGCCAAAGGGAGTCATATGGACAAGCCAAGAGTGAGCGTAAGAGGGGACTACATAAGCACTTGGGAACCAAGAGGCTTGACTCTTGGGGTTTGGGGTGGAAAGAGGGGATATTAATGTAACAATCTACCAAAGTCCTGCCCTCTGGATCCAATAAATTATATTCCTCCTATGTGGAAAATATACACCACCCTTCCCAAGAACTCCAAAATCTCCTCCAACTTTTGCAAATGGATCAAAGTCTGGTACCTCACCATATGGGTCAGGTCCAAGTGTGGCTGAGCATCCTAGGATGCAACCTGAATGCGGCTTATCTTGAATCAGAGGCTTATAAACTAAAAAGACAAATTATCTGTCCCCCAAACATCCAACGGAAAGACGGGGACAAGATAACCACAATAATTTTGAAAAGTACTAGGAGAAACAAAGTCGTCACTTGTCCATAGCAAGTCTAAATTGCAACAGCAGTTGTTGTCAGGGCCTCCTACCCAAGGGACAGGAATGCTCTTTTATTAGGGCCTATTTCTGTTCTTTGGAATGGTTTCCTAATCTATTGCTCTCCATGGCTCTTCGCTCTGTTCTCTGGGCTTTGGGCTCCTAGATTATTTCTTTTTAAAAAGAAATGTTCCTGTTCATAGCAAGTTGGGGCCCAGAAGCCTCTTTTTAAAATCACCATCCCTTTTAGTATAAGCCAATTCAACACCCTTAAAACTTTGTAGACTTCCTATTGATCTAACCGGGTTTCATTCCATTCCCCCTAAAACTCTACCCATAACTCTTTTCAAACTAGCTCTTTCTCACTTTGGAAGTGTCAGTCTAATGTGTCACAAAGCCCTTAAGATTCTTATAATCTCTTTTTTCTAGCTAACAGAATTAAGTAACATCTCAAATCTTTCTGAGGTCTTAACAAAGAGTCTTCCAGTCAAGATTTGATCTTCACTCCAGGCCATATCTTACCTTAAGAGTATTTTTGCCTGCTACAAACTGGGAATGAGAAACTCTTATTTGCCAACACAGAAAGTCCTGGGCACCCTGAATTTCCTCTGATTTCTGCTTTCAATTCTTTTCCCTCTTCCCAAACCTTATACAAAGCTATAAGAAGTTAATCGATGATTTCAATATTCTGCCTGGAAATCTCCTTAGCCAGATCCATAAATTCATTAGGTACATCTTCATATTCCAAGTTCCTACAGGTAACAGTTTTTTAAACTGTTTCAGTACCATAAAGCAGGAGTCACCATCATTCCAGTCTCCAATAGCCGTTTCCTCACCAGCTTTCATTAACAGTTGTTTGTCATCTGTCTAGCCTCTTCCAACAATCCCCTCACCATTTTTCCAGCCCCTAACTGCCACCTAGTCCCAAAACCAATGCCACATATTTTAGGATTTTGTTATGGCATCACCTCACTAATAATATCAATTTTTGTTCCAGTTACCTATCACTTCAAAACAAATCAAAACTATATGTCTTAAAAGAACAATTATTTGCTTGTGATTCAGCAATTTGGGCTCAATTCAGCTGGGCAGATCCTCTGGTCTCTCCTGAGGACACACATGTGGCTGCAGTCATCTGGGGCTCAAATAGGGTTCGAAAGTTCAAAACGGCCTTACATGTCAGGCATTTAATTGGGGCTTGCTGGCCAAGACGCTTCATTTGTCCTTCAATGTCTCCTCCAAGAGGACAGCCTGAGTTCCTTGCATGTTCTTCACAAGTGTCTACCAAACTTCTACTTGAGTAACATTTGCTGATGTCCCATTGGCTAAAGCAAGTCACATGGCCAGAGTCAAGTGGGGAGGAAACTATACAAGCCAATGAGAGGTGTGATTTATTAAAGAGCCATTACTGTAAAAAGCTATAAGTCTCCCATCATAAGTGAACAGGCCATTCACTCAGCTGACACTCTTGTGCCTCCTTTTGGTCATTTTTAAAACTATAGTAATAGAAGTTGTTTTATATCGTAAAAAAAGAAAGAAAGAAAATTAGCTGGCAAAAAAATTAACCCAAAAAGAATTTACAGATAACTAAACACTCACTAATGGAAGCAATAAGCTACAAAGTTGAGAAAAGACGTTTAAAAATTAAAAATAAAGTAGAAAGACGGGCTGGCCCAGCGGTGCAGCAGCTAAGTTCGCACGTTTCACTTCAGCAGCCCCGGGTTCGTCAGTTCAGATCCTGGGTGCAGACCTATGCACCGCTTGTCAAACCATGCTGTGGTAGGCGTCCCACATATGAAGTATAGGAAGATGGGCACAGATGTTAGCTCAAGGCCAGTCTTCCTCAGCAAAAAGAGGGGGATTGGCAGCAGAGGTTAGCTCAGGGCTAACCTTCCTCCAAAAAAAAAGAAAGTAGAAAGATAATACAAAACAAAAATAGGAAAAAGAAATAAAAACAACTAGTAAGAAAAATCAAAAATGACAAATACCACAAATTGATAAAACCATTAGTATAAGATATTAAAAATAATAAAATAAGCTAAAACTAGCACAAATGTATGATAAATGATTTGACAGACAAAAGGATGGGGAACAAAAAATATATTTTTTATTAAAAAATAAAAATATACTTTTTTAAAAAGTACTAAGAGTTAGAATTCAAAAGCCTAACAAAACAAGGCGATCAGGATTTTTCAATCAAAACAGTTCCTCTCTCTGGCAAACACCCCAACAATTTGCCCTCATCCAAGAGTTGGGGCTCTCTGTAAGGAAACACTTCTCAAATTGTAGTATTTAGAAAGCTTGTCACAATGCAGATTCTAAGGTCCTAGTTAGTGATTCTAATTTTATAGATCTAGAATGGGACACAGGAATCTTCACGCATAAACACCCCAGGTGCTTTTAATAAAAAAAAAGGCCCAACTACCACGCTAACTGCAAAAGGGCTTTCTCATACCATGGGCCTCCTTATCTTTTGTGTTGGACTTCTTGCTTGAAGCCCTTATGGCAAGCCCACATTCAAAATTTCAGAATCAAGCTAACATGCTCCACTCCCTTACTTATAGCTCAATTTGAGCAGCTTCACCCTTTCAAGCCTCCCTCCAGCAATAAAGCAGCATTTTTCAAATTACAGGTCACGACCAATGAGTGAGTCATAGAATCAGTTTAATGGGTTGCGACCAGAATAGAAAATATCAGAGGGCATTGCACATAATGATGGTAATTACGGTTTAAGTATTGTTAATGAAACTTTTGTTTCAGCTGTGAGTATGTGTACAATAAAAAACTGTATTACTTAACATGAGTCATGGGCAAAAAGGTTTGAAAATCTCTGCCATAAAGATTATGATGGATTCATCAAGAGGCTAAAAAGTTTTCAGGTGAATAGTGCAAAAACACTCTCAAAGTCAAAGAAAAAAATTTTTTAATGATGATAATTTCATTTTATCATATTTCTGTAGAGTTTAATTATTCAGGCACTTCAATGCTTCAAAGAACAAATTTAATATGCATTTATTCAGCATCCCTCTAAACGAGTAGGTGAGAGAAATATGGTCCCTTTCTTTTAGAAGCTTACAAAATAGAGTTAGTATTAACCCATGAAGTAACCAGAGAAGTAAAGGACAATACAAAAGAATTTATAATCATGAGTTAAATTTACTTATTTCAAATAAGTGAATGATGGAATTAGGGAAGTTGTGTGAAGAAGACAGGATTTGAGTTTAGCCTTAAAGGGAGTGTAGGATAAGAAAAAGCAGAGAGGAAAAGGTATAGTAATGAGTCTCATTATACTGTCAAAGTAGGCTAACTGCCCGTAAAAAGAATCCCAAAAGTTCAGTGTACAACACAATATGGATTTACTACACCCATTCATTCAGAAATCCAGGTTCTTTCTATCTTGTAGATCCCCCATCTCTTGTGGCCTCAGAGTCCTCAGCCAGCCCTCTGCATCTAGCCAGCAGACAGGAGAAGAGAGAGCATGGATCATAAAGAAGTCTTTTCTGGGCCAGGCCTGGAAATGGCGCCTCGCTTTTCATCCTTTTTCCATTGGCCAGAACTCAGTCACATTTAACTACTTTTTGTTGTTAGTGTCCTCATCTTCCAGCGCTATAGCAGACAATGCTCTCCTGCTACTCATAGGACTTTTTTTCACAGCCAAGTTTTTCAGAAGTGCGTGGCCATGTCCTTCTTCCTAGTCTGTCTTAGTCTGGAAGCTCCACTGAAACCTGTCTACGATGGGTGACACTGTTGGTATTTGAAATACCGGTGGCATAGCTTTCAGCATCATAGCAACACAAAGCTGCCACAGTATGACAACCAAGAGACAGGAGATGTGGTCCCCTGACCTAGAAGTGAACGCAGGCCACAGGGGTCAGAGAGCCAAATCTTAAAGACTAGACAACCAGGGCTACCTATTGGATTACTAGGCAAGGTAAAAAATATCGCCTAGGGCCAAAATGGCGTACCTCCATTCATCTCTATATTTATCTCATGTCTCTTATAATTAAAACACCCCAGACATGATACAATGAACATATACAGGAAGACTCTGAAAGATGGAAAGAAGACAGAGTGGAGGCTAGGACATTAGGACTTAAGAAATGACATGGTGGTGAGTTCCCTGGGTTTTCTTTTTGTTTCCCACATAACCTAGATGGAGTGCTGGAGAAGGCTGCAACCTGGAACCACCAAACACAGGAAAAGAAACCTAAAGAAAAGTCCACTCTCTCTAGCCAAAGACTAGGAAAAGAATGGCCTAGCAGAATAGAAAACATTTTTTATAATACCTGCCCTAATGCAGCCAAACATTAAAGACAAAACTGCCCCAACACCATGGTGTCAGTGGGCTGAGCAGGAAGCTGGACTTCCAGCCCCACCCTGCAGCAGTGAGACCAGGTAGGACCTCTTCGCTTCCCCCAATGCAGCAACAAAGAAGTAGAAATGAGAGTGTAGGCAGTGCTAGTCAGCCTACTTTCCCACCCAGGTGTTAGTTTGGCAATTTCCTAAAAAGTTAAACATAAATGTACCATACAGCTTAGCAACTTAGCAAGTATCTGCCCAAGAGAAAGGAAAACATGTCTACATAGACACCAGTACATGAATGCACACAGCATCATTATTCACAATAAGGAAAATGTGGAAACAACCTAAGTCTTCACCAACTGGTGAACAGAGAAACAAAATGTGATATATCCCTACAATGGAATACTATTCAGCAATAAAAAGGAATGAACTACTGATGTATGGTACAACATGGATAAACCTCAAAACACATTACAGTAAGTAAAAGAAGCCAAACACAAAAGATCACATACTGTATGGTTCTATTTACAGGAAATATCCAGAAAAGGCAAATCTATAAAGCAGATGAGTGGTTGCATAAGGCAAGGGTAGGAACGAGGATTAACTTCAAATAGACATGAGGGATCTTTTTGGGGTGATGGAAATGTTCTAAAAGGTGATGATTATACAACTCCATAAATTTATTGAAAATCTTTAAATCACCTCACAATGGGTAAATTCAATGGTATATAAATTATACCTCAGTAGACATGTTTTTTAAGAAGTAGACAGAAAACAGTATACTGAACTATCATGTTACCTACCACCTAGATTCAACAATTATGAACTTGCAGCCAATCTTATTTCATCTATAACCCCATTCTACTTTTCCTCTTCCCATATTACTTTGAAGTAAATCTCAGCTAGTACATATTTCATTCCAAATTTTCTAAGATTCATACTAAAGAAATAAGGATTCTTTAACCTAAACATCTTTAGCTAACATCTTTGCCAATCTTCCTCTATTTCGTATGTGGGTTGCCGCCACAGCATGGCTGGTGATGAGTGGTGTAGGTCTGTGCTTGAGATCCAAACCTGTGAACCCATCCCACTGAAATGGAGCGTGCTGAACTCAACCACTAGGCCACAGGGCCAGTCCCTCTTTTATTTCTTTAAACCTACTACATTTAATATAGTAATTTAAGATAGTTCTAATCTCTAAAGGCTTAAAGGTCTAATTCTGCTAAAGGTTGTTAGTGACTCTCACAGTGCTCATTTCATCATGTGAGATCATGGTCATCAAACTTTGCATGTGCCCAGAAGGACTGGTGATGGCTTGTTCCAGGTGCCTGAGGCTGCTCTAAACCCAGGTCCACTGTAAATTAATTTCTCAGTTTAGGGTTTTTCTGTTGCAGTGAATGTGAACTCAAACCTCAATCCCACATTAGGGTTTTTTCCTCTATTCAGACCTAGACAATTTTTCTTGCAGAACTGATTTTGGTTCTAGTTTATCCATTCTCTAAAGGCATGTCTCTTCCAAGATTCTGACTTTATTCAGAATTTCTGTTCCAACTTCCTACCTTATTTGAGCCCAGAGGTTTGTCTTCTGATCCCCATGTGGCCATTAAAACCACAAACCGTGGGGCTGGTCCTGTGGTGTAGTAGTTGAGTTTGCACGCGCCACTTTGGTCACCCAGGTTCGTGAGTTCAGATTCTGGGCACAGACCTACACCACTCATCATCCACACTGTGGCTGCAACCCATATACAAAATATAGGAAGACTGGCACAGATATTAGCTCAGAGCTAATCTTCCTCAAGCAAAAAAAAAATAAGACTGGCAAGGGATATTAGCTCAGGGCGAATCTTCCTCAGGAAAAACAAAACAAAGCAAAAACTCTAGGTTACCAGGAATTGACAAATGTCCAAAGGACAGCTGAGTGCTTTAATGAATACTTTTTTAATGATGGCTTCAATGAATAATGGAAAGGTATTCCCCCTTATTTGTGGTCTCTGGTCATTCAAAGTGACCCTGAAAGGTCAGTAGGCATTTTTAAAGATTTCTAATGTTCTATTTCTAATTTTTTATGAGTGTTGCATTGGAAATATTTTCAAGATATCTAATATGCTGTATTTCCATAAATTGAAGTCTAATTCCTTCTTATAAGGTCTATAATTTTCAGTTTAGAATAGGGTATCTTCCATCAACCTGAGCTTCAAAGTTTAAAATCTTTCATATCCCACTATAACATAAACAATTTCTTTCTTTGTTTAAATCCCAAATGTACTACAAAACAATCCCAAAATTAAATTACTTAGTAATTAGATCATTCCATAAACCAAAATAAAATGGAGCAAAATATCTCTGTGAGCAGCAATAGTATAGGGAGGCATTACAGCATACTGATAAAGCATAACTTTTATTAGTTATTATTTAATAAAATGGAAAGCATTATCAGAGTTGGCTCAAGCCAGTTCTAATACTTAATGGCTATGTTAGCGTAGGTAAATTATCTCAAATGTCTGGCCTCAGTTTTTTCAAACATTAAGTTTATATTAGAACTTCAGTCAATATCCCTTAATGTATCTAAAGTTCTATGCATATGAATCTGAAGAATATTAAGTTTAAAAATCTGTAAATGAAAAGCATTAGGATATCAGTCATCAAGCAGCATGACTCAGAACTGTATATAGAAGTATTAAATGTTAAAGGAGCATGATGTATGCAAGCTACTCTCAAATGCTTCAATAACAACGTTTGTGTGTGTGTGTATATATACATACATACATAGTTGCGTGTGCCATCATACATAGATACATATATGTATGTGTGTGTATATACGTATGGGAGAAAGCTGAGAAAGGAAAGGAGAGGGAGGGAAAGAGGAAGAGAATAAAACAAATGTGGCAAAATATTGAATCCTGGTGAATCTGAGCAAAGAACACCTGGGAGTTCTCTGCACTACTCCTACAACTTTCCTGTATGTCTAAATTTACTTCAACATTAAAAAAAGAGAGAGTGTTATGAAGTCAGTGTTTAAATACCAGATATAATCCTGGCTATATAAAACAGGAGCATAGTGTTATTCCATCATGAGAGGAGAAGAAAATCCATGAAGGGACATTATGAAGTTATCATTCACCAACTGTATCAGTATCACATATGTTTGTTTCTATAAATACAAACTGATCTATTTGAATTCTCTTTTAATGACAGGTTGCAGAACTACATAAAAACGCATAACATCCTAAGGGGTAAAAACCTCAGGTGAGATTTTTGAGCCAAAGATAATTTGGAATAAAGCTCACATGTAAGCCAATAAAGCATTCCAACATTAACTCCTGGCTTCCTTCTAAGAGAGCCCCAGACCACCAAGGGGAGTAGGAATACAGAGAAGTCAGCATCAGAGGAAATGTGTGCCCGGTGGTTGCCAGCATCTTGGAAGTGCAAATTCAGCAGGTAACATAAAACTCCCTAACTCCATGTTAAATTCTGGTGCATAAATGACAATATATTTCTTTGCTTGAGAGTCTATTTGTATCCAGCTTCTCAGAATGTCAAAATAATTAGAAATAACTAAAAATAGTTACAACCAACAATAATTGTTGAAGATTAAGTCCACTGTAGGTTTAATTTTTTTTTTTTTTAATTTAGGAAGATTAGCCCTGAGCTAACTACTGCCAATCCTCCTCTTTTTGCTGAGGAAGACTGGCCCTGAGCTAACATCCATGCCCATCTTCCTCTACTTTATACGTGGGACGCCTACCACAGCATGGCTTTTGCCAAGCAGTGCCACGTCCACACCCAGGATCTGAACCGGAGAACCCCGGGCCGCCAAGACGCTGAACGTGCAAACTTAACCGCTGCGCCACCGGGCCAGCCCCAGTAGGTTTAAATTTTTAAAAAATAAAATAAAATAAATAAATGTGACAGAGAGAGAGAAAGAGAGAATGTGAACATTTTTGCTTGCTTTTTTGACAGAACTTTTAATTTTAAACTCAGCAGGAAACAAGAGAATGACTACAAAGAGCCAGGTAGGAGTATAAGAGGTTTATTACAAACCAAATGATCTTTAGGATCATTTGCAGGTAGCTCAAAGTCAAGACAATTTTGAACCAATGAATGTACATTATTGATGAATTCCTCAATGCTAATTAAACTCTACTTTCTCTCACATTCTCTAATTTTCTAATATATTCTGCATAAATCTTCCTCTGAAGTCTGAGCTAGAGAGACAGTATTGTGTAGTAACGTTTTCAAGTATTCTCCCCTCTGGCTATGCAAAACAGAAAGAGGAAAACGGTACACTATATAAAAATTATGTAGTAATTGCAACAAAAACAGGACAGTGACACTTGAAATTACTTCTTTCACTTACTTTTTAAAATCTGAAATCTTAATTTTAAATGTAGAAGGCATACACCTTTTATAAGAACCAGTGACCCCTGCTGCAGGCATTCTCACTCAAATAAAATCTAAAACTTTGGTGTGAGGTCATTAAACTATTCCTAGGGCACCCTTTTACTCTAAAAGCTTCTGTAAGCGATTGAACTTCTAATTTGAATAATTGCATTCCACTGACATAAATTCCCTCTGTAGTTTCGACTGTATGCAATATCAGTCTTCATTTCCTGAGTTAAATTAATGTTGAGTAATATGGTGCTTCTTTAAAAAAAAAAAGGTGCATCTACTTTCATAGCAACCTTTCAACAATGAGTAGAAGTGATTCATGTGCACTAAAGGGGAATAGGTCAGTATGAATAATCATTAACCAGCAATTTCTGCCAGATTCACTGTGTGCAGAGCATTTCAAAAGGCACATATCATCCAATAAGGAGGATATACTTACATAACTTTATAAAAAAATCAAATGTTTCATAAACTGAATCCTATTTTTCATTGAATTATATCATTATATCATTAAAAACCATTTTCATTTTTATGACTTACCTTCAGCTAGCTGCAACTCCCCATGTTTGATCCCCTCTATCCTTCTAGTCAGATACTTAATGAATTGTAAATTAATATTGGAAAACCTAACCTAAAAAAAGAACCACTGAGGAGTGTTTATAAAGTAAAGAATTATTTCTTATAAGAGGAAATCCTGAAAACGAGCTTCATCTATTAAATCTCAAGCCAATAGAATTTTTAAAAGACATAAAAACAGCTCTTACACAAAATTTGTTACTCAAAGTGAATTTCCAGTGTTGCTATGATAGTGTTTATTGAATAAACTTCAAAGGACTAGTATTATATGTTCCTTGAATGAGATTTGATCTTTCAATCCATGGATTTTCTTAAATAACACGTCTACAAGTTGCAGAGTGACCTTTAAGAAAAGCCACTCTAAAGCGATGATCCAATTGGCCCTGAGCTATTTCCAAGCTAAAGACATCTAAAATGGATCAATCTGTTCCAGAATTCAGTGACTCGGAATTTCAATCTATTCCGATTTTGTCAGTCTCGGCCTACAAAGACTAAGGTCATTGTAGGTAGACTCAAAGACAAATATAACTGTTTAGGTTACCTCTGAAATCAACCATATGTCCTAGGAGACACAGTGGCTGTGGTAGACATACCTACCTACTCACAATTTTTCCTTCCTACTCCACCTTTTCCATGACTTCCCTGTGGGTGGAATATACTTCCCCATCTCATTGACTTTGGATTTCACCCTATGACTTGCTTTGACCGTTGGAATGTGGACAGAGGAGTGCAAGTTCTGAACTGGGGCATTAAGGGGTTTTGAGTGTTTCCACTTATCCTCTTGTGTCCTACTATTACCCATGAGAAGAGTACACCACAGGAAGCCACTGCTCCTTCAGCCTAGGACCCACAATGAGAGACACACAAAGCAGACTGAACCAAATCCATAGTCTAAAGTGACTACAGTCAATCCACAGACCCATGAGCAAGAAATAAAGATCTGTATGTGAGCCACTCAAATCTTAGGGTTGTTTATTGCCATAGTAAAAGTTAATACAGTGGGCAACAATAACAAGGCTCAAGGTATTATTTTCTGATACCACTCTGTTCCAAATTAAAATTTCCAGGTCCATTCTCCAAAACAGTATGCTAAACTGAAGAAGTTTTCATTTATGAATGTACCAGGCACTAGCCAAACATCTGTCTGACAGCTTGATATATTCTATATTAATCTCATCTGAAGATGTATCCATCATTCAGGATTAATAATTCTTGAACCTCCTCAACTAAACTACAGGTACCTTGAAGACAGAATCTGTTATTTGATTCACCATCCCCCATAGTACCTAAAATGGTGTTTTGCATTTACTAGCCATTTGATAAATGACTCCCTATGCTACCTCAGTTACCAGTGCTTTTCATTATTGTCCACATCCCAAAGTGACATCTTGAGTCACAAAATTACTCCTATATTTGAATTGACAGAAATGACTAGATACGCTCTTTCTACCTGAATACACAGAAGAACTAAATTGCCATCCAACAAATGATGCTCAAGGCTGATAACCTACACTAATACGAATTCCTTCAAAATGGCACACAGATTCCTTCCATGAATATTGAGATGCAGTTTGGATAGCTAGATGACACATCCCATGGTGCTACATACAAACATGCAGCCGAGATGTGTCAGCATTCAAGGGTCCAATTCCAATAGAGATCCCACGAAGAGGCCTACCAACCCCTCTACTGGAGCACTTTTCTGTCTTCAGTCTCTTTATAATCAGTTCTCTGTGCCACTGTCTTCTGCTCACTGGCCCAGCTGTCTAATTTTCTCCATCATCCTCTGTCACCTAACTAATCCATGTTATTTTCTTTTCCTCTTCTTTATGCTTTTCTTCTTTCTTGCCTTGCTTTTTTGGCCTTCCTTTCATATTTCTAAGCCTAGGTACAAGATACCACCACGCATCTGAACTACTTCTTCCATTCACAACAAATCAACCAACTGCCATACACCAGATATAATTTTCAGGCCTCAGAGTCAATAAAAGCAGGTGTGTTCCTTGCAGGATGCTCAGGGACTTCCAGAGATCTCCACACACCCTGCCAGCTATTTTAGTACTTGCATCATTACAGAAATTTAAAGACAAGAATTTTTTTCAAATTTTTTGTGAGAAATTCCGCTGAACCACATGGTCTAAACATGTTCAGTTCATCAAAGCTGTGAAGTAGCAAAGATGTCTTCAAATATGCAGAATTAATTCATCACCATATTTCATTATTCCAATTTCTGCTCCTAAATAATTTTAAGTATGATTTAGTGATATCTAATGAAATTGTAAATAAATTATCTGTTAGAAGTAGTCTAAAATTCCTGAAATATAGACCCAACTATAATAAACATGCATTTTTCCTTTCTTCCCAGAATATCCTTTCCCCTTTTATTCTGAAAACCACACACCTCTTCTTGGAAATGTCACCCCGACCTCACCCTGAAAGCCCATGGAACAATGTGGTTCAAATACATGCTGCCATTTTCTTATTCAGCCTAGCCGCAGGCTAGGGGTGTGCACCTGTGCAAAGCTGGGCCACTCAAGGAACCCTAAACTTCTGGCCAAAGTTAATCTATATTTATATAGATAAGGGCATGTGACCTAAGCTGAATCAATCACAGTCCTTCCCCAAGATTTTTCAAACCGAAATTAAGGCAAGAGAAGAAATCTCTCTCAGAAGTTAATGAAATTGGGCATCTTAAGGCATGAGAGCTGCCAGCAGCCATGTGCCCTGCATTGTGGGGAAAGCTGGTCTGAGAGAAACTAAGCCAAGATGCAGACAGAAGCAGACGTTAGAAACAGAGAAGACTGAGCACCCTGGCAGCGACCAAGTCCCTGGTTCCAGTTGTCCTTGACGATTGCCACACTCCTGCCTTCCTCCTGGGTTCATTATAAGCCTTCCAATAAATTTCCCTCTATACCTAAGTCAATTCAAGCTGTTTTTTCTATGGCCAGTAGCCAAGGAAATTCTACATAATACACCAAACAAACTCCAAGGTAACAAATTCGACTTCTTGGGGGTAAGGTCCAGGAATACTGTAAGCAATTCTAACGTATCTCTTTTAGCATTAGTCAACAGACTGGCATTTAAGAATGATACTATTTTTTTTTTTGAAAGAGTTTATTTTTTCCTTTTTCTCCCCAAAGCCCCCCGGTACATAGTTGTGTATTATTAGTTGTGGGTTCTTCTAGTTGTGGCATGTGGGACGCTGCCTCAGCGTGGTCTGATGAGCAGTGCCATGTCCGCGCCCAGGATTCGAACTAACGAAACACTGGGCTGCCTGCAGCGGAGCGCGCGAACTTAACCACTCGGCCACGGGGCAAGCCCCATAAGAATGATACTATTTAACACTTTCTTCACTGCCTTCTTTACTGGGAATAAGCCCTGTCTTTTCATAAGACAGTAAATTTCTTGTTTTCTTAGTGAATTTCCTTGGCTCTTAGCATAAGCCATGAACACAGATGTGCAGTGGGTATATACTGAACTAAAAACATGAAGACTGGGATACATGATCTTCTAGAATATCACTGATGCAAGCAAAGGACGTTTTGTATTCTGGAAAAATCCATCTCAGGATAGTGATGGTTGTGCAGCAAGACAGCACAAACAAAATTGGAGAAAATTATTATTAATGTGATTATTTTTTACCAAAAGATACATACCTGTGGATATATTCAAAGGGATCCAAGGGACCAAAAAGGGATTTGGGTAGCTGTGGAGAAGTCAGATTTAATCTCAAATGAAGAATCTGACTCAAAAACTCAGCAAAGAAAGTCTAGCTTTCCCTAAGGATTAGGTCTAAGAAGAGGCTGCCAGGAAGTTAAAATTAAAGAGGCAGGAAATGTAAAATCCCATCTGTGTTAAATGTTTTAAACTGCATTTGGAAATAAAGCCATATACCTGTAAATCCCTCTTTCTATGTTTACTGTACCCCTGTAACAAAATATTTTAGAGGCGCCGGCCCCATGGCCAAGTGGTTAAGCTCGCACGCTCCGCTTTGGTAGCCCAGGGTTTCACTGGTTTGGATCCTGGTCGTGGACATGCCACCACTCATGAGGCCGCACTGAGGCAGCGTCCCACATGCCACAAGTAGAAGGACCCACAACTAAAATACACAACTATGTACTGTGGGGACTTGGGGAGAAAAAGCAGGGGGGAAAAAAAAAACGACTGGCAACAGTTGTTAGCTCAGGTGACAACCTTTAAAAATAAATAAATAAATGTATTTTAGAATTTAAATGACCAGTTTGCTTGGGGGTGGTGACCCACCTCTATGGAGGGAACCTGAGGGACGAGGGTTGAGTTCAGAGTCTCGTAGCCAAGAGAAGGCCCTAACCACCCTCAAATGATAGAAGTAGAGGTAAAAATTCAGACAGCCCTGCTTTAGGCCTTTAGCTTCACCCATACAGCACACACTCCAAGAATCTCACTGAATACCAGAGCTCAGGAAGAGACTCATTTCCCATATAATAACTACAGTAAAAAAAAAAAAAGCGAATCCATTCTACCTCCTTAAAGCTATGACCTTAACTAGTTCTACCTGAAACAAACAGAAAAAAAACGAAGCTGGTTAATCCCTGTATAATTTTAAACTCTTAGAAGCTTATATATTCATTTTATTTATTTGTTTTACACAGCTATTTAGCACAATGCATGAACTTAAGAAACGCTAATAATGGAGGAAAACGAATCATACTACAAAACGCAAATTCTGAATTGTATTAACTACTTAAATAGCTAGGTTCTAGACATCAACTTTAGAATAACTCTAAGTTATTCCAGAAGACTATTTGCATATAACTTTTTGAAATCTCCACTCAAAACTTCTTTCAGTGTAAACTGTACATAATCTTTTAATCACCAACAAGCTTAAAGAACATACTAAAATATCTGGGGTCAGTGCTCTAGACTTTTCTACCTACTAAAAGTATATATATATATATATATATATATATATATATATAAACAGTAAAGTAAGTGAATTTGACTAAAACCATCATGCAACTGTGCTAATAATTTGGTCTTAAAAGGATATTCGAATATGGATAATTAACATTTCTTAAAATCCCAGGCCACATCCACAAAAAATAGTGTCATTAAGTAAAATTTGTTTAGGATCTCCACTTATGATTCTCAGAAAAAAAAACCACTACAGATGCAGATAACTATCTGACAATTATCTTTATTCACCTCTACTCTGCTTATAATATGACTACATTAGAAGACCACATAAAGAAATTTAGTAAAGCTACATTTCAGTTCAAGGCCTTTTTAAAACTTTTCCATTCCCAGCGTAGAAATAATACATAGAAATCTCATTTCTAGCGCTCAAGAAACAATGAAGCATGTGCTCTAAAGAATGAAGTCGTTATTAGTTTTCACCTGCATTGATGCTCCTTCCACTCTTGCCACACAGGCGACCCGATCCAGGAAAGTCACTGCCACAGGCACCGCCACAAAAAAGCCTTTACAAAAGGCTTTGAAGTATCTTGTCACCCAGCCTTGTGACTGTGCCATACCTAAAAACACAAAGAAAACAAGTATGAAAATAACCTCAAAAAAGGTGAAAAAGAAAGACACAAACACAGCACAAGAAAAATAAGAGTTAAGGAAGAAAAACCTCGTCTCTTAACATATTTCATACTCATCCCTGTAACCACTATAATAAAATTAACTTAAATTCAAAAGCAACTACATTAACTCAGGTTTACTCTTCTCAGTAGCTCAAGTCCACTTGATAACTTCAGGGGAAAATTTCTCTCCACAAAACAATGTTATAAAAAAATACATAAGCATGCTAAAAGTAAATCTTCTTCTGTTGCTGACTATTATGGTGGAGACACCCCTTATACCCCTGATATCTGTTCTCCTTCTACAGTAGTAGTTTTAATGGGACGTGTGGCTGCCCAGCCTCCCTTGGAGCTAAGAATGACCATGTGACTAGGGTCAAATGAATGGCATACGAGCAGAAATGATACACTTCCACATTGTGCCCTTTAAAGGAATATGTCCTCCCCTTTCAGTTCCCCCATTTTATGATAACTGTGATAACGAGGTGATGGTAGGAGCAGGAGTAGCCATTTCAAACCGTGAGATAAAGCTTCAGTTAAAGATGGCAAAGCAACAAAATAGAAGGGTTCTAGGTCCCCAGCACCATGGAGGCACCACAACTGCCCTGCATAGTTTACACTCGAACAGCTTAATGAGAGATAAGTCACTTTCTATCATGTTTAAACCACTGCTATATTGGCTTTTGTTATAGCAGCCAAACTGATCCTAACTAATACAAAAATGAAATCAATGCTAGATCAAGAAAAAAAATCACTGCATGTGAATTTGATACAGACAATTACCAACCCTCACTTAGCTCTGTAAGCACGTGATTAATTCCCAGATTTTCTAGGGATAAGAAGATCTCTTTATTATCTCATGCAATAAAAAACAAAACAATGAGAGATCAAGATGTGCTATCCTACTGACCAAATGGAGCCAAACGCAGTCCCACAGATGAAGAACTCTCCTGGCTGGGAAAGACAAATGACCAGTTTGATCACTGTCTTACTTAGTCAAGCTCCACGTGCTGTCCAAGACTGGAAGGAGAAGGTGAAGGGAGGGAGAGGAAGATAGAGGTCTTTTTACCTCTCCTTCCTTAGAGTGTGAGACTAGATCAGAGCAACTGAAAAGTTCCCTGACACAATCATGAGGCTTGTTCAACCCTAAACCCACAGCCCAGTTTGCTTCCAAGATGATCTAAGGTTTCTTGTCCTCTTGAGAATAAGTCCAAAAGGGTCCACAAATGCAATTCAAGCTAAGTATATGCCAGAAAAGCATACACCAGGACATTATTTAGGCATTTCTCTTTTTTTCTTATAATTCAATTTTTATTTACCTGTAGTGTTTTTTTTTTGGGGGGGGGGGGTTTGATAAGCCCTCAGCTAACATCTGCTGCCAATCCTCCTCTTTTTACTCAGGAAGACTGGCCCTGAGCTAACATCCGTGCCCATCTTCCTTTACTTTATATATGGAATGCGTACCACAACATGGCTTGCCAAGTGGTGCCATGTCTGCACCTGGGATCCAAATTGGCAAACCCCAGGCTGCCAAAGCAGAACGCACACACTTAACCACTGTGCCACTGGGCCAGCCCTGGCTTCTCTTTTTTTAAGTTCCCAAAAGTCATCCTACCAATGAGAGCATTGTCGTGACAATATTAATATTATAGAGAGGAAAAGAAGCCAAAAATAGATAAGAACATAAAAAGGAAACAAAAAAGACTAAGAAATACATTCATGAAGAAAAAGGAGAGGGAGAGAGAAAATAAGTAAATATAAAGAAAAAGAAAGGAACAGAGAAGAACTATTAAAACACTGAGAAAATGTAACAAAATGGCAATAAGTACATGCTTATCAACAGATATTCTAAATGTCAATGAACTAAATGCTCCAATCAAAAGGCATAGGGTGACAAACTGGGTAAAAAACACAAGACCCATGTATATGCTGCATACAAGAGAGATACTTCAGATCTAAAGACACTCACAAACTGAAAGTGATGGGATGGAAAAAGATACTCCATGTAAATGGCAATGGAAAGAAAGCTGGAGTAGCAATACTTATATCAGGCAAAATAGACTTTAAAACAAAAACTGTAACAAGCAATGAAGAAGGCCACAATATAATGATAAAGGGAACAATCCAACAATAGGATAAAACACTTGGAAATATCTATGAACCCAATACAGGAGCACCTAAATATATAAAGCAATTGTTAAACGACATAAAAGGAGTAATAGACAGCAACATAATAATAGTAGGGGACTTTAACACTTCACTTACACCAATGGATAGATCATCCAAACAGAAAATCAATACGGAAACATTGGCCTTAAATGACACATTAGACCAGATGGACTTAGTAGATACATACAGAACATTCCATCCAAAAACCACAGAATACACATTCTTTCCAAATGCACATGGAACATTCTTCAGGACAGATCACACATTAGGCTGCAAAACAAGTCTCAATAAATTTAAGAAGACTAAAATAGGGGCCAGGCCTGTGGCTGAGTGGTTAAGTTCACATGCTCTGCTTCAGTGGCCCAGGGTTTCACTGGTTTGGATCCTAGGCACAGACATGGCACCGCTCATCAGGCCACACTGAGGCAGTGTCCCACAGGCCACAACCAGGACATACAACTAAAAAAATACACAACTATGTACTGGGGGGATTTGGGGAGAAAAAGCAGGAAAAAAAAAAAAAGAAGATTGGCAACAGCTGTTAGCTAAGCTGCCAATCTTCAAAAAAAAAAAAAAGTGAAGATTCAAATAATACCAAGCATCATTTCTGACCACAACGGTATGAAACTAGAAATCAACTACAGGAAGAAAATCAGAAAAGCCACATATATGTGGAGATTAAACAAAACACTACTGAACAACAATTGAGTCAATGAAGAAATCAAAGAAGAAACCAAAAAACACCAGAAGACAAATGAAAATGAAAATACAACATGTCAAAATTTATGGGATACGGCAAAAGCCATTCTAAGAAAGAAGTTTATAGAAATACAGGCCTACCTCAACAAACAAGAAAAACCTCAAATAAGCAATCTAACAATGCACCTAAAGGAACTGGAAAAAGAAGAACAAAGCCCAAAATCAGTACAAGGAAGAAAATAATAAAAATCAGAGCAGAAATAAATGAAACAGAGACTAAAAAGACAATTGAAAAAAAATCAATGAAACCAAGAGCTGGTTCTTTGAAAAGATAAACAAAATTGACAAACCTTTAGCTAGACTCACCCAGAAAAAAAGAGAGAAGGCTCAAATAATAAGATTAGAAATGAAAGAGAAATTACAACAGACACCTCAGAAATACAAAAGCCTTATAAGAGAATACTACGAAAAGCTATACACCAACAAATTGGATAATCTAGAAGAAATGGATAAATTCTTAAAGTCATACAACCTTCCAAAACTGAATCAAGAAGAAATAGAGAATTTGAATAGACAAATCACCAGTAAGGAAATCAAAACAGTAATCAAAAACCTCCCCAAAAATAAAAGTCCAGGACCAGACAGCTTCCCTGGTGAATTTCTACCAAACATTCAAAAAAGACTTAATACCTATCCTTCCCAAACTCTTCCAAAAAACTGAAGAGGAGGGGAAGCTTCCTAACTCATTCCATGAAGCCAACGTTACCCTGATACCAAAACCAGACAAGGACAAAACAAAAAAAGACAATTATAGGCCAATATCACTGATGAGCATCAACCCAAAAATCCTCAACAAAATACTAGCAAATCAAACACAACAATACATTAAAAAGATCATACACCATGATCAAGTGGGATTTATTCCAGGAATGTAGGCATGGTTCAACATATGCAAATCAATCAATGTGATACACCACATTAACAAAATGAAGAATAAAAAACACATGATCACCTCAATAGATGCAGAGAAAGCATTTGACAAGGTACAGCATCCATTTATGATAAAACTCTGAATAAAATGGGTACAGAAGGAAAGTACCTAAATATAATAAAGGCCACCTATGACACACACACAGCTAGTATCATTCTCAATGGAGAAAAACTGAAAGGTATCCCTGTAAGAACAGGAACCAGACAAGGATGCTCACTTTCACCACCCTGATTTAACATAGCATTGGAATTCCTAGCCAGAGCAATCAGGCAAGAGAAAGAAATGAAAGGGATGAAAATTGGAAAAGAAGAAGTGAAACTGTCACTATTTGCAGATGACATGATTTTATATACAGAAAACCCTAAAGAATCCACTAAAAACCTTTTAGAAATAATAAATGAATACAGTCAAGTCACAGGATACAAAATCAACATACAAAAATCATTTGCTTTTCTATACACTAACAATGAAGTAGCAGAAAGAGAAATCAAGAATACAATCCCACTTACAATTGCAACAAAGAGAATAAAATACCTTGGAATAAACTTAACCAAAGAGGTGAAAGACCCGTACACTGAAAACTATAAAACATTGTTGAAAGAAATTAAAGAAGACACAAAGAAATGGAAAGATACTCTGTGCTCTTGGATTGGAAGAATTAACACAGTTAAAACGTCCATACTTCCTGAAGCAAACTATGGAGTCAATGCATTCCTTACCAAGGTTCCAATGACATTTTTCACAGAAATAGAACAAAAGATCCTAAAATTTATATGGAACAAGATCCTGAACAGCGAAAGGAATCCTGAGAAAAAGAACAAACCTGGAGGTATCACACTCCCCGATTTCAAAATATACTACAAAGCTATAGTAATCAAAACAGCATGGTACTGGCACAAAAAGAGACATACAAATCAATGGAACAGAATCGAGAGCCCAGAAACAAACCCATACATTTATGGATAGTAATTTTTGACAAGGGAGTCAAGAACATACAATGGAGAAAGGAAAGTCTCTTCAATAAATGGTGCTGGGAAAACTGGACAGCCACATGCAAAAGAAAGTAGACCATTATCTTACACCATACACAAAAATTGACTCAAAATGGATTAAAGACTCGAATTTAAGATCTGAAACCATGAAACTTCTAGAAGAAAACATAGGCAGTATGTTCTTCAACACCGGTCTTAGCAGCATATTTTCAAGTACCATACCTGACTCGGCAAGGGAAACAATAGAAAAAAATAAACAAATGGGACTACATCAAACTAAAAAACTTCTGCAGAGCAAAGGAAACGATCAACAAAATGAAAACACAACCTAAAAATTGGGAGAAGGTATTTGCAAACCATATATCTGATAAGGGGTTAATATCCAAAATATGTAAGGAACTCATATATCTCAACAACAAAAAAACCAAACAAGCAAATTATAAAATGGGCAAAAGCGTTGGAGAGGATGCAGAGAAAACGGAACTCATACACTGCTGGTGAGAGTGCAAACTGTTGCAGCCACTATGGAGAACAGTACGGAGATTCCTTTAAAAATTAAGAATAGAACTACCCTACCATCCAGCTACTCCCCTGCTGGGTATTTAGCCAAAGACCATGAAAACAAAAATGCGTAAAGATATACGCACCCCAATGTTCATTGCAGCATTATTCACAATAGCCAAGACTTGGAAGCAACCCAGGTGCCCATCAAGAGACGAATAGATAAAGAAGATGTGGTACATATACACAATGAACTACTACTCAGCCATAAAAATGATGAAATGGTGCCATGTGTGACAACACGGATGGACCTTGAGAAATTATGCTAATCGAAATAAGTCAGAGGGAGAAAGCCAAATAACATATGATCTCACTCATAAATAGAAGATAAAAACAATAAAAAACAAACACAAAGAGACAGAGGGGAAAAGGGGTAGGGAGGAAGGCAAAAGGGGCAATTAGGCACATGTGTATGGTGATGGACTGTAATTAGTCTATGGTTGGTGAACATGACGTCATCTACACAGAAATCAAAATATAATGATGTACACCTGAAATTTATATAATGTCATAAACTAATGTTACCACAATAAAAATAAAATAATTTTTTTTTTAAATTAAAAACTATAGTCAAATTCTATCCAGATACTCATTTCCGAAGATTTTACCCAGTGAACTTAAACTTGAAATGAGAGACAAGAGGAACATGTGAAGAAAGGTGTTAGTATCTATATGACACAAATCATTATAGTTATGGGATCCAAGACTCCACTTCTCTTTTTTTTTTTGAAGGAATTTCTCCTTTTGAAGACACATACAACAGAGGGTCACATGGTTGGGTTACTTATTAACACACAGTCTTCCGACCCAGACAAAGCAAAAGAATTCTCCAGAGTTAGTAACCTGGAACAATGGCTTTCAAATTTTTCTGACCATGTTTCACATTAAGAAATATCTTTTATGTAGCAACCAAGTACTCATTCACTCACACAGACACACACTTACACATATACACTCACATCACAGTCAACAAGGATTGAAAAGTTTCACAAAACAATACTAATCGTTTCTATATAATAGGTTATAATTTTAGTCTATTCCATTGGATGGGACAAGATAGATACAGGGAGACTAGATTATTCCAGTGGTCTAGGGCAAGAGATGATGGTAGGGTGGACTAGGGTGGTGGTGGAAGAGATGAATTAAAATGGCCAGACTTAAGATAGTGCACATTTTGGAGGTTAAACTGAGTGGATTGGAAATGGATGAGCAGTGGTAGGAGAGAAGAAAAGATAAAAAAAAGAAGCGTCAAGAGGCAGTAGTGACCTATCAAAGCCCTATTATTTTGTCATTTCCTTGAATTACATTCCAAAGTACTAAAAACACGCTCAAAATTCAATTCTTCAAACATTTATTCAGTCCTATTAAGTACAAGACCACAGGTAAGGTGCTGGGGATACAAGGGTGAAAAAGCAGATATGGTCCTTGCTCTCAAGGCGTTACAATGTACCATGGAAGACTACCCTAAACAAATATTCCCAGTGAAGATGAGCATTAAAAAGAACCAATGTCCCTAGAGCATGACAACATGGAACAAGGAAGTTTATCTGTGGTACTGTGATTTATAATTAAAAATAAACACATATTTGGTCTTGGCCCAAAGACACAGAGCTCCCAAAACTCTTAGAATTTCCTAAGTAATAAGAGGTACAAACGTGCCTTTTGTTATGTTAATGAGATTACTTGGAAAGCCCCTAGGTTCTCTAAGGATGGGAGCTGGTAACTAGAAGAACCAACCCTGAGATTAGAGTTAGAACTTTCAGTACCACCCTCAACCTCTCGGCAGGAGAAAGGGGCTGGAGGTTGAATCAATTGCCAGTGGCCACTGATGAATCAATCATGCCTATGTAATGAAGCCTCCATAAAAACTCAAAAGGATGCGGTTTGGAGAACTTCTGGGTTGGTGAACACAACAAGATTCAGGAAGAATGGTGTGCTGAGAGACAGCACGGAAGCTCCTCGTCCTTTCCCCATACCATACCCTATGCATCTCTTCCATCTGGCTGTTCCTGAGTTAGATCCTTTCATAATAAAATGGTAATCTAATAAGTAAAATGTTTCTCTGAGTTCTGTGAGATGCTCCAACAAATGAATGGAACCCAAGGAGGGATTCGTGGGAACCTTTGATCTATAGCCAGTCAGTCACAAGGACAGGTAACAACCTGGACTTCCGATCGGCATCTGAAAGTGAAGGAGGTCTTCTGAGCCTGAGTCCTTAACCTGTGGGATCTGATGCTATCTCCAGGGAGACAGTGTCGGAATTGACTTGAATTGTAGGATACCCAGATGGTGTCAGGGAATTGCTTGGTGGGCGAAGACCTCCACACATCTGGTGCGAAAGGTGTGTGGTAGTAGTGTGAGAGTAAAGGAGAACGAGAGGTGGAGGACTGAGTTTTTCCTTTATACTGTCCATCAGAAAATGATTAGGGAAGGTCTTACAATGGAAATGGCATTTGAGGTGAGACTTGGGCATTTCAGGCAAAAAGAGCAGCATTTTCGAAAGCTTAGGAGCAAAATAAAATGTGGCTATTCAAAAAATTACAAGTTCAATTTGATCGCAGTATATATAAAATTTATTACATTAACTTTTAATCCAGTAAACATTTATTTACTGACTGCCAAACACCAATGCTAAGTGCAAAGGATATAAAGATGGCTAAGCATGCATTATAATACTATTTAAAAACTCTCACTAAATAATACTTTACATTTTCTATGTAAATTTATATATGCACTTAAAAGTATTTAAAATAGAGTAGTATTTGTATTATTGTTTTAATTACTTAATAAACACTCATGTGACTTAAGTAATTATTCAAGTAGAGAGAGAGAGAAATAAACAGGCTTATCCCAATGCTAACAGTGGTTAATTCTAGATGTTGAGACTGAAAATTATAACTATTTTCTTCTTTGAATTTTTGTTGGTTTCTAACATTTAAAAAAGAAAAAAGGATGGTCCTAAGAAGTCAATTTAATATATAGATACTATGGGGTAACACTAATCTTGATCTCTTTCCCATCACAATAAACAAACTGCACTTTCTCAGTCTAGTTTCTCTGCAGCTCTAAGCAGAACAAAAAACACTGAGTAAGATTCTTCCCTATTTATGCAGCAGTCAATATATTTAACTAACTGCAATTCCTTTACGTAGCCAGTGCAGACCATGATGGAATTCTGCATGCTTTTGAAAACTTCTTCAGAGTTTGAAAAGCCTTAGAAATTCTTACCTTTCCACTTAACCAGAGTAAGCACTTGAGTTCAAACAGGGAATACATGCTGACAGTTCATATTACAACCGGCACGACTACTTGACTATTTTAAGTAATTAAGAAATTGGCTTTAAACACGCAAACCTATGCTTGCTGAAATATTAAGCAAAAATCTATCTTAGTGATCAGGTCAAATAGGCTTACAACCAGAGGATTTAGACTAAAAAAATGGACAGGAGACAAATGCAAATAGAAAAACATGCTTTAAACATCTGTGGCTCTTAGAACAGAAGTAGCAAACATATGACAGAATGAAAATATAGTTAGCGATCTCCTTGCTGTCCACTGTGCCCTGCAAGCGTGGACCTTCACTAAGTAACTAGGGATTCCTGCAGCACAGAAATGAGGAAAGCTTTCAAATATGATGATGCCACAGCTATCCCAGTTATAAGATTGCATGCATGACTGCAACATAAATTAAGGGAAAACAAGACATTAACATAAGTTGCATTAAATTCAGATTCCCAAAATTTTGAGCCTGCCCTCTTCTTTCCAATATATACTTTCCAATATATTGCTACCCTGTTGAGGCACTGAAGCACCCAGGCAGAAGCAGGGCAATGAGAGTCAGAGGCCCTGAGGTGGCATCCTCTCTCAGTCTGTAACTAGCTGCAGGTCTTGGATCAACTCAATTCTGGGCCTCAGTTTCCTCATCTGTAAAAAGAAAGGGGTTAGATTCAACTTCTAAGACCCTTTCTAGGTCCAACATTCCGTATCCCTATAAATTTTTTAACTGTTTCTCAAGGACTTCAGCAGATGCTAAAATAAAGAAAGGCCCTCAGGTTCCTAAGTCTAAGAAGAGATATGAAGTTGCCTTTTAGGTTTGAGACTTTTTTAAGTGTGGAAAAGAAAAACAGGCTTCGCTTTTATTAAACAACGAGTTAAAAAGGGGAAGCAGAGAGGCAGCTGGAGTGAGTGCAAATTATGAAAAAAAAACATTTCAGGTAAAGACCTAAAACCTGCTGGTCTTTCACGTCTCATTTTCACTACTCTGCTGACCAGGGCACTGCCGCCATCTCCTGCACACCAAAGACAGGACAAGTACTCTTCTATTGAAAGATTCTCAAGGAGCATGTGGGAGGTATGCCAATCTTCCAGTGTGCAGATTCTGCTCCAAGCCAAGGGAACAAATAAAAGTTACCTTGCAAATAAGTGGTCACTGTTTTCAGAGGCTCAAAAGAAACGCACAGTCCTGTTGTACCTGAATTGTGAAAGACACTTATACCTCATAATAATAAAACACTTTTAAAAGCTTCTAACTATCAGGGCTGGCCCCGTGGCCGAGTGATTAAGTTCACGCGCTCCGCTGCTAGCGGCCCAGTGTTTCGTTGGTTCGAATCCTGGGCGCGGACATGGCACTGCTCATCAAACCACTGAGGCAGCGTCCCACATGCCACAACTAGAAGGACCCACAACGAAGAATATACAACTATGTACCAGGTGGCTTTGGGGAGAAAAAGGAAAAAAATAAAATCTTTAAAAAAATTAAATAAAAATTTTTAAATAAAGCTTCTAACTATCATTAAAATACTAAAGAAGCCATACATAAATGAAGAAATGGACATTACATTTCTATGTCAAGTCCTATCAAATAGAATGTTCAAAGTTCTATGGCATTCACATTTTGGTAAAGTTAATGCATTTTCTTTTCTATAAAGAATCATTGGGATGATCTGGTCTTTTGTTCACACCTTCAATGTTTAAAGCTACCAACTAATAAGCACATAAAGTCCGCTGCCTCTGAGAAAATTTCCTTTAAGCAATAACAATATGCAACTAAAACCACCCCTGCAAAAAGGCAATAATTTTTATCAGTAACTTCCTCCTTTTAGTAACTATACAAGTCATTTAAGTTCAAAACATTGCTCCTGAAAAATCATTGCTTAAGTAGTAGGCACACCTAGTTCATTGCTGAAGTACTTAAACTGAGAATATTTTTAAATAAGCTTTCGGAGTCAGTTGAAATCATATTTACCACCTGGCATATAGCCCCTGCAAAGGAAAGTTTCTAGATGAGGTTGACCTCAACCACATAATGACCTGTACAGTTAATGCTTCTCTTTCTTCTCACGACTACTTATAGTTTGATCATGTACGAATTCATCTGAAATCATTCTTAAACTTGCTCATATTTCAGCTTGTACAAAGTCACTAATCACTCATCCATAGCAACCAGGTGGATAAGTACATCTCGAGTCATCCTAATTATAAAAACTATTTAAAAATTGTGTGGGAGGTTTGAAGGTAAGAGGGAAATAATAAATTGCAGAGCAGTATCTTACATAAAATGCAACTTTTCAATCATAGTAGTAAGCCTGCACATTTGGATAACCAAATCAAGATTTTACTTATAAACTCAAACTATATATCAAACTATGAATATCAGAGAATATAAGAACAGGGATCCAAGCAAATCTGACATCCAGTTCCTGACTCACTCAATATAAATATACATTTATTGATCACCAGCTATATATCTGAGAACTGTGCTAAGGGTTGAGGACGTAATGCAGAACAAGGCAGGCGTGATCCTTGGCCACGTGAAGCTTGCATTTTCATTCTTTCTACATTAAATGCCTGCTTTGTGCTAGACACTATGCTAAAACACCAAAAGTAAAAAGACCAAGTCATAGTTCCTACCCAGAAGGACTTGCAACAAGATCACAAGAAATGAGTAGATGACCACATAAGATCAGGCCTGCTCCACAGATCTCTCCAGGAGCTCCTGGTACCAATAACCTCACTCTGCAAACAGAGTCTAAGCATGTGTGAAACCAGGAGGCATTAGGACACATTTGGACTAAATCAGGAGAAAAATAATACCTAATGAACTATAACAATTTTGATTCCACTGGAAGCACATCTGGGAAAGTAATCTATAGAAACCAATTCAAAAAAAATTTCAGGGCTACCTTAGTTCTTTCACATTATAAATAAATAATATATTATAAAAATAGACAATTGGTAATCTTTAGAATGTGAACACCAGCATCAAATTCTTCACTGTTTAACTTGTGTGACTTAACAGTTCTCACTCGAAAATTCACAGAAAGGACAAAATGGCAAGAAAAAATTAAAATGAAGAAAAACCAGCCAAAAAAATAAAGGAAGAAATGTAATGGGTTAGACATAAGATGAATCATGTTCTGGCAAAGATACCAAAAAACAGTCCACACTGGTAGATCGATGAAAATAAGGGTCCTCTATCTTGACCTAAAACTACTTCTTTGACAGAGATAATTGTAACTCTCTGTTGGTGTACTGATGAGTATCTGGACACTAAGAGAAGACAGGTTAAAACTCACAGATTCACTTTTAAGTCAAGAACATTTAAAAGCAAATGAATTCCAAGGGCACGTTCTACAACTGGTATAGACAGAAAACACCACCAGAAAACAGCTAGGATATGCAAATTCACAAAGGCTTCCTCAGTTTTTGGTAAGGACTCCTTGAACTTGCAAATGTCATGTGGTTATGCCCACCTTTCCCTCTGCCTCAGTGAAAGAGGAGCACTCCCCCTGTCCGAGCTGAAGCTGGCGGTGCTCTGCAGGCTCAGCAGTGTAAAGAGAGGAAGTCAGTGGGAAGTTGGTGGCTCTGAATCTAACACCTCAGTTCAAATTACATGTAACGTGTTAGAGAACAATGGCTAGATCATCAAATAAAAGATATTTCTTCAGATAAAAGCATGTCTAAAGAAGAAGGCTAGCAATAACAAATCAAAATAGGACAATAGACTTAAGGATGTCCATTACATACAATAAAACTGATAAAGCTATCTTGTAGGTAATAGGACACCTAATATACAGAGTGCTGGCTGTTCTGCTTTGAACCTAATCTTGTTCTTAGCTTTGACTGGTTAGATACTATCATATTTCCTGTTGTTGGCCAATTAACAAGAATCATAGAGTGCCAACACCAGCACTGTTTTAGGTGTTTTGAGAAGTTTTTTTAAAAAAGCAGAATAAAAGAAAAATATAGCTTAGTGCCAGAACTGGACCACAGGAATAAACTACATAATAGTCATTGAGAAAAAAAAAAGAAAGATAAGAGTGGAATTACACGAAAAAATTTCATGAGAAAAGTTGAAAAGAAAACAATAAATTAGAATGTAGGTGGTGAGTTTAATAAGGTTCACTATAAAATTATTACAACTTTTCTGTATGTTTAAAAATTTTATTAAAATGTTGGAAATAAAAGAAGGATAAATTACATTTGGTAAATTTCTCAGACAAGAGGAAAATAAGATTATAAGAGTAAAGGTACATATGGCCTATTTGAGACAGTGAGAATGCTGGCCAGACCAGGGAACAGGATATATATTATGAGAAGTCAGGAATAAGACTAGCTTCAATACTTTTTATTTTGCTTTGTTTTGTTCCTTAGCAACATAGAAGTCTTCAGGACTCCAATATTTTTGGAAACCATATAAAATAAAACCCATAATACTACACTAGGCCTCTCCAAGAGCTGCCTTAGGCCACCCTAGTCCTATAAATTATCCTTATCTTTTAACTCCATACAGACATCATTTGACTGCATTTACAATTAAGGCCCAATCTCAAATTTCAGTTATTAAAATGACATAAATTCTGCAAAAACAGTTTACCATAAAAATCAACAGGACAGTGAATAGCTTTTTACAAAATGAGAAAAATCCTATTAAATGATAACCATTAGCAAGGAGAAGCTTGGTAAGCTTTAAACTCTAATAACCACAAAATTCAGATTTCAACACTGCACTCCATATTTTTTTCCAATTTAGTAGACAAGCATAACTGCTATCATTAAGGAAAACCTAAAGGCAATGTGGATTTTAAGCTAACAATGTGGCAACTTAAATATATGTGTAAATGAAACAGACCGGGTACTCATCCACAACCCAAACTAATTAGAGGACTTTGCACTATTTCACCATAAGCATATTTATTCCTGAAGCAATAATATTTTGAATTAGCAAAAGAACATATTTCCAGTATCAGAATACTTACCGAAGAGCTAAAAAGAAAATACCACATTATTTAGCATTCTGTCTGTGTGTGAAATTGGTTTTAAAAAATTAAGAGAGCCCATAAACAGAAAGAGCATCCCTCTCAAAAATAAAAAATCTCACACCCTTCAAAAATCAAAACTACGAAACAGGAGTGAGACAGGGGAAATAAGGAAAGATGACAACATTGAGAACCTGAAAAAAGAAGAGTGCCAAATAAACAAGAATATTAGAAAGTGAGCATCAGGCAATAACATGAGCAATGGGAAAATGTCCCTGGAAACGCCATGTGACACACAGAGCCCGGAGCACAGGCATCCGAGGTATGAGCTCTGCTGCTCCTGACCTACCTTGCTACCTCATATTTTGGCCTACTGTCCAACACTGTTTCATATTTGTTCTCTTGGTTACTTTTCACAGCAACCCTATTTCTGCCCTATTTTCAAATGGCACAAGGGTCTCTAACAGGCTCGACAGTAAGTGGAAGAGGATATTTTTTAAAAGAACATGACTATAAGGTCTCATGAAAATCCTATTCTAACCTCCTACGCTTCAAGCCTCAAATACGCTGCTTTCTCTACCAGACTACCAATGCCTGTAAGTGAATATAACACATCAATTCAATTAACATCAAGAGATAAGGAGCAAAAACATGGCTTTTCCTTTAATCAGGGTTGGGAATAGGAAGTAGGAAGGTTTCTCAAAATAACCAAGGCCACCAGACTCTAAAGAGGCTAAGATGGGAAGGTAAGGTCACGAAAAGGTGGGACTGGGAAATACAACGTAGCCGGCAAACTTATGGCCAGCCCAGGGACTATTATCACTCTTTACAGAACAATAAAATTAAAATTAGAAACACAGGCTCCCCCCAGCAGGAAAGCATGTTAAGGCTCTGATTAGTCTGTCAAAAATAAAACCTGTCCAAACTATGGTTGGAAGTTTGGGAAGGCTGCCCACAGCCCATCTACGGCAGCTGAAGTCCACAGGGAGCTATGCAGCAGCAGTGCAAACGGAGTACTGGATAAAGATGCAAGCCAGAGAACAGATATGCAATTTAAGGTGACAGCAACAATAGCCAATGGCTTTGGAATGAGTGGCTGTGGTCCTTTAAACTCATAAGTGCAAGCACAAGCGTGCGCACGCACACATTGAAACGCCAATAAAGGCCAGGCTGGCAACATAAGTTAAAAAAAAAAAAGCAGCCAAGAGGTCAGAGTACAAAGAGGCTCATCCTGTGCAGCCTGGAGACTAAGGCAGATGGAGCACAGCACTCTCTGGACTCAAGTGTCTGTTGCACAGAAAGTCCAGGGACCATAATGAGGCCCTGGTGAGTACTACAGCATATGGAGCTGAGATGTTATTTAGATTGCTCCCCACACATAAACGCCTAATTTTGATTTTTCATACTTGCCTGTATATTAGGAGATATTGTTTAAGATACTTGTGAAATTTCACCAACATGCAATTCCCTGAAGTTAGAATGAATCTGCCAATCAAAGCACTTAAAATTACTCATGGAAGTATGAAATAGTGTAAAACAATTTTTAAAAATGCCATAGGCAGGCATCTGCAATGAAATACAATGACCCTCTTATGTATTGTTTAATATGATTTCAAGCCCACTTGTTTATGACTTAAGTGAAGTTATTGTTTTCTTTTTTTCCACCTGCTCATGGTTTAAAGCAGGTTGTCCGAATCTAAGAGTGCAGTTAGCTGTGTCAGGAGGTCGTCATTTGACTTCTGTTGTTGTTGAGAAACACTCAGCAGCTCAGCTGATGACAGACACTGCTGGGGACTTATGATAAGATGTGGAGAAGCAACTGTGGCTAGGGGACATTTAGCCTTTAAATACCAAGAGTTTGTGAGGACTTATTCAAGAGGTGCAGTCTGTGCAAGGCGCCTCCTTACTGACCTAACTCTGAAGACCCGTGGGGCACTAGCTCCTGCTGTGGCCGGGCATTCTTGGTCAGTATGGTGAAAACCATGCAGCCGCCCTGCAAAGGCGGTCAGACTGCCCATCAACACCAGTGCCTTCATTCCCTAGCAACCTGCTCTAGCAACAAGGGACTTTTATTTTGTGCTGGCAGCTGGATGTCAGCTCTCAGTTGGTTGGCAAAGCCATCTCTCCCACAAACCAACCTTGTAGAAAAGGTACACTTCAACTGAAATTGGACTTTATTCCTGTCATCTCCTCTTGCCTGGAACAATAGTGTGATTAATCTATCATTGGTTTGGAGTATGGTATTTCTTTACTGGCTTATTAAGAGACAGTATCCTGTATGTTATTGGCTTGTGAAATTATTATAATTCCCTCAGTGAACCTGTGTTAAATAAACTGCTGGTAAAGACAAACTCAGTCTCTGAGCATGAATTTGCCCCCTAAAACAAAACAGACCCCTACTGTATAATTCCAAAGAAACATGAGAAGTTGGGAAATAAAGCAACATAAAATGTCACCAGATTATTATGCATGTTATTTTGTATATCTATTTTTACATACTTGACCAGTAAAAGCCAATGGCTGTCGAATACAATAGAATATAGTATTATGCAACCTTCCATCAGTTTGATATAAGACTTTAAATGAATTAATGTATTAAAAGCTATGATATTCATGCAGAAGTAGTCAATATATGAATGGAACAAACGGCAGCCATGGTGGTTTAAAAATATTCCTGCAAATTCCTTGACAGGGCTCCCTTCAAAATGATGAGCCTAATTCCCATCTTCTTAAGGGTGGGGTAGGCTTAGTGACTTGCTTCTAACAAACAGAATGTGACATAAATCATGCTCTGTGAATTCTGAGCCTTGTCGTAAAGAGGATAGCTTCCTCCTGGTACTCTCTCCCAGATCTCTACTTCCAGGCAAGCCAACACCATGTCATGAGGACAACTGGCCCTGGCAGAGGCCCAATTAGAGAGGAATGGAGGCCTCCCTACCCCCAGTAGTCAGCACCCACTTGGCCAGCCATGTGAATGAGCGGCCTACAAGGGAGATCCTCCCACCTCAGTTAAGCCTTCAGATGACTGTGGCTTGGTTGAAATCTTAATTTCAACCTTAAGACAGACTCTGAACCAGAACTGCAAAGCTGAGCTGCTCCTAAATTCCTGACCCATGGAAACTGTGTGAAACAATAAATGTTTTAAGCCACTGAGTTTTGGAGTAATTTGTTTTGCAAAAATAACAAATAGTAACCTGGAAATAGATCCAAGGACACAAAGAAATTTGGTATATGATAAAGATACTCACAAGGGGGATGGGGGGAGGCTTTATTTAACAACTGTTCAAATAACTAGCCACAATTTGAAAAAGAAAAAAAATTAAAGGTGGATATTTATTTAACTCATTATAGAAAAATAAAGACAAGAAAACTCACAGATTAAATGCAAAAAATAAAAACATAAAAGTAATAAAAGAAAATAAAGGCAAACAGTCTTTTATGGGTAGAAAGAGGCATTTCTGAACATTTTACAAAACCCAGAAAACATAAAAGAAAAATACTGATAGACTTTACTACATAATAATCAAAAAATACCATAAATAAGGTTAAAAGATAATCAACCTGATATAAAAAATTGCAACACATACTAATCTCAAAAGTTTAATATCTCTAAAATTATACAATTCTTATAAATTATAAGAAAAAAGACAGCTGTTCTAAAAGTAAGTAAAATACGTGAAAGGCATTTCATTGAAAGCAAAATATGGATAGTATATAAAGACATAAAAACATATTCAACCACACTAATAGGGGCCGCCCGGTGGCGTAACAGTTAAGTTCGCACATACTGCTCATCAAGCTATGCTGAGGCAGCATCCCACATACAAAATAAAGGAAGACTGGCACAGATGTAGCTCAGAGACAATCTTCCTCAAACAAAAAGAGGAAGATTGGCAACAGATGTTAGCTCAGGGCCAATCTTCCTCACCAAAAAATAATAATAAAACAGTAAAAATGTTAAAATTACAATTAAAAAAATTTTTTAATATATCCAACCACACTAGTAATAAAATAAAGACAAATAAAAATAAAATATCACCTTTTTTAGCTTATCAGTCTGTCAAAGATTTAGAAAACTAAAAGTACTCAGTGTGGGAAAATAGAACCTCTCATGCTCTCCTGGCGGTGTAAATAGGTACAACCTTTCTTAAATGTAATATGGCAATACGTACCAAAATGTTACATGAACACACCTCTGATGCAGAGACACCACTTCTAGGGTGTAAAGATACGATCACAGATTTTCAGTACACCACTATTTATAACAGCGAAAAACTGAAAACAACCTAAATGTCCACAAAAAAATAAACTATGACATGCATACAGTGCAATAATTTGCAATCATTCAACAGGACATTGTGTAGCTATATTGCTTGAATTCTGTTTTGAAAAAGAGCTGGAAAACTAGAAGTGTAATATGAACTCATTTACATGAAATTTTATATATACACACAACATCCATCATCAAAAATGGTGAGGTGAGGACCAATATGAACTCAAATGATGGCAGTAGTATTTATTGGCAGCAGTCAAGGGATTTTTACTTTCTTCTTTATACTTTTCCATATTATTTAAATTCTCAATAATGGGTACATATTATCTTTATATACTAAAGCAAATTAACATTAGTCTTTTCTGCTACAACAGATATTTCTTGAATGTAAATTTGCTCATATGCATGAAAATGGAAAGTCTCCTTTAGGGGCTTCAAGACTTTCCTCTACAGTAAACTATCTGAGGAAGCTGAGAGTACAGATGAAGAAATACAAAATATTTTCCCCTGTGTTTAAAATAGAATTGATAAGTCAACACCCCGGATCAGATTTTCACCTTTGATGAAATTAGTTTCTAACAAAGTGGGTGACTTTAAGGACCTACAACTCAAGGGAGGAAAACCAGGGTTTAAGGTCTAAGACAGACTGTGATGCTGGGTATAAATGCCAGTTGAGATTTAACCACATTGTTTTTCTTACAACTGTCATTTCTTTTGTGTTAGTTCTATTTACAAAATTCCACTAGTTTTAAATCATCTGTTCCTGATCCTATTTTCCCTATAAGCCCTATCACTTATAGCACATGATTTTACAGAAGTAAAGATTTTTCAGGACTGCAAACGTGGCATTAACAGAGAAATGCCTATACTATTCTTAGTAAAATGCAAAGAGGTAGAGAAACATTACATAATAAAAAAAGAAAAAGAAAAGAAACCTTAAATTTCTTTTGCTTTAGTGATACTTTTCAATGAAACATAGGGCAAAACAATCTCAATGGTCCTGATTTACCTCACACATTTTTATTATATATTATAAATACAAAGAGAAAGAAATGGTTCCTGCCCCATGAGACACTTAAAATCTAAACAAGACAGAGAATTAAACAGACTAGACTGTGGTGGGGGAGGAGGAACTACTCCAAGTAACTCCCCCCTACCAACGGCAGGAACAAGAGGGAGAGTAAAAGAATTTCTTTCTCATGTGAAAGAATTCAGGAGGCAGCAGTTCCTAATGACCCTGCACTACCCACCATGGCGGTTCACCCTTCACGTGTCTTTTCTTTTTTTAAACCACTGTATTGAAGTATGACTGACATACAAAGAGCTGTACATATTCAATACATACAAATTGATGAGTTTGGAGATAAGTATACACCCATGAAACCGGTACCACAATACATTCCATAAACATATCCAAAACATATTCCATAAACACTTGCAAAAGTTTCCTCCCACCCTCTTTTAATCCCATTAACTTTTGAAGGTAGTATTGAATTATAGACCCTCAGTTGGAGTACAGGGGAGGGGAAATGCAAACAATGAGAGAAGCAGTTCTGAAACTATTTTAGATACACTGTAGCATTGAGCAAATGGGTAAGGGTGTTATCTGGGAGCCAGGGTGCTCTTGGTGGAAAAAAGGAGACATAAATACACAGGAAAAAGTCAAGGAAGAACGCTCTCGAGACCTAAAACCAAACATACCCCAGCAGTGATAAGTATATCTACTACCCAGATCTTAAGTTCCAATACCATTCCTCACTAGAAGGAATCAGGGCTCTTCAGAGAAAGGCCTGATTCCAGGGCTGAATCTAGGGCTGGGGCAGGGAATGTATAAGATGAGTCTGGAACATCTTGTTATGCCACCAAGTAAAGAAGTGCTCAGAAAAATGACAGAAGGACATCAAAAGGACATAGGGCCTGCTTAAAGATGTTCCTACTGGCTAAATATGGGAAAATTTGATCACCTAAATAATTAAGGTCAATAATGATTATAAACCATTGAAAAATACCTTTGGATTTGCTTATTTTCTGAAATTGGGCAATACTAAAGAACTGGGTATTTAGCCTCAAAAGGTAAATTAGAAATGGTAATTTAATTTAGTATAAGTAATTAATACCATGAAAGTATTTTATAAACTGTTAAGTTTAATAAAATGCAAATTGTACTTAAAAATGTTTCCTTTGTGATCATTCTCAGACATATGTTATAAATGAAGTCCCCTTGCAGGTACAAAAACATTTTCAATTCATAAATTATCCTTCTACATAATTTCCAAAGTATAATTGTTGAGCTGAGTAAATAAAGTTTTCCACTGTTCTTTGATTATTATATCTGCATACTCAACTGTTAAATGAATTTGAGACCTAATAGCAAAATGGAAAGTTTCTGAATTTGAACTATTTAAAATACACAATGTTTCATTAATTATCATTAGTACTAGTATACAGTAGTTGGACCCTTGTGCATTTAAGAAACAGCTGATGTTGAAATTATCGAAGACTAAATCAGAGAAATGATTACCAAAAAGAGAGAATTGAGTTGGCCTCTCTTCCTTCAGTACTTACTCTTTTCACATCAACATTTATTGAGTACCTGCTATGTGCCGGGCATCATATCAGTTTCAATACTGAAAGAATGAAGATGTACCTGTGGACCTATAGATATTGAACATAAGCATTGCTCTTTTGAATTACTCCACCTTTGTGATAAGGCTAAAAGGGCCATAAAAATAAAATGAATAGATTTTATAAAAAAGAAAGGCAACTGGGGATGTTATGGAAAGACATCAACACAGTATTCCATACTCTCTGGTCCTTCTACTGTCAGAGAGTGACTCTATCATCCAAACAGCTGCCCGAAGGTCAACAGGATAGTTAGCCAAAGTTCCCTCTCTCGAAAAAGTATAAATCATAACTTCCTCTTGCTTGAAACCCTGCAATAACTCTCCACTTCCTACAGCATAATAGATTCAGCATACACAGCTTCTTATGATTAAGTCCCTGGTCTCATCACTCTTTCATCAGCATATCATGCTCCAGCCAAACTCAGCCACATGCAATTTCTAGAATGCATCGTGCTTTTACTTGTTTCTGGGCCCTTATACATGTTCTCCTCCTGTCTTTATTACTTTTCCCATCTTTCTGTGTCTTGGTCAACTCTTTTTCTCCCTTCAGTTTTGCTTAGATGTCAGTCCATAAGGAAGTCCACCCTGACTCTCACCCTGAGTCTGAATTAGATGCCCCTCCTGTGTGTTCCCATAAAATCCTGGGCTTCCCCTACCACAGCATTTATCACAGCTGATTTTCTCATCCTTACCTCCAATCGGCTGTGAGTTCTGTGAGGGCAGGGACTCTTGTTCACTGCCATGCGTCACTGCCTTGCACAGAAGTGTTCAATGTTCAATACAGTTTTATTGAGGAAATTAATAAATTACTTCCAATAACTTATTACTAAAATTAATCTTTTAATTATTTTCATAAGCTAACCTCATAAGTTCTGGTCCATGTAGACTATCTGCATTATATTCAGAATATGATGGACGTTGTGGAGGTTTGGATTGAGAGAAAGGCATTACCCAACCACATGCAAAAAATTGTGTTTGTGTGATGTGTGTATGTGCACACACATAAGCATGTGTATGTGTCTATCGGACCATCCCCATCTCTCATCTGATAGCTTTACTTGGGAGTTGAAGATACTTATGGAGAAAGAGGTTTTTGAAAAGAATTATATATATATTATATATATATATATATATGCATATATTGTATATATATGTATACTGAACTTCAAGAGATTGATATTTTGGGTGCTTTTTTCTTCAGTAAGTCATAATACAGCACTCATGTCTAAAGGCAGTAAAGATAGGTAACAAGGATCAAGTAATTTTTCATCACCCATTCAACTATAAGGCATAAAAAAAAATTTTACCGATTAAAAGCTTACTTTTAGGAAATGTTTAGCTTGTTTTTCCGTAAAAGTGGTATTTTTGAACTCGTGTTCCATGATGTTCTAAGGATCCCCTAGAGGCTCAGGGCCAAAAGGAGCAGAAACCAAGTGAGCAGAGCTCTAAGCCCCGACTCCTTGCTTCAATCAGAGCCACTCTGTTTTTATCTGTTGTTGTTGTTGTTGTTGTTAATAATAGAATCCAAAAAGGGTTTTCTTTGAAGAAAGGTTCACCACATTAAAATAAGAAGAAAAGAAAAAGGTTAAAAACCACTGCCTGACAGAATCAGCAGTGGATTGAGGCTCACACTATATAATTCCAGCCCTTATGTCTTTCATATTTCTTCTTTAGAGTAAATTTAGCTGTCAGGTTTACAGGCCCTTACTTGTGCTAAAATGAGAAATACCATTTGAATGCAGAAATATCCAGGAAGAGAGAAAACAACACGGGTTTTGAGAAGTATACTTATTCTCTGATGCAGCTGTTTCTAAATGTATTTATCTTACAATGTTTAAAGACATTCTTTATGTATCAATCTTCAAGTTAACGATTCATAACACAGAATACCAAAATAATCTAACTGAACAACAGAAAAGCCCACTGTAAATGCAAGCCATTGTTATGTTTTATGTACTGTAGACAAATATCCTGTCTCACCTTAATTTCTTGGTAAAAAGATCACCTTAAATGGAAAAATTCACCAAACTCACATTTAACCCACAATTTTAGCTGTTTTGCCAATAAAGAAACAAAAAGGGAAGAGGGTAAGTGAAACGTGGAGGTGCTCCCTCATCAACATTCAGACCAGCGGGGAGAATTCGATCTGCTGGGGAACATACCCAGGACTGAGAAGCAGAAATGGGATCCTCTCACACAGAAACCTTCCGCCGTCCTACACACAACAGTGCTGGAATTGTGGAATGGCGCTCAACCAAAAGTCAGATAAACACCTGAAAACAACTCCCAGCTCTATAACTTAATAAGTTAGGCGAATCCAAAACTTTTACAGTTGAACACATATAATTACTCCTAAGATCTAGTGAGGTGAAAAACAACCAACCTAATTTTCATCTCTTCCAGGAAACCTGTTGTGAGCACTCTAACTCACAGTGCCATCTTCCACCTCCAAACTCATCCAGTGTGTACCAGCCACACCCTCATTTGGCATTCAGTGTTGTTAGGGTTTTTCTAGAGATATATCTGTCCTTCCCAACTAGATTGTAAGCCCCTAAAGGGTAAGTACCATGTCTCACCCCTCTCCAGAGTCCTCAGTGGTCTTGGAATTCTGCTAAGCATTTGCAGGTGCGACATCAATGTTTCTTGACTGCTTGTTTAATTTTAGATATGTTTTATATTACCACCCACTTACACTGCTGATGGAAACAGTTTGGTATGCTTGTATCAGACACTTCATTCCTTTAAATGCCAGTCAGGAACATAAGGGAGAAACTAGGTGGCCAGAGCAGGCTGTTTTGAGAGCCACCCAATCCATCTGACAATATCTCCATGCCTGTGTCACTCCCAAAGAACTACGTGCCCATACTCTTCTGGGGGTTAACCTTTTCTCCTCTTCCTACGCTCAGTACCAAATTAGAAATCAGAAAACAGATTCAAGGCCTAGCTCTGCCAATGACTAGGCAATTCATTTTATCTGTCTGAGTAGAGTATCTCCAAGATTCTTTGCTCCAACTATCTATAATTCTATGAGTCTAACTTCAGGCTTTTACCTTCCATATCAGAAATCCATGGAATGGTTCCCTCCTCCCAGTACTAAAATTACCTGTCTTCAATGATATATCCCATTATCATCATCATTGCACCTGTGCTCCAAGACCATTTCTGACTTCTGCTGCTCATGACATGTTCACTTCTAATGATAACACTGTTAAATTTCTTGTCTGATCTTTACTTCACACCTGTGCTCAATTAACAAACACACATTGAGTGGCTGGTTGGATAGTTTAGGTTAACACACACACTTGGGGAAACTTCTAATATATTCCTGCTTTGAGCAGCAAAGATAAGTATGACCCCATTTGCAAATAAACACCAGTAATAATAAATAAAATTAAATTATTTTCATACTGGTCACCAAATAGGTTGTTTACAACTTAATCAACAGCTCAACAGCCCTGAGAATAATTCCCTGATCTTTCCAATTTTGTAAAAAACTTATTTATATTGCTTCATCAACATCAAATGATATTAGGGAACATCACAATGGTTGTTATAGTAAATGGCTTAGAAAGAAAATCCAGTAACAATATTGATAGATGTTAGGGAATATATGAGCTAGACAAAAATATATGAGCCATATAGAAATTCAAAGCAATTTAAATTAACATCTATCAGTTTTGAATAATGAAGAAGTTTTTCAGAACCTAATGTAGCCTTGTTCTGCAAAAAGACTAGGCATATCTCCCAACGACCTCTCCCTAGGCAAGTAATTTGTTATACAATTAATTAAAAAGAAAAGTAGCAATTTCACCTCTTCAAATGTGGCTAGCAAAAAGAGCCATAATAAAATCACAAATGAAAGGTCAGTTTTAGAAGTGGAATGTGCCTAACAGAACCCTCTAGGAAATATTTACAATGTTATTTTTCCTCAGCCAAAATTATACCAACATTCTGCTACATCTTGGGTGTCAACTTCAGTACAAATATTAAAGAGCTACATAAAAATCTTTGACTAACACTACAATGAGGTTTTGTTTCATTTTTAATAAAGTGATTGGCCACTGACAAAATCAGTCAAAAGAACTCTTCCGCAAATTATCAAATCTATAATCTCTGAAAAAAACATTAATTGGAAAAAGAAAGAAAAACTGTAAAAAACTATTTTATTGTGAAACCAATGAAATAAAAATTTCAGTCTAATAAAGAATACTCATTTTGAGTTGTCTACAATATTGTATCACTATATCAATGACATTACAATAAAAATTTTTGTTACTCTAACTCACTAAATTAATCCCTATGTTAACCCTATTTATATCCCATTTTAAAAGGTATAAACTCATGCTCAGAATATTTGAGTAATCTTCGTAAAGTCACACAGTTAGTAAGTAGCAGAGCTGAGTCCAGGTTATTTGACCCCGTGGCCTGTGCACTTAAGCACTATGCTCCACTGCCTCTCAGTTACTCGCCACTCCCAGTAAATATTCACCACTCCCGATGAACACAGAGCAGGATGAGTTATTGATTTCATAACTGCTGTTACAGCATTCAGACGCAATTTGTATGAAGAGTGTTCTGAATACACAATTAGTTCAATCCACCATATAAAAGGTATATGCTCATCTCATTAATGTCTAATAAATTTTCAAGTGGGGAAGGGGTACAAAAGGAATAAAAGTACAAATCTATATACAATATCAATTAATAGAAAAATACAATAGAGTTGTCTTTGAATTTAACAAGTACTGAAAACCCTTGTTATCCTGCTGTCCTTTCAGCCATCCGAATTGCCTCTTAAAATTTGAAATTCCACTGCTGAAATAAGAGAAAGCTGGAAGATATGTGCATCCCAAAACATTGTGCCCTTCTGCAAATTCCCTTCTACATTTATTACCCGGATCTTTAAACACTCAACTAGGAGCTAAACCAATTCAACTGTATGTATAAAATGTAAAATTGGAAATGCCACAAAATCAACGTGACCTTTAAAGTGTAACACTCTCCACAACCGTTTAGATAATACTAGAAAAACATTTTACAGTGTTTAAAGCATAATCTTCATGTGTAACATTTTCAGCAAACACAAAAGCAAATACAGAACAGAGTACTTAAAAATCAACCACATTTTTTAAACAAAAACTGCAATTAATTTTAAAGTACCACTTTTTATGCAGTAGTTACATTGTCTATTAAACATTCAAAATCATATAAGCGTGTTCTACTTTTCAAATACAAAGCTGATGTAACTACCATCACCGTACCCTAGTCACCTCCTGCAACTAGTAAGGCCTACTAGTATGACTAATTCTCCCCAATTTACCCATATTGGTTTGCTTGAGAACGAAAACATGTGTCAGGCAAAGGGTCAAGACAAACCCTCTGTATGAGCGAACAAGACTACCCTTGATTAATCCTAAGGCACCCGTCTCCACAGCATGTTTTCTAACTAATCAGACTCCCCAGTTAAAGACATTTTCTGAGCAAAGATAATAATTAGGCAGTCGATAGTACCATAAAATCAAATTTTGTATGAGAGCAAATATAGCCTTCTATCTTCAGATCCAATCATATATTCGTTAAAAGTAAAAGATATGCAAATATGTGCTAATAGGACGGCAAACTTTCCCCAAGAGAGAATCACACTTCAGATAAATCATCACTCACAATTTTTTTTTTCATAATCAAGTAGCAATCCTTGAGAATATCTTTCCCCTTTGACTACTTTGATTAAGTCTTTTCAATAGAAGCTGATCAGAAAATACTTTTTCTCAGACTTTTTTTTTCTGCACCACTCCTAGCAGGGGAGAAAATTTAGCAAGACAAAGGAATTCAGAATCCATCCCATCCCTCTTTACTAAATGGTGTGGATGTGTATATCCTATTGCCTTTGACACCTGAGAATTAGGAAGAAAAAGAAATCAAGGAAGCAAACTGAGCAATTTCTAATACCTGGCTAAAGGACAAATTCTATCTTTAAAACTGAGTATGGTCTCTACCAACTCTATGAATTCAGTTCATATTTCTTTAATGCAAAGAGGGAAAGAACAAGGTTACAGCATGAAGAGACAAAACAATGAAACATCAACAAAGCAACTAAATTAGATACCTCATCTGTCACAGAGAAAATCAATAAGGCCAAAGAATTTATATGGTACACCGATTTACTTAGGGAAAAACTTTGGCATATAAAGTCTCTAGCCTTTTGTGTACTAAACATATTCTGCTCCACCAGCTGGAAGAAATCTAAAAAAAGATGGCCTCTGTGGCAGAGGACAAACAGGACTCGGGCTTACTTTAACAGAAAAGCAAAACAAGATGAGAAGAAAGCATTTTTGGGAGGAGGGTTTACATTCAACACAGATAAAAATAATATACATTGGCTTTTTACAGAGAAAGGAATGTAACTGGTTACTCTGAAAGAAAGAGGCAGAGTCAACAAGGCAAGAAACAAGGCAGCAGGAGGATAAAGGAACCCTGAGAGGGGTTTACACCCCAAACAAGACAAGAGTGAGACAAACCCAAGCAGGAGGAAGACAAAAAGCCCAACCCTCTCTCTTATTCTGAGAGAGGCAGTCTAGGATACAACACTAAGAACAAAGATGTCTGCACCCAGAAGTCAGGTGCTCCCACACACAGTCACACTCTCAGAGGAAAAGGACAACATATTTTACAATATTAAGAGAAAACCAAGAAAAAAACCCAGCTATGCCTGGTTGGTCAGCTCGGCCCATAGAAACTTCCAACAAACTCCCCAAGACTTCTTTTGACCACATCTTAACATCCCAGGCTCGAGCCTGGGCAGAAATGGCATATTCAGACAGAATTCATCCCGTCTGGTTTGAGAAGCAAGGGATTCATGGCCGCTGTAGTAAAGCAAAGGCACAACGCTGCAAAAGGACTCCATTTAAGGAATCTCAACAGGCTCTTAAGTAATCTCCTAAGCTCCCATACTACCTATATCCTTCCTAAAAATACAGATTTCTAAAATGTGACCACGATACTACTACTCAGTTCAAAAACTTTTGATGATTAGTCATTGACAAAGTCCCAATTCTGTGGTCCAACATTCAGACATCAAGACACCATGCTGCCCTAATTCTATTCCAGCATCATCTGTTGTGTTCTGTGATCTTACCCTTCCCCTTCCCTCTCTAAGCCTTTACTTGTGCTTCAGCCCAGAATTTCTTTCCACCCTTCTCCACCCCATAAATATTGCATTCTAATGCCAGCTCATAATATCACCTCCTATTTTGTGAAGTCATAGGCAATCTCCCTTATATACCCCCCATCCTGTGCCACCCCAAATCTTTGTTTATAACTCATTTGGACACATATTCTAAATCATAGCCACTTATTTACATATTTATCCTCCCTACCTCTATACCACAGGGTTGTTTTTTTTTTTGAGGGAGAATTATATTAACTTTTTTTTAATTGTGGTAGAATACACATGATATAAAACTCACCATCTTAACCATTTTTCAGATACAGTTCAGTAGTGATAAGTATAGTCACACTGTTGTGCAACCAATCTCCAGAACTCTTCATCTTGCAAAATTGAAACTCTATACCCATTAAACCACATCTCCTCCCATTTCCTCCTACCCCTAGCCCCTGGCACCCATCCTTCTTCTTTCTGTCTCTATGAATTTGACTACTCTAGGTATTTCAAATACATGGAATCACACAGTATTTGTCTTCTTGTGACCGGTTTATTTCACTTAGCATAATGTCCTCAAGATTCACCCACCTTGTAGCATGTGTCAGAATTTCCTTCCTTTTTAAGGCTGAATAATATTCCACTTCATGCATATACTACATTTTGTTTATCCATTCTTCCATCCATGGATACTTGAGTTGCTCCCATATTTTGACTATCGTGAATAATACTGCTATGAACATGGGTTTTAGAGAGCCTGCTTTCAATTCTTTGGGGTATATACCTAGAAGCAGAATTGCTGGATCATATGGTAATTCTATTTTCAATTTTTTTGAGGAACTGCCATACTGTTTTCCATAGCAGCTACACCATTTTACATTCTAAGAGTGCACAAGGGTTGCAATTTCTCCACAGCCTCTCCAACACTTGTTACTTTTTTTTTCCTTAAAGATTGGCACCTGAGCTAACAACTGTTGCCAATCTTCTTTTTTTTTTTTTCCTTCTTCTTCCCCTAAAGCCCCCCAGTACATAGTTGTATATTCTAGTTGTGAGCACCTCTGGTTGTGCTATGTGGGACACCACCTCAGCATGGCCTGATGAGCAGTGCCATGTCCACGCCCAGGATGTGAACCAGCGGGCCGCTGAAGCTGAGCACGAGAACTTAACCACTCGGCCAAGGGGACATCTCCTTGATTTTGTTAATAATAGCTATCCTAATGAGTGTGAAGTAGTAGTATATCACTATGCTTTTGATTTGCATTTCCCTAATGATTAATGATTTTGAGCCTTTCATGCACTTATCAGTCATTTGCATATATTCTTTGGAAAATGTCTATTCAAGTCCTTTGCTCTTTTTTTAATTGGATTGTTTGTTTTTATTGTTGAGTTATAGGAGTTTTTCTATACTCTGGATATTAACCTCTTATCAGATATATGAACGACAGAATTCTTTTTCAATTCAATTCATTTTTCTATTCCCTAATTTATCAGAGTTGACTACATGTAATGCAGAATTTCATTTGGAGCTGAACATGTTTCTTCCTTTTAAAATTTTCTTTGTATAATACAAAATTTAAAATATCCAAAAAGTAGTATAAAATGGAAAATGCAATTCCCTCCCATCCCTGTTCTGCAGCCACCAAGTTCCAATCCTCAGAAGCATTTTCCATTTTCTTATAATTCTCTCCAGAGAGATTCTGGGCATACACAAGAAAATATGTATCTTAATCTCGTCTCCTCCAAAATAGTAACCTACTAATACTGCTCACTGCACCTTACCTTTTTGACTTAATAATTATTCCAGTTCAGTATATATAAGCTGCCTAAATATTTCACTATATACACCATAATTTATTTATCCAGTCCCCTACAGATAAGCATCTAAGTTGTTTCCCATTGCTGCCAAGAATGTTCTTAAATATCTATTATTTCACAAAAGTACAAGATCAAATGATATGTGTATCTTAAGTTTTGATAACTATTTCCAAATTGGTCTCAATAAAAATTCGAAGTCGTACTTCCATTAGCAACGATACACTGCCTATTTCCCTATACCCTCAATAACACACTATGTTTTCAAAATTTGTTTCTTTGTCAATTTGATAGGTTAAAAAAAAGGGTATCTCATTGAAGTTTTATTTTGCATCTCTCTTACATTAACTATTTATATCCTTTGTGTCTGTCTATTTTTCTATTTGATTGTCAGTCTTTTTCCCATTGAATTGTTATGCTTTATATATTTATGAAATTTGCCCTTTTCCTATTGTATGAATTGCAAATCTTTTTCCTAATTTGTCTTTGCTTTTTGCTATAGTTTTTTAAAATTTTGTTCTGTTTTTGGCAATGCAGAATTTTCATATCATTCTTTTCTTTAATGCTTTCTGGGCATCTCCTCCTTCCTATTCCCACAATTACAGTAAAAATCTTCACTATCTTGCAAATAAATTACAGTTTCCTAATTGGTCTACTTTGCATTACTCCCTCTACCTTCCAACTGATCCTAAATGCTTGTCAGATTAACCCTCTTAAAACACCATAACTTTAAATTAGTAGAGCTACAAAAAGTTGAGACTGCAATATAATAAAGATGTCAACTGTACTGACAGAGCATGACTATTACAGTTTTGCCTTGAACTAAGCACCATCAAGCACTCTCAAAAACAGAATTATAAAGTTTTCTATAATTTTCATTCATTAATATGTCACTGACCACACATCTAAGTATTTTAAACTAGAGGGACATTTTGATTGAAACCAGAATTATATTTAATATATCACCTGCCTCAGGACTTCAACTTCACAAGACTATTTTTATTCTCTTCCCCCAGAATCTTTCTACCTAACCCTACCTTGCCCTAGTGGCTTCAGCCACACAGGGACCGGTCATAAGAGCTTTAGAATCTAGACTTTTCTCACCATAAACAGGAAATAATGTGTCTCTGACTCTATACAGAATGTGGCAATATAATTCATGCTTCTGGAAGGAGGACTAACATCTCAAGCTGACAACTAGGTAATAAATATGATTAGGAGCCAAGCACACAAACCAGAATATCCCGAAGTGTATACCTTTCATAAGAAGACACAAGCAGGCTTAATCAACAAGACACATTCAGATAAAAAATGCAGTCATTTTTTCCTCAAGCATAGCTAAATAACTATCGTTCCAGCAATACTGCCTTCTTAACCTCAAATTATTATTGCCCTTGATTACTTTTCTGCAAAACTGAAAAAATTGTTTAAATTGAAGACAGTGATCAAGTATGACTCATTAACAAAATAATTCCTCACATTTCTTTGTAATGAGTTAAAATTTACACAGAATTATTCCAAACAGCTCACATAGTCCTCAAAAATGACCTACGCAGTACATGTTATCTCCATTTTCCCAAAAGGAAAATGAAGTTCAGAGACCAAAAGTTCATGTTCACATAGCTGAAAGCAGAGCCAGCACTTGAATAAAAGTCTTCATAACCCCATTCCACATACTTTTCCCTCTACAGTACCACTTTAATGTCTAGAAATTTATATTTAATGCCAATTTTTTAAGTTTTAAAATAAAGGTTTTAATGAAATGTTTAGAGTACTAACCTGCAGTCATACATACCAGACATGTCTCAAACTATTACTCTTCTGTGTTGTCACAACCCATTTGTGCAGACCACAATACTTCTCTTAAACATGACAAATAGTGAGACATAAAAAACACAGGCTAATCAGTTTATAAAATACTTCAAACTACCCTTACATAATAACAGTACTATATAGTTACTATTTAACAAAACTAAGTAATAACTATTTACTATTTTAATCTGACACTAATAAAACTCTTATTAAAGCAACTATTAAACAAATAAGCTCTTGGAAAAATACCAAAATGCTTTGTAAATAATCTGCTACACCAGGCATACTAAAAATTAAGGCAAAAGGCTACACACTGGATGATTCCAACTATATGACATTCTGGAAAAGGCAAAACTATGGGGACAGTTAAAAGATCTGTGGTTGTCAGAGGGGAGGGAGAGATGAAAAGGCAGGGCACAGTAGAGTTTTAGGACAGTGAAACTACTCTATACTACCTATAATGGTAGACACGTCACTATACATTTGTCCAAACCCATAGAATGTACAACACCCAGAGTGAATCCTAATGTAAACTATGAACTTTGGGTGATAACGATGTGTCAATGTAGGTTCACCAATTGTAATAAACGTGCCACTCTGGTAAGTGATATGGATAATGGAGGAAACTATGCATGTGGGGTTAGGGTGTATACGGGAAATCTCTGTACCTTCCACTCAATTTTGCTGTGAACCTAAAACTGCTCTAAAAAATAAAGTCTATCGAAAAAACTAAGGTAAATTATCTGTGGCAACTCTAATCTTTTCCTACCAATCGCTGTTTCATAGGTCCACTATTACCTATTTAGTAAAGAACACCTTGTCCATTAACCGTAACCTTCAGGGGAACTCTGCTCTATCCAGTGCTCCTCGCAACCGCTGTTCTGTCCCTTGTAGCCGGCTCATCCTCTAACATGACGTCTGTAGACTAAGCCCACACACAGGGAGGAAGTTAAGTACAGACAACAGAGGGAGCAGACAGATAGTGGCTAAGGAGATAAAGAATTCCTAAAGAGGGAAATCTGCAGGAAAATCCACAAGAGAGAGCAGAAAGGAGAAAACAATCCTGAGATGCTCTGAATTTACTGGTCTACATAATGTGAAATCATATGAAATTAAATTATCCTAAAATATAAAACATATTACAAACATTTCCCTTCTTTAAAAAATGTCTTCACTATACACGGTTCCAAAACTAGAACTTGATAATGTGTTTACAATGTGTCCTCCAGCTACAAGCAAGATAATTTTTCAAAAATTGACTGTAAATGCTACAAACATTTTTCAACAGAAAGATATATAAAAGTGTGTCAAAGTGTCATTACAAAGACCTAGCTCTCAGAATAAAGTTTTGAGTAAAATTGCAAAGATTAAACTTTTATGATTTATTACATGAAAGAAACACACACTTTTATATTCTGGCTATTCTTTACTTTTTTTTGGTGAGGAAGATTAGCCCTGAGCCAACATCTGTTGCTAAGCCTCCTCCTTTTCCTTTTTTTTTTTTTTGCTTGAGGAAGATTAGCCCTAAGCTAACATCTGTGCCAAGCTTCCTCTATTTTGTATGTGGGATTCCTCCACAGCATGGCTGACGAATTGAGTAGGTCCACACCCAGGATTCAAACCCTCGAATCTGGGCCGCCAAGCAAAGTGTGTGGAACTTTAACCACTCGGCCATGGGGCCAGCCCCCTTCTGGGTATTCCTAATCTAAGAAGTCAACAATATGCTACAAGTTACCAAGCTGAGCAGGAGGTCAATGAGATTTTGAAATAGTCACACAGAATGACTGTGGGGTATGAGTGCTTGTTTACTGGCTTGCTTTGGTCATCATTGAGGAGGGCAGGTGAAGCACCTGACAGATTCAAGCATCTGAGTCATTTAGGAAAAACTGAGGGCCCACTGGCAAATTAGGAACTCAGAATCCCTATGATGGTAGGTGATGGTAGGGAGCCACCACCATCACCTGAGCAAAAAACGACATTATGCATCTGAAATTTCAGGGGAGGCACAAAGGCTGGAGTTCCACCAGCGATCCCATTCAGTTCAGCAACACGGATTAAGCACCAATGAATTACCAAGCACTAGGTTCAAGGTGCGAGGGGACAGTGAAAAGAGTACGACATACCCCCTATCTTAAGAAGTTTCCAATCTAACGCAGGGTAAGACAAGTTCACAAACAACTATAATCCAGGCGAGGCAGAGCAAGTGCCAAGAGAGAGGTACAAAGAACAGACATTCAGAGATTTCATGAAGGAGATAGATGGCTAGGATGAAACCTAAGGTTATTACTCAGGTGACCAACAGGTTCTTGCTGCTGTTACTTTTCTTGTTTATAATTTCCTCCCTTTAGTTGTACTACGTCTACAGCAGAAGGGATGAAAACCTTGAAAAATATGTATGCTGCTTTAATGTTTACAAAGGATGTTCACAAAAATTCTTAATTGAAACTCAAAGCTCTCCTATGTCAGGTAGATGTTGTTATCCTCTCTGGTAGCCAACCCCCCTGAGATGGTCCCCAAGGATCTTTGCCTCATATCCTTGGGTAGTCCCCTCCTTCAGCAAATCAGGGCTGGCCTGTGAGACCAATAGAAGACATTGAAAATGATGGTGTGTTGTGCCCAACGATAGGTCATAAAAGGCGCTCCAGTTTCCACCTGGGTCTCTTGTATCTCACTCTGGGCAAGCCAGAATGAGGACAGCCCCAGGGAAAGCTGCTCATGGAGAGCAACCAACTTGCCAGTACCAACTTGCCAGCATGTGAGTAGGCAACTTTGGAAGTGAATCTTTTAGCCCCAGGCATACCCTCTAATAACTGCATCTCCAGCTGGCATCTGACAGCAACCTCATGAGACCCTGAGCCAGGATCACCTAAATTTGTGACCCACAGCAACCATGAGATAATAAACAATTATTGTTGTTTTTAGCCACTAAATTTTTAATATGTTGCAAAGCAACAGAGAACTAAGGCTCCTACTATCATATAGGAATGGGTAGATAAACCAGGTCTGGAATCCAGTCTCTGGCCTTAAGGTTCATTTTCCTTCTCACTAAACAATACCACTTCTCAAGTAAAATAAGTTACAATACCATCAGGAAGTACCTTTCCATATGACTACATGACCAGCACTAACACACCAGGCTTGCCACAGTAGCGAGACACAGGACATGTCCCTGCATACTTAACAGACATGATGGGACCTGCAACGTAATTGAATTCATGGTACTTCATGGTACTTTGTAGAGTTTTTACTATTCTCTGGAAAATTTCTGTTTTTTCAATGTACAGATTTTAAAAATAAAAACCTAACATATTTATAGCATTTTAATGCTAAACAATTACATTATTGATATTAAGCATATTTATATACTTTACAATCTTGATCACAATAAACATTTCTACAATTTTAAACAGAATTAATACGTCAGACTAAAAATGCTCAACTGCTGATTATTTCTTTAAGGATTTGCTTTTTTGTCTTAAGTCTTCAACTTTCTAGCATTACGCAAATGTAGTAAAATACATTATGAAGATGCTCATGATGGTGAAATCTTAAAACCCCGTCCATAAAATGGTTACTATCTTGCACAGCAAGGTGCCTGGCTCCTAGCCTGTCTACTCCCGGAGAAAGTCAACAGAACATTTCATTGTTACAACCACATGTACTGTTCCTTCCCACAATCACCTCTTCAGACCCACACAATCTTACAAGATAGGTAGGACAGGTATACTACCATCCCCATTTTCCAAAAGATGCTGGGGCTTACAGAAGTCTAGGTAATTTAACCAGGGGCACGTAGCTATTAAAAAGAATCACAAGAATCCAACCTACAATTTTTTAGTTCCAAATTCCAGACTTTTCTTCTACATCATGTTTCAGCCCAGTGGTTCTCTACCCTGAATGCCATTAGAACACCTAGGGTGCTTTGAAAACTGTCTGTACCTGGACATCATCCTCTAGAAATTCTGATTTAATGGTTCTGGTCTGTTTCAGCCATCTAATATATAATAAACCAGTGATGGTAAATTCACAGGAAGTTTATACCACAAAGGGAGAAACTACGGATATGTAAGGTGAAACATCCTTATCCCCTAAGAGCTCCTCCAGAGACAAAGATACTTTGCAATAAACCAAGCAGAACAAGAAGGAAGAGGAGATGGGAAACTCAAACCCACTCTGCTGCTATCACAGGGCCACCAAGGAATAATTTATTGCTCTGATTCCACTCCTTGAACCTCATGACGCCATACCTTAACTCCACTGCAAGCTTTAACTCAAGCATCACCTCCTCTGTAAAGCCTTCAGGATCACACAAAATAATAAAGTCCATTTTTTTGCATCCATCTTATCTTGATCTCTATCTCTGTAACAGCACATATTGCACAAGGCATTTATTTACACACCCATTTCTCTCACTGGCCTGAGGGCTTCTTAAAGGCAGGATCCCTATCTTATTCATCCTTCTCATCTGATATATCTTTGTATTCAGGGCCTTGAAGACAGCAGATATTAAAAAGTGTTTGCTAAATAGAATGATTTTTTTTATGTTTCATATGGTTATTTCCCTCTTAGCCTCCTAGCAGACACTCCTTTGAAATTTTTCAACTTCTAATAAAAGAAAGGAGACTTTTTTCCCACTACTGGATTAGGTTTGAGAACAATGTATGCAAAAAGGCCAGATGTGATGAGAGCAAGACATCAGTGGAAAGGAGGCCAGAGGCCAGGAAAGAGTAGTATGAATGGAAAAAAAAAAAATAGGATAATCAAGGATGGGGTCAGGTAAGAATTTTTTAAAAAGGAGAATTAGGCAAACAATGTGATTTTCATCCCCAAGACAATATGAATCAAAGAGCAGAGATTACAGGCAATTGCATTTTCAACATCTCCCTTTCTACAGGGCTCCTTCCTCTTGGCATAAACACATATCGTCTCTCCCCTCAAAAAAAGAAGTCTGCAGCACTGTTTCTCATCCTCAGGCACATAGTAGAATCCCTTAGAGAGCTTTTAAATTTCTAGACTGAAGACTAACCAAGGCCACATGTCTGAAGAGGGACCCAAACACATCTACTCTGTCCTCACTTCCTCATCTCCTAGTCACTCCTTCACTCCAAGCAGTTGAGTTTAGCTCCCACCACTCCAATGAAACCTTCAAACAGGCACTTTATAAGCTTGATCATACCTGATGATTCATAGCATTAAATTTTAAACGTAAACTTCTATTTTTTGAAATTCTGCCATTGGCATGAAAAGTTTCATTTTCTCTTTTCTCCCAGCCACTCTGGCCACTCCCCTTCAGCATCCTTTCATCATTCTTTTTCTTGCTTTGTCCCTTTAACTGCAATATTCTCTAAGACTTACTCTTAGCCCTTTTCTCTTCTTTTTCTATGCAGTTCCTCCAAGCACTTTGATCCTCATCCATGCCTTCAACTACTCTTCATAAAGTAAGCACTCAGAAATCTGGATCAACAGGCTACACAACTCTTGTGATGCTCCAGGATCCTATATCCAACTGCCTTCTAGATGCCTCCATCTTGCCAATGATACACCCTACAAGCACATTAAACACATGTCCAACCTGAACGTGTCATCTTCCCCCTCAGACCTGCTTCCTCTTCTCTTTTCCCTCTCACTAACCAGAAACCTGGGAGTCATTCTAGTGCCCTCGCTCTCTCATTCCTTTCATATTCAAGTAGTCACAAAAATCAACCAATTCTCCTTCCTCCTAAATATTTTTCCTAAACATTCTCATTTTTCTATACCCACTACTTCCACCCTTGTCTGATCTCAAACTTCCTTTATGCATACTAATTGCACTGTCCACTCTGACTTCCAATCTTGCTACATCCCCACTCCCCACCCCACCTCACCCCCAATCTACCAAACACACTGCTGTCACAATGATCTTTCACATCACTCACAATTCTTCAGTAGCTCACTACCACGAACAGGTTAGGAAGCATGCCCTGACTTAGCTATCCAGTTTCATCTCCTTTTACTCTTGACTTTGCCCTTCACACTGTAACATAACAGACCTACGTTTAGTTTCCAGAACACACTGTGCTCTCATAACGCCATATAAATACTCATGCTATTAGCTCCATCTGGAAATCTTCTCTGCTACTTACCAAACTCCCCACTCCTACTCAGTTTTCAAGTCTCAGCTCAAACACAACCACTGCTAAAACCCTTCCCTGGCATTCCCGTCATGGATCAACAGCTTCTGCTAAGCTTCCTTTGCACCCATACATATCTCCATTACAACAAACAGCACACAATATTTGAACTGTTGGTCAAGATGTCTACTGTCCTACTAGACTATAAGCTCCTTGCTCAAGGACAGTGATTTTTAATCTTTATATCTTCAGCACTAGTTCAACGAACATAGCATATGGTAAAAAAAAATTTTTTAATTAATGAACTGTAGGCCAACTACAGGGCAAGAAGATCAACTAGACTTTGAGCATAGAAAAAATCCAGATCTTAAGGAAGTGCAGATATCTATTATTAAGTCCCACCCATTAAAAAAGAACAGAAATATATGGTTATTCAAGTATCAAGGTAACAAAGAAAAAAACTTACTGGACTAAGCAGGCAATACGGAGATAAGAGTCTCCAATGGAGCAACTGACAAAAGATCGACAGAAAGCCCAGAGATAAAGGTGGTTCATTCTATGAGTCAAGTAAATCATGGACCGAAGTCCATGGACTGAGCAAAAGATGGCACTTTCTTCTCTCAGTTCACCACTCCTCCCCTTTGCCCTTATTCTCCATACTATTTTCCCAGTTCCATTACCAAGTCCCAGATCCCATGGGGAATTCTCCCTGGTTGGAGTCACCAGTCCTGGCCAGTGAGTTAGTCTGGGGTGTAAGAAAAACAGGGAGTCTTTATTCTTGTGGCCAGGACGTAGAGGAAAGAAAAGAAAAATATTTACTGAGGACCTATTTTGTATTAGATATTGTGCTACTTTACAAACACTCACTAAATCTCACAGTAATCATGAGTAATTACCCCATTTTGCATGAGGAATCTGTGTCCAAGGCCACACAGCTAGGCAATGAGAAAGCCTGCCCCAGAACCCGGGAATGACAGCCTCCTATTTCTACACCCTTCACCACCTCAAAATGGAGATGAATGTGGCCCAGCCATTCCAGGTTGGAACCCAGAATACATTAGTCTCTAAAACACTATTATAAATGTTGGTTAGAGTCTACAGTACCAGTAATCCATAATAAGCAGACGATGGGTTATAAAAGCTTTGGGGTCCTGACCTGGAAATCTAAACGCTATTTATTTTATTCCTATAAGCACATTGTTCAACATTACAAACAAAAATGAACTTGAAAATGAATTTTTGGAATACAGTGGGTTCTTAAGTGAGGCTTTTCTTTAAGAATATTTTCTTCCACAAAAAATCACCAAGAATAGAAACAATTCTGCTTTATTAAGTTGTAAGAACAATGACACTAGAAGACACCTGTGGGAAATGTGCTTATCTGACCAGGCACTCATTTACAGTATGCCACCCTTAGAATAAATCATACTAAACCCTACAGACCAGAGCTTAAGATAGAAATGCCATAAACTACAGCAGCACAGCTGATATGCTTATAATCTACTGACAAAACATACTCCTTAGCAAAGTAAAACCAGATGTCTGGTGTGAAATCAGATGTCTGTGAACTTGTCTTTCTTGGCTTCCAGAGCAGTATTAAGATACACTAAATACACAGCTTAGCTGCATATTAAACCTACAACTTGGCAAAATCATGACAGTTTGGACATGAAGCATCAGCATTTTTATTGTAATTCTTATAAACCACAGATATTTCTGAAATAGAAATCCTAAGTTTAAGCACCCTGCTAAATGTGGTAATATGTCTTTCTCACTTTGGGAACAGTATCAGAGCTTTTTAAACACATTATAAAAACTCTTTCCCCTCACTTTTCAGGCTGACACTCTTTAGGCAGGGCTGTGGAATAATCTGACGGGGAATTCAAGCCACATCAGGTGTGAGCCCTTGCCCTAGAAATTCTAGGATCAGATATAACAGGTGATGAGTGTGAAAATGCCAATACCCAAGAGGCTTAGCACCTTTACGAAAGTTTAGTAGTAAATTGCTCTCCACAATCACAAGGAAGATCAAAAGAAAGTGATGGGTGACCTGACAGATGAACAGGAGGGACACTAACAGTATCTATATGCCAAACAGTTCTTTACACATTCTTTTAATATACTCATTGTTCTATTTTGACAGATAAGAAGTTAAGGAGCAGAGTTTTAACTGGCCCAAAGTGGAAGAGCTAATAAAATAAGAGCCAGGATCAAGCCCACGTCTAAAACAGCATAAAAGGCATGCTACTTCTACATGAGGATTTGGGGTGCAAATGAGGAGTGGGGGTAAATAGCCAAGAATATGGAAGTAAAAGTCAGAAATTTACAATTTTACCAAACAGTAACATACACACATACAACAAAAAGTTGAAGAAATGAACACAAATTGTTGACAGTGGTCCTCTGAGAATGACTTCATTGAGACTCACTTTCTACCTTTTAAATCCTTGCAAATTTTAATTTTAAATAACTTTTTTTTCACTTTATATAACCTTTATAACCAGAAAAAGACACCCTTTTTCACTTTGATTAAAAAATGAGGTTAAACGTACAGAAACCCATGAACGGCCTACTTTAGTATTTATTTTCCTGAACGCATCATCCCCAATATTCTCCATGCTTTCTAATCTTAGGTCATTTTTATGAAACAATTCAAAAAATTATCCTCATCTAATTATTACACTGGTACAATACACGTGTTACACTGGAAAATGACTCTAACACTATTCATTACAGGACACAAATCACCATGGTCAATCATCCTTGAAAGCTTGTTACTGAAAGTACCAGGAAGGCAGAAAAACAACACTGTTCTCCCACAACACCATAGAGACCTGCAAACCACTAAGAGGAGTAATACAGGGAAGGTCTTGTACATTAACACTTAACTATTCAGAAAATCCGCAGAAAACTGGTAAAAGGCCTGCCCCAAAATGGCCATCTCCAACAAAGTCTCATCATTCTCACCATCCTACTTATATCAAGGTGCTCAGCACTTTGGTAGGAAAAGATAAAAATCCATTGAATCAGTGAATGAACCCATCATCAATAAACAACTATTTTCTGGTTTTTCACAAAGTAAATTATGTGATCATCTGCCACTTGAGCACAAACTAGTAAGAAAGAGGGTTCAGGGCACAGGCGGCCAACGTCAAGATGCCATGGAGGGCAATTCTAGTTTTCCATCCAAGAATGGAGTTTACCACGTTCTTGCTTGTGGCTAACCTGAATTTTAATAATAAAAAAAAAGTTTGTTTATATGTGCCATACAGGATGCATAAGGAATTCCCAACCTTCTGAGAGGAGCTGTGCTTCACGTCACCAAGATGAGGGGAGGGAGAAGCGGTGTTTTTGTGGAGTGATGGCAAAGTCTCAGAGAAGATCCATTAAAAGAGACCACAATGAAAACCACAACAAACCTCCAAGGACTTCAAAGTGCTATTTGGTAACTTTTTTCAGAAGTGGATACAATGCTGGTGAGGGGGTATCCAATCGAAAGTCAAGAGAGAAAGGCCCAGCCTGGTAATTTCTCCCCCTCAAAACACCCTCCTCTATAAACTTGAAAAAAGATCCCAAAATAACTTCAATTCAACACTTGTGATACTGCTGTTAACTTTATGCTTTGGGGTCCTAAAGGATTTTTACAAGAGTCCCCTTTTAAAATATAAAGATTCTTGAGAGGGATTCCCGTAAATTATCAAGCAGGATTATCAAACAGGATCAGGCTTCTCCCATACTACAGCCTCAGGGATTAGTCAAAGCCAGCTAAGAGCTATGGACCTGAGGCAGACAACTACAGGACCAAAGGGTAACTACAGTTTCCTGTCAGGTCAAGTGGCCAAAAGGGATCTAAGCCATGCTTTCAAACTCCCAGCCAACTCTACACTCTGTAAACCTGAAAAAACTCTTGGGCTTGGAGCCTGTGACCCTTGAAGGAGGGCCTCAGGTTCCTGATGAAAAGGTACAACTTGGCCCCGAGATCCCCCAGGGGCAGCTCTGGATGTAGACGTTCTCTCCCTTACTCTCTCTCAGGACAGTCCTAGATCCTTCCACCCCTGATCATTCCTTACTTACCCTTTCTCCCGTTCTTCCTCGGTGAGAAGGGGTAAGTGGTTATTTTGTGCCCTCGCCCAATTTGGCCAAAGCCCTAAAAGTAAAAATGATAGAGACAGACACGTGCTTTAAAATCCTGATATTCAAGCCTTATGCACTCCCACCACCTGCCCAAGGCTTCCAGGCGGAAGGCGGCGCGTCCCCACAGCGCTCCCTCACGGCCAGGGCTGGGGGTCGGAGTGGTCCCCTTTGTGGGGGACGAGGAGAGGGCGCGATCTGGGGGTGCCTGCTCGGCGGGGATGAGTGGGTCGCTCCGGGCTAGGCGTCGCTGTCGCTAGGCGCCGCTTTCCAACCCGAGTTAGCCCAAGGAAGAGGCAGGGGCGCCGCACGGGGCCTCAGATAAACACGCGCACGCACACATGCCGGCGATCACCACGGCACTCGCGGCCGAGCAGCCCTCCGCCTCCCGGCAACACCCGCCCCGCCAGGGGCCAATTCCCGGGGAAGGGGCCCGAACCCCGAGGACCTCCACGCGTCGGCGCCGCCCGTCAGCCCACCCTCTCAGAGCCCCCAACCCGCCGCCCAGCGCCCGCCCTCCGCACCCGCTGCGCAGCTCAGCCCGGGGGAAGTCCCCGCCAGGGCCCCGCCCTCTGTCGGCGGCACGCTCCGCCCCCGCGCCCCCCACCGCGCGGGAGCCGCGCGAAGCTCCGCCTCCTCGCTCGCCCCGCGGGCCCCCCCCACCCCCACCCCGAGTGCCCGACCGGGTTGGATCCAAAATCTGGCCCGGATTTGCAACGAATCAAAAATAACGCTCTTTCAGCGAGCAGTCATTCATTGAGCACTTACTCAAGCACAGGACCGTACTAATAGCTGAGAGGGCAGCAAAGAGCTGAAAATCTATGAAGCTGTGTCTTCAGCCCCTCCCCTTGTTTTACAGGTCAGGAAACGAGACTCAACAGTTACTTTCAGGCACACCTATAGTGTCAAAGAGCCTTACTAGCTCTCTCCCCTCTGGACTCCTCCTCACTGAGCTTTTTCTACTAAGGTGCCCAAAGGAAAACTATTCAACTTTTCTGCCTCTAGGCAAGCCAAAAGGAATAATCCAGAACAGATGGTTTACTTTGGAGAAACTGGAATTTGATACCTAAGCTTTTGCCTTCAAATGGTATAAACTCTTAACGGGGTTATTACAGCCTACGAAGAAAGTGGAACCTAGAACTACCGAACATATATTAAATACTCTTCTCTCTCTTCTTTTTTTTACCCTTCCCTCAATTATATCCCTTATCATGTCTGTCTTTATTGTCCTTCTGGATACTGACAAACTACTCAGTGCATTTTCAAATCGTTTAATACAAATGTAAATTCCAGATGCTCTGGTGCTTTCGGTTCAAAATTAATTCTAAAGTTTTAAGAATCTACTCAGAGACTTAAATGACCTGATAACTAGAACTCCTTGAGTCTTCTAAGGAGAATAAAATTGCTCTCCTGTGAAAGGGATAAGTGCCAGTTTTATACTTTTTTTTTATTTGTCACTGAAATAATTACTGTAGGGTAAGCTTTTTTCTGCCAATGCTTAAGGATTTAAATCCAAGAGCACTTAGCTGAGAGGACCACTCTCATCAAATAGCAGTGGAGACCTATGTGTAAATTGGACTGAGCTCTATTGGCACTGTGACCCCCACATTAAATAGATGGAGTTCCTGGCCACTTGTAGCTGACAGTCTAGAATGGAATGTTCAAAGATAAACAACAAAGACAGGTATGTGTGGATTTTATTATAATGGAAAGTGAATAAACACACAAAAAGAGTTATTAAGTCTGACCTGACTTTGTCACTAAGATTCATCAAATGTACTTAAAAAAAAAAAGCTGAGGTCATCTGAAAAGGCTAAATACTGTATGATTCCAACTATATTACATGCTGGAAAAGACAAAAGAATGGAGACAGTAAAAAGATCTCTGGTTGCCAGGAGTTAGGGAGGAGGGAGAGAATAGGAGGAGCACAGAGGATTTTTAGGGCAGTGAAAATATTCTGTATGATACTGTCAGGGCAATACATGTCATTATACCTTTGTCAAACTTCATACAATGTACAACACCAGGAGTAAACCCTGATGTAAACTACAGACTATGGGTGATAATGATGGTCAATGCCGGTTCATCAGCTGTTACAAATGTACCTCTTTCCTGCTGGGATACTTGGAGAAGCCATTCAAGTTTGGGGTCAGGGGATGTATGAGAACTCTGTACTTTCTGCTCAGTTTTCTGTAAACCTAAAACTGCTCTAAAACAAGTAGTATGTTAAAAAAAGAAGCTGGGGTAAAGCCTCTGAATGTCTCATTTTCTTCCAATCCTCAATTAAATTCTAAATTGCATATTTGGCTTTATGTGTGGAGTTGAAATATGATGAGTAGTATCCTTATATTGGAGGAGCCCTTTATGTGGCATTGATGTCACAGAGAGAAAATGAGTCATATACGCCTAAGGTAAAAATTAAATTATGGTTACACTTCATGTCTAATATTCAGGGAGATATTTAAGCAAAGTTAACTTGAAATAATTGTGTACAAATTCTGTCAATATATTTATATTTCAAATCTATTCCCATACATACATACTTACAATTAGTAAACAGATAGTGCAAGGTATCATAGAGGTTTTCAGACTTTCTGGTCTCAAGATCTCTTTACATTCTTAAAAATGATTGAAGACTTTTTTTTTAGAGATTGGCACCTGAGCTAACTGTTGCCAATCTTTTTTTTTTTCTCTTCTCCCCAAAACCCCCCAGTACATAGCTATATATTCTAGTTGTGAGTGCCTCTGGCAGTGGCATGTGGGATGCCGCCTCACCGTAGCCTGCCAAGCAGTGCCATGTCCACACCTGTGACCCAAACCAGCAAAACCCTGGGCCACACAAGCAGAGCACTCGAACTTAACCACTCGGCCACGGGGCGGCCCCAGTGATTGAAGACTTTAAAGAGCTTTTGTTTGTATGAGTTATATATGACCCTATTTACTGTGTTAAAAATTAAAACTGAGAAAAATTCTAGACATGTGTTTATCAAGTCATTTTTAAAATAATAAACCCTGTTACCTGTTACTATAAAGAACATTTTTTGAATAATGACTGTTTTTTTAAAAAATGTGTGGGAAAAGTGGCCTTTTTTTACATTTTTGCAAATCTCTTTAATATCAGGCTTTACAGAGACAGCTGGATTCTCATATTCTGCTTCTGCATTTACTCTGTTGAGACGTGTTGTTACAGCTAAGATTTGAAGAAAATCAGTCCTCGTACAAATTCAGTTGAAAAAGGGAAGATCTTGCGAACTCCCTAAAAAAGTCTTAGTAACCTCGAGGATCCTCAGACCTCACTTTGAGAACTGCTGCCAAAGAGCATTTTGCGTTTCTTTTGTTTGAATATCATGCGTTCCCACAGCAGAGTCTGCCAACACCTGAAGTTACAGCCCTTCACTTGTTCCAAGCTACAACTCAAATCTGACAGCTCGCATCAAACCATCTCAATTCTGAAAGTTTGTTCAAAGCTTTTACTGTAGCAACTCCGATGAAACTGATATTCTTATTTGAATATACATGAAAACATTTGAGATTTCATTTATATCCCTCATTTCAAACTTTCTGGGAAATTTTGAATATAAATTGTGCCATCTGGAAAAATGAAACATGGTATATAGTTATTAACCCAATTTTAAGTGTACTTACAATGAATGCGTGTCTCCTTTTATATAAATAATTTTAAAATGAGTTTAAAATAAAAGTAAAACAAGCAATTATAGTTTTATTTATTGAGTAAATAAATACCAGGTTCTAAAGCGACTGCCTTGAAATGAAATTTTAGATATATAAGCTTTCATTTTTACTACAAATAAAATAATGTAAGTCATACATTTTAGATTTTTAAATACAATTTCCAACTAAAAGAAACCAGGGCTGCTCAAGGAACGTCTGATTTCAGGTCTGGGGCAGGATACATACACGATGAGCATGGGATAGCTTGTGCCACAAAGCAAGAAATCCATTCACAACAAATGAGTATGTCAAAAGGTCACAGAAACCAAAACCAAAGGGTCTTTTGGCCAAAGATGGGACAATCTGAGCATCAGCAAATTAATGAATGCAGTTGTTTGAAACATATTGAATCTATAAAAATCCATGCTCCGAAGACATGATGCTCCAAAGGGAGGAAGCTAAAAACAAAAGCAAAAAAAATAGAACAATTCATTGGACACTTGCAAATAAATAGGGCACTAACTCCTTATTCTAAAATTTTCAATTAAAAGAAAAGAATTAGAACTTACATTGCCTTTCCTGTTTGAACTGTAGCTCAGAAAACCAAATACTTGTTGAGGGGAAGTTGTTTTTATAATAAATATGAAAGAAATAATAGACTTGGAAAAATCGCCATATAGCAATCCTTCGTTAAATAAATGATTTAGGCAACAATCATCAGTGGATGAAACCATTAGATGAAAAGTCCATAAGGTACCACGGGGGAGATCAGGGTGTCACTACCTCAACCTAATGATCTAAGTATTGCTACAAATGAGACTCCAGACATGTGTGCCTCTTGATCTACGGTCATTTGAAGCCCTTAGCACACCTATGAAAGTGTTGCCAAAACAAAACGAAAACAAAACCAGAATCTAATCAAGCCTTAGAACTGACTTCCCACTCAGAGGCTTACAGGAAACATGAGGGTTGGAGGAACAAGTTAAGTGACACCACAGAGAAGGAAATAGACAAATTTAGAAGGTGAGACACTCTCTAAAACAACTGACAGTCTCTGCATCAAGTTAGTAACAGGACAAAAAGGAGAGGGAGGAGGTGAGAAGAAGCTCTAGACTAAAGAGGTACAGCAACCAAATGAAAGGTAAGAACCTTGTTTGGGTTCTGATTCAAACATCACAGTAGTAAAAAGACTTTTAAGACAATCACAGATATTTCACTATGGACTAGTAGTAGACAATGCCAAAGAAATATTATTTTATTAAGTGTCGTAATTACGTTGTGTTTATTTAAGAAAATGTCCATCATCTTTGCAGAGATATTCTGAAGTATGTTGAAGTTAAATGATGTACTGAGATTTGCTTTAAAATACTTGAACTGAAAATAAAAAGGAAAAAAGGGATAGATGACATAAATGTGACAAAAGTGGATAATTATTGAATCTAAGTGATGAGTGTATGAGGGTTCATTGTACTTTTCCCTCTGCTTTTGTATATGTTTGAAATTTTTCATAATAAAAATTTTTAAATAAATATAAGTGACTGCTTTAGCCCCAATTTTCTAGAAAACAGTGCTTAAGAGAAAGTGCATGAGCTAAAATTGTATTGGGGTAGGGGGTGGCAGGTGCAGTCCTAGAAAAGCGAGAGTGAGGGGAGAGAGGGAGTGAGGTAAGGACAGAGGGAAGGAAAATACAGATGGTTTGTCACAAGCTGGCTAAGGCTTCACAGGATGTACAGTTGGCTGCTTGGTCCCAGGGGACGTCTCAAGAAGGCTGGATGAAACCACCACATAACAGAGCTGTCCTTCAGGAGGGGAACAGGCAAGCAATTTTTTTCTCCTGGCTTCTTCCTGCCTTCTGTCTCTCATTCATCTATGTTTGTTTCACAAAGCAGGGCAAGTGGGTGGACAGAAAAGCTGGGGGGCAGGAGTGTGGAAAATGGGGAGGCAGATAACTGGCTCTCGTAAAGTGACTTGATTTATTCTGGCGACGAAAATAATCCATAACCAATCTATAAATGAAAATTTGGGTGAGTTTATTCTGAGCTGAAATCTGAGGACCATGGCCCGGGGCCTTTCTTCCCGAAGGAAGACAGGGCACCAAAGAAGTGAGGTATACAGAGTGGTTATATACCCCCATACAGGACGTTTCACATATGATTGACATGTCCCCCCACAATAGTCACAAGATTGCCCTGTCAGCACAGCGCTTGATGGACACAGCAGGTAGTGGGTCGGCTCTCTTGGAGGGCATAGGAGGCAAGTCTATTGTCTTGAGCTGGGTGGTCACAGGTGAGCACAGCAATCAGTTTCTAGCCTAAGGAAAGATGCTTAATCCTTAAAGAAATGCCAACGTTGTGAGGGGGAGGGATGTTGCACCTTTATCTCAAGGGCCTTTGCTCTTGCCATAGGGAGTTTCTAAAGCAGATATACAATGCATGCTCAACGGCCTCCGTCAGGCCCTTTTGGAAAGACAAGGTCAGGCCAAATTAGGTTTACACAAAATGGCTTCCTCATATACTCCAATATATCCTATTACTTGGCATTTTTATATGTCAATTCTAACAATTTAGAATTTGAACCAAGCAATGACTTTTTGATTTAGTGAAGACTTACCTTTTAGTTTAAGCTCATTTTTAGTGGAATAATCATTCTGATTGATCTTCCTTTTACCTGAAGGAAAAATTTATTCAGTCCAGAGTCAGTTTTTTTTTTGGTTAACAAAATCACAAGCACACAAATGGCTGCAGAAACTCAATGTAAGGGAACGACTCTACCACGGCCACATTCCCCACACAGGCCAGGCAAGCAAGGCCTAACCGTGGCTGATCTCAGTCTTGGTAGAACACCCTTTGATCCTCCCATAACCCAAAATCCTGGCAGTTTGTGAGGAGCTGCTGCCAGGCGTTTCTCTTTTACTTCCCTATCTCTCAGGAGGGCTGTCATAAGACAGTTTCTCTTTGCCTGCTGGTTCTGATGAGGTGTGAAACTTTCTACTACACCCTCCTTAGGGTGTAACTGCAGGCTATAAATCAGCTAACCTGAAGCACAGCGTTGGCTCTCAGCAAGAGTGTCCTATCATCCATGTTGCAGTAATCTGTGCCCTTTTGTCTCGGTGTCACCCTGTGTAAGAGATATGGGGAGCTGGCACCTTCGGTTAGTCTTGCTTTTGCTGTCTAAGTAATAAGCTGTTTGAATCTAAAAACATGGCTAATTTTCTCTTTACTGTCCAAATCTCAGCCTTGCCTTGCCAAATTCTAAGCAGGAAATTTTGACTTTGTTTAACCTTAAAGAGAGTCTTTACTCTGTTTCTTAGTCAACCTACAGTGTGGAGAGTCAGCACCTATACAAAAAATGACCAGAAGATATGACTAACTTAGATTCACATTTTCAGAAAGAGTGTTTATTTATTCTCTCAGTGTTGTAGGATAATTTTTGACCAACAATCAAAGAATCCTTCCTTCTCTTTGCCTTTCCTCTAAATCAATTAATAGAATATTTGTACAAGTCAGGTAAAGATTCAGACCTCCTGAAATATAAAAATCAATTAGAAGAGTTTTCCCAAAAGTCCCTATATTTTCTACTCATGGTTTGACATCATCCATGTTGGGTTTCAAAGGTCTGGTAACTACTAGAATAAGAGAGAAGCATCAAAAATCAAGCTCCATGGATATGCCCTACTCACTCATTCACAGGTAGATGACCTGCCTCCCTTTTTTATACACAAGATGATTGACAATGATGCCATCCAGTTAAGACTTTGTCTTTCTTATCTGGTACACTGAGAGGCTGGGTTCCTCTGTTCTCTTAGAGACGTATAATAAGCAGCAAACAGAAAAACGACAGGTGACAGTACAAAATATAAAGACTAAAGAATAGCTCATCTTTTTCATTTTTTTCCCTTACCATACCTTATATGAATCATCTCTTGGGAATGGAACTGCCTAAAGCTTACTAAATGATTATCTCCTATCCACAGTTGACCAAATCCTTCGATTCATGAAGAAGGAAACAGTTACATGGAGGACCCTGGCCTGCCTCATATTTTGTCTAAAGATTTCCTGGAACTCTAAAATAGTAAAATTCGCAGTTCTTTTCATTGGCTTTTGATTGACAATCCTGCCATATCTGAAGGAATTGCTTAAATTCTCTCATGATTTAGCCAGATAATAATTACAAACCTCAATCCATAATAACTACTTGTGGGAGAAACAACTCAAAATAAAACTGCACATAGTAAAAAAGTGTTAAAATGAAAAAAAAACAAGATTCATATCTTGTAGATAACTCTGAAACCTGAAAACACTGAATTCATAGATTTAGCAGGAAAAATCGATACAAAATTCTGCGGTAATGGCTAAAACTGCACATGATTAAAATGTATAATTAAGAAATTCTCTGCTTTCCTTCATCTGAGAATGTCTTTATTTCCCTCCCCCCCCCCCCCCATTCCAGAAGGATATTTTCACCAGATGTAGGATTGACAATTCTTTTCTTTCAGTATTTGAAAAATCTTATGCCACTTCCTTCTGGCCTCCATTGTTGCCGGACGAGAAATCTGCTCTCATTCAAATTGTTTTAGTCCTTTATAAGTAATGTGGTGTTTCTTGCTGACTGCTTTCAAAACTTTTTTTTTTGTCTTTAGTTTTCTGAAGTATTGAGATATCTTATTGTTTTATTATTTTTTTGCTGCTGTTTCCTACTTAGGGTTTGCTCAACCTCTTAAATCTGTATGGTTATGTCTTTCACCATGTTTGGGAAGTTAACTATTATTTCTTCAAATACTTTCTAAGTCTCACATTCTTTCTCCTCTCCTACTGGGACTCCAATGATACAAATGTAAGCTCTTTTGTTATTGTCCACAGGTTCCTAAGACTCTGTTCATTTTTTTGGTCCAGTCTATTTTCTCCTGTTGTTCAGGTTGGATCAAGTCTATTGCTCTGTCCTCAAGTTCACCAACTCTATTGGTAGTTTCTCTACCCTACAGTTGAATCCATTCAGCCAGTTTTTTATTTTGTTATTGTCTTTTTTAGTTCTACAATTTCCATTTAGTTCTTTCTTATAACTTTTCTTTGCTGAGATTTTCTACTTTTTTTGTTCGTATCAAGAGAATTCATAATTGTTAGTTGAAGCATTTTTATGATATCTGCTTTAAAATCCATGTCAGATCATTCCAACATCAGATTCATCTTGGTTTTGGCATCTGTTGATTTTCTTTTCTCATTAAAGTTGTGATTTCCCTAGTTCTTTGTGTGATGGGTAATGTTCAATTATATCCTGGCATTGTGGCTATTATGTTATAAGACTCTGGATCTCATTTAATCTTCTTTTTTAAACAGGCAGTCCCCCTGTTGAGACATAGCAGGAGGGCCAGGGGATTTTGTTTGTTCAGCCTCCCACTGAGCCCCACCAACACCACCCAGGCAAAAGTGGACAATTCACTCACTCACTCTGCCCAGATGTCAGCAGGTGAGGTTGATACCTTCCCAGTGGAAGTAAGGCACTCACACCACCTCGATGCCTCTGAGTGGGGGTGCCACCAGGGAGGGGAGAAGCAGACAGCTGATATGCACCATTTCATTGCTGTAGGATTGGGGTGGAATTTCAGCTCTTAATTCTGCACTGGGCCTCGCTGACACCAGGGGAGGGGAGGGAAGTAAACAGTGTCAACTGGCCCTTCCTCTAGGAGTAGAGGCTTAGCAACCCACTGGGCCCTGCTAGCATGGGGTGTGGGGGCTGGGGGAGGAAGTGGAGTGCTGACTAGACTTTAGTTATACCTCCTTGTTCAGTCTTGTTGATGCTGGGCAGGGATGGAGGCTTAGCTCCCTGCTGGGCCCCAAGGACCATGGAGGTGGGGTGGGGGATGGGTGGGAACTGAGGCATAGTTGTGACAAATCCACATCTTACTGCCTCATTAAGTCTAGTTGCTGCCAGTTGTGGATGTACAGCTCATTGGACCCTGCTGACACTATCCTGGTGAGGAATTGAGGAAGACCTGCTTCTGCCAGACAGGGGATGGAAGAGCAGCAACCCCCTCAACCAGTCAACACCAACCTGGGTGGAATCAAAGTGCTGCTGTCTGTTTCCAGTGAGTGGGGTGGAAAAACAGCTCCCCGCTTGGCCCCAGTGAAATGTCAAGGGAGGGAGGGGTACAGTTTTTCCATTGGTGTTTGCTAGAGTAGGGCAGGTACTACCAAAAAGTTTTGGCTAAATAGGGTTTTCTTAGAGCTTTTTTTGCATGTCTGTTGGTGCTTCCAGGTTGGAAGCTTCTACAGGGTCCTGTCCAGGATACATGGGAGGTAACAAGGAAACCCAGGGAACCCCTTGCAGTGTTGGTCCTCAAGTCCCAAGGTACCTGAGGAGTCACCTTCTTTTGAACTTCAGAGTCTTTCCATGCATGTTTGTTGAACTATGCCCAGGGTTTTTAGTTCTAAGAAGGAGGACCTGGGAGGAATGAGGCAACTTCAATTTGGTCTTCACCAAAAGTCCTCTTTGTAAATACCTTAGAAAAAGAAATGCCAGGAAGATATGAATTGTTGTGGAATATTCCAACATGAAATCAAAAATTGATCTAAAATCAGAAGTATCGAAAGCAATATCAATTTCCAAAATCAAGGTAAGCAGATGAAATAAAACAAATAAATGTGCTTATATGAAGCTATGCATGCTATAATATTCAACTTCAAGATGCTTTTGCACACACTCTTAACAATTCAACAAATGTCAACACAAAATAAAAGAAAATTTTCTACATCTAGAATATTTGTTACAAAACACAGATCAGGACTATCAGATAGGGCAATTTATGCATTGTATATTTAAAATGTTTTTTTTTTAAGAATGATAACTTTTACATATTTTGTTGCTACCTTTCAAGTTTTTTAATCCGTTTTACTTGATATTTATTTAGTGTTAACTTTCTTTTCTTTTAATTTTTTCTATTATCAGAGATCATTTTTACATGTTATTGAAATACATGCTCTTGTAACTTACATTTATTGTTTTGTATTCACTTTTATAGAAAAACTTCTAAAAACTTTTAGTATAACCCTATCATCAAAAAATGATACACTGCTTACTATTATGGTCACTCATTTTATTTAAAAACACATAAGTACAACAAAAAATACATAATAACTTATGATTTGCGAATTCCTGGGAATTCCTATTTTTTTCCTGAATCATGAAGATATCTGTTGGGAATTTGAAAACACTATAAAAATGCAAATGCTGTGACTGATTGCCTTATTAGCAAAGTCTATTCTTTTTTCTTTTTCAATGATGAAGCCTTAATCAAAATTTTTTCTCTCTCCAACTCTCTCCAAACTTACTTGGTCATTCTAGGCACTCTGACGCAGGGAAATCACAATGTAGGGTTAAACAACCTGAGAACGTTCAGCCTATGGAAGAAACGCCTTAGGTGAGCATTTGGTAACTATCTTCATAACCTTCAAGGGCAGTCCTGAACAAGAGGGATTGCATTTATTCTGTGTGACCCAAGAGGATAGAATTAGGATAAATGAGATGGAGTTACAGGGAAGAAAATTTTGATTTCATATATATATCCATTTTCTAGCAAGGCGAGAACCCTGAAAAGAGATCAGATTGCCTCAAGAAATAGTGATTTCCTGTCAAGGAAAAAAGCTGGACAGCCTCTTATTGGGAATGTTATCAAGGCGGCCCTTAAGAATTTATGATTCTTGGGGGCTGGCCCCGTGGCCGAGTGGTTAAGTTCGCGCGCTCCGCTGCAGGCGGCCCAGTGTTTCGTTGGTTCGAATCCTGGGCGCGGACATGGCACTGCTCATCAAGCCACGCTGAGGCGGCATCCCACATGCCACAACTAGGTGGACCCACAACGAAGAATATACAACTATGTACCAGGGGGCATGGGGGAGAAAAAGGAAAAAAATTAAATCTTTAAAAAAAAAAAAAGAATTTATGATTCTTTCTATCTCTATTATCTCATTTTATTCTCCTAGTGAGATACATAGAACAAGTATTAAAATTGCCATTTATGGATGAGAATAATGAAATTCAGAGAGGGTATTGGTTGGGATATTTCTAAATTATAAAAGCAACTTGAGCTAGCCTAAGCAAAAATGAAAGACAATATAAGATTAAGTGGTATTTCATAGAACCTAAGGCTACTGCAAGCAGCTGGGCTCCAAAATGGGACAGAAGCCATCAGAACTCTCTCCAGATCGTGACTCTGCTTCTCTCTATAAATTGCTTTGTTCTTTATCTCTACAGATGTATTTTCTGTACTTCCCAGCCACATGATAGGTGGAAGATATTTACGCCAAAGCTCCCTAATTTACATCTCTATCATTCAAAAGACCAGCCCCAAATGATGGGCTGCCTCAATTATTTTGGGCTTTATGGTGCCAATTCATCATATCATTCTCCCTTCTGATTCCTAAGTCAACTGATAAATAACCACAGTAAAAGTGGATTGGAGAATGTGACTTGGACTTGGGGCAAAAATGGAATTTTCTACAACTTTTTGCTTGAATTGAACTCACTCAGTCACAGGCAGATTATCAAGCAATGGCATTTCTTCCATCTCAGGAGCAGGCCTGACCTGGTGAGCGTATCATATGGGAAAGGCATCTAGAAAGTGAGCACACTCCACTTGCACACATACAAGAAGAGAAAAAAAAGCCTGGTCAGAACATGTGCAATGACCCTTTTCCCAAACTCACCAATTACATAAGTCACTCCACCAAATTTCACGGGGGTGAGAGGTTGAAGGGTGGAGAGAAGGGCAGAAATTTTTTCCATAATATTTCCAAGAGAATAAGAATTTCATATGATGAACTAAGGCAGGGATGTGGAGATGGGAAGAGAATAGCCTTCCTGCAATTACCAATTTCTATGTCTGGACATAGAAAAACTAATTGGCCCCTTTGAACCAGGTGTTCATCTAGATCCAATCAATTATGGCTCTAGCAGAGTCACTCAAGGGAAAATCATGGCTGCCAGGGGATCACCATTATGGATGGGAGAGGCAATTCCTAGAAAAAGATGGCTAGATAGGTATCCCAAAAAGTGTATTCAGAAAACACACTTCTATCCCTATATTACAAAGATATTCTTTTTTTTCTTTTTCTTTTTTTTAGGAAGATTATCCCTGAGCTAACATGTGCTGCCAATCCTCCTCTTTTTTCTGAGGAAGACTGGCCCTGAACTAACATCCGTGCCCATCTTCCTCCACTTTATATGTGGGATGCCTACTACAGTATGGCTTGCCAAGCAGTGCCATGTCTGCAACCAGGATCCGGACTGGCGAACCCAGGGCCGCCGAAGTGAAATGTGCACACTTAACCATTGCACCACTGGGCCAAACCCTACAAAGATATTCTTGATATTAAGGTCCAACTACCCCATGTTCAAATGCAAATACACATACATACCCACTCATATATGCTGTGCAGTGAAGGGATTACCCAGAGTAATGGATGGATGATCCATTACACACAAAAGCAATGTCTTGGAGCCACTGCTCTTCTTGTATACAATTTCCAGGTGACGTCCACTTCCTCGTCTAATCCAGTTTTAATTTAGTCCTCATATTCTTATGATTTATGGATTACATTACAAATTTAACCACTCCTGGTATATCTAGTATACAGTGCTGGAGGGAAATACCCATGTAGAGAGGTAACAAAAGGAGAAAAAACACACAACGGTCACTCATTCAGAACATATGGTTTATTCTGCTAGGCAGTGACTTGCATGGGCATAATTTTGACTTAATCCTTTGGAAAATTTCTCAGGGATCCAATAGTGAACTTCCAGTTGGTGTTACTATCTTTTGGATTGAATCTGAAGATTTCCTAAGAGCTGAGTCTCCATTCCCTTCTGGTTTGAGTAAAAGGCGTGGACCCCTTTTACCAGGTTTAGTTTTTTTATTGGTGCTTCAACTCCTATAAAGCCTCATTGGCTGGCTATCACATTCATTTTGGATTCCCTTCTCTAAAATCCAACATCACAAATCTTGTTAGGTCATGCTCTGAAAATTTTCAACCTTCTGAACTGAATAGCCTAGATTTAACCACTCCACTCAGGCCTCTGTTTTTGAAGCAACTTTGAAGGTTCTACCATCCCTACAGCCCTCCAGAACATGGCCTGAGGTGAGGCAGCCAGAAGAGCAGAATCTCCTTTTTCTAAGCAGCTATGGTATGTTGTCCTTATTCTCCTATTTTATCTAGTGAGAGGTACTTTGGAAGGATAGGGGTGAGGAGGTGGGGATATGGTCACTGTTCCCCAGCTTTTCTGTTTCCTCCAGGATATCTCCATTCTTCTTTCCAGGGTACTGTACTTTCCCAGTTAGGACGTTTATCTTATCCACAAAAAAGGCAGTCAGGTCAGGACTTGACTACTGCAATTCACTCCTTCCTGATTTACTTCCTCATCTGAACCTCAGCAATCTATTTGGAAGCTCAGATTTTCTCTATGTACTTCCAGTCATGCAAATTCAACTTGATTTTTTTCTTTTGCTGCACTGTTCACTGACAGCTGAAAAAGAGGGAGACGTATACTAGTATTTTCTACTAAGGCCCCTGATGGCTTGGTGGACAATGGTCTGAGTTGTAGGACACAATAAACAAATTTAACTCATTTCTCAACACTGCACAAAGATTGATAAATTTCTATGCTCAAATTGGGAGTTGAGCTTTCTCCCTGCCCCTCACCCTGCCTTGACTTCACCAATTCCACTTTTCCTAATTAAGAATCGCTTATTCAAAACCCTGCCTCTGACACTAATTTTGCATTACAGAGGAGTCTTTGTTGTCCCTAATCATATGTAACAAAAAAAAACTATCTCGAGCCAGCCTAAGCAAGAAAATGATTTAAGAAGATAACAGAGCAGTCAAGCTTAAGGAAGGAGCTGAACCCAGTCTTTCTTTATCTCTCCTATCTTCTTCTTTTGCATATTTGCTTTATTTTTCTTTCCCTGAAGACAGGCTTTCAGGCCCGCCCGGTGGCATAGCAGTTAGTTCACGTGCTCTGCTTTGGCAGCCTGGAGTTTGCAGGCTCGGATCTTCACACACACACACACACACACACACTCACACACACACAAAAGACAGTCTTTCTCTGCTTCTCAGTCCACGTACCAGGTAAATCATGGCCACTCAGCAGCTCCCAAGTTTATACTTCCTTTATTTGAGAGACCAAGAATGGTCTGCTAAAATCAAGTTTCCATTCAGGTGTATCCAGGGAGAAAATCTGACTGGCCCAGGTTGTCCTTCTAGTGAACCTTGATCAGTGGAGTCTGCCCAACATCCAAACATCTTTCTAATTATAGAGAATCTCAAGTTAGGTGGGCGGATATTCCCACTCCCAGGTCTTTGGCTCCTGGAACAAAGACATGTGAACTAAGCTCAGCCAATCTCCTGCTCTTGTCTGGAACTTGGAATCAGGAGTAAGTGATACAAACAATTTGGATTTTTCTTTCTATAGCTGTGGCACCAATGGCCTTGGCATCTAGTTCCCATGGCAGTTGTGCCAGTGGCAACTTTCAGTGTGTGGCGATGCAGTGATGACTGCTTGGCAATGACAGCAGTCACATCCTAACCAGATTCTTTCTGCAGCATGACTTTGGCTGGCCTGTGTCCTGGTCTCCCTTGGTCATTGCTCTTTTTTGTGTGTGTGTGAGGAATATTGGCCCTGAGCGAACATCTGTAGCCAATCTTCCTCTATTGTATGTGACAGGCCACCACAGCTTGGCTTGACAAGCGCTGCTAGGTCCACATCCAGGATCTGAACCTGTGAACCCCAGGCGACCAAAGTGGAGCACACGAACTTCACCACTACGTCACCAGGCCAGCCCTCATTGCTCATTTTTTTCCATGCCCAATTCTTCAGGTCTTCTCACGGATTCTGTGAGCACTCCTAAATTCTTGCAATATTATTCTTTCTTCTTAAATATTCCAGAGTTATTTTTTGTTGGCTACAACTAAGACCTTACCTGTCTTGCAATCAGCAGTGCCGGTTGGACAGGCCCTTGTAGAGGCAAACTGATTGTCAGAGATCCATCACTACGAATAGAAAGAGCAATTCCAGGGGAAGAGAGGATGGACAAATAACCCCAAACAAATGTCTTTTTGCATAGATATTCAGCGAGTTGCCCAAGACCATAGACAAGATTAATATCAGAACTTTAAAAAGAACCTAGGGACCGGATCCGTGGCCAAGAGTTTAAGTTCGCGCACTCCATTTTGGCGGCTCAGGGTTTCACTGGTTCAGATCCTGGGTACGGACATGGCACCGCTCATCAAGCCATGCTGAGGTGGCATCCCACGCAGCACAACCAGAAGGACTTACAACTAGAATCTACAACTATGTATGCGGGGCTTTGGGGAGAAGAAGAAGAAAAGGAAAAAAAAGAAGATGGGCAAGAGATGTTAGCGCAGGTGCCAATCTTTAAAAAAAGAAAGAAGCTATATGTCTTAGCAATCAACATTGGGATTATTCTTTTGTCTTCAGGATTAATTTTAACTTGTGAATTAATAATTAATGGAGAGACCTAAGGTTATGAATGGAAAGGCCAACATAAGCATTTCAGAAAGTTGACAATTTGCTATTCCACCAGATGTACAAATCAATTTAGACAAAAAAGCTGAATTCAGTTAAACAACTACGTTCTTTCAAAATAACTGGTTACTTAGTTAAACTTTACTACAGTTGTCCCTCATTATCTGGCGGTGGGTGGTGATTCTAGGACCCCCCTCCCCCTTGCATACCAGGAACCCTCATGGATACCAAAATCCACAGATGCTCAAGTCCCTTATATAAAATGGCATAGTATTTGCATATAACCTGTGCACATCTTCCCAAATACTTTAAATCATCTCTAGATTACTTATAAGACCTAATACAATGTAAATGCTATGTAAATAGTTGTTATACTGTATTGTTTAGGGAATAATGACAAGATAAAAACATCTGTACATGTTCATTACAGACACAGCCATTGTAGACCTTTCTGTCCACAGCTGGTTGACTCCACAGATGCAGAACCCATGGGTATGGTGGGCCGACTATATTTCTTTAGACTTTATAGATATATCCTAAACACCACTATGCTACCTTGAGACAGAGGAATGAATTACTGATAAAATTCATAGTTAATTGAAAATTATGTTTAAAATATTTTAATACTTTCCACAAAGCAATATGAAATAAAACTATGTGATTTGAGTTTATCTCCTTTTATTGGCCTGTTTAATTCTGTAAAGGAGATAATTGTGGAAATTAAGGAAAATAAAAAAGAAAGGGAAAAAATTATTTAGATAATTAGCCCCAAATAAATAAGAGTTACATTTGTATTTTATTTGTACACAGCTAAGATTAGATTCAAAAATTCAAAGTAAACTGGGTATGATGCACAGAGATTATTCTTGAGCATGCGTACCTAAAATTAACTAGAATTTTAAATAAACTGAGGACTCCTAGACTCCTGAAGAAATGAATGAGACAATTAAGACTCCACGAAGGTTTCTCCTACTCTTCCATTAGAAATGGCAGGAACAGATGGCAAGGGATTAATGTTTAAATCCGTAGGAATATATGTTGCAATATTTTTGGAAACACTACGCAGTTCCTTTTAAATAAATTGACAAGTCGTTGTGTACTTGCAATACATACTCTGACTTCTTTGAAGTAATACACCAGACAATATCTATCCTTCTGATAGTTAGGTTGTGAGACATTTGTAAAAAAAAAAGATGCAAAACCCAGTGGCTTAAAACAACAAACAGTTGTTTCTGCTCACATCTGTTGTGGTTGTGATCTAGGGGTTGGCTGATCTAGGCTGGGCTCAGGGGAACTTATTCTGTTCCACGTGTTCCTCCTTCTTCTTGGACCACAAACAAAAAAATAATACTACTAGTATTTTTAAAAGTTGCCACTTGTGGAAGGCTTACTATGTGCCAGATTCTGTGCTAAAAACACTTAAAAATATTCTCTCCTTACGCCTCGTTATCTTAATTTTACAAATTAGTACACTAAGAAGAAGCTTTCCCAAAGTCATGAAGTTAGTATGACAGACCTGAACCCACAAACACAAGTCTGCCTGACATCAAACTTTGTGTTCTAAACCTCTCTGCTATATTCTGCCTTGTGAACTGTTGGCTTCCATTTTCAGAGACCTCTAACTACTAAAAAGTAGCTTTTATACTCAGTGAAATTATCTTCCCTGTAACTTTCAGTCACCAATCTTACTTTGGCCCTCAAGCACACACAGGATAAATATAATATTTCATAAATTAGATAATACAGTAAAAAGTTCCTGACAAACAGCATGTGGTCAACAAATATTAATCTAAATCACCCCCACAATGAGTATAATAGTCATTGATATAATATTCAGTCAGGCAGGCCAGCACTAATTGCAGTCTCACCCAGTTTGTACTTCTCCATTTTATACAGAAACTATTAGAAAAGGTTAACTACAAGGTTTAAGTCCAAATATACAGATATACTGCGTCTATAACATTTTCTTTTTTAAAGACAGTATTTTTTTTTTTAAAGATTGGCACCTGAGCTAACACCTGTTGTCAATCTTCTTCTTTTTTTTTTTTTTCCTTCTCCCCGAAGCCCTCCAGTACATAGTCAGTCATACATTCTAGTTGTGAGTGCCCCTGGTTATACTATAACATTTTCTTAATCTACTAGCTGAGTGACCTTGTCAGAAAAGGAAATGACTCCTAGACTGGATAAGCAACAGACTACTAGAATCTTTTTTGAGATGGGGAGATGAGAGGACATTAAATCATGCTTTTTAAAATTAATAAGCATATATTTTATTAATAGGAAAATAGGCAAAACCTAGTAAATGTTGACTTTCTTTATAAGTGGAAAAAATTGAATTTGTTCAGAGGTAAAATGTTGCTTATATTGAAGATTTACCTAACACACTGAGAGAACTAAGTCCATAATCACTATTGAGAATGATAAGATTGTTAAAAGATGATTTTCAAAATGGTAAAATGCAAATATCAAATGAACATATGTTAAAGATTTTATTTAACTCATTAATTAATGAGGGAATCAACAAGATATTACAACCAATTCAAAAAAGAATCAGAAGAGCTGGTTTTTTGAGAAGATAAATAAAATTGACAAACCACTAGCCAGACTTACAAAGAAAAAAAGGGAGAAAGCTCAAATAAACAAAATCAGAAATGAGCGAGGAGAAATAACAGACTCTGCAGAAATACAACAGATTATAAGAGAATACTACAAAAAACTATATGCCAACAGAATGGATAACCTAGAGGAAATGGATACATTCTTGGACTCCTACAATCTCCCAAAGCTCACTCAAGAAGAGGCAGACAATTTGAACAGACCAATCACAAGGAAAGAGATTGAAACAGCAATCAAAAACATCCCAAAGAATAAAACCCCAGGACCAGATGGCTTTCCTGGGGAATTCTACCAAACTTTCGGAGAGGATTTAATACCTATCCTTTTCAAGCTATTCCAAAAAATTAGGGAAGATGGAACACTTCCTAACACATTCTATGAGGCCAACATCACGCTGATACCAAAACCTGACAAGGACACCACGAAAAAAGAGAACTACAGGCCAATATCACTGATGAACATAGATGCAAAAATTCTAAACAAAATTTTGGCAACCAGAATTCAGCAATTCATCAAAAGAATCATACATCAGGATCAGGTGGGATTCATACCAGGGACACAGGTATGGTTCAACATCCGCAAATCAATCAACGTGATACACCACATCAACAAACTGAGGAATAAAAACCACATGATCATCTCAATAGATGCAGAGAAGGCATTTGACAAGATCCAACAGCCATTTATGATAAAAACTCTGAACAAAATGGGCATAGAAGGAAACTACCTCAACATAATAAAGGCCATATATGACAAATCCATAGCCAACATTGTACTCAACGGGCAAAAACTGAACCCCATCCCCCTGAAAACAGGAACGAGACAAGGATGCCCTCTATCACCACTCTTATTTAACATAGTACTGGAAGTCCTGGCCAGAGCAATCAGGCAAGAAAAAGGAATAAAAGGAATCCAAATAGGGAGGGAAGAAGTGAAACTCTTGCTGTTTGCAGACGACATGATCTTATATATAGAAAACCCCAAAGAATCCATTGGAAAACTGTTAGAAGTAATCAACAACTACAGCAAAGTTGCAGGGTATAAAATCAATTTGCATAAATCAGTAGCATTTCTATACTCCAGTAATGAACCAACAGAAAAAGAACTCAAGAATACAATACCATTCACAATCGCAACAAAAAGAATAAAATACCTTGGGGTAAATTTAACTAAGGAAGTGAAGGACCTATATAATGAAAATTACAAGGCCTTTCTGAGAGAATTGGATGACGACATAAGGAGATGGAAAGACATTCCTTGTACATGGATTGGAAGAATAAACATAGTTAAAATGTCCATTCTACCTAAAGCAATCTACAGATTCAACGCCATCCCAATCAGAATCCCAATGACATTCTTTACAGAATTAGAACAAAGAATCCTAAAGTTCATATGGGGCAGCAAAAGACCCCGAATTTCTAAAGCAATCCTGAGAAAAAAGAACAAAATGGGAGGCATCACAATCCCTGACTTCAAAACATACTACAAAGCTACAGTAATCAAAACAGCATGGTACTGGTACAAAAACAGGTGCACAGATCAATGGAACAGAATTGAAAGCCCAGAAATAAAACCACACATCTACGGACAGCTTATCTTTGACAAAGGAGCTGAGGGCATACAATGGAGAAAAGAAAGTCTTTTCAACAAATGGTGCTGGGAAAACTGGAAAGCCACACGTAAAAGAATGAAAATTGACCATTCTTTTTCACCATTCACCAAAATAAACTCAAAATGGATTAAAGACCTAAAGGTGAGACCTGAAACCATAAGGCTTCTGGAAGAAAACACAGGCAGTACACTCTTTGACATCAGTATTAAAAGGATCTTTTCGGACACCATGTCTTCTCAGAGAAGGGAAACAATAGAAAGAATAAACAAATGGGACTTCATCCGATTAAAGAGCTTCTTCAAGGCAAATGAAAACAGGATTGAAACAAAAAAACAACCCACTAACTGGGAAAAAATATTTGCAAGTCATATATCTGACAAAGGCTTAATATCCATAATATATAAAGAACTCTTGCAACTCAACCACAAAACATCAAACAACCCAATCAAAAAATGGGCTGGAGACATGAACAGACATTTCTCCAAAGAAGATATACCGATGGCCAATAGACACATGAAAAGCTGCTCATCATCGCTGATCATCAGGGAAATGCAAATCAAAACTACACTAAGATATCACCTTACACCCGTTAGAATGACAAAAATATCTAAAACTAATAGCAACAAATGTTGGAGAGGTTGCGGAGAAAAAGGAACCCTCATACACTGCTGGTGGGAATGCAAACTGGTGCAGCCACTATGGAAAACAGTATGGAGATTCCTCAAAAAACTAAAAATAGAACTACCATACGATCCAGCCATCCCACTACTGGGTATTTATCCAAAGAGCCTGAAGTCAGCAATCCCAAAAGTCCTGTGCACCCCAATGTTTATTGCAGCACTGTTTACAATAGCCAAGACGTGGAAGCAACCTAAGTGTCCAGCAACAGACGAATGGATAAAGAAGATGTGGTACATATATTCAATGGAATACTACTCAGCTGCAAAACAGAACAAAATCATTCCATTTGCAATAACATGGATGGACCTTGAGCGAATTATGTTAAGTGAAATAAGCCAGCGAGAGAAAGATAATCTGTGTATGACTCCACTCATATGAGGAATTTAAAACTATGGACCAAGAACAGTTTAGTGGATACCAGGGGAAAGGTGGGGTGGGGGGTGGGCACAAAGGGTGAAGTGGTGCACCTACAACATGACTGACAAACATTAATGTACAATTGAAATTTCACAAGATTGTAACCTATCAATAACTCAATAAAAAAAAATTTAAAAAAAAAAAAAAAGAATCAGAAGAGGGGCTGGCCCCGTGGCCAAGTGGTTAAGTTCGCTCGCTCCGGTGCAGGCGGCCCGGTGTTCTGTTGGTTCGAATCCTGGGCGCGGACATGGCACTGCTTATCAAACCACGCTGAGGCAGCGTCCCACATGCCACAACTAGAAGGACCCACAACGAAGAATATACAACTATGTACCAGAGTCCCACATGCCACAACTAGAAGGACCCACAACGAAGAATATACAACTATGTACTGGGGGGCTTTGGGGAGAAAAAGGAAAAAAAAATTTTTTTTAAATCATTAAAAAAAAAAAGTTTAATAATAATAAAAAAAAATGAATCAGAAGAACAGACATACCTAAAGTAGTCGGGAATCATGAAGTAAAGTGACACAAGACAGATAGACAAGATAAAAACATACAAATTTTATTTAATATTTTTACATGTACGTGGGAATCTTCAAAAGGAAAAATGAAGACTCAAGAAACCCATAGGTCCAAAAGCTTATACACTTTTTTAAGCAAAGAATGATAAATTGTGGGGATGTGACAAGACAAAGGGATTTGGGTTAGGGGCAATAAATTGTGGGACAGTGACTAGGAAATATATAGGGGAAACGAACGGAAAATAAGGGTTATTTTAGTAGGTTTGTTTGTATAGACCCACTTCAGCGTAGGTTTCCAGACCCCAGTGATAAGAATGTTCTTCTCTTCCTGGTACAGAAAGGGTACCTCTCTCATGGGAAATTTTATTATCTGCTTTGAAGTTGAAAGGAGGAGGTCAGAGAGCCCTTTCTGCATCTGTTGTTTCTCAAGTGCCTTCAGCTCAAAATAATCAATATGCCCTAGTGGCATGTTGTGGGATGGCATGTTCTGAACCCCTTTAGTATATAGATACAATGGAATATTATTCAGCCTTAAAAAGGAATGGAATTCTGACACATGCAACAACACAGATGAACCTTGAAAACATTATGCTAAGTGAAATGTCAGACACAAAAGGACAAATATTGTATGATTCCACTTATATGAGGTACCTAGAACAGGCAAATGCATAGAGACAAAAGGAATAGAGGTTTCCAGAGGCTGAAGGGAGTAAAGAATGGGGTTACGGTTTAATAGTGATGGGATTCAGTACACAGTACTCCAAAACGTGGCACCTTGGCGTATTGAATATCTCAAGCTGAAGGAATTCGAACAATGACGTGTTCAGGAAGGAATTTCTGACCTTCCCGTGAAGCAGGTCACAAAGCCCTCACCTGAGAGGTGCCTTCCCTATACCTGGAGAAAAGGAGCATCCTCATCACCAAGAAGAATCTGAACTAACACGCCTTGCCAGCTTCCCCCAGTTTACTACGCTTAGCTCACCTTTGTTCTGTTACATCTTTCCACGACTGTCCGCTCTTCATCAAAGTAAGCACAAAAACATTCAGGTTTAATTGTTTCTTCAGGTCTTCATTTCCTTATGAAGGCTCCTGTGTCATGGAAAACTTACCTTGAATAAATTTGTATGCTCTTCTCCTGTTAATCTGTCTTTGTCAGCTTAATTTTCAGGCCAGCCAGGTACCCTAAGAGAGTTGAGGAAAACTTTTTTCCTTCCCTACAATAGGTAGAGAGTTTCTGTTTAGGATGATGAAAAAGTCCTGGAGGCAGATAGTGGTGATAATTGCACAACAATGTGAGTGTACTTAAGGCCACTGAATTGTGCACTTAAAAAAGTTAGGGAGCCAGCCGCGTGGCCTAGTGGTTAAGTTCAGTGCCCTGTGCTTCAGGGGTCTGGGTTTGGTTCCTGGGTGTGGACCTACACCACTCGTCTGTGGCCATGCTATGGTAGCATCCCACATACAAAATAGAGGAAGATTGACACAGATGTTATCTCAGGGTGAATCTTCCTCAAGCAAAAAGAGAAAGATTGGCAACAGATGTTAGCTCAGGATGAATCTTCTTCAGAAAAAAAAAAAGGTAAAATGATAAATTTTATGTTATGTATAGTTTACCACAATAAAAATTATATATGTCATTTGTTGGAAGTCTAGTAGGTTTAAAAGCCCTTTCAGAGCCCCAAACACTCCAAACTATGTTCCCTTTTTCTTTCATTAATTAAGTTAATTAATTAATAAGAATTTATTGGGGGCTGGCCCCATGGCCGAGTGGTTAAGTTCGCGCACCCTGCTTTGGCAGTCCAGGGTTTCACCAGTTCGAATCCTGGGCACGGACATGGCACCACTCATAAGGCCATGATGAGGTGGCGTCCCACATGCCACAACTAGAAGGACCCACAACTAAAATATGCAACTATGTACTGGGGAGATTTGGGGAGAAAAAGCAGAAGGAAAAAAAAAAAGAATTTATTGAGAGCTTCTGTACTAAACGTTGTACTAGGTACAACATAAAATTCAAAATAATAAGGCGTCTTTCTTTGCCTGAAATCCATCGTTTCACTCTTCCTAAATTGAGATTAAGGGAAAGCAGTTTAATTTTTTGTATGGCTTTGTTGTCTTTTGCTGGGAAAGGATTGTTAATATGTGTGCTGAGGTAAAAAAATTTTCCCTCTTTATGAATAAATCATTAAACAAAGTTAAATGGATTTGTTTTTGACTGTCGGACCTCTTTAATATGCTAACGTGTATTTTGAATCTCCAAGATAGGACTTAGTAAACGGCATTCCTAAACTTATTTGATCAAAAATTCTTTGTTCTCTTGGAGCAGTTAATTAACACCTCCCTGTGTACTGTGTCTACAGAAGTTGAGCTACAGACATACTCACCATGTGGGAGATTCTCTTTATTCAGGGCTAAATGTATTACGCAATCTTTAATTATGGTATGAATGTGTAGTTTATCTTACCCCTAAGTGTTCTAGAATGTGTACATGATTATTTTCAACAGTTTTAAAAACTTAAAAGGGTAGACTAAACATTGGAGACAAAAATAATTTTCTAAAATAATTTCTTCACTCAATTTACAGTTCTCTATCTCCTTCAAATAGTGCTTATTATTCTCTAAAAAAGTGTTAATTCTGTTTTGGGGAGAAGGACTTGTTATTGGAGATTTTGCAGAAAATTGCAGAAAATGCTGACTTTGTAGTATGTAACTTCTAAACATTGTTAATTAAAAAAAAATGGAGTACCAATCTTTATTCTTTTCTTGATAAAAGCATTCCTAATATTTAGTTGTGTCCTAAGACCTGTGATTTTTCTCTGTCTTTAGATAATTGCAATGTATTTTGCAGCTGATTTTTAATCCATAATTTTAAATATGTCTCCATTTCTCCCATTACTCGACTTGGACTTTGTCACAAGCTTCAACGATATACTCTCATATTTTCCACATATTCTCTAATTTTGTACCATTTCTTTGCAATTAAACATGGTGGGCCAATTTAAGTATGATGAGTATCTGATTAAAGCTAAAGATACAGCAAATTTGAATCCCTGTCATGATTTTAATGTTAGTCTCCATTATATTTTCGTTAGTATTATCACCTTCATGTTTATAAAATATTGAGTCAAATGCATTAGGATATTTAAATAATTGCACAAGCATTACGAAGGGATGGAGATAATGAAGCTGTCAAGATCAAACCTTTAGCTGTCAGGCAGAAGCACCTTGTGATAGCGTGAAATGTTTGTCAGTGAAGGATGAAAGTCTGCATTCAGCATGGGAAAGAGGATTTAGATGTGTGGATGTACACTGGATGGGGCTACAAGTTATCTGAAAGTCAAGCAGTCTAAAACCAAGGACTCCTGAAAAAAGAGGAACTAACAACATGCCATGTGAGTTCAAGGATTAATTCCTACTCGATGACCATGGAGGGCTTCATGGAGAAAGACATGTTTGGGCTGGGTTCTAAGGATAAGTAGGATTCCCAAAAATTATTCCAGACTGAAGAGAGAGGCTGAAATGTGAAAATACTAGTGTGTCTAGGGAAGTAATTTGGTAGTGCAAAGTATGGAGTGCATGAGGGATGGAATAAATGAGACTAGAACACAATAGATTGAGGCCAAATCATTAGTGTAACAAGTTTAGACTTTATTCTCTAAGTAATTGGGAGCTGAGGAAAGTTTTTGAGCAGAGGGCATATCTGTGTTTCAGAACAATTACTCTGGTGGGCCCACAGGGAATAGATGAGACTGGAATGAGGCAGGGAAGCTGGGAGGATAATTAGGATGTTATAATTGTCTAGTGAGAAATGATGAAGACTTGATTGAATGGAAAGGAAGCAATAAATAGGAGAGAAATTTCAAACAGAAAATTAACCGAGCTTGGTGAGTAAATCAATTAGAAATGCATTTGGATCCAAGAAATAGAATTTCTCTGAACAGAGCTTAACGTAGGGGCTTATTTTACACAAGACGATGCAGGTAGGTGGCTGTTGGTGTTAGTGCAGAAGCTTGACAATATCGGGGCTATTTCTCAGTTCTCTTGGTTTTCGCCTCATGCTGTCCAACAACTTTCTCCTCCACAGCTGACTTTAGGTGTTATTGGCCAGAACTAGGTCACCTGGCAGTCTCTAGCTGGAGGCTGGGAAAGTGGGGAACAGGACTGTCTTGTCTGCTTGAGGCTGACTATGGTCTGTAGGTAAGGGCTGATCACATTGTCCTTTTGAAAAAAATTATTACTTGGAACAAATAGGCATTGGATATTAGGCGGACAATTGATAGCGTTTGCCACAGTGACTGATTGGATGTACGGGGTGCAGTGAGTTGAATAGTGTCCCCCTAAAATTTCTGTCCACCTGTAACCTCAGAATATGACTTTATTTAAAAATAGGGTCTGTGCAGATGTAAATAAGGTAAGGATCATGATGAGATCGTACTGGATTAGGATGAGCCATTTCCAATGAGAGTGTTCTTATAAGTGTCAAAAATAAAGCCAGACACTAGGTTTTAATCAATAATAAATTATCACAGTAGGGAAGAGGCTCCCACATGAACTTAATTCAACCTCAATATGTGCAGAGGTAACTGGGTGTTTTAAAGGAAGAATGAAGGAGTAAGGAGGGAGAAAGGTGGGAGTTTGAACAGTCCCAGGGAAGTGGAAATTTACAAAAAGTGAGAGGGAGGAGGAGGGTTGGTCCCTGTGAAACCCATCTGAATTTGCCAACTGGCACTTATAAGGTTAGGCTCCTCCTCTCACAGAACCTGGGTGACAAGGGCCCTATCTTCAGGTGTTGGCTGGAACAAACAGTAAATTCTTTTGGCAGCTTTGAGTTTTTCCAGGCAGGAACTTAAAAGGGCTGGGCTTATCATCATAAGGCTTCAGCCTTGAGCTGTTAGAAACTGTGCTTGTGTTTGTTCAAGTTTTTTAATGTGTGTAGGTAGGGGGAGGGGAGGATGAACTAAACCATTTGTGCAGAGTCTGCAGTTTTGATAGACCAAGGTTGAGGCCTAGTCAAAAAGAGGGCTTAGAGGAGCCTGACTAGAGTTCAGTCAAGTAGAGAATAAGAGGCAAAGTGAAGGAGGCCATGTGAAGATGGAAGCAGAGATTGGAGCTATGCTGCCGAAAACCAAGGAACACCAGGAATCATCAGAAGCTGGAGGAGGCCAGGCAGGATCCCACCCTAGAAGCTTTGGAAAGCGTGTGGCTCTTCTGATACTTTGATTTCCAATTTCTGGCCTCCTGAACTGGGAGAAAATTCATTTCTGCTATTTTAGTCCACTCAGTTTGTGGCAGTTTGTTACAGGAGCCCTGGGAAAGTGATACACAGGGTGAAGGACAGGGAAGCTTCAAAGCACAGGAGCCTGGGAAGATATCAATACCAGGGGTTGAACATGCTGACTCTGGGACATTTGGGAAATATTCATATGGAGATGTCAGGCAGGGATTGGGATTGTGGATTTTGGCTTGAGGAGTGAAATAAAGAATGAAGAGACTACCGGGGAAAGAAAAGTAAACTTCATTAAGCAATAGTTTATAACTTAAAATTGAATATAATCATAGTGCTTAATTGCCCACTTCAACACAATTATTTCCTTCCGATTTCCAAATTTTATTTCTGTTTGGCAGGGATAGAAGAGAAAGCTAGCATCATTGAGGGCTAATGAATTTGGCTTGTAAAGACCAATGAATTTCCACAAACTAAGTTTGGAATGAGTCGTTAGTAGCACTTTGATTTCCCATTTGCATTAGTAGCAACTTTAGCAGCACTTTCTAAAACTTCACGGTGGATTGCTGTCTCTATTAGTTTTTTTTTTCAAATAAGAAACCAATAAACACTAAGCATAGTGTTGCTATATCCTCAGTGCTCCTAATGTAATTTGTTCATATATCTAATATTGCTTTTATCCCACTGCATTGTGATTATCATTTTATCTCCCCCTCTAGACTGTGAATTTCTTAAGGACAATGCACCATTTTTATTCATATTTGTGCCTCAATTACCTATCACAATATTCAGCACAGTAAGTAATTTATGTAATAATTGTTGGATGAATTGCAATAACAGTAGTTAAGGGCTCAGGCTCTGGAGCTAGATCCTGGCTCTGCTGCATATTATCTTTGGGACCTTGGGCAAATTACCAAACCTCTCTGTGCCTCGTTTTTTTCATCATAACATGGAATAATAATAAAACCCTCCTCATAAAAATGTTGTGATAATTAAATAAATTGATACAGTTAAAGCACTTAGAAGAGTACTAAGCATAGAGTAAATGCTCAATACATGATCAGTATCCACAATACGTTATTGAATTATTTTTTCCTTCATGACCTTATCATAATCTGTAGATTAATTTACTTGTCTACTGACAAATAAGTCCCATGACTTGCCCATGGAGGCAAGAACCTTGTCTGTTTAGTTTTCCACCCGTTCCATGTTTAACATCTCATCTGCATACAGTAAAGATTAGTAACAGTTTGTTAAAGGAACAGATTGATGAATGATCCATTTCCTTCAATGGTCATTGAATGATCATTGATGAAAGATCTGTAGAGTCTAATTGAAATCTTTCTCATATTGAACAACATTGATCAACATTGAAGGTCCTTCTAGTTCAAAGTCATAAAAAAAAAAAGCAACGTGTCATAACAACAAACTTTCAGGCAGATCTAGGAAAAAAAGACTTCTTATTATTTCTAGAACTAACTACCTGAAAATAGGATAATACCTTGTATCACTACGTTAATATACTCATTTTTATTCCCTGTTTCTGCTTTTCAGGCAGTTTTGACACTGGAACAACGAACAATAATATATTCTCAGAGAAAGACTGATCCACTTGCTGGTGACAGTGTTCAGAACAGGCTACCCCAAAATATGGCACCCTGGCACATTAAATATTTTAAGCTGAAGGAATTTGAGCAAAGTCATGTACAGGAAGGACCTTCTGACCTTCCCCTGAAGCAGGTCATAAAACCCTCCCACACCTGTCGGAAAGGAGTATCCTTATCTCCAAAGATAAAGGGACACACAAAGGAATCCGAATGAACGGGCCTTGCTAAGTCCCCTCTCCCCTTTATTAAATTTAGCTCATGCTCTTTATCTTGTCATGTCTTTCCACGACTTTCCACTCTTCATCAAACCTAGCATACAAACACTCAGGTTTAACAATTTCTTCAAGTCTTCATTTCCTTGTGAAGGCTCCCAAGTCGCATAAAACTTACATTAAATAAATTTCTATGCTTTTCTCTTGTTAATCTGTCTTTTGTTACGGGGTTCCCAACAGAGAACTTAGACAGGTAAAGGAAAAAGATACTTTTCCTCCCCTATACTGGAATACAGTTAAAGGTTATTTCACGTGAATTTTCTTTTTTTAATATGATCCATATAGAGGGAGAGTCAATGATGAAGAATCAGCTATTTTTAAAATCAATCCCTCTATTGGGATACTAAAGAAATTTGTGAAAAGAAAACTAACAGAATCGTTACAGCATTAAAAGTTTCCAAACCAAAATTCGAAATACCCTTATTTAACATAAAGCCTTTCACAATTGCTTGGTTCTGCCATTCTTCTATAGATTTGTCCAGAGAGGACAGCAACAAAGGAAGAATATGTAAACATTTTAATCATTTCCCACTTGCCACCTGTGACAGTTCACGGTGCTGAAATCAGAAAGGATGGGATCACTTTTCCATTTCTTTAAGGTCACCAAGGACAGACAAGCTCAGGACATACTGTATTTGTCAGAAGCAAAAGAGATGACTGGTGAGGTGGCAGTGACAAATCTGTTCCAGGCTTAGCTCATTTTACTGAAGAATGTGTGTCCCCTTCTGACATTTATCAAAAGAAATTCAATTTTATAAAAAGAAGGATGTCAAATAATAGTACATAGCTAACACTCATTCTGCTGCTGTCGGAAGGCCAGATGGGGGCAAAAAAAGGAAAAGGGTAGATGAAAGAGAAAGTCGTGCTGGCAAGAAGCAGAAAACCAAACAGGGTGGAAGGTCAGGCCTAATATACTTATAGGCTTGAATACATTTCTAATTAAATCACCTATTTTTGAGATCCATATTAGTGCCTGGTTCACACATTGGAATATCATCTTTCATTCTCTCCAAATATAAAGAATGATGCAAAGTGGGGTGGGTTTTTTTTTGTTTGTTCTGCATCAAGAAAGAAAATTAATAAACCCAATAAAACCCCACAGCACCAGGTACAATGAAATGCATCCCGTGGGCAAGCAATCAGTATTTCTTCTGGTGATGATGATGACTTTTCTCTGGCAGAAAAGGATATTCTGGGTCAAAAAAATAAAACTAAAAGTTGTGACAGAGGCAGCAGAAAAACAGAAGTCAGTTTAAGATCAAAGGAAGAGATTCTATCAAGAGACTAATGAGGAAGCTGACAAAATACTGTAACAAGTAATAGTGTTTTACCATGCTGCATAAAAATATTGGATTAAGGTACAAATTAAATATCTTTCTCGGTGAGGGGTTTCTGCAGGACATAAGCAATTAGGCTGCTGTCTAGAGAAGGCAGGAAACTTGATTAACAGATCCAAAAAGACAGTGTAGGGAAGATGGGTTTAACACCAGGAGGTGAAACACCAACTGTTACGCAAATTGACTTTTCCCAAAATGTTCGATAATTTCAAGCAAGGACTGAAATACATGTGTTTTTTTTCAACGTCACTGTTCTCTGGCCTTAAACTAGTCAAAGGAGGTTCTTATTAAGTAAATGCTACTGATGCATGTGTCCCAGTCGGACTCCTGAGATGAGTACCGAAGACACTACGGAAGATTTAACCATGAAACAGGTTTTTGCTTCTCTTCTCAAAATTTTCAAATATTTCAGGTGTCCTAGCTAAGGGTGGTTGAGCAGGCAGCTTGTGGGACCTGGTGAAGGGTCCCGGAGATGCTAGCTGTAAAGTGTCTGTATACGACCTCTTTGAGTCCTGTTCCCCCTGTGTGGTGCCTATTGATGCAATCCAAGGCAGTCTTATTTAGAATAGGGACCCTAGAAGCTGCTAAAAGTAGGCATTGACAAAATACTTTGTGTATTTCTCCCACAAATAAGGCGTTGTGCTAAGACCAGAGGCTTTAAACCAGGAATCTAGTAAAAATCATAACTATTATACTTACTATACTTATTAAACTTGCACTTACTGTTGTTGAGATTTTCAAACTCAAGGTCCTAAAAGTTATGCAGAATATTAAAAAATGTATCTGTTATCAAGTATCTGTCCTTGAACAAAAATAAATCAAACTCTGTAGCATACATACCCAATTCTTCTGCTCCCTCTTGGACGACATTGAGAAGAATTCATGTCATGTAAATGATCTTCCACAGTCATCTTCAGAAGTATTATTACCAGCACAGCATTCAAGGTTTGAAAATTTGCACTGGGCTGGCCACAAACATTTGCACAAATCCTTTTGCATTGTTAAAAAGAAACAACAGACTCAAAATGGAGTCACTGTGCTAAGCTCCATGTCAGCAAACCAAGGCTTAATAACAGTTTCAACCTCTCCCAGGAACGTGACCTTTAACCAGTGAATCTGCAATTACCTGGTCAGCACTAGGAAGGTCATCCGCCCGTAGACCTCTTCCACCTTCCCCTAAAGGAAGGTGACCTTGCCTGAAACCACAGTAGCTTCCTTGTCCCCTCCCCTTCTGCCTATACAAAAGCCTTCCATTTTGTACACCTTCTCAGAGCTCCTTTCCGTTTGCTAGAAGGGGTGCTGCCCAATTCATGAATTGTTGAATAAAGTCAATTAGATCTTCAAATTCACTTGGGTGGATTTTGCAGTTTTTAACAAATTATAGAGAATAAATAATAAATGATCAAATAAACAAAATAAGTTAATATATAAATTTTTAGCTCTTCATATCAGGGCTTGGCAAACTTTTTCACTTCAGGGCCAGATAGTAAATATGTTCGCCTTTGTGTCTCATACAGCCTCCTGTGACTCCTCAACTCTGCTGTTGTGACACAGACAATACATAAACAAATGGGCATGGCTGTGTTCCAATAAAGTGTTATTTACAATAACAGGCAGCGGACTTTGGCCTGCAAGCCATAGTTTGCTGCCCCTGTTTCATATCATCATTTTTTTCCCCTGCATTTCTTTGTATTCATCCTCTGTCACAAAGTCACAGCCTTGCATTCAAAATGCACCAAAGCTGTGGCTACAGACCAAACATTGTAAACAAAGATTGCAGGGGGGACCTGAGAATCAGTTAAAAGTCTGTGCTGAATCATTAATGAAATATACATTGAGAAACATTCAGGTTAACAATCCATCTCCCCTGCCGCTTGAGTGATCTTTCTAAAATGCGAGTCTGATCCTGAAACTCCCTAGCTTAAAATGCGTCACCTGCAGCAGACAGCCCTGACTCTTTAGCTTGTCACAATGGGCTGGTCAGTGGCTGACCCTGCATTCCTCTTACCTCATCTCTTGCCATTCCTTCTCTCTCACATTCTACACTCCAGCTACACGGAAGGACTTGTAATTTCCAGAATGATACCTGCTCTCTTGTTTTCCAACCCATGTACTTATTACTCACTCTGCCTGAAACCTTCTTCTGTAAACATTCCTGACCTTGCTAACTCCTTGAAGACTGAGCTTAGGTCTTTTAGGCGGCTTTGACTCCCACACTATGCTCCCAAGACACCCTTTGCACACCTGCAGTATAACATTTTCACCACTATCTAGAAATAACTATTTCCTTGCCTACTGCCTGAGATAAATTTAAAATTCTTGAAAGCTGAAACTGCATTTTCTTAAAGCGTGGTGCCTGGCACCTGGAGAACAATCCATATGATTATAGGCTCAATTAATCAATTAATTAAATGAGCTTTGGGCCTCTCTACTTCAGCGTGTAACTTCAAAGTTCCCAATTGTAAGCAATTCATTTTATTTTGCATATTATCCTAAATGATGCTCAAACAACTAATAAAGAAAAGAAAAAAAATCAGTTAAACCAGTAACTCCATTTCATAAAAGGGGAAAAGTATTAATAAAGCCATTTTGCATTTATCACATAAGTAGGAATCTTTTCTCAACTGCTAGTCATATTGAGAGCCAGGTTTTATTTGAAGAGCAATTAAACATTTATGGGGTCTACAGGAGACATGAACAGATGCTGTATAAAGAAGTCCAGAAGAACAGACTGTAGAAAAAATAAATTTGTGTTTCAGTGGAAAACTATGCATTATCTACATACATATCCTTCTGGGTTATTAGATTCCTTCTGGGAATATTAGATTTCTTCGGGGTTGTTAGATTCTAGACTTTGATAATCTTTGAACTATTTTATGACTCTTTGTAAGTTGATAGACATGCACATTCTGTCTGGTCTGGAAGAGTTTCAACTGACTTCCCATCTACCTGAGGAAAAGAACAGTTTTGCCTCCATTTCCAATTCCCTTACTCCATAGAAATTCGTGCCTTTTGACTTTTCTTTAAACCGATTATAACATCCACATGGTTCCCTCATTGAAGGAGTAAAATAAAATCTTGAACACATGCTCATTTTTATATCCATATGAGAGTCATGATTTTACCTTTTCCAGAAAATTATCTTTTAACAGTTTTGGAGGTTCCTCTGAGACACTCAATGGATTCACCTGCCAGAGCCAGGAAAGCTTCATAAGCAGAGAAGTGCACTTCATGGGCAGTTTACACCCAAGCTGGTCTTTTCTTGGCTCCCAAAAATGAATCTAAAATGGCAATAAAACTTTGCTCGTTCTCTGCTTTTCTAGTTTTCAATTTCCTGTCTACCAATTTTATGTTTTGTGTTTTGGTTTTGGATTGTTTGCGTCCAATGAGTTATTTCCCAGTAACTGTTAGGAATTTGATTTTACAACCTGATTATTTGGTGATCTCTGTAAATGGATTAATAGTTAATAGAGAGCTCTGCTGGGTGAGAGATGGCAGAGAATGTGGTGCGTTAGTCTTTTCTGTTTGTCTATTTTGAGATCAAATCAATTAAGAATTTTGTGCCCACTGGGAAGGTGATGTCTAGACTGGCGAGTTTTATATCTGTGTGTTTACTCTTGACCCATGGCTGAAATTTTGGAATGGAAGCTCTAAGATTTCTCCTTCTCTCTGCGTCTGTATGTATGTGACTATGATTCAGAGAAGCCTTAACTTCTCATCAGGCGAGTGTGTAATATTTGCTACTTTCCAATAGTATTAATAAATTAGATTATAATATCTCTTTAAAATTTTTATTCTGATTGGCTTACGGAGATAAGTACTCACATGATTAGAATATTCCTAAAATTCTCAGAAAATAAGGAAATTAAACTTCTCATACTTTCAATGTGCTAGATTAAAAAAGTAATCAGCCCAGACATGTTTTAAAACTTCGCTTTCACATAATGCAGTAAATGAGACAAATTTAATATTATTGGTTTTATTAAAAAACAGCTATATCTTCTCTGATTTGTCACTATTAAGAATAATACATATGTAGAGTTTTATTTTACTTTGACATGTTTTTTCTAATCTTAGAGATTCATTGATTGAATAAATTTACATTACTTCTACTTAATGTTTAAGATTATGAAAAATGTAAATTTGTGTTCACCCAGATTAAAACATTATTCTGATAAATTTTATTTCAACAGTAAGTACATTTTGTCATATGTCAGTTTGAAGACAATTTCCAAGATCTATAGGTAACTTAAAACCTCAGGCTGACACTAAGTTGAGTTAATTCAATGCATATTTGTTAGATAATTAGTATGATAGTGAGATAGTAAGATAGAATACTGAAATATTGATTACTAATCGTAATTTTAAGTTTATATCCATTTGCTTCTCATTTTTATGAGGCTATCTCTTGGGTCTGTAATGAATGTGCTCATTTCTGCCACTTTGAGAAGTGTATATAAGTGACGCATTTGAGTGTAGAAAGCTGTGGTATGTGTATTCATGAGCTCTGCTAGTATGCTACAAAGTGTTGGTGTGCAACAGACACAAATTATCCACTCCCCAGTTTCCTCTGTGAGATAGAAATTAGTTACTTCGGTTAACAGTTATAATTACTGTGTGGTTTAGACTATACTTAGGAGCCATAGGAAATACAGTTGTGTGTGTACTTCCATTTTTTGGGAAAAAGAATATTTTTGTCCTAAAGGAGTGGGGTATATTTGGTTTCCAAATCCCTCTGTGCTCTTCAAGCTTGTTGAGGATCCCAAAGAACTAAAACTGTCTGAGATTTCCAAGAGGACTCCTTTAAAACCACAAAGATTTGTTTTTTCACCTTATGAAAAGAGCGATTCAGGGCCAACCCAGTGGCATAGTGGTTAAGTTTGTGCTCTCAGCTCTGGCAGCCCGGGATTCTGGGGTTCAGATCCCAGGCGCAGACCTACACACCATTCGTCAAGTCATGCTGTGGTGGCATCCCACATACAAAATAGAGAAAGACTGGCCCAGATGTTAGCTCCTCGACAACGTTCCTCAAGCAAAAAGAGGAAGATTGGCAACAGATAATAGCTCAGGGCCAATCTTCCTCACCAAAAAAAAAGAAAGAGGTGCTAAAAAAGATTAGGCTTATTTGATACGTTATCATTGTTGAGTTGTGTAGAAAGAGTTGTCAAATCAGAAGAGATATTTTGCCTAAACTAGGTTAAATTTGTAGGACTAAAATCGTGTTAATACCAACATTCAGAAATCGAAGTCTGGATGTAAAGTTTCTAGAGATTTGTTAATGCCCTCACTGTCCATGACATGTTTCTATTTATTGGGACCCTGGTGCTGCTTTGCAGGAGATCAAGCAACAACAGTATAGTGTTATCAGTCATAACTGCAGTTTTATTATTTATATGCCAGTTTTATTGAGATATAATTCACATACCATACAATTCAACCATTTAAAGTATACAATTCAATATTCTTGGTATTTTATGCAACTGTCACCACAATCCATTTTAGAACAGTTTTATCACCTCATAAACCCTGTGCCTATTGGCACTAACTTCCCATGTCCCCAAAAGCCCACCAACCCAGATTTGCCTATTCTGTACATTTCATACAAATGGAATCATACAATATGTGATCTTTGTGATTGTCTTCTTCCCCTGAGCATAACATTTCAAGATTCATCCATGTTGTAGTATGTACCAGTACTTCATTCTTTGTTATTGTCAAATATTATTCCATTGTACGGATAGAACATATTTTATTTATCCATTCATCAGTTGATGGGTATTTGGGGTTGTTTTCCACCTTTTGGTACGCTGCTATAAGCATTCATGTACAAGTTTTTGTGTGGAAATATATTTTCATTTCTCCTCAGTATGTATCTAGAAGTAGATTTGCTGGGTGATGTGATGACTCTGTGTTTACCTGTTTTTATGGTAACTATATGTTTAACTGCTAGACTGTTTTCCAACGTGGCTGCACTACTTGACATTCCCACCAGCAGTGTATAAGGGTTCCAATTTCTCTACATCTTTGTCAACACTTGTTATTATCTGTCTTTTGATTATAGACACCCTAATGGGTGTGAATTGGTATCACCTTGTGATTTTGATTTACATTTTCCTGATGTGTAATGACATTGAGCATCTTTTCATGTGTTTCTTGGCCATTTGTATATCTTTTGTGGAAATATATTTATACAAACCCTTTGCCCATTTTAAAAATTGCATTATCTATCTTTTTATTATTGAGTTGTAAGACTATATTTATTCTAGATACAAGTCCTTCATCAGATATATATTTGCAAATATTTCCTCCCATTCTGTGAGCTTTTCATTTTCTTAAAGTTGTCCTTTGAAGCACAATTGCAATGAAGTCCAATTCATCTAATTTTTCTTTTGTCACTTACATTTCTGGTGTCACATCTAAGAAGGCTTTGCCTAATGCAGGGTCACAAAAATGTACCTCCTATATTTTGCTCTGAGTTTTATTGTTTTAGCTGCTATATTTAGATCTATGATTGACTTTTAGCTAATTTTGTGTATGATGTGAGGAAAGGGTCCAACTTTATTCTTTTGTTTGTGGATATCCAGTTGTTATATTTGAGAACGATGCTCATTTAATCAAATATGACCATGTACTTTTAAGAAAGTAAGGTTTTAGACTTCATGAACTACTGCTTACAAAGCCCTGTTAGTTAAACTGACCTGGTTTACAGGGTTCCAGCCTTCAAGGTGATTATGGAAAGTCAGATCCTGGTAGGCTCAAGAATCTTAGAAATTTTCGGGAACTGGAAAAGAGAAGAATTTGCCCAAATTTATAGGTAGTGCAGGTGAAATCTGGTAGTGAGTTCTTACCTTGGTTTCCTAGCCTCAGAATAGCACATAACAAGAGGATTTTAAAAGTCCTTTCTGAGATTCCTCATAAAAACTTCCAGCAAAGCAAACGTAAGGCCTATATGGTAAAGTAGTATTCTTGCTGCACCTATATAAATAACTGGGCCAAGTACACTAACACCAATCTTATTTAATAATCAAGAATAATCTTTTGAGATTTTTTTTTTATCAAAAGGAGACTGTAGAAAAGAATTGTGTTTAGTAGAAAATTATGCATTATCTATATATACCATATCCTTCTGTGTTATCAGAGTCTAGTTTTTCATAGTCTTTGAGCTATTTTACAACTCTTTAAAAATTGATAGACAGCTACATTCTGTCTTGTCTGGTGCAGTTTCAATTGACTTCCTTCCTCCCTCAGGAAGAAACCACTTTTGCCTCCATTTGCATTTCTATTCCTTTCCTCCATATAGATTTGTGCCATTTGACTTTTTTTTGAACTAGTATAACATCTGCCTCCTACCCTCATCGAATGAGTAAAGTAAAATCTTTAACACATGTTCACTTTTATAACTGCATGAGAATCATGATTTTACCTTTTTTTAAAAAAAATTATCTTTCAACAGTATTTCAAAATGGGATGGAGATGAAATCAGGCAACAGAGAAAAGGACAAACCAAATGCACAGGTTTTGGATGTGTCTCATTTGGACAATGCATAGACAATGAACAAAGCCTCTGAGAGATTGACTTGCCCAAAGTGGTAGAACCAGAAAATAGGGATGAGATGAAAATGAAGGATAAATGATAATTAATGGAAAAAGAAATCAAAATAATCAAAATCATGCGAATGAATACTCAATCCCATAATGGTCTCAAATCCCCAAATGAAAAAACAAGAACTGTCTTTTCTTATCTAAGAGAGTGGCAAAGACATAAAAGAACGATACTGTCCAGTGCAAGCAAGGGGGTGGCAGGAATAGGCATGCTACTGCTTTGTGAGTGAGTGTGTAAGTTATAAACTCTTTAGGAGGTTATTTAGTAATATTTATTAAGATTTAAGTGCAAGTACTCTTTTAACTCCACAGCTCTACTTTTACATATTTAATCAGTGAAAGACTTGCACAAGTATGTGATGACATATGTTCAAGGATGTTTCTTTCCAGTGTTGCTATAATACAAAAGTTTGAGAACACCCTAAATTTCTATCAATAAGGGGAAGCTTCCAAAGAAACTATATAGAATAACGCATTTTTTGTTTAAAAATCATATATATAAAGTAGTTATCTTTAGAGGGATGGGATAATGAAAGTCCTCCACTATACATTTTTTCTTTTACATGTTTGTATTACTTTTGTAACATGCAAAAATAATATTGTGAAGATATAAAAGAATCCAATCTTTTAAATTTGACGTGTAGCATCTTTTCCATTATTCCATGATGGACCATATCATACAAATTAACTCATCTTTTCAGTGCACCAATGGAAACTTCTCAGCAGGAGTGGGGAGAGATGTAGAACAGCACTCTGGATTTGACCTACATGGAGTGGAGAAAGGTCATTACTCTCTGAGAAGATTTTCTGTGGATGTGCACAATATCCAGACGAGGATTTCATAAAGAACCACACACTCCACCCAAACCAATCATGCCCTTCACCCAACCAACTAACTAATGAAGATCTTTGGGTAATTCATGAGAATTTTACCTAAACGATTTTGAACAACTTATGCACTATGGAATATGTGTGTATGTGTGTGTGTGTGTGTGTGTGTGTGTACACATGTGTGTATATACGTATACATATTTTTCACATTGGATATGACTAGATGTCTTTTGACTACAGCACCCATTGAAGAGTTAAGTTGCTAGATGATGACTCAATGCTAAATAATCTAAACAACCATTATGTAAATAACCACTTATGAATTAATATAATTCAAATGGAATTAATATACTTTAAAAAGTCATTTGTGGACTTCATTGATTTTGATATGCATATACTTCCAATTTCAAAATAGGCTAATTTGAAGTAGACCCTTGAGTAGGTGCATAGCATATTATCATTTTAAGAATTTAGGTCATAAATTACACTAAAATGCTATAGGAAATAGATTTGATCAGGCAACCAAACCAATGTCACACTTCACTATCTACAAATAGCATGGCAAATAATAGTAATTAACATTTACCACAGGTTTAGCACATTGAAATTACTTCTGTCAGTTGTACCTCCAAGCAACCAAGTAAGGCAGGTTATTATTATCTTGGTCTAACAGAGGGTAACATGGGCCACAAAGCGAGAAAACGATTGATTCCAGATAACCCAGGAAGTTAAATCCAGTATGCAGACCGATGTCCTAGAGGACAGCTCCATAACATTTTTAGTATTAGCAAAGCCACATTTTGGAGTCCTTTACTTTTTGTGAACAATTCTGGAGAAATAAATCGCACAAATACACATACAAATCCCTCAACAAGCCCGGGTATAAAGGCTGGATAACTTAATGGTCTTCAACAGTTTCCAGCCCAAATTTATTTGCTGTTCAATATACATAGTTTCCAATGGTTTCCTATTTACACTAAAGCTAAAACAAGAGGAAATATGTACATCATGGAACAAAAAGCACACGGGGAAGCTGTTTAAACTTCTTGGCAGGGGTGGTGTTTTGCTTTGTTATCCACGGTCTAATTCTCCTCGCATAGCTCAAGACTGGGCTCCAAGCTCAGTAAACAACCAGTGGATGGCACTGATAGAACGACAAGATGGAATAGATCACAAAGGGATATCGGAGACTCTGTTTCCCAGTAGGTCCACAACAAATATTTACCTGTCTAGAGTGAATTATTGGTGTGGAGGCCATTGAGGCTAGGCCACTAATAGATGGCACTTTCAAGACTATAATTCTTGAGAAAATATATTTTTCCCCTTCATGGTTGGCTATCTAAATGGTTAAATATAGCCTCTTCTGATACCATACTTGTCTGCCACCCTCCCCTCTAGAGAAAGTGATTTCTGAATAATCTTTCTTGTACATGCATTTTAAAGGTGTGTAATTAACTGGTAACAGGTTGTTAGGTAGCTGATGAGGTGTGAACCAGCTACTAATTTGTTTTCTTTATTTACAACTTTCCTTGCTCTTGAAGATGACAGCATGGTGTTTTTCATTCCCTGCTTACTTCACCAGATTAAAAAGTGATTTGTGAAGCCATTTTTAATTCCTCAAATTCCATTAAAAAGGAATATCCAGGGGAGTCTTAATCAAGACATAATAGGCACTAAAATGTGATCACACAACAGCACTTCTAACATGGCCCTATTTCAGCTATAATGTTAAGGGGTGGCCTCCAGTTAACTGAACTCAGCCCTAACACTGACCTACAACTTCTGAAATAACCTCCACGCAGTTGCAAACATTTGCAGCTAACATACTGTATTGCTTTAGAATTTATCATATAACCCACAGGGATAATCTGTTACAAAATTATTATTATTGCATTATCCCCAAAATAGTTTGCTCTCCCTTCAAATTGCTTTGCCTCCTATTTAATAATACATTTTTTAAAAATCGGTTTCAGAAGAAATTAAAATAGAAACATAATGGAATGAGAATTGCTGAAAACACAAGACTAAAATACTGAAAGTGCAGCTGAAACAGAAATGGCTAAAGGTAGAATCAGTATGTAACCAAAAGGGGTAATTTGGAACCAGGGAGCATATTGAGTTATTGGTTGAATTTGAAAAGACAAATAGGAATAAAAATTGTGTCCTTGCATTTAAAAAAATATATAACCAGGGGCTGGCCTGGTGGTGCAGTGGTTAAGTGCGCACATTCCTCTTCAGCAGCCCAGGGTTTGCCAGTCCGGATCCTGGGTGCGGACCCAGCACCGCTTGTCAAGCCATCCTGTGGCAGGCGTCCCACATATAAAGTATAGGAAGATGGGCATGGATGTTAGATCAGGGTCAGTCTTCCTCAGCAAAAAGAGGAGGATTGGTGGCAGATGTTAGCTCAGGGCTGATCTTCCTTTGTCCAGAACTGCCCATATCCAACTGCCTGGGATAGATAGTTAAGAAACATGCAACAAAGCACAGACATTAAGCAAATGGCAACATTCTCCTTTCTATCTGTTAAAGCTTACATCAGTATCTCCATCTAGAACACTGTGGCCTCCAGGATACTGTTTTTAATTGCAGATATGTCTTGGAGCATCAACTCCCAAAGCTGCTACGGTGATCATTTTTGTATGCTATTAATAACCAATGCTTATTGAGTTCCTGATTTGCAGTAAGCACTGTTTTTTTTCTTGAAATTGTAATAACATTATATTTAACTAAATATATCCAAAATATTATCAGTTTAACATATGATTAATATAAAAATTATTAATGAGATATTTTACATTCTGTTTTTGTCCATACTAAATCTTCAAAATCCATTGTTTGCATTACATCACGTCTCAGTTTGGACTGGCCACATTTCAAGTGCTCAACAGCCACGTGTTGGCTAGTGGCTGCTCCTCAGGGACCTTCCCCCGCCAACCACCAGAAGCAGCTTAGCCTCTCATCTTCTACCACATGACCTACTTTATCTTCTTGGCAACACTTATCAGCACCTCAACTTATCTTTGCTTCTGTGTTTTTTTGTCCCTCAAGGCAAGAACTCACTTTGAATGGTGACTGGCACAGAGTGGATGCTCAATAAATACTGTCCCCGCCTGATCCGTGTCTAGGGGTGTAGGGCAAGCCCTGGGGCCCTCCTTTCACCCACTTCTGGAACTGCCCCCCGACCCACATGGGCAGCTCCTTGCCTTCCCTTCTCCAGGCTTATCCTTGGGATGTTAGTTTGCAATTGTGGACGTGACTGGGAGGACCCTGCTCCACCTCAGATTTCTGTGCTCCACCCAGAGGGACTCCAGCAATGGACCATGGGGGCCCCCACGGTGTGCTCCTTCCTCACCAAAGTGCTGTGTGCCAGGGAGGCCGCATGCTGCTCCAGGACCTTCAGGCCAAGGTGGAGCTCTTAGTGGTCAGTGGCCAAGCTCCAGACATGCTGCGGAAGGTCAGCTTACTGCTTCCCAGCAGGCACTGTTTTAAGTTGAAGTCTCCCCCACAACCCTAGAAGTAGGACTATTAGGGTTCTTATTTAATAGACAAGGGAACTGAGGCACACTTTTACGGTTAAAAGTAAGTTCTGTAAGGTTACAGTGTTGGGGAAGTATATTTAAAAACAAAATCTGCCAAGGCAGAAATCTCTCCACAAAGGTTAGAAAAGAAAGAAAACATGTTTTCTGTTTGTTTGTTTGTTTATCAAAGAAGCATTGAACCGGAATGTGATGCGCATCACAGGCAATGCGCTAAGAGATTGCAAAGACAGGAAGAAATCTCACCTTTTTTTAATAGCCAAGCAGATACCTGTTACATACATGTTCTCAAGATAAACAACAACTAGTCCTCAAGTGAGAGAACTGGACGACACCTTTTGTCACACATTATTCGTCCTAACTTTACCTGGTAATTGGGGTGACCATCCATGTTAGCTACTTGACTTTATTCAGAGGAAAAACAAACTTCTCATATCTCTGTGACAGAAGGGTTTTGCAATGTGGAGCAAGGTGCCCACAAAAGTTAGGCTCACAGAAACTAGGGAACAGGGGTGCTATCTCCTATAACCTTTACAGTTCAAAAAGATGGCTCCCAGGTCCTTCAGAAAGGCACCCCTGGGTCATAAAGCTGCCAAAAAGCCTATCTAGTTTTCAATAGAATTTATATATATTTCAAAGAGAGGAGAAAGTACGATGAACAGTTTTCTAAAGTAAATACTTTAAGAAAAAAGAAGGGAGGGAAATCTCTTCCCTTATTTTAACGGGGAAGATTAAGCCTCCTATTTTTAATTTATATTTGTCCTCACAATAGCTAATACATGGTGGAGTTAGAATTCAAGCCCAGATATCATTCTGCCTCTGTAGGCTTCCTGCTTGGAAGCTAACGGAGGGAGGAGATGCACTGAGGGAATTCACACATTCACTCACTGGATATCTATTAAGCATCTGCTATGTACCAGGCATTTTGCTAGGGATTCAGGGTACAATTATGAATAAAACATACAAGAGTTTTGCCCTTATGAAACTTAGGGTCTAGGTGGAGAGACTTATATGAAATAAGTAGTTTTCCAAATTAAACAAAATTAATGGAAATTGAGAATGAAAAGGACAGGATGTTTTGAGAGCATATTACAGAGGGAATTTGACCTAGTGTAGGTGGTCTGGAAGGCTATTTAAGTTGAAAACAGAAAGATTGATGCAGAGGAAGGGAAGACTATAAAGAGATGATTTGAAATTTGGAATATTAAATAGTTTGGGAAGAATAAGATGAAAGAATTAGCATGTCACAATCTTTGAACGCTTATTCCGCCAGAGTGAAATGATAACTTTTGATATAAAATATTGTATCTTTGTCTTTGATTGACTTTGTCTTATATTTACTACCTATACCTAAAGCAGTTAAATTGTAGAAAACAGATAAGAATGCAAATGTTTCTTGTCCTTAGTAATGCTAATAAATCTTTTTCATAAACATCCAAATAAATTTTGTCTGGTAGAGTTACAACTGATTTCCACCTTTTAAAAGAGATGATCCCTGGGACTGGCCCAGTGGTGCAGTAGTTAAGTTCACACGTTCCCCATCTTGGCAGCCCAGGGTTCGCCAGTTGGGATCCCGGGTGAGGACATGGCACTGCTTGGCAAAAGCCATGCTGTGGTAGGCATCCCACGTATAAAATAGAGAAAGATGGACATGGATGTTAGCTCGGGGCCAGTCTTCCTCAGCAAAAGTGGAAGATTCGCAGTAGTTAGCTCAGGGCTAATCTTCCTCAAAAAAAAAAAAAGAGATGATCCCAAAATATTACATTTTACTGCCTTATAGAAGATTAACCAATTTGCATCTATTAATTTTATTTTAGCATTTCTGGTAGCCTATATGTATGTCTGTTCTTCAAATTTTTCTTGGAACTGTTTTTAACATCTTACTAGTTCCTTTATCAATTAATGAGTTAAAGAAAATATTTGAGATGTTCATTTTGTGTTTGTGTAAGAGTTGTAGTTATACGTTTTTTTGAAAATTATAATTTAGCAAGTGTGGTATAAGGTCTGATATCATATGTCCAGGCAGAGGCTCTTCCTGGTTTGACAGTAATTAAAACAAATCTGTGAGCATCTTCTCATTATAGTCCTCTGTATAGATGTCACATGAAATGCTCATCAATCCTTTAAACTCTCTCTAAAAATCCTACTCCAAGAACTGTTATTACAAGCTTATTTTAATCCTAAGGAAACTCTAAATTTAACATGATCCAAGGGAAAAAAAATAAAAAACATAAACCAAAAAGCAAAAATAAACTTTACCAAAAAATGGGGCAGGCATAAAGAGAGCGCTTTAAACTTCCATAAATCCCAATCCAATTTTAGCCAACACTGAGAAAAATTACTATTTGGCTCACATCCCTTATTTTCTTTTACTCTCCAAGCACCTTCCCTCTTAAAATTTTAATGCAAGTCAGTGCACTGCCTGCCCTCCCCATCTCCTCTTAGCTAATTCTTCCAGTCCTACCCCTCATGCTTTGCTTTTTCTTGCTTTTCATGGGTCACACTGCATTCCTGAGTTTGCTCCATCAGCATTTAAACCAAACAAAAGAGAACTCTGAAATTCCAGCCATCTCCTCCAGTGCTAACTCAGGGCCCGCTCCTTGGAAAAGAAGTAATCTCAGTTTGTTGGTTTTACTGCTCAGTCAGTAGTGCTCATTCTCTGAATAACATCGGTATTTAAGATACAAATAAAGCCATATGAATATTTTGAATATTTGCAATCACACTGAAGTTGAAAAGTGGAATAGACAAAAAATAAGATAAAGTGTATCACTATGAACTACTTGTGTAAATAAGAAATGAAATAAAGTATTAAAGAATAAAATAGAAAAATACTATGAATAAAAATTTAAAATTTTAATCAGCAGTGCCCACTCTAACAGGATTTTAATTTAGTAGTGGAATGTTAAATATCTTATTCTAAAATGATTTTTCTCTAAAATCTGAATTTGATATCATCTCTGTCGTTTAAAATCCTTCAAATAGCTTCCCATCATATTTTAGATAAATAACAAAACTTTTAATAGAGTCATCCTATTTGTCTAGCTTCATCTTGCATGCATTATCCTTGCTCATGAACGAGGAGTAGAAGGATGTGGAAGGATGGGAGGAGCAGGGCAAAAGATGTGTCAATAGCAAATTGCATCACTTCACCACCCCATCCCATAGTTACACCCAGGCTAGTGTCTAAGACAGGTAAATAGCAATGTATTGTCTGGACGTCTCCAAATTCTACCTCTACTCCTTCTAAGAAGAGACATTCTCAGCCCTATAATCTGGAGCTTATGGTTGTGCTGGTTGTGGCAGGGTGTTCTGTTTCCTTTTGTCTCTTTAGGAGAGCCTCATCCGTTGTGTGAGTGCATATTCAATGGGTCATTCCACAGACCCAGGCTTATGTGAGTGAGCAGGCCTTTGCCTCTTACTAAATGGAAAGAGTGCCTCAGGATGTTGCCCTGTCCAAGCCAGCCTAATTCCTAGCATTGAAATCAACTGTACTTTTAAAAAGTAATCCTCTTTTGAATAAAATGGATTTCACTTGGACACACTTTAGTATCAATTCGTTGATTAATGAATAAGCCCCAGTTGTTTTCTCAAGGCCACGAGGCCTTGTTTCTGCCTCCACGCAGTTCCCACACACAAGGCAATCCTCACAACTCTCATTCCGCTCACGAATTTTCAGTGGAGACCAGGAGCCAAGGATACCTCTCATCCACCACTCCCACAGAGACACAGCTTTATGGGTGAGTGTGTGACACATGTGATTAAAAAACTGCTGTCCCCCTAATCTGATATGCTTTGCTGGAAAATGAATCCTACTCTTAAGAAGTTTTAATCTATGGGAATAAAACCTAAGAGAAACACATTGTAAATTGGGGGTAGGGGATGGGGGGTGAGGTCGGTGAGACCAGAGGGAAAGGGCTTAAAGATGGACTGTTGCTTAGCGACTTAAGCCTGGACAGGACGTCAAAACAAGGGGGCTTGAGAGGAGCTAGAACCTGGGAGAGGGGAGGTAGGCAGAGAGGTAGTTGCATGCAGGAAGGGAAGACCTGTGGAGTACCCAAAACAGACTTATCCTACTTCACGCTTTCCACCAGAGCCAGTGCTATCCACTCTCAGGAGAGCGCTTCTGTGAACTTAGATGGGAAAGGAATCTGTATCTTCCTGTATTTGAAAGTGTTACTGAAAAGGGGGGCAAAGCCTTGACCAGGCTGCCAAAGGGATCGGTGGCTCCAAAAATAGTTTAAGAACCTGAGTCTCAGCCGTTTTCTCATTATTATGTTCTTCCAATGCCATTTTTCCCTCCATCAACCTCCTCTTTAAAAACTTTTCCAATTTACTCTTTTGAGAAAACTTTATATCCTCGCAAATCTCTGATACTGTTCTTAGAGGCACTTCTCCCTACAAACTCTGTCCTAGTTTGCAGGGACTTTGAAAGAATGGGCTATCTGGAGAAAAATATCCACAGACTGAGGTACAGCTAAGGACAAGAGCCCTACTTCAGTTTAGAACATAGTGGTGGACTCATCGAGAGCATTTATGGTGCATTTAAAAACAGCAAAATATTTTACCAACTCACCCAACAACTTTTGCCCAGATGCCAAAGAATAAAGAAAAAACAGATGAAGGCATTCTAAACAGGATGGTGTACGGCCCTCCTACCATTTATCTCGGGCTGCTCAACGCTAACCTCAATTCCTCTTCTCCCGGGAAGGAGTGTTTGTAAATTGCATCAAAATGATTCTAGACTATCTGGCAGGCTGGTCAGGCTGGACTCCTGGAAACAGTTAGAGAAGCTCTCATTTGTAATGTCATGTTGGTTTCTTATTATTTAATATGTCAGCCAAGGGAGAAAATGCCCAGATATCACAGCAGTACGTGATCAACTCTCTTCTTGTATGAAGGATTTCAAGAGGGAGATGATTACCTTGAGGTGCTTGATTATAAGAAAGAGGTGCATATCTGTCATCAGTAGCTCATAACTATATTTTTGGTTCACTTCCTGCTGCAGATGTTTTTAAGTGTTCTACTCCATATTATCGCAGTTGCGTAGTTTCAGATCTTAGTGGTAACACCGTTCAAAACACGTTCAAAATATTTTAGTGATTAGAGAGCAACTTTAAATTCTGTTTACCTATGCATTTTAGAAATGCTAGAAAAAAATATTTATTTTCTGCTACACTCCGTCAAGAATGTTCAAGAAGAAAGAACACAGTTTCTTTCCATTTGTTTCTAGACAATCAAATAATGACTGTTCACTTATTTTATCTAACACACACACACACACACACATATATATATATATATATATATATATATATACTGGGCTAAAAAATGTCAATGCAAAATGCTTTTAGATACATCTACCATTTTTCGTATTTTCTTAAACTTTTTCATATTTAATGAACAATACTTATCCTAAGATGTGAATCTTACCTGAGAATATAACAAATCTCCATGATTCAGGTACTTTAGTCTGTTGCTATCTTTGCTTTTATTGGCAGGTTTCTAAAATTTGAAGAATGTTTAAGAATTTAAGATGCTTGTTGATGAGAGATGATTAAGTTTCTCTTCTCTAGTATCGCGTTAACTCTTTCAGACTAAGAGAATCCTATTTTCTAGATTACGTTTTCTAATAGACTTCCCCAGTACCCTAGAACTGAGGTTAGTGACATTTCAGGGAGTGAATGGGAACATTGAAGAGCTTTGTTAGAAGTCTAAAAATCGATCAAGAAATCACTCACTTATGAGTTGTCAGGTTCAGAAGACATTTGAATTCAGCCCAAGCTTACTGGTGAGAAGCTAGTAGGTTGCTGTCTTTTGAGAAGGGTATGATTTTTTTTCCAGGACAACTTGATATGGTGTATTATATTACTTTACTAACAAAAGTAGCACTCCTCAGCTCATGTTCCTTTGAGTAACATTCTAAAAGTGAAGGTATGCTTTGTATCAGGCAATATTCTTATTAAAAAGAGTGATATAGGGGCCGGCCCCATGGCCATGTGGTTAAGTTCACATGCTCCGCTTCCGTGGCCTAGGGTTTCGCTGGTTCAGATCCTGGGCATGGACGTGGCACTGCTCATCAGGCCACACTGAGGCGGCATCATACATAGCACAACCAGAGGCACTCACAACTACAATATACAACTATGTACTGGGGGGCTTTGGTGAGGAAGAAGAAGAAGAAAAAAAGAAGATTGGCAACAGATGTTAGCTCAGGTGCCAATCTTTAAAAAATAAATAAATAAATAAATAAATAAAAAGAGTGATATGAATATTATATTCCAGAGTTTTAAGGTTGTTGGGGTTGGGACGGAGAATGGGCCCCAGATGTGGTGGTAGTTGCTGCTTACACAGTCCAGGCTGGGCTTGGTGATTCTCTGGAGGATTCTGTTTTACATATTTTCAGGCAACAGCAATTAAAATTTGAGGAGAAGGAGATAGAGGAGAAGAAGCTAGGAGACTATCAGTGGACAGGCCCAGCTACATAGCTTACCACACAAACTAATTAGAGTTGTGAAACCTAGCTGACCTCTCCAGCCCATGCTCTGTCTGAAAAACATTAAGATCTTCCCTCCACCCACCCTCAAGAAAATGATTTGTCACCTGGGGAAGCTTTCACCACCTATGAGAATCCCCTAAGTGAAGAAGAGAAAGTATTTTCTTTGAATCCTTCCAGACAAGAGGACTTTGTTGGGCTTGTTTTTCTATAGGTTACATTTAAAAAACAATGAGGGGAGCCGGCCGGGTGGCGCAGCAGTTAAGTGCGCACCTTCTGCTTCGGCGGCCTGGGGTTCGCTGGTTCGGATCCCGGGTACGGACATGGCACCACTTGGCAAACCATGCTGTGGGATGCGTCCCACATATAAAGTAGAAGAAGATGGGCACGGATGTTAGCTCAGGGCCAGTCTTCCTCAGCAAAAAGAGGAGGACTGGCAGTAGTTAACTCAGGCCTAATCTTCCTCAAAAAAAAAAAAAACCTATGAAAAATGATGGGGTTTTTTTGTTAGTATTTTAAATGTAAAATTATAATGTTGAATATAAAATATGTATTTTCAAAATCCCCTCCCACCAGAAAAATCAACACAAAAAACAGGTATTTCTCTACCAACTGACTTTAGAGTCAGAAATTTCCACATTAGTTCAATCTTTGGATTAAGACAACAAAGGGATTCCGTTAACGATGTAATTCAGCTACTGATACTTTTATGGACCTAGTGTATCAAATTGGTCCAAATCCCTGGTAGAGTTAGCATTTGATGAGGAAACCAAGATGCATCCCAGGTAGGGCTGCTTGCTGGGGGCAGCCTCGCACAAGGCACCACTAAACAGGATCCCAGGTAGCTGTGGAAAGAAGGTTGGCAAGCCCTGAAAAAGGGGTGGCTTGTGCCCTTTTTCCTTTACAGCTATGACATACGTGTGATGCCTGGAAGGCTTAACGGGGTTATATGTGGCAGGCTTTTCTGCTTGTCCCTGAGGCTCCAGAATATGTCATCAGAGGCGGAGTAATCGGAACTCGTTAATCATGATTTATGACTCGCTACAAATCTGGCTGGCTCTTTTTTTTGTGCTGTTGGCTGTGTTTTGCTAAGTCAGTTTTCTGGCAGGTGTGTAGCATGAGAGGCTGACTACCGTATTTGCCGGGACATTTACTGTCTTCTTTTTGACCACAGGGCTTACAAACCTCCTTTAGGCGAGAGAAAGGGCAAACATAGTGTGAATCATAAGGCAGAGAACTGACTGCAGGGCCTCCCCATGTTCTTGTGTGTCCTACTTTACGGAATAATACATTCTGAAAGTTTGAAGAAAACCACACTCTTGTAAATCAAATAATATTCTGCCATTGACTTTTCGCTTTTTTAAGATTTTTATTCCCACGGAACATAAATCTTGACTTCAAAACATCATAAAAATTCATATATTTAACAGGAAAATAAAACTTTATAATAAAATAATAGCATCAAATCGTTAATGTGATTTTAAATACAATTTCTGTACACAATGAAAAAGTGGCTATTGTCATTGAAGAATAGGAAAGAACACTAAGCGTTTTTTAAACATTCTCAAAGAACAATTGTTCTCAGAGTACAATTTCTTGTCTGTTTATTTAAATGATTAGTTTCCTTCCAGGAATTTTTAAACTAAAAGTAATAATGGGCAACAACAATAACAAAAACCCAAACCCAAACCAAACAACCGATAGCCTCCGACCTCCATTCACATTTGCTGCATGCAAAGCACTGTACTAAGTGATCTACATGGATTATCAAATTTTATCCTCACAACAACTTACTATTATTATTATCGCTGGTGAAGATGTCCTAGACATGCAGAGGTATGAATTTGAAGTGTCAATTAGTTGCTCTGTAGTATTTCTCAAAGTAGTATTTCTCAGATCACCTGTATCAGAACTACCTGACACCCTTGCTAAAAATTCATCTTAAGTGCCCTGAGCTCCCCACATGTAGAAATTCTAATTCAGAGTTTGAGGTAGTAATTTGGAATTTGCTTTTTAAGAAGCACTTCAGGTTAGTTTGGTATACAACAAAGTTTGAGAATCACTTGAGAATATTCATTTTTAATATACATTTTATACGTATTTTTAAAATAGAAAAGAATAAGAAAGTAAAAATGGCACATAATTCTACTCTTGTCATAAAAATTAAAATGTACAGGGGCTGGTGGCCTCATCGTTAACTTAGCACACTCCACTTTAGCAGGCCCGGTTCATGGGTTCAGATCCTAGGCACGGACCCACACCACTTGTCAGCCATGCTATGGTGGCACCCCACATATAAAATAGAGGAAGATTGGCACAGATGTTAGCTCAGGGCCAATCTTCCTCAAGCAAAAAAAGAGGAAGATTCGCAGCAGATGTTAGCTCAGGGATAATCTTCCTCAGGAAAAAAAAAAAATTAAAACGTACATTAAACAATTCAAGGAAAACAAAAAAGATAGAGATAAAACTTCTCTCCTTGCCACACTCCTCATCACCAACACACACACACACACACACACACCCACATCTACATACACATGTGAAAATTCCCTCTCCTGTAAATAACCACTATTAAGTTTCTGGTTATCCGCCATAAAAATGTTAGCATGTATACACATATACTTTGTATTATGCACAGAAAGTGAATCATACTATGTTTACTGTTCTCCATCTTTTTAACTTACAACTCAATCTCTCTACAGAGCATATAGAGCCCTACCTCATTCTTTTAACCTGCTGCATAGCTGCATAGTACTTCATTAAATATAGGCACTAAAGTTTAGTACATTTCTTATCTATCCAGTTTTTTACTATTATAAACAATATTGCCATGAATGTTATACATGTAATACATATATGTTGACTATGCTACCTCTTTCCGACTATAAATCAGGTATTAAAGTTACTCATGTAGAGACGTCTATGTTTTTGAGAGCCTTGAGATTCTTCTCATTTCTGCTGGACTGAAAGGAAAGATTCTTAGCAAGAATAGTTCACATTAAAGCCGTAGTTAGTGCTTTATTTGAGTTAAACTTAATTGTAGAAACACACACTCCAATCATTTGTTACCTTAACAGGACCACAAATGCAAAAAAAGGAATCTATTAAATTGGAATATGGCAAAATGGAAGACAACAGCAAACTTAGCAAAACCGTAAGAAGGTAGGATTAGAAAAGACCCAGAAAGTAAAATTTAACTGAGTAACAGAATTATTAGAAGGAAGATTATTCAGGCAGCAGTGATTATTTCAAAAATACATAGTAAGTTATTTCAGTGAAAGTTAAATGTATTCATTTGTTCATTCATTCATCTATTCAATAAACATTTAATGTCAGGCACTGTGCTGTGTTTGAGGATATATGGAGGGAAAGAGATAGTTCCTGCCCTCAATCAGCTTACTGTCTATGGAAATACAGAAACAAAAATAATCAGTTTCTTTAAAAAAAAACAAAGATGAAAAAAAGTGTTCCTTAGGAAGTCAGGGATGTTTTTGGAGAAGAGGTTTCCAGGTGGCACAGAGGAAGTAACACGTGCAGTCCTTGAGGGTTATAGGAGCAGAGCGGGTTAGAAATCAAAGTGTAGTTCATGTTGCTGGAGTGGAAAGCGCAAGGTAAGAACTGTGGGAACGAGAAATGAGACTAGATAGGAGATGATTCTAGATAAGGATGTGGGGCCAGATCATGAAAGATCTTATTTGCCATGCTAAGGAGCTGAATATTATTCTGTGTGCAATAGGGAGCAGTCAAGAATTTTGAATGAGAATATAACACAATAAGATTTACAGGTTTAAAAAAAAATCCTTGGGAAACTGGGTGGAGTTGAAGTAATTTAGCTCATAGATAATAAGAGCCTGATGCGCTGCAGCAGTTGCGTTGGTAGGCCTGGAGATGACAGGAGACTTCATAGGTGGAACCAATAAGTCTTAGCAATTGATTGGTTGGAGAGAGGAGGAGGAAGGAAGAATTTATGATGTTGCTAAAATTTCTGGCTTGGGCAAACGGGTGTCTTGGTGGTATCATTCTTTGAAACAGAAATTAATGAAAGGAGAACAGATCTTTCTAGAATCTCTTTTAGATCTTCTCAACCCTATCGGACCCAACACACTCTTCTTTAAAAAATTGGTAACATCTCCTGACTACTCCCAAAATTTATAGATAATATAAACTATTTATATATATATAATTTTAGAACTTTAACACAGTGGCCCAACAGTAAGATAAAATATAAATAAAAGGAAAGTAATTGAGGAAAAATATCTATATCAATATGTACATGTTCAGGCACGACTACATAAAAGCAGAATGAAGTAGTCAGATATTTGGAGCTATATGTGACGTCACTGTCAGGGACCCAGTCACCCCTGTGGAACAACATACCACTCTACTGCTGTGTCCCAAGGTTGGAAGAGAGCTCATCTTGGTTGCAGTATTGGAGAAGGCTTCATAACGCTGGTGACATTTCAGTTTGGCTTTTAAAGGAAGAACAGAATTTTGAAAGGTAGAACTAGAGGAGGAAGAAAAGATCGTTCCCAATATAGAGAACGGTACAAATAGGGCATAAGGAAGGAAAATGCAGGGTGATCTTTGGCTTTGACTATGGAGCTGGTGTATGAAGCTGGAGAAGTCCATCTGGCTAGTTCAGAGAGGGCCTTGAAATTCTACCAAAGAATTTAGACTTTAACCATCTCAGCTGAATTTTTAGCCTGCTTCGGGAAGTTATTTGCAGTAATCATCAGCATGAATAATTTTATTTTCACACAAATATTGAACAGATCATCTTTAGGCTAGCCCTGCCCAAATTATCTCCAATTCCAAAGTAATGAAGTACAGATGAATGAGATTTTATTGTCCAAATTGATAAAGCTGCATTAAAGAGAGTTTGAAGGTAATGAGTGGATATAAAAATTGATTTCATGTCTTTTCATATAATGTCAGGCTTGAAAGGATCAAATGAAGTATTTTGTGCTTTTTCTTCTGGATAACAATCTGAGAAGAGGACATTGATAATCTCTGCTGGCAGTGATGTCAGGAGAAGAGTAAAAAGCACGTAGATTGTAAGTGCCAGCCTGAGAGAAGAGAATGAATTCCATTAACAACTTCCCAAAGAAGATGCCATGTTCACATCCTATCATTTAAATCACAAAAGTTTTCTTTTTAAAATATAAAAGTGTATTACATAACCATATTTAAGTCCTGAGGTTTGTTAATTGTCCTTGCTAAAAGATAATGAGATAAGTTTCATTCAAGCAATATTCTTCTGAGAAAAATTAATCTCTCTTATTTTATTTTATTCCATTTTATTTTTTGCTTGAAATGTCATATAGATTTTCAAAGCCTTGTCTATCTCTCTTCAATTGTCCATTTGGCTAAGGAATTAGCCCCCATGAAGCAGGAATAGAACAGCTTAAACTACTTCCACATATTTTAAATCTCTTAAATAATTAAGATATAACTGATGGTGGCCAGGCTGCAGTCGAATTCCATTTCATCCTATCCCACTATAATGTAGTTTAAGTTTGTTTGGTGGTTGTTTTTTGCTTCTTTTTTGATCCTACAGGGAAAAGCTTTTGGTGATTGAACTGCTGTATCTAATAGTACCTATTCTAAGGCAATGACTTTGAGATATTTCATGTCATTTTTTTTCGTATGTTTGAAAAAAGAGAATATATAGAATTCCCATGCTAGCCTCACCACTGACAAAATTAAAAAGAATGAAAATGAGTAGGGCTTAAAACTTGCTCTCCTTGGTCCCAAAGTGACTTTTAATTTCAAGACACTCAGAGCAGAGGGCCCAAAACTAAGCTAAATCGGTTCCTTACATGGAAATCAACAGGTGAATAGAGTCAACGCTGAAGTATTGTAGCATCTTGTACTTCAGCTCAGGAACACCAGGTAGCTTCCATCTTCCAATGGCAAATCTAATTGGTGGCAGGAATTTAGAGCAGGGATCTGCAAAGTACAGCCAGTAAACTACAGACTACTGCCCATAGGCCAAATCCAGCCAGCCATCTGTTTTTGTAAATAATGTTTTGTTGGAATGCAGCCATGCTCATTCATTCCATATTGTCTATGGTTGTTTTCACCCTAGAATAGCAGAGCTGAGTAGTTGCAACAAAAACTGTGTGGTCCACAAAGCCTAAAATATTTATTGTCTGGTCTTTTACAGAAAATGTTTGCTGATCCCTGGAAGACTGCTGAGGCCTCAGCTAGTCTCAGAAGGAAAGAGTGCTATGATTGATTTTTCTTATGTCTGCTAGGTTCATGGAGGAGGAGTGCCGTATATTTGCCAGCCCTGCTCGCTCCCCTTCCCAGAAGTAAGAACAGCATGATGTGAAATACGAGATGTAAAAGAGTAGATTTAGCACCAAACCCAAAGCCTGATTACCTCTACCAGAAATGGGAGGACACTGAATAGTATGCCAAAAACGGTAGCAACAAGGCAGAACGTGATGTCAGGGAAAGGAGACGGCTTGTCACCAGGGATGATAGAAAACTTATGAAACCAAATTTACCTTTCAAAATGTAAGTGCCTTAAGTTTAGTTTTCTATGGATCAAATTATGCTCATTGGCAATATAGAAAATTTGGAGGTAAACTCTGAGCTTATTTAAGAGAAGGAAACAGGGCATAGTGGTAGGAAATAATTCACTTTTCCTTGAAAAAGCATGGCTCTTTCTTCTGCACCATCCTTCATATGCATACACATATACTCACAGCCTCAGTCCTCCCCATCTCACAAAGTTGGCTGACTGCCTATGAATAATGATAATAATAATAATAATAACATACTGAGATGTGGCAGCCAGAGCTGGAATATAAAGACAATCCTTATCTAGTGGCCAGTAGTATTTGTTTGAAGTGAGCTTAAATACAGTACTTGTAAGTGAACAAAGGGTATATATATATACATATATATATATATATATATTTTTCCCACTACTCCTTGGATCCTAAGGGTTTATTCCTATACCTCATAGAGTCAGAATAGAATCCAACGAAAGACAATCTAGAAGTGTCTGAAGATTTTTAGAATGTGCTGTTAGGGACGCTTGTCATTTGAAATTCCAAAACCTCAATTTAGGACAAGATACAAACAATCAATTGATTGGCAAATTCACAAAATAAGAGATGTTTGGTAGTCATCAGCATATCTTTAGGAAGAAAACAGCCAAGTAGGTATAATTTATTTCTTTGACACACCGACAAAGAAGCAGCAATAAATATAGTATATCCAGACTTCAGTAAGACTTTTGATACCATTTCACATGACATTGCTTTTCAACAAGCTGGTAATACATAGCTTGGATCACAGTGCTGTCAAGTGGTTGAAGAGTTGCGATCAAAGAGTAGCTATCAGTGACTCCTTGTCATCCCAAGGACATTTATCAAGTGGTGTCCATCCGTAAGGGCTGGCTGTGGGCCAGTTATCCACAGGGTGATGGAAGTGAGTGTAAGTTCAATAAATTTGCTGATAGCACCAATCTGGAGCAGCTTCTTACACCTGGCAAGACGGGAATGGCTTTCAATGACCTTGATTAAGTCGGGTTGGTAGAGCGGGACAATCTCAAAGCCAGGATGCCAGGCCAAGACACAGCGGGCAGATTTTCTATGCAGGAGGGCTTATGGCATGTTGCAGTAAAATTCGGCAGTGTTTTATTTCCAAAATTTTCTGAGGCACTATAATTAATTAACAACTCCCCATGACGCCACATGGTTTAGAGCTACTTTTATTACACTAGTTTCTTAGTTTGCAAAATGGAGACTCAAAGACTTGTATTGCAATATTCTTTTAAAATTTAAATAACCATTGGGAAGTTCCTGACAGATACTGGATGCTCCATGTTAGTTTTCTTCTTCCTCCCAGTTTTCCCACCCTTGTTATAGTGGGACCAGCACTGAGAGGGAATAGCCTTGATTATATTACAGAAATTTGAAAGGAAAAAAGGATCTCCCATGACACAAAAATATTGTCATTGAACCTTAAACTACCCTCTAGCATATCAAAATATTATCCCTTAATAATATTTTAACCATCAAGTAGAATACTTTTGCAAGAATGTTTCAAAATTTTCCTAGTGGTTTTAAGAGTTTTAAGAAATTTTACCTTTAGCAATTATGGGGAGCAGAGAATATTGCTTCCTTTACTTTGTGGATCTTACAAAAGATTAGCCCCGTGTGCATGGTGGGCACTCAAAGGATGCTTGTTTTATTTGCGTTTTACACGGTCAGAAGGAATGAGTTTTAAAAAAATCAATGCTTTATAATAACTCTAAAGCAGGTGTTCTTAACTCCTTTGGGATTAGACATTCCTTTGAAAACAACGAAGGAGTAACAAGAGCCAGTGAAACATCTAGAACACAGTTTTACTTATAAATTCTTATCTAAGCCTAGGTAGAGAAAGTCGAGATAAGTCTTATGTTGTATTTCCATTAGTAATGTAGCTGGACAGACTCTGGTACCTGGAGCAGTCGAGTGGCAGGTTAAGCAAGGAGAAGGCTGGTGGGTATCCTGGGTCAACCTCTTTCAAAAATAAACTCAAAGATGTCCTCAATTGTAAATGTTTTCTGCTTGTAAAGGATAAGATAGAAAGGTTCCTTCTCCCAATTCCTTAAATTCAACTGGGGGAAATAAAGAACCACTGTCAGAAAAGAAAGTTTCTGACATTTAACATTCCTTCCCCTATCCTTACTCTTGGCTTAATTGCTTTTATTTCATTGAAATAAATTGGCCAGTCAAAGGAGAGCTTCCCCAGATTCCCCCCACCAAATCGACCAACCTATTTACATTTATACTCAAAACTTCACCTTCTTTCCTATCTAATTCCAACTTTACGCACTGATTCTATTCCCTCTCATCCTGCCTAATCTGTTGCCCCCTCCCCTTTTGGATCATTCCCATCAGGTCACATGCATATCATTAAGTCTCTAACCCTAAAAATACAAAAAACCCAAAAAACACTTAGAAGAATCCTCCTTAGATTCCTCTTCTGCTAACGTTGCCACAACTCTATTCTTTGCTCCCTTTTACCTAAAACTTTGAAAAGAGTTGCCTATATCTTTGCCTACACTTCCTCTCTTAAAGTCACTGTTGAGTAGACTCTAATTAGGCTTTTGTTCCCTCTACTGCACTCAAACTCCTATTAGGTTTTAGGTAGGTTTTAGGTATTAGGTCCTAAAATCTCCACATTGATAAATCCAGTGATTAATTCCCAGTCTTCATTTTACTTGACCTATCTGTTGATCACTCCCCCCCTTATGTGAAACATTTTCTTCACTTGTCCTCCAAGCTCCAACTTTCTCTGTTTTTTTTTCTACCTCACTGACGTCTCTTCCTCAGTCTCTTTGGCTTGATGCAACTTCTCTTCTGACCTCTAAACGTTGGAGTGTCCCAAGACTTTGTCCTCAGACTTCTCTTCAATTTCTGTATTTACCCTCTGGGAGATTTTATCCAATCTCATGACTTTATAAACCACCTAAACACTGACAATTCCCAAAAACATGTCTTTAGCTGAGAACTTGCCCCTAATTCCATACTCATATATCTAACTGCCTTCTAGACATTTCTGCTTAGATGTCTAATTGGCATTTCAAATGCAACACCTCCCAAACCAGATCCTTGATCCACTCCCCTCTCCCACCAATTGCTCCTCTCCCAGACTTTTCCACCTCGATAAAGTCAATTCCATTCTTGTAGTTGCTCATGTCAAAAAACATGGAGTCATTCTTGACTCCTTTTTGTCAGTTTTCTCAGCTCTACCTTTGAAATATATCCAACTCTACTGTTCCCACTATCATCATTTCCTGGTAGAATTATTGCAGTAGTCTCCAACTGGTCTCCCTCTTCCACCCCTTTCTCTCTCTAACTCTTGCACGTTTTCTACATACACACATACTCTAGTCTCCAGAGTAGCCTAAGGGAGTCTACTAAAGCTTGGGTTCAGTTATGTAAAGCTTCTACTCAAAACACTCCATTTGGTTTCCATCTCATTCTGAATAAAGTCTTCACTCCTTTCCGTGACCCACAAGGCTCTACACAGTCAATTCCTCGGAACTTTTCTGGCTTCAGCTCCTACCACTCTCCCTTGCTCACTCCTTTCTAGACACACTGCCCTTCTTGTGTTTCTCAGATACCCTGAATACATTTCTGCTCCACAGCCCTTGCCCTTGCTGCTCTCAGTGCCTAGAACACTTCCCACTCATAAATCTGCATCACTCTCTCTTTCACTTCTTTAGGTTTCTACTGAAATGTCACTTACTCCAAATACCCTATATAAAATTGCATACACTCACCTTATCCCATCACTCTCCATCCTAAAGCAGGGTAACTGCTGTAGTTTAATTCTTCCCACTTATCGCTTTCTGACTAATATAAATATGCTGTCATATCTTTCCTTCCATTAGGATATAGATTCCATGAATGCAGGAATTTTTGTCTCTTTTATTCATTGCTTTATCCTCAGCACTTAGAACAGTGCTTTGCACAGAATAGGTACCCCCAAAATATTTGCTACATAAGCACTGTCTATTGCAATTGCTCAGGAGAGCAACCTTTGCTTCATGAGATTGAGCTGAAACTAACATTACTTGGAATTCTTTAAAAATCAATCTACAACACTTACAATTTTCTCTAGAATAATCCTATAAAATAAGTATGAATTCTTATTTTTTTCTTTTTTTGAGGAAGATCATCCCTGAGCTAACATCTTCCAATCCTCCTCTTTTTGCTGAGGAAGACTGGCCCTGAACTAACAGCTGTGCCCATCTTCCTCAATTTTATATGTCGGATTCCTATCACCACATGGCTCGATGAGTGGTGCCATGTCTGCACCTGGAATCCAAACCGGCGAAGCCGGGCTACCGAAGAGGAACATGCAAACTTAAGCGCTGCGCCACCGGGCCGGCCCCAGTGTGAATTCTTATCAAGACTTTTTGTTGTGGATGTTATTTCTACTAAAACACAAAAATGGCTTTGGTAATATATTAGTTAGGGTTAGGGTTCTTCAAAGAAACTGAACCAACAGGATGTATATATATATAGAGAGAGAGTGACTTATTTTAAAGAATTGGATCATGTGATTGTGGAGGCTTGGCAAGTCCAAAATCTGATGGGGGAGGTTGGCAGTCTGGTGACCCAGGGAAGAATTTAGTTGAAGTCCCAAGGCAGTCTGCTGGCAGAATTCCTTCTTGTTCAAAGGATGTCAGTGTCTGTTCTATTAAGGCCTTCAACTGATTGGATGAGGCCCTCCCACATTATGGAGAGTAATCTATTTTACTCAAAATATGCCAGTTTAAATGTTAATCTCATCCAAAAAACACCTTCAGAGAAACATCCAGAATAACGTTTGACCAAATATCTAGGCACTGTGGCCCAGGTAAGTTGATGCATAAAATTAGCCACCATAGGTAGGTTATTCCAAATGGACGTATTTTGGATTTGCCTGCTTTGTGTCTGCTTCACTTACCCATGAGCTCTCTGGGCACACTGGTTTTCAGGAGAGTAGGTGATTGATAAATGTGAGGTGACTTTCATACAATGAGGCCAAAGGAATATGATGAATGACAATCAAAAATTTACTTTCACCATTAAAGGGTCTCCATCATGTTGGGAAAACTCTTCAGCTAAATTGTCCGATCAGTTGCTGTAGTAAACAAGGTCATACTTGATTATTTATACCTTTTAAACAAACTAAGAGGTGAGTATGGAAAGTCTTCCAATATCAACACTTCCGCTCAAGGCAGCCCAACAGAATCCAGGATCTTTGATTGATGATGGCCTAGAACATCAATCTTATATACAGCTTTTCTGGACTGGGAGGAAAGTGTGAAGCCATAAGCATCGGGAGAAAGTCTTAAGCCCCACAAAATGTCCACAAAAGAGGCTTGTGGTCATTATAAACTGTAAAAGTTTAGTAACTGTTGGAATCTGTACAAACTACTTGGGTTTGGAGATCATTGTAAATACGTAGACTCCCAAATAAGAGGGTGTGTGTGCATGTGTGTGTGTGTGTGTGTGTGTGTGTATGTATATGTATGTATGGTGGGCACGTGCCTTTCTATTTTATTGGAAACAGTGCTCTTGAATAGTGAGCACTGGTGCCACGTGTTATTTTGTAGTTAACCCCTAAAAGGTGAGATGTCACAGGATAAGGCAATGGTTTGCAGTCATTTAATGTGCCAGCATAGATTTGAAAGTCAATAAACGCTTGACAGTAAACGACTAACTGAATAAATCATTTTAAAGTCTGCCCGTGGGTGAATCTAATCCCAAGAACTGCATTTCCCAGCAGTTGATACAGTGTTTTGAATGGCTGTCTTTTATCAAGGAAACAATTTGAGTAACCTTTTAATAGACTTGAAGCTCTTCATCTGTTTTTTGTATAGATTCAGCAAGAACTATCCAAATACGGGGTCAAGAAAATGTTAGTAGTAAGAATACAGCTATCCTAATAGATTGACACTAGTAACTCTAATTTCATATTTCTAGTTTTTCACTTGGATCTGGGATAAATTGTAATGCAGATATCAGCTGAGGTCATCCTGCCCTTTCGGATTTAAATAAAATTGGCTCAAGTTTCTTTGTTCTCTGTCCTGTGGGAAGTCTAACGCTCTCCCTATTGTCACAAAGGTCTTAGAGCTCAGGTTTCTATGGACATATTTGCTCCGAGTTCCCACTTCTTCTGGCCTCAGTGTCACTTTTGCCTGACCCCCACGCCACCCCCACTCCTCTTTTCTCTGCCATGTACTGACCCAGATGTGGCCTACAGCCCCACTTCCTTCTTGAGAAAAATCACACAGATGAAGCACGTGGGTGTGTCGTAGGCTTTATCAAAGAATTGGAGAAACAGAGTGGTTAAGTTACAGCAGGGCAAACAACCTAAAATATATTCAGCTCTAGCCACCCAGGGTGGCTTTTTCCTCTTGTATCTCCCACACACACCTTTGTTCCTTCCCTTCTCCGCATTCCCTCACCGCTCAATTTCTGTTATTTCTTATTCAGAGCAGTTCAGTCTTCTTATAGATCACACCCTCAGGGCCTCATCTTCCCTCTGAAAGTGTCTTTCAGAGTATAGCCTTAAACCGACAACAGCACCACTGCCTAAAGAGCCATGCCAGCCGTTAAAATAGTTTTTTCATCCGTATCTGAAAAGGTGACATGGGAAGTTCCAATTCTAAATCTCTCTCTCTCTCAATTTGGATCTTCGTGAACTGAAGGACTTCCTATAGTTTTTTGCACTTTCATCCTTTTCCTAACTCCATGGTAAGCATGACCTTTTAAAAGTTGAATGTCCTCTTAAAAATTCTACATTTATATGCTTATACCAGTAAGTAGATCATGGTGTAAACTCTTTGTAAGATGAGAAGCAGTTAGTGCATCTGAGCTGATTTATAGACAGAGTTTTATTTCCTAAATATTACCTATCCTACCATAACAGTTCTCTGCTTACATTATTTAAATCATTCTATGTCCAGAAAACTAGAAAGCAGAATCTCAGTGTCATACTGGAAAATTCCAGAAACATCAAATTCTAAAGTAAAGATGCTTGAATTTGAACATCCCTTGGTACGTGATGGCTGTTTGGAGCCCTTCAGCAGCATCACTAACAATTAGTTATTGGTAAATTCAAAGACCTTAGTTGCTAATAGTTCCTCAAAATAACTCTTTTTCACTGGAGCATAAAGTACATTTTAAGAAATGACTTGGTGGAACATTTGGATCCAGATGGAACTTTTAGTTCCTCAGAGAATTCATTTCCTTTATTTTGGCAAAAATACATTTATGTGTTCTCTGTGTGCCAAACTCTGTGTTAAGTTAAGCTGTACATAAATTAAATAATTTAGTTGTCACCACCGCCCCATGAGGTAGCTATTTTTATCTCCATTTCACATATGAGAAAATTGAGATTTGAGAAGGTGCAGTACCTTGTCCAAGATCACAAGATACTAGGACAGGGACTGGCAAGAGACAACTGGCACACAGAAACGAGATAACTGAGGAGAGTTTAATGAAGGAAGTGTTTGTCAAGGTGTGGGCAGGTACAAGCAGGATCAGCAAGGGATGGTGAAGCACACAAGAGCTAGCAACAGTGGAAGCCTTTACAACCCCTAGGCCTCCAGGGCCCAGGGGAGGAAGCACTCATTGGAACCTGGAGAGACCCGTAGCCATGAGGGAGGAGACACTCAATAGAAGCTATAATCTCAGGTAGAGGAAAGCAGATACTGCCAAACTCTGGCCCAAAGGGGTGGGAAAGGACAGAATAAATTTCTCGACTCTCATCACACCCTCTGATCTGCTAGTGCCTTCTATTGGCCAAACTCAATCTTAAGGCAGAAGGCAAAGGCCCCTGTGTGATACAGTCCATAAAGGTGAGCCTCCTTTAAGAGTAGAAACTTAATGAATGTAAACCTCTCTTCCTCTCATATTGTGCATCATGACCTCCCCAACACATGATCTAAAAATCCCCAAGTAATGTTGAAAAAAGGGCCACAGCCTTGTCATCAAACCAACAGGGCTTTCATCAGGCTGTGCATGATTTGGAATGTAAATCTCTAAAGAGTAACAGCTGATGAAAGTAGACTTCAGTAATCCTATAAACTCTTAATTTTCTGTGTTTTGATAAAACAGGAGCACTAGCAGGTCATACTATGATAGTATGGACTGAATGTTTGTGTCCCTCAAAATTCATATGTTGAGGGGCCAGCCCCATGGTCGAGCAGTTAAAGTTCCACGCACTCTGCTTTGGCAGGCCGGGTTCACGGGTTCAGATCCTGGGTGCAGACCTACTCCACTCATCAGCCATGCTGTGGAGGCATCCCACATACAAAGTAGAGGAAGATTGGCACGGATGTTAGCTCAGGGCAAATCGTCCTCATAGACACAAAAAAGTCATATGTTGAAATCCTAACCACCAATGTGATGGTGTTAAGAGGTGGGGCCTTTGGGAGGCAGTTAGGTCACGAGGGTGGAGGCTTCATGAATGGAAAGACATGAGAGAGCTTGCTTCCTCTCTCTCTGCCCTCCACCATGTGTAGATACAAGAAATCAGTAGTCTAGAACTTGGGAGAGGGTCCTCACTAGAATGTGACCAGGCCAGCACCATTATCTCAGACTTCCAGCCTCCAGAACTATGAGAAATAGATTTCTGTTGTTTATAACCTGCCCAGTCTATGGTACTTTGTTATAGCTGCCTGAACTAAGACATACAGTACATACCATGAGCCTGGCATACTTTTGTATAGAGGCCTGTGGTATGCAGAGTAATGACCTAAAGGGGCCCACATCCTAATCCCCAGAACCTGTGAATATATCTTACATAGCAATAGGGACTTTGCAGATATGGTTAAAGTTAAGGACCTTGAGGTGGAGAGTAATCCGGATTATCCAGGTGTATCCAGTCTACTCACATGAGTCTTTAGAGCAGAGAACCAGTCTCAGCTGCAGAAAAGCAGAGACACAGCAGCATTGAGAGGGACTTGAACTCCTCTTGCTGGTTTTGAAGATGGAGGAATGAGGTCAAAAGCTGAGGAATGTGGGAAGCCTCTGGAAGAGGGAAAAGGTAAGGAAACAGATTCTGCCCTGGAGCCTCCAGAAAGCCCTGCCAACACCTTGATTTTAGCCCAGTGACACCTGTATCGGATTTCTGCCCTACAGAACTGTAAGATAATAAATTTCTCTTTTTTTAAGCTGCTGAAGTTGTTTGTTAGGGCAGCAATAGAAAACTAATACAAGGCCCTTCTTTTTGTTTCAGGGTCAAAAGAAAGCCTCTCAATATATAAGTTTCTGGATGTATGATGACAGACACCAAAGGTTCAACGGGCCCCAAACATCAATCTTTAAGCACTGGATCTATTTAAGGTTTAGGTAGAAGCTATGTGGTTGCATACCAGTGTTACTTGAGAGTGGATTGATGCTTCACACAGTTGTTTTTTAAATATCTCTGCCTCATCACTGAAAAAGTTTTGTTTTGGGTAGCAGTGAAACAGGGGAGAACAGGCTTTGAAAAATGGTCCCACAGCTAGTAGCCTAACTCCTGGATGTGTAAGTAGAAGAATAAAACTCTTTAAAAAACCACCAAGTCAACCTTCAGTATACAGTACCCCATTCTGCACCGTCATTCTCTGCAGGATTCCCGATCACTCTGTATTCACCATGGAGGTAATCAAACACTGCTCCTCAAACACCAGATGACTCTAATCGCTGTCTGTAGCCACACATGAAGTAGAAATGGAGGTGTTTAAGCTTAAGCCACCTGTGCCCGAGGGGTTACCATAATAAGGATAAGAGCGGTTTAGGGAAGACCCAGTTATCCAGGTACTAACCCTAATTCTCCTCTCCTTTATGCACATGTGAATGGAGCCCTCGGGCCTCAGTGCACTGAGAGGTAACAGCCGCAAGGACATTCTGGTGCTTTGGCAACTGCAGAACCTTCAAAGCACAATTCACTCCACAGATGGAAACTCATTTCCAGATCCTTTCCTTTGGCAAGTGGCACCACCTGAGGAGGATGAGAATCTGCCTTTATATTAAGCTTCCTTTGTTATTTTTGCTTCAGACACGATTTCTGAGTTTGAAGTTCCAGGAGTTTAGATGAAAAGAATTTTGGAGTTAGTTAAGTGGGGGGGCTGGTCACCACGTGAGAATGCCTGTTTCCAGTCTCACAGAGTGCCCACATGCTGAGTGGCTGAACAGGCAAAGGCCACGGAAAGAAAACAAGAGAATCAGCTGCGTCGGGATGGGGGCTTGGAGTCCCACTGATGTTGACACCTATTTGGTTTTTATTTGTAATCGGTTTCCCAAGGGAGAAAGGGGAAATGTGTCACCCCTACCCCAAAGTTGTAGCACACCCAGCAGGGCAAAGTGCAGGAGCATCCTGCAGAGAAACAGAACAGTGAAACATATAGATTGTTGCTGGTTTCCTCTGCAAAGGATATTGTGTTTAAATCTCATTTCTTCATCCTTTCAAAAACCTTTGGTAATGAGCATCCTTTTTGCAACTATGGCAGGCAAACTGGAGACCAGTTCCGGTATGCTAATGCTTATACCAGGTATTTTTGTTACATCTCCCAAGAATAGCTTTTGTTAACATTTCTCAAAAAGTTTCTCTACACAGGTCCACACCTGTTGATGATTTTCTCACACTTTTTTGGTAAATATTGGAAATGAGCTTGTGCTTCTGCATGTTTGCATAGATGGAGTAGAAATAACATGTCACGTCTCTGGTCTTTAAAATAATTTTTGCATTTGTGGACAGATCAAGTGTACTTAAAAAAATTCTGAAATAGTTATAGAAGACTCACAGGAAGTAGTAAAAATACTACCACTATACAGAGTATTTGTATACCCTTCTCCCAGCTTCTCCCAATGGTGCAGTATATAGCTGCAGTATATTGTCAAAGCTAGGAAATTGACATTAGTGGAACTCTCTCAACTAGACTATAGATGATAAATATATATCCTGGTCTCTGTCCCCAGTTTCTAACACATAGCTTCTAAAACACTTGTAATCTTCTGAGTAAAAGAGGTGCTAGGAGCATCTTTCATTCTAATATTTGGTCTTTGACTCTGGTTCCTAGCACAGAGCTTATCTTTCATTTTAATGAAGTGATTTTTGGTGGGTTCCTGGTTGAGGGCTGGTCACCAGAAAGACAAAACCATGATTAGAAGCTTGGAACTTTAATCACCAATCCCCATCCTCTGGATTGGGGAAAGGAGCTAGAGATTTAGTTAATAATTAATTGTAACTACATGGTGAAGCCCACATAAAAATCCATGGACTACAGGGTTTGGAGATTCTAGGTTGTTGAACACATCCGCTTGCTGGGAGGGCAGCACATCCCGGCTCCATGGGCACAGCAGCTTGTGCACTTGGGACCCTCCTAGATCTCACGCTTTGTACATCTTCATCTGGTTGTTCATCTGTATCCTTTATAATAAACCAGTAAACATACGTGTTTCCCTGAGTTCTGTGAGCCATTGTACCAAATTATTGAACCTGGGGAGGGGTCGTGGGAACCACCAGTTTGTAGCCAAGTTGAACAGAAGTGTGGGCAACCTGAGGACTGCCTGTTTGCCATTGGCATCCAAAGTAGGGCAGTCTTATGGAACTGAGACCTTAACCTGTGGGGTCTGTGCTAAGTACAGGTAGCTGGCATCATAACTGAATTGTAGGACACCCAGTTGGTGTGCAGAGAGTTGGAAAATTGGCTGGTGTGGGGAAAATCCCCACACATTTTCTGTCAGAGTGTTGGTGAGACTGCAGGAAAGGAAAGGAATTTCCCTTTACTTTCTTTTAACCTGCATTCTTTTCTGACTGTGTGTATAGTTCTAGGTAGTTTTATCCCATGTATAGATTCCTGTAATCATTACCAAAATCAAGATACAGAAATTTTCATCATCACAGAAGAACTCTCTTGCTATCTCTGTATATTTGGACCCAATCCCAACCCCACCTCTGTCCCTGTCTCCGTTACCTGACAAGAACACTAATCTGTTCTCCATCTTTATCTCTTTTTGAGAATGTTATATAAATGGATTCACACAGAATGTAACCTTTTAAGATTGGCTTTTTTTCACTCAGCAAAATGACCATGAGGTCCAGCCAGGTTTTTGCATGTATCAGTAGCTCATTCCTTTTTATTGCTGAGTAGAATCCCATTGTATGGATGTACTATAGCTTGTCTCACTGTCCACCTGCTAAAGACCATCTCAGTTGTTCTCAGTCTGGAACGATTAAGAGAAGAGCTGCTATGAATAATTGTGTACAGGTTTTTGCATGAACTTAAGTTTTCATTACTCTGGGATAAATCCCAAGAGTGCTATGGCTATCAAATGTTCTTTTTGATTCAATCTAACGTTTAATATTTCAAAACTCCAAAGCTTAAAAAAGACTTCAGTTTCTGCGAAAGGAATAATTTTTTTTTCAAAGAAAGAAAACTTTAGGGCCAGCCCCGATGACCTAGTGGTTAAGTTCAGTTCATTCTGCTTGGTGGCAGGGTTCAGTCCCTGGGCACAGATCTACACCACTCATCTGTCAGTGGCCAGGCTATGGTGGCAGCTCACATTCAAAAAGAGGAAGATTAGTAGCAGATGTTAGCTCAGGGTGAATCTTCCTCAGCAAAAAAAAGACAGAAAGAAAGAAAGAAAACTTTATTTTTTTCCAGCTTTATTGAGGTATACTTCACAAATAAAATTGTAACGTGATAACGTGATATATGTATACAGTACATTGTGAAAGGATTCCCCCACTGAGTTAATTAGCGCATCTATCAACTCATACGTTCACTTTTTATTTTTTGGCTAGAACATTTAAGTTCTACTTTCTTAGCAAATTTCAACTATATAATATAGTCGTGCCCAAATGTACAAGGAAATGTACAACTTCTTACAAAGGTGACTCATTAGCCTAGTGTTTTGGAGCCCCAACTCTGGACTCAGACTTTATGCATTCAAACCCGATTTCTCTTATATATTAGCTATGTGACCTTGGGCAAGACATTTAGTCTCCCTAACTACCGGTGCCATCTGTTAGAACAGAGATAAGAACAATAATACCTATATCAAAGGAGGGTAGAAAATACCATGATGAACGCAGGTGCTTAGTGCAGCATTTGACCTGGACTAACTGTTTAATACGTGGTATCTATTAAATGTGCAGATGGACCCAGTATAATTTTTTACCCCTCAAATACTTTTATTGCTACTAGATCTTTACTGATTATCTCCTGATCAATATTTAGGTCTCTTCTTAAAGTGTCAGTTCCGTACAGAGAACTGCCACGTATCGCTATCTGAAATTATGCTGTTTGTTCACTTGGTTATTGTCTGTCTTTCTCACTGACTGTTGACTCCACGAGGCAGGGCTATGTCTCATTCTTCCCTATTGCCTAGTGCCCAAGTCCTGAGTGCTGGTTTATTTAAGTGATTGTGTTTTCAAAGTTTCTAAATAAGATACTTGTTCATGTAGATGTTATCTAAACTACATACAACCAAATTAATTAAAAAGCAACCATGTTGACTTATTTTTCATACATCAAAGTAGTGATATAGGAAGTTAGAGTTAAATTGAACAATCTAAGGTAGTAAATTATTAGTGACTTTAGGAAAAGCTAAGAGCCAGTACCCAAGTAAATCTTTCCCCTGACGACTTGTTAATTCTGAAAATTATATACAGCATTGAAAAATTGAATGGAGTTACCAAAATTTCCTGAAACTACTTGCCATTATGCCTGTGGAATAATGAGTAGAATTGGGCTTTAGGTGTTTTAATGCACATTCCTTCTGAAAGGAGTTCAGCACCATGTGGAAACTTTTATGTTCTAAACCAGTGCTATCCAATAAAACTTTCTGCAAGGACGGAAATATTCTGTATCTGCACTGTCTAATATATTATCCACCAAGCATATGTGGCTATTGGTCACTTGGAATATGGCTAGTATTTCTGAGAAACTGAAATCTTAGTATTTAATTTTAGGAGCCACCTGTGCCTGGTGGCTACCATATTGGATAGTGATGTTTTAGACACTGTTTTTCAGCAGATGACCAAAATGTATGGTAACAGATTCTTAGAGCTTTAAATTTTGAAAATGGATTTCTCCACCATCCGTTATTTCCTAGGACTCCAACTTCCCCCTTTCATTTTTATCCCACAGTCAGTGAACTGCTTATCTCCTGGCTCCAAACCTTCACTGCTCCAAGAGTGATGCAAAGAAGTATCATAACAGAGGCAGTAAGAACATTAATACATTGGAGAAATAGTCTCTGCCCTGGAAATTAATTCTGAGAAATGCAAGAGAAGACAAAAAGGGCAGGACTAAAAGGCAAGAGATTTCCTTGATGTGTTCCCCTGTGATTTAAGACCAGCGTTTTATTTATTAATTCAGCAAGTAAATTGAGTAAGTGCTAGATGCTAGAGGCAAAAGGATGGGAAAGATAGAGATGGGTAAATTAACAATCACAGTATGGGGTGATATACACGGTAAGTGCAGCATCCTATAGGGATGCACAGGAGGGCAACTACCTCAGTCTTACGGGGCAGGGGAGTGGTGGGTAGCAGGAAAAGAATAAGTAATATCTGAGCTGAAACCTTGAAGCATGATGTGAGCCTGGGGGACAGAACTTGGTGTCTTCAGTGAACTGCAAATAGTGTGAGTGAAGGTTAATGCAGAAGAGGGGAGAGGAGGAGCAGCAAGGTTGGAGGCAGAAACACTGGCCAGATTGTGGAAGGCCAGGAAAGCAAATTGAGCAGTTTAGACTTATTCTGAGGGCAGTGGATCAGAATATAGGACATTTCAACTCACAAATACCCAGAAATGTGTAAAGATGAAAGTAAATATTAAAGGAAATATTCAAAGAGGATTTTTTTTTCTTCACTGAAACACAATAAGTAGAAATTTAATCTACCCTAAGGAGTTATTTTTAAATGATTATTAAATGAGAGGGAAAAAATATAGCAATCTGTCCTAAAACTTGTGAGATCATCATGAAACTGGTACTCTCAAACCTAGCTGGTGAGAATGTCAACTAGAACAGCCTCTTTGGGAAACAATTTGGAAATTTATATCATCTACATATAAAGATGCCCAGATTCATTGATCCATTTCTGGATCTTATATTTTAAGGAAATAATCCAAAACATGAAAAAGGCTATCTGCCTGAAATTGTCTATTACAGCATTAATGTATCTGCATTATATTATAGATGAAATATGAAATAGTTATGAAAGAGTTAAATTGAAGGGTATTAAGGTTGCTACAACATGAAAGCATACTTATTATATTGGAATGTTTACAGCTATGTGAAAAATAAGCTATCAATCATGGGGAAACATCAGACTCAAATTGAGGGACATTTTACAAGATAGCTGGCTTTAATCTTCAAAAATATCAATGCCATGAAAGTTAAAGAAAGGCAAAGGGACAGTTTCACACTGAAGGAGACTAAATAGCTGTCACCATTAAATGCAATACATGATCCTGGACTGGAAACAAAGTTGCTATAAGGGACAATATTGAGACAATTGGGGGAACTAGAATATAGAATATAGATTGGATAATGGATTTGTATCTGTGTTAATCTTAAATTTGATAATTATGCTGTGGTTATACAAGAGAATATCCCAGTTATTAGGAAATGCTCACTAAAGTATTTAATGATAAAGGACATGATGAATGAAACCCACTCATAAAAAAGAGAGAGGGAGAGAATGAGTTATAAAGCAAATATATAGCAAAATATTAACAATTGGTCGATCTGGTAAGGAGTATACCAGAGTTCTTTGTACTCACCTTGCAACTTTTCAGTAAGTTTGAGGTTATATTTAAAAGTTGCGTGCATGCACAAACACACACAACACTGGAATGAAATATATCGACATCGTAACAGTGATGGTGTTAAAGTGCTGGGATTACGGGCAATTTTTCTCCTTTCTCTCGGCCAAATTTTCTGAAGGTAGTTATATTTATTCCTTTATTTCATTTTGACATTTTAATTTCTTTTCAGTGTACACGTTTTACATGAAAATGTAATCTAAATCAATCTACTTTCTAGTGATTACTCAGGCTCTACCTCATCTTTATAGTAGAATTACGTGATATAAATCGACATCATAATCATCCAATCTTAGTTTTTGTTGAAATAATCAAGTAAGGAGGTCAGCTAAAAATTTACTACCTAGTGGCATGATGTGGATATATCAACTGAGGACAAAATGACCAAATTATAAATTGGCCATATAGGTATGAAGCAGGTAAAGTTTTCCCAACTTACTCAACTGAACAGCTGTTTACCTTTAGAAAACCTATTTTGAGGTTTTAAAAAACTCCTACTTGCAATGTGAGTACTAAAAGCAACTGAAAATTATTACAGATAATAACCCAAATGGTTAAATATGACACTTCTAAGGGCTTCCACTTGAAAAGTTAGAGATAGGTGTGTGTGATAAATCTAAGACGCATCTCAATTTAGTGTTAATTACTTAATTTTTGAAAATTAGGCACAATGCTTTTTACATTTGCCCTAAGATCAAGTTCACAATGAGATCTGTTTTAAAAAACATGTTCGCTTCTAAAAATGGTGGTGCTGGAATAATTTTCAGCTAAAGTAATATATTCCCTTCACAGCTTTTGCTATATATGTGCACTACCTGTGCTATTAGCTCTCTAAATCAACTCACATTTTCTTAAGTGTAATTTATGAAGAAACTCTGAATCACTACTGCAAACTGGAAAACGTTATTGCTTGTCATGAATAAAAGATAACACATAAATAAATACAGACACAAACTGTATTCTTAAATTCCAGCTGGTTACCATTATTCCCTAAATTTTGTTAAAATGAGATATCACTACCAGAAAGATGTTAAAGACTAGCTAACACCAACCTGAGACTTTACCTTGGTACAGTCAGAAGGTAAAATTTAAAAAGAATTTTAAATATTTTAAAAAATTAAAAATTAAAGAATAGAAAAATCATTCTCTTCTTGTGATTCAACATATACGTAGTGCAGTTTCCGTGGTACCACTTAAAACCATCAGGGGCATCAAACGTAGCTGTGAGCCACAACTTCCCTTTCTTCCCACACAATTAGTACTACATATCTTCCTCCATTAAGATCCATGTGGAATATATGTCTTAACAAAAGATTTAGCCAAGGGATAGGAATGAAAACAAAATGCCTTACTCTACTAAATGCTAACCTAGGTAACATCTTTGGGATCATCTCAGCTGACCTGTTTTGCAATATTTCTGCAAACTGTATTGATAGTGTGTGTTCCTTGACCCATTGGCCTATAAATTTGCATAGCATCTCCCTTCTGCTCTTCAAAGCTAAGTTCATTATCCTCTGCAATACTTCTTTGGCTCAACAAGGGCTGTAGGCGCCCCAGCCTGGAATGTCACCACGGAAGTGGCCAGCAAAGCCTGAGATGAGCACCAGGCAATGCACCAAGGATAACATCCCAGCAGGAGCACCCACTGACATCGAAGGTGGGAACAGGCTCAGCCCAGGTGGTCCCTCCCTACCACTGGCCAATGTTTCAAGCCAGCAACCACACACTTGCAACGTGAGAAAGATGGAAATCATAAAAAAGCAATATGACAAGTGCAAAGACCTTATATAAGGTTTCAGCAGAGGATTTTTCTGAGAACTGGAGGTCACATAGCCATTATCCTACAGAAAAGGCTTAGCTGCCTCACCTGACTCCTGGAAAGCTGTACAGCGGCTCCCCAAGGGGCCTTAACCAGGGCCGCAGGTAGCCATCACCCGGGGGTATTTAAAATACCCACAGCCAGCCTCATTCCCAGAGACCATATTTGAATTGGTGTGGGGTAGCTGCAAAAGTACTTTTAAATAGCTCCCCAAGTGGTTATGAGGTGCAGTCAGGGTTGAGAGGCAAGGAGGCATTGTACTTAGCAGACAGTGTCCACCAAGGGAGCTTTAACAGCAGTCAAGGGGCCCCAGCCTGGATGGGGGTAAGGAAGGTGAAGCAGGCCAAGCCCCTCCAGGGTTAGATGCCAGGACAGTGCTGGTGGCTTGATTAGGCCAGCTGTGTGGTCAGTATGCTGGGAAACAGGCAGCCTATATGCTGGGCCAGAAGTGACCCATGAATAATTTATAAAATAATAGTTTAAAGAAAGTAACTATAAAAGAAACTTCCATGTATGTTAGCTTAACAGACCAAGGATCTATTTATCTAACCTCAAGCAACTCAGTCTCTCCAGTTCACATCGCATTGCTGGAGAAGAGGAGGCAGTTTACCCAGTGAGTTCCTTTGCCTCTGCATTTCTCTATTTGCCTGTTGTTCCTAAGCTGAGGTTACATATGTACATTTAAAGGTGGGACGAGATCCATGTGTGTCTAGCAGCAGACATTTCTCCAAGTGTGTTCTGTATAATTTCTTGTTTTCCAATGATTAGCTACATAAAGTTTAAAGCTATGCTACTAAAACAATATTTATGAATAGACCAGGAAAGATAGAATATTGAATTTAAGCTGATTTCAAAACACCAGTTTAATAGGAAAAATCAGATCAGTTATTCAGAATCACAGATAAAAATAAATATCTTTATAAGAGTTAAATTACTTGACAGGAAAAGTCACCCCGTCTTCCTTTGTTAGAGCAAGCAGAGGTATCGTGGTGTCATTTGTAATTCTGGCAGAATCAGCACATCCTCTCTTCCCATGGGTTAGAGCTCCGTGTGCTGATTCTGAGCGACAGGAACAAATGTCGTTTCAACCACCGTCTCAGCACGAGGAGGACTCCTGGGTGTAATGCTGGTCTTCTCCCTTGCTGGGGTATTACAAAGCTTAATTAATGTTTGCAAAACACTTGGAGGACCTTATATAGAAATTGCTATGTAGTTGGAAAAGATTACTGGGAGGAGAAATGCTAGTAAAATTTACTGGGAGAGGAGGAGTGTTTAATGGGTAAATCTTATGCTTTACTTTGAAAATTACATCAGACAGAAGCGAATTGACTTTATAAGCACCCAAGAATAAAGGGAGATATCTTAAGAATAATGGTCTATATATCTAAGGTACTATTAAATTTCATGGCCCAATTTAATTTTGTTTGAATTCAGAATATTCATACAAACCTAACCACCTACATTAAAACCATTTGTTACAGAGATTAAGATTTGCTGTCTATATGATATCTGTCTCCTAAAAAAGCCTTAGTGTATAGGGATCCTTAAGTTTTCTATGAAGTTCAACCAGAAAACACACCCCAGCCACCAAGATGGTAAATGGATTTACTTTGAGGTTTTTCCATCTCCACATAGCTTTTGGATACCTGTCGGAGCTCCATATTATATTTGTTGGGTTACTTCTTTCAAAACTTGAGCAACAGCAGTAAAGTCTTAGATTCTATTAGCTTTGTTATTTTCTGAAGCAGAACATCTGAGCTGAACTTGTTTGTCCGATAACACAATTTCATAACCATGTAACTGGTAACGGTCTCCCCCTCCATCTTATGGTACAGTGTTAACCTTATCCATCAATTTTCATTTCGGGGTCAATGGATTAAGAAGAATCATTATTCTGTCTAATTTGTAGGAGCCAAGGTTTGCAAACCCCAATTACTGTGTGGCTCAGGGCTTGAATGGCCGGGAATTGAGCTCAGTTCAGGACTGAGCTTGCTCATGGGTCCAAAGCAGCTTCTGCCTACACGCCCAACCTGCTGCAGCTGGAGTCTAAATCACGAGGGCCAGCCTTTGCCCAGGCTGTAGGACAACAGCCTGACTGTAGGGAGAATGGCTGGGTTGCTGCAGTAATCCAGAGTTTGCCAGTAACTTTCTTTGCCCAGGAAGGGCTGTTTATCCAAGACATTCCCAGGATGGTTTAGGGGCTGTGCCCGGGTGTGAGAACTAAGGAGTCTGCTGGAGGGGAGCAGAGAGAGAAGGTTCTCCAAGAAAAATGGGCCAAAATATGCTGTCAGTTTTGTTAGAAATTGCAGTCTTGGGTATGTCCATGGCTCAGGTCAAGGGGTAGGAGCGAGAGACCCCTGGTCATCAAACCAAGACACATCTAGCATGAGATCCAGAGAACCCAGGGATAGTGTCAAAGACGAAAGTAAGGAACAGGGACACATGAGAGGCCAGAAGCAAGATCATTTGAGGAGAGCAAGTGCTGGCAGCTGGTTTGTGTGTACTGTTACTCTACAGCACGCATCTGGTTCAGTCTCACTCCTGCTCATAAGCCTCGAGTACCTTGAATATCCTCTTTGGTATGTCCAGGACAAAGTGTGACACTGTTGAACTTTATCTGAGTCCCGGGCTACAGGAGGCAGCAGAACCCACCCTCCTCCTTCTGTAATCCTTTTGTGTTCTGAGAAAAGGCTCCATGTGGAGGAGCAGCCTGCCCTTGCACATTGCCTACCTACCTCCTCAATCACTTGCTTGTTTTCTAAAACCTTGAGTTTTCTCCCTCTCTTTGAGACAGTCCTCACTGACGAACGTTCTCCCTAGTGCAGTCGCCTGAATGAAATCATCTCCTTGATTGTCTGATGCATTTTGTCTTTCACAGGGCCAAACTCGTTAGCATTTCGCAGAAGGCCCTTCATGGTCTAACTCCAGACTCCCCTCTTGCCACTCCAACAAAGCCTGGGCTCCAGCCTCAAAGTCTACTTGCATTTTACCGTTAGCACCACATTCTCTTGGGTCTCCCTGCCTGTGCACAAGCTACCCTAACTGGGCAGACCTCCTTGCCCTCTTCCTCTTTCCAGCTAGCCCTGAATCATCCTTCAAGACTAAACTGAGCTCTTCCCTCTCTTTGGAAGCCTTCCTCAACCCCCACCACAACTCGTAGTATTTTGTTTACCTCTGTCAGAGTGCTCACCATGCTAGTTTGGGCATACGTCCTATATTCTAACCGTCCCATTTACTTACCTTAAAACAGATAAAACCCTAGTAGACTCTGAGCTACAGAGTGCCTGGTGAGAAGTTACTTAGGTTTGCTGGAAAAAAAAATCTGCATGATTAATGTTCACAGGTTTAGTGCGGTCCGTCTATGGTAATAACCACCTTTATGCTGTTTGTGTGGAAATGAGCATTGCTGCTGTTCTGATTTCATTGATAGCACTCACCCTTTACAGATTGGAAGCCCTAATTAAATGTCAAAAGAGAGTAAATTGCAAAGCATGAATTGTCTCCTAATTAAAGGGAGAAAGCAATTGAATTAAATGATCTCGTAATTGCTCAAAGTGACCATGCTGAATCCTTAGCATCATCCTCCATTTCTTTCCTGCCCAGGTTCCCGAGTATAGCTGAGGGCAGGAGTTACAGTGTCAGAAGCACTGCCTGGAGAAGGAAACCTTGGCCTCCCTAAATGAGACGATCTCTCTTTATGATCTCTCCTTATGTTACCCTTCTCTTTCCTTTTTTTTCTCTTTCCCACTTTAGTTCACTCTTTCCCAACTTTTAGTCGTTACCACACAAGATATTTTTTATGATTCCTGCCACATCTATGTCCTATTAATATTTTTATGTGGCTCATGTTTTATTTTCTTTATGCATACTAAAGGCAAACTTGATATGACTACCTTAAACAGTAACCGGTATTACTTGTCATGACCAAAGGTCACCTTAAAAATACATAACAAGAAATTCTTGGCTTCTAGCCTGCCCGGAAATCATCTCCACACTGATGGAGCAGAAGAATTCAAAAAGGGCCGCTCTCTTGGATCCTGTGGAGGCTTTCCCCCTTGATTCTTTGCTCTGTATAATAGGCTTTGTATGAGCTGAAAAGCTGTGTTTGAAATTATAATTCAGGTCCTATCTAAAGCCAAGCTAATTAACTTTCCAGTGCTGAACAACAGATACCACCACTAGTAACTGTACTGTACTTTGGGTGGTATTGTTGGAGTTTCCAGTCTCTAACGAGATAAAACCTCTTTACTATCTTGATCACTCTGTGTCAGGTGGGAAGTCCTGATTTTCCCTGACACCCCACAAACAATTTTGATGACTTCAACATCTTTCCTGTTTTACTTGCCAGGCCTTGTAACCACTTCGACATGTTGCTCTAGGACTCTCGTCATGTCCCTTTAAAAATCATGCAGCTAGAATTTGGAACTGACATTTAGCGAGCAACTATTTTAAGGTAATTTACGTGGTCCATCTCTATTAATCTTCGTAAGAACCTTGAGCAATAGGTATCATGATCCCTATTTTACAGATGTGAAAACTTTGCTGAACATCACAGAGCTAGAGATGTAAATGGCCCATTGTTCACCCCTACTGCATTCCACCTCAGTGAATGTGCTGGAGTTTTTCAGTAGTCACGTCCTGGCTGAGTATCACGGCAGCATTGCCTCGAGATTACTACTTGCTGTATTTCTAGTGATAAAATCAAATCAGCTATGCCTGTGACTCATTTTCATTTTGGCATCACTATGACCATTTCATCCAGAGATGGCAGATAGGTTTCATCTGAATGTCAATGCCAAACAACAGGCAGAAGCTGCCTGGAGCTCTGCATTGGGAGATGTTTCAGGGCTTGGCAAGAAAGGAGGATTAATTAGAAATGTCTCCCATGGGCTCTGGAGCAGGAAATGGCAGCCTGGGTACCACACATTCGCCATGCTTGATGTAATCTTTCCTGGAAGACGTGTGTGCTCAGTCATTTCCCAGTTAGCGTACTATTTTCTCCTTTTGTTTATGGCATAGCAGTGGTCTTTTGGGCTTCACATTACATCTTTGGCTGCCCAAGATTTAAAGTTTAAATCCAAATTGGTGAAGGTGCTGGGCAACTTCGTTATTTCTCTTCTTTATGTAACCTAATATGATCTACCTACCTGAGGTAGTATCAAATAAATGAATACAGGTACTTAGCGGAAACAGCCACCAGGACGATAGCCTCCATGAGATTTTCATAATCTGTTAAAAAGAAATTTCACAGGGGCCGGTCTGGTGGTGCAGTGGTTAAGTGCACACATTCTGCTTCGGCGGAATGCGGTTCTCAGGTTCGGATCCCGGGTGCGGACATGGCACTGCTTGGCACACCATGCTGTGGTAGGCGTCCCACATAGAAAGTGGAGGAAGATGGGCACGGATGTTAGCTCAGGGCCAGTCTTCCTCAGCAAAAAGAGGAGGATAGGCAGATATTAGCTTAGGGCTAATCTTCCTCAGAAAAAATAAATAAATAAGTAAATTTCACAAAATATGCAATAGGTTTGGCAATTTTTGTGCTTGTGAGTCCTAAATCCAAAATCGTTTGCCTCTGATTAAACAAGTCCAATATTAAATGGATTACAGAACTATTTGCAGTTTCATAGATTAAGTTTTTCCAAGTTTGAAGACCAGCTTAAGGGTTCAAAAACAACTTTGGTTGTTTGTCTTAAGAATTTCACTGTTTAATTTGTTGGCTAGAATTCAATAAAAGTGATTTTTAAAATTTGTCTTTTGAAGTACCAAATAACTATTTTTCTTCCCTCTTAAACTGAAGTAGGCCCAAGATATCAGTTTGACGTCTAACCAATGTCTCAGGACATATTTTCGGGGTTTTTTTTTCCCAGGAAGATTAGCCTTGAGCTAACTGCTGCCAATCCTCCTCTTTTCGCTGAGGAAGACTGGCCCTGAGCTAACATCTGTGCCCATTTTCCTCCACTTTCTATGTGGGACGCCGACCGCAGCAGGTTGTGCCAAGCGGTGCCATGTCTGCACCCAGGGTCAGAACCGGCAAAGCCCAGGCCGCCGAAGCAGAACCTGTGAACTTAACCGCTGCACCACAGCGCCAGCCCCTCAGGACATATTTTCTAATATCCATACAAAAAAACTAAAATTCTTCCCCCTCGAATGATTTTTTTTACTATAAGTATGGAATGTTTGGCAGGAGGGAGAGAAAACACACACATAGAAAACTACAACTAAAATTCTCAACTTGTGTTCTAAAGTAGGGAGAGCACGGTAATTTTTTTCCTCCAAAAAATGTCTTACACATAATTTAAAAGGATGAAGTTCTAAGAACTATTTCATCTTTGTGAGTCATTCATAATTAGAATATTCTATGCTTAGTATTTGCGTACTTATTCTTGGCAAAAAAAAAAAAAAATGTTGGTTCTGAAAACTAAAATTATCTGCTCCAGATTATAGTGTTTTCTTTGAGAGTTTTGATTTTCTCAAGTACCCCAACCAAAGGCAAATGAATTAAGAGCACAAGTCATATGGCATCCTCAAGAGAAAATTCATTTTAATTGCATTGATCTTACTTCATAAGGTTAAATACAATTGTTCCCCAAGTTATATATCATTTTTATTGAGGTTAATGTTGAGTCAAGATCTAATTTCAGCAGCTTCTTAAAGTTATTAGAATTGTTTCCCTCAGCTACATGATGATACTTATTGTTCATTTGAAATTCCAATTCACAATGTCTTATCCCACTCATATGTAGTTGGATATGCTTTTAATAAATTGCGGTTCAAAATAGGAGTAGATGCTAGTTAGGTAAAGAAACTTCAGAAGACTTCTATTTCTGAACTATGGCAAACTTGATAACATAAAAAAAAAAAAAGCTCGTGGTTGTGTTGAAAGTTTTTGAAACGTGGCCTCACCTTCTTTGCCATTTCTCCCTTCAAGAGGTGAAGTCTGTACCCCTCCCACTGAATCTGGGCAGGTTTTGAAGGTTCAACAATAGAGTTCAGCAGAAGAGACACTAAATAATCCATGATGCTGGGACACAAAGGACTATGAAGCTTGTTTACTGGAAAACTCGATCTTGGCGTCCTAAGCCACATGTAAGAAGTTCAGCTATCTGGAGGGTGCCATGCTGGAGAGGCCTCATATAAGTTTTCTAGCTGATAGTTCTACTTGAATCCAGCCTGCTTGTCATCCCCACAAAGGTGCCAGACATGAGTGAAGAAGCCTCCAGATGATTCTAGCCCCCGGTTCTTTGAGTCATCTCCAGCTATTCCTCATGGAACAGAGACAAGCCATTCTCCCCGAGTCCTGTCTGAATTTCTCACTAACAGAATCCATGACCACAATAAAGTCATGTTGGTTTTATGCCTCTAAGTTTTAGAGTTGTTAGTCAGCAATAGATAACTGCAATGTAATTTGGTACCTGTAAAAGGGACACAGTCATAATAAAACCTAAAATGTGTGGTGTTGGTTTGGGAGCCAGACAGCAGATGGAAGCCTGATGAGCTTTAAGGAACATGAGGTGAAATATTGAAGGAAATTGAGAAACTTTATGGAAAGTTGGGTGAAAGAGGATCGTTGTTAGAGTTAGTGGAAAGTTTGGTAACACTGTCATTGTGATGACATGGAAAATAGGAAATATACCTAATGAACCCAGTGATCTAAAGAGATTTCTGTGCAAAATATCAAAGAGCTCTCCTGACTTATCTATCTGCCTATAATAAAGTGTGAGAGAAGAGCAATGCATTGAAGAGTGGTGTTTGGAAAAAATGGAAAAGATACAAGTGAGTTTTCCTAGCTAATAAAGGGTTCTGAAAGTAAGAAAAAAGACCTCAGAGAACGAATCAAATCCTAGCTGCTGTCGGGAAAATGTGGTCTCAGGGAGAAGACGAAGCTCACAGAGAGACTTGCAAACCTGTATTTAGCCCTCGCAAAAATTTAAGGTGGGGCCTCACAGACCCTTTTCAACCAAACAAAAGTCTTCTAAGGATCTTAAGGGTGTGCCTGGCAGACACTCTCAATTAAACATAGACGTTCTAGGAGAGACAGATCAACATAACTTCATGTAACAGACAAATCTAAGAACCTCAAGGGGACTGTTCCTTTGTAGGCTCAAAAGAGGCCCAAGGTAGAGAAAGATTTGTGGATTTCTAGATTTGTCTAGTGAAACATATAAATGGATAAATAAAAAACATAATTTTTAAAGAAATTATACCAGCTTGGAATGAAAGGGACAGAAACACCATAAAATGAAAGGGGGGGGGGTCTTTGGACCCCTGAACTTCTACGGGCAGGAAGCAAACTGAGAATACTTATCAAATACAAAAATGGGCTATTTATTTTAATAAAGGAAGGATGACACGGAAGGTGAAACCAAGAACCCAGAGTGCGGAGCCTGGAGTCATGGTGAACCACTTCTGGGAAGGCCCTGATCAAGGAACTAGCAACATGGGCCTGACTGATTTCGCAATTGCTACAGACTAGTGATTTCCGTGTGCCTTCTGGGTCCCTCCTTTTTGATCAGGAGTATCTATTGCAGTAATCCTATGCCTGTCCTGCACCTGTGTGTTGGACATATAGGGGTCAGATAACTTGTCTCTTTAGTTCACAGGTTTTTAAATCAAGAGAAATCATATCTGAGGAGCTATACCCCAGGTGTCTCATCCACATCTAGACCTGATTTAGATAACAAGATCCTGGACCGCAAACCTGAACTTGATGTTGTAGAGGATGGGACTTTTATGAGTTCTTGACAGCAAGTATACTTGGTATGTGGGAGGAATGTAAATATTTGTGGCTATTAGGCCAATTATGGCAGTTTTAAAACTTGGCCACAAATACTTTGACATTTTCTCATCTAGAGGTGAGGTGCTATATAGACTTTCAGTCCATGAACATGGATATTCTTTCCATTTATTTGTGTCTTCCTCAATTTCTTTTATCACTGTCTTATAGTTTTTAGTATACAGATCTTTTACCTCCTTGGTTAAATTTAATCCTAAATATTTCATTGTTTTTGATGCCATTGTAAATGCATGTTTCCTTTATTTCTTTTTCAGATTGTTTGTTGTTAGTGTATAAACACACAACCAATTTTTATATATTGATTTTATATCCTGCAACTTTACTGAATTCATTGATTAGCTCCAACAGTTGTTTAGTGGAGTCTTTAGGATTTTCTATATATAAGATCACATCATCTGCAGAAACAATTTACTTCTTCCTTTCTGATTTGGATGCCTTTTATTTCTTTTTCTCGTTTGATTGCTCTGGCTAGGGCTTCCAGGACTATGCTGAATAGGAGTGGTGAGAGTGGGCACCCTTCTCCTATTCCTACTCTTAGAGAAAAAGCTTTCAACCTTTCACCATTTAGTATGATGTTAGCTACGGGCTTGTCACATATGGCCTTTATTATGTTGAGATACGTTCCTTGTATACCTAATTTGTTGAGAATTTTTATCGTAAATGATGTTGAATTTTTTCAAATGCTTTTTCTGTATCTATTGAGATGATCATGTGATTTTTATCTTTCATTCTATTAATGTGATGTATCACATTTATTGATCTGCACGTGCCAAACCATCCTTGTATCCCAGGGATGAATCCTACTTGATCATGGTGTATGATCCTTTTAATGTGCTATTGAATTTGGTTTGCTAGTACTTTGTCGAGAATTTTTGCATCTATATCCATCAGACATATTAGCCTGCAGTTTTCTCTTCCCGTAGTGTCCTTATATGGCTTTGATATCAGGGTAATGCCAGCATCATATAATGAATTATAGAGTGTTCCCTCCTCTTCAATTTTTTAGAAGAGTTTGAGAAGGATTGGAGTTGATTCTTCTATAAATGTTTGGTAGATTTCACCAGTGAAACAATCGGATCCTGGGTGTCCTCCTATGACTGGCTTATTTCATTTAGTGTAATGTCCTCAAGGTTCATCCATGTTGTAGCATATGACTAGATTTTCTTCTTTTTGATGGCTGAGCAATATTTCATTGTGTATATATACCACATGATTCCACCTATATGAGGTATCTAAAATAGGTGAACTCAGAGAAACAGAAAGTAGAGCGGTGGTTGCAAGGAGCTGTGGAGAGGGGGAAATGAGAAGTTGCTGTTAATGGGTGTAGTTTCAGTCATACGAGGTGAAGAAGTTCTAGAGATATGCTGTGCAACAATGCGGTTATATTTAATAATACTGTACATATACTATATTTAATAGTACTGTATACTTAAAAATTTGTTAAGAGGGCAGAGCTCATGTTATGTATTTTTTCTCTTAAGACATCTCTTTACTGACTGTGCACAGTTATTAACAATTCACATTTCACTGTACCTACTGAACGAAGGCGCATTTATTCTTTCATTAAAACGTTAAGCCCTGAGGGCAGCAGGAGGGACACACAGCCTTCTTCCTATAAATGGCTCTGTCCAGTGAATATGAAATGCTTCCATATGAATACAAAAGAGAAAAGTAAATAAAACAAATGGACTTCTTCCACCCTCCATCATCCCCTCCCTGCCAATACACTCCTCTTTTTTTTTTTTTTTATTAATGTTATGATAGATTACAACCTTGTGAGATTTCAGTTGTACATTATTGTTAGTCATGTTGTGGGTACTCATGTTATGTATTTTTTTACCACAATAAAAATAAATACATTACCAACCAAAATCAGTACATTAAAAAAATATGCTTAAGGCACTCTAAGCTTCATACACATCTGGAGTTCAGATTATTGTAAATAATAGTCTCTCCCTTAAAATGTGCTCAACTAGGGGCCAGCCCAGTGGTGTAGCAGTTAACTTTATGTGCTCTGCTTTGGTGGCCTGGAGTTGGCTGGTTCAGATCCTGGTCGCGGAGCTACACACCGCTCATCAAGCCATGTCGTGGAAGCATCCGACATAGAAGAACTAAAATGACTTACAACTAGGATATATTACTATGTACTGGGGCTTTGGGGAGGAAAAAAAAAAAGGAAGATTGGCAACAGATGTTAGCTCAGGGCCAATCTTCCTCACCAAAAAGATGTTAGCAATGAAAAAAAAATGTGCTCAACTGTATATGACACTCTGGATCCTCTTAGGGCACACCGGAAATTCACTCTGGTATTCAACACACTGAGGAGGAGAACGACCGCTAAAGCTTGTCTCAGAGTAGTAAGGCATCCTGAATCCGTGGTACACACAATGTTTGAAGGAATGCACAGTCTGGTACAGAGCAGACTAAACTGTATTCAAACATGTGAAGAGTTGTCCTTGGGCGGAGAGAGACTAGTTTTCCCAAGAGCTAGGCTTTAAAGGGCTCATATTGCAGCCAGAAAGGCTTTGGCTCTGTCAAAGTGCCTCAGAGCTCCTCAGCAAGAGAATACAATGTCTCATGATGGGTGAGATGGATCAGATAGTGGCTGGTGACCATCTGCTAAGGAAGTCATAGGAAAATTCCTTCCAGCTCTGGAACTCATTGACTCAGTGACAACCCTTATCAATTAAATTAACAAATTAATCTATGTTAAGCACTGAAGTTTCAACAAGTACTCCCTCTACTCATTCTCTGCTCCGTGATGAATATTAGCTGTGATGCATAACTTGGAAAAAATGTTTAAGCCTTCTTTAGAGACCTCTGCGTGAGCATTGACATGGTGCCCTGACACTCTGACTCTCTGGCCTCCGCAGCTGGGGCCATGTAACCTCCTGCTTGGAGAATCAGGCTCTTGAGTCTGTGAATAACAGAAATCTACTCCAAACCAGCAGAGGAAAAATGTGGAATTTATCTTAAGTTTTAACAGAGCTACTTCACGAAATCCAAGACAGGAAGTATAATCAAGTCTGATGGAATACAGACTAGGAAAGCCATCAGGCAGCCACTCTGTTTCTCTCCCCATCTTTGTCTCTCTCTCTGTATCTCTCAATCTCTGTAGCTGCCTGGTCTTTTTATACTTTAAATAAGCCCATCAGTTTCATTCTTCTTTTTGCAGATGAACTTTCTTGGCTTTTCCACAGGCATTGTTGCCTCACAGGTCGACATGCAAGCTTAGAGCCATTTCCAATTTTCTAAATTCCTAGCAGAGAGTCTTGATTAGCTGAGCTTGGACCAGGTGTCCACACCTGCTCTGGACAGTCAGTGGTGTGTGGCAGGTGGTAGAAATATGGTCTCTGGGTTTGTCTTTATAGACAGAAGGTAGATCTCAGGCAAAGGGAGCAGTTAATGAACAGAGCACATACCTAAGTAATAGAAAGTTTTATCATGGTACCTGGTACAGAGTAATAGCTAAGTAAGTGTAAGATTTAGATTAATTACAATTATAGAGAACAAAAAAGTTGACCTGAGATATGAGTTCTACATAGGGGTGAACTGTAGGTTCACATGTGAGCTAGGTGATTTGAATCTTGTGGAATTCAAACGTATGTCTTAGGGCTGGCCCATGGCCGAGTGATTAAGTTCGCAGGCTCCGCTCCTGTGGCCCAGGGTCGCTGGTTTGGATCCTGGGCGTGGACATGGCAACGCTCATGAGGCCATGCCGAGGCGGTGTCCCACATGGCACAAACAGAGGTACTCACAACTAGGACAACTATGTACTGGGGGGCTTTGGGAAGAAGACAGGGCAAAAAAAAAAAAAAAGATTGGCAACCGTTGTTAGCTCAGGTGCCAATCTTTAAAAAAATTTTTTTAAAAAAGTGTGTCTTAGCAAAGTTCCAATTTATAATACCACAAACTTCCAAGATCACTGTTAAGTCAAGATTGTGATTTTTAAACTCGGTAATGTCAGAGATCTATTATAATTGTAATATTTCTCTCCTAAAAATCCCACTTGTAAAAAAATAAACAGAAAATTAAAATTCCAAGAGTTCAATATGTAGTTCCTAAGATATAACATTGGTTTGTGGTCAAATAAGATATATAGCTAAGCCACTTACTTCGACATTTCAAATCGCTCCTACATAACGACAAAAAAATAATTTAAAAGCAAACAGGAAGAATTGTTGAATCTATTACATCTTTGAAGTCCTTTTTGGAAATTATTAGGTAAACTTTGATATTTTACTTAAAATCATTCGTCACTTCTCAGTGAAGCTTTCACTGGGAATATCAAAACCATCCCAGTGGGTTTATAACAGGCCCAGAGGCTGAGAAATTTGCTTTACGAGAAAATATAATCTATGGAGCTCTAAGGTCTGAGTTGGTATGATTTTATATGACAAAGCCAATTATAAGCATATCCACTCTCTACTTACTGAGAGCTAATTTAAGCTAACATCATTTCATATAATATTCCTTAGGAACTAAATCCTTTGCTTCTTAGGTAACTAAAACTCTTTTTGACTTCAAAGGGAGTTTTACCTACCTTAGAAACAGGATCATGTTTCTAGGCATGATCTCCCTTTTCTCTTTACTTCTTTTTAGTTCCTTGATGTCTGAAAATACTGATGGACTATGTATTAATGGATAGATGCAACTTCCATGCTAGTTTGCATTAATGTCTCTCTCCTTTGCCTCAACTGCTTAAGTAGTTTTTAAGAAAAATTGTTGGCATACTCCCAAGAAATTGCACATTGTAATAGATATGATAACTTAAAAATATATCAGTATGTATTTAAAATACCAGGGAATTTGTTATGTAAAAAAAATATATAGTCCACAGCATTGGCCAAATGAACAAATATTCCGTTCCTGCTTATCGCACTAGTAAAGCGCTTGGAAACACGTTTATAGGTCATATAAGAAGTTGAAGAAGTTATACCAGAGTTGAATTTCACCAATTATTTGATATTTTAAAAAATTGATGAAATATAGCCCATTGGCTCTTCCAGTTCTTTTCAAATGAAAATGCATGGTCAGTCTTCCTTACCTCTCTGAAGAGAGCAAGAATCAAGCTTTCTTTCTTGGCAAGTCAAGGCTAATTTCATTCAACAGATTTATGCAAATAGATATTTCAGATGAAGATGTCTCAAGTAAAGGTCAAGACAATGCCCCAAACTGAATTTGGTTTCAAAGGGCGAATGGCAACTCCAGACTCATTTGTTTTCGTCAATATTTTGCTGCACTCACAATACACGTGCCATAATCAAATTCAGTCCGAGTAGAGAAGCCTGCCCATAGCTCCCTGACTTGTAATGGTACCTGGCTCTAGAGTCGAGATATATTCACATGGCAGACATGCCCTGTCCCCCTCCTTGCCATCAGTTATCAGTTCATTTCAGTTTGGGAAAGTAATGCCAAGCTCAGTTGTTTGAGTTGTTTTCTTAATTAATTGAGATTATGTGATCATAACTAAGATTTTAGCAGCTGTGGCTAGAACAGCTTATTAATGATGATCAATTATGACCAGGTGGACTTTTTGACAGCTGATTTTTACCTGACAGTATGTGTAAAGCCTTTAATTAGATAAATATAGCTAACAAGCTGACCTCACCATCTGCCATCATTTCTCTTCCTGGGTAGAACATTTCATTCATTGCATATGAAATTTTAATCCTCTTCAGTGCAAGACCCTTCAGTCAGCCCCGCACAGAACTTTGTTCTTCCATCAGCATAGCCAGTGGTTGAGTAGGTCTCGACTTATTTATAGCCCCATGACCAGAAAACAATTTTCCAAAACCAGTTGGTGGGGAGCTAAACAATTTCATTCTTGCTCCAAACCAAAGGAATTAAATTAGGCCCCTTTCTCTTTTGTTCAGTCAATACACAGCTTCATATCAAAGAATTCTGAGGCTTGAAGTGCTTGCTTTGCCGTGATGGCTGGTGACAGGTATAGTGACATGGTATAATAATGGCAGTGATACAATTGATAGGGAGAAGAGTGGAGCCACTGTACCTAACTGAGGTCCTCTTCAGGACCGAGGTGTTCATTTCCCCAGCTGCTGGAAGTATGGGCAGGAATGGCTCACAGATGTGTTCTTCTCCCACTCTCCCAGGAATTGCCCTTGGCCAAGGGAACTGCCTCACTCTCAGTTACGTGACCTCTGCTCCAGAGCTGCTTATGGGATCAGCTGAGGCTCTTTGGTAAGGGCATCTCAGTTCAGCTTTTCCCTCTGCCTATTCTTGCTTCCCTCACCCCTCACCATGTTGTTCCTGAGTTCCCCAATAAAAATCCTGCACTAAATCTCTTTCCCAGAGTCTATTTCCTGGATCCCTGAGCTATAACATACAGTTATCTCACAAGAGCTTGTTTGCAGATACATATTAGACTTTGTCCAGGCTGATTTTTGTGCCTTAAAGCTTACTCCATATTTCTTTGTGTCTTCCCTAGGAATAAGAGAGAGATTGTGGCTTTATTCACTTCATTATAGATACAGTATGGTGAGGGCAACACCTTATCTAGAACATTCACACGTACTCTTTCAATGCATACGGTCATATCAGATGAAACTAAAGCACTCATGCATTCAGTAAAGGATTTCAAGGGCACAAAGTGACCTTGGAATGCCTCCTGTCCACATCTTGTCTATTTCTATGGAGTACCCCTCTATTTCCTTCCTTCCTGATGGTCATCTATTCTAACTCCTAGCTGCAACCTTAAGCTATAGTCTTGCTCCCAGCATAGCTTGTATACTTTGTGTGCTTCAACAGTTTGGTTTTGGACAAGACAGCTGGTTGACATCTCAACCAGAGATGTCAAGTAGGCTTTTTAACAGAGCAATCTTGAACTCAGAGAAGAAACGTGAATGTCAGCATAAAACTGCTATATGAATCCATGGGCATGGGATGAGCCTAAGGAGAGAGGAAAGAGAGAAGATGGCTCAGGATAAGCTTGGAAATGCATTCTAGAGCCTGCCAGAGGACATAGGGCCTGCACAGGAAACTGAGAAAGAGTGGCCAGAGAAAAAGAGAACTAGGAGAGTGTGGTTTTCTGGGAGCCAGCGTGCTTCAAGAGGGACAAGGTGGTCAACTGTGGGTTTTTTAAATAACAGCTTTGTTGAGATATAATTCACATATCATAAAGTTCACTCTTAAAAGTATACAGTTCAGAGGCTTGTGCATCCATTACTACTATCTAATTCTAGAATATTTTCATCCCTTCAAAATAGAAATTCCATATCCATTATCAGTCACTCCTCGTTCTCCCTTCTCCCCAACCTCTGGCAACCAGTAGTCTACTTTCTGTCTGCATGAATTTGCCTGTTCTGGACATTTTATATAAATGGACTCATACAATATGTGGTCCTTTGTTAGTGGTTTCTTTCATTTATGGTGTCAAGATTCATCATGTTGTAGCATTATCAATACTTTATTTCTGTTTATTACTGAATAATATTCTGCCACATAGACATACTACATTTTGCTTATCTGTTTTTCATCAGTTGATAAACATGTGGTTTTTTCACTTTTTGGCTATTATGAATAGTGCTGCTATGAACATTGATACGTAAGTTTTTGTGTGGATCTGTGTTTTCAGTTCTCTTGGGTATAGATCTGGGAGTGGAATTGCTGGCTCACGCAGTAACTCTGCATTTAACTATTTGAGGAACTGCCAGATATTTTCCAAAATGGCTTCACTATTTTACATTTCCCCCAGCAGCAGAGAATGAGAGTTCCAATTTTTCCACATCCTCATCAACACTTATTATTGTCTTCTTTTTGATTATGGCTATCCTAGTCAGTGTTAAGTGATATTTCATTGTGGTTTTTTGATTTACATTTCTCTGAGGACTAATGATGTTGGGTATCTTTTCATGTGCTTATTGGCCACTTGTATATCTTCTTTGTAGAAATGTCTATTTGAATCATTTGCTAGATTTTTAATTGTGTTGTCTTTTTTTGTATTTTGGATACAATATCCAAATATGTATTTGTCTTTTTTTTCTTTATGTATTCTTTTCTGTGTGTATTCTGGATACAAGCCCCTTACCAGATATATGATTTGCAAATATTTTCTCTCATTCCATGCGTTGTCCTTTCACTTCCTAGGTGCTACCCTTTGAAGCAAAAAGTTTTTAATTTTGGTGAAGTCCAACTTTGTTTTTAATTTGGTGTCATGGTCAACTTTGCTTTGAGTGTTGGGAGAGATTGGCTAAAGTGAAGACAGAAATAACTATGGGTTTGGCAGTAAGGAAGTCATTTGTGACCATGGAAGAAGGTTTGCAAAATGTTGGTGTTGGACTCTTGCTACGACAAATTGTGCAGGGCTAACGAGAGCACCTCAGCCAATTCCTGGTCCTGAGGTACACGGGGTATAAGAGAGAAAACAGCCACCATTTGAGAGGGCTGCAACTTGCAAGGGAGCTGTCCTCAGAGATGTGATTTTAGTGAAGACAAGGGAGTCAGGGGAATGTTCAGGAAACAAGAAAGGACAGTTTGTTGATCAGTGTTTGGAAGTTAGAGAAGGTACAGAGAAGGGTTAAGGGCTTGTGTATGGTTGGTAGTTTGGGCCATTTTGAGGGGAAGCCTGGAACGAGTTCTAATTGACCCTTTGTCTTCATATCACTAGAACAAGACTCAAAATCCTGAGGTGACGTATCCAGTTAGAGACCTCTGGCTGCCAGGGAGCAGAGAGAAATAGTCTAGCATTCTCAGCCTATATGGTGGGAGACCGAGTACTACCTCTAACCAATACTACCCACAATAGAGGCTTCCCTCAATTTGGAATGGGGATTAGATTCTGAGTTATTATTTCTCCCAAAACGCAACAGTCTGCTACATAGACTATTTGTTAAATTTTTGTGTCTACTTTAAATGAATGTTTTAGATAAAATCCTCTGGGCTAGGTGACAGAGATTCAATATCAAGTCAAGTTCATATATAAATATCTGATTTGCTGTCACTTTTAACTGTATGTTTGGTCTAGATGGTTTGAGGTATGAATTAGATCAGCCTACATTTTTGGGGAGAGTATAATCTTTATAAGTATTAAGGCGTCATATATTCCTAGAGTTAAAGGATTTTCAACACATGCACACACACAAAGAAGACTCATCGAAAATAATCTTTCCTGTATAGATAAAAATATACTAAGTGTCTGCTTTGATTTATTCCATTCTACTTCTGGCTGCTTACTGCAGTACAAAAATTCAACATGAAGCCCTTGGCAAACATGGTTTAATTTTATTGACACACTTGCATCAATTCTCTAATTTAAATTCGACATATGTTGGTTAGGGTTCAGTCTAATCCGCTTAAGTTTTATGGATTAAATTTGATAGTTTTTTTTCTCCCCACATAATAATCTAAATGTGCTAGGATGGGTAAATGGCTCTGATCCATGACCAGTAATCTTAGCTTTAAGTGTGTGGTTTCCATCTCTAGGCCCAAGGCCACTGATACAATTCTTCCCGTTTCCAACTGGCGGAAAAAGGGAAAGGCTATGGTCCAGGGCAAGCAGCTTGTCTTTACATTAGAATTGCCTCAGAATTTGCATACATCATTTATGCTCACATCTCATTGGCCTGAATTTAGTCACATGGCCACTTCTAGCTAAAATGTCTTTGCCATGAGCCCACATAAAATAAATGAGTTCTATCACTAAAGGAAGAAGGAGAAAATGGATACTAGCATTTCAGCAATTGCCACCAAATCAGGGAACAGCTGATGTGTGAAAGTTTACCAATTTTTCCACGGTTACCTCCATCCTTACTGTAAAGAAATGCAAAGAGGAATGTCCTATTTAGTAAGGAACCTCTTCCTGTCTGCTCCTTACAGAGGGAAAGGGCAGTAGACGTTAGAGGTCAGAGTGTGGGAAGTTTCTGGGTTGATAACTCAAGCTTTGCTATGTACTGGCTCTGTGACTTTGAGTAAATGACTTAACTGTCCTGTACTTTACTTTCTTCATAAGGAGGATGGAGATGAAAAGTGCTTGGAACAGTGCCTGGGTTATAGCAAGCACTCAGTTATGTTAGTTCAGATTCTAGAGGCCACTGGGGGTAATTAATTGCTTTTTGGCTAATATTTTTAGTTATTAAAATATCCTGAAATTGTGGTTTGTATTGTTCTAATGTAGATTTACTTTTCAAAGAGCAACCATAACCCTGTTTAATTGGCTCCGCTTCTCATCTTCTATAGCTTTTCCAACTTCATCTCTTCTTACTTCTCCCCAAAGTTTTCCTCCATTCCCAACACCTTGCTGCTTCCTGTTTTGGCTCATTCTGTTTCCTCCTTCCAAACCCCTTCCAGACAATTCATGTTCAGAACTTCCTTAAACTTTCATCTCAGATCCCCACCCCAGCAGCCCCGGTCCACTCCCACTGCTCCTGCACCGTAAGCTCTATACATTTATAGGTGCTTGTTTCATCATCCTCTCTCGTACCAGTTGATGTGGCGCTCTGGTCTCTCTGGCAGACACTGTTAATTGTCTCTCAACTATCCATTGCCCCTTTTGCTTGCTATTAGAAATCCAGTTTTATTCAAGGCAGCAATACGTTCAGCTCCAGGTAAAGAGTTTACTTTCCCAACCTTCCTTGTAGCTAGGGATAGCCATGCAATACAGTTCTGGCCAATGAGATATACTGGGGAGGTCTGTTTAGGCTTCAGGAAAGCTTTTTCTTTTACTAGCAAAAGAGGAAGATATGTAATTACCCCTTATTCTTCCTTTTTTTTTCTTTCTTATAATCTGTATATGTGATATCTGAAACTACAACAGCCACCTTGCGCCCATGAGGCAACACTCAGGAAGAAGAAACCAAATCCACTAAGGATGGTGTAATAGAAATACAGAAAGAGCCAGCCTGGTAGTCTCATTAGGCGGCTGAACCATTGTCAGCAACCACCTAACTTCGTTTCTCTTGCCTTTGCCTTCTCCAGCTACACACTGATAAATTCATTAATTCCACACATTTCCTGTGCCCCTCCCACCTCAAGTAAAAGCTGTGCCCTCTTCAGTTCCAGAGGTAATAATATTGGAAGCGGAAAATGCTCATATAAAATTTACATCTGCTCCACATCCCACCTGCAGACTCCAGCACTGACTTACTCTACCGACTAACCCAACCTGTTATGGGGTTGCCCAGCGCTCTGCATGAAGCTCTGGAATTGTGTCCTCCATATACTAGCTTCATATCTCATCTACACATGATACCCCAAAGATTGCTGAGGCCTTCTGAATGGCTCTCTGATATAGATCACTTCCCCTCCTACCTGTTCTCTTATGGTAAAGGGTTTCTGAGTCTTTGTTTGAGCCCATGTCTTCCATGTAAATGTCAGTTTATAGAAGTGGGCTTCTCTCTGCTTCCCACACTGACTCCTAGTTGGGACTCTGCTGGACGTTTGCTGCCCCTGGCCCCAGTCTAGAGGTCAACAATCTGTTGTCCTTGAGAAGACCTCATAGATACCAATGGAACCACCTGCAAGGCTCCTGATCATCTACTGCCCTCTGCTTTCCTTGTAGAGTTCCCTTACCTACCTATAGTGACCCCCTGCCTGCTCACCCTGAGCTTGCAGTATGGAAAAATCATGCCAAAGTCCTGATTGGAGATGCCTGTAAGATTTGGGCCTTGGGCTTTTCTCTGTCTAACCATGTTCAGCTCTTAGCCCCTATAGCTGATCAGCAACCCCAGCAGCAGGTCTGACCTGGCACATGGGTCTAGTGCTATGCCAGTCCCACTTGCCTGGTCTCCTTACCAGAAAACTGTCACACCTCAGCCACAAATCCTTTTGTACCTTGATAGCAATTCTAGTTACTTGAGGTCTGTGATTTGTCCTTTTAACAGTACGCTTGAAGCCCTGAGGGTTGGTGAGTTCTTTTTAATTTTTAAAAAATGAACTCTGAGAGTGTATTTATGTATGTATAATACACTCATCGTAATTGTTGAATGAATGGATAATGAGTCACTAAGGCCCTGGAAAACCATAGGTCAGAATAACAATACTGCTTTCTTTTCAGAGTCTGTCTTCTGAACGGCTTCAGGAAGTTTGGCCTGGTTGTAATTGATAAGGAAAATGGGAGTCTTCAATTCTGTCCAGTGCTGTCTTGTCTGATTAACACTATGATTTATGGCCAGTGGTTACATGAAAAAAAAATGTTATCTTGGCATTTAAGCTGGTAATTCCAAATGTGACACAAATGGCCTGGACACAACTCATAGTAGAAAATATGAAAGGGGCTTAATGTAAAATTCAAACTTTGAGGCATTTTGTGGCCACCTCAGCTGCTCAGGATCCACTCATGCTTGACCGGCACCACAACCTGGTTTTAATCCGCGTGTCTGGTTCACCAGCTGTTTCTTGGCTCATTACATTTGACAGGGTTCCCAAGGCTATGAGACTAAGCCTCTTTGGATTTTTTTTTTTAAACTAGGGACAGGAAACGAACATTTCCATCCTCTCATTGCTGTTTTTAATGGAACGTCAATATTTTTCGGGTCATATTTGAAGTGATGACTAGTCAGTGAAAAGTGCTGGAGCATGAAGAAAAGCATGCGAAAAGATGGTACAAAGAAATGGCAAGCTGCCATCTGGAGACTAAAAATATAAATGGAGAGGCTCTCTTAGGACCAGTTTGTGAAGAAAGATATCTCAGAGGTTGTCCCTCTATGGGCTTGAACCAATAATTGTTCATCTGATTCATTGTCAGTTCTTTGGAGATAGAAATGTTTGAAAACTTGGCTCTTTTCTATTGAAGAAGAGTTTTTGAGCAGTATCAAAGAAAGGTTTTGGAGTCCAAAGCTTCCTGTGATGAAATCTAAGAAGGCATTAAACTGAAGCCTCCCAAATGTAGGCTAAGGGCTGAAGAAGTCTACTTTACAGTGTGGGTCGGTGCGTCAGCCAGAAAACTCCACCTCAACCTTTTGTTTCCCCTATAGATTCTGACTCTACAGAAAAGGAGAAATAATTGAGTACTTTGACTAATGGAATATCAAAGGTCTCTAAAGACATAAGCAATAGTATATTTTAGTGTAGAAAATTGATTTAGTCTACAACTAGTAATAAAACAGCTAAAATAATAAATATATGTATTCCAAAGAAGAATGAATCAAGAGCCAATACAGCAATCTACATTACAGCAAGCACTATGGTTATATTCTGCCCCGTGTTTTGATTTCTGACTCTCACTTCCCCTCAACATGATCCACTTACTTCCACTACACCCTCTGCAATGCTGATCCCCTAGAAGTGCTCTGAAGTGGTAGTCACCAATACCCCACTGTTGGCCCACCGCTTCCTCTCCTTCTAGCTCTCACTCCTCTCACATCCCCTCTTTGGCTTTATCCAAACTTCCAGTCACATACCCCCAAGTGTCTCAGAGCCCCACAAGTTTTGCTTTCTTCACTGCCTGGCCTAGCCCAATGGCCATGGCTTTGAATACGTCTTTGGGCCCAAACTTTTGTTTGCCTTCCTGGGAGCTGGACCTTGGCCACTGAATGCTCTTGGAGAAAGCAGCAAAATTGCACCAATTGGTGCCATGACAAATTCATGATCTCTGATCATAGCTGCTCCTTTACACTGCTCATTAATTCTTGCATGTGTTTAGATATTACTAGCTCCAACAAATTTAGCCAAAACTTCACAACTCTCCTCAGGCTTAGTTTACCAGCTTACTACCTTTACTTTCGGCAAATGGTTCTCCTCCTGCTACATGGATAAAATACAGCCAATAGGAGTGAAAGGTTTAAACTCTCACTGCATCCCTAAAAAATGTTGGTCTGTATTCAGCACCAAGAGCCCCAGAGGAAGCAGCATCCCTCCTCCTGCTCAAGAACACTCCATTTTCTGTCTTCTGCATCCCATTCCCATCCTCAGGAACATCTTCACTCGCCCTAAGGCCACTTATTTCTCTCCCAGATGCATCCTATTTCTACTGCAGACTGATCTCTTATATTTGTCCTTCCAGCTTCTCTCAACTCTGCCTTTAGTCAAACTGCCCTAACTGCAAACCCCTAGGAGCCCCTTACCAGTCTGCCTCCTCCATTCTTTGCGTCTTCTAGTCCATCCTCGTCACTACTTGTGAGTAATCTTGCACAGCAATCTTTCTAACGCATAAGTCTGAGCGTGACTTCCCCCTGCTGAAAATCATTCAGAGGCTCCTTACCACCACAGGAAAAAAGTCTAAACTCCCTGGCATGGCAAAACATGGCTTTCATAACCTGGTCCTTGCCTGCCTCTTTAGCTCTGTCTTTCTACTCTCTGAGTTTGCCAACCAGATGCTTCTGCAATCAGAGCTTGTGCAGGTCTCTACCTGGAATGTCATTTCCCTGTCTTGTCGGTCTTGGTTGTTCAAGTCTTTGATCAAGGGCTACCTCCTCTGTGATGCCTTCTCTACCCCACTTCACTCCATTACCCCCCACTCTAGGTTAAATGCCTCAGCACTACTGTAGCATCCTCTTCATGATTCTTTTATAGTCCTTATCATGCCTTACCATTTATTCATCTATTTAGCTATTTCTTTCTTTATTTACAGAAATAAATTAATCATAGGAAAATTGAAAATATGCATAAGCAAAAAGAGGAAAAAACACAAACCTGTAATTCCTCTACCCAGATTTAATCAATAGTAAATTTTTGGCATATATTCTAGTATATATTTCTAAGTATGTACATATAAATATATAATTATTTGATAATGGCTTTATACTACACATACTGTTTTATATAAAAAATTTTCACTTATCAGTGTGATAAATATCTTTCTGTGTCAATAAATATACATACACATCATAATTTTTAATAGCTGCTGAGAATTACATTAAATGGATATTTTATTGAAGCCATTCCCTACACTAGCCATTTAAAATATTTTAAATTTTTCATGATTATAATCAATGTTGCAATGATTATTCATAGATATTTATGCACATTTCTGATAAGGATATTTTCTTAAAATAAATTTTCAGAAGTGCAATCTCTGGGTCAAGGAGAGTTTTAGAGAGTGTTGGTAGATATTTTGCCCAATAGCAGAATCGCCCTGTGTTTAAGTGCTGGTCTGTTTCTCTTGCTTCCCATTAGACTGGAGCCTCCTCCCAGGTGGAGACATTGTCTTGTTAGTTTCTGTGTCCCCAGGACCACACTTGGACTATCAGTACGTGACATCAGAGTTAAACATGTCAGAGATTCATGCCATCTGGCTGACTGCCCTTTTCTAAGAACAGGAAACACAAAACAGGCCTTCAGGATCATTAGCCCCAGACAAACTTAGTTCCAGTATTTTCAAGAAAATAAATCCACTTGGCATGATAAGCAGGATGTTTGACCCTGTGTGTTGAATGGGATATGTATTAGATGAAGTCAGCATTTATGGGCTGTGCACTCATTTGGTTATTAATCACTCGTTAATGCCCATAGTGATTTTCTTGTGATGTTATTCACTAGTAAATATACATATCTCCATTTTTCTCAATTAAGAATAAATTCTTGGAAATTGGGGGCAATTATACTTCTTTGTATACCTATAAATTTGTTTTTAGTAGGCCCTCAAAAATTTTTTTAATCACGCAAATAAATCTAATCTTGATCATAAAACTACTAGGAGAAGGGACGGGGCCTCATTCTGCTAATGCGTTCAGCCCCTGATAAAGGGTTAGATAAGAGAATTAACTGCCTTCCACAGTGAGCCCTCAGCACCCTCGTTAAATATAGTTGAAGGTGACTTTCTCTGCTCAGCGTCACTCACAGGTGGCAGTGAGTGCATAGTCTTGGCTGAGACAGCTGGTGGCATTGCCAGGAGGCATGCGAGAGGTCAAGGACCATTTCAGCACCTCAAGTAAACGCACATTTGCTGTTGGCACCCAGCCCCCACGCTTCAACCCATCAGTTCCTTTCATCCTTATGTCCCTAATATTTTAATTTATGACTTTATTCAAATTATTATTAATAATTTATTCAAATTATGACTTGAATAAATTTTCTGAATGACATACAGCCTTCCATCAACTTAAAGAATGTAGGAATGTTCTTTAAAAGCTAGTAACAGGAATATAGGAGCAAAGGAAATTAGTCTTTGGGAGCCATTACCCACTTACCAGGTTGCTAAAGTACCTTTTTTTTTTTGCTGAGGAAGAGTCACCCTGAGCTAACATCTGTGCCAATCTTCCTCTATTTTGTATGTGGGTCGCTGCCACAGCATGGCCAGTGATGAGTGGTGTAAGTTCGTGCCAGGGAATCGAACCCAGGCTGCCAAAGCAGAGCACTCTGAACTTAACCGCAAGGCCAGGGGCCTGGCCTCTGCTCATGTACTTTTGACTTGAAGTCTACAGCAATCAAGTACTCAAGGTTCAAGGTTCAAAATGAACCCCAAGCTCTTAGCATAAAAAGTCTTTGAAATCACAGCTGAGCATGATGAGGTGGAGAGAAAGGAGTAAAACAGGGGGGAACTGACTAAATGACGTAAAATTGCTAAGAAACCATATCCCACTACACACTCGAGGCAAAGGTGATAACTAAACAGCTCATTTCTATAAAATGTTTTGACTCTTGCATAGAAAAGATACTAAAAATAGTTTCTGTAATTGTCCCATCTTAAAGTAATGGCTTCCCTGGGCCCTAGTCCCCCACCCACCCCATGCTCCATTCCAATTTGGGCTTCTACCTCCACGTTTCCTACCCTGCTTCCAAGCCTGTGGGATTTCATAGAGTAGTGTAACGAAAAAAAATGGGGGACCGTTGTAAGGTTATTACCTTTTAATTGTGCAAGTAAAGATCCTGGGAAAAACCTTCTCATCTACCATCACTAATAGTTCAAAAACATAGAACACTGTAACACCCTAAAGGAAGAGAGAAGAAAGAAAAGTTCTTCCCAGTTAGAACCATTGGAAATTTCAACCAGCATATATATTAATAACGTACTTTTCTTTTTTCATTAAAAATGTGTGGAAACTTCGTAAGGGAGCAACACTGGCATTTGGGAAACTCCTTTAGTCCACGCAAGCACGTTTTCCACTTTCCCCAACCACAAACCTCAAAGTGCTTTCCTTCGATTTCCAGTCTGTTGTTCTGGGCCACACCGCTCCTCCTGCTGCCCTCTCCACGCACTTCTCCTTCCCTGCTTACTCTCATCCTTTTCTTTCTCCAGTTATTCCTCCTGCTATCCTGTTTCTTTGACCCCACAGAGCTCTGATTCCATTGTGGGCCAACACTCCTTTTTTCTGCTTCTTACCTCTATTTCTCCCCAGTCCTCTCCGTTAAATTGCACCCCAGATGTCCTGATTATACTCTGTTCCCGGGGGCCCCAGTGTTACCGAGTGGTAGGGATCAGTCCATCCCTCAGGGAGTGGAATCAGTCCACCCCATTCACTTCCCAGGAGATTGATGAAGTTCACCCGGTCCCCGCCTGAGGTCGTTCTTGCTTCTCTTTGCCGAGGATTTTCCTGCTTCTAGAAAATGCTCTGAGTCGGCTGTTCCTTAGCCTTTTTGTCTCTCCACTTTCATCAAAACTTTTTTTCTTTTCTGTAAATTATGGCTATTTGGCTGAAAATTCAAAATAAGATAAATTCTATCACCCATGATTTCCCTATTTAAAACAACTATTATCAGTTTGGTACATAATTTTTAAAGTATGCAATTTAAGAAATATTGCTATAATCATAGTGTGCATATAGTTTAAATCTTGCATGTTTTCATTTTACACACTATTAGTGTTACAGGGCCTTAAGGGACTGGTGACCCATAAGTGGGTCCTTTTGCCTGGAGCCACTCCTGCGAGACAATGTTCAGAACAGTAGAGCAGAAACTTTATTCACTGATCAACAACCAGAGGAGGCAGAGCTCGTGCTCTAAAGCACCTTCCCATCCGAAGGGGAGATGAGCAGGGTTTTTATGGGATGTGAAGGGGGAGGGGTCTCCGTGTCATCGCTCTGGGCCGGGGCAGCTGGGGCATGTGCAGATCTTCCCTTCCTGCACAGGGCACCTCTTGCCCATGGCACCCCATCGCCATCTTGGACCTTTCTGGTTTGGATGGGGTCTACACTTTGGCTGTCTGGCATTGTTCCGCCATGGTTCCTATAAGCAAGCACCATTTAAAAACAAAGCGTGAGACACGGAAAATGTTTTAGGGACTTCCCTGGGTGACATTAATTCTTCTTCCTTGTTATGAGTCTTCAAAAACAGTCTTAAAAATAGCATATACCATTCCATTGATTGAATGTGTTCTGTTTTATGTAACCATGTCTATACTAATATTTCCATGACTTGAAATTTTTGCCTGTTGTTTCTCCTTATAATGTTCTATTTTGAAATATTTTCTTGGCGTAGATGTTCAGTCATGGAGTTTTGGCTCAAAGCACATGACCATTTTTTAGATACTTGATTCATATCACCAAATTGAATTAAAAAAAGTTATCCTAATTCAGTGCCACCAGCCATATCAAAGAGTACAACTTTCAGCATATTCTTCTCAGAATTAGGTGTTATCATTGATATTTCATAAGTAACAAATGTTACTTCATTGTTGTTTTCATTTTTCTTTGATCAGTAGTTTGGTTAATTATTTTACCATGTTCGTTTATGGTTCATGTTTTGTAAATTATCTATTTGCCTATTAATATATTTTATCTCTTTTTTCCAATACTTACGCCTCTTAATAGTGTTAAGATTAATAATTATAAGATTAATTAATTAATCATATTATATATTTTAATAATTATATATAAATTACATTATATATAATTTATAATATATTAATCAATAATTAATTATAGTAATAAGATTATTATTTAATCAATTTGGGTGAATTCTTTATAAAGATATTAACATTATCATATTTGGTGCAAATGATTTTTAGTCTGTTGTTTGCTTTTTTATCTTGGCTATATTTTTCTCTGATGTGTAAATTTGGAAATTCAATGCAGTGAATTCTGCCAACTTATTACAAATTCTTAGGCTCAGAAAGTTTATCCTCCCGTCTGAGGTTGGTATTCAGTTATATTTGTTCTTGTCTTCAGGCCCAACATCAGATCAGTAGGATAAATGGGGTCAAAGGTCACAGCTGGATTCCCCACTTCCTCACTGGTAAGGAAAGATTCAGAGAGGGTAGATGAGATGGCATCAATTCCTGGATGGAGAACAATCCTGATGTGGGGAGCCCCTCTTCCTCTGAGTTTGGAGCAAGGATTAGGGTAACCTGTGGGTGGTGAGGCAAGAGGTCAAGATACAGTGAGGGGGAGGGACAATGTGTATACCAGGAGACCCTCTGCCAAATTTCTTCATTATAGGCCTGAAGTCCACTTAACACTCACCGTGTATTTACTAGTCTTTCCACTCTTGGAGGGAAATAACCTGGGACTGTTAACTATTGTGTCCAAGTAAGTCACCCCAGGACCTGTGTGCTTCTATCAAAATGAGAAAATTCATATGATTGACACAAAAGGAACTTGTAAACTGGTGATACTTGCACAGTTCTTTTCAGAACTCTCTCTCTAAAAATTATTTCCATTGTGTGCTTAGTGCTGCCGCTAAAGAACAAAGAGGAGGGGCTGGCCCCATGGCATGGTGGTTAAGTTTGGTGTGCTCTGCTTCAGCAGCCTGGGTTTGAGGGTTCGGATCCCAGGCATGGACCTCCACCACTCATCAGCCATGATGTGGTGATGACCCACATACAAAATAGAGGAAGATTGGCACAGATGTTAGCTGAGGGCTAATCTTCCTTAGCAAAAGAAAAGAAAAGAAAAGAAAAGAACAAAGAGGAGCCTGCCCCTTAAACCTATTGAAAATGACTTAATAGGATTAGAATTTGGCTTGTATCACTGCCAAGCACTCCTGCTTCAGGAGGAATTTCATTTGGTCCAGAAATTCCTTCCCTTCACTCCCTGCTACCTGCAACAGCTATTCCTGTAAGTAGACACCTGGTTGCAAACTCCGTATGGGTTTCTCAAAGAGGTCCCAATCCAGATCTGCAATGCCATAAAGGAGGGAAAAAAATAAGAGGAGGTGAAACCATTGTGGTAGTATCTAAATGTTTTGGAATTCATTTTCTTCAATTTCTTAAAATGTATCACAGTCATACATGCATATAGTTCTATAAACTCATTGTGAAATACAGGTGTCCCTTGCAACGTCTCTCTACCCCAGCCATTTTCACTCCTCAGAGACAATTATTTTCAATGTTTAAGTTAGTTCTTAATGTTTACCCTTTTATCACTAAGTAAAAATGTATTGTGAATTGCTACTTTTTGATTGTCTTTAAATTTTAGGCATTATCTATTGACAATCCTATATGGAAGATGAGAATTTATTCTCCACACACGAATTCCTTCCTTACCCTCATCCTCCCAATACGATTATATTATAATTTTGGGTTAGATCAATATATAAGTTTCACATTTCCATGACTATGTAAATATTATATGTCGCTGACCCAAATAGTATATTATAATTACATTTAATTTCTTACATAAAATGTTTTGTTCTCAAGGCCAGCCCGCTGGCACAGCAGTTAAGTTTGCATGTTCCACTTTGGTGGCCTGGGGTTTGCTGGTTCGGATCCTGGGTGCGGACCTACGCACTGCTTGTCAAGCCATGCTGCGGCAGGAGTCCCACAAAAAAGTAGAGGGAGATGGGGACGAATGTTAGCTCAGGCCAGTCTTCCTCAGCAAAAAGAGGAGGATTGGTGGCAGATGTTAGCTCAGGGCTAATCTTCCCCCTACCAAAAAAATTTTTTTGTTCTCTCTGGAGTTAACTTTTTTTTCACTTGGATAGCTTTCTAGGAACCTATCTCATCCATCCCTCAACTTCCTTACAGTGTAATCGCTCTTCAGTAGTTCAAACACATCAGGCATTCATCAGCTTTGTCTTCTTGGGGACAGTTCACTCAGCAGACTGTGGCATTTATTATGGCTGTTCAGGTCATTGTCCTTCTAGGTTTTCAGTTCCTTCACTGTTTGTGAACGATGGGTAAATTCTGGATAAGTGAAGTGGTACTTGTGTTCAGAATGTTGGGGATTTTCTAGTATTCTATACAAACAGAGGATCTAAAATGCCTTCCTAGCAATCTCTCCTCTGAGATGAAGTATTTTCAGGTGGTGCCACACTAAATATTAATGCCTCTTTTCTGTCTTCTCATTTTTCATTGCCTTTATAAGGATATCAATTTCCTTAGCACAAGATTCTGTAAAATACTTAATTGACTTAACATTTTCTCAAATTTTGGGTACGGCAGCAATATTTTCTTCCCATGTAGCAAAAAACACTACATCAATATCCAATCTTGGAAAAATATTGCTGGTGGCACTAAAATTGGTACAACACTTTTGGGAAATAATTTGCCAATATGCAAAAGAACATCATTCCTTTGCCTTTCCAATTTCAGTCTTGGAATCCATTTTAAAGAAATAATCCAAAACATGGAAAAATCTGTAAGAACGTGTAAGAATAGTCACAGTGGTGTTATTTGTAGAAGCGAAAAAATGGAAACGATATAATGTCCGTTAACAGGGTAATAGCTAAATAAATTGTGGGATATATATTTTGCTTTTTACATACATGTAATAATATGAAAATAAATACTTGCTATAATGTTAAACAAAAAATAAGGATAGTATGTCCAGGTACACTGTGATTACAACTATGTAAAACATACACGTTGAGAACTGAAACCATCTACCCTATTCAACTTATGCCTCCATGAATATGACTTCACTATTCCCATGTTCATTAGCATAACTTTACTCTTCCAAGAGTCTCTTGGCCAGGAAATAAATTTATTGTTCATAACAGGAATTTCTCTATAGATCCATCAAATCATCAATAGGAAGTATCAACTGAGTTTATGATGTCCTAAGACTCTTTGAACCCCTCAACTCAAAATCCTTGCCTTAATGTTTCCACCAAATCTGAACAATTATATCATGATCTTTACTCAATCTTAAACAACGCCTGCTCATTGAAAGACCCAGTTTAACAAAACTCCAAGATTTCAATAAAATCTGGGCTTGCCCTCCCCTGCTCTGAGACACCACCCAAGCTCTGCTGAGATGGAGCTCTCCCTTAGGGCAATGAGCGGTAAATGCAGCCCTGTCTTATTAGCATATCGTGTTGGTGATACTTGGAAAACCAGCATCCAACAATACAGAAAAACTATGCAATATATACAGCTAGAAAAAGACAAAAGGAATATGTAAAAATAAGAACAGTTCTGTTAGGGGATTGGTATTCTGTCAACTTTTCAAGCCTTTTTAAAGGTATTCTTATGTAATGAGGGCAAGGCTTATTTCAATCAATATCTAAAAACTCATTTTGGTACAAGCCGCCTTTTAATGTGTAAAGATCAAAGAAAGGCAAAGCTATGCAACTTGTTATTCTCTTTGTTGTGCTTTGTACAACAATCAATAACAGTCTAAAGAGAAGACTGCTTAGGTAGGAAGCAGAGCTGTTCATATTGTAATTATGCTTGTAGAATCAAAATACTTATGGGCTCTGTTGTAATGAAAATGATCCAAAAATGCTCTAAAATCACTTAATGTTGAGAAACAATCATAAGGACACTGACTATGGCCTTTAAATGGGTTTTGGGTCTTGAATGGGACAGAGGCTTTAGACAATGGCTTGCTTAGCACTGAGTTACATAAATGTTGTCGACCTAACATAGCATAGATGCGTCTCACAAAATTAAAAGCCAGGCTTTACTGACAGAAATTTTGTAGTCAATGGGTTTGGCAGAGTTTGTCAAATATATTTCCTATCATTTTATGAAAATCAGGGAGAAAAGCTGGCATGTGGATAGTTTGTCACAGCTGACAAAGGCGACACTCAGGTACACCTTCATACCCCTGGCAGTTAGCTGTTTTGTGTCAAGTTTTCTAATGCAAACAAACTTTGATGGCTTGACTTGTTAAAATGGGCTCTGGTTAGGCCAATTAAAAGCCACTCAGGTAAATGTTACCTTCTCAACTTTTTTTCTCTAGGGCATCAATAAACTTTGTAGGGAGAAGTACATCAATCAAGGCATAACACCAAAAAAACAGGATCTATCAACAAAGAAGTCTGGAAATTTCAGTATGACACAACCAGGAGATTTACACAGCTTCTGCTCCAGGTAAAGACACACCGATGAAAGGAATAAAGACAGAAACGCTAAGATTAATCAGGTAATTTTATTTAATATTTACCATTCAGCAGCAACCAATATGAACATCTGAGCTAACAGAATCTCTTGAAGTTGTCTGCTATGTAGCTGCTTCAGAAATACAAGCACATGATAAATTTAACTGTTCATTGCCAAAATTTTTTTAAAAAATGGCTTCAAGAGCAAATAACACTGATTTATACTGTGCCCAAGCACTAGTCAACAAATCTATTAAATTACAGAGGAAAAGGAAATCAAAGAAGCTTTGTTATCTTATGCATGTCACCTTATTTAAATGGAAGGCTTCATCTCTTTAAAGCAACAGGAATATGGAGCTTCCTATATATATATTTATACATATACTTTTTTTAAAGGATGTGATTACAAACACAAAGTGTTATCATCAAAAGCAAAAGCTAGTTCAAGAAATTTCCAACTGCAAAACTTGCAAGATACAAAGCTAAAATTCATATGTTCCTTTTCTCAATTATGAATACTTTCACTAAACATAAATATTTTAACATATATTAATTTTTCTGACATTCAAAATTGTAGTCAATATGGCAGAATTATTGTTAAAAGCACATATGTACAAATATTCTTTTTCCATACATAAAGTATTTGGCATAATTATAATAACAATCATACTGCATCCTCAACTGTTTGCTTTTATTTTTACTTTTTTTTACACATAATGGTATCTCTTATTAAAATTAACCAGTTATGTACAAAAATACTTGAACATTTATTATAGAAAACCTCTATAACCAGCCTCAACAGCGTATACCTGCTGAATGGTTTCATAAGGGAATATAAAAAAGTGGTCACTGCCTTCCAGGTAAGCTATCAACAAAACAAACACAGTTAAACTACAATGAGCTTCCCAACAAAAGAGGGAAAATATTTAACAGTATGATTTAAAATACAGTTCATATCTATTGTCAATTGAGTGTTATAAACAGTCAGTAAAAGGAAAAACAAAGATACAAAATACATTACTACATACAAGGTGCTTTTTTTCACACTCCTACAACTGTGGCATTCGCATCCCTATCTAGATCTAAGATGCTATGTTGCAATATTTAAGCCAGAGCCGTCCACAGCCATCATCCTTCAACAAAAGGACAACAGGATCAGCTAAGAAGACAAGCTCCACTGGTAAGAATGGAGAGTTGTGAGGAATTTTTTATTTTGTGCAGGACTGAAAGTTAATGCCCTTGGCTTTTTAAAGTCCTTTTGCCATTTAATCATGCTAATATATTTTCTCAAAGGTTTTTATCTTCATTTACACTATTGATTTAATACTGTCCTGTATTGATTCCTGAATTCTTGTTAATGGGACACATTAATTTGTGCCTGTTTAATACATGAACATCTGCTCTTCTTCAATGACAAATGTGGTAGAGGAAACTATCAAGTAAGGAAGCACAAGATTCAAGTAAACATTTCTGGGGTCGTTTGCTTAATCTACCCGATTGGAACTCTGAAAGTAAATTGCACCTTAAAAAGAAATACAGTAGATACTATGGTGTCAGAGTACTAAAGGATTTACCAACCAATTCACAAAGTAGAGTTTTAAGAATGTAGACAGCTGTCAAATGTCAAAAGCAAACTTAAGAAGTATTCTGTTTCAAGAACAAAACAACTTCCGGTCTCAATCCTTGCAACCCCTTAACTATTTTGTCTAACTAGCCTGCTTCAACTTTTAATTCTGATGATGTGCACTGATCAGTCTGCTCATGGAAAGAGCCAGAAATCTCACCTTATTTACAGATGTCTTCTGCAGTAAAGACCGTTATGTTAGGATGTGCAATGACTTAATAAGCTTTCTCAGAGTATCAAGTATTCAGTAAAAAGTATACAACATTATCACGCATCGTATTGTTTGACAATATTGTTTTTAAGATTAAACTATGTAAAAAAAGGGAACATAAAAAGATACAAAAGGAGTCTTCATCATTATTTACCACTTTCAAATGAGAAACGTTTTAATGAAACTCAGCCATACTTCATATAACATCTGGTGCTTTAGATCAGTAACTTAATATTGTGCAACATTATATTAATAAGCAAGTTTTAATTCCATTTAAAGACAAATCTGAGTACGTTATTAAAGTGCCTACACTAAATATCTTATCATACTTCTTATTCTCCTGTAAACGGCAAAGAATTCATCGCAGGTGAACAGAAAAGTGACTCATAACTGCGAGACCTTCCGTGGCAGGGGCCTGGGCCGCGGCGCGGGGTCAGTCCTCCGGGTCCCATTCTCCAGGTGGCTCGATCGCGCCGCCAGCGGCTTGGGGGGCAAGGCGGGCGGCTCGGCAGTGGGGGGGACGGGAATGGACAGGCTGTGAGGTAGCGGGACCGGGCGCCGCAGAGTCCGCTCGTAGACGCTGTAGGGTGGCGGCGTCTTGCTCTCCTTGCGCACCGGCTCCTCCGGCCCGCTGTAGCACGGCCCCGGCCCCGGCCCTGGCGCCGACGGGTCATTCACCTGATTTTCAAAGCCTGAGGTTTCCGACGTGCTACACCGGCTGAGAGAAGAAATCCCACTGCTGTAGCTGCCCGACAAGACCGGGGAGTTGGAGCTCAGTCCTGGGGAGTGATACTCCACGGGAGATGGGGTGAAGGATTGCACAGAGCCCTGCGCAAGCGGAAAAAGGGAGACAGCAGAGTCAGGAACACTGTGATGGGCTGAACCGCATCCCCCCAAATTCATACATTGAAGCCCCAACCCCTAGTACCTCAGAACGTGACTGTATTTGGAGGCAGGGCTTTTACAGAGGTGGTTATGTGAAAATGAGGCTTTTTGGGTGGACCCTAATCTGATATGATTGATGTCCTTAGAAGAAAAGGAAATTTGCATACAGAGATACCAAAGATGCCTGCACACAGAGATAAGACCCCCTGAAGACAGAAGGAGAATGTGGCCTTCTATAAGCCAAGGAGAGAGGCCTCCGGAGAAACTAAGCCCAGCGGACATCTTGGTCTTGGACTTGTAGCCTCCACAACTGTGAAAAGATAAATTTCTGTTGTTTAAGCTGCCCAGTCTGGGGTGTTTTGTTACGGCAGCCATGAGGGACCAACACAAACACCCAGACTCAAATTTGAGTGTTGTCATTCTCAGCACTGAACATATACGTCAGGCATTTATCTGCCAGGCCCACCATTCAGTCACTCCACCTCACTGCCTCCTTCTTATTTTCAGGATAGAAGATAAAAGTAATCAGAAAGGAAATTCAGAGGCATAGAATTAGTCTCATAATTTGAAAGATAGGGAACTGGCAAAAAGAAAAAAAAAAAAGAAAAACTCTGAGGGTGCCATTTCCCCTTTCTAGCTCAGCAGGGCATGAGCTCAGAACGGTAGGACAGGATGGCAGGACGCAGGGCAGCTTGACAAGCAGGCCGGACTCCCACCAGAGAGCTCAGGAGGAATGAGAGGCACCGCGGGCCTGCATTTGATTACTCTGTCCCAGCGCCGACTCCTGAGCTGACGCTGCACACTGGCGGCCCTCAGGCTCTAGCTTGAGATATGAGCTGCTTCATCTGCAGCGTTTTTAAAAACTTAGTTGCTAAGTCAGGTTTAAACAGGAAGATTTCCCCAAAAACTCCAGATTTCTAGCATTTCGTAAAGAACTGGCAGTTCTAGCAACAATGGCTCACATTCTCTTAATGGAAATAATCTTTTGAAGCTGTGCAGGGGCTGTTCCCTTTAGAGGGAGCATGAATTCCTCCCCACCCGTCCATATAGTATTCTGCCTACCTCCTTCACTCATTTATGTTAGCTCGCTGGCATCTGAATTTGCTACTTCCCCAACTGGTTTCCTAAAGAAAACAAGTCCTAAGAGATGTTCTGAGAAAAGAGGGTTCTGCTGGGAAATGCTGCATACTACATACTCCTTGAGTATATTCAAAGCATATTCACATGTAAAAGTCTTACAGTAAAGAAACCTAAATGACTTCGTTCAGCCCAGTGTTTTCTAAACTTACTTGACCGTAGACCATTTTCCTGTTTATCACATAACGGCCTATCAAACTTTAATGTTCTATGGAACACACTTTGAGAAATGTTGTCCTAGATGAACTTTACCTTGATCTCTTTTTCAACAAATTAATACTGGTAGACACAAATCCTTTCATTTAGCAAGAGCCTAAAATTAAGCATGGCCAGTTAAGAGATCTAAGGGCTGGCCCCGTGGCCAAGTGGGTAAGTTCGTGCGCTCTGCTATGGCAGCCCAGGGTTTCTCTGGTTCGGATCCTGGGCTTGGACATGGCACTGCTCATCAGGCCACGTTGAGGTGGTGTCCCACGTACTACAACTAAAAGGACCCACAACTAAAATACACAACTATATACTGGGGGGGATTTGGGGAGAAAAAGCAGATAGAAAAAAAAAAAAAAGATTGGCAACAGTTGTTAGCTCAGGTGCCACTCTTTAAAAAAAAAAGAAAAGAAAATCTAAATTCCCTGCTGTTTTTGTCAAAAATGAGACTCCAAGTTCAAAATCAGGCATGTAAGCTCAGTCTTCTCCACAGGGTTAACTCCATCATGTAATTGCTGACAAAACTCTCAGTTAAGGCAGCAACGCTGCATTCTAATCACAGCAAAGTCAGTAACTTGGTAGCAGTGTGCCCTCTAATGAAACCCAGGAGTTACAACACCGATGTTCCATCCACTTTCTCTTCAAATTCTGTTTGTAAAGCTGTAGCTACAAGGCTGCATCTGGCCAGTAAGAACATACGCAGGTCTGCAGGGAGATGGTATACACCACCTTGCTAACTAGGACTATTTTGTAGCTACTTGAACATTTTCATCCCTTCAGTTCTTTTTATTTTTAAAGAATCAATCTCCAAGACTCTTATCATCGTATTACTACTCTGCAAAATCAAGTTGAAAAATGCAGATATTAATTCCATAGAAAGACGCGGGGGCTCTTTGCGAGTACAGGTAAATGTAAAGCTGCAGAAACACCACGTTGCCTTCCTTCCCATCACATCAAGATGACAGCCCGTGGCCACCACAGCGAATGCAGTCGCACATACTTTATGTTTAACGGCTGCACTGCAGAATGACAACAAAACTAGCAAGTAATTTGCACTCACCAGCAAATTTCTACATCAGAAACGTTGGCAATGCAAATGAAATCACACTTCTTTGCATATTTCTCCATCTTTTTGGCTTTGTTTTCCAGATTCTCAATTTCTGTCAGCAACTATCCTTAGCACCACAGATGTATCAGATCACGACCTGCCCCTCTTGTGTTTGTAGAAGGTAATTTGTCTTTTTCTTTCACATTAGCTGGAAATATCTCATCAACAAAAGGACATGGAGCATGTAAATCCTAAGTCACTTGGGTACAAAATCATTCTTTCAATGCTCACTTCAACCTCATCTTTGCCTCTGGTGCGGTAGCTCTGAACACCAACATCTATAGGTATGACAATCCTTGCGGCCAGTCTGATTCAATTTGGATAGAGACTAAATATTATTCTTTACCTTCATGAGGAAGTTTGTATGTTTAGAGATGTTAACTAGCCTACGTCTACACACTAATTCAAATGTCTCACCTTTAAAGCTTTCCAGTTTGTTCCCCAGAATTTTTTAATTCATTTTACTGCTTTGTTTTTTATTATCAAGTATGGTTTTTGTTTTTTTGGTGAGGAAGATTTGTCCTGAGCTAACATACATTGCCAAGCTTCCTTTTTTTTTTTTGGCTTGAGGAAGATTAGCCCTGAACTAACACTGGTGCCAATCTTCCTCTATTTTTTGCATGCAGGATGCTTCCACAGCATGTCCAGTGAGTGGAGTAGGTCTGCGCCCAGGTCCGAACCTGCGAACCCGGGCAGCCGAAGCAGAGCACATGGAACTTTAACCACTTGGCCATGGGGCCCGCCCCATGAAGCATGTATTTTGAATATAAATGAAAGCTTTACTTATTCTCTAAAATATTCAAAGAGAAAAAGTTGGGTTCAGCTTTGTCAAAACGAGTGAGGCTTACCCAAAAGGCAAAAAGGCACAGGAGAATACTAAGTAGATCTTGATTATTGATGTTTTTCAATTGAAGTGATTTGTTTTGGGATGTCTCTTAAACCAAAAGACCAGGCCGAAAACGTCCTGGGAGATACTCTGGGGCCATATTTCTTTCCTAATTTCTGGTCTGTACATTCTCATTGCCACCATTTGGAGAATGGGGCTAATAATCTTAGAACAAATGGCTACATTCCCAGAGAAGGCTCCCTAAAGGGAAAGCCTAGTGTTGTTTGCTCCCCATCCTCTTCTACCCCTTCTTCATGTGCTCTTTGCCTGGTCTGTGCAAATGAAAGCCCCTCACTGATGCACCGGGGATGAGTCTCGGAAAAAAGGAACATGGGGCCAGTACATTTAGCCTCAGTCTAAAGAAAGGCCTGTACCTTCAATGGAGATCGCCCGGCAGGTGAGGGGGATACTGGTGTCGTGTGTCTTGCTGGTGAAGCTGTAAACAAAGAGAGATCATTTCAATTAGGAAAAACCAGATGGTTGACTATCTGCAGATACCCTCTGTGTGTATAAACCCATACAGATGATGCAGTGCATAAGGATCTCCTAGGCAAGGGGGCGAGGGGGAGAATCTAAATGATGCCTGTCCAAAACAGATTCCTCTCAAAGGATGGCAGCACCCAGACATGGGATAATCAGGGAAAAGTCACCAGAGCATACATGATGCTTTAACCAATGTGACAGGGCCCCAAACTAGTCCAGTGTCCCTTCCATCTCCCCAAAGTTCAGATGCTTCTGCACTGCTTGATCTATTTCAAAAGGTGCTTTTAGGTGGGAGGTGCCAGGGAGCAGTCCTCAGAAAACAGCCTAGGCAACTTTGGCCTGAGCAACGGGAAGATCAAGGTCACCTAGTCAGCTTAGAATAGATCCATGGGAATACATTTATACAAGCCTCCCTTTCACATCCCCAATATTCCCCAAACAGACAGAAAACCCTTGGCCACATCCATACGAGAGGTGAGAAGTTTTCCACCTCTCCCCCTAATGCCTGTACTCAGGTGTTCCCTTGTCCTCGGGGCTGGTACTCCATGGATTTCATCATCATGGCAAAGAAGAGCTCTCTCTCTGTTTCTCCCACTAGATTTTCAAGTCCTACACCTGGGACACAGCATATGTGATGGCACTGTTTTGTGTGTCTGCTTGTGGAACAAATCCAGCTCTCTGAAGCATCGCCATGCACTCTAAGAGCCTGCTGTGACACAGTCAACACTGAAGCGTCAGCCAGATTTCCCAATTCCACCTACACAGGTTTCAGTGAGTTCAGGGTTTATTGCTCTGTGATGAGCTGCCATTCTCCCAGCTGTCACAGTGAGGTTTGTAACTCTTAAGAAAACTACAGAAAGGCTGAAAGAAAGACAGACAGTTACAGATCCCCCCAACAGTGACCACAGACGATGACATGAGGACAGACCATGAAAGCAATCAGTGCAGAAGGGAAGGCAGCCCTGCCACGTTAACTTGGGAGAGGTGAGGTCATCTGCATGCTCTGGGTCTTAAGGGATCAGGGAGAAGGGTCCAATATCACACTGTGGGGTTGTGCAGTCTCCCTCTTGCATGCTAGGGCATGCTGTCAGTGTGTGTCATGTTCCAACACCAGTGTTAGTTCTATCCCATCAGTCGTGGGTGTTGATTACGGAGGGAAATCACGTATGTATAGAGAAGCCAATCCTGATTGGGAACTGTAAGATTTACTGTTGCTTGGGGCCCTCCCCTCTTCCTCTTGACTCAGGCGTTCACTGACACCACCACTGTGAACTCCACAGCAGCCCCTGCACCCACTGTGTGTTCACAGAGATGTTTCTCTAGAAAGGCATTCTCCCCCAGAGACCTAAAATAATTCTATCAGTATCCTTGTCTACAAGTTTGACTTGGCCTAGGAACCGAACCACCAATATTACTGTTCCTTAGAAAATGCTTTTCAAGTTCCCAACTTTAGGGACACAACTAGGTTTAACTGGAGAGTGCCTGAATATATGTACATCATGAATAAAATACACATTCTTGGTTGATGAGTCTTCATCTTCCATGGTCTCACTAATGCAGACTATCAATTAAGCCTAAAGTTATTTCCTGTTTTGTTTAAAGATTTCACATGCCTTTCAAAACCTGTTGGTGACTTCTAGCTTTGGTAAGTATGGAACAAACTGGGTAACATAGTTTACTTTAAAAAGAGGGAAAGTCAGTTTACTTTTCTTAGTTTAAGGGGAAAAAAAAAAGATGAGATACTAAAACACAGCCAATGAAACATGATCAACCCAGAAAAAATCCATGAAGGAATAGTGTCATCTTGTCTCTTGCCTAAGGCCAGTTATATTTGTGAAGCTTCAAAGCTACTCTAGACATAGGTAAGTGTTGAAAAGACTCTCCCCACCACCAGGATAGGTAGAGTCAGTAAAGTAGGTCAGGTTCCTCTTAAAGACTGCACCCTACTTAGGTCACCAAGCAAATAGCTTGTTCAGGAGGAAGGGGCCTGTTATTGCTAAAACTCACAAAGGAAGTTTCTTAAGAATAATTTTCAGTGGCTCTCAAAATCTAGAAAGGGTTAGTAAAATACAGATTCTAAGGTCTTACGCCAGAAATACTGAAATTCTGATTCAGTAGTCTGAGATTAGGCCCAAGAATTTGCTTCTTAAACCACTCCCCCAGGGGAGGCAATGCCCTGAACCAACCCTTTGAGAAACAGGAGTCTTGAAAACAGATCTCTCTAAGCAACAGATAGCTATGGATACAACGCTAGTTGGTCCCCACAAGCCTATTAAAGTTACAGTTAGTCAATTCCTATTTAGGGGCAACCTTAAACCCTTACATGAGCCCCAAATAAGACTGAACAAAGTGGCTGAGTTAGCATAAGAATGAGGTGGGTAAAGCGAAGCACAGAGAAAATGCTAGTGGCTTAGCAAGGTTAGGATACCTCCCCACATTTTGAGATGGTGCCTTGGAGGAGAACATTCTACAAAATCTGTCTGTGGGGTTTATTAGGAACGGAGGACTGTTTGACTTCGTGTACCAGAAGCTCAGGAAAAAGGGACAACACTGGAAATGAATTATGCAGTTACTAAGGTTTTTACCTCAAACACCAAAATGCCTACCTTTCTCTGAGGAATTCACGACAAACTGAAGTAGTCAATAAAAGTTATCTGATAAAAGTGATTGTTCAAATGCTTCAAATACCCACCAGTCTGTGTGGGTCTTGGAGGGACAGGGGGAGAGATAAGCTTCCCACTATCCGACATGTTCTTGGCTTCTTTCCCACTGTCCAGGCTCCAGCTGCTAGGGGTGGGATTCACAGCTGGAAGGGAATAACACAGCTAAAAACACATGGTCCACTCTGCCCTTCAAACGCTTGAGATCTTAAAAGAAAGAATTATCCAGAATAAAAAAAAATAATAACTGGATTTAAAAAAAAGCCAGGAAACCTATCTACTAAAGCTTTATTTAATTGCCTACCTCACAGTTATAGTTGACATTTAACTGGGTGACAGCACGTCTCTTTATTTCCCTCGAGCAGTGAAGCAGAACTACAGATCTCTACACTAGACTAGAAATGTTGAGAATGACAAATGCATCTAGATGTGGGTAACAGATGGAGATATAGTCATTATTTTAAAACTTGTTTTTTAGTGGAAATTTCTGGACAAGGGGCACCCAAAAAGGAGGAAGGCAATGACATGCTAATATTTCAACTGTTTGGCAGAATTATTGGGATGGACTAGCCACTCTACAGTGTGCTGTTGATCAACTCTTTGAGGAAAAGACCCTTGTTCCTGAAATCATTGGATTATACTGAAATACGTCCTAAAAGAAAAATTTGGAATACTGACAGTCTTATTCCTTTTCTGTAATTTGCCTGTTCCATGCTTCAGTAAGATGCAGAAACATGGAACAACCCTGTTAGGAACAAGGGCAAGACACACAAGGTTATAAATAGCCACTATGCAATGAGTTTTACAAGAGCAAGTGTTGCAGGTGGCCGTGGCCTGCTCCCTGTACAGACACTGCCACCTGATGGACATGTCTAGGATTTCAACATTTTACCATTCTTTAAAGCATGGCATTCATTTAATGGGATGGAATTACCACTCTTAGAATCCTTTTTCTCTGTTCCTCTTAAATGTGCCTTGTGGTTTTCTTTGGTAGAGGGGTGATAAAAATACCCCATTCTTAAGTTCTCTGGACAAAGATCAGTATTTGACTTGTAACATTAAAGCAGAATTTGTGTTCTAAAATAATTTTGGCCAGGGTCTTGCTAATTTTGATCTCCCAAGGAAAGTTTTAATGTTAACTTATTGGTGTACTCAAATGACAATACAGTCTAGTTCTAAATGAGGGCAATTAAAGCGCACTTTATGGGGACATTTCGTTAGTGACTCTTGATTCATTGGCTCGTGGGACGGCTCCGAATTTTGAGGCTTGACCCCAAGAGAGGCAAACGGGTGACTTGCTGCAAGCCCCCCACCCCCAGCTGAGGAAGTCACATTTAGTCTGCTCTGCATCTTCCGCTGTGTTGCACAGACTGATGCTAACTGGCTATTAACAGCTATGCGCGTGTTTGTTTCTCATTTTTTGTGTGACCTTGCAGCAGGGCACACTCCATTATGCACTGGATTGCAACTCTTAAGTAGTATTTGAGTCACCACAAACAACAGATGAGCTGGCAGAATGAGCTTTGTAAGGGAGATGAAGGGTGGGACCAGGGAATCAATCTGGGAAGGTGCTGTTTCCACGGTGCTGAACAAGTAGCCTAATTGGCAAAATTTGCTTCAGGAAGCGCGGGAATTGCCTCAGTGACTCGCTGAATGACACCCATAGCCAGTGAACAGAGGAGTGCCTAACTTGCTCAGATTCTGCTGTTAAATCCTACAAGAAAACAGTTTTTAAAGAATGCATCATGAATGACTGTCTTCATTAATCCCTTAAAGAGCAAATTAGTCCTGATCATTAAAGATCTGGAGACCTGCCTTCCACAAAGACACATGGAAGACTGGAGAAAATGAGAACAAAACAACCCCTGACACATTCCAGGACTGATGAAGGGGCTGGCTTTACACCCACCTTTCTCAGGCGCAGAAAGATTTGGGTCGCTGCGTGGCAAGGCCCCGTCTCCAATGTGGTTAAACAGCAGCCTCTGGAAGGGACAACAGCCTATTTTTATGATGCGATATGCTGACATGGGAAACCTTTTAGAAAACGAGATAATTATCTCATTACTGAAACTTTTTGTTCAAAATAATTTTTATATGGTGTATGATGAACCTAGGAACAAAAAATTTAATTATATTTAAGGAAAAAAGGGGAGAAGAGCCTTGGATTTTGAGAAAGAGAACACAGTGTTTAGAAAGTTTGTATTAGATTTTAAATATAAATGGTAAATAAGTTTTCATAATAGAATGTAGGGAAAAATAAATAATAACTAGCAGTGAAGCTCTGGTGCTCTTTATAAAGATAAAGCCTAGACTGGCAATATGAAATGCAAATAAATAAGAATTAAAGGAGAAATATTAGCAAAAAAAATCTCTAGTGAATGGATTTCACATTTTAAATCCAAATTGGGTTAAAATGTATGAAATGGTCAACAATATTCTACAATTTTTAACCCACAAAAATGCCAGTTTTACATGGTTCTACCTAATATATTAAAAGAAAAAGCATGAGTCCTTAAAAGTAGGTGTGCCATGGCAATGTGTATTATTGAAGTTTTGGCAACATACACACTGCTTCAAATTTTACCAAAAGTGGGACACTTGGGAGGCTAATCATGGAAGGCTCTCAGAGCCCCGATGCTGGCAACATGCTCTCCAAGAGCAGATGGGACAAACTGTGAAATTCCCTTGCAACATCAAGTGGCAAAGGGAAATGAAACTGGTGAGCTGGTTCAGCCAAACGCACTCAGCTATAATTTCTGCGAGACACCAGTGCTGTGCAGATGAGGTATCCTGGGACTTCCTGGAAGATCACACAATCAGCAAAGACAAAGCAATCAAGCCAATTCCCACTCGCTCTCATCCATTTCCAGATGCAGCTACAGACTTCTGCCAGGATGGTGTAGAAAAACAGAGAAATTAGCTGGAGTATAAATAGCTACTGTTCTCTGCTCCTGAGTTATTCCCCAATAATCGGTACAACTCAGGGATACTCTTGAATCTTCAACTTTGAAACCACTCTTCAAAGCCCTTGAAGTGCCCAGAGGGCCAGGCCCTTGCTCAGACTAAAAGGGATCACTTCAAAACGAAGTCCAGGCCGGAGGTGACGGCCGTGTTCCCTTACTCCTGAGGAGCGCAGGGAACGCCGAGGACTCAAATGCTTCTCCCTCCATGCGTTAGAGAAGAATGGCAAAGGCAAATGGAAATGGCCCCTGCACCCTTGGGGACCTCACAAAGGAATCAACTGCAGCTCTCTCAAACTAGGCAGAGGCCAAAAGGAAGACTGCCGGGCAGACCTTGCTTCTCCTCAAGGGTCTTTTGCTAATGTGAGAAGTTTCTCCAAATTTCTACTACACACACAGACACACACCCCAGCTCATTCGCCCCATTAGCCCCGGTAATGTTTAAAGTAAAGTAGCAACATGAAATGCAGTCAGATCCAGGAGGGTAAAATCATTTCCCAATTTTCCTCTCAGCTTTACCGCCCAGGCAACAACCCCTGTATCTGCATCAGAAATAGGGCTCAAACCAATTCCTAACAAGAGGCACAGAACAGAGGTTCACTCTTCACCCAGCTGGAGCTGTTGTCTCCCAGGACCTGCTGTCACAGCTGGGTGCCTCTGGCAGCTACAGCGTGTTTCTGCGGAGATATGTAAGCAATTCCAGACTTTTCCTTGTTTTCTAGTATCGCCATCCCGCAAGGACTACCTGAGAAGGCTCCACAGGTGTTGGATAGATGGCACTGCATGGTCTCTCTCTTGGGGACAGGCAAGAGTTTTCTCTGGAATGTTTGTGTTTGTCAGACAACAAAGGAGAAGCTGGGAAGAGAAGGAAAGAAAGCATCATCAGTGAGGTGGTGGTGCTGGACCTGTTGGCGGGAGAGGGCTTGAGTGTTGTGACAGCGGCCACAGTTTAGGAAATTGAAGCCACAGCTCCTGGGGGCTGGAAGGCTCTCTAAGCATCCTTAGTCTACCCCACACCCTGGCACTGACCTCTGGCACTCGATGGAGCAGAACTTGTCACATTAGGCGAAGCTGAGTGAGTAGAGCTCAAGCTTGAGGTAGATGGACTTGGCTGGAAATACATGGGAGCTGTTATCACACACTGCTCAGAGGCTCCAGACAACACTGAGGCGTTTGAAACAAGATCACTGACATTTTTTTTCAAATTAGCAATAAATAAACAAACAAACAAACAAAAAGAAAGCAAAAGGCCATTTAGAAATATAGAAAAATCTCACTGACTCAGAGTGATAAGGAGGCCTGTCTGAATTAATCAAGAATCCAAGATTTGGACTCCTGCCAAAGGAATGCATTCGTGTTGGTTTCAGCTACATACTGTGACTTGGGACCAGGAAGCAGTGCACCTCTTTCTAAAGTCCAAGCAGAAAGACTCCCAGCCGAGGGCATGTAAACAGGTGAGTGCTTCTCAAAGGCAGGGAATACACCTTCTTATGTTCTCCAAAAATGTGTTCAAAGCATGAATTTGGTAATATGGCTTATGCCCCTTCTCCAAAGATAGTGGTGAGGAAGATTTCAGCTTAGTCTTACTGAATTATTATAAATTCTTTATTAGTGGTGTCTAAAATTTTTTTGTTGCAAGAGTTACAACTCTTTTTTTTTTTTACTGACTCTAAAATCCCTAAAAACTATATGTTCTACTTTCATAAAAAACTTTATATTATGGAAATTTCCCAATATGTACAAAAGTAGTGAGATTTTTAGAATGGACCCCTAAACCCTGTATTCTTAAGGAAAAAAAGCCACTTAGAAATGCTAAGAGGCAGGTAGGATGTGGCGACATGCTCCAGGAGTCCTGGACTGAAGAACCACATCCGAGGTAGGTCTCAAAACTAACCCCCGCACCGCTCGCCTGGGCTTTCCCATTGCTGGCTCATGTCTTCTTAGAGTGGATGGGACAGTTCTGAGAGGAGCATCTTTGTAGACTCCAGAGACCAAGATAGCCATGAGAGTGTTTAAAGGTCTGTCCTTAAGTCAAGTTCTTGCTCGTAGGTCTGTTCCTTAGCACGGCAGACTGAACAGAAACTCTCATGATCGAGACAGAAAAGGAATCAACACGACCAGACAAAAAGCTAATCAAGTACCTGCATGTTAAAGACTTCATCAGAGCTTTCTGATTGCCCTGTAATATTGCTTACTTCAGCAGAAGCTTGTGAGGACAGTGAGGAGGAAGAGTATCGGTTGACAGCTGGGTAACTTAATGGGCTGTTTCGGGGAAAAAAACATGGTCATTAACTCAGTCTCTGAATTATACTTTCTCACATGCTGGCATGGTATAAAGCCTGAGGAAAAAATATACATCCCATTTTGTTGTCTCCTGTTTGCCTCAATATAATCAAATGTTTGAGTTTATTTATTTATTTCTCATGCTGTTGCTGTTTTACCAGTGGCAGATGTCTGCAGCTGCCTCGCGGGTTAATTATTTCATTACGAAATAGCGTGTTTGACAAATTGTGCCATAAAGAATGAGAGAATCATTCCAGATCATCTTGTGGGGATGCCAGAGTGTAAGGTAATTCAGAATATGACTTACCTGCGTCTAGGAATTACCCTGGTACCATCTGGGCTCATAGAGGCAGGTGCTGAGTTTCTACACACGCGAGGGCTTCCATTAGGAAAATGGACTGGACTGGCTTGTATACAAGCAGAGAACTCCTAAAGATGCAGTAAAGAAAAATATTTTAGAAGAGGAATTATATGGGCAAAGTAACTCGTGAGATATTTTAGTATATTAGATACACATTGTAATCGTCATGAAATCTTCACATAGGGCTATTAAGATAAGTCTCAGTATTATTAAGGTTTCTCTCACTCTTTTGTTTTCATAGAAGTTGAGTGTGGAAAATAGAAGATAATGCAATTTTAACATTTGAGGGCTCCCTGATAAAAAGGTGCAGTTTGGTAGAAAAACCAAAAGATGTCAGTATTGGATACTTCATCATCATCCTTTTAACAAAAAGCAAGTGGCAGTGGTCAGACTGCCCCCTATGGACACTCTGTACGTACCTGTATCCCCAAGCTCGACTTCATCACAAAGAACTGGTCGACCAGCTTTTTGTGAAGGGGCCTCATATCTTGAGGCACAAACTTCTCATGCACGGCCAAACCAAATTCCAAAATCTGTGCCTTGATAATAACATAAGGAAAAAATCCACATCAGTGAGCAACTCCCTAAGTGCCTGCTAGGGATCAAGCACCATACCATACATTTTGCATGCATTATTGCTAATCCTCTCAATCTGACAAGATAGGAACAACCCTTAACTTACAGGGAGGACACTGAGGGTCAGAAAAATCCTGCATGTAGTAAAAGACCAATAGGGATTGGAATTTAGGGCTGATTCCGAAGACTTGATTTTCCCACTACCCTAAGTTTCCTTGCCATGTATTTTAGATCTGTAACAACAATCCTTTTAAACAGTTATGTGGCCGTTGGCCCCCTCTTGAGTTTCCCAGGATGGGGCAGGGAATGGGGGCAGGAGCTGTTCCCCAACGGATCTCTTTTCTGGATGGCACCCCCTTTTCCACATTACTTGTCTTTCTTCCATCAGTTTCTTGGGTGCCCATCCCTACTTCCCCCAGATTTTTCAAATCTGTCAAGGAAGAAGTAAAAAATGAACAGGAATTCTATAATAGTTGCTATGCTTCTTGTTTTTGTTAGAAAATATTATTCTTGTTCACTTATTATAACACAACATAGAGCAGCTCCTACTTTAAAAAAAAAAAAGGTTTCCTGCCATGAGGACCCCAAAAGAGATGAACATAAACATTCACGTTTCCTTTCTTCAACTCTCAGTAGTGCTGAATTCCTTTGATTTGAGTAGCAACTGTCTCACATTTTATAAAATGCCCCATGCTAAAGTGGTCAAAAGAACAAATTTCATAGACTAGGAGGAAAGCAAATCAGAAATCACAACTTTTATCTTTACAGTTTGTGAAGATTCAAGACTGAAAGCCCGGTCAAATAGGACTGACCTCAGGGGGTTAGAGCATCTAGCACCTTCCCTAAGGGGACAGGACTGTGCCACTCCCACCTACTGCCAGCACATTTGCATAAAGATAAAAATATCTTGAAATAAACATCAAGGACACCTTTGAAAGGAATAGTTTGAGGGAGTGTGTGTTTGAGGCATAAAGGGAGCGTCTGATCTCTGTGATGTGAGAGTGGAAGGGACGCAGGAGCTGAACCTACATGTAGGAGCCTCCAGTCTTCTTGATTTTAAACACTTGTTGTTTGATGACCTCCCTTTTGCCCAAATAATGTTGTAGGTTGGGTTCTCCCAGAAGGAGACTCTGACATGGAGATTAGGACGTTTATGGGGGAATACCCTTGGGATCACTGCCTGTTCAGGGGAGGGACAGAAGCAGGATTTGACAAAAAATGTTGAGCTGCGTGGCAGTCCTGTCAGCCTCTGCCGACACCAGGGGAGCTCTGGACCTTTTAATGGTCTGTCAGAGTTGGGCTGTGTTGGGTCCAAGTGGTCAGGCTTTATATCTCCTCCTTAGTCACTGACTGTGGGCCAGCCAGGAAGGTGTTGATCTCGGGTCAGGTGGCTCTTTGTGGCTGAGGCAATCCCTGAAGGACCTGAGAGCCAAAGCTGTCTGTTGAGGGCCACCACTCCCAGCAGCTGGGGCAACAAGTCCTTTTTGACTTCTGCATCTCTGTGTCTACTAGGTAAGGTTATCTGAATCACCTCAAGAAGTCCAGATGAGGATGGTGCCCTCGCTAGCCCAACTCTCTACTACTAAGGTCCCACAAAAATGATGTGACTTGCCCAGGGTCACATGGCAGTCACTTGTACCGCTTGTCCTATGATAGAGAGCCAACATTTCCTAGGCCATGGCTCTTTCCACAAGGCCCCAGGAACACAGGCAGGCTGTGGAGGAAACAAAGTTTCCCTGATTTTAGTTTTCTTGAGAGGTTTCTTGGCCTTTTTAATTTTAATTCTGGAGAAAGAATTCAGTCAGACTGAATATAGCAGGTAAGAGCCCTGGGGTGAGGCAAAAAACTCACAAGGGACTGTGCTTGGGTTAAATACAGATTTTTAAAAATCAACAAAGGCTAACATCATTCCATAATCTTAAGCATTAGATAACCTAAACGGCTCACTTCTAGTTTCTACGTCACTCCCAGGGCCACACTGAGAACTTAACTTATTCTCTATTTCCTTGCAGGTCAACTCAAGTAACTCCTTTCTCTTTTCCAGAAGCTGTACAACTGACCCCCTTCCAGCCATGGCCCTTGTCCATGGCCACGTATTAAGTTCTGTGGACCGAGCCTACAAAGCATAAAATATGAACTAAAATCAGATACAACCTCATCATTTTCTAATCCAAAGGGGCAAGCTTTATGTGTTTATTAACTTTGGTATTATCAAGTGGGAAGAGATGCTTCTGTCACATTTTATCACCCATATTCTATTTCTCACGGGTATAAAATGTCTCTATTTCCTATTTAACCCAGACTTCCAACCATAATGTCTCCTACTTCAGAGGTTTTCAAACCATTTGCAGGCCAAGAGCTATCAATAGGAAACAGCAGGCAACAGATTACTCACTCCAGTTCTTCATACTTGATGGAACCAAATAAATAAAAATAAACTATGCTTCTTTGGAATAGAAAATGATTAGATTGTATCTAGTTTTGTCCATATCACATCATCTATAGGCTTAGTCTGCAAAACATGATACTGTTTTAAAGCAGAATCGATTGATTGCCCATTTCCTTCTTACAACATTTAAGTAAGAATCTTATTCATTCATCCACTCATTCATTTATCTGGAGTTGGCCTGAACTTATTTGAGCTCAAAATTTTGAGTGAAAAGTCGGCATCAAGCAAGTCTCCTGGGAGAGAATGTTCAAAGAACATTCCAGGAGACTACACGAAGTTATTTGTTACAAGGGGCGGCCATAGTCTACTCATTGTTAAATTTATTTTTGCAGCCAAGTGGCAACAAAAAGTGGAAATCAGCAAGTTGGGATACATTACTGGTGAATCTGTCACCCTTCACTTCCACCAGCTTGATTTCTACACCAATGCAGATCACCATGTAGCTGGGGCTCTGGACAGGCAAGCACATGGCTGGGCGGGAGACAGACCCTTACCTGCTCAAGCATCAGCTCTCTTAACCGTGCAATCTTCTCTCCATCTTCAGGGTGGCTTAAGATATATTCTTTGACAAAGAATGCCTAGTAAGAGAAGGGATAGTCAGTTTACTTCAAGAGAGTCACAAAGGAAGTGAAATAGTTGTTTTTAATGACCTGGTATGTTTAAAGAAATGACACCATTATAAACAACGTTTAGAGGGCAGATGGAGTAATTCGTAGTGTGGGCAGCTGATCAGATGGGAATATAAGGAATAGATTGTTAAAGGGAGATCATAAATTGTATAATAAGTATTTTTTGAAAAACAAACAAACAGCAAATCTAAATCAATAAGCTTTATGGCATTATATCCTAAAAATGCCTTAAGATTCAGTGTGGCCAAGATGGTGGCCTCACCTTCCAACCTATTGTGCCTTTTTGTTTAAAACTCAGAGGGCAGATGAAAAGTCCACTTAAAGTATCTTCTATACAAGATCAGACTTTTCCATGCCCATGAACCTCTTCGCTCAGGGAAATGATTTCAGGTAAGACGTTTGTTAAACAGTCCTGATACCCTTACTGCTTTTATTCATCCAAGAACAGACACTCACACATTTTTATCCTCAAAAAAATCACATATTGGGAAATGGTGTAAGTATGCATCACAAATGACTACGTTTGCTCTATTTATTTAACAAAAAGAACTGTGTCAGCTGTAGCCCTATGTCAGCATGCTAACATGTTTATGTATTAACATAACATTTTATATTAATAAAATACGATGCGAGTACAGATTTAAAAAAAAATATTTCTAAGACCCTAAGAAATCACATCTGAAAACTTTCAAACAATGCCTAATCCTTACCTCCTGATACCTGGAAACTCCACCATTAACTGCAGCATCTATAACTCCATTCAGGCACATGGTCAGGGGATTAATATTCTGCATCTGTCTTGTCTGACACTGACTAATCAGAGTCTTCAGCTGCTGATTTTTATTTTCCAGCACTTCGATTGCATTTTCCAGAGGACTCATCTCTACCTGAGAAGCAAATGAGCATAAGTATATATTGGATTTTGTGACATTCGAGAAGAAAGATAAAGTAGATTACTCTGTTCTGAATTATCTTTGTTCCCCTTTGGCTCCCATCAATATCTCTACCTAGGGCCATCAGTAGAATAGACAGGGATGTGGAAGACAAATTACCTCTTCGATAATGAGGTCTGGAAAGGGAAAGTGATTATATCCATTGGTTGAAATGTGGTTTAGATAATCAGCAGTCATCAATTATATATTAGCACTGCAACAATCAATTTAATCCTTAAAAGAAAATCCAAGCATCTCATGTCTTTTAAAACTTGTTTTTCTTTTCTTTTGAAGGGCTAAATACTCAGGGACCCTGCATATTATTATCACTTTCTAGATGCTTTCTTAATGTAAGCATCTTAACGGGAGATATGAAGATGCATTTACAGATCTGATGTCAAGGAGCTTTCAGCCCAGTTGGGAAGATGGGACGTATGCCCATATGGACCCCATATGCATATATAACAGCACCATAAGGTGGCACAGGATGGCACACAGTTGGGAGTTATAGAAAATAAGATAATCATATACGCCACAGGATCTATTTGTTGAAGGAGAGCCAAACAGAATCATAATGACTTAAAAATTCTGGGTTGCATGGGGGACCTAATGGTGAAAATGATGAAAGTGCTCTTCAGATGTACAGCACTGTGACTGTTACTGTCATTGACATTCTATTCTAGACAAGGTCTGCCAAGCTCTCAGCTGTGCAGTAATTCAAGCGTACCATAAGCACATTTAAATATTGGTTCTTTCAGTTAAGGAAACAAATTAAGAGTTTTTAAAGGTCACTTAGATCATCTTAAGGCAACACTGAAAAGTATTAGAATAATGTGACTATGTCAAAATTAGGAATACACATTCATCAAAAGACACTATAAAGGAAAGAGAAGCCAGAAAGTAGGAGAAGAAATTTGTAACATGTAAAACCATCAAAAAGCCTATGTCAAGAATATATAAAGAACTCTTACAAACCAATAAAAAAGGGAAACAACCCAATAAAAAAATGGGCAAAAGACTTAAATGGCCATTTTACAAAGGAAGAAACCCAAATGGCCAGTAAACATGTGAAAAAGTGTTGCACCTCATTTGTGATCAAAGAAGTAGAAAATAATACCACAGTAACATACTATTAAGCACTCACCAGAATGGCATAAATAAATATGGCAATAGCAAATGAGGGTGAGAATGTGAGCAACAGAATCTCTCAGTTCCTGCTACTGGAAGTTCAAATTGGTTCAATCACTATGGAAAACAGTTTGGCATTATTTACTAAAGTTGAAGATATACATATAAATATATATAAGTATATGTGTGTGTGTGTACATACATATATATATTATATTTTACAGTCTAACCATTCTATCCCCAGACATATATCTGAGGAAAAATGAAGTAAGAGATATGTGTACATGTGTACCAGGAAACATGTACAAAAATGTTCACAATCACCTCCAAAATCCATATGTCCATCAATAACAGAATGCATAAGAATATTGTGGCATGTTGATTCAATGGAATAGTATACAGCAATGAAACAAACGTCAGTCATATGTAATAATATGGACTAATATTATAAATAATCCTGAGTGACAGAAGCAAGTTACAATAGAATATACACAGTATGACACTGTGACATAAAGTTCAAAACTAGGCAAAACTAAATAGATTTGTTTAGAGAGGCATTTATGGGAATGGATACCATAAACGTCAGGATAAGGGAGGGAGCTGTACTTGAGAAAGGCTGCATGGGAGGCCTCTAGGCTACTAATGACAATGTTCTGTTTTTCTTTACCTGAGTGGTGGTAACAGGTACTTACTTTCTAATTATTTGTGGCATTAAACCTTTGTTTTACGATGACAAAAGCTAAATAATAAAGGAAAAGTCTGAGAGCTCTGATTAACTGAATGTTGCAAAAGTAAACAAAACGTCTCAGAAAGAGAAAGCAGAACAGTGGTTGCCAGGGGCTAGGGGGAGGGGGAACAGGGGAATTGCTGTTCAACGGATACAGGGTTTCAGTTTTGCAAGATGAAAATGATCTGTCACACAACAATGTGCATATAGTTAACATTGCTGTACTATACACTTAAAAACGGTAAGACGGTAACTTGTGTTTTTGACCACAATTAAAAAAAAAAAGAAATTCACGCTCACCTTTACACATTCAAATGCTATTAATATGAAAATTTAAAAAGTAAACAAAACACAATGCAATAAACACAGGCAAAAGACAACAACTTGGGAAGATATTTCCAACATATATTACAGAGGAAGTATTAATATTTCTCAAACACCAAAGAAAATGAGACAAAAGATATGATTGATGCATTCACAAAAGAAATAGAGTAAATACATGAAAACATATCTTTTCTAGCATTCAACAAATGCCAAAAAAACAAAAATCCACTCTAGTATGATCATTTTTGGTCTATTATTTCAAAAAATTAAAACAATATACATCACCCAGTGTTGGAGAAGGTGACGGGAAAATGGGTATTTCTAAGAACACTTATCCACCCAGACACAGCAAAAACCGATACACGTCATCGTTGATCCATGAATCAGAGGGTAAACTGCAGACCCTTTGATAGATCAATTCACTTGTAGGGAAGTTATCTAAGACAGTCAAAGAAGCGTGCAAAGCATAATGTGTATACAAAATGTTCATCGAAGAATTATTTTCCTCCGGCTCCCTAAAAAGAATCAGGAGTCATTGGAGAAATGGTTGCTTTCAGGTCTGGGCAAGGAGATGTACAAGTGAGCCAGGATACCTTATCATACCAATAAGCTAGGAAGGCAGCTGGGAGCAAGGCATTACAGCAGCTGGGCGGGGTCCACTCACTCTCTTTACTGGGGGAATGTCCTTGGGGAACAGAAAAGGCAGGTGACCTGGTCTTACCTCCCTGTCAATTGAACCTTCAAATAAACAGATTAAAACTAAATGCTAGAAGGAAGAAATGTTATCTACAGAATGCCCTTAACAGGAAGTCTCCAGCTAAAGGATTGCATACAGTAAATCAACCAAGAATCCACGAAACGTGATTCCCTAAAGAATGTCTCTGAGAAGCTTCATAACTCTTTAGAGTACAAAATGGAAAGCTGCATAATTTAAATGTGCCCCACATATGAGGAACCCTGTGACTTTTGCTCAGAAACTCCATCTAGGAGGCTGGTCCGGTGGCGCAGCGGCTAAGTTCGCATGTTCTGCTTCTTGGTGGCCCAGGGTTCACTGATTCAGATCCCAGGTGTGGACATGGCACAGCTTGGCAAAAGCCATACTGTGGTAGGCGTCCCTCAGATAAAGTAGAGGAAGATGGGCATGGATGTTAGCTCAGGACCAGTCTTCCTCAGCAAAAAGAGGAGGATTGGCAGTAGTTAGCTCAGGGCTAATCTTCCTCAAAAAAACAAACAATAAAAAAAAAACAAACTCCATCTATTATTCTGAAGTATTATTATTACTGATGTGGGAAAGAAGGGTCTGGAGGACAAGGCTTGAGGTCTCCCATGTCTTTCAGCTTCAACCTAGCCTCTTGATTGCCTTGAGGTTATTAGCAGAGCTTGTTTGCTGGGGAAGATCACAGATTCCTACATCTGACTTGACAATGGGTCTGTGTGTTAGCTCAGCAACAAAGACAACTTGGATACTGTCAAAAGCCTCATGAGTCAGTCAATTTGAAGAGGCTCCCAATGGGCAAAATGGAACAATTTGAGGGGCGGCCTGGTAGCACAGGGGTAAAGTTCGCATGCTCTGCTTCAGCAGCCCAGGGTTCGCTGGTTCAGATCCTGGGTGTGGACCTACGTACTGCTTATCAAGCCATGCTGTGGCAGGCGTCCCACATATAAAATAGAGGAAGATGGGCATGGATATTAGCTCAAGGCCAATCTTCCTCGAAAACAATAAAAAAGGAAACAATTTGAAAATTAATAAGAGTAATGGATTGAAACAAATATATTTAAGTCCATGAGTTACTAATGATATTAAAAACAAAACCAGGGCCAGCCAGGTGGCGCAGCAGTTAAGTTTGCACGTTCTGCTTCAGCAGCCTGGTGGTTTGCTGGTTCGGATCCTGGGTGCAGACATGGTACCATTTGGTGAGCCACACTGTGGTAGGGGTACCACATATAAAGTAGAGGAAGATGAGCACAGCTGTTAGCTCAGGGCCAGTCTTCCTCAGCAAAAAGAGGAAGATTGGCCCCAGATGTTAGCTCAGGGCTAATCTTCCTCAAAATCCCCCAAAAACCAAAAACCAAAACAACTAAACAAAAGCCTCTCTGTCCATTTTTGTAGGGTGTAAGGGAACCAAATTACTATTTTGAAAACTGGTAAATAAAGGGAAAGAATAGAGCATTATCCTTCCTTTCCTATACTTCAGGGTAATCAAATAGTTGACGTGAGTACACTTCTCTTTATAGAACTATCCAATGAATAAATAAAGGAATGATTAAGTATCACCATTTTGTAACCCCTAAGAGATTAATGGACTGGGGCAATGATCATCAGTGGCTGCCAACATCACAAGAAAAGAGACAACCAGAGCATATAACATCGCCTATGAAGTAGTCTTGCAAAAAAAAACAAAACAAGGGGCTGACCCTGAGTAGTGGTTAAGTTCAATGGGCTCTGCTTCAGCGGCCCAGGTTCTTGGGTCCGGATCCTGGGCGCAGACCTACACCATGCTGTGGCAGTGACCCACATACAAAATAGAGGAAGACTGGCAACAGGTGTTAGCTCAGGGCCAATCGTCCTCAGCAAAAAAACTCCAAACAACCTCCACCCCAAATAAAACAAAAATAAAAACAAAATAACACCATATCAAGCCTCTAGATCTAACGGCCAATTTACAAAATACAGGAACAAAGAGACATGTTAAGTGACCTCACTGGTTTGCAATTTGCAAAATCCAGACTCAAGGAAATAATCCAAGATGAACAAACTGGTCCCTTCAACAAAAATATTACAAGGAAATAAAGAGTGATTTGGGGGAACCTATAGATCAAAAGAGACTTAGGGGACATTTCAGCCAATTGCAACGTATGGCCCTTATTTGGATCTGGATTCAAACAAACAAACAAAAACCCCTAAAATAAATAGACTCTTGGTGCAGTGTGAATGAACACTGACTGGATATTTTATGATCAAGGAATTATTGTTAATTTTTTTAGATGGAGTAATGTATGGTATTGTGGTTATTCTTTAAAAATATACCTACTGAAATAACTATAGACGAAATAATATGATGTCTGAGATTTACTTCAAAATAATTCAGCGTGAAAGAGAATGAGTAGAGGTGCAGATGAAACAAAATTGGGCTTTTTGATAGTTGTTGAAGTAAAATAATGGGTAAATCATCTTTGTTCTATATTTTCTTTACTTTTGTCCGATACAACTTAAGTTTCTAAAGGACACTGGCTACCGTGTACAGAAATGACTGCAGGAGGGGAGGGTCAAAGCAGGTGACCTCTTGGAGATGACTGCAGAAATCAGGCACTAGATGGCGCTGTCAGTGGGGGCGTTGAGGACTGGCGGATTCTGGATAATTTTGAAAGTAGAGTCACAGGACTTTCTGATGGATATGATGCGAGGTGTAATAATAGTCTCATTACCTTTGGTTGGAGCTTAAAACAATCACTATTTGCAAATTCTATTTGACAGTTTTTTTAATCTTATTTAAAATTTTTAAAAGCTTACTTTTTAGTCAGAAAAAACTAGATATTTTTTTCTGAAAACAAGTAAAAACAATTACCAAGAAAACAGCAGTTCAAAGCCATTGTTGCCTTTGAAAGAATGGGATAATATATTCTGGGGCTATGATTTAGAGAATAAAGACCCACAATCTCATTTGAAACCTTTGGTGCCAGATGTTTCAGAGTTCAGAATTTTTCAGATTCTAGAAAGGTAATATAGGGCACATAGAGTATATTATGTAATCCTCAAGCAGGGTCTGCGGAAGTTCCCTTTAATCAAATGCATTAACATTTCTGCAGTAAAACTCATGAATATTTTTCATATTAAGTGAGCTAAAGATCATATAGGTCTTACATTAGATCAGATCAGGTTTATCACCAGTTGAGTTTTGGAGTCAAACTTAGGAACACGTCTGTAGATTTTCAGAATCTTTTAGATTTTGACATCGTACATAATGAATTTCAGTTCAGTTAGGTACATACTTACTAACTACCTACTATGTGCCCCTGATCTGGAGGACCTCATACACTAGGAATTAAGGCAGTAAACTAGCAACTTTAATAGAAGGTGGGGACATTCCAGGCAGCGGGAACAAGAGAAAGACACAAGGTTGTTAGGAGTGGGCTGTGTTCAGAGAACAAAGTACTCAGTTTGATTTGTTCTGTTTGACAGAACATAAGATTGCCTATTCTAATAAAGTAGGCAGCTGAGGTTTGAAAGGCTGTGTTTAGTAATGCTCCTTCAATCATTATCAGCATGCTGCTTTTTATGAGCATTGTGTCCATGTGTGTGTGCACATGTGCGTGTGTGAAATATTTCGAAGGTTAGGACCATTGCTGAGACTTCACAGAATTTAACACTCTGGGCACTAAGGAGCTGAAAAGGTCCTCTGAATCATTAATGCAGCATGGATGACTCAGAACATTTCTGCTGGTTGGGCCCGTGCCACCGAGCAGGAAGCACAACAATACGATTTTCTGAGCACCATGTTCAGCAGCCTCTCCTCTTCCATGAAAGGCACTGGGGTACACCATGTAAGCAACCAGCTTTGAGGACCTTTGACTCAGACCCTAGAGAAATACAACTGCACTGAGGCAATCTAATGAATTGAATTCAATTTGTTTAGGGAGCTATATGAATTCTTTGACACAGCAAAATGAAAATGCCATTAAATCCTTGTCTTAATTGAACACGATAATGGGTAGAGAGATTTCAGGTAGGACAAACCTTTCTTGGAAGACAATTTGGGCAGGAGCTGCTCTCACCTATTCATTGACAGAGCGGACTTGTTACCTAAATAAGGAAGGGGTTAAGTTATATTTGCACAATTGGCATATTTTCCATGAGCTAGAGAACTGTGGCAATCAAAGGGCTGGCTTCAGCCATAAGGGATGTACTCAGGGAGGGAGAAGGGAGGCTGCAAGATTGTAGGGCTGACATCAGGGTGCTGGCAGCCTGAAGAGCAGCCCAGGGAGCAGGGTGGGGTCTCACCCCAGACGTGGTTGCCTTCAGCAACTGCTCTCCCTGTTCACCACAACTGGGGCCTGGAGCTGGGAGCATATTTTACAACGCAAAGGGTACTTGGGTGCTGTGGTTTCTAGGTTCTGTAATGACACCCATTAGTCTCTAGCTGGTGTTCATCCAGGACTGCTTAGTGAGACCAACGCACCAGCATCCCTTCTACTGTGAACTGTAACAGCGTGACCTTAATGTGTGTCAGTCTGTCCTGAGCTTTCCACTAGCCTCACATTGACCATCAGGAAACGAAGGCTAAAAGAGATGAACATAACTGGCTTCGGAGTCAGAAAAATCTGGGCTTGAGCCTATCCTTTTCCAACATCTTGCAATGGGGCTTCTGGCAAAGGCTTTTAACCTCTTGTCACAACTAGTGAAAATAGGGATAAGAATACATACCTCATGGCTTTGATATGGTGATTAAATAAGATAATGCAGATAACCTTCTTGCACTGGCCTGGCACACAGTGAGCATAGACTGTCACAGAGCTATAGTAATTAGGAGAGCTGGAATCCAGTTCTTCTAACTCAGGGCCCGAGTTGTTGACATGCTGCAGTCATAGTTATTTTTGAGGAATCCCTTTGGCTGGCTAAACGAGGACAACAGTAATCTTCCCCTTCAAGCCTTGGTCTAGTGGTCAATATCATAAATATTCACTAACTTACTAGGATGCTTCTAGGAACTTTGAGTCAAAAGCAGAAGCAATTAATAAATGGCATGACTTCAGGTGAGCGGCTGTGATGAGAAGGAACTTGAGAATAAGCTCAGATCCTTACCACTTCACGCTTCTCCACTTCAAACCAGCGGGAAATTCCAGGCAAACTCTGCACCAAGTATAATGACGTTCTCTCCACCCAGAGACTCTAGGAAACACGAAACAAATTAAGTCCCCAGGTTGTCCTGCTTTCTAGTTACTGAGCTATGACTAATGTTTGCCATTCCATTTTATCCAGTTTCCCTTATTTCTGTCAGCTTTTTTTTTAGTATCCATGCTGGACTTCAGCAATCCCTTTGCACTCCTGAAGTGATCACAGGAAGACATTGCTGGAGCTTATGTTAATAATTCCATTGTATATTGTCTGAAACTTTTTTCTGTGTAGAATAAATGATCTACTTCAGACAGCAAGCTTAAATATATAAAAACAAGCCATCACATTATTTTCTTCACTATCTCTCTAAAATTCTAATTTAAACTCTCTTCATTCAAGGGGTCTAGCCATTTTTTTCTAGAAGGGGTAGCAGTATCAGCTGGTCAACACAGGATTAGAATAACAGAATCCTAAAGGAGGAAAGGCTTTAGGAATCATGTAGCCTGATCTTTCTGTTTTAAAGATGAAGACACTAAGCCTCAAACAGGCAACGTGACCTGTTCAGAGCTCTCTTCTAATTACGTGTAGAGCCAGCACTAGAACCAGCCACAAGAACTTCTGATTTTTTGTTGCCAGATCCCCTGTGCCACACTGTCTCGCGCCCATCTGAACTGCTGTAAAGCAGGAGGATCTGTATGTAAAAGCTGGGGCTCCCTCTGGCCAGGACAAGCACCCCCACGACACGTGAATCCACAGCTGCCTTTGGTAAGCGCTGCTGTGGATGGAGGGTTTCTCTTTTGTCAACCAGGTTTCTGTATCTATGCCTCGTTTTTCTTATTAAACAAAATGCATTCCCAAAAGGATAATAAACTTTGCAAAATTCCTAAAATAGTGCCATTTATTCAACAACAACAGAAAGTGGAAGGATTTCTTTGTGCCAGCCAAGATACACTGAAATGATTATGCCAGAGACCCTGTGACAGGAACTCCAAGTGTTCTGGTGGCAGGTAGGGAAGCGGATCAATAGGGACTCGAGGTGAAACGACAGGAATGCTGAGAAGGCAGAGGAAGAGGCAGGCACGCCATGCCACCCTGTGGGAGGAGGACAGCACTTCTCGGAGGAGGTGACACGTGAGCGGAATCTTGAAGAGTGAGTAGGAGTTTGCCAGGCGGAGAGTGGGGGAAGCACTGCAGACAGCAGGAAGCAGCAGCGCAGAGACGTGGGGCGGCTTGTGAAAGGGCATGGCAAGAGATGGGGAGAGAAATTCGGAGTCGCTGGAGCTGAGGGGAGCAGGGGGATGAGTGGGCTGGAGCCAGATGCCGAGGGCTGTAAGCACAGGAATAAGGAGCCAGATTTATTATTTTTTTAGAGGGACTGCTATACCATTGATCACTATTTAAAGTGACGGCCACGAGGAAATGTGGTGCAGTGGAAAACGTCCTAGAGAAGGAGGTATCAGAAGGCACAGGTTCTAGTGCAGGGTCTATGGGTAATTAGAACGTGACTGAGCATGTCAATTGCCTGACTTCCTATTCACTGGAATCGACTGCAATGAAAATTATATCATAAACTAATGATCTTTAATTGGTGTTGGAGGGAAAAAAAGAAAAATATAAGTATCCAAAAGGACTAGAAAATAATCAGAGATCTTTTCAAGAACATCACAGTGCTGTTTTCCAATGGTTTCCTTGCCTTGGTATTTAACCCATCAAACTTCCTTGCACAAAGGCCTGCTCTTTGTTTCAGTCCCATCACAACACTACGCAACTATCACAGCTTCCCCTTCTGATCACTTGTCTGTGAATAATTTCTAGAGTTACTGCTGGGAGCACTGGGAATTGACACTTAGGCGGAGGTGACAAGGTGAGTTAACATGAGACAATCATTACTGACAGTGTTAGGAGAACATTTCCCAGCATAAGTAGAAACTAACTATGGTGAAAGAAGCTAAGCCAATTAACCCATAGCAGTAAGTTTGCTTTGCATTCTTTATTTAGGAGGAGAAAATACTGACTACCTGGGGCTCTATCTGGTCTTGCTATGTCACTGTTGTCAAGGAAAGAGCAGATTATAATTTACCTGTGGAACAACCTTGCTCTTTTCCCCACAGTCGGGCTATAAGAAGCGGCATTCCTTTCTGGCTGAAGGAGCTCTTAATTAGCAAGGCACATTGAAACTACTCACACCAGAGAACTCAAAACATGCAAGGAGTCTTTGGTTTGCTTTTACTCTGTGTCATCTAGGAAGTCCTAATCACACACCATTCTCAGATGAAGCAGCAGCAGAAGATGGCATAGAACCTTCCCATTGTACCAGAAGTCTACCCAACCCTTCTCTTTCTCAGAAATCCTCTTTCCCCCTTCATTAGGTATTTTTTACTCATTGCACTCTACTGAATCTGAAAATACATATCCTGAGGGTCCCACAAGTGGTTCCACAGGAATGAATAGAGGACTGAGCTCAGCAATGAAATCTCAAAGACTGGTCCTAGAACCACTGGCATTGGAATTGTCACAAAGAAGCCAATTTCAGGGGCTTTTCTCAGACCTACTGAGTTAGAATTTCCAGGCTGGGGGCCAGAAATCTGCTCGGTTAGAAAGCACCCCATGTCACCCGAATACACAGCAGAGTTCGAGAACCACTAGACTACGATTTCCGGTCCCTTCTGGTTCCGTCACTTGACACTATCCTGAGTAAATATTTAGCCAGTCTTACCCCAAGCAGCTCACAGTCTAAGTGAGGAAACGGCATGTAATAAAAACTGCACAGTACCTTGAATTCATTCTCTTTATCTTTAGTGCCTTTGTGAAATGGTCTGTCATAACGGAATTTCCAGATATGATTCACTTTATAGAAACTTTTGATGTTGTCTGGAACACCCTCTCTCTGCAGCACCTCCTGGCTCTCCGGAATGGGAGTCACAGCATAGATCTGCAAATCTAGAATTAAAGAGTCAAGGAGGGAACCCAACTTGGCAAACTCCATGGAAATCTGGCTTGAGCTGAGCTGTGGCAGAGAGAAAAGGATGGTAACCATCCGGTGTCTCCGTTTGGGTTGAAGTAATTTAAAAAACTGCCAAGAAGGTCCCCAGAACTCAGTTCATAGCAAATCACTTCTCAAAAAACAGGCCTTGAATTAGTTTTAGGTAGGTGACTCTGAAAAAGTATCGGTTTAAAATTTCTATGACCTGTGAATTTATTTATCGCTGCTTTTCTTTTTGCTTTTTTTTTTTTTTTTTTTTGGTGAGGATGGGTGGGAATGGTTTAGATCTCAGGTACTCAGAGTTGTATTAATTCTAATCCTTGTTATCTTTAGTTCATGCATGAGATACTCTTTAGTCCATGCATGGCCATTCTTTATTTGTTTTTTAAATAATGTATAAATACCCACACAACCATGACCAAAGACACAACAGTGACTTGTATTTACCTGTGTGATGCTGTATCTGCAGCCTTCCCACATTTGTGGTATCCACTCTCCCATATCTTGTATTGATAAGCAGAATGTTTAGTTGTAGCTGATATTTTAAAAAATTACCTATATTGTAATTGTATATTTACCTCCTTCTCATTCAAACAAGGATAGCATAATATTTTCCTTTGTGTAATTACTTGCTTCTGTTGCATTTTAGTTTCTGCTTTGAAATGGGATCCATAATTATCAGTGGGAGTTTCTGGTCTTCTTTAAGATCATCAATTTCAGGAAGAGACAGAAGGATTCAGAGAGTCATGCTGGGGTGAATTCCCTCTGTCTCTAAGGCCTATGTAATTTCAGTTGAGTTGTTCATGTTTAGACAATAGGAGTGTCAATTATATAGCAATTATAAAAGACTGTCCCAGATGCCTTGGCTAAAAGCCCTCAAAAGATACTGGGGTACCTCTTTCTCTTCCCTTCCTCATTTCACAATAAAAATGTCAGGGGAAAAGGGGGTGAATGAAATGTGTCAGTAAACATAATGCTATTATTTCCTTGAACTAAAGTAGTTTCCATATGATACGCAAATTGTTCTAAAGGAAATCACTAAGAGAGCTTTAAAAGCAGGGTTGAGATACAGAAAAGGAAAAAAATTCTTTAACAGAATCTTGAAGGAATTTCTTTTCAACTGACATCATGATAATAAATAGAACAATTCTGTTTAGAAGGAGCTAAGCTAAAATTAAGATGATGAGAAAGAGGGAGAGTAAGAACATGGCAACTGAAAAGGGGCCAGGGACTGAATAACCTTACATGAAAATTCCTGTTGTCAGTGCCATGGAGTTGATTCCAACTCCTTGCAATCCTGTGTACAGCAGAGCGGAACCCTGCCCGGTCTTTTCGCATCACCCTCTCATCTTGCGGTGCTAAATCAAACAGTGCTCCACTGCTATTCATAGGGTTTTCATGGCCAATTATTTTGGAAGTGACTGGCCAGGTCCTTCTTCCTAGTCTGTCTTAGTCTGGAAGCTCTGCTGAAACCTGTCCACCATGGGTGACCCTGCTGGTATTTGAAGCACCATGAAATAGCATGAAAATGCTCTGCACCTAATGGCCAGTTCACTCTAACTGGAATCCAGCTTTTCTAGGTGTGGATACACTGAGCTTCCGCCTGGAAGATGGTCTCATCGGGCTGGTTGGCATGTTGCATGGCGATGGCGTGGGGGAACTCGTTCAGCATTCTCTGTTGGAAGGCCTCCAGTCTCTCATAGTCATGCCCTCGGCACACAAACTCCTTATTCTGGAGGCGAAATCAAAAAAGAAATTAAGACTATGCCAAAAAAATATGACACTGGCAGTAACTGAGCACATGCCCCACATCAATAGACTATAACAACAAAAAAATGCACTGGAACAGTCTGAAAAATTTGCCCAAATATTAAAATGCAGGGCAAAGATCATGAGTTTCACTCTCTGTTGCTTTTAATAAGACCCAGTAGCCTGCCTTACTCTTCCCAGTTCACTTGCATGAGGTGCAAAGAGGCATCTGATTCTCAGAGCACGAAACACAAAGCAATCGTGCTTCCTCTAAATCTTAACGAGCACGTGTTAAAGATTATTTTTATAAACTGGATATCAAACTTACGTAGATAAACTAACAATTTGGAGGAAAAGAAAATAAATGCAATCTCTAAAAATGCATTTTATTGCATTCTTTTTAAAAAGACCACAGAGATCAGCCTTAACACTTTCATTAACTAGATCCCTCTGCAGAAAGGAAGGCTGAGCAGGTGTGTATTCCGGGTCTCAATACGGCGGGCGTGGGAATTTTCCTTGCCCTCATCAACCCAGCTCAGCCTCCTGTAGCCAGGAATCCTATTAACTGGCAGAAACTAAGACTTAGGAGTTTTAGGGGCTCGATAAATGTTGAACATATTTTTGTCTGTTTTTTGTTTTGTTTTACAATAGATACGAGTACTCTGCGGGTCAGGACTCCCTCTCATTAGGTAGGAATGGTGGAGGTTATCCCTGAGGTAGGGCAGAGAGCTGGAAAGATGGGCAGGTTTCCAAAGAGTACCTTAATGACTGGGTTAGACATGAGGGAAGTCTTTCTGACAGTTTAGTGATAATGAAATTACAATTGCTGAGCACAGTCATTGCCTGGCACGTTGCACATTATCTTATTTAACCCAAAAAAGCTTGAGAGGCAGTTACCTGCCCATCCTGCCCAATTTTATAATCAGAGAACTAAGGCTCAAGATCACTATGTACTTTGTCCAGGGGAACTACATTCAAACTCGAGTCTGAGTCCAAGGCCTGAGGTCATTGTGTTCTGAACATGGCCTGGTACATCCAGAAAATACTCCTAAGAGCTACCAAGACCAAGAAAGGTTGCAGGAGAGCATGTCTTGACGGTCTTTATGAAAAAGAGTGGTTTGTGGTCTGGTTTCTCAGCTCCATGAAGTTCCCATGATAGTGTAACATGCCCTAAGGAAGAACTAGGAGCAAAACTGAGGAAGCTAAAAATCACCAGTGGGCAGGGGGCTCAGGGGTGCAGCTGAGAAAAAGCAGCTGCAGGCAAGTAGAGGAAATAGGAGTGGGGACTGGGCTGTGAGAACCTGCCACAGTTCCCCACAAACTCCTGAACAAATCAAGATCCTTTGGAAAACACAAGCTAAGACAGATGACCTAGGAATCAGGACCCCAAAAGAATCCTATATTTAAAACTTTCTAGCTAGAAGTTCTATTTTCTGATGCTTTATTTTTTTTATTCTACTCAAAAGATAATAAATTGGGGCCAGCCCTTTGGCAGAGTGGTCAAACTTTCACACAATCTGCCTTGGCAGCCCGGGGTTTGCAGGTTTGGATCCCAGGTGCAGACCTATTCCCTTCATCAGGTCATGCTGTGGAGGCATCCCACATACAAAGTAGAGGAAGACTGGCACAGATATTAGCTCAGGGCTCATCTTCCTCAAAGAAAAAGTGAGGAGCACTGATAATGGATGTGAGCTCAGGGCCAATCCTTCTCACCAAAAAAAAAAAAAAAAAACCCGATAAATTTGTTTGATAAAACAAGACAATACATACCTTCCTGCATATTACAGAAGTCCCAAAATAAATATCTGAATACTCTAATAACTGAAACATTTTTAAAGCAATGCTTATATGTAACAAGAGTTTGTGAAATCAGCAGAGTTACTTCTAGCATATGGTTGTTCAATGGTATTAAGAAGTCGTTTTGAGATAAAAATAAATTTGGGGTCTGATATTTGAGTTGCCAAGAAATAAAAAGGAATTAAGCATTCCCCCATCAATGCTTTTTTTTAAATCACAGATTTATCGAGATATAGTTCACATACCATAAAATTCACCCCTTTAAAGTGTACAATTCAGTTGTTTTTAGTATATTCACGGAGTTGTGCAACTATCAACGCTATCTAATTTCAGAATATTTTCACTACCCCCAAAAGAAACCCATACCCATTAGCAGTCACTGCCTATTTCCCCCTTCCCCCAGGCCCTGGCAACCACTAATCTACCTTCTATTTCTGTGGATACGCCTATTCTGGACATTTCACATGAATGGAATTATACAACTTGTGGACTTTTGTGACTGGCTTCTTTCACCTAACATAATATTCTCAAAGTTCTTCCATTTTGTAGCATATATGAGTACTTCATTCCTTTTTTATTGCTGAATATTCCATTGTATAGATATACCATATTTTGTTTATCCATTCATCAGTTGATGGACATTTGGGCTGCTTCCACTTTTTGGCATTATGAATAATGCTGCTATGAACATTTGTGTATAGGTCTTTTGTGGATGTATGTTTTCAACTCTCTGCAGTATATACTAGGAGTAGAATTGCTTGGTCAAATTTTTAATACGTAAGATTTTTTATTGTCTTTCTTTTGAAAAAGAAATATATACTTAGGGTAAAAACAAAAACCTAAATAGTACAGAGCATACAATGAAAAGTCTATCTTTTTCCCATCCTTGACCTCAGTCTGTCTCCCCAGAGGAATCATTATCCAGAGATACCCTATGCAGATAAAACATTGTCCATAAAGAACCCATTTTCCATGAGGGTAAAAAAGCTACTTAGAGCATACAATTATATAAATGTATTGTACTTGAGCTTTAAAAATTATCCTGAAATTGATCAATAGAAAGGAAATTTTTAATATTAATATTTGCTTGTTTTAAAATAGAAGAAGTGACTAGAATCTGGTTTTCTAAGAAGTCTAGGCTCATGATTCTGAAGGATGCAATGCCCTCTAGAAACCAATAGAGGGTGACCCTTCTCTTTCATTTTGAAGGAAATGTCATTTATAGTTAGAAAAGCTGTTTTTAAAAGACTGATGATATAGAGATTGATTTATTCTAATTGACTTTTTAACAAAATTTATTTGCTAAATTTCCTTTAAAATTATGGCTCCTAAACTACCACTTATTTTTTAACTTTATACTTTAATTAACATTAATTGCATAAGCTGGACAGATGTCTAGGGTACTTCACAGTACACTGGCTAGCTGAACTCAGAATTTGATTAGGGCTACATTAGGACTTTTGTGGGCCCCTTCCTTCAAAAAACATTAAAAATCATATTGTATGACTGATTTGGTATAAAGACAAGTATATCAATATTATCTGATGTATAATATACAATATAATATATATTGTAACATTTTTTTCAACCTGAAAATTCCCTTTTTCCTTCTGATTTTTACAATAAATTACAAGTTTTGTGGGCCATCTAAAACTATTATGGTCTCTAACCACTGTACCTACTGTGTATAATGGGTCAGTTAGCCTTGAGTATGATATGGAAGAAACATAATCTTTTACTTTGCATGATTTTGAGCCAACAGAGGAAGTGGGTCTGCTGTAGCAGGGACCCTCCTGTGGGGTCTCTTATGGGGTCTATGGCCCTCTGTGCTGCTCACAGCTCTAGAATGCCTCTCACTCCACTCGGAACCTGGATCCAGGCCATGTGCCCTCCGCAGGGGGTTGATGATGTCAGCCCAGGCCTAGCATCGTCCACTTTTAAAATTTAGTCTTTCAAATTCAGCAAGTCTTCTGAATTTGTCATTGTTTTTGATTCAGGATCAAGCTCCCCTCTGTCTTTAGGCAGACCCATCTTCAGAGTGAGTTTTGTGACTACGCACAACATCGTGTGGATTCTCTTTTAACCCAACAAGGAGATTTTACTTATGTCTGTGTGGCACCCAAAAACACAGTCATTTCAATCAATTAAAAATGATATCAACCTGTCATTTCAATGTTTGTTCCATGTGATACTAAAATGAATCTTTGCCTATGGTGTTTGGATATTTTGGAATATATATATGACTATATATAAATATATGAATAAATAAATATACGTATAAAACTTTCATTCTGAAAGGCAGATCAATTATTATTAAACAAACAATGAAGCCAAATCTTTCTCCTCTCCCTTCTCCTTCAAGTACCCCTAACCTATATCTACTCATAAGTACTGATAGTTAAAGCAAGATTAAGGGCAACACAAATACCAAAATATTTGTATATCGAGATTTAAAGTTTGTAATGAATTCACTCAATTTTACAAATTACCACAGACACTTCTCCTTAGCTGCTTGGGGAGCTCCATTTCCTCTCCCCACCAATGTTTTCATATAAGTAAGATGTACACACATACTGAAGTGTTCAGTAAATATCAAGCATATAAGATATTACTTGGCATGAGGTGAAAAATCACAAGAATGGAGTCAAATGTTTTATTATCCAGTAGGTACCTTAGAATGTCTGGAAAATTTTCCTTTGTAGAAAGAATTTGTACTAGCAATAAATTGGATCTCTTTGCTGGGTGACATTTACCTTTTCACAAAGTCATCAACTAGGCCAAACAACACGCTTCACATGATTCTGGAGGTAGGGTTTCCACATGATGTGAATCGGCAATGTTTTCTATAGTCTACAACTCCCAGCCTCCACCATGATCTGCTATTTTTCTCTAACTCTCCAGAAACTGCAGACCGAATAGGATAGTGACTATCCATCACACAAAGGAAACAACTACAATCACCAAGGATTGCTCATGAAGTATAGTAAACTTAGAAACTTTGGAAGAAAAATCAAAAGATTGTTTGCCATCTTGAGAAATCATTCGGAACAAAGCATTCTAGATTAGTATGATGTTTGCAAAGGAAAAGGTTAAAAGAAATCTCATTATGTTATTACCTGTCTAAAAAGGATAAAATGTCATTAGTATCTTAGTTTTCTTGATTTGGATATCTATATTGGGAATATAAAGGCAAATTAAGTAGCATATTACTTACTCTTAAGAAAAATGGAAATTTTTTTCCATAAAATCCAACTCTAAAGAACTCTGGTTCAAGACGTTGCTGGTCCATAATTTTGTCATACAAAGAGGCTTCCATCATCTAGGAAAGCACAGGAGAAATTCTAATCATCTTATCTCATCTTTCAGCCCCACCAATTTTTGGAAGAGGATATTTCCTCTATACAAAGGAGAACTCCATTTTAATTCAGTTTGTGAAAAAGAAGGTTTGACTCCCTTTCTATGCTTTAAGGCAGGGATCTGCAAACTTATTCCGTGAATGGTCAGAGAATGAGTATTTTAGGCTTTGCAGGCCATATGGTCCCTGTCACAACTACTCATTCTGTGAGGCCCACAGGCTGTAGTCTGCTGACCTCTGCTTTAAAAAAGGATCAAGTATATTATTACATGTCCTTACCAGAGAAAATGATTTCTATGCACATTCTATTGAGGAAATATTTTCTTAACATGAACATTAGCAGCAAAACCTTTCTGGAGAATCCTAGTGCCAGATGCACTCACCTGTGGCTGTGTTTCTCCTTGGACGTGGTGATTCAGGATACCTGGAAGGGGCAACCTTGCACAGGTTGGACAGGGATAAACCGACAAAGCAAACCAAAGGAAGCCCACAGTGTAAAGTGCTGTCTGGGCTGAAAGCTCTTAGTGTGTCTTTGACATTGTTGGAACTATGAAGCTCATAAAGCTTATGGTTTCCCATTTGTGGCATTATCATCCCCAGGGTTTCCAGAGAAAGACTAATATTGCACTTAAAAACTTTCCCCCTTCCCCCCACCCCCAGTAACAGCCCCCGAAAGAGTAATTGGCATGAAGTGTAATGCTTTGGGTTTATAAAAATCTTAGTGACTACGGCACCCAAGGGCACTCACGGGTAAACACTGTAACCTCGCTTCTGTTACAGGGACAGGATGCCAAGAGAAGCACGGCAACGTTTTTATACAAAACTGCAGGGCCTCCCAGAGTCAGCATGATGGACTGAAGCTAAAACAAGGTTTTTTCTCTTTGGTTTTCATGTTAGGAGAAATGTCGATGAACCGCTGACGTTAAATACTGTGCCAAAAAGACAGGGCTGGCTCCTGCCAGTTAAATAAGTTACTTATGGTGTAAAGGATTTTACGAGCTGTTAGAGGTTTACGATATCATCTCTTATAGTGCTACCTCAGAATTCAAAGACAACATCATAATCTTTTTTTAAAAATACATAAAAGCTGATCCTATTTTAGAAACCCTGAAGAGCTTAAGCGTTACAAGATGACACAAAACATTCATGACTCTGAAGAAGAAGGACTTGGAAGACAAGAAGGACTTGTCTGAACCTAAAAGAAAAGAAGGTATAACACATCTGGTTCAGGGACACAGAACATTAAACTCCTTGACCTTAGGTACTAAGACCTTGGTTTAGATTTAACAAATAAAAACATATCTCTGAAGCTAAAGAGAGTTGACGCCTATGGAATTTAGCCCCAAAATATTTAAAAATGGGTCAGTTAGCCATTTCTCCTATTTAGTGTACAGATTATGGGACTAAGAATGGGATCTTATTACAGAGATTTGTGTACAAGTGAGAAGCTCTTCAAGCAGTGTGGAGATTTCCCTCAATAAACTAAAAGTATTCATCCTGGAGCAGACTGTGAAGTTCAGACGCAGCGTCTAGAACAGATCAAGGGCTCACTTTTTGTATCTTAATCAAAAGCATCGTGCAGATCAACTTGCTATTTCTCTGTATAAATAGCTGAGTATGCCTCAGAGGAAAGACATATCTTAAAAAAGCTTTCTACCAGGCACATCAAGATGATCACAAAGTTAATTTCATAGAACAGTACTGGAAAACTAATCAAAAAAGGATGCCACAGCCTGATCAGCATGCATCCAGGTACCTTACCCTCATCTTGCTCAGGTTTCTGTAGTCATAATAACTCTCGTACTGCTCTGCTATCTTCCGGCACAAGATGATGCCATTCTCCCAACACTGTGGACAAATGAATAATGTAAACATTAATGATCCCAGAACATTTACTTACTTCCACCCAGAGGTCAGGATACGACTGCTTCAGATCATCAAGTCTTACTTCTTTTCTTTCTTTTTTTTGTGAGGAAGATTAGCCCTGAGCTAACATCCATTGCCAATCCTCCTCTTCTTTTGCTTGAGGAAGATTAGCCCTGAGCTAACATCTGTGCCAATCTTCCTCTCCTTTGTATGTGGGATGCCTCTCTACAGCATGGCTGATGAGTGGAGTAGGTCTGTAGCAGGATCTGAACCTGCAAACCCGGCATGCCAAGGCGGAGCGTGCAGAACTTTAACCACTTGGCCACGGGCTAGCCCCAAGTCTTACTTCTTAATCTGTATAACCTACTTTTAATAGTATCAGTGCAACATCAAGCAGGAAAACAGCACATAATTAACATGTAAACTATTAAAAATCTTTAGGAAGTTGGAAATGATAATCTATCACAACAGGCATTAACATATGGTGCAGAAACATTTTCTGGTGTCATTTCAGCAGCATCATCTTGAAATAACTACAGTTCCACAACAGCCCAGTAGATGAATAAACAGGCCCTTGGTGCTGAGGGGGAATTACCACCGACTCCTAAGGCCTAATTATCCACAACCGACACACTAGATTCCTCGCTTGGCTCCAATGCGCATGTAAATTGTGAGGGTCTAATCCAGCAGGTTACCCTTAGCAGAAATACAAAAATTCTTCAATCTAGCCCAGGTATTGGGCAAACCTTTTCTGCTAAGAGCCAGACACCAATACTTTAGTTTCTGTGGGCCATATAACCTTTGTCACAACTACTCAACTCTGCCATTAAAGCACGAAAGCAGCCATAGATACGAATAAACTTGGCTGTGTTCCACTAAATCTGTAATCTATGGACACTGAAATGTGAATTTCATGTAATTTTCACATGTCAGATATTCTTCTTCTTTGGATTTCTTTCAATCATTTAAAAATGGAAAAGCAATTCTTAGATTGCAGACTGAACAGAAACAGGTGGTGAGCCATTGGACCCAAGGGCCATAGTTTGCAACCTCTCATGGAGCACAAACTCCTGGGAATGGGCCAATATACGCAGCCAGAGATTGTGTAACAGCTTATGCAGGAGGGCACAAAGGCATTTCCTTGCTATTAACCTAAGGGACGAGAGGCCAGTGTAGTTAGACAAATAATAAGAGGCCGGGAAGGAACCAATTCCCTTGCATCACATTTTTGGGTGTACAATTATGTTTTGTAAAAGAATGACAGCCACTGGTTTTATTTTAATTGTCTGTTTAACCTTGGCAATTTGGAAGATACATTTAAATCTAAGACACATATCACCAAAGCATCCAAGTGTTCAACTCAACTGTGGTCAGATTCACAACTTTTCTTTAAAGAGTGTTGCAACCCTTGCAGAAAGAGGCAGGTGGAGTGAGGTGATGTGCTGAATTGTGTTAGCTCAGTGTGGTTTTTTGACGCCCCAGGGCATCTCTAAGTATATGATGAGATACCATAAAATTCTTTAAACAAACTTAGTTTCATTTATTTTGCCTTAAAAAAAAGTGGACTGCAACAGAATACATGCCAATTGGGTGTGGTGAGGGGAGAGTGATAATGGTTTTTCACCCTTATAAAATGCCTGGGTGTCAAAACCTCTAGATCAGCATTTCTCAAAGTGTGGTCCAAAGTTCACACACACTGGAATTTCCTGGAGTCTTCATTAAAATCACAGAATCCCTGCCCCACACCAGACCTACTTCATCAGAATGTCTAGGAGCGGGAACTGGGAATCTGCCTTTCAACAAACTCTTGGGTGTTTGGATGCCCATTAAAATTTGAAGGCCCCTGCTTGAGGAGGTGGGCATCAGTGACCTAGAAATAAAGGAAATGTGACACCAACACAATCACCTTGGGAGAGGTCATGGGTGGGCAGGGCTACTTACTTTGCCTCTGTCAAAGTTCTGGATGATGGCGAGGTGCAGGTGCTCTTTGCGCTGCCATTCTGTTTGCATGGGGTAGGTCAGGAACTCCCGGAGGGGCCGATCAGACCATTCCAGCAGCTCATCGTATAACAGGAGAGTATATGCAGCCTCTGAAAGTCAATGGGCAGACAGTGATTGAGAGAGGACCCCAACAACCTCCCTGCAAATGGGGCTGGTTTGGGACAAATTAGAGAAAATACTATTTTCTGAATTTCATGATACTGAAGAAAAGTGTCCAGAAAATATGCAACAGCAGGATAATGAATGATGACTTTGCCTGGAAGATGGAATTATCTGAGATTTTTATTAAAGGTTTTGGCTCCCTGTATCCACACACTCTCTCTTTCTCCCCTACCGTTCCCTTCTTTCTACAAGGCCTGCATGCTCCTGGGATAATACAAATGTTTACGGATATCAGTTGTAGCTGGTTCAAAGACACAGGAGATACGCCTTTGTTTGCTAGAAAAGCTCACTGGTAAATCCCCACAGGTGGAACTATGGGTATCTTCAAAAGGGTATGCTTAGGAACCAAAAAAATGGTAGCTAAATTCTTCTGGATAATAAAAGGCTGAAAAACTTGAAACTGGTGTGTGTGTGTGTGTTTGGGGGTGTCATGGTACAGGCAGAATTTAGGAGGGGCAAAGAAGCCAGAGAGGAGCTGAGGACAGAAAAGAAAAATTTAAAAATCTAGCAACAGAGGAGGAATTAGAAATGGTAGAAGTGTTGGATAAGAACTGTGTGTGTGTGTGTGTGTGTGTGTGTGTGTGTGTGTGAGAGACAGAGAGAGAGAGAAAGAGAGAGAATATACACATGGTAATATTGACCTGTAGGCTTAAGCACAGTGGACAGATAGTGTACTTAAAAGAATACTTGCCATTCTGCAGGTCTCTTCTTTTCCCAGACCACAAATATGGCCAAACAGATCAAGAATAGGCACCAGAATTCATTGTCACTGATGAAGGACTATAATAATTTTTTTCCTTTAACATGATGATAGCCAACTCATTTACTAAACTGAATAAAATGGACAAACTCTTATGCTATTAATCCATTTAACTACCATCCCTATATGTCCTTCAAAAGATGTAATAGTAGCTTTTAACACAATATCACCAAATGGTAATTCTTTTTCTTCATTTATTTGCCTTCAGGGTAACTACACATAAAGCCCTAAACAGCATGTTAAGTTCTAGTCCTATGATCTGGCCATCTCAATGTATAAAGTATAGTTGTAATAAGAAAAGCCTGTGTCCCTATCACTGTTCTCTTACCTCTTAAGTGTAGAAGTCCCATGAGGCAAAGGCTCTGGACTTTCTTCCCTTTAGTTACCTTTGGTGAGCTCAACCTCCCGGCTTTAGTGGTTGTTGAGCAAAAGCTTTCATAACCCACCAGCATTCTCTTCCCCCCTCTATTCAGTTTGCACGCTGTAACCAATACGATCTTTCTTCAATGCAAATAATCATGTCGCTCCCCTAATTAAAACCAGCCAATGGCTCCCAGTAGCTAACAGGATAAATTTAGGTTTCCTAAAGTGATAGAGAAAGTGCCTATGATCTGGTCTCTCCACTCACATTTTCCCATTGTCCCACCACGTGGTAGGGTAAGAAGGAGCCCTCCACTGTCTCTCCACACTCCATAGTTGGAGCTCCTTGACCCCATCATCAGCTTTGGCTGAATGAGACAAGATGCAGCCCGATCCAGAGGCAGCCAGCTATAAGACAGCTGCCCAACAGGGACAGAGGTGCTTTCTATTGCAATGGGCACTAGGTGAACTCTTTCTCGTGCAGATTAAATGTGAGGTGGACAGAGAGAGTATTGCTAAAGGGGGTCAGTTAATTGGTGGATGCAGAAAGTCAGCTGAATCACCACAACATAGGTGGCCACGGAAGACTGCTTCTGACAGGACAAAAAAAGATAATAACAACCAGATCATCAGATCTGAGCTGTATGTGAATAGCCTTCTGGTTTTCTCTGAGGCCTCCTGAGATGATTTCCTGATCTTTAATTCCCCACATGTCCTTATCATAAATGCCAAGTGTCAAAGAAAACCTCATGCATGCATTTGTTCTTCCGTCCACATTCTTTGCTCCTGCCATCTGAATAAACCATAGTTCCCCTCACTACCATGCAGACTCATACCTACAGGCCCTCACATCCTGTTCTTTCAAGTCTTTCCCCCTTAAATGCCGAATAACTCCTATTTTCCCTTAACGATACAGCTCAGGAATTATCATCTTTGTCTCTCAAAATTTCTTTTGTGTTTCCCCCAGCAACTGAGCACTCGAAAACTATCCTTGAGACTAACAATTTCACAGTGAACAGGATGAGGAGGACGGAGGGAAGCCCTTTCACAGCTGAAGCTGGCAGCTGCCCACACAGAGTGACTTAGGGGACAGTGAAAGTCAAATTCACAGACACAGAAAGCAGAAAGGTGGTTGACAGGGACTGAGAGAAGGGAAAATGGGAAGTTATTGTTTAATGGGTACACGGCAGATGAAAAAGTTCTGGGGACAGATGGTGGTGATGGTTGCACAACAATGTGAATGTACTTAATGCCACTGAACTGTACACTTAAAAATGATTAAGATGGTAAATTTTATGTTACATATATTTTTCCAGAATAAAAAATATGGAGAAAAAAAGGGGGGCAGTGAAGGGTTTCTAGGCCTTAAACTGCTTTCCAAATTACACTTGCCCTGGGAAGGACCAGGGGATGACTGGAAGGTCAGGTGTGAGTCAGTTGCCTCTGGGAAGTCTGGGAAAACAAGGCACTGGCAGGCCATCAGAGGAAGCTGACAAATGACCAAATGGTGACATGAGAAAGGTGTGAAAACAAATTACACCTGTTTCAGAATTTGATTCAGAAAAATGATGATGTCTATCTGCAGTAAATGGTGTATGTAAAGGAAGCTGTAGAAAATTTTCATTAAAGAAAACCTATATACCTTTGAGATGTGAACAACATAGCAGAGTATTGATGCTGATTTTTGAACATATTAGCAAACTGTAGATTGTTATTGCAATATGCTGTAAATTTATTCTTCTGCATCTTTAGAGGACAATATTACGTATCGAAAAGGGAAGAATGAATCACATCCAAAATTTTCAACAGTCTTTTAAAAAGTATTTACAATTCTGAACAAAAGGCATCACCACATAACTAAACATGGGCCATCTCATTCCACCATTTTGAGAAGTATACAGTGAGGACAACAATATGCAAAAGAAATAACATAGGAGAAGAGTGGAGATGAATTAGGAATGGAGGCACTGTCACAAAAGGCTGGAAAGAGTTAACTCATTTAAACAGAATTCTATAAAGATAGAAAAGTTTTTCCATCAATTTCATTTTCTTCAAGGACAGACAAAAATGAGGACAGGAGAGAGATGAATAAAATGTTATATGGGAAAAGGACTTATTTCTTATGACTTGGGGGGACATAAAAACTGCAAGTTGAATAAACAAATCAAAGAAAAAAGATTTACCCATTTCCAAAATATAATCAGACAGATTTGGACTTTGTTTCAGAGAACCAAAATATATCTGTTACATATTTGGAAGAGCTTGTCCTCAGTTCGTTCTCTCCTTTCTTACTTCATGGCCTTTAAAATAAAACAAGTCTACTAGGTTGTTTTCACAGATATAAAAACTAGTTTCACTATTTCTCTCAAAATTTGGCTACTAATCACTTAAAAATTACCATTTAAACTCTCAGACAACATCATCAGCTCCAAAATCTTAGTCTACTTAATCAAAACTATCAGCACATCTGTGTGAAGAGACACGGGGGCCTCCTTAGTTATGCAGAAATTACCAACATTGAAGGAGAAAAATCTGCTCTCCAGGTGTTAAAATTTAACGGACTATATTTATTAGTGATGCATTTATTCAAATCTCACATTACTAGGTGCTATTCTAAGAACCCAGAAGACTAAGAAGAAAACATTATCTCTGTCCTCAAGGAATTCACCCTTTAACTGCAGATGGATAACTCAATTGATCAATCAGTCGATCTATCTACCTACCTACCTACGTACACAAACACACACCTTATATAACTATAAATAAAAATAATGTGATATGTGTTTTAATAGAAATCCAAAAAAAATGCAATGGGAAACGAGTTGGAAACATCACTCAGCGCCTGGGAGAGAGGTGGGGGGCATGGAGTTGGTGAGGGAAACAAAAAGAGAACCCCAGGAAGATGAAGACTTCATGGAAAAGATGATAACGAAGCAGTGTAATGATGGATGAAAAGAAGGAGTGTAGTACAAGTGGTAAGATGAGTCTGAATAGATACGTGTTGGTTCAATTATGATGGACCTCAAATTAAGAGTTTGAGCTTTATTTTGTAAAGACGTGAATTGACAACAGAGTTATACCTAGAGAAGGGGTTGGCAAATTTTCTTAAAAGGCCAGACAGTAAACAATTTAGGCTTGCAGGTCATATGGTCTTTATTGCAACTACTCAATTCTGCCATTGCACAACAAAAGCAGCCATAGACAATATGTAAATAGTGGGTGTGGCTGAGTTCTAATAAAACTTTCTTTACAAAATCAGGTGGCCGGTCTGCAGCTTACAGTCTGCTGACCCCTGCTCTCGAGAATAACTCTGGTGATAGTTAGGAAGCAGTCCAGGTGAGAGATGCTGAAGACCTGAGGCAGTGAAAGTGGGAACAATGAAAAGGAAAGGGTTTTGAGAGACTTTTAGGAAGTAAACTCAATAGAACCTCCTGAAGAGAACACCTGAGGGAGGGGAAGAAGAGAGACATCAAAGAAAACATCAAGGTCTCCAGGCTGAGTAAACAGTGATGCTGTTAATTGATATAGTGGAACCGCAGCTAGAGGCATATTTAAATGCTGGGAACATAAGCGCTACTTCAGAAGAATTCCGTGAGTCTTTGGAGGCTATGATTCAATTCCTTGGAAGAAGAGTGTGTCAAAAGACTAAGATTTGCGGTTCCTAAATCCAGTTAAAGGGTTCTTGTTCTGGTTAAGATGTCGTAAGAACATTCTATCATATGTTTCCCAGTGATTACAAGTAAAAACTCTAGACAGAATACATAATGCAACTGTTGTAGGATTCTGAAAAGTAAGAAAGAAAAGGCAGACAAAGTAGGAAAATCAATGCTCAAAGAATGACCACACAGTGGAGAGTTCCCTGTTTTTCTTTTTTGCCTCTCATATCTCCTGAGTTAGCCTACCCTGTCTCCTGGAACTACACATGGGAACAGAAAGAAAAAGCTCCAAGAGAAGCTCCTCTAGTCAGGGAAGAGGCCCTCCTGTGAGATGGAGTGCTTTCAATGCTTCTGGTCCACTCTGAGCCCCAGGAACATAACTGCAAACCTGTCGTGGTGACACTGGGGGCAATCACAGTGGCGGCAGCAGCTTCCGCAGGCTTTTTACTTTCACTGCTTGGGCCCCAGGAAGACTAAGTGTAGGGAGTGCATCATAGTGTGGAGAGGACCAAGCCTTGGCTTTGAGTACTTTCACTCTGATCAAGCAAGAGGGCTAGAAAAAGGAGCCCCTGGGAGATGGGAAGAGTGAGGAAGATCACAGAGAGGAGGGAGATGGAGAAAGGGATTTTAAAATTCTGTGTATGATGTCCTGAGCTCGCTTCCAAGCTGTACATGTATAGAACAAACCAGAATCAACATAACAAAGGTTTTGAGAAAAGAACTATGGTATAGATCACTGTCTAGGTCTCAGACTCTCCCTGGGTGACACACATGCAGAAAAGATCAAAATAGTAGTGCAAAGGCTTTGAAAACTAAACTGACATTAGAATCACAACTTTCAGAAGGTGGTTCAGGACTTGAGGTTTGAATTTAACTGGACTGACTGTTGCTAAAATTAAAAAGTCAACATTGTGCAAAAATTTTAATAGAACTCAGAGTCTCATAATACAATATTCAGAATGTCCAGGATACAACCCAAAATTACTTGACCTCCAAAGAACCAGGAAAACTAAATAAATCTCAAAGGGACAAAGCAATTAGCAGACGTCAACCCAAGACGATTCAGACGTTGGAATTATAGGCAAATACTATGAAGCAGCCATTATAACCATGCTCCTTGAAGTAAAAGTGAACACTCTTGAAATGAACAGAAAGAGAGAAGTTCCCTGCAAAGAAACTGAAGCTATAAAAAAAAAGGCCAAATGAAAATGTTACAACTGAATAATACAATAACAAAAATAAAAATTTCACTGGAGGAACTCAATAGCTGAATATAAATGATGGAGTAGAGTCAATGGACTTGAAAACAGATCAATAGAAATTATCCAGTCTGAACAACAGAAAGAAGAAAAACTGAAAAATGAAAAATGAACCGAGCTGCAGGAGTTTATGGAACAATACCAAAAGGCCTAACGTTTACATCACTGGAGTCCCAAAAGTAGGACTGGTGCAGAAAGTATATTTAAGAAAATAATGCCTGAAAACTTCCCAAATTTGGTGAAGGAAACAAATTTAAAGATTCAAGTAGCTCAGTGAACCTACACAGAATAAACTTAAAGAAAACCATGCCCATAAATATCATAATCAAACTGCTGAAAATCAAAGATAAGGTCTTAAAAGCAACCAGAGAAAATTACGCATTACATACAGGTGAACAATTTAAATGACTGTGGATCTCCCATCAGAAACCACGGAGCTGGGGCCGGCTCCGTGGCCGAGTGGTTAAGTTCGCCCGCTCCGCTGCAGCGGCCCAGGGTTCGGATCCTGGCGCGGACATGGCACTGCTCGTCAGGCCTTGTTGAGGTGGCGTCCCACCATCCCACAACTAGAAGGATGTGCAACTAAGATATACAACTGTGTACAGGGGGGGTTTGGGGAGATAAAGCAGAAAAAAAAAGAAAAAGATTGGCAACACTTGTTAGCCCAGGTGCCAGTCTTAAAAAAAAAAAAAAAGAAAGAAACCACGGAGGCCAGAAGACCATAAAAGAACATTTTTTTTTTTTTTTTTTAAGATTTTATTTTTTCCTTTTTCTCCCCAAAGCCCCCCGGTACATAGTTGTGTATTCTTCGTTGTGGGTTCTTCTAGCTGTGGCATGTGGGACGCTGCCTCAGCATGGTCTGATGAGCAGTGCCATGTCCGCGCCCAGGACTCGAACTAGCGAAACACTGGGCCGCCTGCTGCGGAGTGCGCGAACTTAACCACTCGGCCACGGGGCCAGCCCCCATAAAAGAACATTTTTAAAGTACTGAAGCAAAAGAACTGTCCACCTAGAATTCTATATCCAACGAACATATCCTTCAGGGAGGAAGGTAAAATCAAGACATTCTCAGCTGAAGCAAAACTAAGAGAATTCTTCAACCATTTGATCTGCTTTAAAAGAAATACTAAAACAAGTTTTTTAGGTTGAATGAAAACGATAATAGAGGGAAATTGAGAACTTCGTGAATGAAGAAAGAGCAATAGAAATGGTAAATATCTGAGTAAATATAACACTATTTTTATCCTCTTTAAAATAGGTATGACTGCTAAAATTAAAAAAATATGATATTATCCGATGGGGTTTTCAATGTATGAAGATGTAATACACACGACAACTAACATAAAGTGGGGAGGACAAAGGGGCTAACTTGTATATAACTCCTATATTTAACTTGAAGTGGTAAGATACTAACTCTAAGCAGACTGAAAAGTTAGGTATGTATTTTATAACCCCAAAAGCAATCTGTAAAAAACCACGCAAAGAGATGAAGTAAAAAAGCCAATACATAAGTGAAAATGGAATACTTGGAAACATAAATCCAACTAAAAATAAATTTCCAGTTTAAAGTAGAAATGCTTGAGTCCTCAGCTCTAATCATAAAAAGCAAAGGAGTTACCATGTTTAATACACCAGTGTCCAGCCCACTTCCCCCAACCTGAGCCCAAAGACAAAGTCACCTGTGAAGTTCTGTGCTTTGAGGTGTAGATCGTACAGTTTGTGGATGTAGCGTATATACATCTCTTCCTTGTTCAATTCAGTCTTGTAGAAGTTCTGTAAAAAAAAAAGGACAGTGTGGATAGTTCCTCAACAGTCAGGCCTGCAAATAGCTGCCTTTTACCCTGCTGAAATTTCATGTCTTGAACCAAGAGAACAAATGCATTTTTCCATATAAATGTCTTTAAAAAATTAAGTAAGGAGGCCCAGTGACATTTTTTTTTGAGGAAGATTAGCCCTGAGTTAACCACTGCCAGTCCTCCTCTTTTTTGCTGAGGAAGCCTGGCCCTGAGCTAACATCCGTGCCCATCTTCCTTTACTTTATATGTGGGATGCCTACCACAGCATGGTGTGCCAAGCGGTGCCATGTCCACACCCGGGATCCGAACCAGCGAACCCCAAGCTGCCAAGAAGCAGAATGTGCGAACTTAACCGCTGAGCCACCGGGCCAGCCCCGCCCAGTGACATACTTTTAATTCAACATTGTCTGTGTTAAACATTACCTAGCAATTATTGGATAAGCTGGTAACTCTTGGGGCGTTATTACCACTGATTCACATTTCTTTTGTTACTCTCTATTATTTTTTGTTAGTTTTACTGCCAATAGACAATCAACCTTTTCCACTAAAAAATATTAAAAATACATAAGAGATTACCCTGTTTACTAAGTTTGATCAATGATATTCAAAGGATAGTTTCTTTAATTTCAAACTTCAAACATGTTTTGCTCTAAAGAAAAAAAGTCTCTATGATATATAATAAGGATGATTAAAAACAATGCAAAAGCATTTTTTTCCTGAAGAATCACATGAAAGGGGGTAAACAAAAATGCGTCTTATTGTTAAGGTGATATTCTGAGTTTCTTACTTGTGTTGGAGTTTAAAGGTTTCCAGTTTATGTCCAAAACATAAAAGGATTAATAACAAGAGATTTATCTCAAATTATTGTTATGGAGGCATGCTTATTAAAAATATTTTATTTGTTTATTTAAAAAAAGTATCTGGATCTTACTAACCTTCTCTAAAATGTTTTAACATTAGTTATCAAAATCTCAGCTTCGACTTACCTGGACACATTATGCGGGCATTTTAAGGTACACTTATAAGCATCCCCACCTACTCCTTCACCACGTTAGAAAGTACATTAGTCCTCAGCGAACTTAGTAAACGTAAGAGCGAATGTATATGAAGTCGGTTTCCAGCAAAAGCATGATGCTGTGAGACTCTAAATGAGGTACTTTCAGCGAGCAGATCATTGTCCATTATGAAATCTCTGCTTAAGCCATCAAAACTATCATTATTGTTGCTATTGTTGTTTTCACTGATGCTACCTGGTATGCAGAAGAAGGGATGAGAGGGGATAAATATGCTGATCTGAAGGAGGGATAGGTTTTTCTAAGGGGGAACGGCCAGGAACTCCAAAAATTTCTGAAACTGAGTAGTAGACAAGGATTTGGTAAGGGACTAAACTCGTCAATGTGGCTGCTTAAATTGCACTTGGGCTTCAAGACTGAGGGCCTTCTGTTAAATGTACTTTTTGCTCACTACCTAACAGGTGTCCACTCATCAATATGAGGACTCTTCTAACCTTGAAACACTGACATTTAGTTCAAAGCATCATAAAAAATATTTTTTTCCAATTTATGCCATTATCCCCTCCCTTCCCCTCTTGCCTCCTGAAGAACTTGGAGTTCTTTTAAAAGCTAAGTAAATAATGCTAGTCACATCTCTCTTATTATAACCAAAATCATTTTAATTAGCAAGAATTGTTGTACCATAAACACAAGTCTAACAAGCCCACAGCAGGTTTTTACATTATTAAAGGATGATTTGCTCTAATAGCTTTCTTGTAAGATGCAGCTTTCTTTGACAACAAAATAAAGAATCACTCTATAAATGAATAATCCTCCTCAAAAAAAAGATCTCTTCAGTTGTCACATGAGAATCTTTCACATATGTCTGGCAAGACTTGTGACACAAAGGACAAAACAATAATTACATTTCCTACTGTGAATCATGTCAACGATTATGCATTTCTACCAATTTGACACTACAGTTAACTCCAATCTTGTAAAGAAAGCCAGAGCTCTCCTGAAGACAATCTGGAATTGATCTTTCCAAAGAGAAGAAAAATCTTTAAGAGGAAGTGAATATAGTTGAAGAGAACTATTTTGCTGCTAGAAAATATCAAGAACTTTCCGTATGGAGTAGAAGCTAAAAAGATGAGTTTCAAAGTTTTATATTTGGTTCTTTAATAATAAATATTCTCGTGCTAGTTTGAAACTAGAACAGCTTTCAAACAGTAACATTTTCTGTAAGGACTATTCTTGGTCACTGCAAAGCTAGCGGGATACATTCTGTGTCTCAAGTGAATACTGATGGGGCCACCGATCTTATTAAGTCTCTGGCTTCTTCTTACTGGGAGACTAGAGTAAACACATGTAGGGCAGAGTATTAATTCTTTCATGCAAGGAAATGATCTCTTCTGTTGTACCAACTGAGGAAATGAACCTGGGGTCTACATTTATTTATTTACCTCCAAACAGAGGGCACTGTGAAACAAGATGGAGACAATGGAAGAAGATTCTTCTGGAAAAAGGTGAAGGCTTTCCTTTGAAGTTATTTATGAGACTTTGTGCCTGGAGCTGGGGTAGAGCCAGGATTAAGGAGACAAACTGAGAGGATCTAAAGCTTCTAGAGCCGTTGGTTTTTCTCCCGAAACACTGATATATAAGAGAGGTAGAAGAAGCTCAGGCTGAGGATCCTGACCATGGTGAAAGGTTGGCAAAAACTGGGGAAATACAGATAGGAAATATAAAAGTAGGAATGTCTACGCTCAAGATTAGAAGTGTATGCTAAAAGGAAAGGTAAGTGGGCTGACCCAGTGAGTTTGGCCTGTTGGCCTAGAAGTTACTGTTGGGTTTGGTGACAAAAATTAAGGAAGAAAGTGCACAATAAGATGTGGCCTTACAGAAGATGCTCAGGTCTCACTATTTCTAGTGACTGGTATTGGAGGTGGAGATGTAACAAATTCAAAATGTGGAAGAAGTGGTGGGTGTGGTAAAGAAGGAGACAGTCATATACTCAGACATGAAGAACAGTGCAGTGAGAAAATGAATTAGGAAAAGAGATAAAAAGACGGTCCTAAGAAAGCAGAAGTCCTGATCTTTGAAGGAATAAACAAAACAAAACAAAACAAAACAAAGAGACTGAAACCAAGGAGCTAAGACAAGACAGAATCAGAGTGGGGGCAAACAAAACTTCAAGGTGCAAATAAAGAACAATAAGGCATGTGAGAAATTCAAACGCTCAGAGTAAGAACAAGAATATCTGTATAAGGGCCTACAATAGATGGTGAGGTTTCATCTATTCTGCAAAACAAGAAAAAGAAAGCATGATATTTACAAACTTAGAACTAGAAGCAGTCACATATTCCTGTATTTCAAATCTGATTAAGGTAAATTATCAACAGCAACAATTTACCCTATACTAAACTATGAAAAATGAATGTCTAGATGTATGGTCATTCTTTTGCTCTGTAGTGAGAATATCATTCTATTTAATAGTTAGTTATGAGACATTTTAATTTGGTTTTCCTAGGACAGTTCTGGTTTAGCCTAATATCCTCACATAATATTTAATCTTACTCTCAAGAATGTCCTGTTTGAGTGATAAGTTATATGGTCATCCTAGTTATAATCCAAGCTTTAAGAATAGTGGTGTACTGGATTTATTTTGTAAAGAAGATGGAAAGTAAAAATTAGCGTGTTAGACAGCTGTCATTTGTTCACAAAAGAAGAGATCACTAATATTTATTAGAATGTAGAATGAATATAAGAAGGACAGAAAGAGACTGTCTACACAGAAGTAAAAAGATCCGGGGACATCATGCTTTTTCCTAGGAGAGCAATAGACTCCAGGAGGGTAAAGCGATGCAAGAGGAGAAGGGAGGGCATCACTCTGGATCTTACAGAGGTCCGCCATCAGAGCTGCGGGAACGCAGCGGGTGCATTCTGCAGTGTTCGGAGCCGAGCATTTTCTGGCATTTAATTCAACCTGAAGCTCTCTATGCTTCTTCTAAAAACACTTCTAACCTCTTCCATGAAACATCCAGGTAAAAAAAAAGACACTGTGGATTAAAAGCAAACAAAACATAGTACTTCTGTGAAAACAAACAAATGTTAGGATACAAGGAGGCAAAGGGGAGTAGTTTACTAACCAGGAGGCTAACTGTGCAGCCAATCTTTTTGCCATCTACCTCTCCCATTTTCATGCAGTCCCTAAAAACAAAAAGCAACAGTCAGAACTCAGAACTTCGTTCCTAGGGGCAAACACAGTTTGTCCAAAAAGTACTGTCAGGGTACAAGAGGCAATTTGCAAGCTGCTGTTCAGATAAAGACTCAGCAGACTAGAGGAACTGCCCCAGGCTGCATAATCTCATGATCCAGGTGAGGTTGGGAGGTCAGACACTCCTGAGCACCAGTTTCTGCTGAGGATTTCACTTCCAGGTGGATTGTGCTTCCTCTCAATAGACAGAAGGCTCAGGAGAAAGAGGACTGAAGGTGTGTTATTGTATACCTCCTACAGTGGGGTGAGAAGTAGCCAGTAAGCTTGGCCATCAACAATGAGAATGAGGGTTTCATTCTTAAAATAAAACAAACACCATGCATTTAAGTGGGGCGAACTGTTTTAACAGTTTAGATAAGTAAAAAATTTTAAAAAATTATGTCTCTGAAAGGTAACAGTGTATCAGTCTCCTCCCCTTTTATAAGAAAGCAGCATGGTTGTACAATTTTCTGTTACACTGTCTTCACCCTAAAATCGATGGATCTACTGGTTCTAGTGGGTGAGTATAAACACCAAAAAAAGATTCCTTTCATAATGGGACTCTGAGAACCCTCCCAATTCACTAAGACTTTAGAAGAACTGTCAACCAAAACAAAACAGGAAAAAAAAAAGGGAAAAAAATCCTCTGAACCAACTAGTTAGAAGTCCATTCTCTTATTGCACAAGGTTCCATGGTCTGATGATCAGTTCTTTAGGGATTAACTCAAGTGGAAGGGTGATTCTATTCTAAGTCTGATTTTCTAAGTGGAGCACAGCATATCTGGAAAATGTGGGACTCAGCTTACCTGTAATCTAACAATCTCTCCATTAGTCGAGTTACAGTGGCAATTAATGAAACGCCACTTTCCCTCCATGTTTCCCGCTCAATTTTCTTCAGTAGACTGGAAAAGAAAGAACCCAGGGCATTTTCAACATTTATTTTTATCAGTCACCATGACAACCATTATACTTTCATCAGTACCTTAAATGCCTTAGCAACCACTGCAACATCTCACAAGTAGCACAATTTGCAAACAATGTCTTACCTAGGATAGGGACCAAATAGTGGAATTCTAATCCAGGAAGCATTGACAAAGCAAATTGATTTTCAGATTATCCAAGTCATAAAACATGAACACATGCATAGAATCATACTTTCAAAATATACAAGCACCTCTCAGCTCAAAGACATTTTTTCCTAGCTTCTCTCTTACACTAACAGAAGCTTGCGCCTTACCACATCAAATAACACTGCAAAAAGCAAAAACAGGAGTGCCTCTAAGTTTACTTTTAAGTAAGATCTTGCTTTATTCACATGAAATATTTTCCTACCTCTCAGTGGAGTGCATCTTCATCCAAGCAATTTTACTGCAATGCAACTGCTACAGGAAAATCCTGGTACAGACGGTATGACGTTTTGCGTTTTTTCCTTTCACTTAACATTTGCCCACTCAATACATATTGTACTATCTGTGCACTCGCTCAACAGTTTCATTCATTTTGTCATTAATCACAGAGCATTTTCTATGTGGTTGTTACAGCAGATTGATAACAAGTACTGAACCACATCTCTCCTCCTACATTTCCCCTAGTCTTACGCACCTTAGAGCAGAGGTACTATGTAAACACAAAATAATAACAATCAGAATAATTAGGATCTGTTTTACTTTCACTCCCACCTCTTGGCAAATTAACGATATACTTGGCAAAGCTTTTATGACTGACCTTTCCCGAAAAGATAAAAGTAAGAACACAAGCATGGCAATATGAGGGTACTTCCCTACCCCTCCAAGTCGAATGATCATCATTTCTGTCTCAAATCTTGTTTCCCTTTCATCTTGGTTTCAGGAATAACAGAGAGAGAAAATATTTCTTACAAGTACAATCTAAGCCTACCATATATTTTCCCTAGTGGAAAAAGAAACACTAAAGAAAAAAGCTATTTTGTCACAGCTTTGTTTTGGTCTGTGGCTATGTCCTCTCCCAATTTTTCTCCCCTCTTCTTCTTGCTTTGCCATTCCAGTGCCCAGCCTTCTGTCTTATCTCCTCATCTGTTGCCCATCCATCCCTGATCATTTACTTTTCTGGTTTATTCTGAACCGTTTCCTAGATTGGGGGTGGGAGGAGAAGTAGCATATGAAGGGATGGAGCTTTCCCTGATCAATCCCCCAGGGAAAGGTCTCCTAGTTTGTTTAAAATGTGTTTTCTTTTTCAAAACCTCCGAATAACACCTGTTTCAAGCTGAAATGCCAAATTGGTATTGAACCAAGTACTCAAATGAAAATCTGCCTGCCAAAGCAATGCAGGATGATGTAAAAATTTCCCCATGTGACAGCCCACTCATACCTCATACACTTTAGAGGCTGAAAAACAAAGAACTCAAGTTAAGCAATAATTCTAAAAATATACGGAGACTTCTTTTATGGGCATGAGTTTCATTAATTTGCACAGCCTCCTGATGCAGTAAGAAATCAGCTACATAATCCTCCGGTAAGAAGACGCAAAGCTCTGCAGGGCCTATTTCCTTGACTAACTCAAGACCCAAATGTTAGGACCAAGTCTAGAACCTGATTCATCTGCTTTCTCAGCCAGGCTTGTTCTTTCTGTTGGGAAGCTTGCTTTCGCAGTTTACCTGATACAATCTGAGAAGGGGAGGCATCAGCAAAAACAGGAGTCTTTCTAGATAACTTGTTTGATTTAGGTGGTTGGATGTTTGGACATTTTCATTTGGCCTATAATCATGCCCAGGTGCCCACATTGAGTATACAGGGAACTAATTTAATAACAGTAAAAGGTGATTTCTTATTGCTAATTGATAGGCAATGGGACTCCCTAACATCAGGGAGCAGGATAAACAATGGCTCTGCAGGACGACGTATTGTTCATCAGGCTTTTAGTCTATGAAAGAAAATGGAGGGGTGGGATTTGACCCCCAATCTACCTTTCTCTGTATCATAACAGGATTGTGTTGAGGCTATCACTCTTATATAAAACACCTGTGTCTGTGCACGCTCTTCTTAAACAACCCAAAGAGTTAGATAATCTAAAGTAGGTGTCACATAGTTAATCCTCTGTCTCCAAACTATAATTAAATGTAATCACTAAATAAAGATCTTTGAAATGATTTGGAGTCTTATACCTAAAGTAGGTGTCACATAGTTAATCCTCTGTCTCCAAACTATAATTAAATGTAATCACTAAATAAAGATCTATGAAATGATTTGGAGTCTTATTGAATTATTTAGAGCAACACATGAGGAAGCAGAGTAAAGGACTAGGGAAAGAACTGAACTGGATGTTACCTCTTCTGGAAAGCCCCTTCAAAGCCCCCAGGGCTGTAGATACCCCTACTGTGTGCTCCTACAGCACAGTCTCTACAGCATCCTCAGCTCTGGAAGAGTCCCTGGCACAGAGAGGTGCTCAATAAATAAAGCCAAATCAGTAAATCAAGCGGAGCCAGGGGATGCAGAATTCAGTCCTGAGGCTCTATTCTGGATACGTCACATTGGCGACCATGGTACACAATTCCAGCATTATCAAAAATAATAAATCCTGACTCCTACTTATTTCAAAAAGATGTAGTATGGGTAAACGAAGACAATGTTAGGGGTTAGGGAAAGAAGTTCTTAGAAAGGAAGGTACTATACAAATTTGAAGTCTCATTCTAAGGAGACCATTTTGGCAAAGAACCACATTTTCGGCAAGCAACGAGGTACTTTCAACCTCTGAACAAATTTTAAGTTTTAGACATGAATTACAGAGGACAAATGAGAATCTGTACCATAACAGCATGTGTTCCGAATTCATAACGTGCACAGTGACTCACTGTGATTACACTAATTCACTGGGATTTCCATTGCCAAAAAAGCATTTTATTGTTTCCTGAAATATAGTTAGGTTTTATTTTCTTTTCTGAGCCCAGGTAGTAATGATATTTAATTATTACTTTAGATTTTACTTATTCCCAATATGCTGCTCATAAAAGCATGAAAGAAAAATATTTATAGTAACATTTCTAGTAATACGCTAAAAAATCAACAAAAGAATAAAAATTTCCATTGATGAATCAGGCACCTTAAAATAGTCCTAAGGACAGAGGCTTAATATTTTAATCATTGGTTTGATTCTAACGTCAAGGTACATCTTCTATTTCAATGTCATATTTATATACAAGCAATCCAAATTCATGCTATAAGGCCTTTATTAAAGTAGATAAGAGGCACTACAGAACTATGTGAGTATTTATTAATCTTGTGAATTTATTATAAATAATTAATCACAAATCTCAAGAGATTCATTTCACTGAGTGCTTTCTCATTTTAGTTCTTTGTTCAAACCAAGAACTAGTCACTGAAATGAGAGCAGTCTTCAAAAGCAATTTATTATATTGGATGAGGTTTTAATCAGAATTCTTGCTAAACTCCAGCTGTCATGAAAGACAGATGCTTTGCATGCTAGAATGAATGAGGGCTTGGTGAATAATTATTAAAAGTTCCAATTTAATTACAGTATCAGAAGAAAATGGTGTTTTTCAGGATTCAATACAAAGAATGTATTTCATCACCCACGACCACAAGAAATCTGTATACCCCTCTTGGCTTTTCCTTTCAATATAATTTTCTTAAAAGCTTGAAGAATGATTTTGAATCAGGCAGGTTGAAATCTATCAGCCACTAATAACATTTTTCAAACTTATATGGTAATGTATCTACTTTTTAAAATTAATGATCATAAAATGAATTACAGAATTTTGCATTGGCTATCAGTTCTACAGCATTAATATTTAGCTTTAGGTGATACTTGGGCATAAATACAAGTAAAAGTATATTTTGTAACAGAAAAATGTATTGCTGAATTATTTTTGCACTTCTGAAAGAAATGCAAACATTTCCAAGCACACTGAGCTAGCTCTTCCTTAAAAAAAACACTTACAAATATTAGGTTTGAAACAAACATTTCCAAGCACACTGAGCTAGCTCTTCCTTAAAAAAAAACACTTATAAATATTAGGTTTGAAAATGACTAAGATCCATAGAAAGCTGTAGAGAAAACAAGTGTTAGAATTAAAATCCTGAGAACTAAAACATTCTCACATGTCCTCTCTGGCCATTTCACACAGTGGCTGAATACTTGGTACAGGCAATTTATCCTGTGACTGTGATCACATTCTATTGGTAAGGACAACCTCAAAGTCCCTTTACAGCATTCCAGTATTTCTATATCCTCCATACAAATCCAAATCACAGAAGTTACTACAAATGATTTGCTTCTGTGATGTTCTAATAAGAAACATTTAGAAAGCAATTAATAATAGAGTGAGTGATCAGTATTGATGAATTAAATCAAGTGTTGAAGAACAGATGCAAACTAGGTTACTTTTCCCAACAAATCACCCAAGGATATCTTACTTAGGAAAGCATCGCACACCTCTTTTTCTTCTTCCACTCATAACCTTCCTTAAAATCATTATCTTGCAGCCCCAGTTTTAAAATTCTTAGGCATGAAAAGAGTAGGATTTGTTACGTAACACATGTGACCTGTCCTAATCAGAGATTAAAATAAGGAGATATGCCTAACCATCAAAACAATAAGATCCATTCACCAGAGTTAGGCAATTATCCTTTATTTCACACTCCACAAAGACAAAGCACTCCTGTGAGACCCAAGCTGGCTTTGTAGCTCTCAGCTGCTAAGCAATGACACCAAATCCCCTGAATAGAATTGACCTGAGATAAACATATTACTCACATACTGTTGAAGAGCTCGCGGTATGTTTCATCACCTTTGCCTTCTGACATCAGGCTATCCAGTTTGTCAATTAGCTTGGCTTCCACCTGAAACATGCCCAAATATTACTCTTTCCTCCCCTTCACAAGTAGGATTTCTAGGCAAACTGAAACATATTTATATCTGCAAGGGGAAAAGCCACAGTAAATTTTGTGAAAGTGACATTATCAGCTGTGGTTAATAGTAGACACCCCCTTGGAATTGTAGGGGGCTAATTTAGATGGAGCAACATGGCTTCAAACTCCCAGCAGGGTGGCACTTGCTGCTGCCACAGACATCTATCTATTTGTTGATTCAAACACAAATGCTTGCAGCCCAGCTTAAATGTTTGAATTCTCTTTTAGGAGCTATAAAAACTGGCAAGTCCTATTTCTTTCTTTTTTTTAATCCCTATATAAGAACATTCACAAACATTAATTTAAATCTTTGATGTGTTTTATATCTATTTTCTTTCTCAAAACAATTTCGAGGTTGCACTAAATCTCTGCTAAAGTTGAGAACTTGTCCTATCCATGTACAGATGGTAGATCCATAGAAATATTCTAAGGTAGCAATAAACAGTATGAGAGAGAAAGGGCATATTTCCTGTAAACTGTAGTCAAAACATTTATATTTTCAAGAACATAAATCCTTTAGGACTTGACTATCAGGAAGGCAGAAATATCCCTTCATCTATCTGAGGCAGCGGAATACAGAAAATGAAAAACCTCTGCATGGCCAGAGAGAGTTAAACAACTAGGAGTTGGGGGGATATTTGATTTTGTCAACAGACTAAGCCCAATTATTCCTTTGAATCAAATTTCAATAAAAGGATAAAGACAAAAGGGAAGGAAAGTGGATCCCCTTCCAATATAATTTTAAAATAGCCTTTCATTCACCTACTAGCTTTCTTGAAAAGAAATGTCCATATTGGTACAGGTGAAATGCCACGCTTTTGGCAACAGGAGGGTTCACTGTATGATTCAGCTTGCTCACACAGTTGACACCACTCCTAAGAGTTGAGAAAGGCTTTATCTGGTGAAACATGAAGGAGGGCCAAACCCTTCACACAGGTTAGGTTAGTGCAGTGACTGTGAACAGACAGTAGGACTACTACCTCCATCATGAGTGACTTGGCATAGCAAAAGCAGCTGATATCTTAGGAGATCTGGTTGTGTGATAAGAACATCTGTCTCTCCAAGACTAGTGTAGAGTTATTAGAACCTATGTCAATGAGAAATGATAGGCTCATCTTCTCAGACTTTCCTTTCCAAGAATTTCTACTGCTTTCCCTTTAAATGAATTCTTGATGCTTCAAGCAAAGAACAATAAAACATACTGTGCATCAAATGCTCAAAGCTAAGCCATTCACCAAATATAATGTGCAGACCACTGAGAGCTCAATGATTGCAAGAATCATTAACCTGATTCCTCTGTGTTGTGTCCAACTGGAAGCAAAATACATCTCTGCCAGTTCTTAAACATAGACCTGGGAAATCACAGAATTTTTTAGCTGAAAGGGAATAAAATGGTTTTTCAGGGCTTCCCCAGAAGCTCAGGGGAACATCGGACTAGAGAGGTATCCAAGGCCACATGGCTTGGGAGTGGGCAGGCCAGGCTGGAATCTGGGTCTCTTGACGGCTGGTTCGGTGCTCATTTCCCAACTCAGAGTTGAATCTGGGAGCTCAGATATGCTTGAGGAGAACTGAAACTCTTCCAGCTGCTCTGAGGAGCACATCCACCTACCTGTTTAAAATTTCCGCTCCGCCTCTGCTCCCAGTCCATCATATCATGAAAAATAGGAATCATGACATTCCGGAGATCCGGCTGGGGTATCAAGGTCACTTCTAGGAAGGGACCAATCAGGGCAGGGATGAAGTGAAGCTTGTGTTCTCCTAAATGGAATAAAATATTTGTGTTTCAGTATATTTAGTCTTAATAAGATTTTAGAAAATTAATATTATAAAATTTATTTAAAACTATTGCTACAAGTATATTCAGTTACAGTTGTCTTCCAAAGTAAAAAAATTTTTCCCTAAGCAGATACATAAACAGTAAATTTCCATGTGTTAATTAACATTTCTCCATCATTTTTTATTAAAACACTAGAGATTTACTTTGTTAACAGTTAAAAAAAGCCATATGATACAAGTAAAAATTGCTTAAATCATTAGGAATTGGTTATGTATACCATTGTACATTCACACGTTAAAACTCTTACGCAGCCATTAAAAATGAGGTTGAAGAAGGATAACAGGCAAAGTTTTCAATATAATTAACTGAAAAAGCGAGATACGATACAGTATTTAAAGGCACAACATCTTCCATTTAAAACATCTATATAGACAAATATGATAGTCTAGAAGATTATATCTGCTAATGTTAACCACAGTGGTTATCTCTGGGTAGAGGATCACAGGTGATTTTTATACATAAAAAAGATGGTTCCTATCTGTATTTTATAATTTTCCTAGTGTGTTTTTACATAATAAACACACGGCCTAAATAAAAATGTAAACGGTGGTCCGAAAAACATATAACAATTTTCTGAAAAGACTACAATGTAATAACAGTGAACTCAAAATGGTATATTAGCAAGTACTCAAAGGTATGGCGCTGATAATTCAGAGGAAAGGATGGTAGAGGGTGAGGTGGGCACAGATGATTTCATCAAGCAGATGAGTGTTGAGTTTAGTCCACTACCCTCATCATCTATGTTAAATCACAAAGAGTTTCTCTTTTTATGGTGAGAATACTGTATGCTACGGAAAATGCACTATTTCTCAAGAACTAACCTTCAACATCATGGATGAAAGCATATGATACTGAAACTATCTATTTAAAACCCACAGAGGGGCCGGCTCCTCGGCCGAGTGGTTAAGTTCACGTGCTCCGATGTGGCGGCCCAGGGTTCACATCCTGGGCGCAGATATGGCACCACTTGTCAGGCCACGTTGAGGCGGCGTCCCACATCCCACAACTAGAAGGACATGCAACTCAGATACGCAACCGTGTACAGGGGGGGTTTGGGGAGATAAAGCAGGAAAAAAAAACACAAAGACTGGCAACAGTTGTTAGCCCAGGTGGCAATCTTTGGGGAAAAAAATAAAAAATAAATAAATAAATAAATAAAACCCACAGCACAAGTTGGGAAGCTGAGCAGAAGATGGCTGGCTTCATGGAAGAGGATGATTTCCCCCTTTTCCTCTTTTCTACCTTTGATCTTTTGTAGTAAGGGTTGAATACGAACAAAATCATACTGTTCAGGCTTACTTGCCAATTTCAGAGTTATATACCTTCACATTAATTATCATTTTCTCTATTTCATTTTTTGTACTCGAAGGCATTAAGGTAGCCACAGAGCTTGGACATATATAAATCCAGGGTGCAAACAGACAGTTTAAATTTCTATTGACTTTAGAGGGATTTTTAAAGAAAAGAGAATATGAAAGAAAGAATTTGGAAAGAGGAAAAAAATGATGGATGAGTCAGCGATGGCAAACCAGCGATGGGTGTTTGTGAAGTCACTGGTTTTTGTGACTGGAAGTGCCGTGGGATATTTCCGCCGTTCTTCAGAAGGTGGCCCCATCCCTTTTTCTCAATGCCATGGGAGCTTAGCAGGACACGCTCGCAGGCTCCTGCCCAGCTGAAAGTCCCTTTATATCACTGAAGTCACACAGTCCTTTCCTCTCTGAGGATTCATCAGAAGTAATTTGTTTCTCATCCTCTCTAAATTACTTATCCACACTCATGCATGTGAGGAATAACTTGACTTTTTCTTTCCTATCTTTACTTTTTTTTTTTTTAAAGATTGGCACCTGAGCTAACAACTGTTGCCAATCTTTTTTTCTTTTTCTTCTTCTTCTTCTCCCCAAAGCCCCCCCAGTACATAGTCGTATAGCCTACTTGTGAGTGGCCCTGGTTGTTCTATGTGGGATGTGGCCTCAGCATGGCCTACCGAGCAGTGCCATGTCCGCACCCGGGATCCGAACTGGCAAAACCCCGGGCTGCCAAAGCGGAGTGCATGAACTTAACCACTCGGCCATGGGGCTGGCCCCTCCTATTTTCATTTTTGACCCAGGTAATATTTAATCTTTCCCAAGGGACTGCTTAGTTTTCCTCATCAGAGCAAGAACATCTCCTTCTTATTCATCAAAAGAAACTTCCTTATGAATCTAACCTTGGATATTTTCCTCCAAAAGAATGAATAATTTCAAGATCAACAAAGTCACTGTAGCACAATACACAGAACCATCAACTCATGGTCTTCTCCCTGTATTCCCCTATCCTCCCAACATACATATATCAAGCAGGTAACTAGCAGCCAGCGTTGGCAATTCCTTTCCTCAGTTACTTTCGTCAGGGCAGAAAGGAGAAGCAACGTGAACTCAATCACTCTTACTATCATTTGTAAAAGCCTAAACCCACTCAATCCTTATTCAAGATGTCGTGGCAAGGGAGAGGAAGAAAGGGAAAAGGGAGAAGGAGATTCTTGTAGAGACAAAGGCTGGCAAGTCCTGAGATTACCTGCCTTACACCTGTTCTGTGACCCTGCCCTGGGAGACGGCGTAGGGCTTCAGAGTCTAGCCACAGATGCTGTGCCCCAGCAGAGCCATGGACTGAAGGGACCACGTACACAGGAAAAAGGCCATCTTGGCATCTGGCTAATAACCAGGAGGGCCTCCCTGCCACCTTGACACTGTGTGAAGTCACCAAACTTTTGCAGAGCTTTTGGTGCGTGGGGTAAAGGGGGATGGGAGAGGCAAGGAGCACAAAATACAATGGAATTTCCTGCCAGCCCGGATAGTTTTCCCACGGCTGCCTTGGTGGAATGAGATTCAAGGCAGCTACATTACGATCTTTGTTTTTAATCTTTCCTGAGCCTGACATCTTTTGGCCTCTCTAACAAAGAACATCATCAACATGCACTTATTTTATTTACCACCATTTGCTTGAGTATTTTTGAATCTCTTTTTTCAAAATCTTTTCCATTTATAGATATTTTACAACCCTATTTTCTTCTCTGAAAAATTTTTTCTATGAAAAATCTCACATGTATACAAAACTATAAAGACTAAAACAGATCCCCACGTACCCATGATCTAGCTTCAATAATTACCAACAATTTTGCCAATCCTGTTTCACCTATTGCCCCAACTATTTTTTTCTCTAGCGTATTTTAAGGCAAGTCTGAGATATCATATTGTTTTACTTGTACACACACCAGTAAGCATCTTTCACAGGTAGGACATTTCATAAATACAGAATCACAATGCCTTTATCACACCTAACAAGGCAAACAATAATTCCTTAAATTAATCTAAAATCCAGCCTATATTGAAATTTCTGATTGTCCTAAAACATGTCATTTCCAGTTGCTTTCTTTCAATCACAACCCCAACAAAGTCCATACAAGACATTTTGTAGCCTGATTTTCTATTGGCAGTAAAGAAGCCACACCTACATTTACATCATCATGCAGGAATGTATGAGGATAGCCTCACTTGCTGAAAACACACTGAAAACACAGAATCTGTGCAAATCTGAACAGGCTCTCCACCATAGAAAATTTAATTCCTCTCCAATCAGCAAAGCAAAATCTTGAGGCGTGTATGGCAACAGCAAACCAAACTTCATTTAAATGATTTCTCTTTCAACTGCAGATTTAGTATACTTTCCCCATCTCTAATTGTCAGCCACATGGTCTTGTTTTGAAGTATTTAGGACACCTGCTTCTTGGGTTGTTGGAGTTTTATATTTATGCACACAGAACAGCCTGCTAGGGAAGTATTGATTTTTCTGCAGCAGTTACAAGATGCTGTGTTTGCAAATGTGGAAGAAAGAGCCCACTGTATATTTAGTAAGAATGTTAGTTCAACTAAAAATAGAAAGAAAAAACTTAACCCTGCAGCATGATGAATGCCAAAGGTGGGACACAGTAGTAAAGACTAACCTCTTTCTTTGCAGACTATTCTTGTAAGTGTAGGTACAAATGTATACAATTTTAGGGGAAGATTCATGCCTTCCCCCCACTCTTGACATAATATTTTTGGTTCTTCTACTCAGAAAATGAAAATACTGAGGAACATTTGAGAAAAGGTGTTCACTTCTCACTACTAGGTCTTTATTTTTTTTTTTTTGGTGAGGGAGATTGGCCCTGAGCTAACATCTGTGCCAGTCTTCCTCTATTTTATTTTTTGGATGTGGGGTGCCACCACAGAACAGCTTGATGAGTAGTGTGTAGGTCCGTGCCCGGGAACAAACCTGTGAACTCCGGGCTGCTGAAGTGGAGCCAAATGTAACCACCATGCCACTGGCTGGCCCCAGTCCTTACTCTTTAAATATAAACTATTTTATCAAAACCACAATTAGATACCACTTCATATCCTTTAGGATGGCTACTATCCACACTTCTGAGTTAAACATAAATTACCAAAATCTGATTTAAAAATATTGTCCAGTAAAATTTGTGTTTTCAAATTAGACCAACCGAACAGCTTCAAGTGGCAAAAAGTGTTTTCAGTGACTGTGGGCATTTCCTCTCTTCTATCTTCTAAAAGTTAGTGTTATTTGTATCTACTAAAAACTACTGAAAATCTTGGTTTATGAAATCATAAAAGCTTATTTGCTTTACTAAAACTTGGCGAATTTGTCTTTATCAAGCTTTTTCCTGTTCCACAAAAAGTGGACAAAAAGTTTAAAATATAAACTTTAAAAACTAAGCTCTTAACAGGTATGGATCATTTTTTTTGTATCCCCCCCAAAATAACTTATACATAGCCAGTGTTTTATGAACTATGCTAAATTGAATTTGTCGGTCTGTTCCATTAAAAATTACAAATCTATCATTATCTAAATAAATTCTCCTTTAGCATTCAAAATACTCAATATGACATATTTATAGGTAAACCAAATTATAACTAACATATTTTGATATTCCTAAGTAACAAGCTGACTTGTTATTTAGGTCTAGATGAGGTGTTAAAATAGTACCCTGAATACTTAATTTTTCTTATCATTTTTCAAAAATATATGTTGGAAGAGATGCTTTAACATTTCTGAACATTTTCCAATTTAAAATTCTTTTTTAAAATTCACCTTATGTTTTGGAAGTCTCAAAAAAGTCAAGACACAACTCTAGGGAAATAATGCAGAAACCAAGGAATGAAGTGAAAATTTACACTCGTCAGACACTTGAACTAGTCATGCTGAGCATCCCTAGTCGAGTAAAATGAGCTTTTCTAACAGAGTCCTAGACCTGTGCTAGAGCTAGTCTTTAGGGCTGGAAAAACAAAGAAAGGGGCCATTGTCTAGAGCATTGCTTTTCAATCTTTAGCCAAGTGCATAAGAATCACCTGGAGAACTTGTTAAAACTCAGATTGTTGTGCCCCTGTCTCAGAGATTCTGTTCCAGTAGGTCTGGGGTGGAGCCACAGAATGTGCATTTCTTACAAGCTTCCAGGTGATGCAGATGCTGCTGGTCTGTTGAGAGCCACTGTTCTAAAGACTACTGACATAGCAATGTGTTACGGGGATCAGTATGCTCCAGAAATTTTTCACATTCTCTAGATTTCTGAGGAAAATAAAGAAGTAATTTAACATAAAACCCAGAAGGATAGAAATATTTCTGTTTTAAAGACAAAACAGAGGAGAAAAGTTTATAGAGGATACAGTGACATCTTTAGGGGGACTAAAGGTGCCAGCTTTATTCAGCAAGCCAAGGGTCATGGGCCTACATGCATAGCTAACCTTGGCTTGGATAAAGATTTATGTGGAAATAACCATACTTGGCAATGCTAAGATTTATCTAGAAGAGGAAATCTGCCATGTTTTCTAAAATTCTAGCAACACAAACGAATCTGCCCTAGTCCTATCATTTTAGCTCTGACAAGAGCCTAAACAACCACAATAGCACTCCAATGCAGCATTCTTCGGAAAACACCTTGCTAAATTTATGCCAAATGCAATATGGACACTCCAAGGGCCTTGATCTGCTTTTGAAAACCAAGGACACAAAGAATCAAGGAAACAGGAAGACTGAGAGGAGTGCTCTTCAAATAAGACAATCTGATGCTATTTTTGAGCCTAATTTAAAGACACATCATGGACTTCTGGCTGGCCTTAGATAGTTGGAAGTTGCTTTCAAGATGCTAACTCACCTTTTTTTCTGAAAGTACTAGCAAGCATTGAACCCTGGGCTCAATCATATATAACAAGGCTATCTCAAATTGCAATGCATTTTTGAGAGATATACATATCCTGGTCAAAAATCACTCTGTAACATGAATTGAAGTAAAAACGGTAATGGTTCTACTTTCGCTTAAAGAAAACATATCCTGCCATCTCTAAGTTGTGCTTGAATGAACCCAAGAGAAAAGATACTTTCAGGTCATTACATATTCAATTCAAATAATTCCATCACTTTAATAAATCGCAAGGAGGAATTACAATGCAATAATAGTAAATTAATACTATAAACTTGCATAGTTAACATACCGAATTAAGGAAGTTATGAATCTCTAGGAAAAACCCCTATGCCAATAAGATTTTAAAATAATTTATTTTCTTAATATTCTTTTTTATGCAACCAAGTCTGTGCCATCAATTTGTTGAAATAGTAGGCTCTATCTGATGTGGCAGATTAACAAAATTGGATCTAATTATTTCTTAGCAACTGTAGATCCTTTTAAATCCTTTGGCTATACTCTTTATGATATAGGTCAATGTTGTCAAGTTTTTTAAGAGAAGCGATGCTTGAGTCAATGTTTCATGAAGTTTAATCTTAATTTTTTTATGATTCACAGCCTCAATCCAGAATTCCAAAAATTTTGAGTTGTTATATTTCCAAATTCTGAAAGGTTAGCTCATTGCTAGAATTGCATGTATTATTGGAGCAATGCTAAATTATAAAATTTGTCATTCAATAATAATGAAACACACAAAGGTAAAGTGATTTTTTCAGACAGATGCCAATTTAAAGAATTAGTTGTAACTCTATTCGATGCCAAAGTGTCAATTACTTTCTATAGATATCTTTATTGATTTAGACATTTGGTTTCAAATGCTGTCATTGGTAACTTGCCCTTCTTCATTTGTACACTTAAAAGTACAGTGATGAACTATAAAATGGAAGTGGCGTCTCTTTTCATCACTTACCTAGGTTTTGCCACATGCTGAAAATTTCACAACCCATTGTTACCCGCATGTCACCATACCTAAAATAGAACAAAAATCAAACCTGACACAAAAGCTCCAGAACAAAGAAGTATTTGTGTCTCTTAGGATACCATCTACCATTCTGAATCAAAAGGCAGTATGTTTCTAATTAAAGATATTTAATGTACATCTTTTTTTATTGAGGTATAATTGACATGACATTATACTAGTTTCAGTTGTACAATATAATGACTTGATATTTGTCTATATTGCAAAACGATCATCACAATAAGTCCAGTTAATGTCCATCACCATGCACAGTTACAATTTTTTTCTTGTGACGAGAACTTTCAAGATCCACTTTCCCAGCTACTTTCAAATGTGCAATACAGTATTATCAACTATAGTCACCATGCTCTACATGACATTTCTATGATTCATTCATTTTATAACTGGAAATTTGTACAATGTACATGTCTTGATGCCTCTAATTAAAATTCTCATATAAATCCTTCAGTAAAATAGATTTGTCTCATAATTTTTCGCTTCTATATTAATTTTGAATCCTGAAAGATTGAGGACAAAAATGTGCGAATAAGTTCGAAATATGGAAATTTCCAGAAAAGATTGCTTATTGTCCTCTTGGTTATTGCCTCTCCACTGTGATTTCCAGTTACAGAAATCTGATTTATGAATCACTTGAACTAAGCACCCTTTAAAAGGCACAACACTTGTGCCTTATAGTCCCACCCGATTACGCACTGGTACTTACTTTTCTAACACCTTTTTCTTTTTGGAAGGTGTGAACATCTCTAATTGCAGACACAACTGGTTTATAAAAATGACTGCAAGGTAAAAGTAGGAATCCCAGATCTAAAATGAGAACAAGATATTTAAATACTATGGTGTTACAAAAATATTTACAGGTGAAGTGACACTATATCTTGGATTTTCTTGAAAAGCGGTAAGTGGATGGGGATATAGTTGCAATAAGATTGGTCATGAGTTGATAATAGTCAGAGCTGAAGATGAGTACATGGTATTGATTACACTATTCTCTCTATTTTTATATATGCTTGAAATTTTCTATAACAAAGAAGTAAACTAACACCATCTACTTATTTATTACTTCAATGATATATCACAGGTTTCCTGAGCTCTCTTGTATATGTTAAATGGTAGATATTTTGATTCTCCTATAACATGTCTGTGTATCTCCAGGGAGGGTGAGGTATAAGATGGTTTACTTTATTCCTATGAAAATTCATTTTTTGGAACTTTTAATGTAGAAGTAAAATAAAAATACATATACTTCTTTGTATATGCTAATTGCCTTAAATTCAGAAAGTATATAAAAATTCCCTGCCCAGACAAATTTTTTGAGTCTAAGGTTTCTTACACCAAAAATAGCATCAGAATAAAATTCCCAGCAATAAACTTAACCAAAAACATTTAGGACATAACGGAAGGAAACAGCTCTACTGACACCATGTAAAATTAAAGATAAACAGCAGGAAAATATTACAAAGAATTAATATCTTTTATACATAAAGAGCTCTTACAAATAAAGAGAATATGATAAAACCCTGAGCAAAACAATGAATGAAGATCAACGACAACTGAAAAGATATGAATTTTAGTCAATAGTCAATAATTAATAACTATAAACTAATCAATAATTAGTAACTAATAAATAGTAAGAAATGCTAATTCAAGCAAAAAAGATTTTTTCCCCTAGGAAATTGTCAAAAAAAAGTCTTATTTTCTCATGTTGGTATAGATACAGGAAAACAGGCCAGCAAATATAAATGGTACAACCTTTAACTCAACAATTCCACCTATAAGTATTTATCCAAAGAAATAATTAGGGATATATACCAAGTTTTATTTTGTGAGGAGTACATAAAAAGGATAAAATTTATAAGAATGAAATAGTAGAAACAACTTAAGTATTAAAAAGTAGAGTTCTGATTATCAAATTCTGATATACTAATTATTACAAGATCTGATATAAAGAAATATTGAGCAATCATTAAAATTCTCTTTTTTTTGTATATGTGCTTTTTTGTATTTTTTACTTATTGCATAAGGAAATTTTATTAAATGTTTAATATGAAAAATGTTATTTAAAAAAGAATAAGAAATAAAGATGCCAAAAAACATATGACACCACTAAGAAGGGAAGCCAACATGGGTACTGCCCACCTTTGTTTATCATTTATCATTTGCCATTTAAAAAATGTGTAAATCAAGAATTCTTAGGCACCCAGACATATCACATTATATTATAGATGTACGGAGAGTTCTGCCTTAAAGAATCTTATTAATCTTCCAGGTTTTTCTTTTGATTAATTCATTCTAAAAAATGGGAAGATGGAAAAGTAAAGGAAGTAAAGGGTTCACTTTGTAAATATGTTCCTCATATAAGCTCTATTGTAAAACATGTCTAAAAACATTAGTTCTAAGTTCCCTTTGTCACGCATGGAGATCATACAGAAAAAAATGAGAATTAAAATTTATAGTAATCATAAAGAACTCTCTCCTCTAAAGCACTATGATTTCCACCAGGATGAGAAGCATGATTACAGCTCTAATTTGTTCACAGATATAATGAAATCTCTTTTCATTTTATTCATAGTTAAAACTAATATGGCCCAAGATTAATTGAGGTAGCTGGAATAAACTTATTTTCCTATTATTAAGAGAAAGAAAATATATTAGGTCATTTCTTGAAGTACAATGTGAAACTTTTTAGCCCAAGCAGGATAGTCAGCTACATGGATACTTACCTTATAATCAAAGTTTTCATTTAAGAAGTTCTTGCGAAGTGCATCTGATAGGTATAGAACTGTTGTAATAATTACGCTAGTGACAAAAAAAATACATATTAAGTTGCAGCCTTCGTATTAGTGGAAATCATTTATTAGATAAGAATAAAGAGCAACTAAGACAAAAGAAAACCTTCTTCAGTAAGCATGTGGAACAAGATTAGATAATTCATATTTGAAATAAAAAAGAGATACCAGGCAAAAAAAAAAGGAAAAAATTTATCACTAGGGTCTGGTTCTTTGTAAAATGATACACAGAAAGATCTATGAATTCATATGACTCAGTCAGAAATACATTAATCTCTTGATGTTTCCTAATGATTTTATTAATTTCTGAATAAAGCAAAAATATTTAATACAAATATAATATTCCATAATTGATTAACATAGAAGAAAGCCACACTTTTTAAAAATACAGAAAAAGAAATGGAACTCAAGGAGGGAATGGACAGGATAAAATGATAGAATATAGTTTTGAGTATTTATTAGATGTGTTCTCTCTCCCCTGTTTAAAATGTTAGGGGGCATGAAAGAGCCATAGAAGGCAGATTCCCTCTCTCATGCCGACAAGCCTGTCACTAAAGGAACAATTACAGACAGTGAGATTGTCTATAAAACAGTACTAAGCTGCGTGAAACTGACAGTGAGTGTTACAGCAATTCAGAGAATGGAGTATCTCAGAGCTGGAGAAATTAGGAGGAAAGCTTGACAGAGGGGACATACATAGCCATGTGTTCTTGCTGGGGAGATTAAAAAAGAAGGGTTTGGTGAGCATTCTTGGTTAATTCTAGACTTATGTAATTTGTTCAAAATTTGTTCCTTTTTGCAGCTATAAAAGTATACATACCAAAACTGAATACATTCCCAATTGGTTCATTTAATGTTAGATACAGCATTATATTGAAATAAGACAGGCCACTCTCCAAGCTACTCTAAACTAAGCACCAATGTATAAATGGTTGATACTTAAAACTCTTTGGCCTTTTCTGGGATGCATGCGAAAGACAGTGCTTGTGATGTAATGAGGCGCCAGTCCTCACCATAGGATTTGGAATTGAAGGATGTAGTTGCATGACTCTAGGTAAAACAAAATGAAATAAAACAAAACACCCAACCAACTTCATACCTTAGTTATCTTCCTTGTAAAATATAGATCAGAAGGATACTTACTAATTAGAAGCATATTTATAGTCCTTGAAGGACATAAACGTTCATTACTGTTATCTGCTGGAAAACTCACTATTATAGCCTTCTTGTGGGGAAAGGGAACACTAACTAGATTAAGGGGTTGGATGGTTTAATGTGAAAGCTCATGGTAAAGAAAGAAAAAGAGAAGAAAACCACTACTTCTTGGGCACCTGCTCTATCCTGAGCAAGCACTGTGGTAATGCATGCACATTTTACATATGTCATTTACATCTCTCAGTGAATCTTACTATCAAAGTTAGGTATAAGTAACGCCTATGAAATTGAGAAGTCCTGTGATGTCTTCAGCCCCCCAAATGGCAGACACCATCAGTGAATTTCATATCAAAGAGAGAAATCACCTACAAATAACAGTATAAAGTGGCAGTTTTCTACAGACGCTGGCAAATTCAATGACGATAACTAAAGAAATCATTAAAGTTCCCAAAGTAGTTTATTCAGACCTTATTATATGAAACTAAAGCATAATTATCAGAAAATGGAATGCTATGAGGCAAGGAAGCAGTTCTTGGCCTAGCATCTAGAAGATTGTTAGACTGCTTTTTGTTTCATTTTGCTGAGGAAGATTGGCCCTGAGCTAACATCTGTTGCCAATCTTCCTCTGTTTTGTATGTGGGATGCTGTCACAGCATGACCTGACGAGTGGTGTGTAGGTCTGTGCCCAGGATCCAAACCGATGAACCCCACGCCACCGAAGCAGAGCACATGAACCTAACCACTATGCCACAGGACCAGACCCCTAGGCTTTTAAGTTTAAAGAAGAAAATTTTGCGTCCTTAACATGTGGTTCTAAGCACAGACATTCTACTTTGACATGCAATGGAGAAATACACACAGTCCCTCTATACCTGAGTTTTACATTAAAAAACACCTTCTGGCCCACAACTCTAGCTTGGATTGTTGCTCAGAAACAATAACCTCTGGTGTTAGTGAAATATGACATATCTGGGATTTAGACTATTGGGCTTAACATCCTGGAAAGGAGCCAACCAATTCAATCTTCCAAATGAGAAGCTATTCTGAGGTAAAGATTACTCATTTGTTATTTATATGCTGGGTCCCAAACACAACCAACATAATTCAGAGCTTGTTCAACTGTGCTTACTAGTAAACAATGTGGAGCCTCTGTGGCCTTATTATGGACCAGTGAGTCTCAATTTGGCTGCTTATTGGAAGCACCTGGGAACTTTAAAATACAGATGTCTGGGTCACATCCCCAGGGATTCTAACGATCAGATTGCAGTGCAACCTGGACTTCAGGATTGTTACAACTCCCAGGTGATTCTTTTGTACACCCAGAGCTAAGAACTCTCTACCAAGAGCAGTGCTTCTCAAATGTAATGGGTACCTTGCCATCTAGTTCAAATGCAGATTATGATTCAGTAGGCCTGGGGTGGGGCCTGAGACTGCATTTCGGACAAGCTCCAGGGGATGCTCATGCTGTTGATCCACAGCTCACTCTCTGAAGAGCAAGGCTCTAGAGAGGCCTGAGTCAGAAAAACATTCCAACAAACTCTGCTTCACATTTTCCCGGCTTCCAGAACTTTAGGCCAATGACTGTTCTTATGGTTCTTTAATGGGGCACGCAATCCTTGCTCTAGATGGAACACCTCATCTTCTCATCAAGGCTGCTTTATCATGAGGCACAAGAGGCACAGGGCAAGGGTCTAGGAGCTTCTCAGGGCCTTCAGAAAATACTGAGACCTGAAAAAACGTGATGGGATTAAAAATTAAAACTGCAAAATAAAAACTAAAAAAAGTTAATTACATGTCCACCGAATGCAACATTATCAATTTCATTAACTGTCCAATTTAATATTTGTGCAATTTCTATTACATTAAAAAATTATAGGTTGCTTTTTATAACTTTCCAAGAATTCCTAAACATATAAAAATGCTGAGAAATCACAGCCAATTGGAATGAAATGATTTTACTCATAGGCCAATAATTTAAAAAGCAAAAGGGTAAAAATTGCTTTTCACTTTTTCTTTAGTAAAATATATCTAATGTGGCATGTGAGTCTCTTTAATACAGTTCATATGATAAGGAGTAAACCTACAAAAATAAGACTAGAAAGATCTTGAAATGACTCTACCTCAACTGCTTTCCATTTATGCTTATAATGTTCAGCCCAAGTCACAGAGGCAGGTCCCAGAGCTTTTTATGGTAACTCAGCACTGAGTCAGTTTCCTGGCACACAGGTCCCCAAGCCAGCTAAAGGCATTTATACATTATTGCTCCTTCATTGTAGCGGATACCTGTGGTGGTTAGGGATCTCTCTTTACTTGTTCCTATTTATCCAAAACCATGCGGCTCCCTTGGTTTTATTCTGTTACTCATGACTCAGTCTCTGAATATGGGGACATTTCAAATCTCAGTGCTCCAACTCAATAGCCAAGAAAGGTTTGCAATCTGTTACTGCAAATGGTCAAATTACTGATATCTGCTATAGAAATGCAGGCACAAGGATCACTTGACAACCATAATCTACGGGCACAGCATGATAAAATTTACACATAAAAGAGGAACTGATGCATAGGAAATAAATGTTACTGCTTCAGGTTTTCCAGTTGCCACCTCATTCTGGCCTTTAGGAAGTATCTTTAAGCAATGCTATCTCCCTGAGAGAGAAACCTCATCTCCTATAATGTGTCCTTTTGAAAACTAACGTGATAAGGAGTGATTTTGTTTTCAGTCAAGGAAGCATGCAGTGTGGGTGAGGTAAAAAGAATGAACAAGGATTGAAACAGAAGCATTTTAAAAATGCCCTTGACCTACTCCACTGGGCACTACTGGCATAAAATCACTCATGTGGCAGCAGCCTCAGTTTTGACCTATTAGGCTCGGACCCTAAGGAAGTCTTTCCTTCTTGTATTCATTCTCACTACCAACTCCTGAAACTCACCAGGAGATGCAGTGCACAAGCAATTCCTATGTAAATATTTGCTGTAACTTTATTTAAGTTTGGCATATTCATCTTATAATATATGGTTTTGATAAAAATCAGTATCTTATCTCTCCCTGGACAGTAAAATAGTTTAAGGATAATTACCCTTAACAGAAAAACAACAAAAAACAGTAACAGCTGTGTCAATGAGTGCTTGATAGATTAGCTACTCTCCTACCCAACTTTTCATGGTCAGAATCACATACTCTGTCTTCCTTCCTGTTACCATGGATAAACTGTCAACTCTTAGCTAAGGCCAAGCTTCCTTTGTGTGCACGAGGTCAGTGTTACACTAAGAGTGGTAAGCTTCCTTCATTGAGAAGGACTTCCTACAAAAAATAATGTCACTTGAACTAAGCTGCATGCTTACACAGCTGATTTAATTTCTAGTGCAAGCTGATTGTGAACAGGTAACAGACAGTTCTCGAACAGGCACACTGAGCAATACTACACTCAAACCCCTCCCCACTTGCCTGCCTAAGGACATTGTTCCTTCACTTATCTCTGTGTTCTTTAGCATCATCAATACTTCTGTCTTTATCGGACCATTCCTATTAGTAGACCAACAGGCTATAATATTCCATATTTTAAAAAGAATCCTAGTCCCCACATCTCCTTCTAGTTATAGCCCCATTTCTCTGCTCTCTTTTACAGCAAAACTCTTCTGAAGAGCTGCCTATAATTACTGTTTTCACTTTCTCAATTCCCATCTGTTCTTGAATGCACTCTAATAAGGCTTTCATCTCCACCATGCCACTGAAACAGCACTTGTCAAGGTCACCAATATCCGTACCATGTTGCCAAATCTCAGGGGCAACTGTCAGTCTTCATCATCCTCAACCTCCCAGCAGCTCTGATACTCCTTCCATCATGAAATACTTTCTTCACAGGATGTTATACTTTGCTGGTTCTCACTGTGCATCATGGGCTGCCTGCTCCTTTTCAGCCTCCCTTTGCTGGATGCTTCTCCACATCCTGACCTTTAAAATGTTGGCATGCTCCAGGGCCCAGTCCTAAGTACTTTTCTCTTTTCAATCTACACTTTCTTCCTGGGTGCTCTCATTCCGTTCTATGGCTTCAAATACTATCCACAGGCTGATGACCCTCACATGCCATCTCTAGCCCTGACCTCTTCCCTGAGCTCCATACCAGCATGTCTAGCTTCCCCTTGTACATCGCCACTTGGATACCTAACAGCATCTCAAACTTCTGTTCAACTTAGGATTCATCACCTCTCCCACCCCCAAAGCTGGTCCTCTCTCAGTATTTTCTACCTAAGAGAATGGCACCACCGTCCTTCTGTTCACGCCAAAATTTTAAAGGCCAGTTTCAATTTTTTCTCTCCTATCCACATCCAGTCATCTGCAAGTCTTGTCATCTCTATCTCCAAAATTGATCTTCTTGCTACCTTCATTGCTATCTACCTGCTCACACCATCATCATCTCTTACCTGGATTGCTGTATTAAGCTCCTAACTGGTCCTTCCTGGTTTCTCTTTTGTCTCTCTACCCACAGATATGTGGGCCCTGTCTTTCTCTTCCAATCTCATCTTTATGGGTTCCTTCCCTCCTCGTATTTCAGCCACACTAACAGTCTTTCAGTTCCTTAAATGTGCCATATTCACTCTGACCACAGGGCCTTTGTATATGATATTCCTGTTGACAAGAACATTCTTCCTTTGCTGTTTATCTATTAACTCCTGGTTTAGCTTTCAGCTCAAGTTTTACTCCCTCATGAAAGACCCCTCTTATGCCAGTCCAGAACAAATTTCCTTTCATAAACATCTTCATAGAACTGTGCTCTTTAGCTTTATGGAATTTACTTTACACATTAGGCACTAAAAAATATTTGCTGAATGGATGGGTCCATGAATGAACGGAATCTTCGATTCTATAAATCATTTATTTGCTATATAGATCTCATTTGGAAGCTAAGTTGGTTAAAGGGAATAGTCAACTAAATAATTCAGTGTTTGGTGGGAAAAAACACAAAAGAAAATGTAGGATATATTTGAAGCCAACAGGCAGACAAGATATACAGAATAAGGGCCTGAAATGTCAAGCACAGGCCCAGGGAGCTTTTACTTTCCTCAATAAGCTAGTCTGTTATAAGATTTATTTCCTTGAAAATATGTATAAAGCTGTAACTTTATTTTTGTACCTTAATGTGTATGGGAAGGGGGTGGAGAGAAGCTTGTCTCAAAGTGTCCTGTATTTTTGGTACTTAATTTTCATCTCCCTTATGTTCCTTCTTTCTCAGATTGAGCAGTTGTCCTCATCAGAAACATTTACCAAGAACTTACAGTGGGCACAATATAGCTTCGCAAGCAAGCAAGAGAAGTCACGTTTCTCGTCCTTGGGAAATTCAGCCTGGACACACTTACTATGTTACACAATATTAGAGATTCAGGTGGAAATAAACAAAAGACCATCCTAATCACCACGTGTCCAGTCACAGCTTTTGGCAGGACTTCGCATAAAGTACGGAAGCTATAGGATTCTGGACCACACAGTTTATAGATGAAAGTTAAAGGCATTTAACTTACCTGAAAACACAGGAAGAAAGGACCAACACATAGAAGAATACATATTTTGAGGGATGAGCTATTCACTTGAGTTCAAGGGCAGGACAATGGTGACTTCTCAGCCAGTTACTAACAATTCAACATGTATTAAGTACACGAGTGGGTAGTAAAAGTGGGACTCTGGGTTAAAATGCCTCTTTGAGGGGCCCTAATTAAACATTTGTCTAAGAAAGTTAGTATCTTGGAAGAAGAGGTGGCCAATCTCCGAGGCACAGACCTGCCTCCTGCAACTTGCTTCTATGCACTTCAGCAAAGTGGGAACTTTTCTTTCCAGTATATGCTCTTTAACATATTTAAAATATCTTTAACATCCTTCAGAAATTTATTTTCCTACCAATATTATAGAGGTTAACATTTTTTACAGATAAAGCACACACAGGTGAAACCTTATATGTGGACTATATTGCATTTATAAAGCAAGAAAAATCTCCTATGCTTTCATAATTTGAATGCGAAATGACTATGACAACTAAACAAGAAGAAGAGAGGAAAAGAGAAGCAAGTAGAACAGAATAGAGTAGGTGGTCTGTTCCAAGTTGGCAGGTGCTGCACCGGGCCCTGGAGTCCTGTCTATGAATTAGGTTGGACTTGCCGCTGCCAGCCATTGCCAGTGGAAAAGCAGTGCCAGATTCCTATTGGCACTGACTTGGGTGGCAATGGAATGATATTATTGCATTTAGCAAAGGCTGATGGCCTTTTTCTTGGGTTTGCTATGGGAGTAATCTTCTGTTTAAATGTGTTACAAAGAGTTCATCTCTAACAAAACCATGCTCCTACTTGGTTAACACTATAGATAGAAATCTTGAACATCATGGATTTCCTCAAAAGCAGAATCTATGCTGTCAACCACTTGTGTGACCATGAAGTCTTCATAAATAAAGTAGAGATTTTTAGGTGGGGTAGAGAGAGATGGCATTTAATATCAAAAAGCCACATGGTTGTCATGGTTTTCAGAAGCTCAAGAACAGCCTGTGTACGTAAGGAACAAAATGTCAAGTTTACTTTCAGTTTGAATTTCTGCCACTGAAAATTCTAATTCAAATCAAAATACCCCCTTGCACACAGGGCAGGCAGAATGACCTAACGATGACACTGTGTGATGATGATGTCAGTAGCCTGAACCCCTTCTCATCTGGCTCCCTGGATCACTTCATAGCCCTCTCTAGGTGCCCAGAATGTTTGATGTTTGGTAATAGGGCCAGATATGTGACCAATAGCTCCCACTGAAATCTGCAGCATCAGGACATCCAGATGAAGAGATATTTGATTCTACTCACAGATATCAAATTAAATATGCTAAATTCTATAGAGAGCTATTTCAGTAATTCAATTAGTCTTCAAAATGGAAAAGCTGCTTCTGTACTTATGTAAAATATAATATGCCATATTATACTATTTGTTACTTCACAAAGTTTTTAACACATCATTTTAACACCTCCACATCTATAAATGTATACTGCAGCATAAGCCATATTTGGTATATCTAATAAAAATCAAATCCTGTATTCCTAGGTCTCTACTATCATCATACCTGGGCATCTGGGGAGGACATATGGCATCTTCGGGCTATGGAGGATACCTAGAGAATCCAACCTTCACCCTAAGCATGAGGGTGTTGGGGACTGAAGAAGAGGAGGAAGGAGAAACAAGCAAATGTGGGCTTAAAAGTAAGAATGCTTATGAAACAGGGTAAATTACAAGTGTGGGAGTAAAGATCAGGCCAGTTTCCTAAAGAACTTCATCTCCATTCTGTATCCTGAGACGACAGAGATAAGAAGTGAGAGAGCAGATAAATCTATGACACTTACTCTCTGGGAATGGCTTCTGCCTCCTTGTCTCCTTTTCTGGCTCCGACTCCTTCCAGCACTGACCTCAGATCATTTTATTTTTTTGCTGGATATGCTTAACATGAGCTAATCTTATCAACTCCCAGAGATTCAACTTTACATCAATAGCTTCCCAAATGTCTGTATCTAGTTCTGAACTCTTCTCAGAGCACTATTTTCAACTCTCTACTGGCCAAATCACCTAGCTTTGGAAAGGGAACTTCAATCTTCACGTGTCCAACTCAGGGTTGTATCTTATTCCCAGTGCTCAGCACACGGTAGATGCTCAATGTATTTTGTTGCATTAAAATGAATTAAGAAACATCAGAAATGACTCAGGTGTCCAGCACCAGGGCTAGTTACATAAACTATGGTACATCCATTCAATGGAATACTAAATATCTGTAAAAGAAAAAAACCAGAAAAGAATGAGCAGCTTTCTATGTACTAATGTGGGAACATTGCCAGGATTTTGAAGGGAAAGAGCAATGTGCAGAAGAGTATATATTATGCTTCCTGCTAGGCTCTGCATATAGGAACAGTGGAAGGATATGCAAAAAACTAATAAAAGTGGTTACTATAGGATAGGGGTAGGGGACAAAGAAGGTAGGAGGGAGTGTGACTTCTAAATGCATAATTTTTTTAAAAAAGAGTGAGAGAAGTTAATTCAGAGGCAAAGAAAAAGAACCCCAGGACTTGGAGATTTCAAACTTGAAATCAAACTAAAAAGATCATTTTGTACTCTCCTCTTCCCCTACACAATGCATTGAAATTATCATCAATTTAAATGTCTTACTTGTTAGCCACCAAGCGCATAACAGTCCAGTCCTTTGGAAACATCTCTGGGCGTATCAATATTCGGAACACAGTAAATATCTGCAGCAGGAAATCCTTGGATAAGGAGGAGAAAGACCATTTCACTTAGTTATTATAACTGTCAACACACACACACACAACACTGCTGTTACCATTTCCAAGGCAATTACAGAGAAGAAGGGAGCCATACTTGAACAGTGCACCCAGGAGAAGGAATCTTTACCTTCCCCTTCTCAACACCCAACTGGTTTGCTACTCCTTCCCAAATGTTCCCTTTTCTTTCTCTCTTTCGCATGCACGGTGGAAATGACTTGTCATTTCTCTTCAAAAGCTCTAAAAATTCAGGTTTAGAAATAAAATGGAAAACTACTCATAGAAGATCGGCCGGCAAAAATATTCTTTGTTTTATTATAGGGTTCTAAACATCAGAACTTTCCAACTCAAAACAATGATAAACAGTCCTGGCTCAGCTCTACTTTCTTTTAAATGGGTTAACACCATTAATACTGCATCTTCAGAATGCCTTCTAAGAAACATGGGTTTTTGCTTAAGATGCTTTTTAATGAATATAACTTTCTAAATTTTATAGAATCTGAGTGTGCTATGCAGAATAAATTTAAATAAGGATGTGTGCTAAGCTAAGCCCAGTGACGAGTACTTAGAAGCTAAGAGTGTCAAAGCATTCTTCACAGAGATGCTACGCCAGAGGGCAGTGGTATTTACTGAGGTGTTATCTTTAAACCGATCACCCGGAAACATTCTTGACAAGAAGCTCTTGTCAGACATGAAAATATCTCTTCTTAAAACATTACAAGAGATAGGACACAAAACACTGTAGCACATTACACTTAAAGGGGAATCTAGCAGATAATGTACCACATCTAATAATGAAGTAGAGCTCGCCCTACTCAAAACAAGATGGGTGCAATCTAGCTTTGATTTAGTCTATTAACTGGAAAACTTACAGACTTTTTTGTAACCTTCAGTGCTGCTGGGAAAATATATCTCACTAACAATCTGATTGAAGGCAACAGCATGGTGTTGCTTAAAAATTTTTTAAAAAAACCAAAACAGCAGAGTTTTACTTATCAAACCCAACAACACATTATGTTAAACATGTAAGCTGCCTGAACATAAGATAATGGTTGTCACTCATACCATCAGAAGAGAGAAAGAATCTAAAAAAAACTAAGACACATGTCGTAGCTTTGTGTGTGTGTGTGTGTGTGTGTGTGTGTGTGTGTTTTACATACTCTAACAGTTTTGATCAAGCCCATAAATATTTTGACAAGAATTTATTTTAGCTTCTTTGGCATCAACACATATGTTGATATGCAGTATGCGCCATGTGGAAATGTGCCCACTAGGTCATCTGTCTTTAAATGGCCAGACAGACCCTGTCTGTGTCTGCAGAATCACCAGACACAGAGTTTCCCAAATGTATTCCACTGCAGGTCAAATAATTTTGGAAAACACGTCACATTCTAGCCTTCCCTTGGAAGAGGAGGTCATTAGCATACTATAACTGTGAGAAGCCCTTTTTAATGCATTTCTAAAACTTATTCTAAACAGTTTTTCGGTTATTTCTTTTGGGTCTCTCAGACATGAATACATATAAACCCTGCAAAAATTGATGTTTGCATTTACCTTTCAAAGGTTATACCCCACTTTAATTTCCTGTCTTGTTGCATTTGCTTAGATATTAAAGAAAAACCATGAAAGTGGGGAGTCATTTGTTTTTCATAGTCTCTAATTAGTTAGGTATAGTTTAAATAAGTTCTGAAATAGTGAAGTTTCATCTTCTCTCCTCAAAACTTTTAACAGAATTGGAAATTGGAGGCAGCACCCTTAGGGATGGTGTGTGTGTGTGTGTATAGGCAGGGGGATGGTGATGTCAGCTGCACAGAGAAAAAAACTAGCTGAAAGACTGACTGAACTGACTACAGGAGGCAAGACATTTATCTTATGTGCTAGCAACTCTGGTGGTTCTTTTGTAGTGCTGGGGACAAAGGGAAAGTTATCTGAGGTGTAGGGGTTTTCCTAGTCCCATTTATCTCACAAAGTAAAATGTGTGGCAGCCTGTGACACCGTGCCAATGCCTATGTATTGACAGAAATCTTTATTTCTCCTAAGAAAACTTTTCAGCATCTCAAGTAGCTTTTCAGGTATTCATTCAGGCTTTATTCACCTTTATAGATCCAAACACATTCATTTGTAGAAACCTTATAATGAAAATAAAGGAACATTATACTGAAAATCAGGAAACCTAGATTTTAATCCTGGCTCTGCAATTAACTAGCTCAATGACCTTGGCAACTTATTTAACTCTTGGAACTGAGCCCTCTTACTTGGAAAACGTAGGAGCTTTAAGGTCTCTTGCCGTTAAAATCTTGGAGATTTAAAAAAGTTAATATGATCGTTTATTTATTCATGTAGTACACAAAATTTTTCTTATTTCTAAACTGTAGACTAATGTTTCATCAGATAGTAACACAAACACCTTCCATCATAGTACTTACATGTAATTTAGTTCAGCAAGTATTTCTTGTCAACTACCATGCAACACGCTTCATTTCAAACTCAGTTCTAATATTTTAAAACACTAAAACCTGAATGCTGGATTCTTCAACATCCCTCTCCTTTCTTCCCCAAATACAGTGGTATTTCCTTGTCTGCCCTCATAAGCAATTTTCAGCTCTGATTATTTCACTAAATACGTGCTTTTGCATAGATTTGTGAAATTATTTTGCACACATAACAATAACTAAGTAACAGATTCTTTTCATAATTTAAAAAAAGAACACTGCTATAATAATATCCCTGTTTGCATAGCAAGAAATAAGCGTTTCAAATGCCACCATTTTAAAATTGGCAGCCTGGAAAGCAGTTTCTTTTTTTGTTTGTTTACTTCAAATAGCACAACATGGTAACTTAAATGCTACTGATTTTTGCTCAAATAAGGGTTCAAAATAAAGAAAGAAACAAAGAAGTGCTACTTTATAGAAACACTTTTCCTACAGTGCAAGAGGTGCAAGTAAAAAAGTTCATACGAAACCCTTCCAAAACAATAAAAAGTCCCATATTCAAGTAAAAAACAGGAGCAATTGTTATGATTTTAGAAATTATTACTAATGTTTATTCATCCATAAATATTGGCTGCTTCACTATGTACCAGGCACTGTGTAGGATACTGGGGATACCTAGTGGGGTAAGCTATATCCTTTCATTTATTCGTGCAAGAGAATCTATGGAGGGCCTGTCACATGGCACACCACAGTAAGTAACTGAACGTGATCTTTGCCTTCACGAAGCTCACAGTTTGGTGGGAGAGATGAATGTTAATCTAAAAACCATACAGATCTATGCCTGCACTACAATCTAGGATAAGACTGAGGGCCGGGTATTCCACAAAGAGCGAAGAGCACCTAGCTCAGAGGCAAGAGAGAGCACAGGGTTGCCCAACTGCAAGGGGAGCAGCAAGAAATGGGGCTGAAAGATAAACAGGGACAAATGAAAGATGGATGGATGGAAGGATGGATAGATATACAGACAGACAGAGAGATGATAAATAAACAGGCACCAAAGATAAATAAATAAATGAAAGATAAATAAATAGGGATCAATCAAAGATAAATAAATAAGTGAAAGAGAAATAAAAGATAAATCTCATACCTTTCCCATGGCAAGCAGTTTGGAAATGTACCCTGAGGGCAAACTGGAGACACTGAGGGGTTTTATGCAGATGTGTGAGAGGATCAAATTTGTGTTTTACAAAGCTTATCTGACTATAATACATAAAGAATTGTTTTGTGTTTACACACGATACTATGGTATCAGAACAGCACAAAATAGAAATTAGGTGTATGAAACAAAATTGGTCAGACACAGAAGGAGGAATTCTGAGATCATGAAACTTGAGTTAAGACATTCAAAAAAGAAAGCACCATGAGGTGGGTAAACAGACTAGGACATTGTCTGCTTATGTCAAGAGCAATGAATGGGACAGAGTTTTCTAGGAACACCTTTCCTTTACTTACCATTTAGATGATAGTCAAATCTATTTTAAAAATTTGCATAAACTTCAAATGTGTAACACCCTTGATAAGGGGTTTGAATTCAATTAAAGGGTGTTAATAATCATTATCACATTGAACTTTGTATCCTTAAAATTGAATATTTAAGTACATTATGCAAAGATAACTCCCAAATGGTCTTCAATCTTCAAGAGCTATAGAACTATTTTTCTATAATAAAAGACTCTAAGTTAAAATAATTGTATGGAAAAAGATGGCTTGTGAAGCAGGCAGACATTTATCAAGAGGGTTGATTCATTCAACAAAGATTTAAATATTCCAGGCTCTGTGCTTAGGACACAAAGACATGGTACCTACTCTCAAAGTCCATAGTCATCAAGAAGACAAGGACACAACACATCATTACGATGTATTGTTTCATGTTATCATTGGCGGGGGGTGGGGGGGGGCGGTGAACTACAGTCTGTGAAGGCTTCATAAAGAAGGTGATACACGAGTTGGATTTATAGCATGAGTTGAAATCAGGGAAGGGATTAACAGGGGTACAAATTACGCAATGGAAGCGAGGTGGTGGTGGAATAGGCATTTTAGGTAAACAAAAAAAATTCAGAAAAACAAAACCTTATATACATGTTACAAATATACAAATTTTAAGTGGCTGGAGTGAAAGGTATTTGGAAAGGGGTGCAGGACAATGAAGATGGAAGGTAGACTGAGGATAGAGAAGACTTGACAGAGATTGGATTTTTCCTGTAAGTAACATGAAGTTGTCCGAGTTTTAAAGTTGGATTGAGACTTGATCAGATAGGATTTTTGAAAGCTGGTGGGCCAGTATATGGGAGACAATGAAAGGTTATAATAATGCTGTACTTAACTTCCAGAACACATATAATCTCTTGCTTAAAGAAAGATCCCCACAGCTCTATATGAAAAGCCATGATCAACAAAGAACAGGAAGCTCACTGCTCTCTAAATATATGAAATACCAGGGATATGGACAAAACTTTAGTCCCCCGTAGAAGGTGGGTGTATAATAAAACATTATTGACTACAGAAGGAGGAAAAAACCCAATCACTTCCTAGTTTTTGATTTGGTTCATTTCTAAAATAATGCCATGTTTTAGAGAAGAAAAGCATTAAACAATGCAGAAGAGCAGCCCTCAGGTGCTGGCTCCTACACACTTCTGTTGACACTGTGACTCACACCACTCATGCACAAGTACCTGAGGACCAAGGAGAAGAAATGGCGTACTGTTCAAAATGCCAGAAGCCACTCCAATAGTAACCCTGGAGACATCCAGGTTCTTAAAGCAAGAATGGAGTTAAAACACCATTAGTCTTAGCAGATACTTGAGAAGTACATACTTTCAAAATTCATTTTGACTTTAGAGAACCATTGGGAAATGCTAGGCCAAATCTTTCCTTGAATTGATAAGAAAGAAAAAAGGAGTGATGCCAGGAATAAAGAACAACAAAAATATTAATTTGAAGATTTCTATATATAATTTTCAGTATCAATTAGATTTAAAATATGCATATCCCATGATGCAGCAATTCTACATCCAGGAAATTCATTCTACAGCAATAAGGGCACAAGTCCATAGAGATAAATGTATCAAAGTGTTTACTGTAGTATCCTGTGTAATGGCAAAAATCAGAAATATCCTGAATGCCCATCACAAGGGGAATGATTAAATTATTAGCATCCATATAATGAGATTCAGAAGAATAAATGATATAGTGAGCTATATAATATCCATGACAGATTGTGTGAAAAAAAGAACCACCAATATGAATAGTATGATTCCTTTAAAAAATTTGTGTGTGCGCATATAGCTTAGAAAATTGTCTATGAGGATACACTCCTGTGTGTTAACAGTAGCTACCTCTGGGGATTAGAATACATGTGTGTGTGGGAGAGGGGGACATATACTTTATTATTTTAAATCAGTAGGGTTATGGGGATTTTTAGTGTCCAATTCCAATATGAGTTAGAATCTTCCATTCACATCACTCTATTAAGCTGTACCTTTCCTTACTGATAGTTGCCTTATTTATTCAATTTCTAACCTATGTAGATATTAAAAAAAACTCCAAGTAACTCTCCCTTTACTAATTTGGCCTTTCTCAGACATCCCCACTTTGTGACTAGAACCATCTTACTACTTTTAAAGAGTTGGCAAATGAAATTTTATGCAATTTGATAGCAAAGACTTCAGCTTAGGAAAGTTTAATAAAGTTTAAGAAAAACCTGAGTGTTTAGCTGCCTGAGCAAAGGGCTCAGATGTTAAGAGAATTCCTAGCCCTCCTAATTACCTGGGGTTTATAATAACACCAATATTCAAGGGGGTGGTGGTATGTGAAATGAGATGCTGTAAGAGAAGAGTTTAGCTCCACATCTGGCTCATGGCTGGGGGTTGGGGTGAGCAGGTATTCCCTAACTGAGCCATGATCGCTGTTGCTGTTTATACATATCACACGCATTTATAACTTAATGACTTAGATGCCCTTGATAACATTAAGGAATTAATAGAGATTGTTTTATTAGTCTTGATATCCCTAGTGTCTACCCAAGCTGCTCAACCAATGTTTGTTGAATCAAATAATTGACACTTGTAATAAAATAATAGCAGTGCCTACCTCTGGGGTTCTTCTGAGGATTAAATGAGTTAATATTAATCAGCCTCTTAGAACAGTGCCTTGCATGTGCTAAGTTCTATATAAATGTTTGCTCTTAGAGGTCTTCAGGTCCTTTACCACCACACCCAAATCCCAAAGTCCTCTAAGATTTTTGGTTTTACAATTCATTTGGCAGTAAAATCTAACCTGGACTATTTATAGTCTTTATTTATCCTACATGGAGTGACTATTTTCTTTAACTGCAGAAACGTTAAGATGTTTGATTATAGTTGCTACCCCAAAGTCTGTTGGAGATGCTATAAAATATACAGTACCTGCATCACATTATCTTTTTGAAATCTCAAAAATTCTGATTTCTGGAATACATTTTGTATTAAGAACTTGGGATACGGGACTATGGACCAGTGCTGTTATCTTTGAAAAATCTTGTAATAAAGGTTTCAGTGGCACAGATAGGAATATTTGACTTTGAAGAAAATTGGGAGCAGGAAAAATTTATTTGTTAAAAGATGGCATCTGAACTTTTAAAATACAGATTAAAACCAGATGACTAATTAGTCTTTAGAAAAATAGATGACCTCTAGCCTGCCTTCACTGTAGTTCTCCCCTTCCATTCTTATACTGGGGAAGATGATCTTCCTCCCAGTCAAGGCTAATTCTGGCTCCTCCTGCTGCCTTCTCAGGGATCTCACCCTGTGAGTTAGCACCTCTTTCTTATATCTTCAGCTTCTCCCTCTCCACCAGCTCTGATCCTTAATATCTAAACATGCGTAAGTCTCCTCCATCATAAATATTCCTCTGACATCCAAAGTTGTCCTCTCTTCCTCTTCTTGAAACACTGTATACATCCACTATACATTTTTCGTTTTTTCATTCCTCAATCCATGACAACTAGGATTCCACCCTCACCACTGCAATGAAACTGCTCATTAAGTTCACCAACAACGTTAATGGACCCTTTTATGATCTTACTTGACATGTTCACAGTAGCAGACACGGTTCTTATTCCTCCTTAATGCTTAGGATTCTATTTAGGTCCCATTAACTTCATACTCTATATTCTCCTTCGATGTTCACATTTACTCTCATGATGTCAATTCACTGGCTGACAATTTCCAAATCTACATTTGTAACCCAGTTTAGTCTCCTGAGCTTCAGATACTGTCTATAAGACATCTCTGATTCGATGTCCCTCAGGTGACCCAACGCAGGCTGAAACGGAATTAACTTTGCTCCCAAACCTGTACACCCATAACTCCTGGGTTTCCCATGCAGTGAATGGCACCAACATCTAGCCAGTTGTCAAAGAGCCTGAAAGTCATTTTCAACTCCTCTCTCTCCTTCACCTTTTCTATATAATCAGTCATCGGGTCCTGCCAATTCAACTTCCTAAATGTCCCTACAATCTCTCATCACGATCATCTCAATTTCAGGCCACAGTTATCGCTAGCTTAAATTACTGCATCAGATACTTTACAGGGTTCTTCTTCTCATCTTGACCTCAGCTAATCCAATTTCAATAGTGCAGCCAGATAGGTCTTTCTTAACTCAAATGTGATCATGTCTCTCCCTTCTTAAAATTCTCCATAGTTTCCAAACGTCCTCAAAACAAAGTCCATACACAGGAGGAATGATGTCAGCATCATGGCAGAGTGAGCTCTTCGCTTGGACTCTGCCCACAAGATACAACAAAAAGGACATTCAAAAACCAACGGAGGACACTCACACAACATAAAAGATGTCTGACAGACCCACGCAGAGACATATGTCTAAAGGTGGAGGTGCCGGACCCCTCAGTGGAAGTGGAAGGAGGTAAAGGGATCTCCTTTTCCTCCCTGAATGGTAGCAACCCAGGGTACAGGACTGTGTGCAGCTCTGAGTGGAGATGGGGGAGGGGTGGCTCTCCATGGGAACACCTTTGCTCTCTAAGTTCCCTCACAGGCCATGGGAAAGCCCCACACAGACATGGCTAACCTATTGCAGGGATGTTTTTATCAAGCCAGCATCCTGGGAGAACAAATAGCAAGAGCAGAGCAAGAACGCCCTGGGGATTCTGCACATGAAAGTAATGCCCCTCCCCCTGCGTGGTGCACCAACTCAGCCATTCAGTTAGGGTGCTGCCATATGTTAGAAAAGCAGCAGCTGTGAGAGAGCAAGGTGGGGATCACGGCAGACTCAGGATACAAAGCTCTTGACCCTCACCCAGCGGTGGCAGGTAGAAGCTGTGATAAGATACTATCTCTATGCAGAGGCACAAATCTACGCTATCAAACAGTATGAAGAAATATACTAATACTCCAGACAGGAAGGAAAATGACAAGCACTGAGAAATCTGTCCTGAAGGTACAGAAATTTATAATCTAAATGACAGAGACTTCAAAATAGCTATCATTAAAAAAACTCAATGAGTTACAAGAAAATGCACATAGACACTTCAGAGAAATCAGGAACAAAACTAATAAACAGAATTAGTCACAAAAGAGATTGAAACTATAAAGAAAATTCAATCAGAAATGTTGGAGACAAAAAACACCATGGAGGAGATAAAAAGAAAAATCTGGACTCACTGATTAACAGAGCTGATATTATGGAAGAGAGAATTAGCAGTCTGGAGGGCAGGAATATAGAAATATTTCAGATGGAGGAGGAGAGAGAACTAAGACTAAAAAGAAATGAAAAAATTCTCCCAGAAATCTCCAACACAATAAGGAAATGCAACATAAGGATTATGGGTATTCCAGAGGACAAAGAGGAGGAGAATGGAGCAGAAAGCTTGTTCAAAGAAACAATAGCTGAGAACTTCCCAAACCTGGAGAAGAAATGAAAGAAGCTAATCAAACTCCTAATTATATCAATGTAAAAAGACCTTCTCCAAGGAATATAGGAGTAAAGCTGGCAAAAGTCAATGGCAAAGAAAAAAACAGTAAGAGCAGTAAGGCACAAGATAATAACTTATAAAGGAACACCTATCAGGCTTTCAGTGTATTTCTCAGCAGAAACCTTAAGGCTAGGAGAGAGTGGAATTATATATTCAAAATTCTGAAAGACAAAAACTTTCAGCCAGGAATATTCTATCCAGTGAAAATATCCTTCAAATATGATGGAGAAAGAAAAACTTTCCTAGATAAACAAAAGCTAAGGGAGTTCATTATCACAAACCACCCCCCCACAAGAAATGCTCAAAAAGGCCCCATATCTGAAAAAGAAAGGGCGGGGCTTAAAAAGCCATCAGCAAGGAGATAAATAGGTAGACAAAAATCAGAAAATTGCAGCTATCAGAACAGGTTACCAAATGCTTAATTATAACAGTGAAGATAAAGGGAAGGAAAACATCAAAAATAAACATAATCTCCTCATTTAAACCACAAATCACAACACAAGATGAAATAAATTGTGACAATAATAACTTAGAAGGGGAAAAGGAAAAGGATGGAATGGGCTTAGTCTAAGGAAATAAAAGACTATCAGAAAATGGATTATCTCATCTCCAAGATTTTTTATACAAACCTCACAGTAACCACTAAACAAATAAACAGAACAGAGATAAATCATAAATAAAGAGAAAACTGAGCAAACCAACATAGAAAACTATCAAATTGAATCAGTAGTCTAAAATACAGGGGACGAGAAGCAAGGGAAATGCAGAGGAACTGGAAAATGAGTGATAAAATGGCAGCATTAAGCCCTCATTTATCAATAATCACTCTAAATGTAAAAGGATTGAATATTCCAATCAAAAGCACAGAGTGGTGGGACGGATTAAAAAACAAGACACAACAATATCCTGCCTCCAGGAAACACATCTCAGTTCTGAAGACAAACACAGGCTCAGAGTGAATGGAAGACAATACTCTAAGCTAATGGCGAAGAAAAGAAAGCACGTGTTGCCATAGTTATATCAGACAAAGTAGACTTCAAGATAAAACAGGTAATGAAAGACAAAGAGGGGCAGCATATAATGATAAAAGGGAGACTCCACCAAAAAGGCTTAAAACTTATAAATATACATGCACCCAACTCAGGAGCACCAAAATACATAAAGCAAGTATTAACAAACCTAAAAGGAGATATTCAAAACAACACAATAATAGGGGACCTTAAACACCACACTTACATCAATGGATAGATCATCCAGACAGAAAGTCAACAAGGAAATAGTGGAATTAAATGAAAAACTAGACCAGATGGACTTAATAGATATATATAGAACACTCCATCCAAAAACAGCAGAATATACATTCTTCTCAAGTGAGCATGGAACATTCTCAAGGATAGCTCATATCTTGGGAAACGAGGTAAGCCTCAATAGATTTAAGAAGACTGAAATCATATCAAGCATCTTTTGTGACCATAATGCTATTAAACTAGAAGTGAACCACAAGAAAAAAGCTGGGAAAGTGACATATATGTAGAGACTAAGCAACATGCTACTGAACAACCAATGGATCACTGAAGAAATTAAATGATAAATAAAAAAATATCTGGAGATAAGTGAAAATGAAACTACACCATTCTACTCATATGGGATGCAGCAAAAGCAGTCCTAAGAGGGAAATTCAAAGCAATACAAGGCCCTTTAACAAAAAAGAAAAATCTCAAATAAGCAATCTTAAACTACACCTAACAGGATTAGAAAAAGAAGAACAAACAAAGACCAAAGTCAGTCAAAGGAAAGAAATGATAAAAATTAGAGCAAAAATAAACGAAATTGAAATAACAACAACAAAAAACAGTAGGAAGGATCAAGGAGGGAAGGGGCTGGTTCTTTGAGAAGATAAACAAAATTGCCAAACCTTTAGCCAGACTCATGATGAAAAAGAGAAGGTTCAGGTAAATAAAATAAGAAATGAAAGAGGAGAAATTACAATGGATACCACAGAAACACAGAGGATTATAACAGAATACTATGAAAAACTATATGCCAACAAATTGGACAACCTAGAAGAAATGGATAAATTCTTAGACTCATACAACCTCCAAAAACTGAATCAAGAAGAAATAGAGAATGTGAACAGACCAATCATAAGTAAAGAGATAGAAACAGTAATCAAAAACCTCACAAAAATAAAAGTCCAGATGGCTTATCCAGAGAATTCTACCTAACATTCAAAGAAGACTTAATACCCATCCTTCTCAAAGTATTCCAAAAATTGAAGAAGCCAGAACACTTCTTAACACATTTTATGAGGTCAACCTTGCACTGATCCCTAAGCCAGACAAGGACAACACAAAGAAGGAAAATAACAGGCCAATATCACTGATGAACATAGATGCAACAATCCTTAGAAAATATTGGCAAACTGAATACAGCAATACATTAAAGAGATGATACACCACGATCAAGTGGGATTTATACCAGGGATGCAGGGATGGTTCAACATCCACAAATCAATCAATGCGATAAACCACATTCACAAAATGAGGCATAAAAACCACGATCATCTCAATAGAAGCAGAGAAAGCATTTGACAAGATTCAACATCCATTTATGATAAAAACTCTCAATAAAATGGGTATAGAAGGAAAGTACCTCAACATAATAAAGGCCATATATGACAAACCCATGGCCAACATCATACTCAACAAGGAAAAACTGAAAGTCATCTCTCTGAGAACAGGAACAAGAGAAGTGTGCCCACTCTTGCCACTCTTATTCGACATAGTATTGGAGGCTTTGGCCAGAGCAATTGGGCAAGAAAAATAAATAAAAGAAATCCAAATAGGCAATGAAGAAGTGAAACTCTCGCTGTTTGCAGATGACATGATTTTATACATAGAAAACCCTAAAGAATCCATCAGAAAACACTTAGAAATAATCAACAATTACAGCAAAGTTTCAGGGTACAAAATCAATTTAAAAACTCAGTTGCATTTCTATGCTCTAATAATGAACTAACAGAAAGAGAACTCAAGAATACAAACCCATTTACAACTGCAACAAAAAGAATAAAATATCTGGGAATAAATTTAACCAAGGAGGTGAAAGACCTATACAATGAAAAGTGTAAGACATTATTGAAAGAAATTGATGATGCCATAAAGAAATGGAAAAATATTCCATGCACATGAATTGGAAGAATAAATGTAGTTAAAATGCCCATACTATCTAATGCAGACTACAGATTCAATGCAATCCTAATCAGAATCCCAATGACATTCTTCATGGAAATAGAACAAAGAATCCTAAAATTCATATGGGGCAACAAAAGACCCTGAATAGCTAAAGCAATCCTGAGAAACAAGAACAAAGCTGGAGGCATCACAATCCCTGACTTCAAAATGTACTACAAAGTTATCATAATCAAAACAGCATGGTACTGGTACAAAAACACACAGATCAATGGAACAGAACTGAAAACCCAGAAATAAAACCACACATCTATGGACAGCTAATCTTCAACAAAGGAGCTAAGAACATACAATGGAGAAAGGAAAGTCTCTTCAATAAATGGTGCTCAGAAAACTGGACAGCCACATGCAAAAGAATGAAAGTAGACCATTATCTTATGCCACACACAAAAATTAGCTTAAAATGGATCAAAGACTTGAAGGTAAGACCTGAAACCATAAAACTCCTAGAAGAAAATATAGGCAGTACACTCTTTGACAATGGTCTTAGAAGGATCTTTTCAAATACCATGTCTACTCAGACAAGGGAAACAAAAGAAAAATACACAAATGGGACTGCATTAGATTAAAGAGCTTCTTCAAGGCAAAGGAAACCAGGAACAAAATGAAAAGAAAACCCATCAAGTGGGAAAACATATTTGCAAGTCCTATATCCAACAAGGGGTTAACCTTCAAAATATATAAAGAACTCACACAATTCAACAACAACAAAACAAACTACCTGATTAAAAAATGGGAGAGGATATGAACAGACAGTTTTCCAAAGAAGATATACAGATGGCCAATGAGCACATGAAAAGATGTTCAACATCACTAATCATCAGGGAAATGCAAATCAAAACTATGCTAAAGTATCACCTTACACCCATTACAATGGGTATAATCATGAAGACAAAAAAATAACAAATGTTGAGAGGATGTGGAGAAAAGGGGCCCTCATACACTGCTGGTGGGAATATAAACTGTGCAGCCACTATGGAAAGCAGTATGGAGATTTCTGAAAAAATTAAAAACAGAAACACCATATGACCCAGCTATCCCACTATTGGGTATTTATCCAAAGAACTTGAAGGCAACAGTACACAGAGATTCATGCACCCCTATGTTCAGTGCAGCATTATTCCACGAAGTGGAAGCAACCTCAGTGTCCATCTACTGATGATCGGATAAAGAAGATGTGGTATATATACACAATGGAATACTACTCGGGCATAAAAAAAGACAAAATTGTCCCATTCGCAATAACATGGATTGACCTTGAGGGTATTATGTTAAGTGAAATAAGCCAGGCAGAGAAAGACAAACACCATATGATTTCACTCATATGTGGAAGATAATCTAACACATGGACAAAGAGAACAGTTTAGTGGTTACCAGAGGGGAAGGGGGTTGGGCCGTGGGCACAAGGAGGGAAGGGGCACATTTATATGGTGACTGACAAACAATAATGTACAAGTGAAATTTCAAAACGTTATAAACTATTATGACCGCAATAAGAAAACACCATAAAAAAAATAAAGTCCACACACATTTGCAGAACCTTACATCTTACAAATCTCTTCCTTACACTCTAGTCTATCAATCAACAAATATTTCTTGAACGCCTACAGCATGCTAGGCATGTTCTGGGATTTGAGGGTGCAGCAGTGAACCAGCCAAAGTTTCAGACATCAAGGAACTTATGACGTAGTGGCTAAATGTTGGGGATACACATAAACTAAAATATTCCAGATTCTAGTAAATGTCATAAAGGTGGAGTGGTGGATGTGCTATGTCAGTTACGATATTCAGGTGACATTTTAGTTGAGAGATCTGAATGTCCCAGCCAAAGATATGTCTAGCACTCACCTACTCATCTCTCAGTTCTCAGCTGAGACCTCCCTTGGGGAGTTTTTCTCTTGCCTTGAGATTGGATTGGCAGCAACTCCTGGATGCTCCAAAGCACCGTGTGCTTAACCTGTGCATTTGCCACTCACTGTGTTAATCCCGTTACCTGTCTGTTTCCTCCCCTTACAGGGACTGGCCTTTTTGTTCCCAGTTACATAATAACACCAGTAGTGCTTGGTATGCCTAAATTGCTCAATCTACGTTTCCTGAAGGCCTGATGAAGTAACTAATATCATTAAATAATTTTCCTGGCCTGAAGGCACAGTTAAGTTTGAAGAGGGAAATATATATCCTTTGAAAAGGTGTGTGGCTGACTGAAATGAGGAAAGGCCACATAAAACACTTTATCCTTTATTTCCATTTGCTTTATTATCAATAACCTGAATATTAAAGCATAAAACTCAATACTTAGATTAAATTAATCATGTTTTCCAATTGATACTTTTTTGCTACTTTTTTATGCCCAGGCTCTGTAAAAATATGTAGTCTTTTCCTACGTGAAATTTTTGAAATATGAAGTCATAGACTTCTTAAGTAAAACCTAATGGTTCCATGACTTTGTTAAATATTCAACTTTTGATGAAAGTTAATAACTGCACAATTATCTTCCTTTTTAACCACATCGATTTCTGTATGTAGAGAGGGTAAATTCTAAGCCTTTTTCTCCATTTTTAATTCTAAACTCAAGATTGAATGCAAGCATGAAAAACATGATATTTTCAGACTTGAGCATATGCCAATCAACTGACTGCTAGACAGATTACATTTGCCCAAACCTATTCTTTCTTCCATGGGACTCAGCTTAACTGTTCCAAGGTAAGTGAAAGATTCTTCTGAGATCATCCAACATCCTCCAGGCAGTTAGAAGTCAAAGATAAGTGATTTTTATGCACTATCTATGTTAAAAAAATCTACAAATCTTCCCTAAGGCACCATGAAGGATCCAATCATGCAAACTTTACAGTTAGTGACTATACCCATTGTCCTATAATATCTCCACCTCCCAGTATTTAAGTAATCCTTCCATTATGATAGCTTACATATGAAGTTGTCTGGAAAACTGAAGAGATGGAAGAGAAATAAAAGTAAATAAGAACAGATGACAGGTCATTCCTCCAACTGAGGACAATCAACATCAAAGCTTTTAGTGAACACTAAGAAGAAAGCATTAAATTTCTCTAAATCTCAGCAAAGTTTGAATTTTTATAAACCTGGCATCAATATTTTCTGTTTAATGTCAGCCTGTCAGACTAGCGCAGCATATTGGTTAAATGATAGCTGATAAAGAATATAAAATATATCTCTGCCTCCCTAGTCAGACGTTCCAGCGAGAACTCCTCATTGTGGTTTTAGAGGGATGAAAACAGCTAACATATTTATACATTCTCCCTTATCTTCCACTAAGGCAATTTCTAAGTCCAGTTAACTAGAGTTAGTGTATTCGCTTTTGTCTTGTTAGTTCTGTCACTCTGTTTCTGGTTTACTGGACTTCAGTGACAGGTGTTTCAAATCCTATGCCCTTGCCCAAAATAAGACTTAATTGCTTTGTCTGAGTAGTGGAAATCTTAAAGAGCCGAGAGAGATGAGCAGATCTGCGGATGAAGCTGAGAAAAAACAGCTTAGAATTTAATGGAAACAGGTAAAGTAATTGCCAAGAAGTTAACTGAATGATAATGAATTAGAACAAGAGAAGCTGAAAAGATATATTAAAGGAAATTTTTTAAAATGTTACTTACCCTTAGTTCTTCTTTTGTATTGAAACTATCAAGAAGCTGTTGATAATGTCTATCTGTCATTTGTCGTAATAGGGACAGGAGACAAGCAACAAACTCCCCCTAATTAAAAAAGAAGCAAGCATATTTTTTTAATAAGGACATAAAAGAACATGAGTAACTTACTTTGAACTGCCCTCAAATAGAAACTTGAAAAAACCACTATGATCCAAACTCACCCAGTGAAGTCTTTTTAATCTAATTAACCATAATATCACAGTCAAAATTTCTCCCTGTGATGATTACCATTTACTTGGTATACAAGCATTTTTTTAGAGTGGATTTTTTTAACTTGGGTGGAAGCTTTTCAGTACAGAACTAACTGCACACACTTCAAGGAGGTAAGGCAATGAGGCCCCCAACCATTTATTGAGCATTTACTACGCCCTCATTCATTATATCATTTGAACCTCTTATCAATGCTATGAGGTGGGGGGTATAATACTAATCTAAAGAAAGTAAAATATAGGTTCAGTGAGCTAAAAGATTTGCCCAAAGTCCCACTGCTAGAAAGTGACAGAGCTGTGTCAGAAAGCTGTAGGTCTTTCTGACTCCAAAACTCTTCCTCTAACTTCATGCTCCATTTTTTTTTTTTTTAAAGATTTTATTTTTTCCTTTTTCTCCCCAAAGCCCCCCCGGTACATAGTTGTGTATTCTTCGTTGTGAGTTCTTCCAGTTGTGGCATGTGGGACGCTGCCTCAGCGTGGTCTGAGGAGCAGTGCCATGTCCGCGCCCAGGATTCGAACCAACGAAACACTGGGCCGCCTGCAGCGGAGCGCGGGAACTTAACCACTCGGCCACGGGGCCAGCCCCGTTCATACTCCATTTTTGAGTTCACATGATCTCCTCCAAATCATCAGCCTGTCTGCTGACTCACAGGGTGTAAAGAAAGCCATACATGCGCAGCGGTTAAGTTTGCACGTTCCACTTCTCAGCGGCCCGGGGTTTACCGGTTCGGATCCTGGGTGTGGACATGGCACCGCTTGGCAAAAGCCATGCCGTGGTAGGCATCCCATATATAAAGTAGAGGAAGGTGGGCATGGATGTTAACTCAGGGCCAGTCTTCCTCGGCAAAAGGAGGAGGATTGGCAGCAGGTAGCTCAGGGCTAATCTTCCTCAAAAAAAAGAAAATAAAAATAAAGCCATACATGGCATAATGGTTCTTTCAATCTCCTTTTAAAAACAGTTTAGGTTATTTGTGACCCTTTAGTGCTTAAGTGCTACCTGATTAACTCCTTAAAAGTCCACTTCTTAAAAATTAATAATGAAAAAGAAAAAAATACATAGCATCCATAGATGTGAAGACCTATAAAATTGCTGTCACTTGCATTTCTCAATGTACTTCTAATTTAAAATATTTATGTTTTCAATGCGACCTTTTGTGCTCAGCAAAGAATTTATCTGCTTTTAATTAGAGCAATAACATTTAAAACAATACAAACACAATAGGAGAAGCAATCAGTGGTAACTGTAAATTTATAGAAATGCAGTTTAATTGGGAATTGGTTTCTTTGCATTTATATGGCTCACATGTACAATTAGAGACTGAAAGCCCCCAGAAGTGGGATTTTCCAACAGAGGCAGCTAAGTCAGGACAGCCAAACGTATCACTACCATCTGCCAAAGGAGGCCTGAGGATGCTACTTAACGGCCATGTCGCGGTGATCAGAGATGCTGGCTGGCTCCTTCCAAGTGGATAATAATTTGTAACATGCAGATACAAAGAATAATTACCCCTACACAATTATTAGAGCAAATATTTAAGAAACTAACCAGTACAGGCTCACAGAAACATCCTCTAAACTCAACATAATACTTTGCTAGTGAACAAAGAAACTCTTGATACTTAACACAAAAAATGGAAAATTTAAGGGAACAATTATTAATATTTTAGTGTATGTGTGTGAGGAAACAACCCAAGGGTGGGAAAATAACTACCCAAAAGGACTGAGAAAACAGTATCTGGTGTTCACTCATGACTGGGAATGGCGCCTTTTCTCACCAGCCAGACTGGAAAAACCTCATGATTAACAGGGCATCAGTTAGACTACTAAAAAGATCTTTCCTGAGTAGCAGGCAAAATTACTCCTAGAATAAATGATGCTCTGAGCCTACCTAAGAAAGATCAACAGCAAGACCTGAAACAATCAAACAGCTCCCAAGAAAGTTAACCTTATTCCAGAGAGAGCTCAAAGATATTTTTAGGAATAAAAAATATTCACCTCCCAACAAGATAAAATTCACAATGAATAGCATTCAAAAAAAAGTTACCAGGAATACAAAGCAGCAGGAAAAAACAATGATGCAAATGAGGAGGAAAAAAAAATCAATCAACAGAAACAGACTCAGAAATGACACAGATATTAGAACTAGCAGTTAAGGACATTAAAACAGCTATTATTACTGTATTCTGTATATTCAGGAAGCAAGAGGAAAGATTTAATATGTTAATTAGAGACATGAATGATATCAAAAAGACCCAAATTGAACTTCTAGAGATGAAGACTATAATGTGGAAGATGAAAATTCACTGAATGGGACTAATGGCAGATTAGAAATTGCAGAAGAAAAGAATACTGAACTTTTGAGACAGAGTAATAGAAATTCTTCAGAATAAAACAAAGAGAGAAAAAACTAAAAAAAAAGGAAGGAAAAAAAGAAAAGTAAATACATCAATGAAATGTAGGACAACTTCACGTAGCAGAATACATACGTAATTGGAGACCTCGAAGAGGAGGAGGGGGCAGAAAAAGTAATTGAACACATAAGGGGAAAAAGTTTCAGATTTCTTGAAAACTATAAACCTATGTATCAAAGACTTCAAGAAACCCTAAGCACAAGAAAAACAACAACAACAAAAAATACAGCAAGCTACATCATAATAAAATTGCTTATAGCCAGAGATGAAAACATCTTAACACCAGTTAGAGGGAAAAAACCCACATTATATATAGAGGAACAAAGATAAAGATGACAGATATCTCACTGCAAACAATACAAGCTAGCAGACAGTAAAGCAAAATCTTTAGAGTATTAAAAGAAAAAAACCCCACAACTATCAACCAAGAATTTGTTACCAGCAAAAATCTTTCAAAAATAAAGACTTTTCAAACATCTCAAAGCTTAAACAGTCTACTACTTCTATTCAACATTATACCGAAGATTCTAACCAATGCAATGAAGGAAGAACAAGAAAGAAAGAAATATAGATTGGAAAGGAATAAAAAAAAAAGCTGTCTTTATTCACAGACAACATATTTGTGTTCATAAAAAAATGCTATGAAATTTACAGTGAGCTACAAGAAGTACTCAAGTGAGTTAATCAATGTCCCAGAATACCAGATCAATGCACAACAATCATTTTTACTTCTATATCCTAAAAATCAACAATCAGAAATGGAAATCTAAAATAATATAATTTATAATACCATTGAAATACCTGGTGATATAAATGAAATACTTAGTGATATAAATGACAAAAGATATGTCTGATCTGCACACTGAAAACTATAAAACATTGACGAGAGCAATTAAGGAAGACTTAAATAAATGGAGAGAGATACTATGTTCATGAATGGGGAGATTTGCTATTTTTAAGATGTCAATTCTCCTCAAATTGGTATGTAGATTCACTGCAATCTCAATCAATATCACAGCAGGGTTTTTGGGGGTAGAAAGTAACAAGCTGATTTTAACATTCATACGGAAATACAAAGGATCTGGAATAGTAAAAAGAACTTTGAAAAAAAAGAACAAAGTTCAAGGACTTATGTGACTTCAAGACTTATTAGAAAGCTATGGTAATTAAGATACTATGTTATTAGTATCCCCCCAAAAATAGATAAATAAAACAGAATTGTCAAAACCAGGAGCAACCCAAATGTCCACCAACAGGTGAATGAATAAACAAATTGTAGCATATCCATATAACAGAACACTATTCAGCATTAAAAAGGAATGAACTATTGATACACACATTGATGAAACTCAAATAATCATATTGAAGAAAACAAGTCAGATTGTCCCCCTCGCCAAAAAATGTCAACAACAATAACTTCCTGTATGATTCTATTCATATAAATTTCTAGAAAATGCAAACTTACCTGCTATAACACTAAGCAGGTCAGAGATTGCCTGGGGACGAGGTGGTATGAAGGGGCAAAAGGCAGAGAATAGAGATGAACACAAGGAAACTTTTGAGAGTGATGGACATGTTCATCATCCCGACTGCGGTGATGGTTCACAGTATACAAATTATGTCAAAATGTATCAAATTGTATACTATTAACTTCACTTTACAGCAAGATCTGTTAATGCTAAGATATTTATCCCAGGTTCCACAGCTAGAAAATGGTAAAGCTGGATGTGAACCTAGGTATCTCTGGCTCTTCTTCCTACTGCTCAGACTGATTTGACTTTACAGAGGAGACATATCTGAGTTTTGGGCTTATATTTCAAATATAAATAGGCATATAGGAATATGTCAGTTGATAACCAACGTCTGTACTTTTTAAACTCTCTATTATGTCTTGAGTTAAAAATGTAATCTAATTGGTAGAAATCTATTTAATTTCTCATCTCTTAGTTTTTCTACATCCTATCTACACTATCTCCACCACAGCTACCAGATTAATATTCCTAAATTTATTTCAACATACCATTCTGTGAATAGTGAAATACCTTGAAATTGGAAGAACGACATATTATTTATAATAATTTTAGTAATAAGAAAAATCATTCAAAAATGAATAGACTTTTATTAAGTCTTTGCAGTCAATGTACCTAGAAGAACATGTCTTTGAATTCAGGTTATTAACTATTTGTATCTGTCACATCTGGTCTAAGCCCATTGCAAACAACTTAACACCTTGACATCTAATCTTGGCACATTTACGACATGTTGTCAATCCCAACATCTACTCTATAATGTCATTTTATTTATTAATCTATTTAGGAACTCCAAGTACATTTAGTTAGCCCTGTTAAGAAGCCTAGATATCCAATATTTTACTGACATATTTTTCAGCCATAATGTAATTTTCTTTGTTTTTAAGAGATTTTAAGTGTCTATATAAAAAATCTAGACTCACAATCTGTTAAAAAGAATAAATACAAAACCATCGTTGGCCAAGATTCACTTAGTTTTGGTACTGGAAATTTTTACATACAAATCACCTTTGGAATTCTATATGCTTCTGTAGCTTGCATCCATTTTACGTATAGATTAAGTATAATGGGCATTTCTATCAATACCTGTGGATAAGAGTATTAGATGGCTACAACAAGAGTGTTCAAGAAACCTTATATTTTACATAAGCACAAAATTTTTCCAGAAATCTCTTTTTACAGAGTTCTGCATTCTTCTTCCTCCCCAACCACAAGCCCATAGTGCATGAAAACTTTGGATAAGCACACCAGACTTGTATCTTAGATATGGCCTATGCTGAGCTGAGTCATTTGCACTATAAATGGTGCTTAAAATAATTATGTGCAAAGAAAAGAAGCATTTATAAATTGTAAGGAACTCTGGAGTCCAATTACTTGAGGGTGTGAACAACACGGCCATATATGCTGCTTTATAAAATCTGCTTCCATGTACAATTAGATTTTTGAAAGGAATCGATTACAGTGATGCTTTTTTTTTTCCAGTGAGAGAGAGCATTTTAAAGTTCAAAGAACAGTTGTTAGAAGAACAAATAGTACAGTCCTTTCAAATAGTAAAAATAAGGCTGCTGTTATCTGGAATTATGATACAGGGGAAGCCAGTCCTCCTGTTGGCATTACTGGAAGGCAGGGTGACAGCCATGGCACCTTACAGAGAACTGGAACACTTCACCATGACATGCTGTGGGAAATGCTTCTACTCACAGCATGTTCACTTATTGTGGGCACATTTTCTGTAAAGACTGAAAAGTGCTCAGTGTAGGTCCGCCATGTCAAGACTCCCTATTCAGAGCGACGGTTCTATGTGAGAAAATGATGAAGATATTAGACAGGTCTTCAGTGCCCAGGGAGAAGTGACTTTGTGAATGACCACAGCATGCTTCTCACCATAAAATCAGTTATAAGGACAACAATCCAATTATCACTTCTGTAATAATAAGAAGAATATTACTGTGACCGTTGTTGCTACCACAATTACTAATGGCTAAAATTTATTGATACTGTTTAAACACTTTTACAGATTTATGAAATCCTCACACTAACTTTGAGATAAGTACAATTATTTTCTCTATTTCAAAGACTAAGACACAGAAGCTTAGAGATCTTAGGTAATTTGCCCAAGAGCACGCAGCTAATCCCGGGCCAGAGGAGGATACAAACCAGGTCTGCCCGACTACTCACCAAAAAGTGTCTTAAAGTGTAAAATCAAAGGTGCCAAATAATTTAAGTGTGTCTTGCCTAGGAAATTTCATCCTACGCACCTTGAGAGAGTTTGTTTTTTCACCAGCAAGGGGCACAACATAGCTCCACGGGGGAAGGTCTATCTTTATGTGATTTTCCTAAAATTTAGAACCCTGGACAATTACCCTTCCTGCCCTACCCCCAACCCCATCCACAAACCTGATTCGATGACTTCTTCAAATCTCTTAGTTTGATTATTACATTGTGAAGACCTAAGGGCCATGCACAACCTAGAGAGATTTGACAGTGACAACCCTGCCTCTAGATACAAAGCAGTCTGAAAAAGTCTTTTAGCTTTTGACCTCAGGCGGTCTTTAACCATATCCAGTATTTGCGATGATTTTGTGTGCTGGGCTGTTATAATTTTAGAACCATGTTAGAACTGTATTGCCAGGAAGCAGTTAAAATGTTACCATTAAAACATAATGAAGGAGACTTTCTTGTGCTTTTGGGAAGCAGAAGAATGCATACTTTTCCCTATTCCTCCTACTAAGTACAACTAAAATCCCTCAATATTATACATAAAATAAACAGAGGAGGACTCTGAAAGGTGGAGAGGAGAGCAGCCTGGCTAGGGACCTGGGGACCTGAGGAAGGACACGGTGCAGAGTTCTCTGGGTTTTCTCTGTGCCGGGGCTATCCACACCTGGAGCTGAAGAAGCTGGGCACCTTGAAACACCAGCAACTGCAAACAAGACAAATTCTCAACAAAAGCCTACTCTCCTTGGCCAAAGGACAAGAAAAGGGAGAGTTTAACAAGGCAAAACATTTAGCAATAACTGTTCTACTCTAGCTGAACACCACAAAACACAGGCATTGCCTACACCTGCAAAGGCCAAGAGGGGAGCCCAGATGTCCACCCTCCCAAGGCTGTGACGAGACACCCCAACTTCCCTCTCCAGAGTGATGTGAGAGAAAGCCAAATATGGAGCAGGCACTTTCAGCCCACCAGTCAGTGTCAGTGAGGACAACGTGGGGAGACTGGACTTCTACCTCCGTCTGCTGGTAATGAGTTGGCACCATACCCCTTCCCCTGCCAAGTGGTGTCACATAAAGCCAGCTAAAACAGGTTTAAATAAGATCCAGAGTCTTATATTACAAAAATGTCCAGATTTCAATCAAACCCCACTTATTATACCAATAACCAGGAAGATCTCAAATTGAGTGAAAAAGACAATTAATAGATGTCAACATGAGATGATAAAGATGTTAGAATGATCTGACACAACTTATACAAAAATTAACTCACAATGGTTCATGGACTTAAATGTAAAATAAAAAACTATAATACTTTCAGGAAAAAAACTAGGAGATAACCTTCAGGGTACAGAGCTAGACAAAAGAGTTCTTAGACTTGACATCAAAAGTATGATCCATAAAAGGAAAAGATGATAAATTGAATTTCATCAGAATTAAAACCTTTGCTCTGCAAAAGACTGTTAATAGGATAAAAAACAAACTACAGAGTGGGAGAAAATACTTGTAAACTGCATATTCAAGAAAAGACTAGTATCTAGAACATGTAAAGAACTTTCAAAACTCAATAGCAAAAAGTAATTCAACTAGAAAGTAATAAAAAGACATGAAGAGACATTCCACTGAAGAGGATACAGATGCAACTAAGAATGTGAAAAGATGTTCAGCATCATTAGCCAGTAGAGAAATGTACATCGAAACAACAATAAGATATCACTAAATAACTATGGGAATTGTCCCCTCCCTACACCCCCCCCCAAAGAGTGACAACACCAAATGCTGATGAAAATATTGAGAAATTGGATCATTCATATATTGTATATAATATAAATATATGGAAAGAATGTAAAATGGTAAAGCCACTATGGAAAAAAGTTTGCCAGTTTCTTAAAAAACTAAACATGCAACTACCCTAAGATCCAACAAGTATACTCCTAGGAATTTACCCCAGAGAAATGAAGACTTATGCCTACATAAAAACCTGTACACACATGTTTATAGCAACTTTGTTAGCAATAGCCAAAATCCAGAAACAACCCAGATGCCCTTCAATGGGTGAATGTTTAAAGACACTGTGGTACATCCATACCATGGAAATTACTGAGCAATAAAAAGGAACAAACTATTGATTCCACTTATATAACATTTTTGAAATGACGAAATTATAGAAATGGAGAACAGATTTATGGTTGCCAGGGGTTAAGGCGATGGGAGGGAATGGCTATAAAAGGACATGAAGGATGCTTAGGGTGATGGAAACACTCTCTCTCTTGACTGCATTAACGTCAATATCCCAGTTGTGACATTGTACTACAGCTCTGCACAAGGAGTTCTGTAAGATGTCACCATTGGGGAAACTGGGTAAAAGGCACAGGGATATCTCTGTGTTATTTTTTTTTTCCCATTTTTTTTTATTGAGTTATTGATAGGTTACAATCTTGTGAAATTTCAATTGTACATTAATGTTTGTCAGTCATGTTGTAGGTGCACCACTTCACCCTTTGTGCCCACCCCCCACCCCACCTTTCCCCTGGTATCCACTAAACTGTTCTTGGTCCATAGTTTTAAATTCCTCATATGAGTGGAGTCATACACAGATTACCTTTCTCTTGCTGGCTTATTTCACTTAACATAATTTTCTCAAGGTCCATCCATATTATTGCAAATGGAATGATTTCGTTCTGTTTTGCAGCTGAGTAGTATTCCATTGTATATATGTACCACATCTTCTTTATCCATTCGTCGGTTGATGGGCACTTAGGTTGCTTCCACGTCTTGGCTATTGTAAACAGTGCTGCAATAAACACTGGGGTGCACAGGACTTTTGGGATTGCTGACTTCAGGCTCTTTGGATAAATACCCAGTAGTGGGATGGCTGGATCGTATGGTAGTTCTATTTTTAGTTTTTTGAGGAATCTCCATACTGTTTTCCATAGTGGCTGCACCAGTTTGCATTCCCACCAGCAGTGTATGAGGGTTCCTTTTTCTCCGCAACCTCTCCAACATTTGTTGCTATTAGTTTTAGATATTTTTGTCATTCTAACGGGTGTAAGGTGATATCTTAGTGTAGTTTTGATTTATTTGCATTTCCCTGATGATCAGCGATGACGAGCATCTTTTCATGTGCCTATTGGCCATCAGTATATCTTCTTTGGAGAAATGTCTGTTCATGTCTCCAGCCCATTTTTTGATTGGGTTGTTTGATGTTTTGTGATTGAGTTGTGAGAGTTCTTTATATATTAAGGATATTAAGCCTTTGTCAGATATATGACTTGCAAATATTTTTTCCCAGTTAGTGGGTTGTTTTTTTGTTTCAATCCTGTTTTCATTTGCCTTGAAGAAGCTCTTTAATCTGATGAGGTCCCATTTGTTTATTCTTTCTATTGCTTCCCTTCTCTGACAAGGCATGGTGTCCGAAAAGATCCTTTTAATACTGATGTCAAAGAGTGTACTGCCTACGTTTTCTTCCAGAAGCCTTATGGTTTCAGGTCTCACCTTTAGGTCTTTAATCCATTTTGAGTTTATTTTGGTGAATGGTGAAAAAGAATGGTCAATTTTCATTCTTTTACATGTGGCTTTCCAGTTTTCCCAGCACCATTTGTTGAAAAGACTTGCTTTTCTCCATTGTATGCCCTCAGCTCCTTTGTCAAAGATAAGCTGTCCATAGATGTGTGGTTTTATTTCTGGGCTTTCAATTTTGTTCCATTGATCTGTGCACCTGTTTTTGTACCAGTACCATGCTGTTTTGATTACTGTAGCTTTGTAGTATGTTTTGAAGTCACGGATTGTGATGCCTCCCGTTTTGTTCTTTTTTCTCAGGATTGCTTTAGCAATTCGGGGTCTTTTGTTGCCCCATATGAATTTTAGGATTTTTTGTTCTAATTCTGTAAAGAATGTCATTGGGATCCTGATTGGGATGGCGTTGAATCTGTAGGTTGCTTTAGGTAGAATGGACATTTTAACTATGTTTATTCTTCCAATCCATGTACATGGAATGTCTTTCCATCTCCTTATGTCGTCATCCAATTCTCTCAGAAAGGCCTTGTAATTTTCATTATATAAGTCCTTCACTTCCTTAGTTAAATTTACCCCAAGGTATTTTATTCTTTTCGTTGCGATTGTGAATGGTATTGTATTCTTGAGTTCTTTTTCTGTTGGTTCATTACTGGAGTATAGAAATGCTACTGATTTATGCAAATTGATTTTATACCCTGCAACTTTGCTGTAGTTGTTGATTACTTCTAACAGTTTTCCAATGGATTCTTTGGGGTTTTCTATATATAAGATCATGTCGTCTGCAAACAGCGAGAGTTTCACTTCTTCCCTCCCTATTTGGATTCCTTTTATTCCTTTTTCTTGCCTGATTGCTCTGGCCAGGACCTCCAGTACTATGTTAAATAAGAGTGGTGATAGAGGGCATCCTTGTCTTGTTCCTGTTTTCAGGGGGATGGGGTTCAGTTTTTGCCCATTGAGTATGATGTTGGCTATGGGTTTGTCATATATGGCCTTTATTATGTTGAAGTAGTTTCCTTCTATGCCCATTTTGTTCAGAGTTTTTATCATAAATGGCTGTTGGATCTTGTCAAATGCCTTCTCTGCATCTATTGAGATGATCATGTGGTTTTTATTCCTCAGTTTGTTGATGTGGTGTATCACGTTGATTGATTTGCGGATGTTGAACCATCCCTGTGTCCCTGGTATGAATCCCACCTGATCCTGATGTATGATTCTTTTGATGAATTGCTGAATTCTGGTTGCCAAAATTTTGTTTAGAATTTTTGTATCTATGTTCATCAGTGATATTGGCCTGTAGTTCTCTTTTTCCGTGGTGTCCTTGTCAGGTTTTGGTATCAGCGTGATGTTGGCCTCATAGAATGTGTTAGGAAGTGTTCCATCTTCCCTAATTTTTTGGAATAGCTTGAAAAGGATAGGTATTAAATCCTCTCTGAAAGTTTGGTAGAATTCCCCCAGGAAAGCCATCTGGTCCTGGGGTTTTATTCTTTGGGATGCTTTTGATTGCTGTTTCAATCTCTTTCCTTGTGATTGGTCTGTTCAAATTGTCTGCCTCTTCTTGAGTGAGTGGGAGATTGTAGGAGTCCAGGAATTTATCCATTTCCTCTAGGTTATCCATTCTGTTGGCATATAGTTTTTTGTAGTATTCTCTTATAATCTGTTGTATTTCTGCAGAGTCTGTTGTTATTTCTCCTCGCTCATTTCTGATTTTGTTTATTTGAGCTTTCTCCCTTTTTTTCTTTGTAAGTCTGGCTAGTGGTTTGTCAATTTTATTTATCTTCTCAAAAAACCAGCTCTTTGTCTCATTGATCCTTTCTACTGCCTTTTTCGTTTCAATAGTATTTATTTCTGCTCTGATTTTTATTATTTCTCTCCTTCTGCTGACTTTGGGCTTCATTTGTTCTTTTTTCTCTGTTCAAATGCCTTCTCTGCATCTATTGAGATGATCATGTGGTTTTTATTCCTCAGTTTGTTGATGTGGTGTATCACGTTGATTGATTTGCGGATGTTGAACCATCCCTGTGTCCCTGGTATGAATCCCACCTGATCCTGATGTATGATTCTTTTGATGAATTGCTGAATTCTGGTTGCCAAAATTTTGTTTAGAATTTTTGTATCTATGTTCATCAGTGATATTGGCCTGTAGTTCTCTTTTTCCGTGGTGTCCTTGTCAGGTTTTGGTATCAGCGTGATGTTGGCCTCATAGAATGTGTTCAGTTAGGTGTGCTTTAAGGTTGCTTATTTGGGATTTTTCTTGTTTGTTAAGATGTGCCTGTATTGCGATGAATTTTCCTCTTAATACAGCTTTTGCTGTATCCCATATGAGTTGGTATGGCATGCTATCATTTTTATTTTTTTATTTCTTCTTTAATTTCTTCAATGATCCATTGCTTGTTCAGTAGTGTGTTGTTTAGTCTCCACATCTTTGTGCCTTTCTCAGTTTTTTTCTTGTAATTAATTTCTAGCCTTATAGCACTATGATCTGAGAAGATGCTTGTTATTATTTCAATTTTTTTAAATTTGTAGAGGCTTGCCTTGTTTCCCAACATATGGTGTATCCTAGAGAATGTTCCATGTGCACTTGAGAAGAATGTGTATTCAGCTCCTTCAGGGTGGAGTGATCTATATATGTCTATTAAGTCCAATTATTTTAGTTTTTCATTCAGCTCCACTATTTCCTTGTTGATTTTCTGTCTGGATGATCTGTCCATTGATGTGAGTGGGGTGTTGAGGTCCCCTACTATTATTGTGTTGTTTTTAACATCTTCCTTCAGGTCTGTTAATAGTTGCTTTATGAATCTTGGAGCTCCTGTGCTGGGTGCATAGATATTTATAAGCGTTATTTCTTCTTGATGAAGTTTCCCTTTGATCATTATATATTGTCCCTCTGTGTCTCTCTTTACCTGTCTTATTTTGAAATCCACTTGGTCTGATATGAGAATTGCAACACCTGCCTTTTTTTCCTTGCTATTTGCTTGAAGTATTGTCCTCCACCCCTTCACCCTGAGTCTGTGTTTGTCCTTGGAGCTGAAGTGTGTTTCCTGGAGGCAACAAATTGTTGGATCTTGTTCTTTAATCCATTTTGCCACTCTGTGTCTTTTTATTGGAGAGTTCAATCCGTTCACATTGAGAGTGATTATTGATGCATATGGACTTAATGCTGTCAATCTGTCGCTCATTATCTTGTTTTCCTGAGTTTCTTTTCCTGTGTGCTTTAGACTACCCATTTAATACTGCAATTTCTTATGCTGGGTTTCTTAGATTTTTCCTTATCTATGATTTGTGACTCTGTTCTGTACTTTATTTTAGTGTCTACCTTGAAGTTTGTATTTAGAATCTCGTGTATAATATAGTCTATTCTCTGGTGGTCTCTTACTTACTCGACCAATACTGATTTAGACCCTTTGCTCTTCCCCTCCTAAATAATTATTTTCATTTTTTATTCCAACTCGTCTTATGAATTTGTAGTTAGAGTGATAAGATCGTCCTTGCTTTGGTAGTTTCCTTACCTTTACCCTAATGCTATAGTTGAATATTTGCTATCCTGTTCTGGTTCTATCCATCGGTCTCCCTAGTCTGTGGATTGTGTCCCCTTTCTCCCTTTTTTCTTTTTTCAAGTATGAGAGCCTTCTTGAGGATTTCTTGTAATGGAGGGCTTTTAGTTACAAATTCCCTTAACTTTTGTTTGTCTGGAAAAGATTTAATTTCTCCCTCATATCTGAAGGAAATTCTGGCTGGATAGAGTATTCTTGGCTGAAGGTTTTTATCCTTTAAAGCTTTGAATATATCACTCCATTCTCTCCTAGCTTGTAGGGTTTCTGTAGAGAAATCCGCTGACAGTCTGATAGGGGCTCCTTTATAGGTCATTCTCTTTTTTTTTTCTTACTTCCCTGAGTATTCTTTCCTTATCATTCCTATATGCCAACTTTACTATCATGTGCCGTGCGGTGGGTCTTTTTACATTGACAAATCTAGGAGATCTAAAACCCTCCTCTACACACATTTCTCCGTTGATCCCTAGATTTGGGAAATTCTCTTCAATAATTTCATTAAGCACACTTTCTGCTCCATTTTCCTTTTCCATATTCTCAGGAATTCCTATGATCCTTATGTTCTTACTCCTCATTGAATCCATTATCTCTCTGAGATTTTCCTCATTTTTTTTAATTCTTAGTTCTCTTTCTTCCTCTGTCTGGCGCCATTCAGCCTGTCTGTCCTCGATTATGCTGATTTGCTCGTCCAGGTTGTCTACACGGGCATTCAGGGAATCCGTATTCTGTTTTATCTGGTCCATTGTGTTTTTCATCTCAAGTAATTCTGTTTGATTCTTCTTTATGATTTCAATCTCTTTTGTGAAGTAACTCCAGAACTCGGCTTGTTTCTCTATCTTTCTCTCTACCTCATTGAGTTTTTTGATTATAGCTGCTCTGAATTCATTATCACTTAGTTTACCTAATTCCAAGTCCTCAGGACTTAATTCTGTGTTTTTATTGTTTTCCTTCTGGTCTGGGGCTTTTATAAATTGCTGGATGGTAGAGGAGCGGTTTTTCCGCATGGTGGTAGAATTCAGTTGCAGTTACAGCCTGTCGCCACTAGATGGGGGTCGAGAGCGGCATGTTAGCTCTCCGCCTTCGGGGCAAGATGGCTGCGCCCACTGGCTTTGCTGTGGGGGAGGGGATTTTACTCACACGCGCTGGTCTGGGTTCAGATCAGTTCTGTTCTCTGGTCTCCCAAGGCCCTTGATTTATAGGGTCCCCGCGGATGGAAGCTTCCCCCCGTCAGTGGGTCTCCACTGAATCAGCGGCAGGAGTCCTGGATGATCCCCCGGTCGCACGGCCCCTCCCCCGCTCCTTCCCGACCTGCGCAGCAGCGCTCGCAGACTCTAGGGGAGGGAGCGATGTTCTCTCCTACCATTCCAGTGCCTCCAAAGGGGTAAAGCTAGGGTTATGATCTCCGCCTTCTTGGTATAGTAGGTCTCTAACGAGCTGGCATTATGTTTATTCTCTGAAATTCAGTTCTTCCAATCTTGTTGTATTTTGGAGGGGAGAGTATCCGGGGTCAGCTCACTCCGCCATTTTGCTCCACCCCTCTCCAGAAGTGATCTCTGTGTTATTTCTTACAACTGCATGTGACTGTTCTCCATTTTACTCTTCTCACTTCCTCAGGCAATTCAATGGATGAAAAGAGGTTGAAAAGTTATCAAGATGACTGGGGATACAGAATCATGGGTTCATTTAAAGGGGGCAAAATAAGAGCTAATATCAAATTAGACTTTCTGAAAGTAAAAATGTCCTAATCCAAGGTCTTTTAACAAAGATACTTCTTCTCCTCCTTTCCTAGCAAAATGAAGGTTACCTAATTTATATTTGAGATGCATACAGGCCATTCTCCCAAGACCAGATTTCCTAGATTCTTACAGCAAGTCACCCTTAAAGTGACAGAAGCTTTAACAAGTGCAACTAGGCTCTATTTCATGTGTCATTGCTTTATGATCTTACAGTGACATCCTGGAACTGGAGCCGCATTGAGGAGCCAGATGGCTGAGGTCGACTGGTGATCTCCAATATGGTTCTCAGCAGGATGTCCAGCAGGCTGGCCACTATCACATCTATTTCCTCCAATACTGATTTTTCCTTAAGAGAAAAAAATAATGTGTTCAGGAAATTGTGACTTAGTATGTATATTAATCCTTCTTTAATGGAAAAGGAGACAAAGCACATTTCCAAATATACATTCAACAAGTTAGAGAACTCAAGAGCTTGACAGACCTGGACGTCATTTAAGTCATCTATGTAAATGACCTTTTATAGAAAACAAAGGCATGAGAAGTTAACAGCTTACCCAAGAGTACACAACTTGGCAGTGCAGTGGATACCTGAGATACAAATAAAAAGGTCGGGTGAGGGGCTGGTCTGTGGCATAGTGGTTAAGTTTGATGCGCTCCACTTCAGTGACCTGGGTTCGTGGGTTCAGATCCCAGGCTTGGATCTACAGCACTCATCAGCCATGCTGTGGCAGTGACTCATATATAAAGTGGAGGAAGATTGGCACAGATGTTAGGTCAGGGCTAATCTTTTTCAAGCCAAAAAAAAAAAAAAAAGAGGAAGACTGGCAACAGATGTTAGCTCAAGGTGAATTTTCCTTAGCAAAAAAAAAAAAAAAAAAAAATGTCAGGTGATGCCCTAGAAAGCATACCAGACTAATTCAGAGCATCAGCTATGTCACTAACACAGCATGTGACCATGGCAAGTCAGTTTGCCTTTCTGTGCCTGATTCCTCACTGAAAGTCCCTCTTGGTTCTAAAAGTCTATGAGATATTTTTCTATTTTAGGTTGTGTTTACATTTATTCTTCTCATCACTGGTGTTGCAGGAGTCATTTCCAAAGCTCTATTTTAAGTGCTAATGCCTATTCCTATAAAAACGAATTTTAAAAAATCATACATGTGAAGATTAGCAAATAGCATTCAGTCTAGGTGAGTATCATTAGCTACAGACTGGATCTAATATCAGTGGTCATGGTGGGGACCACTTTCCTGAAGCAAAATTAATACTAACCCAGACCCCAGGACTTGAGAGAGCAACCCGAATTGCTCTGCAATGACTGTATGTCGTGGATTTGAGTTCTTATTCTATCTGCACCAGACGAAATGCTAGCTACAAATGCTCCCTACCAAGGAGAGTGCCTTTGCAAAGAAACCTTCCAGAAAGAGTAAGTGTGAAAGAGCTTTTTGGCTAGAATTTTATGATAAACTTTCTTGCAAGAAAAATACCAAGGTTTTTCCCCCAGAGAAGAGTTTCTGCTCTGATTTCCTTATCAGATAAGTCCAAAAATTGACTGCAACTTCCAAACTGAAATAGAAATAAAAAAAAAATATCACCTCCACTACCACCTGAAGTTTTCAGTTTTCTGCAGCGACTTTCTAACTTACTTTTTACTCTTAGCAATTAAGAGTTTGCAAAACCATTCTAACTAGGCATGGCATAGCCATGCTTTACTGATCTGTGTGGAGACAGTTTTAAAGCAGAACTAATGTCCTCCACTGTCACCACTCTTCTCCCCAGTCCCAGATTGCCCTTGGGGCCTGGGATCATTGGGGTGCGTAAAACTCAATCATCCCTCACCGTGCTGGTCTCTATTATTATACTTACAGACACAGAGCTCCTGGCCTTTTTCTCTCAAGTGCCAACTCTGTTCCCACAGGACTGGGGCCCGATCTCCACCACTCCCACTAGGGTCCCACGCCAGCTGACTGCTGAGCTCTTTATAAGCTGATCATAAGTAAGAGTGACAAAAATGGGGAAAATGCAGCATAGTAATAACAGGGAGGTAGAGAAGCAGGAGTCTCTGTACTCACTGGCCAACCCTGCTTTGCAAAAGTTGTTACAGATGAGTATAATGCTTAATTAACAGGTGCCGATTGACAGAATTGGAATAGGACATCCTTCATAGGGGGATTTCACATCAGATGAAACCTGAGCCATGACCTGAGCCATGAATACTCTTGAGCTTCCCCCATTTATAAGCAAGCATGTGATTTTTCTCTATTTGCACTGCATCCTCTAACGCAATTGCATTGCATCAAGAGTCAGGAACACCAACAGAAATTCGCAAAGCCACAACCATTTAGTGATTACCGTTGGGGCCCAATAATGGTGGTAGTGCAAGATACCCCCAGGCTCCTGGGACTTTCCTCTGCTTCCGCAATGTCCACAGGACCAGGCCCAAGGGCAATGGCCAAGTTCTGAGCATCATCATGCAGGCTTTCACAGAATGGGCCAGAAAAGACTTCACTGTGCAAGTAGAAATTTATTCCTGCCACAGAGCATTCATCAAGATTAAAGACACATGTGGGAGGCTTTGAGATTTCTAATTTTTCTCCCTGAGTATTCAGTTCTTTCTTGAAATATAAGTTTAGGAAACCCAGGTTATTTGGGGTTACAGCAATCCCACAGGTTAAAAAAATTCTTTCAGAGGAAAAGCATCAAGTCCAAACCAGCTGGAAATAAAAGTGAGAACCTCAGAGGGTTACTCTTTAGCTGGTTTCTTTGAAGACTTTTAACACTTTATTTCCAGAAGACATTTGATGGGAACTACATACTGTGATCTGTATTTACTTACTGAACTATTTTTCTTGATGAGACAGAATACGTTGCTAAGGATACGCGCGCACACGATCAGGTCCTTCTGTTCTTGCAAGTGCATGTGGAGGTGATGTAACACGACAGGCAGGAGAATGTACCTGGAATCTGAAGAGAGAAGAAGCATTAGTGTAACATCTGTAGTCCCACGCAAACCTCGTGCAAATCCTTATCTACTCTTTGATTTTAATTGTCAAATTATTAACATATGTGGTTGAAAAGGTACTAGTTCTACAAGGTTGATATTGAAAAACAGTAGCTCCTTTCCCCAACCTGTGATTCCTGCACTCAAGAGGCCTTTGACTCTTTTATGGAAATAGGCTTATTTTTTAATTGCTTATCTCTAAATATCTAAATGGTACGCTTCGCTTGTTGTTCCCTAGTTTTTCATTGAGATTGATTATCTACTGACTTCCTACTATAGCAGATGAGACTTTAGTTTTTTTGCCCCTTTTTCTTCTCCCTAGCCTCTCAAAAGCAGTTATATTACAATTTCTGGCTAAATTAACATTTTGCATTTGCTGCCGTTCTGAAATCCAACCCTTTGTCCATGACAGGATTTGTTTTGTTTTATTTTTGCTTTTCTCTCTCTGAAAGCTTTCAGGAAATTATTCCTGCTAATTCGAAATTTCATAAGTATAAGTGCCTTGACTTGGCTCTTTACATCTATAAAGCCATGTCCTTTACTTCTGGGGACTTGCCTTGAAGTATTTCTAGGATTATTTCCTTCCCACTATTTTTTCTGTCCTCTGTCTGGAACTTTGACTACATTCATGTCATGAATCTCTTAAACGTTTATCTTCTACGTTTCTTGAACATTTTTTCATCTTTTTGTCCAACTTTCTGGGCAATTTCCTTACTTTATTTTCCAACCCTTCTATTCAATTTTCATATTTATGCAATCCTATATTTAATCTACACGAGTTCTTTCTTACTTCTAAGGCCAGTATCATGGCTGTGCAACCCATGTGGTCACACAGGTCTCTGTGCTCAGGAAAGCCCCATGCTTGGTTTAACGCTCTGCTGCACCATCACGTAATTCCTAATAATTTTCAAACAAGATGTTTTGCATTTTCATTATGCAGCCATTCCTCTTTATTTCTCTAGATGATCTCTTTTTATAGTTTCCCATTCTTGTTTCATGAATGCACTATCTTTCTGGGGCAAACAGAGATATTTTTTGACTTTTTCTTCATCCTGAATTATCTTTTTCTTTCAAGTTCTTTTTTTGTTTCTTCATTTTGGCCTCTGCCTTTCGCATTAGAGATTTTTCTCCAGAACCTGGTGATCTTTTGCTGTCCATTCATCCTTACAAGTGAGGTACTAAAATGCTAAGAGGAAAAAAAACACTGTGTGTCTGGGCAAGCTGTGGACTGGTGAAGCTTCGCCGAAGGGAGGGGAGGCAACCAGATGTTTTCATCAGGGGACCCCCAAATTTCAGAATCTGAAATGTCTTCTCGTGGGCTGCTCAGTTTCTCTAGAGAGGAATCTGCAATCTCCTCTCTGGGGAGCATGAACCCATTATCTTTTTGTAATTTGAAATCAAGAAAGGAAGAGGTTTAGTTGTGAGGCCCTGTTTATAGTGTGAAACCTCATCCCCAAATTTAGCAGTGTCTGATTCTTCTCAATCCAGGCATGTCTCATTCACTTTCTCTCGAGAGTAAATTTTCCATTTTCTTGCTAAAATAGAGGTGGGGATTGAGGCAGGGTGCTAACTGTTCCTTCTAAAGATTTTTTTAACCAATTTCCCTACTTCTAGCACTCTTAATCTTTAGAGATATCTGGTATTTTCAATTCCTGATCCTTTCTGAAACCGCCCTGAGTTGTCTGTGGTTCTGCAGTGTAAACTAGTTTGTCTCTTGGCTCCACCCCAGCTCCACACACCTGTCCATGGGTCAGCCTTCTCTTGTCTGCGGGCAGTTGCCACTCATCTTTATAAAAATTGTTGACATCTCTTAAATGTTGTCATCTTCTCTATCATTCTCCTAAACTTGTGAGATTACACACCTTTAAAAAATCCCTTTACTAACTATAGATACAAAAACCTTTTTTCAAAACTTTAGCAAATAAATTCCACCAATATATAAAGTATGTATTATTTCAGGACCAGATGAGCTTCACCCTAAAAGCAAGGTTTATTTAATATCTGAAAATCGTATTTGTATACTGTCATCAGGAAGGAAAAATAAATACAGTCGATTCTTGTTATTCATGGTAGTTAAGTTCTAAAAAGTCACTGGGAACAATGAAACAGCAAAAATTGAATCATTTCTCTTAGAGGAAATATATATATACCTGTACAATCTTACATAGATTATAATCTGAAATCCTTTAAACAACTCACTCAAGCAGATTCTCTTTTGTTTATTTTACAAAAGAGAAAACGAGGATCAGAAGTGTTAAGTGACTCGCCTGAGGCTACCCCACAAACAGGGCCCAGAGATGGGATTCAAACTCTGTCAACAGGTCCCAGAGCTGGAGCTTCTTGCACGGCACTGCCCCCTGCTGCCTCCAGCCTCTGGTCACCTCCATATGAGAGTGGAAATGAAGGCAGAGCACCGCCTTGTTCGACCTCAGCTAGGAATGTGTGCATCTTGCAACTCAAATTTTTTGCCACTCTGTGCATGTCCAGAAATGAACATGAAAGTGTCACAAATATTGATTTTGAGGTTACAAGTAAATTTTCACAAGTAAGTGAATCCATCAGTAATGAATTGTGACTGTATATGTATCAATCCTCCATTAACTGGGAGTCTTACATGGATCCCGAACTTGCCATTAAATAAGTATTTGAAATAGTAAGGTGATAAGTAACCTAAAAATTGACTTATTCAGTATATATTTCAATCTTTTGAAAACAAAATAGAAGGTATGCTTGTTGTCTTGAGTGTTTATTTTTCAACAGGATGTCTCAAGCACAAAATTATTATTTATTATAGGTCCATAATGATCATATCATTTATGGGTGTGCCCCCTTGCAAATGCCCAACTTCTTTCCCTGTTGTGCTCGGTTTTCTAAAAGATGTCATCTGTAAACAATTCAGATAGATTATTCTTGGTTTATAAAAACCCATGTGTCTTATAAATAGTTTGCATAAATTATAATTCCACTTGACTCGTTAAAAAAAAAAGGACAGCCTAAAGAACTCTATACCTATTAAAGAAATCAAATTTGTTAAGAACCTACAAGGAAAATTTCAGGCCCAGATGGCTTCTATGAATTCTATGATGCATTTATGGGAGAAGTCATATCAAATCTACACAAATCCTCCCAGAAAACAGGACAGGGAACCCAACTGACTTGTTTTATGGGGCCAGCATTATTGATGCCAAAATTAGCCAAGATGTTACAAGAAAACTACAGATTGATATCTCTCATCAACATAGATGCAAAAAGCCTTATAAAATTTTAGCAAAATAAATATATTTTACATATAGATATTATATATATATCTATATATAAATATAAAACACTATGATTAAATAAATTTGTCCTGGGAATACAAGGTTGGTTTAACATTTGAAAGTTAATCAATCAACGTAATTCACCATATTAGCAGAAGATCTAGAAAAAACATGCAAAATTCAGTATTCATTCATGATAAAACTGTCAGAAAGGTAAGAATAGATGGCAATTTCCTCAAATTGATAAGAGACATTAATGAAAGGCCTACTTTTAGCTATCATAATAGTGAAAGATTGAATGCTTTCTCCTTAGGATCAAAAATAAGGCAAGGATGGCCAATTTCATCTACTCAATTCAACACTGTACTGGATTTCTAGCCAGTGTAATAAGGTATATCCATAGGTAACAGAATATCTGATTCTGTATCCTGATAAAAGCTGTAAGGAATGCAAAGTATTCACAACAGGGAAAGTGCCTTTATCAGTGTTTGATTTATCTCATTGTTTTCTTGACTTCTTTATGAGTGTGGTTTGGAGTTTCATATTTCGTTTAATGCCTGCCACTGGGCTACCAACACAAGGAGGTCTGGCTTTGGGTTTACCATCAAAACAACCCATGTAAGGAACAGGCATTTTTCACTTTAAGAAAACGAACACAAAGTATTAAAATCCACACTCGTGAAATAATCCATCTCAGGCTTAAACATAAGACTGACCAGGGAACTTAAATACTTATTTATAAACCAATTACTTGACAAAAAGAACCAAGAAAAAGAAACTGAAAGCTTAAATGACAGGAGTCCCTGCCTGGCGATGTTTAATTAGGAAGGAAGATAAAGCTTATCTGATATGTTCCTGGAATCAGTGGGATCTGATTTCTAAAAATTCAATTTGCAACCAACTGTGAAGAAAATATCTACTGCAAAAAAGTAAGTAAGGGAAACAATTCGAGTGTGGTGTGTATAAGAAGAAATACATGACTATCCCATTTACTTTTTCTCCATTACTAGGGCAATGTCAGCCAATGCAAATGAGAGAATCGGGGTAAATGCCAAACAAGCTGACTGGTTAAAATGCTAATTTTTACCTTTAAAAGAAAACACCTGAATTCATCAAGCAGGCCCAAAGAAAAAAGAAAACCCATAGTTAAACGAACACTAACTTTCCATACACTTAACAGTAGAATCTGTTATGCAGGTTCTGCCCTTGAAAGGGTCAATACACTCATGTTCCATATCTCAGGCAAAGCTCATGGCATTGTGCGTCTTGTTGAGTGTATAAAGGAGAGGCTCTCATTTACTTTTTGTTTTGCCTGTACACACTTGTGTGGATAAAGCCAGTTTCCATTAGTAATTCCCAATGGATGTGGGGCTAGGAAGGGGGAGAGGCAGCTAAGAAATGCTGGTAGATTTCCTCCTTGAGGTTAATCTTGAGGCAAGTCACAAACTCACCTTTTGCCTCCTCTATCAACAAAGCTTTAGACTAGGATCCTTGAAGTTAGCTTCTGTCCACAAGGGAGCGAGTCTGTGCGTCCTGTGGTAGGACACAGGGTTGCCAGCACTCTCCACAAACTAGGCCTCAGCGTGGGCTGGACATCAGCGGGATGCCCAAGCAGCTGCTCTGTGGCAGCCCCAGGATGGGGAGATTGTACACTAGGTGGGCGGGGTCAGGTTGTGGCACAGCTTTGCATGTAGAAGAGCTGCTGGCTGCACAGAAGCACCAGAATGGCAGAAAACCTGAAATCAAAGCTGGGCTGGGCCTTTGTGATCAAAGCCACCAGGCACTGAACTGCCAGTATCACAGACAGCAACAAAACCTGCAAACAAGCCTTTCAGACACTGGAGGACAGACAACACTCAGAGCACAAAGGACTGCAGACAATTCAGGGGCTACATTCTCATGCAGACAACGTCAGGATCACAGAGGAAAACAGCAGTGGAGAGCCAAGGAGGATCTCCGTGTGTGGCTTACGGATATTACTCGCTGGATTTAATCCCATCCTGGCTACCTCCACCACGGGGTATCCTTCCCAAAGCAAAATGATAAGGAATGCAAAGCATCCACGACTGGGAAAGCACCTTTATCAGCGTTTGTCTGCTTTCCCTCATTGTCTTTTTGACTTCTCTTAGGAGAGATTTAGTCTCACGTTTCTTTTCATGCCTGCCACTGGGCCACCAACACAAGGAGGTCTGGCCTTAGATTTACTTCTTACTTTTGTCAATTGTGCTCTGCTCCTGATCTGGGACTCCCACACCCCATACTATTCTGTTGTCATATTCGTGATCATCTGTAGCTCAAAAGTTGCTTTTCCAATAAGATTTCCTTTTCTTTTTATAGCATCATTTATTCAATAGCGATTGCTGCTCCATCCTGAGCCCTAGCACATGACCCAGTCCATAGCACTCATTCATGAAACGTCTGTCCAGCACCGACTACGCATTAGATACTGCTATGGAAGTTGGACATATAACTGTGATCAAAATAAAGCCCCTGCCCTCAAAGGCTTTCCTTCTGTGGGAAGGGAGAGAAACTGACATTAAACAACTAAATACCCAATTCTTTAGTTACAGTTGTGTTAGGTGACCCAAGAAGCAAAAAGCCAAAGAAATATAAGCATACTGTAATAGTGATAATGGGGTGGGGAGGGAAGACAGGAGATTTCTTGAGAGAATGAGACTTAAACTGAGCCCTGAAGGGTGAATGGGGATCAACTAGGTTCAGAAAGGAGGAGGAGAAAGTGGGTTCCAAACAGAGTGAAGTAATACAGAGATGGAACCGGGCAGGCAGGCAAGGCCAGATCACGAGGCCTGGAATATCAGTCCTGGAGCGTACTCTCAAAACAACAAAACAATGCGGATGTGAGTCAAGGAGCCAGGAGTGACATCAGCTGGGATGAGTTTTTGAAAGAGAACCTTGGCTACATAGGTGGACAGGAGAAAGGAGAGATGGGAAACACGTATGGAAACAATGGAGGCTGTTCAGACCAGGTGGTAGTTTGGACTGGAGATGTGGCAGGTGGAGTGGGGAGAAGTGGCCAGATGGGAGAGATGCTATGGAGGCCCAAGAGGAGTCTTGGTGATAGGTGGAGATGAAGGGCAAAAGGGAGAAGAGGGTTTCAAGAACAGCTCTCAGGTTTCTAGGTGGATGGTGCTGCCATATGCCAAGACAGGGAAGAGCAGGCTTGGAGGGGGACAAAGTTGAGATTTCCATTTTAGACATGCTGAGTGTAAGGAGCCCGTGAGACGTCATGTAAAGATTTTGAGAGGACAGATGGCTACTCAGTTTTGGAGCTTGGAGGAGAGATCTGGCCTAGAAGTACAACTTTGGGAGTTGTGTCAGCACATGGATCACTAATTAAGGTTAAGCGAGTGGGATGAACCCCAAGACTCACTCAGGTCTCCCTGCTACGTGGCACCGCGTACACTTGCCCCTGCACAACTGCTGTCATAACTCTAGTTACTTGTTCAACGTCTGCTTTCAGGCTACACTATAAACAGACCATGGACAAGGACTATATCTGTTTAATTTGCTACAATATTTCTAACATAATATCTGGAGTGGTCTCTGCCCACAATAAACATTTGTTGAATGAATAAATGAACTACACCATGAGTTCTACCGGATATGAGAGGCAACTGAAATGGAGGCTGACACTTCTGTCTGCAAATTTTAACACAGCTTAAATGGGAAGTGAGTAGGACGCACATCATCACAGTCCAGTTTACAATGACTCCATCTGCTGGTGCTCGCCCTGAGCCACCAGGAGAACTCAGCTACTACCATATTTTGACACAAACTGCGGCAGCTGCTTATGGCACCGGAAACAAGACACACACCCTGGCCCTGCTCCCCACCCCCTGAAAATCTTTGCAAATGTGGATGAGGGATGTGTAAGAAAGGAAAAGATCCAAATTTCACCTTTTCCCCAGTACTGTGCTTGCTCATGCTAACCAGTATTGAAAAGTTTAGAAACAAAGTAAGAGAAAAAAGTTTAAACTCGATGTTGAGTCGCCCAAAATATGGACGTTGACATTTATTTTCAAACACCACAGATAACACTTAGGGTCACAACTATGATTTTGGTGACATATATTTTTCATCTTAAATTCTATATTCAGTGATGTATTACCTAAAACACTTAATTTTATCTTGTCCCTTCTGGGAAAAGATGTAGAAATTATTTTCCAAAGAAGCTCCTTTTCAAGTACTTCTTTAAGAACTACACTTTAACGTGGTTTTAACTATTATATACTTAAAAAAATTATGTGGACAAACTTTTAATGAGAGCCAAGAATGGAGCCTGAACAAATGTGAAACTATTAAACTTTGAGCCAGTGCTCTCCAAGCTCCCTGATAGCGGAGGACACCAAGAAAGGCCTTCTCTCTTGAGTTTTTCCACTTAGAGAAAGGGAGCCTGAGGGGAACACAGCTGAGGGCAGAGACGAGGGAGGGAATGAAGGAAGCCAGGCTGGAGGCGGTGGAACGTTAAGGATTTTTAACCAAATGCTTTCTTGAAGTCTCAGATAATTTTTAAAAATATTTTTTTTATATTGGATAACCAACATGAAACCTACCTAAAAAAATCTGAAGTCTTTACACTTTTTCCAATGGCCCTGCATTCTCATTCCACTTCTAGAGAAAAGAGAATCCCTTATTTACGCGACTCTATTAGTCTTGATGAGGCCCATGTACTACTTTGTAAGCTCTGGCATGCAGAAAAGTTTTATACAAACGGCATTTTCAAGTGTGAAAGGAATCTAATCATTTGCAATTCAAGAAAAGTCAATACTAAACTATACTTTCACTATAGTTCCAAGAAATAAAACCTACTAGGCACCCATCAACTGTAGTAAGATTTTCTTGTTAAAGTTGTCAAATGAGTAGGTAAACCATCAAATGTCTTCCCTTTATATTAAGGCCTAAAATGGAGGGGGAGGGGAGGCATTAATTCCCAGAATATGCTTTTAAAAGTCTTCTAGTTCACCGTCCTCCCTGTCTCGCTTTCTTTATTTTTTTTGGAGCCTCGTATGAAATACACAAAAGTGCTAATGGGGACTGAGGAGTATCCAGCAAAAACATATAAAACTATATTTGGCTACTTTCTTAAGAAATTCCTATCCTAAAACACCCTTTCTTGGTCTTCAGGAAATAGGAAGAAGAGAACTGTGGGGAGAAAGGAAAAAGTGAGTTGTTCAATTTTTAGATCTTAAATAACTCTGTCTGGACCCCAGATGACTTAGAATTGGACACTGAATATCAATCTACTTAGATTCCAAATCTTAGCTATGTCCTTCAGGTTTGGTCAAATGCCCTAGGAGAACCCTACTACAGGATTCTAGTGCAAAGACAACTTTTGGAACTTTCTGTCTTTCCTGGGGGGTATTGTAACATCTAAGGTCTTTTTCATCAAAATGTTTTGAAATTTATTTTCTTAAAGTGTGGCCAACTGTACCCTGTACTCCTTTCTCCGGCTAATATGAACCCCAGAAAATGAACTGACTTTCCCAGATTCTCCTCACTTCTATATCACTAACCAGTTTTTCTTTGCTGATCAGAATTAAGCTCAGAGTAGCACAATCTTGGCCAGATAGAAGTTACAAATGACACTTTCTTGATTAAAATTATAAATCCCAAATGGGACAAGAAAAAGTAGAGATAAGGACTTTACATATCAACTGGATATGTAGTCAGCTAAGGACAAAGCGCCTAATTCTTGGCCTGCCTCAACGACACTTTTGTTTCTCAGAACAGAGAGTATGTGCCAAAGACAATTGCTGAAAGATGGGTCTTTAGAAAAGTTAGACTCAGAGAGAGATTTGAAGATGCTACCCTGCTGGCTTTAAAGATGGAAGAAGGGAGCCACAAGCCGAGGAAGGCAGGTGGTCTTTAGCTGTAAAAGGCAAGAAAATGGATTTTCCCCTAGACACTCCACAAAGAAATGCAGCTCTGCTGACACCTTGACTTTAGCCCAGTGAGAAGTGTTTTGAACTTCTGCCCCACAGAACTGTAAGATACAAAGTGTGTGTTGTTTTAAGCCATTAAGTTTGTAGTAAACGTTACAGTAGGAATAGGAAACTAACACACCAAAACTGTATCTAATGCATGAGTTTAATTTCTCCATATTTGGGAGACGCAATTCATTTCTTTATGTTTATAGTTCCTAGGTAATTTTTTACCCACTCCCTGTCATTTGGCTATGGTAACTTCTGGGGAAATATGACAAAACTGGGGTATCCAAATTCCAAACTCCCTAAAAAAAATCATTTCTCTGTTGTAAGTAGTAGGTTGTATATGTGCATTTCTTTTTTAAAGGAGAGATCAAAAGTGTTAACCCTTTTACCTGTTATTCCCAGGGGATTGTGGCTACTGGAACCTCTTTTACCGTGATTCTTTGTACCCTCACTATGCCCTTAATTACACAGTTTCACATTGTCCCTTTTCTTCCCCCTCCGGTTAGACGTAATCTGCCTATTTTTGTGAGATGTACCATGGTCCTTGTAGGAAATCACACTTTCCTCTTAACACAATCCAAGACATCCTATCCTATTCTTTGACACCATCTATGGCATCTACCATTTGCATCGCACATCTTCTTTTCCTTTGATATCTCATCCTTCAACTGAACGACACAGATATGCTCCATCTATCCCCAAAGTCCATAGTTTCTGACTTAGAATTTAGGAGTCACCAGAAATGCTTTCCTGGTTTCCCTGTGATTTCCCTATGATTTCTAGGTTTCTCTGTGATTGAAATAGAGGGTAGTTCAAACCTTGGAAGGCTCTTAGGGACGCTTGCTGTTTTTCTCCTTGAAGAGTGGCTCCTTCCTGATGTGCCCTGTCAGTTACACATGATAGTCTCTGTTTTCTTCAATGGTGAGTCACTAAACATCAAGCTAAGCCTCATCCTCCTGGGGCAGTGACAGAAGTCTTTCCTCTCACTAGCATCTGTGTGTGCTTCTAAGTATGCCGTTGGTCGGGAGCTGTTTTTGCTTCTCCACAAGTTTACGCTTCTCCATAGTCATCCTCCACAGGGATTGTCCCACATAACATGAGAGGCAGGTTTTCCCTTCTTTTCTTCCTCCTCTGAACCACAGTGTCACAATCATAGCCTCCCAGCACTGGCTCTGAGCCTCTCCAGGTCACCAGCACAGACACCCAGGGTCCACATTTCCTGGGTCTCCTGAGTCCTTCCACCTCCATCCCAATAAATAATCTCACTACCTTCCACAAAGACCCAATATCTTTTCTCCTGGATTGTAGCAGCTTTTTCTCTTTGTATCTCTTTAGTCTTGATTTTTCTACTACCTACTGAGCATCACTAACCAACAAGGAACTGAATCCACAGACAGAATACATCTCTCAGAGGCATATAATGAACATAATCTTCCCAAATAATTTCCTTATATTTGAAAGCAATTTTCATTATCTGTGTTGCTCTTTCGATGTCAGACTTTAACCAAACAAAGAATTATCTGGCCAGGGAGGGAGAAAGACAGCAGAAATAACCAATTCCTCTGAGATGGGGATGAACTCTGTTTAGTGAAAGCAGAATTGGTGTTCTAGTCAAACTGGGGTGCCTAGTCTGGACCTCCGGCCTCTCCGCTCCATACTCCCTGTTCCCAACCCCAGAGGAGGCCCTGATCACCGCAGCAGAACCCGCAGGGCTCTGAGAGGCAGAGTTTCTAAATCACCGCAAGAAATATCTTTTCTCCAGGATAAGATGTACTTTTATGGGAAGAAATCAGAAGGCTGAACTTTCTTTTACATTGATTGAAGCATTGTTTATTTTAGGGAAAAGAAATCAGAAACATACTAACCATCTATCAACAGGAGAAAAAATAAACTAACCATGATTACTCATTCAGTAAAATATTATACAATAGTAAACAAGTAAATGAACTAGTAGCATGGATAAATATAAAAATAGAATATTAGTCAAAAAGAAGCACTCTACAGAATGATATACAACATAATGTCATCATATAAAGACTAAAAGATGAAAAAAGTTTGAAAAGATAATAAATAATATATTTTTAAAGTTATACAATAAAGGCATAGAAAATGGGAATGGAATCTCTGATAGTGGGAATGTCTATGAAGGAAGTGAGTATACACAGGAGGGCCTAAGTTTCTTGATAATGACGACTTTCTTAATAAAAGACCTAAAGCAAATACTTGATGTTGTTAAGATTTGTTAATCATTTACTCATGTGATATCCCATTCTTGCCTGAATGTTTAAACTATTTTACAATAAAATAATGTAAAAAAAGGTTTGTTGACTATATTTGAAACCCTATTTCAAAAATACTATTACACATATATGCATTCATGTAGAAAGCTAATTTCCAATAAAATCAATTTTTAAGTTTTTAATTTAGCGATACTGATGGAAAGTTCTTAAAACAAACTTTAAAATGAGGTTGGGCTTTTGTTATTTATCTTAGGAAAAAACAGAAGAAAACAAGAGGCAATGGAATTTAATAACAGATAGTAAGACAAAGTTAATTTAGTAACTGATCACATGCTGTTGGGATAAAATAAAAAATGACAATATACCCAAACTCTCACCCAGTTTCAGAACACAGATTGATGGAAAATGTTTTTTTTTTTAATTTTTTTAATTGCACTAACATTGGATTATAACATTATATAGGTTTCGAATGTACATTGTAATATATTTCGAATTCTGTATAGATTACATCATGTTCACCACCCAAAAACTAATTATATTGATGGAAAACTTTTAAGAACAAAAGAGACAAACAAACAAGGTTCATGTCAGGTCCCTGTAAGCATCTCTGAGAGAAAACGTTAAATTTCATTGAAATTTAAAAAAATGACATCTGTAACAAGAAGAAAAGTATGCCCTATATTACAATTCTTTGTGATTAGAACCAATTATTTAATCATTAGAGTTTTCATTCTTGCTAGAAATAAAGTTTTAAGAGCCATATTTTTGTATCTGGTTACTTATTAAATTTATTCTACCATCCAAATAAACAATGCTTTTGAGAAAGTAGTTGTCAGTTTCCTTTTTTTAATTGCTTCTGCTGACCTATGACTGCAAGATGTAAGTAATGGCTTTCTAAGGACATTATTTCATCCAAGAGACTCACCACCCTACCTGGGTTGGTATAGAGCTGGCTTTCCACAGTTTTGCCGATGCACTGCAGTTTAACGGCCTGCAAGGAGTCGTCCACGTGCACGATGGTCGGCAGACTGCCCAGGGTGTCCTGTACCAAGTTGGCCACTTCCCGGACATCAAAGAGCTTCAACAGCTCTGAGTATACGGCTGGGAAGGAGCTCAGAAACACAGCCTGAAAAAGATGAAATTTAAATCAACTCCTAGATAGGCCATGAGAAATCAGATGTAAAAACGCCCATGAGTTTAAAACTGTGACAAATATTTTTGAATGGTAGGAAAATGAACATAAAATGTTTTAGTACCTAAAGCAAAAAAGGACAAAAGGGCAATTTTTAAACAAAAAAGTATAGCAACAAAGGACAATCTTTTGAAGTGAGCAAAGGTGCAACATAATAAAAATTGGGAAATTCTGGAAAATCACTGACATTAGCAAAATGATTGGAAAAACCCCCCCCACAGAATCAGGAAAATGTAGCATGATCACATGGAAAGAATGCTCAACCAAGACCTGGACTGTAGTCACTTTTATTTCTTTCCAGTTTGGAGCAGCTTTCTGAAGTACTCATTTAAATCTAATTTACCTTTAAGAAACCAAACATTAATTCCCTAAAGCACTCAACTTATTGATTAAAGGAAAAACACAGGACAGGGCATCAGAAGACCTAGACTATATATAGTACCAGCTTTGGTTCTAATCAACTCTGCGACCTTAGACAAGCCATTTTAGCCCCCTAGGTTTCAGCTTCATCACCTGTAAAATGAAAAGATCATCAGAACAACCCCTTAGGTTTTTTCAAGATCTACTGTAAACTCTGAACTGTGTGTACTAAGAACAATATCCTTTATGGAAATAAAGAAATCTGATAATCATTTTTTAAGGAAAAAAAGATGCTAATATCAAATCTTAAGGGGCATACTTAAAAAATTGGGCTAGGATTGTACACCAAAACAAAGAAACTCAGCCTTTTAAAATTCCACAAAAGGAGGGCAAAGGAAGGAAAAGTCGATCAGCCTCAACCACCTAGTGAGAGAAGGAGGCATACGTTTCTATGACGCTGAAATTTGAGTGCTAGCCGGCTTACCAACGAGATCTGACACCAGCGGAAAGTAGGTCAAGTCTGCATGTGCTGATGATTCAAACAAAGAATCAAATTCAAATTCAAATTCACGGATTTTGGTATTTATCCATACAGAAGCAGCTAAAATCTATAGGAGAGCCAAGACCTGTTTTTGATACCAGAGCCATCAAAATGCTTAAGCTGCTACAGTCAACAGCTATGTTCTCCTTGACTCCTAAAAATCATAGATTCACTTGAATGAGTTTAAAATTAATAACTTGGTTTTCTCTGTTAAAGCTTATATTTATATAACCTTCATTTCACTTCGCAAAGAGCTGAGTCATACAGACGAAGTTAAAAAATAAAATAAAATGAGCTCAGCTTTCTAATCACTGAAAAATCAATGAAGTTGATTTTCCTCAGGAATCCCTAAATTCATCCATTAATTCTTTATTTATACCTTTTTACTTCAAAAAGCATTTGAATGTGCCTGCAGTGTAAGATACATATATTAAAAAGAATAAAGGATAAAGGAACAAGGACTTCGTGATGAGGGCAGAAAGACAGTTGTACCAGGGTATCTAAGCTAAGGATTTTTACTGCAAATAAAAATAAAACTACAATTTTGTTTTGACCTTCTTGATAGCCAAGAAAATAAAGAAGGATAATTAATAGAAATTTGGGGCAGGGTTTTGGGCCTCAACGCCTTCTGTTATTCCTCCTCTTCTCCTGGGGTTCCCAGGGTAGGGATCTGTCCACGGAATGGGAAACCACTGCTACAACAGCTAAGTTAGCAGCAGTCCTGCCCAGGTCGGGGCGCCCAAGGACAGAGTCATTAGAGAGCTGGGCTTACTTAGGTCAAGGGGACTAAATGAGCCTCCTACTAGGACCAGGATGGCCAGATCTGCGGGGCAGCCGTTCATTGATCCAATAGGAAGGACGGCTGGGATGGCTGCTCTGCGTCCAGGAGACAAAATTTGCCCTCAGTTGTAGCCCACATGGAAAAAATGCAAAATGGAGCAAGAAAACTGGGTTTTTGCCTTTACGGCAGCCTAACAATGGATATTCTTGGCTCTGGATGTGATAGGCAGAGTTCTAACATGACCCCCAAGACCTTTGTCCCATGGTGGTGTTCTCATGATTACATCATGTTACATAGCAAAAGGCATTCTGCATATGTAATAAAAGTTATTAATCATTTGATCTTAAAACATGGAGCTTATCCAGATGGGCATGACCTAATCACATGAGCCCTTAAAAGACAAGTTTTCTCCAGCTTGTGATGGGTGAAGTCAGAGAGATCTGAAGCATAAGGATTTGACATACCATTGCTGGCTTTGCGGATGGAGGGGCCACATACCAAGGAATGCGAGTGGTCTCTGGAAGCTGAGAGCACCCCTCTCCTCGTCTCACTGTTGGCTGAGAGCCAGCAAGGAAATGGGAATCTTGGTTTGATAAACACAAGGATTTCTGCCAAAAGCCTGAAATCTTGAAAGTGAATTCTTCCCAGGGCCTCCAGATAAGCCATCAAAGCCAACACCTTGATTCTGGCTGTAGGAAACCCTAAGCAAAAAATACAACCAAGCCTTCTGACGTACAGAACTGTGAGCTGAGAAACAGGTGTTATTTAAAGCCAGTAAACGTATGGTCATTTGCTATGCAGCAATGGAAAACTAACACACTGGATCAATCAGCTTAGCGACACCTTCCTTCTTAGAAGAGAGAGCTATGAAGGTGTGGGGTCAAAAGGGAACCTGGAATGGGAAGAGGTGGGTAGCATTCCTTATCCTCCCAAAATACAGAGGGATGAAGCGCTCATTGCTTAATAAAGAAAACTAACCACTTCATCATTTTATATGAAGTTTTTCTTAGCATCAAATTAAAATAAATTATCACACCAAAATTTACAAGGAAGGGATACTGCACAAAATAATGCAGAAAGACTTCAGTGGAGTTTACAAAGATATTCAGAAAATTTATGTACACATTTTATACATTATCTCTTGATAAAAAGCTAAAGTCAAGAAAAGAAGAATCTAATACAGCTCTTTGAAGACACTAAAGTTGTTTCACTACCTTGATTGAGTGATGGCACTTGGAGCATCAAGGGCAGTGGAAGTCAATATGTTAAAGAGATAAAAGGAGATCTGCTCTATTCCTTTGTACCACAGCAGCTCAAGTCATCTCAGGGAGACTGCTAGGATTCAATGGAAAAACAACTGAGGGAAAGGAATATTGCTTTATCTTTAAAGAAAGAAAAAACCTCTTGTATCTCCAGGAAGACATCTCAGTGAGACATTTTGACTTAAGGTTACTCTTAAGAGTAAAGAAAGTACTTTTCAGATATAAATTAGTTAAGTTTTGTCCCTGTAACTGGTAAAGGTTAAAAAGAAAAATTCAGAAATGGAAATACAAATTTTGAATAGTTTCTGTAGAAGTAGTGAAGTTCTGAGAACAAAAGAGCCCAAATTGTATCCTTGCCCAGATGGAAGACCAATCCACCTCTGTAAAGAAGAGGGTAACAAGAACACCCCCCAAACAGTCAAAAAAGTATGGCATTATTATTGGAGCGTTGGTACATTTTTGGTGTTTTGCTATTTCACATTATGCCTTCCAAATATGAAATGGTACCAAATTATAACAATACTATTAGGGATCTAGTTTTGTCTTCTAATCTCCTATCTTATGCCCCAATTCTCGATAATTATAAGTCTCTAATTTCCAGGGGATGGTAGCAAAGAGATTGCTTCTCCATCTGACAGGTTTTCAACCAAGTCATTAAAGTATACGAGAAGGATTAGGAAAGTGCAGAGAAAGATTCAGAATTATTTCTTGGAGCATGTCCAGGGCCATGTGATTCGGAAAGTGGATGGATCCTGTTCTTAAACAAAACATGTGCAGCTACTGCCAGTAATAGAATTTGGCAACAGTCGCTCAGCACTAGCCATCTAAGATCAGGCCCAGGATGATCAGGGTCAAGTTAAATAAAACAAAACAACATGCAGTTTAGCCAAGTCCAATATAATGAGTCTCAAGCTGACAGATTAAAATGCAGTGCAGGGCTCAGGGAAAACCGCAGCAACTGATTGGCTCAAGGGAAATTCCTTCTCCAAGGCTGAAGGGAACGGTGAGGCTAACCATCAGTATGTGTCCTGGTGACTGGAATTGAATAGCCTCTCCAATCAGTGGGAACAGTCCAAGGAAAGGCAGCCAGCTTCTGTTCCGCCGGAACTCAGAAGCCGGGGGGCTTTCTAAAGCCCATATCAAGTTGGTTAAGCTATAAATATGAACCGCAGCTAGGGATTTCTCATTGAGAAAACATTCACTTATGCTGCTATGTAAAAATAAACAAACTGCATTCATTTCTCTTCTATTCAGCAGAGATGAAAAAAAATTACCTGTGACTGAGATAACGCTCCAGACCCTTTGCTCTCTTGAGAGAGAAAGAAGCGGACGGACATAAGGAGCTCCTGAATGCAGCAGCGGAATTCCTCTTCGTTTTGTCCACCAGTGGCGAGGGAAAACAGCCTTCGAGACTGCACTATATACTTAAAAATATATTCTTGTGCCTTTTTAGAATAAAATGTTTAAAAGGTTAGTTCCAAGAGAAACCAAAGTATTATTTAACAATGACAAGCTAAAAACTATGGTACAACATTAGACTTTTAAATTATTGATTTAAACACTAAGGCCCCATGAGATTTTTGAACAGTATTTACTTGTAGGGGAAGACCCATTTTTCTCCAATGCCTAATGAGAGAAAATGTATAGATAATGTAAAAAATCTATGTAATTCTCAAGAGGTCCAAACATTAAATGTTTTTGATCCTCAGATGGTTTTTTAATTTAGTTAACAAAGAGATAACAGCCTGCCTTTCAAAAATGATCTTGCTTTGCTGGGAAGTCCTCTTGCCACTTGGTATTTTACCTTCAATCAGACCAAAATGATAAATTTATAATTAATAAAATGCTTGTTTTATTAAAGGCATATCTGTCTCGTTTTATCTACTGACATCAAATAGGGTGGCACTCAATAATAGGAATCGAAGACTGCCAGGGCAGTTACTGGACAACCCCTTTAAGAATCTGCATTCTTTCTGAACACGTTTGCAAATAATGTATTAGCCTCTCCATATACACTGAGCACATAGGGTCCAGAGATGCAGGCAGCGTTAAACCATGGGACCCAGTAAAACCTCAGGTTTCCTCTTTGTGATCCCTGCTAAGCCACTCTGTTCTCTCCCAAAGTTTAAGACAAATGGTTCTCAGATGGTCTCTGTCAGGGTGGTAGAAGCAAGAGCCAGGAACTCCTAAGCTTAACTGCCCATCTATAGTCTTCTCTCATAAACTCTCCCTCCAGCCAATCCTAGACTTCACTTCAGGCATTCCGGAGCCCAGAGGAGTAAGGATACAATCCCGAGAAGGTTCCACTGGGCGAGCCTGTCAAAACCTCTTTCAGATTTCAGCTCTGGAGCAGCCATAAACTGATTAAGATCCTTGAATTGGAATGTCAGTAATATATCATCACCAATTATTGCCTGTGTGCAGGAAACCAATTAGTTTAGCATCACCATGCAACAGCTCTGTCAGACTCCGATGTCTGCGATCGACAGTGTGTTATTACCTTCAGCACCTCCTGGATGTGCTCTTGCCGCTCAGCTTCTGTTATCCTGTCCACATACCACTTGAGCACTTTGATGAGATCTCTAAAATACAGGAGGAAATGTGCAGAAAGTAGAACTGTAGACGTGGTCTAATTCTCAACTAAATGCCAACAAATCAAACACTTATTTTTATCACGAGGAGTCTTCTCTTCCCATCAGTTCTCACATTTTTATGTCAGACTGCTATAATAATTTTACAAAATCTGCATACCCACATCACTACCCTTTTCGAAGCTGAAGAGAGAAACACTTCCTCCCAATGAGATTCCCCTCAGTCTGGACATATGCCATCGGCCCTACTGTTTCTGGCAATGCTTCCAAATGGATAAGGACAAATACCAGAGAAAAGGACTCTGGCCAAGGAATTGCCTGGAAGTATGACTGTCATGGTCAGTCTTGGACAACAGCTAACTGGGATTTCTTCCTCAGTGACCACATCGATAGCTGGATGAAACATTCAGCTGGAGGTAAGAAGGGGTGTGCCAAGGGATGAAGGCAACACCTCCCCACTTCAAATCACATCCCCAAGGATTTATCAAGCCAGTCCTCTGACCTGTGGTAAGACCAAAGCTTACTGTCAAAGGGTCCCTTGGTAGGAGAAGAATTTCCAGAAAAGCCAAGTTTTAATGTTTAAGAAACAAAAATTAAACAAAAGCAAAAAACAACTATTCTCAAGATTGCAGTCTTGCTACCTTTAACTTTGGTCAGTTCTTGGTTACTAGGAAATGGCACAATTTTTTAAAATGCTTCTCTTCTCTCTCAGTCAGGGAAGACTATATGGACACTATTTTGAGGATAATATGTCAGTGCCTTTCTGACCACCCCCAGCCCAAGAAGATTCCACAGGCCTTATTTTTCTTGTTAGGACTGATTATCCTGCTTTCCTGGCCAACCTGATGTCTTAGAAATAACACCCTTGTTCTCCAGCTTCTAATGATAATTTTAGTTGGAAGTCGTGATCCCCTCACACTAGGGCCCAAATTGTTAGGCCAAGTGGCAGAGCCAGGCCAACATTTCAAAACTATTCCTGTTGTTACATTTTACCCTCTGCAAAAAACACGTTGACGGAAGGTCACATCTTACAAAAATAACTCCATCCATTCAAACGCTAGAGGCATAAATCTTAATACGCCATGGTCGGGAATATCCAAAGTAACAGGATCAAATGCTTATTTACCTATTAATCTTTTGCATATCACAAAGATGGGGAAAAGGGGCAACAATCTGATTCCATGCTCTTTTAACATACCTCTTGGAATAGATGATTGTGCACATACAAGCGCACAGGTGCTTAAGGTATAAGGTAAAAATGTGGGCAGAATGGCAATGACAGTATTGGAACAGGGAGAAAGAACATCGGGGTACATTCCAGGGCTGTATTTAAGCAGGACCTAACACCGGGAAGATGTTATGCATTGGACAGAAAGAGAAAAGCTGTTGCCTTCTGGCAATTATCAACTAGGATGCATGGAGGCAGGTACTAGCTAAAGTCTGTCATTCTTCATTCACTTTTAGCCTTGCTTGCAGAATGTGAGCTGAGAGGAAGGATGAGCAGTTAAAGTGGCAGCTGGTCTCAAAGGGTAAAGTCCAGGACTGAACTGCTTGTGGCCAGGCACCAGGTCTCATTAATCAGCACAAAGTATAGTGCCTGGCATGTAGTAGGCACTCGATAAATATTAACAGCTGAATGAATGAATGACTTTAAAAAGCTATGATGGCAAAGGCTGTTTTCCCTTCATAATTCTTTTTCAAACACATCTAGAATCATCAAGGAGTGTGGTGATTAAATGGGACACTTGGAAGCCAAAGTGAAATCACCAGACATTTCAGATCAAAGAATATCAGGCGAAATAGAGACAAGAAGAAAACACATTATATTTTAGGTTTCAGGAATAGAATTCAGGAAGTTCTTTTTTTTTTCCCTTTTAATCAAAATAAGTTCAAGCCATTAAAAAAAGGTGTGTGAGAAAGGAAGATGCTGTCTCAAGAGACACTTCAGTTGTTGTGCTTCAGTTCTTCTTACACTCCCTTTGAAATTTCCCTATGTTGCTGGCTCTGCTCAGAAAAGCGCAAAAGGAAGTGCTCCTAAACCAATTACAAGATAAAGGGCCTTACCTGTATGCAAGTGCCCCAGCAAAATGGCTCTCAATGTAAGTGTCCATTACAGGTTTAAAATGATGAAATTTGCTATCTTGCAGCAAATTTATTATGTGAACCTAAAAAGAAAATTGAGCTTTATAAAACTGAATACAAACCAAGAGGGTTTCTTTTTGGTTCTTTTTAAGTGAACTCTTACGCTATTAAGTACACATTTCCGAAACAGGCTTATGAAAGTGAAGATTGAGAGACAACATTGTTAAGATATAATTAAAGTGAATTTAAACTCACCAAAGAATCAAACACTTTAGACCCATATTTTTGGGAGTTTTCATCTAAAATTCCAAATAAGGTATCCAGTGTATCTTGCAGAAACTGTTAGATAAAGAAGAAGTAAATGAATAAGTAAAATATCATCTGTTCTTCCCCTCCAAATATACTTTATCCCATGAATTTCCAAGAGAGGGATAACGAAACAGCAGGTACCTTTACTATTTCTGAGCCATCGATTTCTTTTAACTTAGAGAGACAGCCTGTGATCTTGTCTGGGTGGGTTCTCCATTTCAAAAGATCAAGCATATCACCTTTCCAAACAGAACAGGAAGGTTAATTGCCTTAATAGAGAACAGTTCCTCACATCAAAGTGTTCTACTGGTAAAGGCTGAATTCTCCAACATGTTGCCTGCCCCTCCTGGTCATCCAAGTTTCACGCTCCCCTACACCATGACTAGCCATCTAAGATGGTATTTATTACAGTGTATTCTAATTATTTCTCCCTTCCCAACGCTCCTGACACACAAACTCCTACTCATCCTTCAGCTCTCAGGTTAGCCGTTGCTTCATCCAGGGAACCTTTGCTGAAATCCCGGGATGAGCTAGCCGTCCCTCTGATGTGCTCTGTCGTATTCCCAGGACTCAGAACAGAGCAGGCACACAGCAAGCAGCTGACAAATTATTTGTTGGATAATTTTCTGTCTCCTCTCATTAAAATGAAAGTTTCTTGAGGCCTGGGAACCTGCTTTATTCATATTTGTCCCCCCAGCACAGAACACTCCGCCTAAAAACCAATTCCACCTGGCAATGAGCGTCTTCTTGATAATATGACCCAAATCTGGCAAGACTTGCAGGTCCCTGCACAAGGATGACAAGCCCAGTCAATTGCTACATCATCCAGTGAGCCTTTGGACCTGAGAGGGCCAGGTGCTGGACTCCTTGGTCATTTTCCATCCCAGATTCTGAGTAAGCTCAGAGCCCAGTTCTTCAATTTCCTCCCCTTCCTAAACTGACAACACATGGGCCCTCAGACTAGCAGGGTCCTCGGAGAACCTCTTCAGCTGGTGAGAGAATAAATCCTTCCCTCAGCTTTCCCAGGCAGAAGTTAGAAAAGCTCCTGAACATGGTGTCCAGCTTGACTACTCTCCAAAGGAAGCAGGAAGCAGCGGCGTCAGGAGGTCAATGAAAACCTAAGAACTGACAAGGCTCATGCTGGCAGGCTGGGAGTGCTCAAGGCAGGGAACTGGCAGGGCTGGCCACCCAGTGCCCAGGGGAGTGGAGACTAGAAAGGCCAGAGAGAAGCCAGGAGGGATTTTCTAGGCTCAACAGTAAGAAATTTACTTCAAAACACTTGTTTCAAGAGAAACCCAAATGGGACTTGCTGAGAGACAGAAAGACTGACACAGAAACAAAAAATTTTAAAAACCCAAGAAATCAAGGAAATAGTTATGATAAGAAAGAAAACCCGTAGCGCACAGAGATGAGGAAAAGCCTAAGAATCTCAAGAGGAAAGGGAAGCAACCGGCACCAACGCCAGATTCAAAAGAAAAACCTCAAAAAGGACTCAGTAAGAAGAAATTTAGTAAAAGGAACATTTATCTACAACAAATGGGGACAGAGAGGAGGAACCTCTAGAATCACAAAGATGAGGGAATTGAAAAAATACTGACTGTGAAAAAGAGATTTATGATATTTTCATAAAGAGAAAAACCTGAAAATGTTTAATATTCATGTCTAACACAGACATCCTGGAGTATGACTGAAACCAAAAATGACTGGTTATCTTTAGAACATTAGGTATTTCTACAGCGAGCCCCGCAGTGGCAGAGGCTCTACTCCATTATCCTCCCGGGCTGTTTACTGCCGCCCTCCCACCTACTTCCTACCTCCCGCATCTACCTTCAGGATACCTCTCTTCCCAGGCATCTTCACTTTTATTTTTATTTATATACATATTTTTTAATATTAAATTAGACATACTTTTTATTCATTTATTTTTATTTATTTATTTTTTGGTGAGGAAGATTTACCCTGACCTAACATTTGTCGCCAAGCTTCCTCCTTTTGCTTGAGGAAGATTGGCCCTGAGCGAACATCTATGCCAATCTTCCTCTATTTTGTATGTGGGATGCCACCACAGCACAGCTTGATGAGCAGAGTGTAGGTCCACACCCAAGATCCAAATCTGTGCACCCCAGGCCACCAAAGTGGAGCATGTGAACGTAACCACTACACCATCAGGTGGGCCCCTTTCTTCTCTTTTAAATTTCCCAATGCATTTCCCCCTGCCCTTCACTCTTCCCTTCTTGCCCCACCTCCACTCCAGCTCTCACTCTGTCTCCTTGCTCTCGTTCCCTGCCCCCTTAGAGTGAGGCTGTTGCAGCGGTGTCCAGGGCTCTGCCCAATGTAAGGAGTGGAGAATTTGCGGAGGAAGGAGGTGGCTCTGCTGACCACAAAGTGGCACCACCAGTGGCCACAGTGGGGAACCAGGAATAGGACTGTTATCAGCAGAGCTGGAAAACAGATGACAGTGGCGCAGACAATCAGGTCAGGATGGAGCTGTTCATCTTTCTTGCAAGAAGTCTGATGAATCTCTAGATTGTTCATTATGGAACAAAGGAAGAGTAGAGTAGTATGTCTGTCTGGACAAAACTAATCATATATGGAAAGTACTCAAAGTCAAAATTGTCATCTCAGGTCTCTATTTTAGCCATTTGAAGATACATTTAATTGCAGTTTAGGGGATATGACCTACAACTGAAAATGTGAATTTTATACATTCTATTTGATAAGCATTTAGGTGTACACTGTACGCCTAACCTACCAACAGCTATAAAATAGGCGGATTACATGATCCCTACTCTTTTTTTTTTTTTAAATCACAATCTTAGGAAGAGATTGAATGAACCACTTATTATTGGGGCGAGAAGGGGATGTGGGGAAGTCAGTAACTGTGTAACTGTTAGACTAAATTTAGCATTGTTTTTATTTTTTTCTAACTTTTTCTTCTCTTTTGTTGGTGAGGAAGATTGGCTCTGAACTAACATCTGTTGCCAATCTTACTCTTTTTGTTTGAGGAAGGCCTGAGCTAACATCTGTGTCAATCTTCCTCTATTTTATATGTGGGATGTCACCACAGCATGGCTTGATGAGTGGTGTGTAGGTCCACGCCCAGGATCCGAACTCATGAACCCTGGGCCGCTGAAGTGGAGCACGTGAACTTAACCACTAAGTTAATGCTGGCCCCTTTTCTTAACTTTTTTAAAAGTTATGTTTAACAGCCCAAGGAAGCTAACAAAGAAGTAAAATAATCTCTTCCCTGATCCCTACTCTTAAGGAGTTTAAGATATTTACTTCATCTGGCAATCACAGATGTCTAGCAGAGTACTCTGGCCTTGGTACGCTATCCAAGAACGATGCTGGAATGCAGACACAGTGCAGAGACACACACCTTACAGATCCTGAAATACAAATCTGCTCTAGGAAACTGTTCCCAGAGACCACATCACTTACTAAACGCCCAAATGTAATGGAAATGGGATTTGTATATTTTCCAAGTTGAGTAAAACGAATACAAAGCAATTTAATTCCAATTTGGAACTGAATTACTTCTATAGAGAGAAGTGTGTCTAGCATGTAAATTTCAGAAAGATCAACTAACTTCCTTCCTCTTTCCTATCTCTTTGAAACACAGTATTCATTCCCTGGCTCATTTTTGAGCTGTCTTACACTGACGAGGTTAATCAAAGTCAAAATGATAATTAAGCACTTATCAGCTTCCAAAAATGAGCCAAACATTGCCTTCCATATAGTGAGATGTTTAATGTAATGATTTTGTGAAAAGTTTAACCATATATTTTCCTGAAAATGTTCTCTGCTTTTACAAAGTAACAACTTGTGATTTTCAGGATTTGGTTCTCTCCATTTTATGTTTGCAATTCTGTCTAACATCCTAAAGTCTAGAACTAGAATAAATTAAGGCACAGGGCCAAATATTTTGATGGCAGAGACTCTATCGTTAGGTTTATCTGTGTGCTTGGCATAATAATGGCCCCCAAAAGTGTCCACGTCCTAAACCCTGGAACCTGCGAACCTTACACGTCAAAAGAGATTTTACAGAAGTGATTAAGATAAAATCTCTAGATTTTAAGATAGAAGGATTATCCTGGATTATATGGTGGGTGCAATATAATCACAAGGGTCCTTAAAAGATGGAAGATGGCTAGGGAGAGAGACTTAAAGAGGCTATGCTGCAGGCTTTGAAGGTAGAGGAAGTGGTCATGAGTCAAGAAGCTGGAAAAGGTGAGCAAAAGGCTTCTCCCCTAGGGCTTCTAGAAGGAATGTTGCCCTGCTGACGCCTTGATTTTAGCCCAGTGCAGTGGATTTCAGACTTTTGACCCCAGAATTGTAAGATAATAAATTTTTGTTGTTTCAAGCCAGTAAGTTTATAGTAATTGTTACAGCAATAGATAACTAGTACAACCTGAAAATATTCCAGTGGAGACAGTCAGTTAAATGTGAACCTAGGCTCTACACCAGATACACAACTAACCCACATAGGATGAATAAGAATTCTGTCTAAGGGAATCAATAACAAGTTGACTTTCTTATCTTCATAACCTCCATGGAGGTAGATTGGCCTCATTAAAAATACCTGAAGTTTGCTAAATGCTTTATATTAATTACAGAGTTATGTCAATAGAGGTTTTATTTAAGTAAAGTCATAACCACCGAATACTGATAAAGTTTGGTGTAACTTGGCATATCTTAACTTGGTGATAGCTACCTTCAATCAAATTTACTAAACATAAATCACACAGTTGAGTTTTTAAAATATTTCTCCAAAAATACTTTTGGAGGGGGAGAAACAAAAACTAACATAAACGTGAAAGCATCATTTGCTAACATCCTACGTAAATATAGTAGCATTGCATGAGAAATTGTTACGTATTTTAAAAGTGGTCAATATTGAAATGCTACATTTTGCTTCTTTTCTGATTCCATGTTCTAAGAGAAGAAATGCATTTCCTAATACAAATGCTGTTCTATGACAGAAAAAAAAACTAATAACACAAATGTTTAGGCACAGGAGCACTTTAGGAGACACAATACTTTATTATGAAGTGATTCTCAACAAAATGAATCTGACTTCTTAATATGGCGTTCAGGATGCTAGCCAGAAGCCTTATACAGCAACCACGAAGAACTCAAAAATGTTTAATTTACTTCCTTCATTACAGACAACGTTTTCGTGACAATTTGCCAAGGAGAAGAGCTTGCTTTATTAATCATAACTTCCTAAACAATCACTGACATAAAAAGTAATGCTAGAATAGAAAAGCAATATCCTTCTAATTAAACAAAAAATAGGCTTTATTCTAAAGCCTGCAATTAGCACTGTTTATGGAGCTATAAAACATGAGAGATTAAGGTGGTAGTATTCTGTCTTTTTCTTTTTTAAGCAGCTGGCTTTTGATGGTTTATTTGAACAGTTGTATACCTGGGTTCCAAGACTGGGATAATTTTGAAGCCCTTAAATTACATACATTTAACAGATCATTGGGTCACTACTGTTTCCATTTTATTGGAAATCACAGACAGAAGGATGAACAATTTTTCTAGTGCAAAGTTCTTAAACATAACGTTGATGTTTATTGAATATGCCTACCAAAATTCACATGAGTACTTAAGTACTAGGGCTTTCAAACGAAACAGTATTATACATTACCATTTTGTGTGAGTTTCGTGGAACACAGGAAAGATGTTATCCAAAAAGATTCCTTTGTAGCCTTCATGGTTTGATTACTATTCCCAAGGAGAATGCCCTTAGAAAAGGGAAGTTTGAGGTAGCGGGTAGTATCCTGAAGATTTGTGTTTTCTTCACACTGTTAAAAATATTTAAAAAGAAAAAAGAAAAGGAGGGGGGGAAAGACCTCATGAGAATTATTAAGCATAATTTCCATTTCTAGTGTTTATGAACTGGGAAACATTCCAAACAGCAATACGAATAGAATTTGGCTTTTAAGTAAAATGCAACAAAAATGTATAAAAGGAATTAAGCACGGATTTTGGACTCAGATCCATCTGGGTTTGAATCCCAGCTCTGTTACCTCCCACACAAGTAACTGTATCAAGTTCTTTAACCACTCGGGATTTCCATTTCTCTCTCTAAAACCTCACTGTGTTGTCATAAGAATTAGATTCCATAAAGCCTTTAGCATAGTGCCTGATACATTGGAAGTGCACAAGAAATCACACTTACAGTGGCCACAGCATTTTTAAAAAATGCTTAAATTCTTCCAACATCTTATCTAAGGCAGCTATTAAACAACTCCTTACTTTGAAAACTGGCAAGTAAAGGAAACCGTCTCTCAGGGTACTCCAATAGAGCCACTATGTGAGGGATATCTCTACTTGACTGACAATGCCAGCTAACAAATGTAAAAGAAATGACAGATTTAGAAATAGTTTCATATTCCCAAAGTAATTCTTTCTTTAGTCAAGGATTGTCATTTAGTGCTAAGACCAGCAGGAAAATTGTGGATGAGGAAATGGATATATGATGCCAATGTAGGAACACTCACATGACTTTCTACTGGCTAGAGGACAAATATAATTGCACGTGGGGAGATCAGGTGATTGTCACGCCAATGCAGGACAGTGCAAAGAAACATATCATCATCTACAACACATTCTTACCAAACAGCTGAACCTGAATCTATCACACCTACAGAGGCAGCTTGCGCTTCATAGGAAATACAAGGGACAGAGTGACATGCTGAACAACACTATGGGGAAGCAACCAGACAAATCCAGAGGATGGTACTTTCTGAGGATGCTTGGCTTTGTCTCTTCAAGTCAATTGTTGTGGAAAAAGGGATTGTTCTAGATTAAACAACACTTAAGAGATGTCAGATGCAATGTATGGTCCTGGATTTGGACAAACCTGCTGAAAAGATTTCTTTTTTTTTGAAATTTATTCATTGACTAAGCTCTAAATGAGGTAAAAAGTCAGTGATTGGAAAAATCATTAACTGAAAAACTAGATTAAAAAATATACATATATACATATTATGAAGCAACCAAGATGTCCTTCAGTAGGTGAATGGATAAACTGTGGTATATCCAGACAATGGAATACTATTCAGTGCCAAAAAGCAATGAGCTATCAAGCCATGAAAAGACATGCAGGAAGCTTAAACGACTAAGTAAAAGAAGCCAACATGAGAGGGCTACATGCTGTATGAGTCCAAGTATACGATATCCTGAAAAAGACAAAACTATGGAGACGGTAGAAAAAGATCAGTGGTTGCCAGGGGTTGATGGGGAAGGATGAATAGGCAGCGCACAGAGGATTTTTAGAGTAGTATGATATTATAATGAATATATGTGATCATGCATTTGTCCAAACTCACAGAATGTACAATACCAAGAGTGAACCCTAAGGTAAACTATGGACTTTGGGTGATTATGATGTGCCAATGTAGGTTCATCCTTGGTAAGAAACATACCACTCTGTTGAGTGATGTTGATAATGGGGGATGCTATGCATGTGTGGGGGCAGAGGGTATACGGGAAATCTCTCTATCTTCTTCTCAATTTTATTGTAAACCTAAAACTGCTCTAAAAATTTATATATCATATAATATCATTTGGGTAAAAAAATCCACACAGAGAAACATCTAGAAAGATATACACTAAGGGATTAATAGTTAACATCATCTTGGTAATGAAAGTATGGTGGGCTTTTTTTACTTTGAATTTTCTATATATTGCTTTTGTAACAATAAGGTGATTTTAAATTAAAATTTTGAGAAAAAATACTGTAACAGATATAGAGCTGGTATAGCTTAGATTATTCTGAGTATAAATTCTAAAATTCATATGAACTTTATTCCTTAAATTTGTTCAAATATTTTCAAGGCTAGTGTCCTGGTAACAGGCAGGAGTTTAAAAGCACAGAGTCACTTTGGTATTGTAGAGTACTTTGTGTGATTCACAAAATATACGTATTTTAAATTTTAAATAATAAATCTTTAAGAAAGACTTCTCTAAGAAGTTTAGAGAAACAGAATCAGAATATTACAAGATGTTCTTACTAGCACACCTGCCCAGTAACAGGAGTACCAATAAACACAATAGACAGCCTCTATAATTCTCTTCTGACCTTGTAACTTCAAATGCTTTCTTTTATTACTGCAAGATATTTCATATAGACAGAAGAGTTCACAAAACACACATATATGGTTTAAAGAATAATTACAAAGTGAACACTTCCAATGCCTTCTTCAGAAAAAGTGCTTACGCAAAGTGATGTTGTAAAACCCTGGGTCACCGTCCTCTCCTCTCAGTCTTGTTCTTCATATCAGAGCTCGGTATAAGCAAGTCATAACATGAGTCACCGTACCCCCCACATTGATCCTTTTTCCTGCCTGGATCTGGTCTATGGGGTTAGGAACATGCTCTGGTCTGCCATCCCTAGCCCGAGTTAAGCTCCATACGTGTAACCACCACTTCCTATTGGAACCGAAGTCTCATGCAAACGTAGTCCAGACACACTATCCAACTATTTCCAGGCCTCCTCCCCAGGACCTGGAGCCTGCCCTAGCCTGGTATGCTTCATCTGTTCACAGAAATTCTGCCCTTGTAGATAAATCTCTTCTACCCCCTTCCCCCAACTAACTGCCTGGCTCTTGAGCACTTCTGGCAGCCTCTTAGAATTCCTGCTTCCTGGGTTCATCTAGCTCCATTGGTAGTCATGACCTGACCACTTCTGGGATGGAAGATATGATGGCTGTGTTGTGTCCTTAGGGGGCACTGTGAGTAGAAGACATGGCTGCATTCTCCTGGGCCAGTCATTGTAGCCAGGTTAGTGCCACCAACTCTGCTTCACTTTACTTCTCCCCTAGCATGGGAGGCCAAGACCTCAGCATCCAGTCCGTTTAAGTGTGACACCTTGATAGCTTCTTACAGCTAAACTCTAACACCTCACTCAGGTACAAAATACAATAATTAACATAAACATTACTCTGGACACAAAAGTTATTTCAAGACTTTCTACCAAGAATACTGGGGTGCGTGTGTGTGCGTGGCTGTGTGTATGTTTTGGTGGGGAAAGTGGGGCAGGGGTGGGGAGAATTACACCCATCAATTAGTAAAGAAAAGCACGTAATCATTCCTCGGTGTTTATGAACCCTTTGATATAGTATTTACCAGAGGTTCAAAACTGATTTTTTTTGTCCAGTAAGAGTCAAAGGCAATATGCTAGGTATGGGGCTAGAGTTGGAGGTTTTAGTCTATTTCTGAAGAACTTCAGTGGCCTGCAGAAATTGCAGAGAAAGTCTCATGGCATATCTTTTATTGTTCTCTGAGGTTTTCAGCACGCATCCTTAACGTACTACACAACACTGGACATTTTAAAAGCAATTCATGCAATTACCATGTCTGAGGGCTTACTAAATGTTAGGCACTAGGAAGGACTTTGCCTGTATTTTCTTATTCTCAATAATAACGCTGTGAGGTCGAACATTGTAACCTGAGGAGCTAATGTGATTTGCTCAATGTCACAATATTAGTAAGTGTCAGAGCCAGGATTTGAACAAAAGTTTGTGTTCACAACTCCTACGCAACAGGTGTGACCACAACTACTCTTCCACTGTTGTTTTAACCAAGTTTTGAATTTTTCTATAACAAATTTAAAATTTATTGATTTACAGATAACATATTGAATGGTGGGTATGGCTAAGAAAGACCAAAAAAAGTTCACTTTTCAACAAAAGAGTATGTTTGTGGCAGACCCCCTAGGAGAGAGCTTAGAGTGATTTAAAGAGCTGAAATAGTTTCATACGTAATAAGCCTATGAGCCTTACAGCAAGATGGCTAGTCTGTGTTCTGAAACCACACAGGGAGCAAAACGGATCATATGACCTGGAGGCAGTGGGGAGGAGGGGCAGGTAGGAGCAGATGAGGCATGACACAGGAACTTGGGAATACAACAGGTGAATCAGAGATCACTCATTCATTCATTCGATGAGAGAGAATTGTTAGAAGAGAAATGGGGTTGAAGAACAGTGAAGAATAGAAATGCGGTTCCAAAAGGTAGGCCCCAAGGGCAGGGACTGGTGTGAGCAAGAGCTTAAGCCTAAAAGGTTCTCCAGCCCTTTAAGAAGAAATGCACAGTTTACCAGAAGACACTGAGGAGTGAGGAAGAATCAGCAGTAACTTCCTCAGGCACTCTGCAGCCTGGTGGGAGAAGGCTCTGCACTGTGAGCACGGTTCTGAACCAGGTTAGGGACTGCAGAAAACAAATGGGAACGAACAATCTCCTCCTTAGGTGAAGGGCAAAGAGTCAATGAAGTCATGGAAATGAAGCTGGACAAGTACGGCATGACACTGCCTGTGCTTTAGTGGGAAATATCAATACTAAGAGTTGTGGTTGGGTGGTTGAATACCTGCGAATCTGAGCAATGCAGGCTTAACAGCGTGAGACTGACGCTTTGCACGAAACTACACTACATGTGAGTTGATAAGATGGTTTTGTCACCACAGTAAAATCCAGTTATACCCCTAAATTAGATGGGTGGTTAAATATGGATCACTTGCATTCTGGGGAACACTTGTAAAACAACTGTTTTTGTTTTGGGATAGGGACATTTTTTTCTATCAAAACCAGTGTAGGCATGGAACAAGGTAATACGTATATGAGAATAATAAGACACTGTCCTCCCTGTTCTCTTGTGACAGACACAGCTCAAGTGTTACTGGGGTTACGGTAGACGTACAATGATAGCTAGATGAGGGAACAATTAACTGAGCCATTCTTTCTAGGAGAAATAAGGCAACATGACCAGTCTCATGAGGCTGCTACTGGGTTGTGGGAACAAAACAATGTCATTGTCATAGCAAAGGACAATTCTCTGTGTTTGCTTTGATAGGCTGGGATCTGTGCAACTCATCTTAAAATGGCATGAAGTTAATTTATTACAAATTAGAGAGGAGGGAGACGAGAATCAGCTCTCTGCTTTACTACTCTTGAGACTGAAATCAGATCTGACAGGAGAGCTGTGCTCCTGAGATTCTTAGAGAAGAATTAAAATGCAGACTTTGTGGTAGGAGGAGTAGTCTCAATCTTCTTTAAGATTATATAGCATGGTACACAGTCTATTCTTTGCCCAGAATTAGAATAAGTCGGTATGGTGATGAATGGTGCATCATGTCCTGCGCTACTTTTTTGACCACTGTCTTAGGCACGTGAAAGAGAACAGCAATGGTCAGTTATAAACAGTGTTCTAGAAATGTGATATCTGCAATAATGTAAGCTCTGTGGTTGAGAGATGAACATCTACAATTTATTCAGAAATAAACTGGTACAGAAATTCATAGTATATTAATCAAATTAAGGGGTCTGTAATTTGCAGGAAGTAGAGAATTAAATTTAAAAATGCAGTAAGTTAGACAATCCAGTTGGAACCATATATTACCAGATAATGAAAACCAGATTTAAATAGTTATGGCAGCAAAATACCTTCTTTTAGGGACTTTTTAAATATGATTAGGCATCTTTAATGACATTATTAAACATTTATTAAATTCCTAATATTTGCCAGTCCTTTAATTCAGTATTAAGAATGCAACAAGGAAATAAACACAGTTCCTGTCCTTGAGGACATTACACGTCTGACCTCTGCTCTTGCCTGTTAATACTGATTACAAAGCTGTGATAAAGACCACTGGATTTCAGCTCTGCCAGGGAAGGGAAGAAAGGCCTTATGGGAAAGGGACTATTTGATCTCAACCATAAAGAATAAGAGGTTCACCAAGTAGGCAAGGGAGGGAAAGGCATGTTATGTGGAAAAAACAATACACGCACGTAAAGGCACTGGAACAATACCAGCACGTGTATAACACTATGGAGACAGGGCAATTAAGTGCAACAGGGGATCCTGGACTGGATTCTAGAACAGAAAAATGACATTGGTGGAAAAACTTGTGAAATCCAAATAAGTTTTGTGTTGACAGTATTGTACCAAGGTTAATTTAGTTTCAATAAATGTGCTATGGTTATATAAGATGTTAACAGAAGGAGAAGCTGGGTGAAGGGTATATGGGAATTTTCTGTACTATTTTTGTAACTCTTCTGTAAGTCTAAAATATCTTAAAAAAACAACTGTTAAAAAAGTACAGGTATATTCAGACAACTACACGTAGTTTTTAGTAAGGCTGGAGCATGGGATTTTTCAACACAAAGGCTTGGGACTCCCCTAGACCTCTTAAAATAAGAAAAAACCAAGTGATTCTGATACTTGCCTTTGGTTCACATTCTCTAGGTTAAAGCATTAGCAGGAGGTGGAGCTGACCAGTCATGCAACCACCTGTTCAGATACAGGGGGCGGGTGGGAGAAGTGAAGCAAATGCAGGTTTCTGTTCACAGCAGGGGTAGATGGAGGAGGGATAAAAAGCCCAGTTTTGGGTTTTGCTGAATTTGAGGTGTCTCTGGTGAATCCAACTGAAGATGTTCAGTAGGCTGGTAAAAGTACTGGGCTAGAAGTCCAGATCTGGCCGTGATCAGCAGAGACACGGCAAATTAACCCATGGAAGTGCATGAGATGGTTCTAGAGTGTAGGAAACACAGATGGTAGCCAAGGATTAAATCCACAATAACACAAATGTTTAAGGTGCAGATAAAGAGTGACGAATCCTCAAAGGAGAAGGATGAAACTCAGGAGAACACTGTCAGACAGATCAAGGAATATGGGATTTTCAAGAAGGGTAATCAACAGTGTTACAGGCTACAAGGAAGACAAGCAAGGAAAGATTTTGAAAGGGTATAGTGGCTTTGACTCCTAGGTGGGTGACCTTGAGGGAGAAATTTCATTTGAGCTGTGGGGAGAGAAGCAGCCTGAGGAACAAATGGAATGTAAGGAAGTAGAGACAGTGAATGAAGACTGGCTTTTCCTGTAGGCTGGCTATAATGGGAAGGGAAGAGGGAGTGTGGTAGCCATTAAAAATTTTGTGTGTTTGGGGGCTGGCCCCGTGGCCGAGTGGTTAAGTTCGCGCGCTCCGCTGCAGGCGGCCCAGTGTTTCGTCGGTTCGAATCCTGGGCGCGGACATGGCACTGCTCATCAGACCACGCTGAGGCAGCGTCCCACATGCCACAGCTAGAGGAACCCACAACGAAGAATACACAACTATGTACCGGGGGGCTTTGGGGAGAAAAAGGAAAAAATAAAATCTTTAAAAAAAAAAAAAAATTTTTGTGTGTTTGTTTTGAAAGGAAAATGCTTGAGCATCTTTATAATCTGAGAGAATACTGCCAGAAAAGAGGAAACTAAAGTTACAGTCTCAAGAACAAGAGGAGACATTGGGTGGAGCAGAGTCCCAGGGGAGTCAGGAGGGAGGAAGAGCCTGAGGGAAGCAGGTGGAAGAGTTCGCCTTGGAGAGGAGTCTTGCCCCACCCTCTGAGACAGGATGCAGGAAGGAAGGGAAGGATGCAGATAAGTTTGCAGGTGGCAAAGGAGAGAGCATAGGAAGTTAAGGAAGTTCCTGTCTGATGGCTTCTGTTTTGTCTGTTAAGTGACAGGAAGTGGTGGGGTAGGGAGAATGGTAAAATTTTGTAAATAGCACTTGTAGAGCCTGAGAGACGGAACCGATTAATTTGCCTGCAGTATTGATGGTCCTGCAACTATCCCCATCAGGCTGATGGTAACCTATAACAACTGTATGATTTCCTCTAGTAATGCTCAACTGCCTAGGGTGGGATATAGAAGGGAGAAATGTAGATAGACAGATCCCGAGCTGGTTTCTTCTTCCCCTGTGGGCACAGCAGAACTAAAGATCAAGGGATACCCTGGATAAGAAAAGGAAGAAAGTGAAGTCAGGTAGGGTCTATTGGAGGAGAACAAGACTGAAAAACAGGTACAGTCAGAAAACTGGAAGGTTGAAAGGTTATGGTCAGGATATTAGGAATTTAAGATTTTTCATTAGAAGTGATTCTGGATGATTTCATCTATCCATGCATCCATCTACCCATCCATCCATTCAGTGTTTGTTTAGCACCCACTTGGGAGATCCTGCTGGCTGGGAATGAAGCAAGGCCCATGGAGAGGCCATAGCGAAGCAGAACACAAATGAAGGTTACTAGAATTGTAGTGTCCAAGAAACAAGGGGATAGGGCACTGGACAGGTCAACCAGAAGGAGAAGACAACTTTGAACTAGGGGCTAGGCTGACTGTGGGAAAGTAAACAGCTGCCCCTCACCCCCACCATCCCTACCGTCTGCTACCCTGCTGGCCAGCAAAATACATATTGGTGGAAGACAGCAACTAGGATGGGTAGAAAGTTGCAGCACTGCATGGAATGAGCCTTATGGAGGGCAGGGAAGCTCTTTACAAGAGGGTGGAAAACCAGTATCTTTAAAAGCACTGGGGCATTTAGAGGCATCTGACCTCCAGGTACGGGACACAAGGACTCAGAAGATAAGCTCATGTTACTCCAGAAGCTACACAGGAAGCTCTCTCAGCAGAGAGCTGGGTGTCAGTTAAGGCAGAGCATTTTGGGCAGACTGAAAATGTAGTGGTATTACTTAGTTAGAATGAAGCAGCTTTCTGGATATCACATTAACAGCCTTCAGTGCTCAGTCCAAGTCCACCTATTAAATTATCTCAGTCTTTTGTTTGTTTGTTTGTTCAGCTTGGCATGCTGCTATGCTAAACTTAGGTCAGTTACTTTTAATTTTTTTGTTGTTTGGCAGGTGTTCATTTTTTAATTTCTTTCACAGTGTGTAATGAAACAAGGGTTATGTGCCAGTTCTCCTATGTCCAAGCCCAGAGTGGAGAGAGATGTTTCTGGCTTGTCTAACATTTATTGATCATAGTTACAGGGGAAGTTTCTTTCAGAACAGTTGGAACAGCATGTTGAGCTCTCTGGGTAGCAAGATAGGTGGCAAACCCATCAGTGTATCTTAATTTTTCACTCATCTCATATTTTCATTTTACTTATGAATGCAAACATACTATAGGAAAGGGTGAGTGGAGAGCAACAGCCTTCAACTGAATCTGAGTCCATCTCAAAGACAGTGGCCAGTGAAGAGTGGCTGTGCTGGACTTCTACAGACCAGGTGGGGAAGTGAGATACAGCATAAGAAACTGAAAATTTGTAGGAAGAAACTATGAGCCACAAAGGGTTGATGGACAAACCTTTAGTTAGCAAAGGTAAAATAAACAAACCTGCCACAGACTCTTGCAGTCTAGGCCATCACATTAAATTAATCCCTCTCCAAGCAGCAAACAGGATCATCCTCTATCTGGCTGATTTCTTACCTGGCCCTTCTGCTGCTCAGACGCATTGGATCAGGAAGCCAGTAAGCACCACTCTAAGGAATCAGATTCTCTGCTAAGCAAAACCCCAGCCTGGCAGAGCTCAGTTGTTTTAGCCACGGTGGTGTAAATCAACAATGATGAATTTGCAAAAACCTTAATTTCTCAAAGGTAGATTGTATCACTATTATTATTATCATTATTATTATTTGCTTGTTTATTTTACATACATACATGCTGGACCTGAAGGTGTTTTAGAATGTATTTCCAAGGACTAAAAATCCTTCACTAGCATAAGTCAGAATGGAGACTTGAGTGCACAGCTATTAACCTTTTTTGGATTCTCACATCATGCTCCTTAAGAGACTTGACTTTTGGAAAATGAATTCCCTTATGCTCATTATTTCAGTCTCTTTTCTTAACTTGCTTTCCAGCAGGTAGCTGCACAGGGGTAGCCAAAAATATCCCTACAAAGTTAAGGAAAACAATCCTACCAGAATGCAGGGAAATAAGATTAAATCCTGTTGTTAGCCAATTAGTAATTCCAAAGGGAGGTTTTGGACTTAGCCATCAGCCACGTGGAGATATTAACGTTCTGAGATCTGTAAGAGGGACTCTGGAAGCACAAACTCTAAAGGTGACTAATCAAGTTATTTCACTTACCCTTCTAGAGTTATGACATTCAGATTTTTGTAGATTTCAGAGTTTATTTTCATTGGAAACCACTCCAAATATGTAATCAATCATGTAAAGTTGGAAATGACCTTGAAAAAGTCTTTGCCCTTAGGGTTCTTTAGCTCCTGTCCTAAAGGATGAGTCCAGGTCCTTGCCAGACTATTGACTGCTAACACTTCTGTGTGGACAATTTCCTGAAAATACACACAGAAGTGGAGTCCAGCCATCGCCCAAAGAGAAACTCTCTCTCACAAATTTTAAGCTCAAATTAGGTTATTAACCAGTCTTCAACACAGAAGCTTTCTTCTTAGCTTACTGAAGGATTGAGTCTTTTAAAGTAATACCTTACATGAGCAGCAAGTAGGTTTTAACTCTAAATATCCCAGTATGAACCACAGTTACGCCCTGTATCATATCTGCAAGAAAGAATTAAAGGCACTTTTTTCTTATGAGGAAGATCTGTTGCTAACATCTGTTGCCATTCTTCCTCTTGTTGCTTGAGGAAGATTGTCACTGAACTAGCATCTGTGCCAATTTTCCTCTATTTTATGTGGGATGCTGCTGCAGCATGGCCTGATGACTGGTGCTAGGTCCACACCAGGGATCCGAATCTGCAAACCCCAGGCCACCGAAGTGGAGTGCATGAACTTCACCACCACGCCACCAAGCCAGCCCCTAAAGACACTTTTTTGAGAGCGTTTGTTTTCTACCTCTCATCCTTTGATTTTATAGACAGTACCTGTCAATGAATGATACAGAATATGGTTTAAAAAGATCTAAGACAACTGATATTTCTTCAAAACCTTACCATAAACATTATTGTCAAGATTATACGACAGAGGAATGGTCTTTAGTTAGATGAAACTCCAGAATTAAATGGTATAAAACAAAGCTAAGTCTAACTTTTTGTCTCTTCCCATTTTTCTTTTTTCAAAATGAATAAAGATTTTAATGTTATAAAATGTCACTTATCCACTAACAAAAACTAAGCAATGTAAAAATAAAAAGAAAGTCAGTGTTAATATTCTAGGACATCCTTCCAAGTATCTATGTAAATACATATATATGGACAGGCAATTAAACAATTTTATAAAAATGGTATTACACCAAATATATGTTTCTATAAAGTGTGGTTTATCAATATAGCATAAACATTTATATAGAAATTTCCACTAAACATGATTTCAATATAGTCATGCACCACTTAATGAAGATATATTCTGATAACTGTGTTGGCAATTTCATCATCGTGTGAACATCGTAGATTGCAGTGACACAAACCTAGATGGCACAGCCCACTACACGCCTAGGCTGTATGGCACTAATCTTATGGGACCACAGTTGTATATGCAGTCCATCATCTACCGAAATGTTGTTATATGGTGCATAACTGTAAATATGTAGTATTTCATTCAAAACACTATTCAAAATATTCAAATTATGGATATAAGTAATTTATTTAACCACACCTATGTTATTGGTAATTTTGATTACTTTCAAGTTTTTCATATTTTAAGGAATCTACAACGATCATCCTTGGATCATCTTTGCTCACCTTGTCTGATTATCTTCTCCCAATAAATACCAAGACGTAGGATGGCTGAGTCAAAGGAGACCCACATTTAAAATTATCTATGTGTTGCCAAACTGCCCTCCAGAAAGACCACACCATTCACATTTCCTCTATGAATGCAAGACAGTGTTCATTTTCCCCTTAACCTTAGCTCATTTTTCATTGTATTTTTTTAAAATAATAAATGCAAGCCTACAATTATCAGTAGGCTATCTGCCTTCCCGCCATGGCAGAGGAAGAATAAGCATTATGCTTACAGTATTTTATAGTCATAAACTGCACGTGGCCTTAAGCTGAAATTGAACTTCTTGGCTCAGTACTATGAAAAAGAAAATAATGGCATCAATTAGACCAAAAACAAAAGTTGTTATACTTGGTGAGCATTCCATATCTCTTTAAATAAGCAACTATGAATAACCCTAATCATAAGACAACTCAGCTACTTAGGGTTTTCTGTGGAACTAATGCCTCCTGGCGGGTTTATGTAATGTAGGTCTGCCCAAAATTAGACAACCTACTGACGCCATCCTGAGCCTCCTTTGTGGATGAGGAAGATCATTGGGAACATCCGCCCTTTAAATTGTTCAAGCTCAAATAAATTTTCCTATGCTTTATGGATTAGAACTCAGTGTACTTAGCAGAAATTTGTGAATGGGCGTGAGCGGATTCAAAGCTCTGACTCAAAGTCCTGTCTTTGAGAAAAGTTCTGGCCCTGCTAACAGGCACCCCTGGTAGGCCTCCGTAATGGTGTAGAATGGTTCTGTCTGGCCATCAACACCAGCTGGCCTCCTAAATGCTCACATGGAGAAGTAAGTTCTGCTACCTGACCTCCTGGCATTTTAAGCATATGGCTGTCTGTAATCAGCAACTGAGAATCTTAGTATTATTTGCACTGATTGAGAAGAGTCAACACAGACTTGACTGAAAACTTAGCATCTGCCCAAAAAAACACCCTCTGACCCACAGGTGAGAGCACCCACACATGATATGAAATATAGAAGGGATTCATTCTTCTATATGTTATTAGGAAGCTGGGAGGCTAGTTTTAATTATCTTAGCCCTGCCTTTGCTGAGTCAAGATTTAATGTTACACAGAAGCAATATTACAAATATCCATACAAAGTACGATTTATGCCTTTTGGAAGGTTGTAGCTGAAGATGTTGCCTGTCATATTACGTATGTCACATAGGGAGACTCAGACCTAAAAGTGAGATAAATAGATCATCTCAGGTGTCTAGTACATTTAGCTCCCCTGTTCGCTTTACTGGTCACTCTCCTTTAAAATATTTTTTCTTTGTATTTTAACATCGTAAGCTCCTTTAAGTCATTTTTTGAAGTAGAGAGATAGCGAGTGCCAGAAATGGAGGGACTTTAACTGTTTTTTTTGCCTTATATTCCTGGTACCTAGAACAGTGTGTGGCCTGTAGTTTGCAGTCAATAAATGTGTTTAACAAATAACTAGAGAATGAGTGATTAAAGAAATATACACATACATATACACACACACACACAAATAGAAAAGGTGTGTTGTGCATTGATACTCATTTCATTAGCAATAATCCAAAGGTCAAGAAAGTTTTTGTGTATAATCTCCTCATTCATTCAATAAATCTTCATTGCCCATCTACCACATTCCCAAACCCCTCTGACACAGCTGTTGCTCTTGAGGAATTCATAAATTTACTGGGGTGAGCCAAGGGATGTTCAGATAATCATGGAGCATGTAATGAGTACAATGGTAAGAGGTGTGTGCAGATATCCACGAACCTGAGGGGAGGGCATCTGACCAGCTTGGAATACAGGGATAGGTGCTAGGGAGTAGGGACTGTTATTATGAAAAGGATTGTGGCCAAGGTGAGCCTTCAAGGATGAGCAGGAGTCAGCAGGGGCCGGGGGGAGACAGGGGAAGGCATGACTCCAGGAGTGCCAAGGGCAGAGAAAGGAGCAGAGGAAACCAGCAGGCAGGGGGTAAGGAACTAGAAGGAGCTGGAAGAGGCTGTGGCACCAAGTAAAGGCTAGGAAGTGGGGGCTGAAGCAGTAGGGAGTCAGAAGCCTGGCATACTCCGAGAAGACTGCAACTGATCCTCTCAGAAACAGGGAGCTTTCCAGTGGGTATAAATTGGTAAGTGGCCTGGTTAGATCTGCACCTTACATGGGTCAACCCTAATGGCTGGGTGGAACTTGGACTCGAGGGAGACCCGACTCAGGTCAGCAGGACCAGTTAGCCCAGGTGAGAGTTGATAAGAACCCGGAATGACACATGGTTACAGGAATAGAGAAATACAAAGGAGAAATATTTTGCAGAAAATTGTGTACATTAATTCTATATTCTATATTTTATAGTTACTAGTATTTCTATTCTATACTTCATTATTACTAGTATTCTCAGATAACCGCTAAGGAGCTCTTGTTTTTCTTTTTATTTCCTACTACAGGATACTTTGTTCCAAATGTTTTTATGATAATTCTTGATGCAAAAAATAGAAAGTAATAACTGTTAAAGTTGTCATGACAAAGTACAGCCACTTCCCCGCTTGCTTAGAGAGAGCAGCAGACAAGAAAAACGTAATGCTGACCTTGCTAAATTCACCTCCGGGGGAATACACATCTTTAGATAAGACAGTATGCATTGGCAATATTTAAAACTTATTTGTAAGGTTTATTTAATCCTATCACAGCAATGGAAATGACTTTAAGGTCAACACATAGACTTACCAAATACCTACTCCTAAATTAAGATGAAACTCTAAATCATCTTTAAAATATGTTTTAGAATATGACATAGAATATAGACATAATACTTTTAAAATGACACTCTCCCTGCCAGCAATCTTCCAAAAAAAGTATTCTTGCCAGCCATTTTTTTCTCTTCTCCAGAGTGATGATAAGATAGTTCATAATTCAACCCTGTTTTTCACAGCTGTCACCAACATCTGAGTGACATTACCTTATGCACAATGAGCTCATGAGTGCCATCTGGAAGAGTCCTACCATCTTCCTGCATCAGGGGGACGAAAGAGAAACCAAACAACTTCTTCTCTCCTTTCTCTTTTGCTGTGGGACAAAAAAGAAAAAGAATTACTTGTTTAAGCATGTGCACAAGCTTACATACCTGTGTTTACATACAAAGATTGTCAAGAAGCATGATCATCAAAAAATATAACCCACCCTCACCAGCTCCTTTTACACAACAGAGAGCAGCCTTTATGATGGGACCTCTGTCTACAGTAGCCACCCTCCAACCCCATAGTCCTGCCCTGTAATTTTCAAGTTACATTCCTTGACTAATTGTTTTCATGGAACTCACTATGTGAAAGTATGTTTAAAAAATTTGTGCATTGCCTGTTTCTTCTCCTCACATGCCACCCTCCACCCCTGGATGTAAGCACCATCAAGGGCAAGATTGTTGTCTGTTTTATGCTTGGTAGTTCAAAGAGTGCCAAGAACATAGTAGGTTCTCAGTAAACATATGTTAAATAAGTGAACAAGTGAATGAATGAATGTGAAATGCAATGTTTAGCTTACTACTCATGGAAAGGGAAAGGAAACTTGGTAGCCTCCAAGCCCTGTGGAATCTACCTCCTTGGAATAAGTTAGGCATGCTGAAAAACAAAATAAATGGCAACCCATAGTTTGATAAGGACTTGATGCAGTAGTATTCTGGAAGCCAGAAATGAGGCAAGGAGGTTTTCAGATGCCTAATTAAGTTACAATGGATAGAAATGTCAAGGATCCTTGGCAACTATTTGCGGATAAGGAAATTGAGGTCACACAGTGGTAGTTAGGTAACTTGCTCCTGATCTCTTGAGTACCATTCCAATTCTTTCCACCAAACTGCCTTTTCTCCAAAAACAGAGAAAGCATTAAAAGAACCTGGTCTCTTCAACTTGACTCTCCCCTTGTATTTAGATACGCAGGGAGGAGTCCTCCAGGGCCCACAGCCTATTATGGGCTGCATGGTTATTCTTTCCCACACAAGTGTGGAGTGTTATACTTGATAGAAACGTCCAGCTTTGGGACGCAGTAAGACCTGCACTAGAGGAGTCAGACATGGTGATCTTGAACATCAGACAAGAGGCTTTAGAAACACATCATCCCCTTACAATTGATTCTGGCATTTAACCGCAAGGCAGTGGAGCCCCATGCCAAGAATAGTAATTTTGGCTGGCTGGCTTTGGCTCCTAGTATGAGGACATCCCTGAAAATGTGATTATAGCAAAGAATTTTCTTTTAAAGTCATTAATTTCAACCCCAGAGAGAAACTGGGAAAATATTGGTGTTCTTTAAAGTTAAGCGAAAATCACAGCAAAAATCTCTGGGAAGAGTTTCTACATCAGTGAGAGTGCTGTGCTGCGTATAGAAGTTATGATTTCTGGGAGAAGACTTATTTGGAAATAATTTCCTAAGTTTATTTGACTTTTTTGTATTCAATTCAAAAAGACGAGAAACAAAGCAACAGTTTCCCCAAATTTGCCTTCTGTTATAAATTAAAAATAAATACCGAACAAAGTTTGAAGTACATGGCCTTCTGTCTTGAGCTATTAGATCAGGATTAATAAAGTGAATGAACTGTTCCAGACAGTATGCATAATAAGATCCCTGTTTATTAGTAAAAACCCTAAATTTATGGATTCTACCTCCTAACTTCCTAATTTATTCTTTCTAGTGCCCCAACTCCAACAAATGTGCCCCCTGTGACCTCCAATTTATTGACCCACTCCTCCTTCCCCCTCTGCTCTCACTTCCCATTTCTATGTTCTATCATTCTAGCCACTTCCTCTAAAACACCCGAGACCCCTTACTCCTCCATACTTCCATTATAACACTGCGACCTGGTTAAATCCAACTTGCAGCTTATTCTATGCCTACAACAGACTAATCTCACATTAATTAACGCACACTAACCACAAAGGGGCCCTTAGCTGGGCAAACTTTCTACATTTACCTAATCAACTTACTTTTCCACTTTTCTAGACAATTATTTCATCCATTCTACTCCATTCTCAAGCCTCCAATACACTGGCACTTTCCTCACTCTCAGCTGATGTAGTGAGAGCCCAGCATCCACCTATTAACCCACGGCATCTGTGCCCTCCTGTGCTATGCCTCAACCGCCCTACCTAAGGCTTAACCTTGAGCACTGGATCCCACACTCCTTCCCTGGCTCAATGTCCTGTAACCCACTGTTCCATAACAGCTACTATCCCATTTCTCTGCTCTCTTGTATTCTTTATAGCAAACTTTCTCAAAAGAATTATCTATAACCACTGCCTGACCTCCCTTTCCTCCATGTCACTCCTGGACTCACTCCAGCCAGGCTTTCATCACCACAAATCCACTAAAATCACTTGTCAGGTTCAATGACTTCCATGAAGCCAAATCAGGTGATCATTTCTCTGCCCTCATCTTATTTGATTTATCATTGGCACCTGACACATCTGATCAATCTCCTCTTGAAAAACTTTCTTCATTTAGCCTCCTGGATTCTCTTTCAACCTCACTGGCTATTCCTTCTTAATTTCATTAATGGCTCCCTCTCATTCTCTCAAGATCTAAATGTGGAAGTGTCCCCAGGGATCATCCTTGGACTCTTTGCTATCTAAACTCACTACTTGGAAATCTCATTCAGTCTCACAGGTTTGAAAATCATCGATGCATTAGTAATATGTTAGAGCTGGCCTGTACGGGCTCACAAGAACAGACAGCATGGCTTCTTTTCCCAACTCCAAGGTCAGTGACGTCAAGTTAGTAGCTTGAAATTGTCTTGGTGGGAGTATTTACTCCATGGAAATCAGCAAACAGTATAATTCAGGGCTCCTCTCGCCCCTCTCCACCACCCTGAGCTGCTTATTAAATATTTACAGAACACCACTGAACTATCTGTTCTCATTCTCAAGTTTAACTCACCAGCTTGGATCTCTTTCAACTGTCTATTTGACATCTTGAATGTCTAACAGACTTCTCAGATTTAACATGTCTAAAATGGAATGTTTGATTTTTCGCTCTCCAAACAGATTCCTGCTGTTGTCTTCCACACTTCATTAAATGACCACTTCATTCTCAGGCCAAAATCTTAGGCTCATCATTACTTTTCTCCTTCTTTCATACCTGCTTTGTCAATAAATCTGTTAATAAAAGAATCAAACCACTACCATCCTAATGCAAACCACTTTAATCTCTCATGTGGAGGACTGCAAAAGCCTCCTGAATGGTCTTTCCGGGCCCACCTGGCCCAATCTACAGCCTGTTTTCCATACAGCAGCCAGACTTCCCTTCAATCTGAATCCTCTAATGACTCTCCTCACTCCAAGTAAAATCCTAAGTCCTCTACATGACCTAAAAGACAAAATGGGATGGGGCTCCCCTGCCACCTCTTTGGCCTAATCTCCAAACTCACTCACTTGCTCAGTTGGGCCACCTTGCTATTCCTTGAAAATGCCAACCATGTTTCAACCTCAAGTGTTTTGTACTTACTGTTCTCTCTGCCTGCAATATTCTCTCCCTAGATACCCAAGGGCTCATGCCCTTACTTCTTTTAGGTTGTTGCTGACTGACACATCTCCTTACCAGGCAGGTCTTTCTTGACTGCCCTATGTAAAATAGCAACACAGCACCATCGTTTTCTAGGACCTAACCTCAGTTTAGTCTTCTTCCCTGCACTTATCACTACCTTATCTAGTACGTGTTTATTTGATCACTTCTCACCTGTCTTACCTCTTCTAAAACGACAGCTCTATGAGAGGAGGTATTTTGTTGTGTTTACTGAGGTATCTCCAATGCCCAGTAAAGTGCCTAGTATACAGTAGGTGTTTAATAAATATTTGTTTCATGAATAAATAACATTTTTTGAATATACACACACACAAATATTTCCATGTGATAAATGATTACATTGATTATTTGTAGTTTATGGGATTATAGAAATTTTTTTTTCTTCCTTATGCTTTGCTGTTTCTTCTGAATTTTAACAATGAACATTTAAAAGAAAAAAAAATATAACCCTGTGAAAAACATTTGAAGTACAGTATACAAGAGGGCAGAGATCTAAGAGGTTTTACTGAAAATAGCCTTTATTTTATTTTCCAAGTTCTGAATTATAATTTCCTCCAAATGCTCTTTCTCCCCTTCCACTTTGTTTCACCTTTATTTTCCTCTTTTTCTTACCTTAAAGCTCAAAGCTTGTATTAAGCCCAAATGAGAATTTATAAAAAAGATTGGTGGAAGGACAGATATGGCACCCTTCCAAGTCCTTTATGTTTTGCCACTTCAAGTCCTACCCATGAACCACTTCTGGGAATTTGGAAGAATGGTGAGACCCTGCTAGCCATCTGCCTACCTTCTGAAACATCTACAAAAGCATAATTTATAGAGGTGTCTGAGCCAATTCCAAAACATGCCACAGTCCGGCAACAAAGTCCTTCTTCTCTCCCTGCATCTTGGGTGAATCACACAGCACTCAGGTGAAGTCACCACATATCTATTGGGAATGCCCCCATCCCTTCCAGGCTAGAGAGGAGCCTGCTGCTTCTCCAAGAGTGTGATTCTTCTGTATCTCTTGCCTCGTTATACGGCTCCTGAAGCAAGATTCACCAGAACCTTCTCCGGTCACAATGTACACTTCTGGTTGTATCTAAGATAGGCTTCAGGGACACAGGGAATATCAGAAGATCCCTGGACTGCGGGTTGGTGAAGACAGGGAGTGTGGGTTTGAGAGGGTGGCAATGAGTGCAAAAGAATTAAAATAGAGACAACAAGAAATTACAACTTTATGGGCAGTAACGTCCATATGGACAAATCCTACAACATCCTTATGTCCTGGTTTTTTAGGTGTTAAATGAGGTAATTGCTTCACGCCATCTCTAAGGCCTATTCAGGCTGACATTACTTGATTCTCATTTGAATACTGTCAGACTGTATGGTGATGCAGATATATGCAAATAAGATATAAATCTGAGCCAATCAGCGGCTTTCCTAGTGAACTCACATGCCCAGAAAAGTCCTCATGAGTTCCCCTGAACTGTCTGAGAGCTGGATCAGCTCTTGGCTAGAGAGACAGCAGATAGGCTGGGACTGCCTAAGGTCATCTGAGCCAGTCTAGTTTTCAGTGCTGTCTCTTCCCTTTCTGTCTAATCTTTCTAGACTGTGAAACCAATGAAGTGACTTTTCTAAAGGTTGGCACCTGGGCTAACAACTGTTGCCAATCTTCCTTTTTTATTTCCTGCTTTATCTCCCCAAACCCCCCCTGTACACAGTTGTACATCTTAGTTGCAGGTCCTTCTGGTTGTGGGAAGTGGGACGCCGCCTCAACGTGGCCTGACGAGTGGTGCCATGTCCGCGCCCAGGATCCGAACCCTGCGCCGCCGCAGCAGAGCGCGTGAACTTAACCACTCGGCCACGGAGCCGGGCCCCTGAACTGACTTTTATGAAAGTGATCATTTAAGAAGAACCCTGTAGATTTCCAGAGGGATTTTTTTTCCTCCTTCTCCTTCTTCGATGTTTCAGAGAAGTTATGGGTTCTTTGAGAAGAAGTGAGCCCAGTCACCCAACAGGACTCCCCTTGCCTTCATTTCTCCCTCATGGAGGTCTCTGGTTTGTCACACGTTTTCTACAGATGAGCCCACACTGTCATGACAGCTCAACAAGCACACAATCCCAACACAACAAAGCCAGGTAGCCAACCCCACAAAACACTTACTGGAACAATGCCGAAACTCAAAGCGGATATGCGCACCCCTGAATTTATCCACAGGAATGGGAAGTTTCAGCAGTTCGGACCACCTGGGACTGTTGTTATGATAAAGCACAAAGGAGTGGTACTCACTAGCTGGTGGCTCTCCAGAGCCGAAGGAGATATAATCCTAACAAAGAAACCAAACAGGTTAAAGAGAGCTTCATTTAAAGATTATTTTGAAAGCAGGAGAGAAATCACTCTGCTATATCTGCCTGTTCCCCAAATAGCACTTCATGTGAAAGCGCTTGGTCCTTAGCAGCGCTCCTTCTGCACTTGCTTCTGCTAGTGGCTGTGTCTGTTTAATTCTGATGCTGGTCTCCCAGGGCCTACTGTGCCATGGGTGGAGCTCAGTGATGGGACTGAGATGGGCAACTGCATGCCCAATTAGGGGTTCAACTACACAGCAAAGTTCTCGACCTGCTGCCGACAAAGCACATTCTGTGCCTCACTGGGAGACTCACAGAGCCCTGGGGCTCACGTGAAACACTTCTTCCAGAAAGAAACCTGCTATACCACCCAATTAGTAATACCTCAATCTGCATGCCCTATTTTGGTCAAAACGAAAATATGCAGGATTAAATGTGTTTTTGTTGTTGTTTTTACCAATTCCCAAGGACAAAGTGTTTATCACCAAAACTATGACAGATGAAAAGAAAAAAGTCAAATGGCATAAGAAAATACTGCATTTAAAGAATACTGCTAAGAAGAAGTTGTTGACACAAATTAAACTATAAGAGCCTTTTTGTTTTTCTACTTTCCTTTCTGAAAGGCATCTTAATGATTTTTCTAAAAAAGGAAAACTACATAGGGGTGGAAAAGAAAAATAAGATTGAAAACCTTGCAAGTCAGAAATTAACTGATAGCATCAAAGATGAACCCAAAGCGATGATGTGGAATTGTACCGAAAAGTAACCAGCATTAACGTACCTTCAAGGTCTGCCCACCACTCTCTACAATGAACATTGTAACTTCCACATTTCTAGCCACGCTCTTCCCTCCTTTTTCAAATTCTCCTCTTTCTATAGTGATGTATAAGTCATTCCTCATTTCACCTAGTAGGAGAGGAAAATTAAAACCATGTTATATATACTAGGAAGCATAATAAAGGACTCTATCAAGAAAAACTTCAGTTCATAAAATATACTGTTTATAGCATATACATATAAAAGTATAAATATAATATATTGTACTTTTATAAAAGGGTCCCACCCTCACTGCCAATATCCAAAAAAAGTAAAGGCCAGCTTCTGCTAGTATGAATTAGCAATACTGAAAATGTGCATTTAGGAGGTGAATACCGGGTTGAGTAGGAAGGTGTTGTCAGGTTTCACCATTTTCCAATATTTCCCTCATTTCATTTATAAGGTGTGATTACAAAATGACAGCTTAGCAGGGGTGGCTCAAAGAGACCAGTTTTAATATTTTATAGTCACAGCACTTAGAGTAGAAGAAATACCTATATGGAATAAAATGATAGGACTGCAAAGGGTACAGTTACAATTTAAACCTTTTCCAAATTTCATGGACAAAATGATCTCACTGCTGGAAAAAGCCAGATTAGTGCTTTATGAATACACATGTAGAATAATTCAGTCATACAGACAAACTTGGCTTCACATTTCTTACCATGAAGCTATAAAACAAATGGGAAAGGCCCTGGACTCAAACAGACATATTCTATGCACACGTATACCACCTATTTTTTCTCCATTGGTTATTTATAAAACTTGAATGCTTTCTAATCTTGCCCCTTTCTTATTACTGCAAGAAAAAAGAGAAATTTGATGTCAACTAGCAAACGCAGGCAAACACCCTGACAGTGCGTCTGCTGCAAGAATTAAGTTACAGGTAAGTGGTGAGTGGATAGGGAAGTGAGAAGTAAGTAAGCAAAGTGCTACTAGAAAGTTTTTGAAGGTAAATGTTGGTGAGGTTGGCATGGCTAAATTTACTTTTACTTAACATAGCTTTCAAACATTTGAAGAATCAAAAGCAATACTCTTTTTTTCTAACAAAAAACCTCCCCATAAGAAAGCAAATTAGTGGGAAGAACGATAACTGTACAAATATGCCCACAACTGGGAGATTTATAAAACTTCCTGACCAAAGTGTGTTCAAGAAAGTACCCTGGCTTTCAAAACCACGGGGGAATACCAGTGTGCCTGGTCACCTTCCTCCATAAAGACCAACTCTTTATGAAGGCATCATTCGTGAATGACCTGGGCTGACCAGGAAACAGATGGGCCACAAAATAGAGAAATTGAGTAACTCCTAAAAAGGACGAAATATTAACTACCCTTTACAAAGAGTATATAAAAAATACATTAATGGAAACAACTGATACAGTGGTCTCTGTCTTACAAATTTCTAGTACTCTCATACAGCCCATGCAAATCAACTTGGGAAGGCAATGAACTTGGAGTTCCAAGAGAAAAGCAACATATTTCAGCATATTGAAAATTATATTTGTAGGCTTTGAAAGTTTTTTGTTTTAATCATCTCCATTTTAAAAAAAAAATTTTAGAGAATGGCCCAGTAACTTCCACAAGATTGCTAGGTTTTTTACAAGCCAGTTCATTTTACTACTATATATATTTACCACTACACACACACACATTCTTAATGCTATTTATTTTAACACTTCCATTATAGAATGAATAATCAACTCAGACACTTTGTCCTCTGAACCAATCAATTTCAACTCAAATTAGGTCTGGTACGCTAATGGTCTGCACATGTGCTATTTGAACAACATGTTTGGGAGGAAATTCTTGACAATAGTTTTCCCACTAACAGATCTGGCAGGTAAAAAACCACACACAAATCAAGGTACTTGAGAGCAAAAGATGTTAGTTAACAATAGCAAAATTCCTTTGCTTCTTCGAGTAGGTGACACATAATGAGTAGCTCTGCTTACAAATAGACTATAAAACAAACACTGATTAATGGGAAGTATAGCTCCAGGGGTTTTTTACCTTAGAAATTTCCCATCATGAGTAATTAGCTTGTCCAAACCACATGGGGACTAACTGTCCTGCAAAACGAAGAGTAAATATTTCTTGGGAGGGGGACTTCCACTTTCATCTGCTGGAAGGACAGGGCAACTGTGACTTCAGCAAAGGCAAGAAAGGATGAGGGAGGTTTCCAAGGCAACCTGTTTCCTGTCTGCAGGCTAGGACCAAAGAAGGATAGGGGTGGGGGAAGAGTAACGTACTGGCAGCACCATGAAATTCTTCCTCCATGTATTCATTCAGCAAATATATCTTGAGCACCTACTATGTGCTGGAGATTATTCTAGGCCCCGTAGAGTCAGCAGTGAACAAAGCAAAAATCCCTTCTCCACAGAGTTTCAGTTCTAGTCATGGGCGGTCTTGAATATAGAACTAAAATATATAGCAAGTTGAACAATAAGTGCTGTGAATAAAAGTAAGACACAGAAGGGGGATAAAGAATGTTGACCAGGGGCATGGGGTGTTATATGAGAGAAGCCCCACTGAGAAGATGAGAGATCTGAGTATTTTGACAAAGGAGCAAGGTTAAAAATGGCATTAGCCTACTAAGCCAATCCTTAGAGCCTGTTTAGCTTATAACTCCAAGAAGACTTGGAGTCTTCTATCTCTCCTGAATTCAGAAGAGATTCTGAATTCAAATAGGCCTGAAGGATGTAGGGTCACAGGAAGATTGGAATAATAAGATCTGGATTCAAGTCTTTCTTAGCTACTGTCTACTCCATGTGATATTAGTCTAGACCGAGTAATATAAACCTCTGGGCCTCAAGTTTTGGTGTTATTAAAATGGGGTAGGGATGGAGAGGTGGTAGGAGCAACAAGACCACTTTGTTATGTTATGCTGTTTCTATGACTTACAAAAGAACTTCTGGAATATAACACATTCATAAATTAGAACACCTTACACATCTATGTTAACTTTCTGTTCCTTAACCATCACTATCTCTGTAACCCCTTTGTCTTTTGCAAACCTATTAGACAAAAATAAGATTTCTTTGAAAAGAGAACACATGACAAGAAGAACATTTCTTCTGGATGACATTCTACATATGTCTCTCCAGGAATTTTGCAGCTTTCTGTGTTCCAAAACTACAAGGTGCCATGTTTTGCCAAAATATGCAGAAGGATAAAGTTGAAACAAGTGCTAATTAAAATCAATACACTTGAGGTGGGTTCTGGAGAAAACTAATAAGCCCAAAGGTGTTAAGAAAGCATCTTGGGTAATTAAGAGAGAAACCATAAAGTGAGTATGAAATGGATCCATAGCACCAGTGTGAAAAGCTACTTTCCCGACAATGTTTATTAACACCTTTCACTTCTCAAACGTACTACCCTGCAAATTTGATGTGCACGACACTTTGCTCTGGTTAAGCAGACCCACTGGCTGGGAAGCCTTTACACACGTGAAGGCTTCTCAAAATATTACTGTAGATGAGATAAACATAAGGCCACAACACTAGGAACAAATTCAAGAGTTAAGTGACTGCAGCCAAATGGGGTCAACTTATGGCTTGACCTTAACTGGCTTGACTTTAACAGGCAAAAGGTCTCCATTAGTAGCTGAACACCTTGATCCTTGCTTCTATCCTCTGAATGCTTTGGATCAAGGCACAGAGTGCATGCTCAACACATCAAGTAAACCATTGCACCCAGCCGCAGGGGCTAGCCCAGTGCCTTATCTGTGCTGTATATTTGTTATTATTTATGGAACTAGAAAAGAAAATTTCTTGTCCTTCAGTTAAAAACAAATCAACATGTGCAAAAGACTACGGGTTTTTTGTGAACTTAGATGATGACGATGATGATGACAGTAGTAACAGATGACAGTAGTATAGTAGTTAGGTACTTTGCCAAGTGCTACAAGTAAAACATCTCATCTTCACATCAACTTTATGAGAAGACCTTATCATTTCCATCTTACAGATGAGGAAACTGAAGTGTAGAAATTAAGAAATGTGTCCAACATATTAACAATATATGTTAAAATAAAATCATATTTTTTCAGTATGAAAAAATGTAATTCAACAGGGTGAGAAAGGCCATCAAATAAGCTAGTGCAATTTAGCCTTTGTTATCAGAAGACCAGTGCCTTCAGTAATGAAGGTATTAGTTCTACTCTATTTCACATTGGTCGGACCAGTCTGGAAGTACTGATTTCAGTTTTAGGGACCATCTTGACAGGACAGAAACAGATAGAAACAATATCATCCAGACCATAAACAATATGGAGAAAGGACTCAGAACTCATCAGAGGAGGGATGATGGAGATAAGAGAGTTAACTGAATTTTAAAATGTTGAGGTTCCAAGCAGAAAAACTCAACCCAATAGATAGAAGGTAGAGGGACACCAGTCCAAAATGAAAGAGGTCACTTTGAGAGATGACCTGATGATGTGTTCTTGGTCATAAATATCCAAGTATGAGCCAGAAAACTACCACCAGGGACTTGAGGAAGAAACTCACGCACTGGACACATGACTGGGCTAGAGGGCCCTTTATGTGGTGGCAGGCAGAATAATGACACCTCCTTACCTTCCCCCCGCAACAAAGATGTTCAGGTCCTAATCCTAGGAACCTGTAAATATGTTACTTTACATGACAAAAGAGCCTTTGCAGATATGATTAAGTTAAATATCTTGAGATGGGGAGATTTTCTTGAATTATCAGGGTGGGCTCAACATAATTACAAGAGTCCTTAACAAGAGGGAGGAGAAGGGTCAGAGACGTTGATGTGATGAGTGAAGTAGAGGTTGGAATATGTGGGGCCACGAGCCAAGGAGTGCAGGCAGTCTCCATAAGCTGGAAAAGGCAGGGAAACGGATTCTCCCTTAGGGCCATCAGAAGAAATGCAGCCCTCCAATAGCTTGATTTTAACCCAGGGAGATCTGTGCAAATTTCTCACTTCCAGAACTATAAGATAATACATTTATGTTGTTTTGAGCTATCTCATTTGTGGTGATTTGTTACAGTAGCCATAGGAAACTAATACAAGATGCCACCCACACCCAAGCTTCTATCATTCCATGACGCCTGCAAGGGGCGCAAGAGATGGGGATAAGATTCACAGGTAACTGGACATCGAAGCAGACCACAGACAGGGAAAATTTATGGGTGGGTTGAAAAGTTACCTTTGGATTTCTCACAGAGTACACTTCAGTAAAACCCCTCAATGTTTTCTCTAATTTCTGTCTGTTCTCGTTTTTATTTTGCTTTATTTTAGGGGAATACTATGAGATGTTTAGCTTTTTGGGGGGCAGTAGCTTTCTAATTTTTGTTTATGACTATTTAAGCAAGCAAGCGCAAATGATCCAATAGCACCAATGACAGGCTTACCAGAACAGTGTTGCACAGAGACAGGAGCAGGGATAGGCTGTGGCTCCCCGCTGCTCATCACACTCTAAGCCAAAGCATGAAGATCTGATAGGGCCAGTGGGGGCAAGTCCTACACCCTTGGACAGTGGGGCCTGTAAGCTTCATAATTTGTGAGGCACCAGCCCCTGCCCCAGTCTGACCTGGGGCTGGGATCCAATGCCAGCGTGACATGGTAGAACCACAACCTCCATCTCTCTTCAGTCACTGTGGCATCCATCGTTTGAAAGGCCACTATCCCCTCCATGGTCAGGAGGTTCTGCTCTGAGCTGAGTGGTTGCACCTATATGATGCAGAGGCCCATGACTTGGACTGGGGGGTGGTGAGCTTTGGTTAGATTTAGGATATATTTTTAAGTAAGATCAAATCATATCATATTTACTCCCACCTGGTTTCTCCAAAAGAAGGCTTATCTCAAGAAATTCCATCTGTTGATGTACATGTCTCTATCAGTAAGTGGTAAAGAATAATAATGCTTATATTACATATCTATAACATATTTCTCACTGCAGCCTTATAAAGCATTATACAGTCAACTTTGACCAAATAGAAATTTGACTTACCTCAACTACTGCCTAAAGACCAAAGGAAAAGGAGACTTACTCTGGATGATACTCTTTAAATAAATGAATAAATCTTGATATGTCTATCAAAGCTACTACTGCTGGCAGCCATTTGAAACACAGGCTCTGCTAATTGTTTTCAGTGAGTCTCTAGCCTCTACATCTCAACCCTTCTCTTCCCCTATCACCCCACCATTTTTACTTAATTTCTTTTAGGGTTAGGAACTTCAAAGATCTTGCTTATACTAAAAGTGAATGCACTGGAAGGTATTAATTAGGGGTTCCCTAACAAAGAGTGACAGTTTGACCAGTTGATATATGAGAACAAGTCTCCAGGGAACAGGGTACAGGTGGGGAAGATAGGGTAGGGAGACAATGAAGAAAGTAAAGACAATTTTGCCTAGAAAGAATCATAAACTCAGAGTAAGAACTGACTTTCAGGGAGGGGGGGGGGGACACAGCCTGACCTCCCACAACATTCCTGACACATCAGCCAGCTTTCCTCCAAAATGTCTAGTGGATGGAAACTCAGTCCTTCCTGAGTGTCAGCAATGGCTTGGGCCCTGCTTTGCACAGAGTCTGTTAAGACGTTCAGAGCTGGGCTGTCCAACCACTGCCACATGTGGCAACTGAGCACTTGAAATGTGACTTGGCTGAAAAGAGGTGTGCTGTAAATGCACAATACTAAGCAGTTTTCAAAGACTTAGGTTGAAATAGAGAGTGTCAAATAACTCAGTCAGAATTTTCTATAAGGGTTACCTATTGAAATGATAATATTTCGGATGTATTGGTTTAAATAAAATATATTGTTAAAGTGAATTTCATCTTCCTACGTTTTTTAAGTGGCTACTAGAAAAGTTAAAATTACATTTGTGGCTCGTATGATATTTCTATTGGAGAGCACTGATTGAAATATTTTTGCTGCTCCCTCTCTCAGGGGCTCAGAGACCAGACGAGGGAACTTTCTGCAGTTATTTGGTTTGTAGGTGGCAGTAATGGAGCTTCACAGAAAGTGACTTTTCTTCTTTGGAAATTGGATACCCTAAGAAATAAAGTGCTGAATGATGGACCGTGAGCAACAAGGAGGGTCCAGAGGACTTCTTGACAGCTCGAAAGCACGAGGGTAGATCTCCTTACACCAGGAGACATCAACTGCCAGTGCAACAGCCAGACCAAAGGGAGCATTTCTGTTTTCATGATTTTCTCATTCCAGAAAGTGTTTGGCATTGATGACATTCTGTGATCCTCAGGAAGAGTTTTGTGTACATTCCTGTCAGTGTCAGGACCACAGATAATTCATTCAGCAGACAGGCAGACACTATGCTGATGAACTTGGTCCTGCTGGTATAAGCACGCGCCTCGCCCGCCCTGACCCCTATCAGAACACAAATGAACTCAGAAGGACAAGTCTAGAAAATGGAAAGAAAAAAAATCATGCTAGCAGAATGTCAGTACAACACCGGGATCAGAAATGTTCACATACATTTTCTCATTGAAGAATTTAGCACAAGTTTTCATTAGAGCCACCATTGAGACTTAACTGACAAGTCAAAATTCTGAAAATAACAAAGAAAAACAAAACAATGACTGTGTGTTGGCCAATGTAAAAACTTCCATTGAGTTGTAAAGTTGCTTTCAGCTGTTTGAGAAATATACACATCTCTCCCTTCTCCATCTAATTTGGAAGATTAAGAAGTCAAAGAAGAAAAAGGAGAAAGGAAAAAGAAGGAGGTGCATTCAAAAACCTCTTGCAGTCCTCGACACTTCAGCCTTACGTCTGGGAGGTCTGATCCCCTGACAGTGTGGACCTTGCTACTCTAACACGGTGCGGGAAACGGACAGAAGCGAGCCTCATTCCACAGAAAGTTCATTTCCATCATTAAAGCCAAACAAGAGCTGCATGAGCACAGCACATCCCAGACAATTACTCAGCCGGTGAAGTGTCATGTTGCTTTATATTTTTCCATTTCTCAATGATACTGCCCAGAGACCAAGCTGAGCAATTCTTCTAGCAGCTGGCTACATTCTGTTCTAAAATATGTTTTTTATATTAGATTTGCCCATCAATTTGCTTCCCAGTGGGATGAAATTTTTTCTTTTTTTGTTAAAGAGGAAATACCAGTTATTTATAGCAACTCAAGGAAATAATGAACGGTTGCAAGAGCCACTGAATAACATGCCACCAAGTAAACAGTTCTATAAACAGTCATTTCCAACAACAGCAGCATGAGATGCTCCGGCATACTGGGTCCCTAAGCCAGGTCAGGTCATCTCAGGAAACTTTCCAGGCTGTTCTCTTATCCTTCCCTGCATGAACAAATTCCCATAAGGAGATGACAAAATGCTGCAACAGACAATGCCGGTCAGTGTCTGCTTCTTGTTAGGTCTTTGGTCACGGCAATCCTACCATCGGTCTCACAGCTGTGCCACGGGCCTTGTCAGATGCAACTTCTTGAGCTTGCCTCTACACATGGGATTTAAACAGTGATTTAGAGGATCTTGTTTCCAAAAATACCGTCAACAATCTGGGACTATTTCATTTGGTCTTTCTATTTTTTTTTTTTTTTGGCTGTGGACGGTGGGATGTGGGGGCACTGACAAATATTACCACTTGGCATTTACTTTAACAGTGTGACTCTCCTTAACCTCTACCTTCTCCACTTAGAAACAAATACTTTTCTGCAGTATTTTTTGGTTGTTAAGAGAGATCTGAATTATATATACAAATAGAGATAGGAAAGGTGTAGAAATACATGTGGCATTTGCACATGGCTGTTTATGTACATATACATATCTCAGGTGGAAAAATCCTTCAAGAAAGGCTAACTATTGCTCAATAACTATTCTTATAAAAACCTGTAAGGATATCCCCTCAGTGACCTCACTAGCATCTTCCTCCAAAGGGTAAAGTATTTCCTGTATACTACTTCAATTTTCCTTCTTATCATGTCATAATGTAACGTAGCCATGGCCCCCACAAGTTACCCACCCTAATATAATCAAAATATAAAGATTTTTTTAAAAAAACTTTTGCTTATTTATTATCACACACCTCATTTCATCCTTCAGGATGGCCCATTTGAACTCTTTGAAGTTGATAATTTGAAAAATTTCTCAGATGTTGAAAACAGACAAAATACTCATATTTCATCATTTGGTTCATCCCAAGTCACTTACCAGGCATAATAATATTAGAAAAACCCAACTTCCTCGTTATGGACACTCCATGAGAAAACACTGATGAGTATTCTCTTCTGATTTGTTCAATATCTCCGTGTAATAGTTGTAGGGAAACTGCTAAACCTAAAGTAAATGAGACATACCAGAGTTAAAAACAGAAGAACAGACATAGCATGAACCAAAACTGAACTTGTTCAACAAGCCCAAATCTCTGGTATCACGTTTCAAGCTAAGGGTTAAGAGTCAGACAAAATCAACAGATTCTACAGGAATAATATCTAGATGACACCTTTCCAACTTGACCACCTGAGTTTTCCATTTATAAGGAGGTTTAGAGCAACTGGAAAAAACTTGAGCAGAACACCATGAAGAGGAAGTCTGAGTTCTAGCCCTGACACCCTCTTGTCCAACCCCTGCCAGATGGAAATGTCCCTGCACCAACACTCATTCCAGAAACTGCCAGTGGCTACCTGGCCTAGAAGACATTGATCCCAAAATGGGAGTTTTAATTTTTTTTTAAAACTCTATGAGGTCTACAAATAATTACTTACCAAATATCATAAAGATGAACACAAATCTAAAGACATAATTCAAAAATTTTAAGGATATTTATATAGATTTTCTTAAAACTTAAGTAACAAAGGTGATTCTAATGCAACCAAGATTATATTTTTAATATTATATACAGTATAAACTCATAATGGCATTAGTTTCTACTGAGAAGAATTTAGCAGAATGTAGGTCACTTTGACAAACAAAAGGAATTTAGTCAGTAAAGTAGTAAAACGATATTTTTTTTGGCCCCAATTACAGTGACCTTACTACAGTGGGATATATAGAAGATGAATGACACTTTTTTCATATATTATTTTTCCCAACTCTCAGGCAAAAACTACAGAAAGAAAATTAATGTCATGTCTTTGTGAATATGTTTGTATATTTCCAAGAGGCTACTTCTCTTCCAGCTTTTCTAATTACCTCTTCCTTTTTTCTTCTATTATTTTAAAACAAGAAAGAATTTAAAAAGGCCCTCACTTACATTAGTGATAGAAAATGAAACCAGTCAGAGGTGACTTTTTAAAAAAAACTTTCAGACATCATCAACCTGAACTCAATTTTAAAATGAATTTGGATGGTAGAGTCAAGAGGATGATAAATCTGTACTCAAAAGCTATTCCATCTACCTCATTATTTATCACCTCCTTTCACTCAATAATATATATACTAAGCCTAAGTTCTCCCTTTCATTCATAATTTATAGTGCTACAATGCTATCTACAAACATAAACTCTAAGAATGACAACAATCATGCTGGAATGAAAATAAATGCAAAACTAATTTGCCACACATCCAGATTAGGATCTCCTTTCACTCTCCTTCAATAACGTGAATGAACAACACAAAAGCAATGTTTTGTGAGTTTGCTTGCTTGCTTTTCAACAGAGTAGTTAAAACATCAGGAAAATTCATCTTTTTAAAAAAAGCATTAGGTGCAGAGAGATGATGGAGCCTTTGTTGGGGTTCAAATCTGACCCCCAAGATGAGGCACACCCAAGGGGCAATGACATAAGAAGGACAAGAGGTGACTCCATCATTGTGTCCTCACTCTTTCTGGTGTGCGGATCTAACAGAATGTTTGTGTCAGAGAATTGTTGTGAGAATTAAATTAAATCTGGCAGGTACTTTAAATCTGCATCCCATTTTTACCTAACTCCCCTTTATCTCCTTCCCTACTCCCATTAGATTTGAGTTGGGTGACTGAAGGCAATGGAATGGAGGTGCTTCTGTCCTCCAAAAGCCACAAGGAATGAAGTAGGGGCGATCAGGCGGTCTGGATGGTTTGATGGCGACAACAGTCAGCGCAGCTTTGGGATACTTTAAGCAGTACTATTGGTTCCTTTTAAAACCCAGAGGCAGGAGAATGAAGACAAACTAACGTGTTATAATCCATCTGTCCTAGCAGCTATTTCTTCCTGACTCACACTCTCTCACTACCCCCACCTCATTACTGGTATCTCTGTTCTCCCACTTCTGTCCTTTTGCCTTCAAAATACTCACCCACACCGTCACCATCATCATTAACATCCTCAGAAGCTGATATTTGTAGAATAGCAGTGTGTGCCAGACACAGTACAGAATAACGCTCCCTCCCACTGGGGAGAACACTGTTCAAATTCTGGGGTACTATAAGCAACGCTTTCAAATAGAGAATCAGAGGGATTTAACAAAATTCTTGAGATCCTGTGACTTTTTTGGGAGTGAAGATGATTTTAGTAGGACTTCTCATCAAAGGTTCTGATCAGAGACACTGGCAACATCATGTGGTATGTATAAAGTAAGAAGAGAAAAGAATTAAGTGGTAATGAAAAAAACAAAGAGATCGTGCTCTTCAGCGTAGGGGCTGCAGGAAGGCAAAGTGACTAGGATTCTTGTTTTGCCCTCTTGGAGCCAGAATTCATTTAACCATCAGTCATCTTTTTTCTTTTCTTTTTTTTTTTTTTTTTTACATAAGCTGAATACTTTACAGAGGATAAAGAAAAGCATTCAGTCAGAGACAATGAGAATGCTACAGAAAATTAAGGACAGGAAATAGAGAAAAAATATGTTTAAGGAATAGACACAGATGTTAGCATGAACAGAGAAAAACATTAATGTTCTCTAGAAAGCAAGAACCACAGAGATGGGAGAGTGCAAAAGGACACAGAGGACCCACGGAGGAGACAACAGAGACGAGCAAGCTAGTGAATAAGGGAAGGCAATGAGGAAGTGACCAGAAAAACAGACAAAATAGTACAGGGAAAAAAGGAAAACCAAGCATGTAAAAGTTGAATGCATCCTAAAGTTTGGGTAGAAGAAATGGTAGTTTTCAATCTGGAGGTTTAGAAAGATAAAGATAAAAGCCCTAGGTATAATGATTCATTTATCTAGCCAAGTGATACCAATATGGGGGAGAGGGGAAAGTACTGCCATTTTGAGGTGACCCAATTTCTCTAGAATAAAGAACTCACAGACAGTGAAGAATTGGAAAGGTCAACTGGGCCAAGGGCCTGACTACAATCTTCTTGGCTCTTCCCAGATCATCAAATCAATTTCCACACAAAGCAAGACAAAGAAACAATGTGATGCAGTGGTGAATCCAAAGGGATCAGTCCACAAAGAGCCACTGCCATACCATTTATTTCTCAATCAGGGAAACACCTGAGCCTATTTTTAGAGTGGTCCTTAATTATCAGGACTATAGTCAACAGGTTGGATAAATGTACCAGCAGAACAATAAGAAATAACGTATTAAGACGAAGAAACTACTCATCACTTCAAAGGAGTGACTTACCAAATACTCACCCATTCCGATTACCTGAGGATTAGCCCTATCCTTTCAGGAGTAGCAATTTATGACATAGGGTATGTTTAGAGAGCAGTATTTTTCTTTTCATTCTCTTCCTTGACAGATAACTTCACCGTCCTTGCCTAACCTGTCATCTCTGGGGCTGGGGCAATTTCTAAAATTTGATCTGCACACTTTGCCCTACTCCTGCCATAATTCAAACTGCCCATTTTTGGTAAGGCAGTAACTTCCAGCTTAAGAGGAAGGTGGAAGGTGAGATAGAAGGATGTACCTGATAAAGCCCTGCACCAAAGGAACTGGTAATCCAACAATGAAGGTAAGACACACATATAAAAATAGAATATCAAGCACAATGGGTTAAGCACATGATAGGAATATTAAAATAAAGAAAAATTATTACTGATTGAGGGAATGTAAAAGCTCACAGAAAATTTTTTTTAACAGGGATTTATAACAACCAATAAGCTGAAGAATTAGGTTAAATTTTTAATTTCACAAAATATATCAATAATGTTTTAGAATCACTTTTTTCTGGCCCTTAATTTAAGTACCAAAAATGAAATTGCTAAGGGAGAAATATTCCTCTTATTGTAAGAAACAATCATTAAACAACTTTTTTTTATATCAACCTAGATGTTTAAGAGTCAATTATAATGATTTGATATGTAATTTTAAACAAAAGTATAGTCACTAATCTAGAGTCTGTCACAAAACAACATATTTTTCATAATGAAGCTTAGCTTACAGAGCAGTAGTACAGGAAAGAAAGCCTTGGTATCTTTACATCAAATGTAGTTGATTATTTGATAGCTCTAATTTCACAGGAATTGAAACTAACTCACTCTGTAAGATGGTTCCTTTTAAATTTATAAAAATCTGCACTTTCACATAAAAAAATGGCAAGCACAGCATGTTTTATAAGTAGTAGGCAAAATTAATTTTAGACTAGATCAGCCATTTGGCCACCAATGAACCAAGCAACATGGAGCTGTGAATAGCTACAACAGTGCAAAAATGGAAAAGAGTGACAAAGATATTTCATAAATACACGTTGTGATTAAGTGTGCAGTTTAAGAAGTATATCACACAGTCGCATGCCCTGTCTCAATGGCAACTTCTCTGTGCTTTGGTTTCCACATCAGTAACATAATGAAACCAACTCCATAAAATACTTTGGGCAATACCTGGCAAAAAGAAGTGCTCAAAAATGTTAGCTACTGCTACTACAACTAACCACTGCCACTACTGTTATTATATGGTAATAGAAGAGAGCGTTGTTTCTGTTCTTATTCCTCCCTGCTGAAATGTCAAGAAGTTAGCTTCCATCAAAAAACGCTGAAGCTTCCCTAAGCACCATACACAGGCAATATTCCTCTTTTTTTTTTTAAGTGAGGAAGCTTGGCCCTGAGCTAACATCTGTACCAGTCTTCCTCTATTTTGTATGTGGGACGCTGCCACAGCATGGCAGCTTGATGAGCAGTGTGTAGGTCTATGCCCAGGATCCAAACCCATGAATCCCAGGCCACTAAAGCAGAGCACGTGAACTTAACCACTATGCAACCAGGCTGGCCCCCTAATATTCCTTTTAATAGGCATGTCTACTTCCCACAGACTAGCCCAAGTACTGCAAATCTCCCAGTTATTTGAATGATTCGGTTCTATGGAGGTTTCAAAGGCAAGTCTGTCTATTGATCAGGAGCGATATCCTTTTTTTGTTTTTTTAAATTCCCAACCCATATTTATTTATTTTTTTTACCTTATTTTATTTTTTTTAAGATTGGCACCTGGGCTAACAACTGTTGCCAATCTTTTTTTTTTTTCTGCTTTATCTCCCCAAACGCCCCCTGTACACAGTTGTATATCTTAGTTGCATGTCCTTCTGGTTGTGGGATGTGGGACGCCGCCTCAATGGGGCCTGACAAGTGGTGCCATGGCCGCGCCCAGGATCCGAACCCTGGGCTGCCGCAGTGGAGCGTGCAAACTTAACCACTCGGCCATGGAGTCAGTCCCCCAGGAGCAATATTCTAATATGGGAGATTTGACAAACGCATAACTGATCAATGCAAGCAGGGAATGTGCACAAACAGACATGTGGAAACGATGAAATTCCTAAAGGCATAGGGATTCTGGTTTTGTGCCCAGATATCAATAAGCCAAAGCTCTGAACAAGTAACAAATTCTGAAATACCCTTGAGAACATATTTAGATGTAATCTGGTGAGGAGGAGAGAGGTTATTCTATTCTCTTATTCTGTATTTTCCAATTATAACGATTTTTCTTTCTCTTCTTTTCTTCTTCATTTCTATGCTCTAAATGAATTGGATTTTCTCAGTTCCGCTATTTTTCTCTCTACTATTTTGAAAGTTCTATCTTGTATTTCTATTTTTTAAATGTTTACTGGTTCTTTCAGTGAATGTGAATGTTAATTTCTTTCATTTTTCTGAAAATATCTTTATTTCCTCCCCATTTTAAAATAACAGTTGGGCAAGTACAGAATTCAAAGTTGGCCATTAGCCCCAGCAATTCTGAGATTTTATTCCTTGACATTCTAACCTTTATAACTGCTGCTGAGACTACTACTTCTTTGGGGTAATCAACTTTTTTCTCTCTGGTTTCTAGTTTTGTCTTAGGTATTTCACGGTTGGTCACAATTTCTCTAGAAACGACTTTAATTTTATTTCTCCCGCTCACGACTTTGGCTTCTTTTATCTGAAGACTCTTATCCTCTGCAAACCTCTGTAAATTCTCAACCATTTCTTTTCAAATGTTGCAGCTTTCACATGTTCTTTCTTTGGCTTTTCTGGAATTCTTACTAGATGCATGCTGATTTTTTTTTATTCAATCCTTTTTATCATTTAAATGTTCACTCAGGTTTTTCCTTGGCATTTTCCCTTTGGCGTTGCATTCTGGCTAATATTCTAAGCTATAATTTTTAGTTTATTCGTTCTCTTTTCAACCACGCTCTGATGGTATTTAAGCAGTCTACTAATTTTTCTTCAATGATTTCTTCTTTAAAAGAATTTTGGAAGATCTATTAAATCTTTCTAGTCACTAGAATCTAAGGACTATAAGAGGACAAGGATTTTTATTTGCTTTCCTTAATGCTGTATTACTAGTGCCTTAAATAATACTACACATACAGATGCTCAATTAATGATTTTGATGCATGAATTTGAAAACTCTCCTTAACTTTTTCATGATGATTTCTTTCTCATTATAATTCTATTTTTTTATCTCTTGTTCGGTCATTTCATGACAGTCTATAATCTAAAATTGTATGAGGTCATAATTCCTGTTTGTTGTATCTGCTTACTCTGCCTCATTGTTGATTATTTCATGATTGATTATTACATTATGATTCATTGTGACTCATTTTCAGTGGGTATTGCTTTTTTCACAAGAAGCCTATGCACCGTAGGTGTGTAAGTGGCAATATGGAGTGGTTATACATTTACTTTTTTCAGGCTACTCAACTGGGACCAGATTTTTTACATTGAATTTTATGGCTATGAATTTTTCCAAACTATTGAGCTAGTATAAATTCAGACTAATGGCATAAACTTGGAGTTTTGATGTCTCATGGAAGAGTCACGCACCTCATCACTTTTTTAAAACAGAGAACAGCTCTTTCTGCTCCAGTATTATAAGAGTCACTTTTGGGTGCCACTTGTACACACCTAAGCCATGTCTCCACTTGCATGGGAAATTTAAAATTTAAGTCCCCAACTGTCAGGGCCTAAATTCATGGCCCCCCTTTCCTGTTAAAGCACCTGCCTGAGTGCTTCGAGTCTTGAGTTCCCTCTTCATGTCAGCAAAACTTCCTTTCCTTGCTTTGAACCTTACTTCTCTATTTCTTACCACGTCTTTGTATAATTTACCCAGCATTTTTATATGTTTGTAGTGGAAGGAGAGGTTATAATAGTTTAGTCTATCATGTTTCAGAAAGCCAATTTACCGTAAAACCCTTGAAATTTTTACTGTTTTCCAATGATGCAAGTAGTCCATGAGTAAACTATGTGTGTCTGCATGCACAGTTAAATAACTGTAAATAAGTAAATTAATTGACTAAGAAAAAATTACTCTACTTATGTAGTATACAAAGAATATCAATCTAAATTCAAAATTTAATTCAAAACGTGTTCTCTGCTCCAAAGATTTTATAAATGTACCAAAGTATAAAATAAAATCATAATATTTATTAAAAGATTGATCTAAGAAATGTAACACAATTAAAAGTAGTTAACACTGCATAATTATATATTTTTTTAATTCTTCTGAGTTTCTATGTATATACAGAAGAAAAACGATAGAATACTAAAATGTATGCTCTAAAAATATACATGCTAAAAACATCTGAGTTAAGAATAGATGTGCTAATATTGCAAAAATATTTTCACAAGAGGAGTATCCAAAGGTCACATTACAAACCAAAAGGAAAAAATACATCCCGAAAGTGACCTACAGAGGGAGGAAACGAAGAATATGTCAAGAAAAGGCCCCCCAAATTGCTTCATTTTACTTTTTCTTAAAATAAAATGTCAAATAGAGAACCCTGAATTAGGCTGCTCATCTCAACTCAGCTATAATATTCTAAAGCTTAAGGAAATTCATTTCACAACATGGCTCTAGTTGAAGAAGATTAAAGAAACAAAAAAAATCATCATATATGACATGGCACAAATCTCAATGGAATAAGGCAGGAAATGGTTTGTTTAGCAAAGGGCGTATTTTATTAGAATTGATTAGGGAGAGGACACACAAAGCACAGCAGGGAATAGTGAGCAAAGACAGAAACATATAAAATAGGTAATAGGCTGTTGGTTTCTAAGATAACTGCCATAAAGGCATGCACTTCTGAGGTATGCATAGTTATAGTATCACAATTCTGTGTGGCTACTAATATTCAGAATCCAAAGAGGGGAATATTGGATTGAGGGTAGGATGCAGGGAGAGGGATGAAAGGTTACAGGAGGAGGCTGGGCCAGATCTTGAAAGATCTGCCTTGCAATGCCATGGGAGGGGCTCAAGCCAACATCAGAAGTGATGAACCAATGAAATAGGGAATGAGGTGAACAGATTTTTATTTGGGAATGAGGATCCGGTAGTGGAACAGAAGATGTGACAGGATACATATTATGGATGAATTTAACAGTCTAGGTGAGAATGAATAAGGGATTCAACTTAATATCATAAGTGATTACAGAAGATGAGAACTACCCTCATCAGTTACCTTGAGTGCACAGAGACTGAAAGTAAACCTACATATAAAGCCAGTCTCTTTCACACAATCCCCAAATAATTTCTTCGTTTCCCATTTTTATTAATTAATAATGCAATTCTGAGTCTTCAGCCTCCAAATCTTCTAAAAATCTTTGATTTCTCTGTCTTTGATGTCTCCAACATCCTATTTTAAGTTGTGTCAATTTTTCCTCCAAAAGGACCATCTAATCTGCTTTTTATTTTGGAAACATGGCAAAATTAATTTTTAAAAAGTCATATTTTCCCTTAACAATCCTATTTCTAAGTCATTATTTTAAGGACATACTACAAAATACAGCACATGGCCCCCACATTATTACTTCTAAGTATGAAAAAATTGAAGCATTTAAAAATCCAAGAATAAGAGTTGGATATGCAAATTAGGGAGTTAGACCTCAAAGTTAGGAAAAATTATGCAACCTCCCAGGATTCAGTAAATTTTTTCATCTTCTAATTATTTTCTATTTGGCACTAGGCAAACAAAGAAAAAACCTTGAGGTAAATATCTAATAATTGTGGTTTTTTCAGTTCTTTATTCATTTATGAAATAAATACTTATTGAGTGTCTACTATCACTTTAATATTGGGCATTTTAAAATTTAACTAGATTAAAATTCTTTTTTGGAAATCAGCATCATGGCTGAGTGAGTTGTTCCCTTACTCTCTCCCTGTTAAGTTATAACTAAGTGGACATTCATTAACTAGCAGAGGATTCCCTGCACAGCACAACAGGATGTTAGAGAGAGGTACACAGCTACACATCTGAAGGTGGGTGGACTGGATTCCCAGAAGGCAGTGGAACTAGGTGAGTGCACCCCTCCCACTCCCGAGTGGCAGTGAGCCAGATCTTGACTCTCACACAATGGTTGGCGCGACTATAAGAGGCAGTGGGGACAGCCCAGCCAGAACAAATGCTTTCGGAGTTGCAGCCTGGCCTATGGGAGTGCTACTGTGTCATAGCAGCCCCAGTGATGGGAACCCTCTACCTGAGTTGTGGTGGCTCAGCTCCTGCAAAGGCAACCACTCGCTGAACACAGTGCAGGTGAAAAGGAATCCTGCCTGCTCAGAAGGCACCCATATCTGGGGAGCACAGCAATTTGTTGGACCCAACAAGTGCTAGCTCAGCCCATGAGGGGGCAGCCCTAGCTCCTAGTGCAGCACAGGTGAGAAGGCACCCAGCTGCACAGAAGGCACCTCCGCCTGAGGAAGACTGCAGCCTGTGGGATCCACCAAGTGGTGGCTCAGCCTCCATGTAGGAGCCCCTCCCACATAGCAAGCAGCAGTTCAGCTGGTTCCCTGCAAAGCACAGAGGCCAGGCCTGTGGCACCCAATCTGCCCACTCACAGCAGAGGCCCTGCTCACATGAGTGTAACCTGCAGGGTGGCTGTGGCCAGCCCAGAGAAACACAGAGTAGCCCTAACTACAAAACTTCCAGCAGATGGGGCAGAAGCAGAAAACACAGCTCCTGCTCCCCCGCAGCAGTGACAGGTGGAATCCATGACCTGATATTACCACAAATGTGCCTACAAAGGATCACTTCATCAAACACCATGAAGAACCACATTAACACTGCAGAGCAGAAGGAAAATGATAAGTCTCCAGAAACCCTTCCTGAACTCACAGAAATTCATAATCTAAATGACAAAGAATTCAAAACAGTTATCATAAAGAAACTCAACTACTTACAAGATGACTCAGAAAGACAGTTCAATGAACTCAAGAATAAAATGAATGAGCAGAAGGAATACTTCACCAAAGAGACTGAAATCTTTTAAAAAACCACAAAGATTCTCTGGAGACAAAGAATACAATTAATGAGATAAAAAATAATCTAGAATCCATAAAATATAGAGATGATGTTATAGAAGACAGAATTAGTGATTTAGGAGATATAAATATAGAAAAGCTTCAGGTCGAGGAGGAGAGAGAACTAAGGTTAAAAAAAAAAATGAAGAAATCCTGATCCAATTAGGAAAAACAACATAAGGATTATAGGTATTCCAGAGGGAGAAGAGAGGAAGGAGCAGAGAGTTTGTTCAAAGAAATAATAGCTGAGAACTTCCCAAACCTGGGGAAGAAACTGGACTTAAAAATAAATGAAGCCAACAGAACTCCTAATTACATCAATGCAAAACAACCTTGTCCAAGGCATATACTATTAAAACTGGCAAAAGTCAATGACAAAGAAAAAATATTAAGGGCACTAAGGCAGAAGAAAATAACCTACAAAGGAACCCCTACGAGGCTCTCAGTGCATTTCTCAGCAGAAACCTTGCAGGCTAGGAGAGAAGAGAATGATATACTCAAAATAATGAAAGACAAAAACTTTCATCCAAGAATACTCTATCCAGCAAAATTAGACTTCAGATATGATGGAAAAATAAAAGCTTCCCCAGATAAACAAGAGCAGAGGGAGTTTATTGCCATTAGACCTGCCTTACAAGAAATGATGAGGAAAGCCCCCCTACGTGTAACAAAAAAGCAAAATAAACAGATAGAATCAGAAAATTTCAGCTCTATCTCAGAATAGGTCAGTAAACACTTAATTATAACATAAAAGATAAAGGTGGGGGAGCATCAAAAATAACTGTAAACACTTCAATTTAGTTACAAGCTCACAACACTGAAAAGAACAATTTGTGACAACAATAACTCAGAAGGGGAAAAGAAAGGGATGGAACCTGCTTAGACTAATGGAGACAAGAGGCAATCAGAAAATGGAGTATCTCATCTATGAGATCTTTTATACAAACCTAACAGTACCTACTAAAGAAAAAATCAGAGCAGAGCCATAATTAATAAAGAAAAAGAAAACCATCAAAGAAAACCACCAAACTGAAATGGCAGAAATACAAAGGAAGAGAAATAAGGGGAATATAGAACAACCAGAGAAGAAGAGATAAAATGGCAGTATTAAGTCATCATATATCAATAATCACTCTTAAAAAAATGCATTGAATTCTCTAATCAAAAGACACAGTCTGGCTGGACAGATTAAAAGACAAGACCCAACAATATGCTGCCTCAAGGAAATACATCTCAACTCTAAAGACAGACATAGGTTCAGAGTGATAGGGTGGAAGATGATACTCCAAGCAAATGGCAAGCAAAAGAAAGCAGGTGTTGCCATACTTATATCAGACAAACCAGACTTCAAGATAAAAAAGAGAATAAGCGACAAAGAGGGGCAGTATATAATGATAAAAGGGACACTCTACCAAGAGGACATAACACTCATGAATATATATGCAGCTAACACAGGAGCACCAAAGTATATAAAGCAACTATTATTAGACCTAAAGGGAGAAATTGACAACAACAGAGTAACAGCAAGGAACCTCAACACCACACTTGTATCAATGGACAGATCATTCAGACAGAAAGTCAGTAAGGAAAAACCGGCCTTGAATGAAATACCAGACCAGATGGACTTAATAAATATATAGAGAACATTAAATCCAAAAAAAACAGCCGAATTCATATTCTTCTCAAGTACACATGGAACATTCTCAAAGACAGACCATATATTGGGAAACAAGGCAAGCTTCAATAAATTGAAGAAGACTGAAATCATATCAAGCAACTTTCCTGACCATAATGCCATGAAACTAGAAATCAAGTACAAGAAAAAGGCTGGAATAGTCACAAATATGTAGAGACTAAGCAACATGCTTCTGAACAACCATTGGATCAATGAAGAAATCAAAGGAGAAATCAAAAAATACCTGGAGACAAATGAAAATGAAAACACAACATACCAACTCTCAGGGGATGCAGGAAAAGCAGTGCTAACAGGGAAATTTACAGCAATACAGGCCTACCTCAATAAACAAGAAAAATCATAACCTAAACCTAACAGAAATAGAAAAAGAAGAGCAAACAAAGCCAAAAGCAAGCAAAAGGAGGAAAATAATAAAAATGAGAGCAGAAATAAATGAAATAGAGACTAAAAAAAATAATAGAAAGGATCAATGAAACTAGGAGCTGGGTCTTTGAGAACATAAACACAATTGACACTCAGCCAGATTCACTAAGAAAAAAAGAGAGAAAGCTCAGATAAATAAAAAAGTGAATGAGAAGAATTTACAATGGATACTACAGAAATACAAAGGATTATAAGAGAATACTATGAAAAGCTATATGCCAACAAATTGAACAACCTAGAAGAAATGGGTAAATTCTTAGACTCACACAACCTCCCAAAACTGAATCAAGAATAAATAGGGAATCTGAATAGACCAATCACAAATATAGAGATTGAAACAGTAATCAAAAACCTCCCAAGAAACAAAAGTCCAGGACCAGATGGCTTTTCCAGAGAATTGTATCAAAAATTCAAAGTTTTTTTTTGTTTTTTAAAGATGCTTTGGCAGGATTTTATTTGAGGAAGACATGGAGAGGAAGATACAGGTACAATTAATTAAGCATTTCCTCTATGGCAGACATTTCTAAATACTTGAGAGAAGTATCACCTTTTTTTGTGGTGAGGAAGATTGGCCCTGAGCTAACATCTGCTGCCAATCTTCCTCTTTTTTCTTTTTCGCCATGAGGCCCCAGTACATACTTGTATATCCTAGTTCTAAGTCCTTCTCATTTTTCTATGTGGGATGCTACCACAGTATGGCTCGATGAGTGGTATGTAGGTCCGTGCCCAGGATCCAAACCAGTGAACCCCAGGCCACTGAAGCAGAACATGAAAACTTAACCACTACACCACCAGGCTGGCTGCTAAAGAAGATTTAATACCTATCATTCTCGAACTATTCCAAAAAACTAAACAAGATGGAATGCTTCCTAATTCATTCTGTGAGGCCAACATTACCCTGATATCAAAACCAGACAAGGATAACACAAAGAAGGAAAATTATAGGCCAATATCCCTGATGAACATAGATGCAAAAATCTTCAACAAAATATTGGCAACCGAATACAGCAGTGCATTAAAAGGTTCATACACCATGATCAAGTGGGAGTTATACCAGGGATGCAGGGCTAGTTCAACATGCACAAATCAACCAATGTGATACACCACATTAACAAAATGAGGAAAAAAAACCACATGATCATCTCAATAGATGCAGAGAAAGCATTTTACAAGATCCAACATTCATTTATGATAAAAACTCTCAATAAAACAGGTATTGAAGGAAAGTACCTCAACACAATAAAGGCCATATATGACAAACCCAAAGCTAACATCATGCTCAATGGTGAAAAATTGAAAGCCATCCCTCTGAGATCAGGAACAAGACAAGGGTGCCCACTCTTGCCACTCCTATTCAACATAGTACTGGAGGTTTTGGCTAGAGTAATTATGCAAGAAAAAGAAATAAAAGGTATCCATGGGGCTGGCCCTGTGACCAAGTGGTTAAGTTCGCGTGCTCTGCTTCCGTGGCCTAGGGTTTCGCTGGTTTGGATCCTGGCTGTGGACAAGGCACCAACCATCAGGAAATGCTGAGGTGGCATCCCGCATAGCACAACCAGAAGAACCTACAACTAGAATATACAACTAAGTGCTGGGGGACTTTGGGGAGAAGAAGAAAAGCAAAAAAAAGAAAAGATTGGCAACAGATGTTAGCTCAGATGCCAATCTTGAAAAAAAAAAAGAAATAAAAGGTATCCAAATTGGACAGGAAGAAGTGAAACTCTCATTGGTTTGTAGACAACGTGATTTACATATAGAAAACCCAAGATAATCCACGAGAAAGCTATTAGAAATAATCAACAACTACAGCAATGTTGCAGGGTACAAAATCAACTTTAAAAAATCAGTTGCATTTCTATACACGAATAGCAAACTAGCAGAATGAGAAGTCAAGAATACCATCCCAATTATAATTGCAACAAAAAGAATACAATACCTAAGAATAAATTTAACAAAGGAGATGGAAGACCTATATATTGAAAACTATAAGACATTATTGAAAGAAATTGAACAAGACATAAAGAAATGGAAAGATATTCCATGCTCATGGATTGGAAGAATAAACATACTTAAAATGTCCATATTACCTAAAGCAATCTACAGATTTAATGCAATACCAATCAGAATCCCAATGACATTCTTCATGGAAATAGAACAAAGAATCCTAAAATTTATATGGAACAAGACAGCACCCCAAATAGCAAGGCAATCCTGAGAAAAAAGAACAAAGCTGGAGGCATAACAATCCCTGACTTCAAAATATACTACAAACTTATCATAATCAAAACAGCATGGTACTGGTACAAAAAACAGACATATAGATTAATGTATCAACAGACACATAGAATTGAAAGCCCACACACCTATGGACAGCTAATCTTCAACAAAGGAGCCAAGAACATACAAAGGAGAAAGGAAAGTCTCTTCAATAAATAGTGCTAGGAAACTGGACAGCCACACACAAAAGAATGAAAGTAGATCATTATCTTTCTCTACACACAAAAATTAACTCGAAATGAATAAAGACTTGAAGGTAAGATCTGAAACCATATAAATCCTAGAAGAAAATATAGATAGAACAGTCTTTGACATCAGTCTTAGCAGCATCTTTTTGAATACCATGTTTACTCAAGCAAGGGAAACGAAAGAAAATAAACAAATGGGACTACATCAGACTAAAAAGCTTCTGCAAGGCAAAGGAAACCATGAACAAAATGAAAGACAAACCACCAAATGGGAGAAAATATTTGCAAATCATATATCCAACAAAGGGTTAATTTCCAAATATATAAAGAACTCACACAACTCAACAGCAAAAAAACAAATAACCCAATCAAAAAATGGGCAGAGGATACGAACAGACCTTTTTCCAAAGAAGACATACAGATGGCCAACAGGCACATAAAAAGATATTCAACATTTCTAATTATTAGGGGAATGCAAATCAAAAATACAATGAGATATCACCTTACACTAGTCAGAATGGCTATAATGACCAAGACAAAAAATAACAAATGTTGGAGAGGATGTGGAGAAAAGGGAACCCTCATACACTGCTGGTGGGAGCGCAAAGTGGGGCAGCCACTATGGAAAACAGTATGGAGATTTCTCAAAAAATAAAAAATAGACATAGCATATGATCTAGCTATCCTACTACTGGATGTTTATCCAAAGAACTTGAAATCAACAATTCAGAGAGATTTATGCACCCCTATGTTCATTGCGGCATTGTTCACAATAACCAAGTTGTGGAAGCGACCCAAGTGTTCACGACCTGATGAATGGATAAACAAGATGTGGTGTTAATATACAATAGAATACTACAGTACTATAAAAAAAGACAAAATCATCACATTTGCAACAACATGGACAGATCTTGAGCGTATTATGTTAAGCGAAATAAGCCAGACAGAGAAAGACAAACACTATATGATTTTACTCATATGTAGAAGATAAACAAACATGGATAAAGAGAGCAGATTAGTGGTTATAAGAGGGGAAGTGGGGGGTGGGACTATAAGGGGGCACATATGTATGGTAATGGATAAAAACCAGACTTATTGGTGGTGAGCATAATGCAGTGTATACAGAAATGGATATATAATAATATACATGTGAAATTACATGATGCTACAAACCAATATGACCTCAATAAACTAACTGGAAAAAAATGTTTTTTAAATAATACATGCATGTGTTAAATAATTCAAATTGTACAAAAGGCTCTATTATGGAAGCAAATGTATCCCCCCACCCAAGTTACTGAGTTTGATTTTCTATAATTAATCAATGTTTACAACCTCTTGTGTATCCTACCAGAATTTTTCTCTTTTAATTGTGGTAAGTGTTATAAATAAAATAAACCAGAGACTGAGACAAAAATAGTAAAGGATAAATGGTTACAGAAGGCTTTTTATTTTTGAGCAAGATCAGCTCTGAGCTAACATCTGCTGCCAATCCTCCTCCTTTTGCTGAGGAAGACTGGCCCTGTGCTAACATCCGTGCCCATCTTCCTCTACTTTATATGTGGGATGCCTACCACAGTATGGCTTGCCAAACAGTACCATGTCCACACCTGGGATCCAAACCGGCAAGCCCCAGGCCACCGAAGTGGAACATGCGCACCTAACTGCTGCACCACTGGGCCGGCCCACAGAAGGACATTTCTGAGAGTAACATCCAAGCTTAGAAAGAGAAAACATGGCAGTGCAAAAAATGGGGAGATAATGTTAAAAGGCAGAGAGAAGAGCAGGTACAAAGGCCTTACAACAGCAAAGAGCTTGGGGTGATGGAGAAACTGGAAGAAGGCCACTGTGTTTGAAGGGAGGAGAATCAAATGCAGCTAGAGGGGAGGCTGGAAAGACAGGCAGCAGTCATTGAGGCCATAATTAATTACTCTTGTTCTACATGCAACAGGAAGTCACTGGAGAATTTTAAGTAACAAAGACAGGATCCAATTTATGTTTTAAATATTCCTAGTCTTGCCTGGAAAATGGAATCAGAAGGGGAAGAATGGAGCTGATGAGTCCAGTTAAAAGTTAAGGCAGATAAGACAAGAGATAATGGAGGCTCACGCTAATGTGGCTGCAAAGGCGACGGGAAAAAAATGGTAAAAAAGCTATAGATGGGAATATAAGAAGTCATGTCTTGATGGTATGTTAGATGTAGGGGAACAAGGGAAAATGAGGAATTAGGAAGATCCCTGAGTGTCTGACCTGAGACTCCGTGTAGAGGATGAGCCTATGAGCTGAGATGGGGAGATTAGTTAAGGGGAAAAAAGGAGAAAAAGCAGCCATTTATACTGTCTTTTATAAATATATGATTAACCTCTAGTGATGTTCTTTATTTTTCACAAGGATTTGGATTATGGTCTGGGGTCACTCGCTTTCAGCCTGAAGAACTTTCTTCAGTATTTCTTCTGAAGTGGGTGTGTTTGTAAAAAAAAAAAACCTTTCAGTTTTTGTTTGTCTTGGAATGTCTTTATTTTGCCTTGAACTTTGAAAGGTAGTTTTGCTGGATATAAGAATGTTGGTTGATGCTTTTTGTTTGTTTAGCACTTTGAATATGTCATCACTGCCTTCTGACCTCCATTGTAATTTTATGAGAAGTCAGGCAATAATCTCATTGGGGTTCCCTTATATGTGATGAGTAGTTTTTCTCTTGCTGCTTTCAAGATTTTGTCTTTGTCTTTCAGCAGTTTTACTATGATGGTCTGGGTATGGATCTCTTTCTGTTTATCATACTTCGAGTTACTCAGTTTCTTGAATACATAGATTAATGTTTTTCATCAAATTTGGGAAGTTTTCTGTCAGTATTTCTTCAAAATAATTTTCCTGTTCCTATCTCCCTCTCCTCACCTTCTTGTATTCCCATTTTGCATATGTTGGTGCATTTGATGGTATGTCACATTTCTCTGAGGTTCTGTTCATGTTTCTTCATTCTTTTTTCCAAAAGAAATATCTTTTTCCAAAATCTCCATTGTTTTCAAGAGCTCCCATAGGCTTGAATTTCTGCATACTCTCTTTCAAATAAGGTCAGTTCCTTTTCACCTGAGTTACTCTCCTTATGGACTGCCTCTTCCCCTGGCCAAATCTCTAGACTCACTGCTCCAGAACTGGAGATGGGTACAGTGGCCCATTCTTTAGAGTAACACCTCTGCTTTATGAGCAATGTGCTAGGTTGGAGCAGTAACCTCTGGTCTTCTCAGCTTGCCTCTCCTCATATGGAACCTCCATCCAATGAGTGAGCTGGGAGTGAGGGTGATCAATGCCCCAATATTCTCAGGCTGCCACACCTAGGGTAGAGTTCCTGCCCTGTGAGTGGGGGTTGTGTGGAAGAAGGGAGCTCGTGACCTCTTAGCTTTTTGCAAGGAATTTAGCAACTCAGAGCTCAAGGAGATGAGAAGCAGTGGCAGCCTTCACCTGCTGGTGAGATAGCGCATCCCATGCCTGGGAGCTGAGGGGAGGAGTTCCATCTTCTTGACTGCATCTACCTGGAGTAGAATTTCCATCATGCTGAGTAGCAGCAGGTGGGAGGAAGGAAATGGGTTGTGGCACAAGTGCCACCAACTCTCTCTGTTTTTATCAAGATTTAGTAGCTATCCCTGAATAAGTATTTCTTTATTTGCTGTAGGCTCTTAGGAAAATTTTCAGACTTTAACACTTTCAAAAAATACAATATTTACTAGTTACGGTTGTTCTAATTTGGAGCAGGTCCATTCAGCTCCTCATGCTATTATTCTCTAGTGAAACTCTACAAACACTGTTTCTTGACATTACCAGCATACTTTGTATCTGGGAGGTGAGGGGCTAAGGATAAAACACAACTGCTAGGACTTTGAAACTTGAATTGCAAAATTACTAACATCATATGAGGTACCAGCAAAACTTCCTAAAGATGGTATTATTAGATTCTTTCAGAAAATCATCTTCAATAAAATCTGTTCACTTCTGAAATACTTAGGACCTCATTGCTCTTAGAGCAATAATTTTTGCTTGTATTCCCTCCTCTGTGCCTGATTCACAAAATTCACCATCAAAATTTTACTTCAGGTATTAGAATGTTATATGATTTGTCTATAAGGTAAGAAAATTGACTTTTTAAACAAATACACTAGAAGCATTTATCCTATTTGGGTCCAACTCGAAGAGTTGGCTTCATCAAGCAGTCAGGTCCTGGTTGGATCAAGCGAAGTGTTTCCAGAGAGAGGTCAGAGACAGAATCTCAGGGTCTCTGGAGCAGTGGAAAGAAAGGAAGCCAAATGTCTAGTAGGAGTGGTGTCAAGTGAGACAACACTGTTGGAAAATGAGTCAATGGAGCAAAAGCCATAAGCATTAGCAACAGATTAGAGTCTAGGAATGAGTCAGGTTAGATGAAGAAATAAGATGGGAGCCAAGACAGTACTAGAGGAGTGCTGAATGTTGTGTTAATTACATGATGGAGGGGACACAGTTGCTTAAAGCCTTTACCCAGCAGGACCAGATTACCAAATGACAGCTGTCCTTTAAGACTGTCATCCTTGAAAACCCAGACACTTATGTCCTTACTGTTGCTATTGCTCAAATTTGGGATGCATCTCCTATTTCAGATGCACTTTCAAAGTGAATTTAAAATGAAAAAAAAAAAATAAAAAACAAAGGAAGAAAGAAAATCACTCCCCTTTCTTAATAGTCACACCTTGATTCCTGACTTTCAGCCAGTATTATTCAGTTTTTGCTGACTGCCTCCTTAAACCAAATTAACTCTTAAAGGATGCAATTTTGATACAACTGAAGATAAATCAGAGCATCTGACCTTCTGAAGTCTCACCTGAAGATCTGAAGATCTTTGAACAGGTAACCCTATCTACTAGGACCTGCCTTCCAACATGTGAAGGTATGGTAAGTATGAGCAAATAATCTTGTGATTATAACTGTTAGTCCACAGATCTGTTATTTCAAAGTTTTGGGAAGGCTTTTATGTTTTCTTTAAAGAAGTGGTTAGCCCAGGGCTAAGAGTTATAGAGAAAATAAGACTGAAGCAATACATAATAAGTCATGGAATGTCAAACTAAGAGACATAAGAGACATCTCAAATTGTTTCCTTTCATTGAGTCTAAACCAGAAAAGACATTTACTGACCAGAAATGAGAGATGGAGAGGGGCCCCTTGGCAAATAGTGGAAGCCATAATTGTAGGAATGGATGAAACCATTCAGAGGGAATTAACATTTCCTTTTTAACAAACAAGAATTTTCATCTTAAAGTTTCCATCCTTATTTTGATTTGGGATATCAACATTTCAATGATAGACACTGAGGATTATGTCAAAGTTAACAAAGTTTTGTTTGTTTGCTTTTTTACTGTAACTATTATTACTTATTTGTAATTTTTTCACGACAGGAAGCATACAGTAAGCCACACGCCAAAAACCACTTTTTGAAAATATATATAGAACATAACATATATGAGTGCAATTTAATAACTGATTATTTTAACTGATTGAAATCCTTGCTATAAACTGAAAATTTTTTCTATATAGCAAAGCTTCCAAACTATACTGCTAGTGATTATATCTACATTAGCAAAATATAAGTAATTTAGAGAAGAAAATTAAGTGCTAATTGCTGCTTCTATTAGCTTATTACTTGTTTTTTTTTTTTAACGTGGCTTACTCTTGTCTATGGTTTAGGCTGTATATGCAAATGTGCGTGTGTTATTACTTGTTTTTTTTAATACTGCATGAAGCTTTAAGAATTATCTTAAAGTATAATTTAATAAATTTTGAACTATATCTTTTCTTTTCACTATCATTAAAAGAGAATGGTTTAGTTTAAAGGAAACTGAAAAGATATGACAACTGCATGCAATATGGCCTGGTTTCTTTGGTTATAAAGGATGTTGAGAAAATTGTCAAAATCTGAATAAGGTCTACAGATTAGCTAAGAGTATTATGTCAATGTTAACTTCTTGATTTTGATAACTGTAGTGTGGTTATGTTGCCATGTCCTGGAGTAAACAGGGGTAGAGAGGATTCACGCCCGCAATTTGTTCTCAAACAGTTCTGAGGGGAGACAACGCATGTACATATGTGTGTATATATGTATATGTGTTTGTATGTGTGCATACACTCCAGGAACACTGATGCAATCCTTAAGAATTATACCAATTCAGTAATATTAAATGACTATATATAGAGTTCATATATATGTGTGTACACATATATATATAAACATATATAAACCCATATATCTCTATATATGAACAGTATATATATACATATATCAGTGTGTATATATAGAGAGAGAAAGAGGAATAAGGCAAATGTGGTAAAATGTTAACCTTTGAGAAATTAGGAATTCTTACAAAATTTCTGTAAGTAAAATTAGTTTAAAATAAAAACTTTAAAACAATAAAGAAGAGAGGGGCTGGCCCCGCGGCCGAGTGGTTAAGTTCGCGCGCTCCGCTGCAGGCGGCCCAGTGTTTCGTTGGTTCGAATCCTGGGCGCGGACATGGCAGTGCTCATCAGACCACGCTGAGGCAGCGTCCCACATGCCACAACTAGAAGGACCCACAACGAAATATACAACTATGTACCGGGGAGCTTTGGGGAGAGAAAGGAGAAAAATAAAATCTTTAAAAAACAATAAAGAAGAGAGCATAGTTTGATAATTACGAAATTCCAAAAGTGAGCAAAAGGTCACATACTATATTTCTAGCCAATAGGTGGTGCCAATAAGTACCAGTTTTCTTTTAATAATATTAGAAAGCCAAGTTTCTAAAAGCAATGTTCAGAAGTCAGGAGCACTGATACAATCCTTTAAAATTGTCCAATTCAACAATATTGAGTTAAATGACTACACTGGTACCTGTAGATAGGAGGTTCAACCCCTGAAATGCAATCTGACTCACTCAAAAGCCTCCTTTCACCTCAAAGAAAGAACACTGCTTACGTCCCGTGCGAAGTTAACCTGTTCTCCCTGTACACGTGGTTTCTTTATCTAGGTAACTCCCTTTACCCTTCCATGGGGGTTAAAAAGTACAATTGGCAGGAAGACAACCACGTACATTCATCTTACTAAGGCAAAAAGAAGGCTGTAGAACCTGACCTGATTAGCAGAAACGATTTCTTCTAGTTGTAAGCTACATGTGCAAACTACAGGAGTTGGGATTTCACAAATACACAGAGAATACGAAAAGATTTTGAAGTTTCTCTTAGGACATACTGAACTAGAGCCAATGATTTTTACACAATTTATTTCAAGTCACAGAACTGAATTTGCCTCAGGAAATCATATCGGTTCAGTCTTACTTCACATTCCTAGAATTCAACTGCTAATGTCTATCAGAGGTGACATTTATAATAACCATTTGCTCAACAAACCTAAACCAGGCTCATTTTAATGAATATTTTTAGAATTTCAAATTCTTACAATATTACTTTTGGATTTTAAAATTCCCACAGAGCACCACTTTGGAAATTTTGAATTACTCAACCTAACTAAATCTAACCGTAGAGATACATTAATTCAATTTTTTTTTTAATCTTTAAAAGTCAAATGGATCACTTGCAATTTTCTCCCAGTTTCTAAACTCAACAAAGATAGTGGTTAATGTAGCTTTGCAGCATAAGTCTTAGGTTAGAAGGAAAAACGCCAGCTAACCAGACGAGTTCCCATATCTATTAAACAGAAAAGATTACAACTCCAAGAAGAAGGAGGACTTCAATGAAGCATAAAGGGCCTGGAAATTAGCCTGTAAAATGTGTTTCAAAACTAATTTCAAAGTTATTCTTTTTTTCTTTTTTTAGTACCAATGACCAAGGAATAGCAGGAAGAAAGCAGGAACAGATACTTTGTTGAGTGAACTCAATTCTCTTGAAAACATTTGACTGCACTGCTTCCATTTAATCAACAATTCCATGGTCCAAGGAGAAAACAATGGAAGTCAACATATCTAGCCATTGTGATAGTCTGAACATTAGGGCACCCCAATTTCCAATTTCAATTCGTGTATTGTTGTTTCCCTCACTATTTTTTGCCCCCTTCCAATAATAAAGGCAAACAGCTCCTGAATACCTATCTGTTGTTCTTATAACGGCCTTTTCTCAAGACAGGGAATAGATTAGGGAGACAGAGAACAGACGACCCACCAAGACTGAAGGGTAGAAACTTCAGTGGAAAGAGTAAAGGGCTTGTTTATTTCTTAAAGTTTCTTCCTGAGTTTCTCTCTCTGGAGCAGTATTTTGGAGAGATGAGGCTTAGGGCTGGGTTTGCCTTGGCTTGAGAGAGCTGGAAGGGATCAGGTGGAGACCAGAGGAATGGAAGGCAGATAGATGCTTGCTGCGTGCAGCTGGCTGGGACTCAGGCTTGAAGGGAGAAGGATGGAGAGGGTCTGGGTCATAAGGAAAAGAGGGCAGACAGGACCTTGCAGCAGAAGCCAAGTACAAAGAGCATACATTTGGCTGCTTAGGAATCTAAGTATCACAGAAGGCAGCAAAAGAGAGGATGGATTCTGCTAAAGGGAGGGGAAACCCTTTATACAGGGCTCTATAGTACAATGGCTTCTTTCACTCTTCCCAAAGATGCAACATGTCGTTTTTCATTTCAGGACAGTGGCTGTAAGCAGAGAAGCTAACACTCAGGGAATAAGGTAGTTTGGATCTCACTGTCTGGTAGTCTCACTCAGGATTCCAGCAAAAATAAGTGGTCAGTTGGTCAATAAAATTGACTAAGCACATGGAACATGTGAGCATATCTAAACACCAAGGAAATAGAATGTGCTGTCCTTCCTTCCTGGAGTTAATCCATGTAATCAGAATGATAACAATTAAATTTAAAACACCTAAGAAGAGATAGTAGCAATCAAATCAGCAGAGACAAGATGGAAGAAATAAAGAGTAGGAAGGGCTGGTTGAATGATCCAGCCTATCAATAATCCAACTATGTTATTCTTGACGTCTTCATTAAGGAGATCACACGAGGATCCATTTTGAGAAAATGAAACAAGGTGACCTGACAACACGAAGGGGTAAAATATTCCAGATGATGACTCCAGAGTAAGTGAACGACAATAATAACTAAATTGAATAGACCCTTCTTATGAATCAAGTCCTCTGCTATGTGCTTTGCATATATTTTCTCTTTTAATCCTCACAATAAAATCTTTCCATCCTTAAAAAATGATGCTACTGTTATCCCAGTGAAAGTGTGATCCACACCCAGGACATCCTATTTCTAGAGGCAAGGCTCTTAGAGGCAATACTCTCTAAGTGATGACTCCTGTCTGTAAGCAGAGAGAAATTGGTGGTTTGGCTTGACTGGAACCCTGACCACTAACAGAGGCTTCCTAGGATATAGAATCAATTACATTAGGAATCTATCTGGAGGTATAATCATCGAGAACTTCGCCATGATTTCAGGAGGCAACTGGGTATCCCCTCAGAGTTAGGACAACGATATATTCAAACAACACAACAACAGAGGAAGTTTGTTCTGCATGAGGCATACTGCAAAGAAGAAAGGCTTGGGAGTTGACAAGGAGTTGGGAAAGAAATGTGTCACAGCGGTCCCCACATTCTGCTTAGTGAAGGCTGCATCTATGATGGTAGAGAGGGAAGGGAATACATGGGAAAAATCAGAGGGCCAGGGTTAGTTTTATATTTATTTATTCACATAAGGAAGCAAATGTAAGCAAATTAAGAGTAAAAGCACTCTTGGGGAGAAAGAACAAGATACACAAGGGCCATAGACTCCCCTCTCCACAGTTAGTGGGCAGAAGGAATGGAGCATGGCATAACAAATTTGTTTGCGAGGCATGAAAAGAACTTAAAAAAAATCCTTTAAATCAAGTCCAGAGCAGCACTGTCTAACAGAAATATGAGTCACCAATGAACTAAAAATTTTTCTAAGTAGCCATTTTAAAAAAGTGAAAACAAACAAAATTAATTTTAGTAATATAGTCCATTTAACCCAATATCTCCACAATGTTATCTTTCAACATGTAATGACTATATAAATTATTAATGGGATATTTTACATTCAGTTTATTGTACCAAGTCTTCAAAATATGGTATATATTTTACAATTACAGCACACCTCAATCCTGGTGCTGTAGTAGCCTCATATCTACTTCTCAATAGCCACATGTGGCTAGTGCCTACCAAACTGGACAGCACAGGTCTAGAGTGTATTTAATGATAAAAAATAATCCTTGGTATCAAGAAACACCAGAAGGTTTAAAACAAAACTATTGGATTTGGCTAGAAGTCTACCAACAAATTCAGCAAAATAAGTTTTTAAAAAGCAGCAGCTCTACCATTTTACTGAAGGTACATTTAAATGAAATCATTTGGTCCCATACACAATAAGTGCTATTATAATTCTTTTACAGGAAATGCAAAGACAAGTGCATGTACCAGTTTCTAAAGTATACTTTTCACTTCATGTTGTATTCTACCATCTCCTCCTGGTTCTTTAGGGACTCCGCCCTCAACAGTAAGTATAAGGCTCTTGCTTATTTAGTGGGAGATGGAGGACTTAGTGTGAATCCAATAAAACCCAAGCTACCTCCCCAGCTCTTGGGAGAGGGAGGAGAAAACTGACCTCACCACTTATTACAGCCTGAAGTGTTGCCTCATGCATGATTGTGGATATTTACGCCCTCAATGAACTGAACCACAAAGCTTCTGTCTGCAGTTACTTTTTCTTTGTGGGTCATTTTTTGCCTAGCAAAATGGGTGCAGGTCTGAAAAAAGGGCAGTCTGAACTTAAATTCTGGTTCTTCTAATTGCCAGACAAGTTGGACTCTAACACAAATATCTGTATTCAAGGTACTTTAAAAATCAGTTTAAAAAAACAACGCATTCAGTTCAAATAACAGCTTACTTAATTTGAAGTTTCTTTACATCAATGAAAGCACATAGCTGCACAGTTTATTTTGCTTCAACATAGGTTTGAAGGGGGGACAGAAAGCACACAATATTCACCAAGTTTTTGTCTACTGACCAAACTTAAAGACGTCAGTATATGTACAACATATTCAATAATATGTTACTAGGATAAGACTATGTACCATACAATATATTACATATAACTTACAATGCTATATTTCAGTTCCCTTCTGAACAAGTGCACACACATTTTTCTCTACATGACACTGCAGTCGACATCACTCTCCTTCTTAGCCAATTTCAGTACGTGAGCCTGCATGTTTGTTCTCCAGTACAATAATGTTGCTTCCAGCTATAGGCAGTGAAGCACAGTTTTCCTGGACATTACTGACAGATTTCCATTCATCAATCCTATTCCACACAATAGTCATGAGCTCAAACTTAACTGTCATTAGGTTTTTAGCAATCAGTAATAACTTAGAGGTCTCAAGACTTGGTACCATTGAACAAATTCAGACACTCTGCCTTGTTGCAAATCAGAACAGAATACATTTTTTAGAGACAATAATAGCTACAAACCTATCATAGCAAAGGAAGATGTACCAGAATGTTGATTGAGCATTTTTAAAGATAGGGAATGAACAGAGAGGAAAACAAAGGGCAGGTCATTTCCTTCTTACACAGATAAAAGAAAGGGCCTGAGATGAAAAGCGCAAGGAGAGTCGTCAGCTTCACATACTCACCTGCATTGGAGCCAGTCAAATTATAGCGCGCATTCAGCTTTTTGATGATGTTCTCGTGGATTTGGTACCACTCACTCTCTGTGTTACACCTATAAAAACATTAACAATCTGTTAAGCTTTGAGGATGCCTGAGATCAAGCAATGACCTTAACAGCACACTTGCTCTTTTTGGTATAACTACTATAACGTGCTTCCTTAAACCTCCTTGGAGCTTCCAACAACTCACTTCGACTGACTGTCATTTTCAGCACAGTTGCCCCAAGATGAGCAGGAATGCCCATATCTGGTAATGCATGGCCACCTACTTCATGCCAGAGGCAACCAGGATGAACAACTCACAGATTGGGAGAGCACCTCTCCCCCATCAAAATCTCAGAGAACACTGCACACGGGGGAACACAGACTAAGCATCTGACTCCTTGGATTTGAATCCTCACTATTAACTGAGTTATGTTCTTTGGGCAAGTAATTTACCCTCTCTGTGCCGAGATTTCTTCATCTGTGAAATGTGAGTAACATACTAGAACATTAACTAAGCTTGGGCTTAGGATAATGCCCAGTATATGGTAAATGCTCAATAAATGTTAGAATGTGTTAGCAAGTCTCTGCCTACAATAACCTGACCAAGTTCGGCTAGAACCAAAATGCAACAAACCAAGCAAAATGAAATTGAGGGGAATACAACTTGCACTGGCAAAAGGCTGGCAAAGCCTTTTCCACTTCTGGGCTGAAAGGCACATCTCTGCCTTTTCACTCTCTCAGCCATTTCTACCTTGTTCTTTTAGCTCATATCACTTGTTAGCTCATGTTATCTTTGTTTACATGACGTAGTTCATCTAGGAGACTCTTCGGGTTCTTGAGGATTGGATCTAGGACTGCTTGATATCTGTGTCTCCCTTGGTACTCCGAACATTGTGAATGCTTAAAAAACATCAGCTCCAGGAATGAATGGTTGGATGTCCCTCTGACTGGCAACTCCTGATCATTCCTAAATATCTGAGTCTGTTATCCCTCTTTAATGACAGGACTCTCCTAATTAGGCCAGGGAGAATCTCCCTCATCTGGACATGTTTGTAAATTTGCTACTGTCTTTTATTAACCACAAATGCTCCCTGCCAAGAGTCTTGAATATCAAAGTTCCATACACTATCAATCAAAATGTTCCACAGTACAGATTCCTTTTCCTCGTGATTTTGTCTGTAGCCAATAATTCACAATTTGCTTACATATTTATTTATTTCACCACCATAGGCTTTTCCAGGATGAACATGATGGAGGTTATTTTTCGAGCCAGTTAACAGTAGGATACCAAACAGAGCACTGAATCTTGGAAGGCTGGAAAATTAAGATGAAATGAAACCATCCCACCTGTCCAGCTGTAAGACACTAAATTGCCATTTGGTACATCCTGCCTCCAGTTTTCTTATTTCAGCTCAGTGGGGAAGGAAGAAAGATGGCTTGCTTCCTATTAGATAGCTAAGTGACTCCAGAATTCATGCTTTTAACCTACAAGACTCCAAATAAAATCAAAGCTCCCAAAGTATGTGACTGAAATATCTTCCAGACTCAGATGAGGTCCTTGTTATTGTTCTATATTTGAGTCCCAGATGGGCTAAGGATTCATCACCTTAACAGAAATTTCTTCGAAATTATTTCTAACTGGCACTTCCGTAAAATGTTTCACTAAATTCAAGTTCCTTCTTAATCTACAGTGACTGTTTTAACTGGCTAGTACTCCTCTTATAACCACTTCATAATTTGCCGAACTGGCATTTTTAAGAGATCACTCTTCCAGCAAGAATAACCCCAAATCTTATGTGATACTTATGAAAAAACAGACATTAAAAACCACAAAGGGCAGTAGAATTTATTTTTATGAGAGCTCGTGTCTCCCATAAGCAGAGCTGGGATTCATGGGTCTTCTTTAGCCAGCTGCATAATCAAGGGTGATGTATGCAACTGTTGGTCCCTCAGTTTTCCCAATGGCAAGATAAATATAACAATTCCTACCCACACCTGGAAAGACTATTCAAAGAAACAATGAGATTGTGTTTGTGAAGAATTTTGGTTTTCTTAAAAAGCAATGTCACATAATAGCATCATTATCACATTACTAGACAGTGGTGTGAAATAACACCCAGAAACATACAACCTGGTAACGTGAGAGCTCAGGTTCTAAAGTCTGACAGTCTTAACTTCAAATCTGGCTCCCGTTCTTATTAGCCAGGTGACTTTGGGCAAGTTATTTAGCCTCTCTGTCCCCTTATGTGTAAAACTGAACATCTGCTTCAAGGTTTTGTTATGAGGAAAAAGTGACATGATACATACATGCAAAATGTTTAACACAGTTCCTCACACATAGTAAGCACTGTGCAAGGTGGCCATTAACACCAGTATTATTTCAAACAAACTGTATTTTATGACCTCCAGTAGAGTTTGGAAAGTGGATTACCATGGATTTAAGCCCAACTACCAAAATTGAGTGTTGCCATGTGATAAAAAGAGTAGCAAATCTTACTCTCCACTAGTTTCACCACAAGGTTTCAAGTTTAAAGTCAGCGTCATCGATTTTCTCTCTCTTAAAAGAGATAAACAGAGTTTCTGGTCCTAAACCACAGGCTATAGACAAATCTTTGTCAACTAATTAGCAAATGTGTAGCAGAGGTCCCAGGGGCACTAGGTGGAGAACAGATAAATCCATGAAATCCTGCAGAATAGTCAAAAAGCAATTTGAAGTATATGTCCCAGAGGCAGTGGGCTGGTTGTATTACTTCCACATCTGAAAAAACTATTGACAGACACTGGATATATCAACTCAACTGCCAGAACACGAAACTAAAGCAAGCTTGCTCACGGAGGTGGTCAGTGGTGTGGTCCTCAAACCAGGAATGTGGAAAGCACCTCCCCCACCCTCTCCACCCTCAGCGGGTTTGCTCTGGGGATATCACTGCACATCAACTCTCAACTTCCACACCTATGGGGAGGTGCTCCGGGTGGGATGATAGGAAATCACGTGCATTTTAAACATCATTTAACTTAGGATTTGGAATACATTACGTGATTTTCTTAGTGAAGTGTTACAGGTTGAACTGTGTCCCCCTAGAAAGATAATGTTGAAGTCCTAACCCCTAATATCTCAGAATATGACCTTATTTGGAAATAAGGTCTTTACACAGGTAATCAAGTTAAAATTAGGTCACTAGGGTGGGCCCTAACCCAATATGACTACGTCCTTAAAAAGGGGGGAAATTTGGACACACACACACAGGGAGGTCATGTGAAGATGAAGGCAGAGATCTCAGTGATGCATCTACAAGTCATGGAATGCCAAAAACCACCAGCAAACCTCCAGAAACTAGGAGAGAGGCATGGAACACATTCTCCCTGACAGCCCTCAGAAGGAACCAACCCTGCTGACACTTTGATCTAGGACTCCTAGCCTCCAGAACAGGGAGACAATACATTTCTGTTGCTTAAGCCTCCCTGTTTATGATACTTGGTCACAGCAGCCCTAGCAAACTCATAATATATAAAGAGAAGGGAAATCACCTGAACTTCCCTTTCCTAATTCTAATTAATTTATATTAAAAATGATTTCCATTTTCTAAGAACAAATTAACTCTCTAGGGATAAAGAAATGTTAGGGTTTTAAACTCACAGAGGAGATACTCTACAGTGGACGGTTCACTCAGTTGATGAACTATATTCTTTGGTTCTCAATTTCGTAATTCCTCTGCCTGGCAAATGGTAATTGTGGGCTCACCTGCAGCCGGTCTACAGATTAGTGAGCTTTTGAGCAATGGCTCATAAACTCAACCCATCCCTGCTCTTTCACGTAAAGTAGCATCACCAGGTAGGAGCCACATGTGCCTCTGTACCCGCCCCAGCCCCCAGCACACGTGTGCTTCTTACATGTACACTTTCAGGATGAGGTCATCTTTGGTCTCTCCTGTCAGCAGGTCAGCAATGCTAAGAACAGCACAGCCAAAGGGTCGCCGGTACTGGACACTACAGGCATTCTTTTTCTCTCCTGCCCCCATTCGACCTGTCCAATTACAAAGCAAACATGGCCCAAGGAGCCATTGATTAGCACACCTTAAATAGATACAGCTACAAGATAGGCCACATGAAATGGGACTGGGCGATGGAAATGACACAGGTTTGGGGCAACAGAAGATGTTGCTTCATTTCTGCACTCTCCTTGCCAACCACCTAGCTATGTGACCTCAGGCTTAACTCTGGGCATCAGTTATCATCTATGAAACATGAAGACGGGAGCTGATCCCAGGTTTGGGAACCCTCTCCCCAAGGACTCAGGAAGCACTCCAGGAGGTTCACATCAATAAAAGCAGTAATAGTGCCTATTTTATTTCCCTATTTTTAAAAAATTCAATTTTCAAAAAACTAATTCAAATATTTCACCTTTGAAAGGAAGTAGTTTAAGATTCTCTGAAGGTACAGCTAGTAAACTAGGGGACCAAATGAGCCTGCCTTTCCCTGACTCAGGGCTCAGGTTGACGGTAACTAAGCCAATCGCTGAAACCTCCTGGGATGGTTATCACTCTGACACAGTTTCAGCTTGTTTAAACTGCTATATCTTTTTAAGTATGTTATTCAAATATTGTTTTAATTTATTATTGTATTTAATTACCAACAAATTATTTTGAAGACAGAAAGCAGAAAGTATATTGAAGCTGAAATATAACAAGTTAATGTGAAGAAAAATAATTTTTAAAAAAATCTGCAAATCTGTTTCCCAATGCTTAGCAACACACCTATAGATGGTTTCCATCCGAGCAAAATTGTCCTACAGCACATTTAGATGACTCTAGCACTTGCCAGTCCAACATTAAATAGACAAAAAGGGATGGCAATACCCAATTTGGCTTTCATTCTTCAGTAATAAAAACTGCCTCTGCAAGAAATCATTTCCAGGGAAATGCTTACAAATAGCAGCTCAAAAACCTCTCATTTTATCAGTTAGAATCAAAACTAAAACATGGTCAAAATAAGTCAGTTGCTTTTAGTTGTGCAAAATGTAAGAATATCAAAAATCATGTTTTCATGACCTGATGGTGTAATATGTGGCCAATTATCAATGTTTTACTATAAATTTCACCTGCAAATCAAACCTTTTATAACGTCACATTTGAATTTATTTATCAACGAATCATACTTTCACTTACAGAATTGATTTAAACAAATTTAAAATTTTGGTCACTCGTTAAATGGAAAAAAAGTCTAGTTTGTCTCTATTTTGACTACTACTACAGACTGTATTAGGATGAAATATATACTCCAATCTTTATTGATATCACGATTTGAAATATAATTTTTTCCCATTTAATCATTTCCTTGTAAATGCAAGCTGACGGAGACAATAGAAAATCTGAGTAGAGTATTTTAAAGTTATTTAACCTCATACAAGAAGTTTATTAGCTAAAAAAAACATAAAACAAAAAACTCGAACCTCTCAACAAGATTATTCCCAAGGACTCTTCTAGACTCTAAATTCCTGGGAGTTTATACATGGCATGCATGTCACTCCTTTTTTCTACCCCCTTCAGCTAGAAGTGCACTAAAGAAAAAACAGTGGGTTCTTGGGGCGGACGGCAATACAGCGGAGATGAGAAAGTGTTCTCTCACAGCAACTTGAGAAGACTCTCCAGGGAAATTCTGTCACTCTCTCACCGCTGTGAACCGTAACTCCCAAACCTCCACACCACTCATGTCTTCAGACACCCAATTTTAAGTTTTCTTTCCTGGCTGTGTGGAAACCTTTGGTCTAAGGACTGTACTGAAAAGCCTATTGGATGCCAATCCTCATGCTCCCAACTCTAGGATTAGTAAGATTCAGAGTTTGGTCCAAATTCTAGCAAAATAGTCTAAGTAGGAAGGAAGGTAAGAGTGGGGAAAGGTAAAAATATTTAGCAACCAGCTAAAAGCTAAAAGGGGTGATAGAGAGGTGGAAAGAACTTGAGTGGAATGGGCAGGAGGATATGAAACTATTTCTCTGTTTCTGTTCCCCTTCTCTCCAATCAAAGATCTGGGGTTTGGGGCTGGCCCAGTGGCACAGAAGTTAAGTTTGCGCACTCCGCTTTGGCAGCCTGGGGTTTGCTGGTTTGGATCCCAGGTGCGGACCTACACACTGCTTATCAAGCCATGCTGTGGCAGGTGTCCCTCTTATAAAGTAGCGGAAGATGGGCACAGATGTTAGCTCAGGGTCAGTCTTCCTCAGCAAAAAGAGGAGGATTGGCAGCGGATGTTAGCTCAGGGCAAATCTTCCTCAAAAAAAAAAAAGAGATCTGGGGTTAAATTCCAAGGCAAGGTGTTATTACTCCTGCTCTCTGCAGCTGGTGAGGGTCAGCGTGTCCTTTTCCTACTAAAGCAGGTACAAGGACATGCTAGAAAATGTAAGAAGTGTCTATCCCTAGGATTGTTGTCCATCTAGTCCTTAATTTCACTGCAGCAGACTAAGTCTTAACCTCTCTTAGAGCATCTTACCTTAAATCTTATTTCTCCTCAGTCTCAAAATATCAAACCACTAAGCATGATCATTAGGCAAGTTTTTGCAGTAATCTCAAAGACATATTAATTTGACCAAAGCTCAGGGGGAGGGGAGATTGGTAATTTCTGATTCAACATTCATTCTGACAATGCAATAATCATAAAAACCTGAGTAAAAAACACAATCACTTATCAAACACCATGTATTTGAAAGATAGCCTGTAATGGGTAATACTACTCAAGTGGCTTCCTTGGCAATAGTCCAGTGAGAGAAGGACAGAGTCACCCAGGCCACGGGCAAGCAGGGCATACCGTCACTCTGCTATGTGTGTTTCTACCACCAAAAACCTGTAGATACCTTTTAAAAAGTTCTGAAGGGAAAAGCGGTTTACTTTTCCTCTCAATGCTATAGAAGATTATATTCAAATTTTAAGAATGTTTACATGAAGATATCCAAAACCACACGTTACATTAACAATTGGTATTACAAATTTGAATAAAAAAAAAAACCCGCAAAGAATTACATAACTAACTGCACCCCTGCCATCCTGGGAACAGACAGAGGCTTTATCTCATAAACACACAGCAGCATGCATTCCAACTTTTCCAATGTTTTAAAAGATTCTTTCCAAATTTTTTCCCACATACTCATTTATAAAAAGAAAATTAAAACAAAACCAAAAACAATTTATGTTGTTTTTTATTTCCACTGTCTCTCAAATATAAAAATAGCATAAAATGAAAACAGGTTTTCAGAACAGATTTTTATGATAAAAAATAATAGAAAAATCTATGTAGGAATGACAACATGTTTTATAGTCTCTCTCAGTGCATGATGCAGTTATCACGTGCATAAAATAAAAGACTATAAAGATCACTATGCAGGATTGCATGGAAAGAGATTACTATCCTGCCGAAGTATTCCCAAGCAAATCATGTAGCACAGTTAGTGAAGAAGTGGCAACCAATTCCCAGTATCAGCTGGTTAGTTTTAACAGAAAAACTGTGTAGGCTACACATTCCTCATTTTACCCAGTTCTACTGCTATAAAATGCCTGCTTTTAGAGGCATTTCATGCATAAAAACAAGTGAACACATTCCGGCTCTGTTGTACAAGTTCACTGTAGAACACCCATAGTATGTTTGCAAGATGTTAATAAATGTTATATTATATAAATGTTTTCATAGTCAAATCAAATGTGTGGAAAACTAGGGTCAACAAAGTTAAAGAGGCATTTTAATTTTTCCCTGTAGGTTTTCTCAGACCCTTTAATAAAGCTAATGATATTATACAAGTGAAAAAATACACAGTATTCAGTATTTCATTACCCTTATAGCACCTTGTATAATAATGTTCTGCAACGTTCTGCACTGTGGAAAATGCCCACTGGTGTAAAGTTTTCATAAAAACTTGTAGGAAATCCAGCTCTTAAAAGTTTATTTTAGGGGCTGGCCCCGTGGCCAAGTGGTTAAGTTCACGTGCTCTGCTGCAAGCGTCCCAGTGTTCCGTTGGTTCGAATCCTGGGCGCGCACATGGCACTGCTCATCAAACCACGCTGAGGCAGCGTCCCACATGCCACAACTAGAAAGACCCACAAAAAAGAATATACAACTATGTTTTGGGGGGCTTTGGGGAGAAAAAGGGAAAAAATAAAGTCTTTAAAAAAAAATGTATTTTATGCTATTAACGGAAAGTAGAATTTAAAAAGACATACCAAATTTTTGAATCAAATATGTTTAAGTAGTCCAATAAAACAAAATGAAACACAACAAACTAGCTAATGACCTATATGGAAAGAAAACAGGAGGAGGTTGTATGTGAGTTTGGGGAGGTCAGGGAACAATTCCAAAATTCTGCGATTCTTGGATTCAAATCTGGCTTTGACTTCTTTCTGATCCAGAGAGCAAATAAACCATGACTACATTGAGACCTCTCAGCATTTCTTCTCCCTGCTTTTATCACTCTGACAAGTGTCATACCTACCGATTCGGATAATGTGCACGGTGATATAGATGTCCCTTCTTAGCTCACTGCTACCCAAATCCTACCAAAAAACAAAGTGTGGTTATTTTAGAACTCATAAAGTATGCAGAAGCATTAAAGGGCATATCACATTATTTTCACAAATAACAGAAGAAAGATAAAAATGAATGTGAATATTCTTAAAAGAATTTTTGTAGCAGAAGCAAATAGTTCAAATCCTATTCTAAAAATACCATTACAATCAACTTTACTGTAAGTCTATAATGTTAAGCAATACTTAAAAGATAAGCCAATTCTTATTTTAACCTCTCACTCATTCTTTAAACATCTTTTAAGTACGTATGTACTAGACACCACAGGCCATGCTGAGCCCTATCACCACTGTCCTTTAGTAACAGTCCAACAGGCTCTAACATACACAAAAGGAGAAAAGGTGTGACTGTGAATGGTGGTATTCAGAATTCCAGGCACTACTGTTATTTGTGTGTTATTCACAAAGTTTGAGCAAATTCACTACGTTCTCTCACAATAATTTATTTCTCTTAAGTAACATAAAGTACAATGCGAAGAATCCACTTCCTGGTTGAAACAAGATCCACTTACCACAAAGAGAGAGCAATGTCGTTCTGGTTTATCCGGGGCTTTGGGCAGCCCGTTTCTATTCAGCCTCAAGAAAAATCTCTCACTACAAGAGAAAAAAGTTTGATATTTTGAAAATCATTTACTATTTGAGGACTCATCGCTTTTCCAGTTGCTCTTCATCCTAGAGTTAAACTCAAAACTTATTAGGCCCTTCATCTGACATCAAGTTGCTTATATAAATTAGGAGAGCACTCAGGACAATAGACATTTGCTTCACTTCTGATAAAACTGGCAAAGCAGCAACTCCAAAAACAGAAACTATAAATATACATGCAAACCAAAACTTAACTTTTAAGAGAATGGGTTTCTGTATAAGTGATATCATTGTTATTACTCTAAAAAGTAGAAAACAAGTGCACTAGAAGAAAAAACATGATCTAACATGTTTTGTGTATTTGTACCTAAGAAGATTTTTTTTATGTGTTTGTCATAGTATTTAATTAACATCATACAAGGACACCATTCTGAGTGGTAACCATCCTTTAGAAGGCTTAATATTTTATGCTCTTATAAATCTATAGTCCAAAACACAAAAAGAGAGCCCATGAAATCAAACTTGAATTTTCTTTGGTCCACAAAGGAAATGAAAACCTCAAACTCCCCACAGAACTTGCATTTGAAAATACAGTGCCATCTAGATTTCATGAAACACAAAATGATCAGGCAGTAATTCAAGTCAATAAATACTTGTAGACATCATTTTAGAGCCAAGGCAATGTGTTACCTATACTATTTATGTTCAAAAAAAATAAAATGAATATAAACCCAAGAAAAATGAATCTACCAGCTACCAGGAGCTTCTGAATTTCAACATCCTGGTGCCCATGACAGAACAAAGGGTTGCCTCTCTCAGGCACAGAACACACAGCTAACATCCACAGGACGTGAAATTAGCAATGGTGTGGCCATGCTCAGTGTAGTTTCAGTCGAGGGAACAAGTAGGGAAAAGAGTGTAGGGCATTAGTAAGGCTCAGCTCCTACCAAGTCTCTATGCTTATTCACCACTCCATGGGATCCTTGCCGTAAACAATGGCTCTGTCATCCAAACTCTCCCTTCTCCCATACAGGGGGAGAAATGAGGGCCATAATCAGATCTCTAAGGAAGCATATGGATTTGAATTTATGGCTGTTTGGGAACATATTTATTCTCTTTTGCAATCTGAATCTAGATAGATATATTTAGCAGATTCAACTACCTGGCTTGCCTTGTCTTTTTCTTCTATTATGCCTATTCCTGACCTCTCATATGAGAAAGGGCAAGCAAGATGCATTTCTATGGGATCATTTCCACACCTACTATCTACATTTTTTTCCACAGAGCGGTGGCTGATGAAGTCTGAAGGAAGAGAAGATAAATTGCTGCAAGGATTCTCAAATGAAGCTAAAGTTCCCATATGACATAATTCTGAAGCAGAGGCTGGGATGACAGATACAACTAAGGATGCAGAGTTAAATTAATTTTAACCAATTGTAATTTACTATAATGCAAGGAAAAGGACTGTTAGTTCTTTTCACAGTGGAAAAAAAATTCACTATTATTTCAAATTTAAGATATGCTAAAAGGAAATGTGCAAAAATTTATTTTGGGATAAATGAATTACGTTTTAAACACTCATTATTAGCTAATACTATTTTTCTGAGAATCCACCATTTGATGGGCACTCTGCTAGGAATTTAGATGGATTAATTCATTTTATCTTCGTTATACCCTTATGAAGGCAGTACTCTTGTTATGTCCGTTTTATAGATGGGTAAACAGAGAAATAGTAAACTGTTTTGCCCAAGATCACAAAGCTGGCGCGTGGCTGAGTAGATTCTATGCCATGTATTAATTCAAAACTCCCTTACTTCATTTGAATGTTGTAAGGTAAATTCTTTCTCTGCTTTATAGAAATACTGAGCAAATATTTCCAGAATCTTGAGATAAGGGAGAAGTCATTCGTCTGCCTGGGACACCCAATGACTCAGTCAAGCTTGGTCCCAAGAGTTCAGGGTAACTCTCCCCACACCCTTTCTGGGCTAAAAGGAATGAAAGAAGTAGGAATCATTTTTTTTTTTTTTTTTGAGGAAGATTAGCCCTGAGCTAACATCTGCTGCCAATCCTCCTCTTTTTGCTGAGGAAGACTGGCCCTGAGCTAACATTTGTGCCTATCTTCCTCTGCTTTATATGTGGGACGCCTACCACAGCACTGCTTGGCAAGCGGTGCTGTGTCCGCACCCAGGATCCGAACCGGCGAACCCCGGGCCACCAAAGAGGAACGGTGCAAACTTAACAGCTGCGCCATGGGGCCGGCCCCAGAAGTGGGAATCTTGATGTAGTAGCAGACTTCAAAGCAGTCCCTAGTTTGAAATTGTTCCTTGGTAGTTTTCTCAATGAAACATACCGAGTAAAATGACTTGGGAAATCAATTATTTAGGAGGCAAATACAAAACTCCGAAAAGATATAAGAACTTGGTTTTAGTTAGTCAAAACTCCTGGGATTTAAGACTGGTATTTGATTTTGCTTCTTAGTCATCAGTAACCTACTAACAAGTAATGTCTATTGATTATATTTTAGCCCCAAACACAAGCAACGTGATGGTCTTCCTCCCTCCTGTATCACGGACAGCATGCTCTACTGTCCATTTTTTGAGATGCACTTATGTTTGAGGTTCCTCATAATCCCTGCTAACACATTTGAAACAAATTTCACTTTATCTTCTGACAGGTCAGTCTCACATGATGAATACCAATAAGATTAATAGACAAAAGTCAACAGGGCATTCTAGATATTAAAACCTTAACTTCAATACTGATATAAAATACTATTCTATATTCACAAGTTTCATCAATATTCTGGCAAAACAATGTTTCCTAATGTATTCTATTGTAGAAAGAGATTCCTTTTGCTCTGTCACTATTTTAATTTCACTAGTCTAGACAGAATCCTGATTATGCAAGTATTATACTATATCACATCCTGTTTCAGAAAGAATATCAATATGTAGTAAGCCAATAACATTCCCTTAGCTTAAGCATGCCTTAAGGGGGAGATAAAAATAGACTGAAGATGGATACTATGGAGAAATAAGTCATGTGCTATTTTTTAAAAACCAGACTTTTAAAAGAAAAAGAAAACCTTTGTTGCCAATTTAAAAAAATCTTTTTTGGAGGCCGGCCCAGAGGCATAGTGGTTAAGTTTCCACACTCCACTTTGGTGGCCCAGGGTTCATGGTTTCAGATCCCAGGCAGGGACCTATGCATTGCTCATCAAGCCATGTTGTGGCAGCATCCCACATACAAAATAGAGGAAGATGGGCACAGATGTTAGTTCAGTGACAATCTTCCTCAAACAAAAAGAGGAAGATCAGCTACACATTTTAGCTCAGGGCCAATCTTCCTCACCAAAACAAACAAACAAACAAAAAAAACCACTTTATTTATTTGGTCACAAGTTGTTATACAAACTCAATCAATTTCTCTTCAGCTCTGGTGGAAATGCAACTACTTAATCAGTAAATGGTTTCAGAGAAAAGACCTATAGCAACGCACTTCAGAATCTTTGGATTACAAATAAATACCCACCCACACTCTCATCACGTTTGGAGAATAACCAAAATGTATGCCTTCAAGCCTGGGGAAAAACTGAGTAAGACAATGATATTCCATTCTGGCACATCGTCTAAGATCCTCTCACAAACTTTTGTGGCCAGATGAAGTGGTATTTTTGACTCTCTATTATAAGTCAAAGGGTGGCATCTCTGATCAGAAAACGAAACTAGTTTTTGTGAATTTAAAAAGTATCCTCTTACAAGATGTGCATACTTTCATTACATCGTTTATACCTTTTTTCCTAATCAAAGAGGTTTGTGTGTTTCTTTCTATTACATTGTGGATAATTGGAGTACAGGCCCATGACTATTAACCTTTACAACCCCAGCTGCTAGCCAATGATTTGGTACTTCCTTAGTGTTTAATTAAAGACAGAACAAATATAATCCTTCAGGAAAAAAATCCAACAAATGCCAAATAATTGGGAAGATTTAACTCCCTCCCAACTTTCTTTCTCTTCCCCATAATGTCCTTCACTTTATGGTAGGGAAAAAATACAAAATTCTCCAAAGAGAGATTTCAGTGAATGGTGCCTCACCAGATGTGAGACGTGAGAGTCACCTAATTAACTTCACGGCACCTCCAGGTTCTAGATCATGCCATTTATCCCTGTTCCCCATGCACATTTTATATCTTTATTATACTAAACACATAGTAATGGGAATATCTATAAGGACATAATACATTTTCAAATGAGAATATTGCCTCCTTCTTCATCAAAAAATGAATAAGCAGCTAAAACACTTTGAGAAACACTGAGAAATGAGAGTTGATATTATTACCAGAAGAGAAAAATCATCATTTGACTTTCCCCTTTACTGCTGTGTTCTCCCAGAGGAGATTTCACTGCCCAAGAAATTTAGTGTCCACCTGAATTCCATGTGTGAGCCATTATAAATCACTATACTATAAATTAATGACAAATTCTTTCTTTGAAAATAATTTAAAAAATCACATTTATTATTTATAACCTGCCTTCTTGTAACAAGGAATTGAGGAAACCAAGATAAGGAAATCAGAGTGTAAATCAGCATCCTCAGAATGGCCCCTGGGGAAAAATAGTACAAGCAAATATACATCCTGTGCTAGGCATTATGACATGGCTTTACATGGAGTTTCTCATTTATTTCCCACAACCCGCTATGAGGTAGGAAGCACTCCCATCCCCACCTTACATATGAGAAATCCGGGCTTTGGAGATATTAGGAAAGTTGGCAAAGTTGCACAGTTAGTCAAGGATGGAGCCAGGATATTAATTTCCAGGGTCTGACTGCAAGTCTCACCTCTTAACCACAATGCTACATTGTCTCTAAAAGAACAGAGCATCTTGAAATGGACAAAGAGCAAAACTAATCATGTCATGTGAACCAAGGGTTTTTATTGTGAATATTTGAATAAAATAAAAAATAATAATTAAAAACGCATGAAGTCAACAGAAAAAACTAAAGGCACAAACCTATCTGTGTTTAGGGAGTTCACATCTGTGAACCGGCTCAGCTGCACTGCTGACATTCTGATGTACTCAAAAAGACCTCTGATAACGAAGAGTGTATTTCAACAGCACAGTCTGGTAGAAAAGTTCTTACCAGTGTTGCAAATAATGTGGGAGGCATGGTAGAGATCTGAAGACCCTAATGGCTTCTCTTCTTCTCAGGAGGAGAGGATGCTTCTATGTTCCTCCCCCTCCTTCTATCTAACCACTTAGAAGCAGTCATACTTCTCTGTAGGAAAGGCCCTACCTAGCATCTTGGAAGTCTCCAGGCCTGATGTGGGAGGGTCCTCCCAGCCTTCTGAGTAATCACATCAAGTAGCTGTCCCATAGGGTATTCCTAGGACAATCAGTTGCCTTCAAAGAGCAATGTACCTAAAGTTAGAAATGGCCAATGCCAAGGAGATTTTTATATTTCTCTATATGGATTCATGTTTATCACTCTGTAGCTCCCCTCTCATAAGATGTAAAACTGCCTGGTGATTTAACGTATGTGAAAGTTACACGTGTACCTTATCCAAGAATATATGACAGGGTAATATCTCGGGTGAAGCATGTGGTGTGAAAGATTAGGAGTCTGATCAATCTACAAAAAATTACAAAGAACACTTCTAAAATTATTTTGAACAGTTAAATCATTGAAATAAATTTACGGTCTCCAAAAGTAACAGTAACAAAAGAGAGAAACCATTTAGATGGTCATGTTCTGGTATACTAATCCAGAAAATCATTGAACTCTGTCGTTCTTTTACACTCCTACTTTATAAAACAAATTTACCAAAAAATACTCCATGTAGCATCTTTGAAAAAGCAAAGTCACTTGTCTTAAATTTAACTATGCCATGTGTGAGGACGACAATTAATATCTATTCTACATTGAGTAGGAGTGAAGGGAGATGCTCCAGGAGCCACGTAAGAAACGTTGGGAGCAAGAAGATGGAAAGGGAGTCGTGAGAAGAGGTAAGAGATTGATTCAGCTGTGCTGACTCTAGAGACTCTACCCAAAAGGCAAGAGAACACAAATATAAGGTGATGTCAGTGCTCTATTTCACTGCTCCCCCTGCATTTTCTCAAATGCTCTCTGACTAACAGTGCATGATGCTTCCAACAATCTGTGCAGGGAACTGTTACTTGTGCTTTCCTAGAATGAGGGGCAAAGAACAACTCAAAATGGGAAAACTCAAGCACCATTCTAAATTGTTGTAATAGGGGCTGGCCCCATGGCTGAGTGGCTAAGAACATGCGCTCCGCTTCTTTAGCCCAAGGTTTCACCAGTTTGAATCCTGGACGTGGACACAGCACTGCTCATCAAGCCATGCTGACATCCCACATGCTACAACTAGAAGGACCCACAACTAAAATACACAACTATATACTGGGGAGCTTTGGGGAGAAAAAGAAAAAATAAAATCTTTGAATTGTTGTAGTAGTGGCCGGCCCCGTGGCCGAGCAGTTAAGTTCGAGTTCTCCGCTTCCACGGCCCAGGGTTTCACTGGTTCAGATCCTGGGCGCGGACATGGCACTGCTCACAAGGCCATGTTGAGGCAGCGTCCCACATGCCACAACTAGAAGGACCCACGACTAAAATATACAAGTATGTACTGGGGGGATTTGGGGAGAAAAAGCAGAAAAAAAAAAAGAAGATTGGCAACAGATGTTACCTCAGGTGCCAATCTTTAATTACTAAATAAATAGATAGATAGATAGATAGATAGATAGATAAATTGTAGTGATGCCCCCAGGAGCTGGTACCACCGAAGTCCAGGCGAGATACTCTGGGGAAGTGGGTGGAAGGTGTGCTGGCGGCCATAGCGTGGTCGCTGGACCAAGAACTTTGGTGCTCACTATGGCACAGAAGGATGGAAGGGATGCTCAGCGGTAAATAGAAGACACCCACTGGCCTTCTTCTCATCCAGGGGCTCCTAAGCTGAGTGTGTACAACTCTGTCCTGGGGAGCTGCAGAAAGCCCAGGCCCTACCCTGGAGACTCTGATTTACCAGGTCAAGACGGACCTAAAAGCTCGCTGTATGTTTAAAAGCCCAGTCATGTTTAAGGGCCACTGTTTTGACCCAAATGCCTAGGTCCTAATGAGTTAAAATTGCTGACTGTCTTTTAGGACAGTCATACACACCAGAAAAAGGCAACGAATGTCTGATACCTTCAGGTCAAAGACTTTTTCCCCTTTCTTCTCCTAATCATATGACTGATACAAATGACAGAGCTTTTCCTTGGCAGTAAATGAAAGCAACTCCCCAAGCAAGTCTTCCTAGATAAAGCTATTAATGGGCTTTCTAATTTTAAAACTAAAGCAACCTTAGGGTCATGAGCTCTTCTGATTAAAGGGAAATGGAAAGAGGATGATCTTTGATACCAGGGTTTCTGTAGTCATCTACCTAAAGAGCAGATGAGTCTGAGTTTTCTTTTTTTAATATTAATGTCAAGCCCAGATTTACTCTACAAACATTTGAGCGTTGAAGGACTAAGTAGCCAGCTAATGTGATGGCCTTGCTAGGACAGTAAAGGATTTGGCTTTAGTTGAATGAAACAGGGGAGATAATTTTTTAAACTATAGTCAACTCTTGCCAATTTTGAACATCAAGCTGACTCTTTCTCACCACTTAGGATGATTTAAAACCACTTCATGATATTTTTCGTTTCAGAGAATAAAGCTATTTGAATCAGAACTCTTTTCAGGAAGATAAAACTCAATGAAAAAAAGGAATGCAATGCTTTTCAAAGTTATAAATAAGCAATGTACGGACCACCTGCTGCTTCGCATCATCAGTGCTGTTACCAGACCAAACTGACAGATAAATTAAAGAAATGATTTGGATTTACTATTAATTTGACAAAACAGTCATGACTAAGTTCAGAAGACTTGAGATTCTAGAAATCACAATGTTGAAATTCAAGTAAAATCCTTAGAAACAGCTATATTGTTTAACTGTACAATTCAGGGAAATACTTGCTTGCATTTATCCCTATAGAACTCATTAAGAATTTCATTAGAAAACAAGCTTCTCAGAGAAGTAACAAAAAGTAGGCAATGATAGGATATGGTCAACAGACACAGGGACCATGAAATAAGAAGGCCCGTATACAGGTAAAATGTCTTATGCTTATTCTTCTGGGAATTTACATAATTTGGTCATTGTAAACACTATGTCGCTGACATTTCACGAGGGATAAATCACTCTGATCTATATATGGTAACTATTCTGACCTTTCTAAAGCATCTGTAATATGGTATTTTGAAAATAAGCAAAGCTGAGCCCTTTATAAGTACTCTGGGTTGAAGTATGAAGTTCCTTGCAAAGGCAAAGAAACCTTAAATGAAAACAGAATAAATAATAAAAATCTAAGTAATTCAGGCCCTGCAGAAACAGTAAGTATAATAAATCTTTCATGCACTTATTCTCTCAAAAAGATGTTTTAAAAGGCGCTTTAGGCACTGACAAGGTTAGAAAGCATTGCTTTAGACCTTGCAAATATTTTTGTGAAATGAAAACAGCATATTGGTTACCATACAAAGAGACAGCATAGAAACTCTGGACTTTAAAATATTTGTTGACTTAAAGCCTAATAGTATTTTGAATAGCAATAGAATGCAAGTTCTGAGAGGGAACAATTTTTTTTTTTCCTGTTTTATTTATTGGTGTGTCCCCAGTGCCCAGATCAGTGGCTGGCCCTGAGGAGGAGAGAAATAATTGCCTGCTGAATGAATGAACATCAATGATTCAGTAGGACTAGTGTGAAATCTCTGATGCTCAATGGAAATGAAAAGAAGATGTCTGTTTAACTTGTAGTCAAAAATCTCTAAATAGAAATACTCAAGAAGATGCTATATATTTATCTGCCAATTTTTATTTCCTCTTTTTAGCATGACAGTTTTTGCAAATGATGCTTCCCTAGAGACAGGTCTGACAGCATGGTTCTGATTAACACAGAACAACATAAAACAACTTCATAAACATTTCTGATGCCCTCAACATCTTGACTTTTCCTTCTTATGAATGAGCACATCTCCAGTGGAGCAGAAGGATGATAGCAAAAGTGAAAACAATAATGGCATGACTTTTTAATGCCTTGCCTCAACAACAAAGAAACTTGTAAGCATCCTTTAACTGCATCAATGCTCACCCTGCAGGTAAGGGAACTTACTCTGCGAGGTGCAGGTGCGGGGACACAAAGGTGATGAGAGGGTAAAGCTTTACCTTCAGAAAAGGAGCTAACGAGGGCTGTATCATAAATAATTTCTTTGTCAATACTGAATCATCTTACAACATAAACGACACTGAATACCAAAGACGTCTTTGCGAGGTGGGTTGCTATCTTATTTGGTAGGGAATTTAGGAAAACTAAATTAATTCGAATGCCCTCCAGGCAGCAGACACGGCAGAGGAGGAAAAACAGAGCTGACGAGAATCCTGGTGAAATGAACATCAATCTGGTCGTCTTGTAAAACACAGGAATAGGGGAGATCATATTCTAAAACACTGCACTATTTAAGTAAAACACAGGAATAGGGGAGATCATATTCTAAAACACTGCACTATTTAAGTAAAAAGAGACAAGTAGCCTAAATAAGAGCTTGGAGCTAAAGGGAAAGAGAAAAGCCAGTTCAGAATCCATTTACCCTGTGAGTTTTACGTTTTCTGCCACTGTGAATTTCCAGTCACTTAATATCATAACGCAGTCATTTACAATTTCAAAAATAACTGGAATTGTATGGCTCTTAAAATGCTACAGAGAAAAAAAGAGGGGATCACTTCTACCCTGTGTGTTCTCAGCATGAATAAAGTTATTTCTATGCTTGTTTGTTTTAATTTAGACTCTCCGCTTGGTATGTTTCTTAAAGGACATCATTTCCTATTAACGACATTACCATATCACTAAAACAATTATTTGTTTTTGCTATGTGACACAGAAGTGCGACCAAAGAGGGAGTGAGCCACAAAATCTATTAACTTCAAAGTGACAACAATCCCCATTTTCATGCACCTGCTGGAAGAATCACACGGAGGGAGAAGAAGGAGGGTGGAAAGCAGCAGTGCCTTGAAACAGGAGGCCCTAGGGAAGGTCACTGCGGGTCACTGATGTACAGACACCCACAGTGAAATCCGTGCCAGCATGTCTAGACACAGCAGGAAATGCTCTGGGCCGTATGGAATAGCTGATATTGCCACAAGCCAAGGAGGATCTCTGAGCACCTCCTTGATCTCTTTTTGTTCTCAGAGTTATGCTTCCTGTACATACGGCCAGTCAGACTTTTCCCCCACACGGCTGCTTTGCTTTGGAGAGTTTGCAATTCTGAGTTCATTTTAGAACATAAAACCATAAAAAGAGATCTATGCCAATGATCCTTCAACGTTCAAAACAATAGATGCTCCTAATTTATGTAAAAGTATAGATGCTGAACTTGTGTGATCACACTATAATAAGTTGTAAATGATGTATGAAATGAGAAATCCTAGCACAGTGCTCAGAGAATTAAAAAACCATATCTGCTGTCTTCACTGTGTTACGTACTACAATATATACACAAAAATATTAGCATTTTTCCTAGTGTAGGCTAAAGAACTATTTTCTCTCCCAGCTCTGGTCTCTAAGTTCTGGAAAAATTTTCCCAATAACTGAGGTTTTTCAAAAGAAACATGAGTTCTTTAATTTCCTGTAAAAAATCAAAAGGCCATTAGATCATGTTAGCCTCTGAAGAGACCTACCGGAAGCTGTGGTTGTAATTTCTTTGATTCTCTACATCATTACGCTAGATTCCCGATCTTCTCATTCTTTTCCAACTGTGATGTTTCATTCTTCACCCCTACCACCTGCTTCTGATCTCTATTTCCTGAGCACCTCGGGCAGAAGCTGTCTAACATGGGCGCCAGGATTCACAATCAAGTTCAGATATCTCTGGTGGGACCCTCACAGCACTACACCAATTCTATTATTTGTCACTAACTCACTTCCTACCACACTTTTGCTCAAAGTTCACTTACCTTGTTCCCACAACTCACTTTCAGCCCTAAACTCCCTTTCATTCTCTCTTTAGCTCTCCAATGGTAGCTGACCTGGCTTCTTGACTTAGTTATAAAAGATCAAGGTCACAAACCCAGTCTCTCCAACTCAACATTGTATACCCATTTCATGGCTCTCACCTCCCTTCCTCCCGTGTTAGAAGTGCCCTTCTTTTTCAAAGTAGATTCCTTCACTTGTGTCCTAGATCCCTTCTGCCATTTGCTCCAGGATGCATTTTTGGTTCTCTAGAAGGGCCTCACACTGCTGGCAGACAACAGTCACTTCCTATGCACTTGTTTAATGAGTGAATGATGAACAAGAAAATAGAGGTAATGTGCCATTCATATAACTGTTGCATTTTCTCACCTTTGAGAGGATGAATCTGTACTAATTCAGAGCTTCTGGGAGGGTGGTCCTTATGTAGACACACGATTTTGCTTAAGCATGTAAGGTATTTCCTCTCACAGAATCTTTATTAATCTTTAAAAGCTGCCTATTTTGCTTTATATAAAAGTCAAAGCTTATGCCTTCAAGGCAATATCATAATGTCTATGTTATATAATACTGAATGTCCTAGACCTAAGGAAAATATTCCTCTTAAGTTTTGTCAAACACATTATCAAAAATATTGTCAGTTCATAGGAACCCAGGAATATTATTCTAAGCAGAATGGACTCCAGACCATCTATGGGGCTAGTGACTACACCAGACTAATACCCTAGTCTTAGTCAAAGAGATTGAAAATAATTTGTGCCCTCATTGCTTTATTGCCCACATACATAAAACAGTAATCAATTTTAAGCAAGTAAGTTATTAACCATACACACTATACACTAAAAATTAAACCAAGAACTCATATATCTATAAGAGGGAATCCACAACCATTAATTTTGTCACACTTCCCTTTATTCTTTCTTCTTTTCTTTCTGTTGTTGAAGTATTTTAAAGCAAATCACATCTCTGATACCATTCCACATGTTTACTAGTAAGTCTCTCTAAATTTTACATAACTGTAACAACATACACTTAAAACAGTAATAATTCCTTGGAATATATGGTTTCTTTAAGAATTCAAGACCAAATATCACATATCATTTCTGGTTATGTTAAAGTATAAATCATCAACATTATAGCTAATATTTACTGACCAATTATCAGGTGTCAAGCATTACACTAAGGAGTATATGTATTATCTCATTTAACCTTCAAACAATCCCACGAGAAAAGTACTATTATAATCCTCATTTAGCAGATAGTTAACAGCCAAAAGAGATATGAAATAACTTGCCCAGGCTGATGTACCTACTGAAAGGCAAAGTCAGAATTTGAACCCAAACCCTCTGACCAGAGCCGGGCCACTTACATACAAAATAGTTGTGCCTGTACAAGATACAGGAAGATATATGTCTTGAGGAGGGAGATCAATTCAGATATATTTCACAGTTCAGTATGAATCCATATTAAAAAAATCTGTGCCTCACCAATAATATTCACTACTTTTCTTTTTCTTAAGTGACAGAATTGGAGCAACATACTGAAAAGAAGGTAATTGTGGGCAATATAAAATTTATATGGAAATGAAGCATTTCAAGGAAAATGGAGAGTTTACTTGTACAATGGTAGAAAAAAAATATATAACTCCAGGAAAGTATGTAAATAAGGTACCAGTAGAAAGTAAACTTTATCTGAATTTAATTATTACAAAAATACTTTTTATATTTAATCACCAGGATAAGACTTTCCAGAAGTACTAGCCTGCCGCTGTTTTCTCAAATAACAGCCCATGCCAGCAGCGTGCATGCATGAGCAGCCCTACACGAAGCTGAGTACCCACTGGAGGCACGGATGTCCTATTAACTACATCCTCTGATGAGAGTGAAATACAGTAATGGGTTAGTCCCGAAACAAATTTATAATTTTAATCAATGAAGCCATAGAATACATCAGTAAACAAAGTAACAAAAGTTATAAGGGAAGTAGTCAACCAGGAAACTATGCCATCTTCACTGGTCCATATTATTTACAGCCTGTGGCAGATTAATTGACACATATCAAGGCAGGAAAGATAAGAATACACACATCCACAACTGCACAGCCTCTGGAAAGCACAAACACTATGACTGTTTCCCCCACCAAATCGTGCAACAGCCAATTTTCAATGCAAGCCAAAGGAGACATTTGTAGCATAGAATGATAAGTAGTTTGAGTTCTTTATATAAAAACCCCTCTGAGGCAATCCCATGCCTCAATTTATACACCTCCACACCCTTGCCTTTCTCTGGCCTATGGCTCATCCCACCACCTGCAATCTCAAGCTTGTTTCCTGATGCCTCCTAAAGGACCTTGATCCACGATGACTTTCCCTCTCCCCGAGTGTGGCCTTTCCCTTGTTAATGGATCCTTCCTGTCAATTCTTAACAAGCTTAAGTCTCTCCCACTCCAGTTTCTTAAAAGAATAAACCCTCAGCAGACCCCTTATCACACACTGGTGAGTAAAAATTAGTTGAGGAAGAAAAAAAGAATATTATAAATATTGAGGACAATGAGAACAGGGATGAAAAAGTGATTAAGAGTACTGATACCTGATCAGACTGCACGTGAAAAGGGCAGCTCTACTACATACCAGCTGTGTGACCTTGGGCAAGTTATTAATCTCTCTGTGCCTCAGTTTCCCCATGTATAAAAAAATGGGGATATTAATAGTACCTACCTCAGAGAGTTGTTACAAGGGACAAATAAGATAATATTTTTTAAAGAGCTTAGAACAGTGCCTGGCACATCATAAGCATTATATAAATGTTAGTTAAATGAATTGAATAGAATCCAATAAAATAAAATAAAATTACAGACGATATTTAGGGAAATGATTCCCTGACTTTTCCAGCTATACCCTGGTAGATTGGGGAAATTACAAACTTTCACCCAGATTGAGCTCTCTAAAAACATTTTACTCATACAAAACTTAGTTTGACAAACTCTCTTATAGTGAGAAATCATACCAAGACTGTCCAAAATTCGGGGCCAGCCCCGTGGCTGAGAGGTTAAATTCATGTGCTCTGCTTTGGCGGCCCAGGGTTTCACCGGTTCGGATCCTGGGCACGGACATGGCACCGCTCATCAGGCCACACTGGGGCGGCATCCCACATAGCACAACCAGAGGCACACACAACTAGAATACACAACTATGTACTAGGGGGCTTTGGGGAGAAGAAGAGGGGGAAAAAATTAAAAAGAAGATTGGCAACAGATGTTAGCTCAGGTGCCAATCTAAAAAATAGACTGTCCAAAATTCAAATAAATAAAAGTATGTTATTTTTGCTGATAGTTGAGTCCAATGCCGCTGTACCTGGCTCTGGGTTGGTGCTGTTACACAAACAATTGAGGAAGGTAAACTGGAAAAGAAGTACAGGGTGGGTGTATTAGCAAGAGTCTGTCAGAACACGACTAAATCTTTACCAAAAGTTAAAACAAAAGGTCTCGGTGATACACATCAGAGGCCTAACATTTTGGGTCGCCTTCAGGCAGAAACTGTTTGAGATAAAATGAACAGGCTTTCTAAGAATGGCCCAACTTCAATGACAATTTGTTTTCAGTTTTTGTCAGAAAATGTACCCTTCCTGGTCCTGAGGAGCTATCACACGCTTCATTGTTCCACTGCGTGAACTAGAAGGGGGTAATTTTCACGTGTTGGCTCCATCTGAGTCCATTTGACAGCCCCAAGGACTGAGTCTAAGACATGGATCACTGGCACATGGTAAGACCCAATGCTACTATGCTCTTCATAAAAGATTCTGAGAAGAATTCAATCTAGAAAACCAATTTCTATAGAGAAGAATATTTCTGAGGCCCTATATTAGTTTCAGTATTATCATTATTAATAATTTATAACAACTTGTTATTAAGACTATCAGTCTCTGAAGCTCCAACTCTGACCAATAAAATTCTGCTCAACTATGAAAACTTTCCGACAAACACTGAAACCCTTGAGGAGGAAGGTGGCTGAGGCCAATGGGGTGGTGTTCAGGGGCCAGGCTTTGGGGCCAGGCTGCCAACTTGGGGCTCTGCTTTGCCTCTTGCCAGTTCCGTAAACTCAAGCAAGTTACCCAACTTTCCTGTGTCTTGGTTTTCTCACCTATAAAATCAGTGCTGATAATATATTAAAAGCACTGAGAACACAGTTGGGCAGATGGTTAGTGCTCAATAAATACTGGCTGTTTGCTTCTTAGAGAACGGAAGTTTAAAAAAAAAGTCCTAACCACTTGTCTGCCTTGCGAGAAGAATAAACATCTGCCTTTCCTACTCACGCCTCTCCAGGTCCTTGTACACATTGGCCCCTCCACCTGAGCCCGGACAAGGGAACTTCCTGAGATCCATGTGCAGGGCAATGTCATAAAGATTATACTTGGAATGTATTTTATTTTTTGTAATTACTCAACTATACCATCTTTTGTCTGCTGAGTTTCATTGTTTGGATTGGACTTTGAAAAAAAAAAATCAAATGATCCAGTTTCTTCGACAAATAAATGACAAGGAATTTAAGAGGGAGAGGGAAATTATAACTGAAAAGTGACTTGTGAGACTTATCAACTGGCTGCAATATACGGGCCTTATTTGGATCTTGTAAATTACAAGTAACTTATTTGGAATTTGTAAAACGATATTTATAAGCCAACAGGGGTGACCTGAATACTGATTGGAAATAGATATTTGATGATGTTGAGAATACAAACTTTTTAGGTGGCAATTCCTTTAGAGTTCCCTTTTCTAGAGATACGCCCTGAAATATTTACATTTGAAAATAATATGATGTCAAGGATTTGCCTCCAAATAATCTGGGGATAAAGAAGAGGACTGGAAAGGGATTTGGTTAAAACAAGACCAGCCCTGAGCCGATCACTGTTGAGGCTGGTGTGGGTACATGGGGCTTCGTGACACTATTCTACTTTTTTATATATCTGCAAGTTTCTAAAATAAAAAGTTTAAAAAAGAAATAGAAGTTGACTTTAAAATGCCCACACATCCCATCCTGCATCCATTGTTGGGCATATGAAGAAACACAACAATACCTCAAAATCATCTTACATTTATAATACTTTTTTTCCTGAGAAGACACAAATACTTGACGCTCATTAGCCATGCCAGGCGCAAGGAAGCAGGCAAGACTTGTCATCACTTTCAAGAAGAAGGAAAAGACAGAGGTAAGTAAGTGAAGGGGTCAGGGCAGCAGCAGTCAACTGCAGAGACAATAGTCAAGCCCAGTCTTCAGATCTGTGCATGCTAAGGCCTCTTCAAAAGGTAATGGTGACAAGGCCCTGTGTAGTTTGAACCAAGGCTACTCAGGGCAAGATTTTAAATAATCCCTAAAAGAATAAGCATTGTGCTGCCTGAGGCCTGGGAATGTCAAGAAAATAAACGTGAGATGGTTCCAAACACCTTGTAAGCATATATTTTCATTCTTACTCATTCTTTTGCTAATCATCTTTATGGTGATTATAAGTTTGGGAGGTGACAGCCAATGGCCAAACTCAGTGAGTAGAAGCAGGGGAGAGGAATTTAGTTGTGATTCCTCCTAAGGCCATTACAAATCAGGTGGGATATTAGAGGAGTGTGTGTGTGACAGAAGGGAATGGAGAGGGGAAGAAGGAGGGGCAGAAAAGGGGGAAGGGAGACGGGAGTGTACACATGGCAGCCCGACCACATCACAGAGCACGAAAAAGGCCCAGCTCCTGGCCTGAACTTAGGGACCACAAAAACAATATTATGGGGATCCTACACCCAGGTTATCTTCCTGCTTTCACCAAGTAAACAGATACAAAACAAGTGGAACTCTGCCAATCAAAACCTAAAAGGATGTTTTAGAAAATTTGAAAATGATTATAAATAAGATAAAACTGGGAGACAAGGGTAATATTAATTCTAAATTAATGCAATCCTACATTAGTGCAATTGGAATATTAGCAGCAAAGGGTACTTTGTATTTCTCAAAAACTTTAGCTTAATAGGAAGAAGCAAAAGAGTAACCTCACTTCTCCCTTCTACATTCCATATAGTCTGTTACATAGTTTAGAGACCGTATGTCATACAGACAATGTGATGAAGATTTTTGTTAAACTAGACTACTTGGAAACCAAGCTCTCTATGGTCCACTTAAATATGTAAGCAAGTATTATTTCTAAATAATCTTTCACATTTCTAAAGCAAGTGCTAAGCTGTAACTTGGATCTGTTTTTCTTGCCTTTCTCTTCCCTTTTTGGTAGTGTTGATGTGTGAAGGGAGAAAGGTTTTCTAACTCCCTGATTCATTTCCTCGCACAGTGTATAAAGTAGACTTTATAACTGTATGACCATTGTTATTTCCACACCTCATAAATTCTGTCCTGGTTGCATAAAAATTCACCTTTAAATTCTATGGACAAAGTCCACCGTCAAGAAATAGAAAGTACACTTACTAATAGGTAATGACTAACATATAAATTAATTCACCAAAGATTTAATGGTTATAAATGCATAAAAATAAACACATATTTCCTAGAAAACAAATCTTTTTTAACCAGAAAAGAAATACTCAGGACAATTTTGTGTTTATAAAACAATATATATGGCTCAGTATTAATTAAAACTGTCAGCATTGGGGCCGGCCCCATGGCCGAGTGGTTATGTTCTCGCGCTCTGCTTCGGCGGCCCAGGGTTTCGCAGGTTCAGATCCTGGGCGCGGACATGGCACCGCTCATCAGGCCACGCTAAGGCAGCGTCCCACATGCCACAACTAGATGGACCCACAACCAAAAATATACAACTATGTACTGGGGGGATTTGGGGAAAAAAAGGAAAAATAAAATAAAATTTTTACAAAATCTTTAAAAACTGTCAGCATTTATTTTAGTATTTTTTTTTAAGTATGGTACAGTTGGGTCATTACACGTGATTTGTGTGATACAATTTTAAATTTAAAATTTTTACTGTAAAAGATGGTGTGCAGTGTGCTCAACTTCAAAATAAATATACAAAGTTTTAAAATATTAAAAACAACCAAAACATCCACTATAAGTTTCTCCTAAATAGTGAAAACTTGCCTTAAGAGAAGTGCAACAGGTAGGACTCAGAGAACGGAGAAAGGGAAAAACAGTATGTAAAAACTGTATATCATTTCACAGCTCTGAAACTCTAATGGGAAGGTTTCCATTTTTTAGTCATCTCTTGACATCATTTGATGCAGACAGGTAAGAATAATGTAATTGCTGATTGACAATTTGAAAAATATAATGTGTTGACTCACATAAGCAAACTTCAGATTTCAGAGAAATTATATCTTCCTTGAATTATCAATACAAAGTAACTCAAACAAATAACAGGCCTGATATTAATGTCATAGTTTCATTTAATAATAATTATTATGGTTCTACAGCCCTTTTGAGTTTTTCAAAGAACTCTCGCAAGCATCATCCCATCTAACTTTCGTGGAAATCTCCAGAAGGTAGGCAGCCTAGAAACTGACAGAGTTCTACAGATGAGAAAATTGAAGCTGAGAGAAGAAAAGTGTAAAAGGCCATATATCCTAAAGTTTGCCCATTTCAAATCTCCACCATTCCAACACTAAAAAATTCAAGTCCTATCTCCATGTGCACTTACCTGATTGGTCGATTCTCTTTACTGTCAAAGAGGGAGAAGATGACCTCAAGCTCCTCCCCCAGGTTGGAACACATGAGGCTCTTCATTTGCACGAAGAGGTGGTGACTACTGGCCTGCACCGGGGTATCTTTCTTCCGATGTCGATGCTCCATCTGTATGACACCCCCCAACAAAACATGATCAGCATGGACTGAAGAAAATAATGGGACCCTACAAACTGGTGTGATTATGATGTCCTGTTCTGTAATTTTTTTGTTGTTTGCTGTGGATTTGGTATTTAACTGGATGTTAAGTTCCGAATTTTCTCCCAACTTCTGAAATAAGAAACTATGAAGTTTGTAAGACCATCAAATCTTGCTTTAAGAACATGTTTTTTAATCATCAATTTAAAATCATACCAACTCACTGAGTAGATTTAAGCAGCATAAAGTTCAAAGAATTCTATTATTCCCTTATCAACTCCCAGGATGAGAACAATTATTAGTCATGTTTAAAAAATCAGACTAAATTATATCTAACTGATCATTTCATTGATGGTAGCGGAACAATTCAGCTATGACTTCACATTTCTCATAATTAAAAGTTCTTTTAAAGCACACTAAATTGAAAAATTATGGTAGTTTTCTGAGACAGGCTGTGGCAAAAGATATTCAATCACTAGAGCAAAAAAATGTTTCTAACTTGCTGTGGGGCAATAGGGAGGCAGACTTAGGAAAGCTAGTGAGGTGTAGCATCTGTGTTTATCTCTCCTTCTGTCCTCAATACAGCCAACCTAGCTAGACTTGGGAGGCACGACCAGAAGTGAGAATTTCCACACATTGAGGGAGGAAAGGAATCAGCCACGGTTCCAGGCGTGAGGAGAACGTGGGGGTGATCATTCATTTAACATACATTTGTTAAGTATCTATTATGTGCCAAGCACTGGGAATGCAATGATGAGCAAAACCAGAAATAGCCCACACCTTCATGGAGCTTATCTACTAGAGGGAGTATCATCAACAGAATTGTCACACCCACAGATAGACAACTGCAACTGTGATAAAGGGAGGGGAAGAACCAGATTATCACGAGAATCTATAAGGAGGGATTTGACTTGTACCTAGGCAGTCACAGAAGGCTTCCTGGGAAAGTGACACTTTAGCCAAGAGCTAAAGAGTGAGCAGGAATTATGAACCACCTAGGACAGTGCTTCTCAAGCTACCTGCAATGAAGGACCAAGTTGCTTTTCCCTCTAACCCACTACAGACTGATATTTTCACAAATACAACAAAAATGTCATGGTAACGTCAAAATGCTACAAAGGTTTCTAAACATTTACCTGCCATTTTGTACTTGGGCCAGTTATAAACAGTTCACAGTCCAGCTAGTTCTTGGCCCACACTTTGAGTAGAACCGGCTCAGGATAAGAGAAAAGAGAAGACAAATACACAGGCCTGTGTTTTAAAAGAATAGGTGCTAAGAATGTGGAGGATTATTGTTTTCATAACACAGACTACTACTGAAGCCACCTCTTTCCGATCACTTGACAATTAAAAAAAATAGCTCAGGGATTAACTCCATAATAATGGACTCAGATCCTTTGCTTGGGGTTAAGGTACATAACTCCATTTCTACATTAGCCATCTTTTTGTTTCTAACGATAGTTCAAAAACTACTGACTGACTGACCAACATTTGGAGGCAAAGAATGCTGTCTAAAATTACAGTTGTAAATGCAGCAGTATAAAGTTTTTTCATGCTTTCATCTTTTAATCTGAACTACTCAAAAAGTGAACAGTTCAAAAACGCAATGAACCAAATGCATCTATTATTATGGAATATGCAACAGGTCCACCGGACACCTGTCTGTAAAAGTGAAGAGTGAGTACACTTTCTTTCAAAATGGACCTCAGCATTGTGGTATGTGTTGGCCATAATTACTAGAAATAAATTCCTGCAGAGAAATATTCTAAGTGTAGACAAAAGCATAATTCTGCCTCATTTTCTATAAAGCTTGCTCTATTTTGTGGTTTAAAAATTCTTTTTACTAGGGCAAAAGAAGTATCATACATTCATAAAACCACACCTCTATAACTGACAAAGAGGCTTTTTATTTTCTGCAGTTGCTACTTACTTACTGATTTACTTAAAATTTCAGGGTAACATAGTACAAAGTACTATGAAGACATGAAGTTCTACTAAAAGCTAAAGCTGGAAAACAGATATAAAAACCTCATGAAAAGAATGGACCTCAAGGAGGTGTCTGGTCTTGACTTTAAACGGTGCAAAGTTCCTACCATCAATCATGACATTCCCTGAAAACTGAATGAAAAAATTAGCTCCCTTACTCATGCAAAGAATCCAATATATCTAGATCAGTGGTTCTCAACCTTGGCTGCACTTTAGAATCACCAAGGGAGCTTTTAAAAAATACTTATGCCCAGGTCCTATCCCAGAACAATTAAATTAGAATTTCTAGAGGATGGGGGTCCAGAGAGTGGTAGTTTTAAAAGCTCCCGAGGTGATTCTAAAGTGCAATGAGGGTTGAGAATCACTGATTGAGATCATATGCAGGGAGATGCAAACCACAGCTGACTGAAAAGCGGATCCCTGCATCTTTTGTCTAATTACTGTCTTGGAACCTTTGGTCTTTGCATGCATGCCAGTAACGAGCCTGCCTGATTGTTCCCTTTGTACGTGTGACATGGATCCTCACAAACGGCACTGGAATCTCTGGCTCTGAAGTCTTCCCTCTCCCCTCGCCCATCGTTCTTCCAGGTCTGGGACAGATCTGGATTTAAGTAGGTTACGATTACTTGTTTCTCTCTTGGGAATTCACTACTTTGGGGAACTTCTAAAAATATCTCTGTGAAAATATCATTACAATAACAAAATTAAAAAGGCATGTTCACACTCGAAGAGCTATAATTTGGTAGTTATAACACAGAGACAAAAATCCAACTCTGAAATAATTTATGGTTAAAAAGGCACCTGCCAGTTACTCTAAATGTGCTTATAATTTAACTAGACCTTTGATGATGAAAAGAGACAGATTCATTCCAAAGATTTATTTAAGTGATGCAAAATTTTAATCCTCATATAATGCATTAATTACTGAGAGAATCGTCTATACCCGGGTTTTTCAACTTCAGCACTATTGACATTTTCGGCTGGTTGTTTCTCTGTTGTAGGGCTTTTCCTGGGCTTTGAAAGACATTTAGCAGCTTTCTCTGGCCTCTACCCACCAGATATCAGGAGCACCTCTCCCTGTCCCCGCCCCACACCGTCCCCAATAGTGAACACCAAAAATGTCTCCAGACATTGTCAAATGTCCCCAGCTCTCTGTCTGAGAACCACTGGACTATCTACTAAGGATCACAAAACAAGGAGCTAACATGATCTTGGATAAAACCAAGAAGGATGCCTAAAAAGATACTCTGCATGCACAAACAACCAGAGAATCCAGCTAATAAGGTTCTCTCTATTTCTAGGATTGCAATCTGGCCTTTGGCAGTAAACCAAACGTCCCAAGTGGACATATGTTAACACTGTGCAGTTTAGCACTTTTTACTGCTTAGATGAACACAATCAGGTGAGAAAGATCTGCTAACAGGACTCTCCAAAACCTAAAGCAAGACTTTTTTTCCTAATGATGCAATATGGATTTAGCGAGATGGAAACACCTGTGTTTCAAATATGACACGAGAAGACACAGTAAAAGAAGAGAAGTGGCAACAATTAATCAAACATCCTCTGTTAGCGCATTTTACCCCCACACCATGGTCCTTGATCTGCAAGTGAAAATAAATTGTAACAACAGCAAGAACAAGGGCAAGGTGGTGCTTGCCAACTCTCCCTGGTGAAGTCAACACAGTCAGTCACTTTCATGTTATACAGAGAAAAAGACCAGTGCTACAGAGAATCTGATTATTGTGAGCCCAGAATATAAAAAGAAACTTAAAGAAGAAATTTATAATTATCTGTGTTTTTCATGGGCTACTGTCTTTGCTTTAGAAACAGTAAAATGCAACCACTACAGAGGAGAAATTAAATTTTTGTGAAAAATCACAATGTTTTATTTTCCTCATCCACAAAATGAAGATTTGGGACTACGATTTGGGCTATAAAATAGTAAAAACCCCCTCCAATGGCAGTCATGGCTAATCAATGGTAGTGTTTCCCACCACTGGCAGTCATTGCTAATCAGTCACAGCCCAGATGAGACCCCAGAATCTTCTCAACATGGCACTCTCAGCAACCAGCACTAACAAACTGGAATGTTGAAAGAGATGAAATTAATTTGCCATCTCACATATGACATTAAGTGAAAAGAACAGAGATAAAATTACATAAATGCAAAATCAAACTAGGGAAAACAAAATGTATTTGTATCAGACATTGTTAGTTGTATATCAAATGTTTGACGTCCCTTGCTAAATATGGTGATGTGACTATGTCTGGCTAATGAAATGTAACTGCAAGTGTTGTATGGAATTTTCAGAAAGGCTCATTAAAGTGTTTGAATCAATTGAGAAGAACCCTTCTCCTTCCTACTGTTGGAGAGCAGATGTAATGGCTAGAGCTCTGGCAGCTATATCGTACTTTGAAGTATCCTTGATGATGGAAGCCATGCCCTGCATAGCAGAAAGATAAGAGCCTGTACTGCTTTTGACATCTTGAAACTACAGCAAGCCCAAAACTTCCTGCCTCTGGGATTACATATTGTGAGAGAGAAATAAATTTCTATCATGTCTAAGCTTCTATTGTTTATTTACTTCATGGAATACAGTCAAATCTAATTTTAAGATTTAGCATACAAGTTATCAACTATTCTTGTCATCTTGCCTCTCTAATAAGGATGAAATGAAGATGAGAAAGGAATGAAAATTGATTGAATGCTTAGGTGCTTGCAAATACTATCTGTCAAGAAAAGGCATTTTACTTGCATTTCTTATTTAATCTTCATGACAAACATGATAAGAATTATTTTCCAATTTGATAGATGAAGAAACTGAAGCTCTGAGAGATTAAACAGTAAGTCCAAAATCACAGGGCTGGTAAAAGGAAGAGATGGAATTCAAATCTAGTTTTTTGGATTTATAACCCATGGTCTTTTCATAACATCATAATGACCTCAAAAACACTGAGTGCTTGCTTATTAAGCACAAAGCACTGCACAAGATTATTTGGGGTTTAATAGAGAAAGTAAGCGTAAGACAGTACCCATTCTCAAGAAACTTCAAATGGAGTAAGAGATTTAGAAAGTGAGAGACAAAATATGATGCTCAATGAGTTAAACTAACAACAACAAAGATGTCCCATTAGAGGATGTAACTGACAAATTATACAAAATTTATTTATTGTATAAACTAAGAATTAATGATGACTTTAACTTGGAATACTCTTATTTTGTTTCCTTCTTCCATCTCTGCCTCCCTCCAACTGACCTTAAACTATGTTCATTGTAAAGGAAAGGAAATTCTCCACAAAAATAGAATTTATTCCAAATGACATAATCAGATGTAAATAATCTGAACAGATTGATGACTAAGGCAAAAATTGTAAGTGGTATTAAGAACTGCTTTCTCAAATCAGACATAAGCCCTAATGGATGTACTGATGATGTTTCCCCCACATTTTTCAGATACAGTTAATCTTGGGTCAAGAATATCCCACTAATCTATGAAAAATATTGTAAGCTTGGGAAGCTATGCAAAAGAAGCAGAATCTTCCAACAAGGACTCTACTATTTGCCACAGGCACTCCTCCTTGGAACATTATGATAAGATGCAGTAGTAACTCTATCAAAGTAAAATTACCCCTGGGGGAATGGCTTTTGAAAGCCCTTCCCAACCACATTCTTCTTCAATTTGGGGTTTGGAAAGAGCTTAGTTAGTATCAAGAGATTAGATAAATTTTATACAAGTATTAAGAATACAAGGCTATATACAAGGAAGAATGGAGCAGATTTGGGGAACCTGGATGCCAAGCAGATAACTGGACTTCAACCTACATGTAACTAGAAAAAGAACTCAAGTCATAGGTGATGCTGTGATGGGCAATATGATCAAATATCTTAGGATTAGTAATAGGCTTCAGCACTTAGGCGTGGATAGGGCTCTAGTAGGGGTAGGGGTAGGACCAGCAGTTGGAGACCAAGGAGGAGCCACTTTGAGCAGTCTATGTATACAGTGATAATGGGGCAGGAGAGAGCTAACATGTTGGTGAGCAGTGACTGGATACCATTAGTCACAGCACTGTCCTGAAACACAACAGAGAAATATGTATGACTTGTAAGCATTTCACTAAACTAGGCAAAAAGTACCAAGATTTTCAAAAGAACTTAAAACTTCTTTGGATTTACTTCCTAGTGTCTGGGAGTTGAGGGCACAGTAGAGAATGTCACGTCATTCTGAGAAAGGTAAAGTGTCTCAGTTTTCTATTTGGAGCATGGTCACCTCAGCTCTCAATTCTCTTTACTTGCTCCAAATTAAACCTGGAACATCCTGTTCTTACAAAATTAAGTAAGTATGAAGAGTGCCATGGAAACCACAAAATTAGCAGTGAGGCTGTAAGCCAAGACTTCTCTACCTACCAATCGGTAGAGCTCAGTAATGCTGATGTCCTCTGGATCCACCATTGCATACTCTTTCCTAGGCACCAGGTCCAGTCCCAGTTGTCTAGAAAACAAATTGCAAAAGTTGGGAGAAAAGTCGCCTCTATAGAATTTATTAAAAATAATTTATTTTTACTACATTACCCTGAAATTAGATATATCACACGCCATGCTTCTCTCACACATACTTTTTACTTTGCATTACTAGTTACCATGGTTGGAGTAGCCAGTGTAACCAGGTTGGACACTGGGAAGAAATTGAGAAACAGAAGACAAAGGCAGGCAAATCAGGGGGTGGGTGAGGGGATGTCACTCTCAGTGGAGAGCTCCTGCAATGGTGAGGAGCATTCAGCACTCCATAAACCACCACCACAGAAACCCTTCCACATTAGACTGGGGTGGAAACCAGAACTAGACATAATTTTGTTCTTAGAAATCAGAGTTGAGGAGAGGGGAGCTTGGTCTTTAGCATTTGACCTGGCACCAAAATACCTAGTTATGGCAGGAGCTAACTCATTCCTAATGTGAATCTCTGGTAACATGCGCATGGTTGTCATTCATTCATGGCAAGTTCTGGGGTCAGTAAAGGCAGGGGACAGAAATTAGGGCAGCGTACTTCTAGGCCTGGGGTGGTTTAGCCTCTTGTGTGTGGGTGACATGTGGCTTGCTGTGCTGAGACTATTCTAAGGTCACACATCCAGCCTCAGAGGGACCAAGTATGGTAACCGATTTGTGACATCTTACCACAGACAGAGAAAAATGAGTATAACCCTGCCAGTTTCCCTCTAGTGACCTTGATAACATATTCCTCTCCAGGGCATACACTTTACTACACTGATATCAATGCAATATAATTCTATTCATCTCCTTAACCATCCACGACCATCCCAAAGGCTTCACAATGCCTTTGTAACACCCTATAGATCAAGGCCAAGATACCATCTCTCTATCAGATGCCCCTCAACCACCCTACTCCAGGTCTCACGCTTAATTCTCTGAGGATGATGTGTTCCACATCCCTTTCACATCATCACTCTCTAACACGGAAGCCTTCCCTCATTGCACTCCCCGTTACAGAACCACAGCTTTCTCACATTTGCAATAAAAAAAATCCTGAAATTCTGTGCCCTCCCCAAAACCTCAGTAGAGGTTTTGTAGTAGAATTTATTAATTTGGCACCTACTTCAAGCCAGGCACTGCCCCAGCCCCTGCGAGGGATAGATTTTCTTAAGAAGATGACAAGACTGTGGCCTTCTTGATGGCAGGAGCTATCTTTTAGATACTAAAATAGTTTCTTAATTACGTTTCCCTTTGAGAAACTTAAAAGTTACACTTGCATTCTTTAACTTTTGTTGAACCTTCAAATAAGCAACAGCACTGCGATTTGTATTTAAATTACCCAAGTCTCCCTGTTATGGAATGAAATTTTTAAAATTTATATATTGAAGCCCGAACCCCAATATGATTATATTTGGAGATAGGGACTATAAAGAGGTAAGAGAGGTTAAGTGAAGTCACATGGGTGGGGCCCAAACCTAATAAGACTGGCGTCCTTATAAAAAAAGGAAGAGACTCCAGAGATTTCTCTCTCTCCATGCAAGCACAAAGGAAAGACCATGAGAGAAGACAGTAAGAAGGCGGCCATCTACAAGTCAGCAAGGGAGCCCTCACCAGAAAGTGAATTTGCTGGTACCTTGATCATGGACTTTTAGCCTCCAGAACTGTGAGAAAATAAATGTCTGCTGTTTAAGCAACCCAATATGTGGTATTTTGTTATGGTAGCCTGAGCTGACTAAGATATCCCCCTTGCTACACTTCAGATCTGATAAAATCTATTCCTCAGTCTCTATCCCCTCCCAAGAGAGAACCACCATACCACAATGGAAGACATCATTTGACAACATGTCAACATTGCTGAGGAAAGATTACCTAGCAAAGGAAAGAGGCTATATAACCACATAGGAATCTTGGCACCTACCTTACCCACAGCTCCTTCTATGAGAAGCCACCTACCCACATTCTCTGCTGAGGGGGGCAGAGGAGAGCTGAGGTAGTCTAGTCATCTGACCATCTCCTCTTCCTGGGCCACATCTGACTGGCCAATTGGTAGGAAACTGACCTAAAGACAATTAATCCATGGACTGGTCAGCAGCTTAGGAGTGGCTGGTATAAAATGCTCAGTCTAAACAGGAATGATAGATACTGGATCTCAATGAGATTCCTTCTTTGCGAACTTGCATCTCAAAATTCAGACAGCATCAGCCATGTGGTACAGGGAAGAAAAGATGCACGAAGGGCAGCTGATCTACATCACTGCAGAAAGAGTAAAGACTAACTCCAGGTGCAGAGGCTGTAGAGCAGGTGTGGGGTCCAGAACCTTCCTGAGCTTGTGGGCACTAGGAGCCTGTAATCTGCAAGTCTCTTCCTCTCTTAAGGCTTTGATTGTTCAACTGCTGGCTCTTGGGAATTCTGGCTGTGTGAAGAGAGTTTTATGTGTTTCTATTTCATTTTGTTAATTCCTAGATATATCCTTAGGATACCCTCCTGCTGTTTGAGGTTTCTGAGCTCACAGAACAGGATCAGGGCAGTGCTTTAAAAACAATAAGAAGAAATGTGACAAGGAGCAAAGGGACAAGATGGAAGGAGAGTTTTCAGGACATGGGAAGCCATTGGTGGGAGGGGAGGGTCAGGTTTTACATCAACTCAGTCACCAAACTACTCTGGGACATCAGGAAGGATGGATGAACTGACTCTCTTTCCTGTATAATCTTAGCAGGAAAGTCAAAGGACAGCACAGGACTCTATGGGGAACAGAAACAGGTACCATTATCTTCTGTTTGAGCCTTCCAGGGGGAGGACACTTCTCTTGATGACCCCGTTAGGGAACAAGATGGATTATCTTCCCCTCCTCCCAAGCTTCCCCCATCCAGAGGACCTCTCTTCCCCACTCTTCAACAGTCTGATATACAACCTGAGATTGAACACATTCTTAATTTATGTTCATCCAGAGATCTACATGCTGACATAATTTTGCAGGACAATTTGACCTAGTTTAATATGCAAGAGAATTACCTGAATTTGCTTTCCATGTAGCACTATTTAATAGGAAAACTAATTTATACTTAAAGGAGTAAGATAAATGCACAATCTGCATGTTGAAAGTCATTTTTATTTAAGTGATCAAAGAAATTCAAAGAAAACAGAATGAGACGTCAGAAAATTTGTGAATTTGAGGATGATCTAAATACATCATATTGCTCATTTTCAAGCATCAATGTTTTACCAACTTACCATAAATTAGCCCCAGAACTGCCCAAAGCATAAGTTAGAACTCATGTGAGTCAAAAGTGAGTCATGATTCAGCCATAATTAATGTTTTTCCTTCCTTTCCCTTTCCTTCTGTCATTATCTTCCTTCCGAAAACTGGAAAAGCATCATCTTCTTGCCTGCTCTATATTTCGAAGCTATTTTTGATAAGCTAACTTCATCCAACTTTTTTCCTGTTTACAAACTAGTCTTTTAAATGAGGACCAGCAAAATGACTAAGAACCAACATAAATCAGTGAAAACTCAAAGTTTTCTCAAAATAAAAAAGAAACAAGAAAGAGAGGCAGCATAAGTCACGCTCAAACAGCTTTCAGCTCCACCCCTCACAGCGCTGCCCCATCCCACACAGCAAGACTGCAGGCTCAATGCAAAGAGCTGGCAAATTTTCTCTCTCAGGAAATGCTGTGTGTTTTGAATCAGACTGCCCAGGAGCTGAAAGTGCCCTTGGACCTCCTCTGGTTCAACATACTCCTTCGATGGGTGAAAAAACTGACGTCAAGAAAGGCTCAGAAATTTGTCTCAAGCCTTAAAAAAAGCAGAGTAGGCTTCCTAGTCCAATGTCTTGTTACCATTCCACACCCTCACTTGTTTTTTATTCCCTAGAAGGAATGAATCTTCCAGAGATAAATAAATTAGGGCTACTCTACTAATTGTCTGTAAAAGGACGAATGGCACATCTTACTTGACAAGATACCAGAAGCTCGCTGTGTGAGATGGAGGTTTAAAACGTTTTAGTAGGTCCATGTATTGAGATCGGTAGTATGGACTGTCTTGGCAGGAATCAAAATTGGCTTCTGATAAAGCGACTTCCTATGGTTAGGGGAGGCAGCCCTCTAGTTTCAAATTGGTTTTTCCGGGATTCAGTAAGAAACAAATTTATCTGCGGTGTACCTCCTGCTGTTTTCTCCATTTCTGTCTGCTTTTTTTTATTCTGTTGCCCTAAGATCCTTCAAAGGTCCCAAAAGCAAATGGGGATTGGAGGAGAGGAAAGGAAAGGAGAATATGGCCAGGTACAACACTGAGGGGCCATTAACTTGCTTAAACTTAAGTCTATCCAAACTTAGGATCATTGTCAAAGCTGGCTTTCCTAATTTCTTAGCTACATATTAACATTCATATTTAGAACAGTATCAACCTTCATCAGAGCTTTAAGTGATTAGATTTACTGTTTAAAGTGCTTGGCTGTTAGATTAGTCACTAACAGTTTTATTTAAAAGTAAGTATTGGTCAAGAACAGCTTTTTACTGAGTTCTCCCAAGCAGCTCCTCAAAGTGGCTAATATACACACACAGGCCGAATCAGGGCAATAATCAAAGGCACCATGGGTGCACCTATCCTAAGACTTTTAATAGAGGCTGTTAGCATTACTGTCACCCTCCAGATCACACTGGCAAGCTATCACCGTGGAAGTGATACAGGTTAATAGAGTAAAAGCAAAGACACATGCCAAACCTAAACCTATTTGAAAATAAGACCTATTTTAGCAGAAGCCATATCTGATTGATCCTTGTGAACATTTCATATTCCATGAGCACATGCACACCATCACACCACCCAGGGCACTAGAGAACAAACAACATCCTGGTGCCCACACCAGCCCTGGAAGATGCGGCAGGCACTCAGCTCCATCAACCTCAGTTTGCACTAAGTCCCCCAAAGGGAAAACTGGAAAAGCCCCATAAGGCGTCTTCCAGAGATATTACCCAATGGTGGCTCACACCTCTGTCGCTTCCGTTGTGTTCAGCCCTCAGAGATTGTCCCTGTAGTGGCCAGTACTCACTCATTGCCCCAGTCCAGGCGGGCGGTGATGTGGCGTTTCACGTCCTTCATCCGGTCGTGAGTCAGATGGCCCACCAGCACCTGCCGCCGCAGATCCAGGATTTCATTCATGATGTGCCACAGCCGGTGGAAGAGGTCACCTTCATTTCTCTAGGAAATATGCAAACGTGGAGATTCGGTGGTCAGTCGCCACACTGAGTTGTGAGGCAACCACAGAGCATAGGGAGGGCAAGTCCTGCTGCCCTCTCTGTGCTCGCCACTCTGTGGACAGACTAACTCTCCCCTCGTGTCCTCAAGCACACTCACTGCTCTATAGGCTTTTATTCAACTGCATGACGCTGCTCTCATGTCCAAGAATCCACCACCTTCACTTCTCAGACTCCTCAACACAGACACTTTGTGTCCCAGTGTCCTCCCTGGGCCTCCAGACCCGAGGCTGACATACTGTGCCTCCCTTTCCACCTCAAGAGCTCCTTTCTTTAGCTCTATCCAAATTCTACCGTCCTTCAAGGCTCCACCTGACTTCCACCTCCGTCAGGAAATCTTCCCTGACAACTCTTGCTCACATTCTGGTCGCCCTTCTCTCAACCACAGCTGTATGTAATTAAGGCCAATTCAATGGAAAACACCATTTTCCAATTATCTCTTGCGTGTTGGTCTTCATGCTTTCCTGCATTTCCATCATAAGATGGGCTCACTGACGGGGCTCTCAAACTCCGTCACTCATGGATTTTCACTGCTATTACCTGGTCAGTATTCAGACCTCTGGAAAAAAGTGGTGTTTTCTTTCTTACTAGCTAAACATTCATGTAGATTCAAGATACTCTCCTGTGAAATTCATCAAGCAAGGTGGCTTAGCTGAAAGAAGACGGCTTAAACTCCTGGCTTCAAATCCTGGTTGTGCCACTTACTAGTTTTGCAGGCTCTGAGAGTGAATTTTGTCATCGTGAAACAGGGACAGTGCTTTCTCCCTGGAAGGTTGTTTTAGGGATCAGAGGGAATATTCGTGAAGAGAGCAGTACAGCACAGTGATGAAGCGCACAGACTGGATAGCCAAAGCACCTCGAGCTGCTTTCCAATTGTGCCATTTACTAGCTGAAAAACCTTTGGCAATTTATTAACCGCTTTGTGTTTATTTTCTCATCTGTAGAATGGGTATCACAGTAACAACCCTCATAGGGTTGTTGTGAGGATTGATGAGTTAATACATTAAAACTTTGAGAACAATGTCGGGCCTCGAATAAATACCATGTAAGTATCAGCTCCTTCTAATACTGTTATTATTATGGGCTTGGTCCGGAATAAGCCCTCTACAAATATCGTGTCTTTACCAACACATAAGTCTATGTCTGTTACCCGGAAACTCTTAGGGCAAAAACCCTTTATAAGTATTTACTTTTCATCTTTCTTAACTTCTTTAGAAGCTATGCTTTTACTTTCTACAAAAAATTATTACTACACTACATGCACAATGGTATAAAAGTATTGAGATCACCATTCACCGAAAGTTCTCTACAGTGATAAGGTGCCAGAAATATCAAGTTCTGTGTAATGGGTACAGAAGTTTAGTCATAACATGTTTTTTATTTTGAAAAGTAGTGACGTGTCTTCTGCTTTATCAACTCTTGGTGACATGAAGCGTTTTCACGTACTGTGCAGGTTAGACAAATGTGCCACCTCGACAAGACACATCCTCCACAATGTCATCCCTGATCCTCTGACATATAAGTAATCTTGCTCTCCTCTCAGCTCCTCCTGCACCCTACCGAGGCTACTCTTCTATTACTTCTCGCTCTCTACTCATGTTATACACTCCCATACAAGTCACCACAAGGGCACTGTAAAGCAATATTCTTGAAATTCACTGCTCAGTGTCTGTCTTCTCCTCTTGCTGGAAGCTCCCAATGACAATGGCTGTGACTGCCTTGACTAGCCCCAAGAGCTGGAGAATGAATGAAGGAATGAATGAATGAATACTGTGACGTATAGGAGGTCGTTTTTCTGGACCTTGAGAGGTGGATTCTGCTTAGGTCATGGAAAAGAATAAGCAGGGAAGATGAAGAAAAACTTGAGGAAGCCAGTGGTCAAAAGGAAAGGTCTACTCAAGTCAAAGAAATTAAGGAAGATATAAAATAAGTCAAATTGTATGCAGCAAAGCAAAGAGCCAGCTCCCTCTTGAACAGACTGTCACACTGTGAATGTCACTTGTCCGGTCCTTGGGGAAGGTGTTCGGCACTGTCCAGTGCGATGAGCTTGATTTTCTAGATGCCACCTCTAGTACTCAAGTTTAAGAGAATGCTGAGATGAGAAGGAAGCTGGATCCTTTATACAAATGAAAACAGCTGGTCAGCTTTGCCTTCAGGGCAGGGGTGGCAGGAACACTGACATACTGCAGCCCTGACCAGCAACCCCACCCTACTAATGTATGAAAACAGTACCTATCTGATTTGACAGCTAGTCATAAAATGATGTTTCTTTAAAAAGTGGATTTTAAAAATTGGTTATGAAGACTATTCAGAAATAGGAAAAATGCTTTTCATTTAATATTAAATGAAAAAGGTAGGGTACAATGTTAAACACTTGGAATAAAATAATACCTAAAACTTTCTGCAATATGCCAGAAATGTAGCAAAAGTTAATTGTGAGTATTTCAGTGTTTTAGAAAATGGATAAGTTTTCATTTGCCTCAAAATGAAAACACAGGTTTTGGAGCAGCAGATCCAGATTTAGGCTCAGGCTTTACCACTTAGCATGGGGCCCTGGATAGATTATCTTTGATAAGATTAGAGAGGTAAAAACTGTCAGAGCCCCAGGGCAGACAGAAGTAAAATATTCAGCCAAAGGCCTGCACAAAAGTACTCAGTAAAAGATGGCTGCTATATTTCTCTTAAATTTTCAATGGTTATATTACTGCTATTTTATTAAGTGATATTTTAGAGAATATTATTTAGGCTCTTACTGATGTTATTAAAAAGATCAACTAGCATTTCCCAAGTGGCTACCACGTGCTTTTATGCTAAATGTTCTACTCAATTAAGTATATCTCATATACTGCTTACAATTTACAACACATTATTACCCTCATCAAACATCTTCCAGAGAAGAAAACAGGCACCTTACAACTGTTGGAAAAGGACATGGACAGCGCTTCAAAACACTCAAGTCTAATAGACTTGAACCAAAACATCTACATCAAGAAAAGAGAAACCGAAGGTCCAACAAAGCCAAGTCAGCCTCATTCTCAAGGTCAAAAATCTAATGTCTTCAGGTTAAACTTCTCACTTGCTCCTAACATAACCGATTACCTTTCCCGTACCCAGGGAAACTTTTAAATAATTCTCTGTCTCCATTACTCAGGATACGAGGAGGTGAGGTTACTCCGAGCGCTTAGAACACACAGATTTAAAGCCAATCACGTATGTCCCCAAAACAGATGCTCACAACCTCAAAAGCAGGTAAAAATAGCTGGAAAAGGCGGAATCAAGAGGAATTCAACTTCGTTCCCCACAAGCAGCTACATAAAAGGATAAGTGCTGGTGCTCCAGCTCAACTAATGGATGAAACTTAGACTGTCATTATTTTTATAACTCTTAGGCTGGGCATTAAGGATGCAGTGATTTGAACATTTCAAATAATTTCATTTTCTATGTTAGTGTCATGCACAATGTTATTTTAAGAAAAATAATACTTGGATTTTATATTCTTTCCAACATAAATTTTTTTAAAAAATCTAAAAAGGAGATCTGCTCTTCCTTTGTAGTCTCCTAGCACAGAGCCCTTGAGCTCAGTTATCTTGACTTTCCATCTACTTCATTCCAGCAAAGCTTAGATTCTGGCATTTCATCGAAGACTGTCTTACGGATTTTACTAGTGAGTCCTGAAGCCACCAGCTCGAGCAGGGCATGGTCAGAGAAATCCAACATCAAAACGGTTTTTATTAGTGACTTTTTCACATTTTTTTGCCTCAATGAAATATCCTATTACACTTTATATGTGCCAGACATTAAAAACTGTCATTCTGTGCCAATGTCCCTCACTAATTTGGATTTTCTCTTTGACAGGCTGTTTCAAATTGCTTTGTCAGGCTAAGCACACCTTTGTATTTTGAACACATCTCTCCAAATGGTTAAGCTGTTCTATAAATTTCTTTGAAAATGAAAGAAGAAATAGTATTTATCTTCCCCAAAATTTCACTACTCCCAAGGTTCCACATATGCAGTGGTTCAGAGTAAGGATATTAGAGTCACATCAGGCTCCCAGCTCAGCCATTTTCCAACTACTTGATCTCGAGCAAGTACTTTACGCTTGGCCCCATTTTCCTCATTTGTAAGCTGGGGACAATCACAGTCATTATCTCTTGAGTGGTTGTATGGATTAAATGAGATACTGCATATGGAGTACCTCCCTCAGGGTGTGACATAGAAAGCTCTGAATAAATGTAATTAGTTATAATAAGTAAATAAGTACATATACATACCCCCAAAACAGTGACCACTGTCTCTTTTTTTTAAGAAACATTCCTTTCTTTTACATATTTAGAATATCCTCATTGATTCTTGTTAAGCAGTCTATCATTTTCAGAATACTTGAATCATTTACAGAGAATTAGAATATTGTATTGAAAATGTTTATTTCTCCCTGAAAACTAAAAATATTCAGAAAGCCTAACACTAGTTCCATGTAAACCATCCTATTTGATTAGATGCCAGAAATGTATCTTTTACATTCCTGCAGCTTGAAAAAGAACTTATAAAACCCATGCTTGGTGGACATAAGATTACAACAAGACTGTCTGTTTATGCTCTGTATCTCCAATTCCCGGAGGAGTACTAATGACTTACCGGGTGCTCAAAGCATAGTTGATGCCTACTCTGGTTCAGTTCTTTCTTTTTTTTTTTCTGCTTTTTCTCCTCAAATCCCCCCAGTGCACAGTTGTATATTCTAGTTGTAGGTCCTTCTGGTTGTGCTATGTGGGACACCACCTCAGCATGGCCTGACAAGTGGTGCCATGTCCACGCCCAGGATCCGAACCAGCGAAACGCTGGGCTGCTGAAGCGGAGTGCACAAACTTAACCATTTGGCCACAGGGCCGGCCCCTCAGTTATTTCTTAAAACAATTCACGACCTGAAAAATTATGCCCTTAAAAAGTTACTTACCACATAGAGTTGTTTCCACATGGTTCCCCAGTCTCTTAATGTTGATGTCATTTCTGTGATAACAGAATCTTCAGTGGGAATAACCATTTCAAACTGTCTGTAAAATTAAAAAAGAAAAACAAAATAAACATCAAACATCACAGACAATTTTCTTTTAAATACTCTAAAAGATAAACCAGGAAAAAAAGCTGCCTCGTTATTTTTGGTTCTGCAGGAAGTAACCAGCATCTGATTATGAACTTGTATCAGGAATGCTCTGTGGGTTATGGTGGTACAATATCAAAATGACCAGTCACTTCATCCGGATCAAGTTGGAGCAATGCGGTGGAGAAGCAACAACATCAGAATTTCTGCTCCAGCCACAGTTTGACCACTAAACAGAAACTCATTTAATCTCCCTGAGCCCGAAAGCCCCATGTGTAACATGAGGTCACCAGGCTTACACAAACTGTGAGATGGCTTTTGCTTTCCAAGCACGATGACCACAGAACTCAAAGGGAGTGACGGACTTGTTCAATGATCAGGATAGTATGCTGCAAGCACCCGAACTAACTTAAATAACTAGATAACACGGTACTGATTAACTAGACACACGATACTGATTAAACACTCCTTGATCTCATTAACACTCCATTTTTATTACTTGCAAACAGGACCATGAAAAATGATTAGTACTATTACTAATGTTATCACGAATTTTAGAATTTATTAAGAGTTTGCGACATCACAAATATTTGAATATCCATTGCAAAGTGCTCCTCTCTATGATTAGGGGAATATATTCTTCCTATTTCTTCTGTACAAGTCAGAAACTATACTTGGAAAATATTCAGACCAACATCTAGTAGGGTATGCACAGTGGTCCTGATGTTGAGAAGATACATAAGGAGATGAAAGGGAAAAAAAACCCCAAAAAATTTCATTTGTCCCCTGTATCCTATCTTTGACACACAACAACCTTTTTCTTCATCTCTAATTTCTTTTTTCAAGTTCTTTCAGTTTAGTTGTAGGTTAAGTGGCGAGCATTCCTACAACTTCTCAAAAGAATGCTACTGACTATATCAACGGGGGTTATTTTCTTCATTTGAGTATATTTTTTTCAAGGACAATATCTAATATGTAGAACGTAACAGCATATTAGATATCGAACATGGTTGTCTAGATGATCCAGGGGAAATGACTTCTTAGCATGAGGCTAATAACTGTTGTGCAGTTCCTATTTCATGTTATGTCCAAAGTTTGTATAACTATCTTTTGCAAAGTCTTCATGACAGCAAGTATAAAATTCTTGCCTTGATTTCTTCACCAACAGAGTCTCACCTCCTCATTTCATACTGCTACTAAAATACTTGCCCTGTGAATATTTTCCTTCTTTGTAGAGCTTAAACACAGCTGCAAATGTAAAACTGGGATTTAAAACTAGAAATAAAAGTAAACAGTAATATATGAACTGTGACATACATGGAACCTTTCATCAAGTCCACATACGACACTTTCAAATGGTAGTACGTTTATTTTGCTTTTGAAACAGCTGTTGCAATTTCAATGATTAATATTTTGAGATAGAGATTATAAAATGATCGGATGCAAGGTTAAGGAGGGAACAATGAATTTCCAGGAAAACTCGACAACGTATTTAACATTTAAAAAATGACATGACCTCAGCAGGAATTAAACAATACAGAAGTGGCCTCACTGTTCGCAAACCATAATTTAATTTAAGGACCCCCATCAGTCCTACATTGCTCCGAAGAGCCAGGAAAGAACATAAAGGCAATTCAGTCTGCAGGAAGTTGATTTGGGGTTTGTTCAACCAAAATGTAAATTTTCAAGAAGCACAAAATTGCCATTTTAGATGAGGCAGCTGTTTCTTCCTAATTATACCAAAATCAATGTTCAAATAGTCATAAGCAGTTGTCCCTGAAATTATATTTTGTTCAGTTATTTTATGAGTCCTTTGCAGCTATTTCATGCTGGTGGGCCAACAGGCTGTTAATCCCCTTACAATAAGACAGGTAACATCAAAATCCCAAAGAGCTTCCTCTCTGGGAAAGCAATCACCTGGTACTACGTGTTCTCAAACGTTTTCAGGCTAAAGTTTTTCTTCCAGTTAATAGTCCTAGAATCTAGGGTCTCAACCAATTCCAATGACATATTTTTACAAAATAAATTTTAGTTCTACCCCAAAGTTCTCCTGCTATTTAATGCTCATCATGCCCTGTGTCTAGTGGAGAACCCATAACCAAGTCTTAAACTTACACAACCAAATTCTGAGACAACTTTACCCACAACCGGCTACTTACTAGGACAATTAAATAAATAAATAAACAAATATATAAAAGTACTTATTTTAATTAAAATTATGTCCCACCCCAACCTGCTTTCACTGGGTGGAGTGATGTCTTATACCATCTTTGCTAGCATTCTCTCTTTTCTCTTCCCCGACAGGTCAGAGTGTAAGATGGGGCTGGGGAGCCCTTGGCTCTGGAGAGTTGAAAGAGTAGGTTCGGGCTTGGGGCAAAGGCAGAAAAGAGGACTGGCTGCATGGATCTGCCCAGGTGGACACTTCAAGGGCCAGGGTAGAGACCCTGACTTTCCACATTGCCTAGCCCAGATCACTAGGGCAGAAAGGTCTGAACAAAGAGTAAGCCTATGGCTAAAGTGTTTTCTGGAGTGTTCTCTGGTTTAGTCGAGCGGGGCTGGATAGTGTCAAACCCAGCCTGGTGGGAAAACTCCAAAAGGACTGATAACTCTGCTGGACTCACTTCTGGTGGATTACAGCTGCACAATATTTCTGAAGGACAGACGTTATTAAAAGAGTAGCGGTGGAGGTAACTATTAGTATTGGAATTACGATGATTTTAATCTAGTGTTTTAAATAATTACCACTACTACTACCAAAAGAATAATATTGCTTAAAGTAGCTGACATACATAAGATATACAGTGTAAGGATCTCCTACACTCTTTAAGTTTTAATCCACATAGGGAACAGGGTATTTATACCAGAGACTCTCAGCCATCTGCAGAAGTTATTTCATTGAACTCAGATTTAATATCCTACCTTTACAGAGGGTGGATATAAGAATCATCCATTTGAATAACATCCTTGGAACTTTTTTGGTGAAAATGAAGTTTGAAGATATCATTTACTATGCTTTAAAATGTGCTTTACTAATTCAAATAAATTGCTATGTTTTGCTATTTGAGGAAAAATGTTATTTCTCTGGCTGAATCTGTATTCTTTCTTTTGTCATAAAATGAAAATTATTCAAGGATCCAACACATATGCCTTGTGGCATTGGCGGCAAATGTTGGGGTCCAAATCCATGTCCCACTTATAATGAATGATCTGCTCAGATTAACCACTTAATAAGCAAGTTCCACTGTTTTATCCTGTAGTATTTTATTTGAATGATCTGTTATCCTGATAGCTGCTTCAAGTCCTTTTGGAAATAGACTGGAAAAACTTTTTAAATATATGAGAAATCCTAGTAACCGATGGACTCAATCAAAAAAAATATATCATAGAAATGCTGTTCCCTGAAGTAGAATAGAGGCTTTGTGAAGTGGTCACACAAGGATATGGGGATAAGGTATTATCCCCAATTAGGAAAAGACAGTCAGATATGGCTGCTTATAATCAGTGGTGAATCGAGGAAATTCCTGGGGTTTGAGACATGACTCAGCAGTCAATGGGTCTGACTGCCATGATTCCCTACATAGCAGGAAACCAAAAAGAACCAACTCCTTCTGCATAGGTTTAGGCTGATTCCATGATTTGTGGACAGTGAGAGACCTCCAGGGCCCTGGATCCTACGGTTGTTCAGCACACACAGATGTAGTGTGTTTAATCTTCTCTAACAACCGCCTTAGTGTAATCTATCTTTATTAAACAACATAGACAATGGCATGATCATCTATAGTTCATTTTTCAAGATAATTACTAAGCCTTCAGGTTTCAAAATAAGCATTGGTTCTGTGAAAATCCTCCAACTATTAATAAAACTCATTTCTTACCCTTTGTTCTTTACACAGGCATTTTTCAAGTGAACATAGCTGGAAGGAAATATACCCTAGAAGAGAAAAACGTGAAGGTTACGGTGCTAGCTGTCTGTTAAGGGAGGGTTAGTTTCACAAATCATATGGATAAAATACAGCCATACACTAAAAAAATACCAAGAATAGGGAAAAACATCTCTATCACATCTATAGGCTAAAATCTATTATAGCTTAGATCCATTCCTTTTATTTTCTACTATTCATTTGTTTACAAATTGAGATACTCTAAAATAAATATAAAAATTAAGTCTCAAAAAATATATTCTTTATAAAACAGAAAATTAAAAATTTTTTCAAGAATTCTGTATAAAAAGCATGCTGAATAAGAATCTTTTAAAAATATTGCATTGGTCTGAAAGAAGGTTTTTTGTTTGTTTTGGTTATTCTTTTTCTTCTCTCCAAAATACTCATGTGTCTATTTAAAAACACACACACAAAAAAAAAATACCATTGCGAATTTGGAGATAACATGTATATTATGTGTTACGGAAGATCTCTGGTGAAAACAGAGCAGCAATTAATCACCAGGCTGCCATTCTGATGGAACAAAAATTAAACAAAAGAAGCCATGCTGGCTTAAAGCTCTTTATTGTAGGGAAAAGACAGGGCAAGGAAATTGTTCCTTTGTTCTAAATGAGAAATTGAAAGAAACAACATAAAAAAAAAATGAGCATCAATTTTATTATCCATTAAATGATAACATCCTCTGAATGATTTTTCATGTAGTATCAAATGACAAATTCAATTAAATATTTAGGAAAACAAATGTCATTTGAATACATTATCACCATTGTGGATCCAAGGATAACATAAAATTTAATAAGCAAATTGTGCATATTCAACAATAGTAAATAATTATATAGGTTAAAAAAAAACTTTATTTTCTTCGGAACTTAAATTTACCTCAATATGATAGGAATAACAAATAGAGTAATTATAATCAAAAGGAAAAGTCAGAACTTGAGGTTTGTTAGAACAATGAGACAAGTAACAGAAACCATAATAGATTTTTTCCTCAAACATGGGTAAATGAATAATTAAATACTGAAGCTATATTTGCATGTGCCTTGCAGATGTTCAAAAATAACTTTAAATGAGGGCTAAAGTATTTAAAAAAATTAAATTTGTATACTCTTTTGTCCCTCAGGCTCTCTTTTAGAATGACCTAAAATAAATGAAATAAAGTAATTAAATACAGTTGGATGATCCAGAAAAAGGTATAGTTAAACAGAAAGGCAGGCAAAAGAGATTAGATTACTTATATTTTGAGAATGAATAATGATACAGTGTCTTATCTACAATTCTAATAAAGCCAGAATTAAACCAAAAAATGAACATGACATATAAGAAAATATTAGAGAATGTGGGAAGCATGGGAGAAAGGTGGGAAGATTAGAATAAAGTAGAAAAACATAGATATTAGCAAGGATTAGCATCAAAATCATAAACCATACACACGAAAGGTAAAAGAAAAATCATATTTCTTCCCACTATAATTCCTGAGGATTCATATAAATTATATAAAGGATAATGAGTCTTAGTTTCTGTCTGGAATGGTAAGAAAGAGGGACTCTCTGTAATATGGTTTTCTCACATTTCAGCTCCTCAAACCCAAAGGTACTCTTAATATACCCTAAAATAAACTCATTTCTCCACACCACTATCTTATAAATGATACCACAGAAAGCATAAAGATTAAATACTTCTATTCAATATTTCTTTTGGAATATATATTTCTCCTGCCTGAATTTTAATTTCGCTCTCTGCGAAACTAACACTTCAAAAAGATTTTGTTTATATATAATGAGCTTATTAAGGTCTTCTCAGTACAAATTTCAAGAGCTACATACGATTATCATTTGAGTAGCATGTCTTAACTATAATCCAAGATCAAAGGAATTATGAAAATCTGTATTGCCATTTAGCATTTCAACTAAGGGTCCCAACTGTAATTTTAATTGCATAATGAAATAAAGTAAAATAACTATCTTTTACAAAAAGAAATCCCATAATTACGGTTAGAAGTAATAATTTTTACCTTGATATTTGGGTTTTTTAAGGCAAATCCTCTGTACCAGCCTGTGAAGAAATAATCATGATCATATTTTAATAAAACATAACAACATTTTAAAGAAAAGAAATGACTACAAATGAATCTAAACTTTGCTGATGAAATTTTACCCTGTATGTAAATATTCTAGGTATAAACACGGTGGGGGCTGGGATTATGCCAGACTGAAGCTCAATGGACTAATAGTTTAAGTATTCTATTAATAAAAATGTTTAAAGAATAGAAACATGTGGGGCCAGCCTGGTGGCACAGTAGTTAAGTTCGTGCGCTCAGCTTTGGTGGCCCCGGGGTTGGAGGTTCGGACCCGAGGTGCAGACCTACGCACCACTTATCAAGCCATGCTGTGGCAGGCATCCTACATATAAAATAGAGGAAGATGGGCACAGATGTTAGCTCAGGGCCAATCTTCCTCAGCAAAAAGAGGAGGACTGGCTGCGGACGTTAGCTCAGGGCTAATCTTCCTTAACAAAAAAAAAAAGAAAGAAACGTAAAATTGAAGTAAAGTCTTTAGAATCAGAGCATTGGACTTAAATTCTGGCTTTGTGACTAATTAGGTATTTAATCTTGGGCAAGTTAATCGACCTCTCTGAGTACAGTTTCTCTCCATTTTATTTTATTTTATTTTTTTTGAGGAAGATCAGCCCTGAGCTAACATCTGCCAATCAGGCCGCCAAACCAGAATGTGTGAACTTAACTGCTGTGCCACCGGGCTGGCCCCTCTCTCCATTTTATAAAAGGCTACACAAGATTTCAGGGAAATTCAAGAAGCTACACAAGATTTAATATACTCTCAAATTCTCTTTGCCTGACTATAAAGCCCAGACTCTATTTCCACAGAATGGTGCTCAGCCAGCAGTCACGCAGTGAATTCTCACATCCTTCAGCCCACCATCTTGGGTTAGGATCAGCCTGATGACATAAGAAGAGTGAAACCAGGTCTCATCCACTAAGAGAATTAATGGGTACTCTCTCATCGACACAATCTCCTACTAACTGAGCTCACCATAATTTTTATTCTGTAGAATGCCTATTATGTAACCCCAAGCACCCCTCAATCAATTTTAAAGTACTATCCTTAAGGGGGAACATACTTGTTTTGGTTTAAAACAAGTACAGAGTATATATATGAACTTATATGGTTAATATACAACTCCCTTATAACTGTATTATTTTCAACTTAGAGTTTCTTCAAGTATAGAAACCATTTTGCTTATTGGTAAGAAATTATTTTATCATGTAACAAATGTTCTGTCAAATTGGATTTTTTAATAGAATTTTTAAAAAGAAATATTTGAGCTTTGTATTTAACTAGTTTTGTTCCTCATAAAGTTTTCTTAAAAGAATAGATTGTAAAATATTGTGCCTAACAGTTTTAAAACCAGAAGAAAGCAAAATGAATTGAGAATCAGAATCTCTCTATTTCAGAGTTTATTAGATCCCTTAAAGACATATCTGAGAAATATATCCATTCTTAATTAAGTATTCCAACAGAAACCAAAACTTTTTGAGAATTGCAGAAATGTCACAGAGAGCTTTCTGTCCAACTGCACCATACAGAAAGGTTTTTAGATTACAAAACAGTTCCCATAAGCCATGGAGCCCATTTTCATGCACCAATTCAAAACAGATTTTATATTTATCTGCGTACAAAGTAGAAACACACAAAAATACATCTAGCAATGACAGAGAAAACCTTATTATATTTTTAAATATATCAATTCCATTGGACAGAACAAATGTCCACATATTATCACCATTTTTTTTTTTTGAGGAAGATTAACCCTGAGCTAACTACTGCCAGTCCTCCTCTTTTTTTGCTGAGGAAGCCTGGCCCTGAGCTAACATCATGCCCATCTTTCTCTACTTTATATGTGGGACTCCTACCACAGCATGGCGTGCCAAGCAGCGCCATGTCCGCACCCGGGATCCGAAACCGCAAACCCCGGGCTGCCGAGAAGCGGAACGTGCGAACTTAACTGCTGCGCCACCGGGCAGGCCCTATATTATCACCATTTAATGCCAGGCTCTACCTAATGTAACAGTTCTTTTTGAGGTAACATAATTTAATAATGAAGCTTGATTTGATAGAATGTTACTATATTATAAATTCCTAACCAGGCAACATTTTAGTAGTAAATATAAATATTATAGACATACTGATGGGGCTTTAAAATATGGTCATTTGGTTAACGAGAAATAAAGAGTAGTCACTTCAACTGGGATCTTTTTAAGGACTAGAGTTTAAGGATGTTTTGTGGAACAGGAATGGAAACATGAGAACATATTAGCTATTTCGATTTAATGAGTTACCTGCTACATAAATTAATAATAATCATACAAGTTCATATAATATATTCCACTAACATTTCAAATGCAATGAATAATTTTAGTCCTAATTTAGGAGAATGAGAGGGGGAAAGGCCTGGCCAGGAGCCCTTCCTGAGGCATCTGGCTACTCAAGCTTGAGTAAGCCCTTTCTGCTCTGGACTTCTGTTTCTTCTTGTCCTGGGGGACCTAACAGATCATTGAGATTCTAAGAAAGTCCTTCTAGTTTGGCACCGAGTCATGAACTCCCACAAACACAGCAGTCTCGTTGCTTTTTGTGTTGGCATCTAGTAAAAATAAGGAAATGATGTTAGGAAAAAATACCATCAACTTAACAATACCAAATGATGCTTTCCTGTAAGCCAAATAGTGAATATGCAAGAAACAAGTTTTCTCAAAAACGTTCCCTGTGACTACTGGAAAAATTCCAGAGATTAATAGAGGTATGGACAGAAGTTTATAAACTTTATGAACTGTCCTATGGTAAGGAGGTCGTCCACACCACCTCAAACAGTCACCACTAGCCCACTTACCATCACATTTCTCCAGGATCTGAACTGTATCTCCAATTTCCAATGACAGCCCATATGGGACGGTTCCTCGAAAACTGGCAATAACTGTAGAAAATGATATAGAATATATGAAGATAACCACATCAGTTACAGCTGGTTATATTGCTTACTATTAAATGTTATCGACTAGGAAATGTGAATGTGAATAAAAAGTACACTTTAATAGCTGGTTTAACTTTATATATTTTTGAAGAGAGTCAATCTCTAAGCTTACATTACTTTGCCAACTTCTTGGTTGAATAAGTATTATAAATATGAATTTCGAAGACATGAAATTTACTACTAAAATAGTACACAATATCAAGAATATCACCCAGTAACAGATATAAACAAAAATATTGCCTGCAGAGCTCCGTAAGGAGCTGTGCCCCTCTTGCTCACTGCTAAATTCATGCTCCATCCAGGTGCCTAGCACACAGTAGTTACTCAATAAATACGTGTTCTATTTTTAATCCATGGTAACATTTTATTTAGTAATGACTGCACCCCTCCCGTAGGATTAAACACACAGCCCCCATGACCATTCCCATGGGCCTTAGCTCTCATGCCAATTGGAATTGTTGGATTGGTGGGGGGGGAGGCTGTCAACGCTAAGCCCTACCTGCTGCTTATAGATTGACTGGTTTCTGAAACATTTCCCAGGGCTGGGCAGGACTAGGATGTAATACCAGAGAGAAAGTGTACATAGATTAGTCATCCTCAGATGACTCAAGGGATTAGAGAAAGAATGAAGCACAGTGATGCTCCCAGAGATGGTAATGCTTGAGTCATAAAGGAGACAACAATGGAGAAATAAAGAAAATGAACCTCAGCACTCGAAAAGACAATAGACATCTCCTGTTCAACACAACGTATGCTGAAATCAACTTGCAATTCACATCAAAAGAAAATGAGAGTAAATGCTTTGACTGCACGATTTTTAAAAGATCAAAATTTTGGAAGCGAATTTTATAATTCTGTTCCAGATAGTGAGATTTAGATACAACCCCAATCCCCAAAATAAATCATCGCCACTGTTGTGAATGTATTTTAAAAGCCTGAAGGAACACATGAATCTGTCAAAAATCAAAACATGCCAATAAGTAATGGGCTTTTAGAGAAGTCTAAAGCCCTTTTACGATCACAAAACAAAATTAACAGTAGAAATCAAAACACAGGACAGAAAACATAACCCAAACTACATGAGTTGGATGAAAATAACGACATTGTAACCAAGTTAGAACATTTTAGACAAGCACTAATTCGTGATGTCATTTGCTAACTATAATCATAAATACCATATGGCCTCATACTGATGTGCTAGAAGATGTTCAGTGGAAAAATAATCAAGGGTCTGTATATCTTGACAGATTACATCAAATGACTGGCAGAGCCCTCTTTGTACAAGGGGTCAACAACTGAACACAGTAGATTGATTACAATTTAAAAGACTTCAAAACAAGCTTGCACCCAGAATGGCCTTTCTAAACTCATGAAGTTACCTTAACCTCTCACAACCCTAGTGGTTCGACACTGCTCTACTGACGTTGCTCTTAGTGGTCTAAGTGCGTGGACTCCCTAACACAGCTCCACACACAGCTCTCACCACTCAGAAATCTTCTACTTCCCAAGGCTGCCATGAATACCTTCCCCACTGCTGGTTGCTCTCTCCTACCGCTCATGACCTTCTTGAACACAGCAGTCCCATTCACGGATTTCATTTCTTCACCCTCCCTTCATGCCTCAGCCCACAATACAGCCTTCACCGTGTCCTGAAAATGCTCTAATAAAGTCACTAGTCCCCTCACTGTGACTACATTCATATCACCTTTCAGGAGTCTATCCTCTCTTGAATCTTCTACTGTTTCTCTCACCCTCCAGCCTTCTTCTGCAGACCATCTTTTCTTAGCTCTCCTTATAAATATTAGTGTCATACAGGGGCTACTCTCAAGAGGCTGAAGTGTAAAGACCAGGCTATAGGAAAATAACATCAAATTTGATATGATGAGACATGGGTTTGAACTCAGATCTTACTACTTATTAGCTGTATGACTGGTCAAGATGCCAACCTCTCAGAATCTCCATGACCTCATCAGGCAAATGGGGGTAACAATAAAGGAATTGCAAAAGGTAGTGGAGGATTAAATAAGGCATCCATCAGAAATAATTTACCACACTGTCTGGTATATTCTAGTTACTTAATAAATACCTCAATTGTTTGAACCACACTTTTTCTCTTCTATCCATTCACATTCTCCCATATACAGTTGGAGAGAGTTCTAAAACTTCCAGATCCCCTGTTGATATGTGACTTGCCAAGTCTTTCTCCAGTCTTGATCTGTGCTCTGAGCATCTGACACAAACTTACAACTTGTCTATCTCTATTTAGATGTCCAAGCACCTAAAACTTAGCATGCCTCCAACTGAACTCATTACCTCCCCTCAGTCCCTAACCGAATCTAAACAATTTTCTCTCTCCCAACCACCCATTCTACAATGTCAGTCTTCTGCTGTTAGTCCTACTTTATCCTGCTATTCCTAGGTTGATTTCTCTGCATCTCTCAACAGGTCCACTGCAAAGCCTTCTGGGAGGTCTCCCTGTTTCCATGGCTGTCCTTCCTCAACACACTGTCCACGATGCCACCAGTTACCTTTGATTTTGCCATGTTTGTGATTAAGCAGGTTCTTTTTTTGTATGTGGCATCAGGAAATTTTTTTATATTTCTTTTATTAGGTTCAATTTCTTTCCTAGTAAAGGAAAAGGTAATAAAATATATCATGCAGTAAAAGACAACAGCTTAATGAGGTTAATTGTTTTCCTCTTATTTCATGATGCCGTTTAGCTCATACAGTCCTCGGGTGTCTCCAAATCAGATCCTCTTCCATTGTTCCCAGTTTCGTTGAATGCTAGCACCGTCCATCAGCTATACACGCAAGAAACCCAAGGGTCATCCAGATGCCCCCTCATCCACATATCCAACCCATCTCAACATCACAGTGACCTTAGCTCTTAAGTATCTCCCCAAATCATCCTTTCCTCAACATCTCCACTCCCACCACTACTCCAGCCTTCCTATCACCTCTTGCCCAGCCTTCTCTAGCAGTCTCTTCATAGGTCTGCACCCATATAGTCAGGTTCTTCTCCAATCCATTTCTCACACAACAGTTAAAGAGGTTTCTTCAAAATCCACATTTGATGATGTAAGCATCCTCCTAAATATATCGAAGCTCTGAGAACAATATAAAAATCACTACCACAGCCTATAAGGCCCTGCCCTCTCTACCCTGACTTTCTGTACTCCAGTCACAATGACGCTCTGTCAATACCCTCCTCACTATATTCCCTCCCACGCAGGACTTTGCATGTGATTGACCCCTTAAAAGAATACTCTTCCTCTCCCTCCTTTCCAAGTTAAGCTGTATTCATCCTTCATACATAGATTCAGTGGTGTCTTCTCAGGGAAGCCTTCATTGATATACATCCCCTCAATCCAACTATATGCACTCATAGCACCATATACCACTCAACCACATCACTTATTTGTGCAAGTTTTGGAATGATGTCTCCTGCAATAGACCATAAGTTCCATGGATGGAAGGACTGGGTTGGTTTCAGCTTCCAATTGTACATCTGACTCAGTACAGAGCCTGGCACACAATTTGAGCTCAGTAAATAATCAATGAGGGAAAGAATGATGGCACGGCCATTACTGCTAAACGTTCTGGTCTTAAGCAGTCAGGTTCCTTTATTATTGGCAATACTATTTTAAGAGGGCACTCAAAATTCTAAGAAACAAACTACATTACCTGTGAAAATTTATTCTTTCATAGGAGCTGTTTAAAACTGGGCTGACAGTTTGTCTGGGTCATAACTGTGTATCATCTCATTCCTTACCCAAGAAGTCTATGTGGGTGAATTCTGATGTTACTCTTCAGCTGTATAATATTTAACTCTTAAAGGGAAACTAATAAGTTCTTCAACTTCACTGGGCTTCAGATGCCTCCTCTATAAAACAAAGGAGTTAGATGAGGTGAACGGAAAGGGGCCCTGCCAGCCTAAAATTCTGCAAGTCTGGAGGAGGCCTTTCAGCTCAGCACTGACACAGCATAATACATACTGAAGAACTCTATCCCCAAACCAGCCTGACTTTGGTTTTAGTCACTGCCTGAGTTCTGAAAGAATGGACATCTGTCCCCACCTGAAACAGCCATCTTGATAAAGCAGAAGGGAGGATAAAGGATGCTCTCAGCATCTCATACAAGGTCGTTTCCCACTGCTCTCCTGCCACTTCTCCTGCTTACATCCTACCTACTTCTCCACACACTGCCCTATATTCAGCCATCCCAAATTCTCATCAAGCTCTTTCATACAGGCCTCAGTGCCTTTATACATATTACTCCCTTTTGGGGAGTTACTTTCCCCTCCCCTTCTACACTAGGAAAGGCAAAGGAGCCTTAGTTTAAGGTCTAGCTGCAAGGTTAGCTCTTTCAATTTCCTGATGCTTCCCCGTCCCTTTCCTCATCCTTGGACTCAAATGAAATCAATCACTCTCTCATCTGTGCCCCAAGGACACTCTAATCACACCTTAAATACAATAAGGTATCACATAATATCACAGCACTTTATTTATCTTTGTCTTTCTACTTGAGAACATGAACTATTTCTAATCCATCTTCAAGACCCAGCATAAGAGTTTCTGACTGCATGAATGGAGAATGAATAAACACATAGAATGAAAGAATGAAGCCACTGAAAAATAGCACCCAGGTTTTAATGAGTTCAGAGAATGCAGGGACACCTCTCACAAACCTACAAGTAAGTGTTAAACTGTGGATCATATTGGAGAGTAACACATTTTCAGGACATAGTTCAAGGCATCACTTTGATCTTTACCCTCTAAAACGGCAAGCCATTTTCAATCTTTGAGTTATACAAATAACTCCACCTTGCAGTGTAGTAAACTCACAAAAGGCTTATGAAAGAGAAAGTTGAAAGGGGGAAGGCAGTTCTAGGCAAAAGAGAGAAAGATTTGAAAACATGATTGGCTTATTTTATTACTAGTAGCATGTAATGTATCATAAACAAAGGAGAACTGGTTTAAGTGGTTACCAGAGGGGAAGGGGGGAGGGAGGAGGGCAAAAGGGGTGATTAGGCATAAATGTGTGATGATGGATTGTACTTAGTCTTTGGGTGGTGAACATGATGTAATCTACACAGAATTTGAAATATATTACAATGTACAACTGAAAGTTAAATAATGTTATGATTCAATGTTACTGCAATAAAAAAATAAAAATAAAAATAAATGACTTTTAAAATAAAATTTAAAAATAAATAAATAGTGAGTCAACTTAGGAGTCAAATCAGTATTGCTGTGTTCAAATGGGAACAACCATCTTTCTGGTTTTATGAATATCCAATAAAAAAATAAACTTTTTTTGAACGACAAAAAAAAAAAGGAAAACTGGTTTAGGAAAGCAAAGATTCAAAGATAACACAGGCATGCGTGAAACCTCAATTTGCACTTCCATCAAATGCACTTAAAGTATATGTTATTTTTAGATTCCATTTTGGATACTTTTTAACTAAATCCCTTTAAGTTCTTCCAAGCATTTTTGCATGAAATAAGTCTAGAGGTGAAAATTCATTTTGTCCTCAGTTATTGTAAAGTAGCTATGTCTCTACACAAAAGTCTTCTCAGTGTACACTTCCCAGGGGCATTTTTCCTCCAGTAACACTGGGGTTTTGAACATGACCACACGCTGTCTTGATCCCTTGATTTCCTTTCCCTGTTTGTTTTCTTATGAATTGAGCAACTTTAGTAGCTACAGAAAAGATCACAGAGAATGAACCCTCTATAGAGCTGGAAATATAAAGGCCCAAAACTATTATTTCTGTCATAAGGACCTGGAGAGCACAATTTTAAATAGCACACAAAAACAACTGCATGGTATTATGTTCACCTCTGCCCATTTGCTACCATGTAAAAATTTATTCAGATTAACAAACATGTATATAAACCTAGTTTATGTTTAAGTCCTTTAAAAAATATATACGTAAGCTGAAAGTGCTAAATTTATAGCATATGTATCTGGAAAATCATGTTATAAACAGTGGCCTATTATCACTTATAGCGTTATTCCTTCATTTAATATTAGTTTAGACTTATTGACAGCTTATTAAAAATTGAATAGCTGTGAGAAACATCCTCATATACAACTCATAAGTATTTTCTATGAAAAAGGTAAAAAGAAAGCAAAATTCTCCTGTGAAGTAGGAACTCATTTCTTAGCTTCAATGATACCGTTTGCTCATGCATAGAACAAATTCCAATTTTGAAACTTTTAAACTTACTACAAAGAAACTCAGTCACAGAGTTCTTTGACTTTTAAAAGCAAAAACAGAAACAAATTATAAAAAACTATTAAAAGCCAATCACGTAGCTCTACATGGCAGACAATAACATATTCTTCATCATCATTGTCAAAGTAACATTTACGATGATTCTACTCGCCACAATTCAATTCAAGCCTGGCAAATGCCGCCCTTGCCCTTTATGGGCTGACAATCGAAGATGAATGGATCATAATGTAGAAAAAAAAGAAAATGCTTTGCCCTTTGTGACACAAAGGAAGAAAATCCATCTGTCAAAGTCGGACTTTTGGTTTCATCTTTTTGTTAAAAGGATCTGCAGCTCATGAACAGGTTGTGGTCTGAAAGGTCACCTGTGAGCTGCCTATTTGCAACACAGAACACGGAGCTACTATTCTCAAGTTCTGAGATTATCCCACAGAATCCTATTTAATACAAAAAGGAAACCACTATTTTTCACAACAAAAACGCACCAGAAGTTAAACAAACATTTCTTCTTTTCTCCTTCTTCTTCTCCCCAAAGCACCCCAGTACATAGTTATATATTCTAGTGGTGAGTACCTCTGGTTGTGCCATGTCTGCGCCCAGGATACGAACCGGTGAAATCCCGGGCCACCAAAGCGGAGTGAGCGAACTTAACCACTTGGCCACAGGGCTAGCCCCTAAACAAACTTTTTTTTTTCTTTTTGAGGAAGATTAGCCCTGAGCTAACATCTGCTGCCAATCCTTTTTCTGCTGAGGAAGACCGGCCCTGAGCTAACATCCATGCCCATCCTCCTCTACTTTTTATGTGGGATGTCTACCACAGCATGGCTTACCAAGTGGTGCCCTGTCTGCACCTGGGAACCCAACCGGCGAACCCCAGGCTGCCGAAGCATAACGTGCAAACTTAACCGCTGTGCCACCAGGCCGGCCCCTAAACAAACATTTTTATGTGAGTAGTTGTAAAATCTTGAATGCTGGTGCTTGAAGCAGAGGAGCGACAGTTAGAAAACAGTCAAGACACAGGTATTGACCTCGCGAACATTCTAAAGGAACTCCGTTTCTCAGAGAACACTTGAATTAGTTCTTTCCTACGTCCATATTCATGTCACATGGCACATTTGGCTCTGGGTTGTCATTGATGTATCCACGTAGGTTTATCCGTTTTTATGAGTATCACGGTTGGGGGGACCCACAAAAGGAAAAGAGGAGAAAGAAATAGAATTTCTGAGGAACTTGGATAAGAGCTGGAGGAAACAGAGAAAAGAGAAGGAGAACTAAATTCATTTCAGGGACTTTATTTTGTGAAATGGTGAAACGTGGAAGAAGAGAACAAGGGGTCATCTCTTCTGCACATGGACACAATCCTCTTAAAGAAAGAAAATATGGTGGAGAAAACCAAGTTAAGTGTCTAAAAACAGATGCTTCCCTTTTTACAGGTGTCTGGGGTAGGGCTTGAGGGAAGACACACTAGAATTCAATGGAGATTTCTACTGGTATTATCACTCGTGTAGGACAGAACTGTCTTTCTCCCATATCCACAAGATGTCTTTCCCTTCCACAAGACGGAGTTAAGAGCAAAGTGGTCATTCCTAACCTGAAGGGACTCCCAGCTGAATATCAGTAAGTATGACAGCAGGACTATGGGAGCAAGTGGTCCAGAAAGAATAAAAAAGAAAAAAACTCAAAGGAAATGTGGGAGGGGGAGACAGGGTGGTAGCTCCTGAACATTGATTTGATGTGGAAAATGAACACATCAGGAAAATTAAAGAAATGCCGCGCTCCGTCTTTTCGTCCTCAGACTTGCCATGTGTTTGGGATCTGCCTCCGTTCTGGTAATGGACTGTGCCCACAGGCCTCACACTCCTGGCAGGCACAGCTGTGAAGCACAGATGTATGCACACTTACAAATAGGACTCCATCATATGCCACAGGTACCATGGTCAGGCCTTGAGACATGTCACACGACTCCCTCTGGCCTAAGCGACTATGAAAAATCAGAAGCGTATGGAATAAAATGTATTCGTTTCGGACATTTTACAAGTACCACTTGAAAATGTATTGCTGCACTTGACTGTTATGAGGATAATTTTACCAAGGACAGCAGAACTTCATCCTGCTTGAACCAGTGCACGTGAATGTAAAGAATGGTGGTAGTACCGTGATGCAACACCAAGGTCCTTCTCCAGAAATGGCTGAAATTCTCCCAGTTGCTGAGAGCGCCAGGGCAGGGAGGCCTGGGGTTGTCTCTGCTGAAGAGAGCTGCTTTGCCCAAGGTCATGGCCTCTTCCCAGGACCGCTTGCCTCCAAGGACTGACTAGGTGGGAGTATGAGGGCCAGGCCCTCACACTACAACTCAGTACAACTCTGAAGGGCCAATCCACCCCAAGCGACAAAGGCTGTCAGTGAGTCAGCATCGCGGTCAACTTCTCCCTCCACCCAGTCCTGCTTCCTCCCTCTCCCTTCCACAGGTGTGAACCCCAAGAGCACTCCCTGATAAACATCTAGCTAATCTCCATCTCAGAGACTGCTTTCTGGAGAGTCCAACCTGCTACAGGCTTCAAAGGTTTACCCACACGGAATTTACTTCTTGTCAGATTTATATCCAAGGCAGAAGGAAAATAATATTATTGGATCCCTATTTTGTGTTAAGAGTTTTGCTAAATTCCTTATGTATTATTTATAATCTTCTATGATGTAGGTGTTTATTTTCCCACTTTAGAGACAGAAAAGAAAGAAGAAAGAAGCAAAAAAGGAAATGAATGAACTATCAGGAGGGAATTAATCTACATTAATATTTATTTGATGACATTGTCACTGTCGCAGTAAATGAACCAGTTTTATTCCCCAAAGAACCACAGACATACTCCTCACCTTAGTTTTAATGTTACAAACGCAAAGGGACTTTCTGAAGTGGCTACAAGAATAATTGAAGGTCAGGCAATAAAACTCGGAACTAATTATTGTATTCATCTATCAGTACTTTTAAAAACAACTTAATATGGAGCCAGCCTGGTGGCATACGGTTAAGTTCGCATGCTCCACTTTGGCAGCCTGGGGTTCACAGGTTCAGATCCCAAGTGTGAACCTATGCACCGCTTATCAAGCCATGCTGTGGCAGGCACCCCACATATAAAATAGAGGAGGACTGGCGGTAGATGTTAGCTCAGGACTAATCTTCCTCAAAAGAACAAAACAAAACAAAAAAACTTGATATGATAGGTTATGGTTTTGGCCAACTGCCAGCCAAGAGTAGCATCTTAGAAGAGACAGAGTTTGAACAATTACCTCAAAAGCACCCCAGCACTTAGGAAAGGGAGACAGTGTTAAGAGAGATGGAGGCCTGGGGCTGGACTCCATTACCTACGAACCAAGTGGTCCTTGGTCTCTCCATTTACTTAGCCAAGATGACATCATCTGCTGGGCCTACCTCACAGAGATGTCACGAGGATCTAATAAATGCATGAGAACAGGATTTGTAAGTCTATAAATATAAGTAAATATGAGATACATATTAGTTTTTCATCATCATTGATAAGTGGAAACTTGGAGGCTGGATCTGAATCTGTCATGGGCAAAAACAAGGTTTCCACTTACAATAGTAAGTCAAAAGCTCCTTCTGTTATTACAGCATCTTGGAAATCTTTATTAACAAGTTAAACTTAGATTCAAGCTCAGCCACTCGAGAGGAAAAACTAGCTGATACTACCGCTGTCTCTGATAAAACAGGAAAAAAAATATCTTTGGCAAATGAGACTGATAAGGAAAGTAAGATAGTTAAGAGGGATTTTCCTAAAATGCTAAGGCAGAGATGAGAAGGAAAGACACTCAGCTTTTAACATGCACTCCACCACAATAATGCATCATTTGTCCGAGGGCTAGCAGACAGCATCAGGAGGGAAAAATTACAGTATAATGCCTCCATGTCACAAAGTAGACGAAGTTAAAGAAAACAGTAATTTCTTTCCCCACAATCCAAGTGAAAAATTTTCACTAAGTAAATAGCATTTGCAAGCAAACATTGAATCTACTACCAAGAATTTGTTTAAAAAAAAAAAATATATATATATATGGGTGTGTGTGTGTGTATATACATATCCCTTTTCCAATGTGAGATGGTTAATGTTAAAATTACATTATTTAAGGGGCCGGCCTCATGGCCAAGTGGTTAAGTTCACACGTTCTGCTTCGGTGGCCCAGAGTTTCGCTGGTTCAGATCCTGGGCACAGACCTAGCACTGCTCATCAAGCCATGCTGAGGTGGTGTCCCACAGAGCAGATCTAGAAGGACCTGCAGCTAGAATATACAACTATGTACCGGGGGGCTTTGGGGAGAAGAAGAAGAAGAAAAAAGATTGGCAACACATGTTAGCTCAGGGCCAATATTTCCTTTAAAAATTACATTATTTAAGAGAATTTTTTATTCTCTTAAACACAGGACTAAGTTTCCTAACTTGTTTTTGATTTAGGTTTTTGCTATAAGGGAACAGAAAAAAATAATCTTTTATATTCTTCTGTGTCTTGTTTTTCTGATTTATCTCTCTGAGCACTAAATACCCAAAGTCATGAAACAGCTAGCACAGGAGAACTGAAGTGGTACACCTGGCCCAAACCATCTCTGCCTTCTCTATCCTGCACCAGCGTGACTCATGGGCCCCCAAACATGGGGTGAGGCCTGCTTGTTACCACAGACTCTTCTAACCTTCTCTCCAACCTAATATTCAGTTCTGTCTCATCTCTGGTCATCCATCTTCCCCATACAATGAAACAGTCATGTTTCTAATTTTTCCTCCATAAGGTTTTCTTTTTCAATTTGAATTTTTACATCCATTCCCAAAGCTGACTTTTCAAGAGGTCTGCTAGAATATTACCTACAAATTGCATAACTCTCATCTGAAGAGAATCAAACTCTAAGGTCCTACTCTTTATTATTCCCCCTTCTGCTCTGATGACTAAGCCAATTTTCAATTTTGAACAAACCCTCGTTTTGGCCATGGAAAATCAGGCAAAAACAACTTCTCTAGAAAGCGGGGAGCTCTCAATGGAGAAATGGAACAAAATCCAAAGTTCTTTGAAACTCTAGCTCCTGCACACTTTTCCAATCTCATCTTTTATACACCACATTCAACAGCCTCACTGAACCTCTTCTCTGTGCCATAGCAAATGCTGCAAATGCTTTTCCCTGTCTACTTGGGATTCTGGCTCCTATAGGCCTTTCCCACCAGGCGTTCTTCAAAACAACTCAGGCATCATTCTCAAGGAAGGCTTACTCCATCCCCCATTCCACTGCACCCTCCCATTTATATCCCTCTAACACTTCTTACATTCATTACCTCAAGGTTCAGGGCTCCTTTATGTTCTCAATACCCTGCACAATATGTGACACCCAGTGGGTACTCAACAAATATTAGTTGAATATAAAATAGAATGAAATCACTAAAGTGTGCAGTTTACTCATTTATTCAATCAATGGTCACCTTCCTGTATGTGCCAGCACCGTAGCAGAATAGTGAAAGTATCACTTGGTACCTGCTTCATCAAATTCATAAGTCATGAGAAAAAACATTTCCTAAATCTTTTGTTTCCTACAAAATACAGTATCCCCAGTGATTTTTAAATGTATACGTAAAACCGATACACATAGTTCTATTATTCTTGTGTGGGGAAAAAAAATAATTAAGTCCATGGTCCTTTTTTCAACTTTCAATTTTGAAATAATTTCAGATTAATATGAAACTTACAAAAATAGTATACAACTTCATATACCCTTAAGTTAACTTCAGCAAATGTTAAGATCTTAAATAAACATAGTATACTTACCAAAACTGGGAAGTTAATGTTTATACAATACTATTAACTACTGTACAGATTGTATGCAAATTTCACCAACTGTCCAACTAATGTTCTTTTTCTGGCTAAGGATCCAATCCAGGATTCCATGTTACATTTAGCTGTTATATTTCCTTAGTCTCCTTCCATATGACAGTTTCTCAGTCTTTCTTTGTCTTTCATGACCTGGATGCTTTTAAGAATACCGCCCAGTTATTTTGCAGAACGTCTCTAAATGTAGGTTTGTCTAATGTTTCCTCATGATTAAATGGAGGATATGCAATTTTGGCAAAAATACTACAGAAGTGATGAAGAGCCCTGCTCAGTCTACTCCGTCAGGAGGTTTATGATAGCAATGTGTCTCTTTACTGGTGATGTTAACTTTGATCACTTGGTTAAGGCGGTGTCTCCATGTAAGACGTACTATTTTTTCCTTTGTAATTAACAAGTATCTGGTGGGGAGACACTTTGAGACTATGCAAATATACTAGTTTTCATCATACTTTATACCATCCATTGATGACTCTTGCCTACAACCTTAGCAAATTTAACTCTGAGGGTATTTCACAGGGTTATCCAGACACCGGTGGATTATTTTAATTGCAGTCGAAACATGTAATGGGTCCTTTTTGAGTAGGCACAATATCCTGACTTTAGTCTTGATTTCTTGAGCATAAAGCATAAAATTAACACCGCTACTACCATAGGTATCCTTGAGATGACCTGCTCATCACAGCAAATGAGATAAAACCTCAACCTCGCACAACTAAAAAGACCTGCAACTAGAATGTACAACCATGTACTGGGGGACTTTGGGGAAGAAAAGAAGAAGAAAAAAAAATTAGCAACAGACGTTAGCTCAGGTGTCAATCTTCAAAAAAAACAAAAAGAGAAAAAGCTTAACCTTAATGTTTCATTTGTTTCAGAAAATGAACAAAATTAACATTTTGCCCAATTTTCAGTACACAACATGATCTCTTTATTTTTTTCTTTATTTTTATTTTTTTTTATTAATGTTATGATAGATTACAAGCTTGTGAGATTTCAGTTGTACATTTTTGTTAGTCATGTTGTGGGTACACCACTTCCCCCTCCGTACCCTCCCCCCACCCCCCCTTTTCCCTGGTAACCACCGATCAGATCTCCTTCTCAATATACTAATTTCCACCTATGAGTGGAGTCATATAGAGATCGTCTTTCTCTGAGTGACTTATTTCGCTTAACATAATGCCCTCGAGGTCCATCCACGTTGTTGTGAATGGGCCAATTTCGTCTTTTTTTATGGCTGAGTAGTATTCCATTGTGTATATATACCACATCTTTATCCAGTCATCAGTTTCTGGGCGTGTAGGCTGGTTCCACGTCTTGGCTATTGTAAATAATGCTGCGATGAACATAGGGGTGCAACGGACTCTTGAGATATCTGTTATCAGGTTCTTAGGATAGATACCCAGTAATGGGATGGCTGGGTCATAGGGTATTTCTATTTTTAACTTTTTGAGAAATCTCCATACTGTTTTCCATAGTGGCTGTACCAGTTTGCATTCCCACCAACAGTGTATGAGGGTTCCTCTTTCTCCACAACCTCTCCAACATTTGTCGTTCTTGGTTTTGGATGTTTTTGCCAATCTAACGGGGGTAAGGTGATATCTTAGTGTAGTTTTGATTTGCATTTCCCTGATGATTAGCGATGATGAACATCTTTTCATGTGTCTATTGGCCATATTCATATCTTCTTTTGAGAAATGTCTGTTCATGTACTCTGCCCATTTTTTGATCGGGTTGTTTGTTTTTTTGTTGTTAAGCAGTGTGAGTTCTTTGTATATTATGGAGATTAACCCTTTGTCGGATAAGTGGCTTGTAAATATTTTTTCCCAATTAGTGAGCTGTTTTTTTGTTTCAATTCTGTTTTCCCTTGCCTTGAAGAAGCTCTTTAGTCTGATGAAGTCCCATTTGTTTATTCTTTCTATTGTTTCCCTCAACTGAGGAGTTACAGTGTCCGAAAAGATTCTTTTGAAACTGATGTCAAAGAGTGTACTGCCTATATTCTCTTCCAAAAGACTTATTGTCTCAGGCCTAATCTTTAGGTCTTTGATCCATTTTGAGTTTATTTTGGTGTGTGGTGAAAAAGAATGGTCAATTTTCAATCTTTTGCAGGTGGCTGTCCAGTTTTCCCAGCACCATTTGTTGAAGAGACTTTCTTTTCTCCATTGTAGGCCCTCTGCTCCTTTGTCGAAGATTAGCTGTACATAAATGTGTGGTTTTATCTCTGGGCTTTCAATTCTGTTCCATTGATCTGTGGACCTGTTTTTGTACCAGTACCATGCTGTTTTGATCACTGTAGCTTTGTAGCATGTTTTGAAATCGGGGATTGTGATTCCGCCGGCTTTGTTTTTCTTGCTCAGGATTGCTTTAGCAATTCGCGGTCTTTTGTTCCCCCATATGAATTTTAGGATTGTTTGTTCAATTTCTGTGAAGAATGTTCTTGGGATTCTGATTGGGATAGCATTGAATCTGTATATTGCTTTAGGTAGTATGGACATTTTAACTATGTTTATTCTTCCAATCCATGTACAAGGAATGTTTTTCCATCTCTTTATGTCATCGCCTATTTCTTTCAAGAAAGTCTTGTAGTTTTCATTGTATAGATCCTTCACTTCCTTGGTTAAGTTTATCCCAAGGTATTTTATTCTTTTCGTTGCGATTGTGAATGGGATAGAGTTCTTGAGTTCTTGTTCTGTTAGTTTATTGTTAGTGTATAGAAATGCTACTGATTTATGCACGTTAATTTTATACCCTGCTACTTTGCTGTAGTTGTTGATTATTTCTAATAGTTTTTCTGTGGATTCTTTGGGGTTTTCTATGTATAAGATCATGTCGTCTGCAAACAACGAGAGTTTTACTTCTTCGTTACCTATTTGGATTCCTTTTATTTCTTTTTCCTGCCGAATTGCTCTGGCCAGCACCTCCAGTACTATGTTGAATAGGAGTGGTGAAAGTGGGCACCCTTCTCTTGTTCCTGTCCTCAGAGGGATGGCTTTCAGCTTTTGTCCATTGAGTATGATGTTGGCTGTGGGTCTATCATATATGGCCTTTATTATGTTGAGGTACTTTCCTTCTATACCCATTTTACTGAGGGTTTTTATCATAAATGGGTGTTGGATCTTGTCGAATGCTTTCTCTGCATCTATTGAGATGATCATGTGGTTTTTGTTTTTCATTTTGTTGATGTAGTGTATCACGTTGATTGACTTGCGGATGTTGAACCATCCCTGTCTCCCTGGTATAAATCCCACTTGATCATGGTGTATAATCTTTTTGATGTATTGCTGTAATCGGTTTGCCAAAATTTTGTTGAGGATTTTTGCATCTATGTTCATCAGTGATATCGGCCTGTAGTTCTCCTTCTTTGTGTTGTCCTTGTCAGGTTTGGGGATCAGAGTGATGTTGGCTTCATAGAATGTGTTAGGGAGTTCTCCATCTTTCTCAATTTTCTGGAACAGTTTGAGGAGAATAGGTATTAAGTCTTCTTTGAATGTTTGGTAGAATTCTCCAGAGAAGCCGTCTGGTCCTGGACTCTTGTTTTTGGGGAGGTTTTTGATTACCGTTTCTATTTCCTTACTTGTGATTGGTCTATTCAGATTCTCCATTTCTTCCTGATTCAGTTTGGGGAGATTGTAGGAGTCTAGGAATTTGTCCATTTCTTCCAGGTTGTTCAATTTGTTGGCATATAGTTTTTCATAGTATTCTCTTATGATCTCTTGTATTTCATTGCTATCTGTTGTGATTTCTCCTCTGTCATTCCTGATTTTATTAATTTGCGATTTCTCTCTTCTTTTCTTGGTGAGTCTGGCTAGGGGTTTGTCAATTTTGTTAATTCTTTCGAAGAACCAACTCTTTGTTTCATTGATCCTTTCTATTGTCTTTTTTGTTTCAATATCGTTTATTTCTGCTCTTATTTTTATTATTTCCCTCCTTCTACTGACTCTGGGCTTTGTTTGTTCTTCTTTTTCTAGTTCTGTTAGGTGTCGTTTGAGGTTGCTTACGTAGGCTTTTTCTTGTTTAGTGAGGTGAGCCTGTATTGCGATGAATTTCCCTCTTAGGACTGCTTTTGCTGCATCCCAAATGGTTTGGTATGTCATGTTCTCATTTTCATTTGTCTCCAGATAATATTTGATTTCTTCTTTAATTTCTTCAATGATCCATTGTTTGTTGAGAAGCGTGTTGTTTAGTCTCCACATTTTTGCACCTTTCTCTGCTTTTTTCTTGTAGTTGATTTCTAGTTTAATAGCGTTATGATCAGAAAAGATGCCTGATATTATTTCAACTCTCTTGTATTTATTGATGTTTGCTTTGGTTCCCAAAATATGGTCAATCCTTGAGAATGTTCCATGTGCACTTGAGAAGAATGTGTAGCCTGCTGTTTTTGGATGAAGTGTTCTATATATATCTATTAAGTCCATCTGGTCTAATTTTTCATTTAATTCTATTATTTCCTTGTTGATTTTCTGTCTGGATGTTCTGTCCATTGGTGTTAATGGTGTGTTGAGGTCCCCTACTATTATTGTATTGTTGTTGATGTCTTCTTTTAGTTCTATTAAGAGTTGCTTTACAAATTTTGGTGCTCCTGTGTTGGGTGCGTATATATTTATAAGTGTTATGTCTTCTTGGTGGAGAGTCCCTTTTATCATTATATACTGTCCCTCTTTATCTTTCTTTATCTGTTTTGCTTTGAAATCTACCTTGTCTGATATTAGTATAGCGACACCTGCTTTCTTTTGTTCATTATTAGCTTGGAGTATTGTTCTCCATCCCTTCACTCTGAGTCTGTGTTTGTCTTTGGGGCTGAGGTGTGTTTCCTGGAGGCAGCATATTGTTGGATCTTGTTCTTTGATCCATCCTGCCACTCTGTGTCTTTTGATTGGGGAGTTCAATCCATTTACATTTAGAGTGATTATTGAGACGTGGGGGCCTACCACTACCATTTTGTGTCTTGTTTTCCGGTTTTCTTCAGTTTCCTTTGTTTCTCGTCCCATGGTTTAATCTGTTCTGATGTAGAGCTGCTACTCTCTGTTGTTGTCCTTCTACTTATCTCCTCTGCTCTTGGTTTTGTAGCCCCTTTCCTTTTTTGGATTTTTCAGGAATGAGGGTTTTCCTGAGGATTTCCTGAAGAGGAGGTTTTGTGGCAATGAACTCCCTTAATTTTTGTTTATCTGGGAAAGTTTTTATTTCTCCATCGTATTTGAAGGATATTTTCGCTGGGTAGAGAATTCTCGGCTGTAGATTTTTGTCCTTCAGATTTTTGAATATATCATTCCACTCTCTTCTAGCCTGTAAAGTTTCTGCTGAGAAATCTGCTGATAGCCTGATGGGGGTTCCTTTGTAGGTTAGTTTCTTTTGCCTGGCTGTCCTTAGTATTTTCTCCTTGTCGTTGAGTTTTGCTAGCTTCACTACTATATGCCGTGGAGTTGGTCTTCTTGCATTGATAAAGTTTGGAGATCTATTGGCTTCTGTCACCTGAAGATCCATCTCCCTCACCAGATTTGGGAAGTTCTCAGCCATTATTTCTTTGAATAGGTTTTCTGCCCCTTTCTCCTTCTCTTCTCCCTCTGGTATACCTATAATCCTTACGTTGCATCTCCTAATTGTGTCTGATAATTCTCGGAGAGTTTCTTCATTTCTTTTAAGTCTTGCTTCTCTCTCCTCCTCTGCCTGCAACAAGTCTATATTGCCATCTTCCAAATTGCTAATTCTTTCCTCCATATTATCGGCCCTACTGTTCAGAGCATCTAGATTTTTCTTAATCTCCTCTATTGTGTTCTTCATTTCCAATATTTCTGTTTGGTTCTTCTTTATCGTATCAAACTCTTTTGTGACATAGCTCCTGAACTCGTTGAGTTGTCAGTCAGAATTCTCTCTTAACTCATTGAGAATCTTAATGATGGCTGTTTTGAAGTCATCATCATTTAGGTTATATATCTCATTTTCTTTGGGATTGTTTTCTGTGTATTTGTTACTTTCTTTCTGTTCTGGAGATTTAATGTATTTTTTCATATTGCTTGATGTTGTTGATTTGTGCCTCCGCATGGAGATAGAGTTTAGTTGCTCCTTTCACTTGTTTCAGCTGCTGCGGTGGGGGGAGCAGCTGTTTATACTTCACCAACCAGGAACCCTGTCCGTAGTTGCTAACTGGGCCTGGGCCCCTCTTCGTAGCCACAGTGGCCCTTTGGATTCCCTCCTCTGCCGTGGGGGCCGTCACAGGGGGGCTTCAGGCTGCAGGTGCCTACTGTTGTTGCCCACCTAGATGCGCTCTCTCCTTGGGGTCTGCAACGGTGTTATCGGCTTTTCCAGCGGCCAGGGGTGGGATCACTTATATTTGTCGCTCCGTTGCTGTCGGCACCCACCAAATCTCACTTGTCCTCTATGGGTCGCAGGAGAGCTATTGGCATCTTCTACAGTCTGTGGTTAGTACACCTAGCTATGCTGCTTTTGCCCTGGGGTCTTCCAGCCTTGTGGCTGGCGGCTGGGTGCCTTCTACTGGTGCTGTGCAGAGGCTTTCCCTAAGGCTGCTGTGAGCCTGTAGGGTTTCCCCCTAGGCTACTAAGCTGGGTCTCTGGAACTCTCTCCAGCCCCAGTCCTCTCCGAGATCTCCGGCAATCCCTAGCCTCACCGGGTGGGCAATGGCAGCTGGGGGTCGCCCCGCCCTCTCGGATTCTCTCCGGGCCTCTCCCAGAGCCGTGAATGCTCAGCGTGGCCCCTCTGCTAACGGCACACAGAGAGTTTTGTCTGCTGCCCGGGTGGAGCTCCGGCGCTTCCCCTCCGGGTCGCAGAACCGGCCTTTGAAAGTTCCCCCCGCCCCGGTCCTCTCCGAGATCTCTGGTAATCTCTAGCCCCACGGGGCGGGCAACGGCAGCTGGGGATCGCCCCGCCCTCTGGGCTTCTCTCCGGGCCTCTGCCGGGAGCCCTGAATGCTCAGCGTGGCCCCTCTGCTAACGGCACACAGAGAGTTTTGTCTGCTGCCCGGGCGGAGCTCCGGCGCTTCCCCTCCAGGTCGCCGAACCAGCCTTTGAAAGTTCCCCCAGCCCCGGTCCTCTCCGAGATCTCCGGCAATCCCTAGTCCCACGGGGCGGGCAACGACAGCTGGGAGACCTCCGTGCCCTCCGTGTCTCTCTCTGGGACCCTCCGGGCGCCCCGAGCACCAGGCTGGGTCTCCCCGCCAATGGCGGGGAGAGACTCTCCCCGCGGGCTCAGGTGTGCAACTCCAAAGTTTCCCTCTGCGTTTAGGAGTAATTGCGGGGGGTTTAGGTAGGGTTCTGGTAACCTGTTTCCACCGTCGCTCCTCTGTTGTGTTCTCGCTCCTGCCCTAGATGTGTGTGGATCCTCTGGGGGCGTCCGTTGGAAGAAAGCCACTTGCGGGTACTAGGCTGCCCGTCGGGGTCGGAGAGTTTTCACCTATTTCCACATCCTCCCGGAGGAAAGTCCATCCGCCTTCCGATGTATAGTCGCGTGGGTGTCTCAGACGTCCTGAGATGCTGTCTGGATATCCTTTGTCAAGCGATAAGTGTCCAAATAATTGTAGACTCGAAGGGCGAGAGACAAAGAGGACTACTCACGGTGCCATCTTCCCCCTCTCAAGATCATCTCTTTAGATACTATTTCCTTAACCAAAGAACTTACATATGTGTGCTTGGTGAAAGAGAGCTTTTGAACTAGTTTCAGCCAACATTTTCAAGGAAAACCGGATGGGTTCTGTCATTAACTATAACCATCTGCAAGTTTGAATTAAACCTGTCTTTACTGCACTTATTAATGACCGATAAGGAAATTGTGGTAAATTTTATATGTATTTTATTCCATGGCAGGAATCTAGCCTTCTGTGATGGCTAGTTTTAGGTGGTAACTGGGGCACAGGGTGCGCAGATTTAACATTATTCCTAGGTCCGTCTGTGAGGGTGTTTCTGGACCAGATGAGCATTTGAATCAGTGGACCGAGTAAAGCAGACGGCTCTTCCCTCCCCATGGGGTTGGGGGGCGTCAGCCAATCTGTGGAGAGCTGAAAAGAACAAAATGGTAGAAGGAGGACTTCGATCTCTCTGCCTTCCCGTCTGAGCTAGGACAGGAGTCTTCTGCTGCCCTGGACTACAACTTACTCCGCCAGCCCTCCAGTTCTCAGAACTATCTCACTGGCTTTCCTGGGTCTCCAGTCTGCACTGTGGGACTTCTCTACCTCTATAATCACATGAGCCAATTTCTTATAAATCATACCTATATAGGATTATATAAATATATATAATATGTATAATATATAATATAAAGTATATTATTAAAATTGATTATCAAAATCTTAACATAAGACATTGACTGCAAACTACAGTGAGTCTCTAACTCACAAATGATTTACATCTTAGAAATTTTATAAAGTTGGGTATTTAGAATCAATGACTGGATTCTCAAGCAACCACCTAACAGCCTACTTAATCAATTAAGCAGCTGAAATAACAACTTCATGCAGTGAAGATCGGGGGATGGGAGGGATGTATAGTGGAGGAGGCGTACCATGGGGGAGGTAGCGAGGTACTGGCAAATGCGCAGAGACAAGGGCATGAGCTAACTGCTTCCCAATACCATGTTTCTCATCTTGGTCTCCTAGAAAACCCCAGTCTCAGACAGGGCCACCACACCTCACTTTGTCACGACCTGGTGATCCATCCACACTGCTCAGTGCCCCCAGTACAGATAGTGCATCTTGCTTTTCTTTTATCATCTCCTTTTTCCCAGGGGAACATGGTTGCATTAGGAACACCTCTCTCTTTCAACCCCACTCCCACCCCAAACCCCAGGGCAGACACAGTAGTTACCTGACCCACGGGAGCTGAGGGAAAGAATACCCACGTCCTCTGGAACCTGATAGTTCAGCCCAGTCATTCTTTAGACTTGTACAGTATTAAAATTGGAAGAGCCTTACAGGAATAATCACATCATTACACACACGGTATTTGAAAGCTGGTATTCATTTGGCTTATGTCATCCAAGAAATTCATCTAACCTTGTTATTTCTACTTGGTAAATTCTCTATGAAGTGTTTCTGCTTCCCCTCAATGATTATTTTTTAAATGAAAAGATATTAAGAGAAGAAATGCTGCTAGTTTATCTTTGAGGTTTTAATGACATGTTAAGGCAAAACTCAGGAAACTAGAACAGCCAAATCAGGGAACCAAGATAAAAATGAACATTACCAACTCAGCACTTATCAATTATAAATGAACTTTTAAATCCTTCCTCAGGGTTTTTAGCGGGCACCAAGTTTCCCTGGGGATCATGCCCTCTGTTCTTTCCCTCTCCCAATTTGATAAACTAGCGAAGCAATTGCTTCCATGCCTTTCTTCTCACTGTAAATTTTAGCTAATTATTGATCCCAGATGTTGTCTACAATAACTGAAATCCAGATTTGTTTTTAGCACACTGCTGCACTACTTTAAAAAAAAAGCTTTTTAAAACTACTCCTTCTCCCACAAACACATCTCATTTTTTCATAGAGATTAAAAATCACTGTGCTTGCCTAGGGTTAAAAATCTTTGTAAATATTTTTCCTTTTCTCCTCTATAATCAAACTTGCCAAATAAACTGGATAAGTTTTCCAAAGTATCTTCAAAAACAGACAACAGGTCTAGTGTTAGGGCCAAAGCCAGTCATTTATTTCACAATATGCTAATTAGGAACAATCCATCTATTGCAATTCTTTGGTTCAAATGATAATTTTGCATTTGTTTTTATTTTTCTGAGCATCACTGGAGGTGACTCAGTCTGTTCATGAACTAAATCTGACAATGTGAATGCCCTTGAGGCTATGTACAAAGTCAGTGCCTTTAATATGCCAGCCAACACAGAGTGAAATAACAAGTGCCCAAAGATAATAAGATTAGAACGAGAAAAAAATATTCAAACAACACAGAAAATTTTACTTTTTGGAAGATAACCTCAAATTTCCCAAAGTAACCTCAAATTCAAAAATTAAATTGAAGATGAGACGTATTTTTCCACAGGTGGTTGAGAATTTAAAGATAATTCCACTTAGAAAAAAGAATTAGGAACTAAAATTCCTAAGCATCACTAGAAGTTATACTTACACGGAATATACATATAAAAAGATATGACTGTTTCTTCTTTTATTAATAACTACAACTGTTTAAAAAGTACCTTGTTTTATAGCCTCTGGTAATAGCCATATATTACTTACGCCTTATAAAGCATTCACAATTTTCTAAAAGTTTCACTATTAGTAATAAATATAGGTAAATGAAGTGAATTCTTCAAGTTAAAAGTTAATCTCTATAAATGAATAATTTAGCTATTTCTAAATATTAATGAATGGATCAAAAAACAGACCATAGGCCATCAAGACTCCAAAATAATATGCTTTAAAACTCTGAATTTATCAACTTCTTATAAAATTCAAAAATACAAGCAAATAACTAAATATAAATAAATGTCCCTGACAACTCTCTTAACTCTAGCTCTTATAGCTGAGTGAAATATTAGTAAAAGATTAAGACAGTTCTTGAAAGTTTTTTCAATCACTGAGTTTTAACATCTTTTTGTGTACTAAATATTTGTGCATTTTTTTAACTTTTTCAATGAATCCAGAGTAGCAGACCTGTCTACTAGAGAATGCAGTCAAAAAAAAAAAAAAATTGTCTTTCTCTGAGTTCTTTCTAAAAACATCCACAGCCAGGAAGGTTATTTCTGCCTGTTTATTTACCAGGAGATATATGTAGAACTAAATTATATTATGCCAGAAAATTCCAATTTACAATTGGAGCTACACAGTTAAAAATACCAAACATTATAGGGAAAAACTTTCTATACTGTATTTGAAGCTGTAAGACAGGTATATAAGTCTTAAATCTTTCTCAATCATGTCCTCGCCACCACCTGCCCCAGTTCTGACAAATAGCAAGCAACTAGGACATATTAACCAAGATCTCATCAAAATAGATGAGGTTAAAATGTACCCACCCACCCCTCCATCAAGCTAATATTTTTCTTTCTTTGCCATAAGATTGAATCTTTTTTAGCTCCTGATACACATGTAGAAATAATAGATCATTCTGTCAGTTTCCCAAAGACTAGTGGGGCCCTGCTAGAAGTAACATCTGTCAAGCTACTTAACGTGCCTGAATCTCAACCCTCCAAGGTGAAAAAATTCAACTTCACACAATTCCCCAGCTGTGGAAGGTCTTTCTGATTGTTAAACAAAACATCACCTCAGTTTGAATCCCTGATGCCCTTCCCTTAGTCTGCACCTTGCACCTACTGGCCTTGTGAGAAACAAATTTCTGAATTCACATTTGTTTTTGGAAATTGAGTAAATGTCAATCATTTCTCGAAGACTAGTCTTTCGCTTAAATGATCAAATCTTGAATATTCCAAACCCAAGAGTCCTGTAAGATCATGTGGCACAGAAAATAGACTGAAACTGACTTAGCTTTCAATGCCAAAGAGCCATTTGCACCCCACAAGTAAAATTTCTAAAGCAAATTTAATAAGTGAACAAAAGCTGGGCAACAGAGTCAGGGAGCTAGAACGTAACGTGAAGTTGTAATAGCTGTTAATAACAATGGCCTGGCTTCAGAGGAACACCATCTCCAGAGATGATGTCCTTCAGACTTCAGGGTCTACAAAATAGTGTAGTTTTGAGAAGTTAGAACTGGCTCATAGAACTGAAAAGAACACCTCTCTCTCTACAGTCCCGCTCTCCTCTCCATTTTATACCCCACTACTCGACAGAATACTGTCATTAATGAGTTTCAACATCAGGAAATTGCGGAGGAGGGTTCTTGGATACACCAGTGCATATTTGATTCTACAGCTGGGCAATATGTTTATAAATCATTTGTATTTTTCATTCCCAGTAATTTCCTGTGTTCCTTAGCCCTCCTCCTTGCATTGTTTCAGTGGGACAACAAAACAAATAAGACAATTCTCAGTCTTCTACTTCCCAGACAGGCTTATTCATTTCCCCGTCAATAGTTGAGAAAGTCAAGCCTTCCATTTGCCAAGGCTTCATTAGCCTAGAGGTCTGTGCTCACTGCACCATGGTATTCTGGGAGGGACCGCAATAATAGCAGCCAAAGTAGAGTAAAAACGGCAGCCTGGTATAGCTAATAGGTTGGGTCTGAATTAGCTAACTTCCCTCCTACCCTCAAGAGAGACTACAGTAGAAGGCAGCTGAGAATACAGAATCACATTCCTGCCAGGTCTGCAGGCTGTGGAGTCGACAGCCCAGAACACAGGCTGGATGGAGGCTGCAAGCTGAGTCTAGAAAGGTCAACACCACCAGCTGGATCTAAGGTGGAGGCCAAGTGAGGATGAGAGATGGTCCATTACCATGGCCTACCCATGCAAGGAAACAAACACTAGAGGGTACACAGAGGGCAAGAGCTGATGCCCAAAGCCACTGTAACTTCTCTCTTCTAAATTATTTTGGTTCAGAAACCAGCCTTTTAGATTCAGGCTAAAAAGAATCAATAAACTGCTAGAATGAGTATTATGAGCTTTACATGATGGACTTCAGCAAACCTATGTTGTTTGTTCAGAAAATTACTTGTCAGTTCTCGGCCGTGTTGTATATAGGTGAGTCCCAGAGATGAAATGTTATAGATACTTAAAACTAGGTGCCTGTTCTCAAAAGGCCTATACTTAGGTGAAGAAAAAGGGCAGACACAATGAAAAATAAGTTAAAAATCAATCCTGTTAATCCTTTGACTAGCTTAGAAAAAAAAAGTAGTGCATGAATTTCATACATAATTCTCACACATAAACTGAATAAAAACTCCCCAGGCTACTTGCAGTACCGGAGGAAGCCAACATCTTCCAAAAGGCAAGTGAGACTAACATATTCCATGAGTCTGAGAGTCAGCTCCAGCATCTTATATCATGCACAAAGGATTCCATCATCTCCATAAATTCACCCAAATCTACTCAGTTAATTTTCCCCTATATTTTAACAGCTTCCTTAAAATCTATGTCTTCTAATTCACTTACTGCACAGGGAGTTCTGATCGAATACTTTCCCAAAAGATCCCCCAACCAGTGCTATCTGCCAAACGTGCCTATACACAAAATGGACCAAGGCTCTTTCTTTTTCTGGTGCGGAAGATTGGCCTTGAGCTAACATCTGCGCCAATCTTCTTCTATTTTATGTGAGAGGCCACCACAGCATGACTTGAGAGCGGTGCTAGGTCATCACCCACGATCTGAACCTGTGAACCCCAAGGCCACCAAAGCAGAGCATGCAAACTTAACCACTATGCCACCAGGCTGGCCCCCAAGGCTCTTTCTTACGGGTGTCCCACGAAGCACCTTCTCCCTTCTTCCCAAGTGTAAATAGACCAACAGACTACAGGACAGCCTGGGGCAAGCCCCAGAAAGCTTGCGCATCATGCTAAGGGCGTACAAAATGCTATTTTTATAAAATTTGCATTGGATTATTTATGCTAATTAATATCAAAATTGTAAGATGAGAAAGCCCACTAGCCATTAGCAGGGACACACTTTACTTAGTACTGTTCTATATCATGATGGCGTGAGAAACATTTAGAAGTAAAAGTTTTACCTGACACCCCTCATCCCTTGGTTTCTCCCAGGGGATGCTTGGTATGTGCTTAGCACATTATAATCACCCACTCAGTAAATGTTTATTAAACATCTACCATAGACTGGGTACCACTCTATGTACTGAGCCAGGAGTATCCACAAATGTATTACAATTACTCCTCTCAGCAACTCTCTGCAATAGGTATTATTATCTGTATTTTACAGAGGAGGAAAGCTGGGCCTAGACAAGTGAACTGATTTGCCTAAGGTCAAAAAGCTTGATGGAACCCCAGGAGGGTTCAAACCCCGGTTGGCTGATAGACGTCCCAGCTGTAATTACAGCTCCTTGAGAGGGAAACAGGCACCACAGCTATGGTAAGAGCACCACTCAGACTTCTGTATAAGTGGGTTCAAATCCCACTTCTGCTACTTATTAACCATACTATGCCTCAGTTTCCTTAAATGGTAAAATTGGTGTAAAAGCAGTATCTGCCTCATAGCATTATGTGAGGACAGAATGAGTTCCACAGAGAACACGGAAGGCATTCAGCACAGTGATTGGCACACTTGGGTGGTCAATATATGTGGGCTGTCATCATTGGTACCTCTTCTACCACCACTACTGTAACCACTTGGCAAGTAGGTAGCAGCAAGAAATGTTTCTCTGATGAAATGCTTATTTCCTTAATCTCTAACTGCTGTGTTTTATTGGCTGTAAAATTTCCCCTAAGCATTCAAAGCCAAAGGTCTGCAGATTGCCCCAGAAACAAAGTACAACTTTTATCAAAGAGAAGCCTTTTCTAGCTGGCCTTCGTGACGAGATTTCCAGGCTTTGTACATAAAGCCGAGGGAAACACGCAGAAGCAGAAGCGCTGCAGCTGTGACGTGTACTTGGTGCTGAGTTAATGCAGAGAACACAAGCAAAGGCCTCTGCTGTCCCCCTTAAGATTCACTATTTACTCCCATTCAAGTTGTAAAGAGCATCCAAGAAAACCCGGCCAAGCGATGGGGCAAAGCTGAGCTCTCATGCATAAAGACACGCCATCGGCAAAACTGCAGTAAGAAAGTCTGCTACTAGATAACACCACGCCTTCTGGATCAGAGAACAGAGGTTTTATGTCATTGTGCTTACTATTTTTAAAATCAGCAATGGTGAAGGCTTTTTTCCCCTAAACTTTGTCCTTGGAATCCCACCACTAGAATACTAATGAAAGAGAGACAGGCTTTTGTACTCCATCTCCTGAACAGTGGTGGTATGTAACTTGTGCGGCATGATTTCTACAACTCGAAAATCCGCATAGAGAATCCTCAACTTATCAATTCATGGTATGTCTTTGAGGAATTAACATAAATAATTCTCAAAGGCAGACTTGTTCTTTAATTTACATCCTAGCTTTTTTCATGTCATTATAAAACAAAACCTTGATATTTAATGTTGCTAACTGCTGGCCAGGAGACCAAGTGATACCAGTACAGAAAAATGTCTCTTTCCCTTGATTTGTCAACCATACGCTGGTCAATAGCTTTCCTTCCTAAACTGCTTTGTTTATGCCTTTCAGAGGCAAGAAAACGTTTATCATGTATATGTTGGTTCATCTTGACTTGTTTTCAAGAAAGATTACTTATGACATAAGTACTGAAGAACATTGAAAAGACGTAATCAAGGACACAATGTTTTCAATTTTCTAATAAAATGATTTCATACAAATAATCAATTTGCTTTAAAAACTTAGTATATAATTCAAGTGTTTCAAGAGACCATTCTCAGCCTCCTGGCTTCAAATATCAAGTAAATGCTTATGATTCCCAAATTGATACAGCTAGTTGAGATTTATCCCTTAACTCCAGATTAGTATATTCCAACTTTCTGCTTGATAATTCCATGCAACTGAATCCTAATCTCTTTCCCACCCTATCTGATTCCACAATCCAAAATCTGTTCCACTCTCAGCCTTCATCTCAGGAAATGGCACTGCATCCTTCCAGCTGCTCAGGGCAAAACCTAGGAGTCATCCTTGCCCCCTTCCTCTTATATCCTTTAACAAAACCCATGAAAATTTACTACTTGTAAAGTATTTTTAGAGTCTGGCCACTTGTTACCCTCTCCACCAATACCAATCTGGTCAAACCACCATCATCACTAAGCTGGATTAGTTGCCTCTTAGAGCTCTCCCTGGTTCTAAAACCTTGGTTTTCAGATAGTCAATTCTCCACATAGCAGCCAGAGTGATTCTTCTAAAATTTAAGACAAATTATGTCATGCGTCTGCACAAAATAATGAAACTGGCAAACAGCCATTGATGATTAAGTATCTAGGTACTAAAGTTTTTTCCTTTTTGCAATTACTGATTATAGCTTTTAGCTGTTTAACCCACTCGTTGTTAACCATGCTGCTTAGGCAATATGCTATCTGACTCCCACTAGGTTCCTACAGATAACATCTCCCTGGAGCCTGGGTCACCATGGTAATGGGTGTGTGGGTTGTTTTTCAGGAATTAGAACTCCTTGTCCACTTCAGGCCGGTTGAGACCACCAACTCATCAACTGGGCCTGCAGAGATGTCGGATAGGCAACCTTTTGACATCAAGAGGCTAGAAAATCCACCCTCAGATCATGCTAACGCCGCCATTTTGTGAACAGGGGTCATATGAAGAAGCATGAAGTCTGACTACACTTGCGCAGATGATCATTTACCTCACCTCTCCTCACCTCCAATCATCTAACATCCACATTTCATACCACCTTGCCCCCTCCCCCATAAATATCCCTGAGTCCTTATTTTCGGGGAAGCAAATTTGAAGTTCATGCTCTTGCTTCTTCACGTGGCCGCCTTGTGAGTAAACACTCTCTCTGCTGCAATCTAGTCATCTCGGTGTTTGGCCTTCTGCACGGCGGGCAAAAACAAACCTGGCTCGGTAACCATAACACAGTTTCTTCCTCCACAATACATTGGTTATTTTCATATCTCTGGCTATCACAAACAGTACTGCTATCAAGACCTGTATTCTTAGCCATGTATAAGGTAAAATTAGCAAAATGATACAAAATCTTTCACAAAATTAGCAAAGTGATACAACTTCTTCCTCACTATTTCATGCTACTAAATACATTTACAAAATAACCACATTTCCAAGTTTAGAAATTTAGTTTGCATAACACAGCTGGTCATTAAGAAAGCACTAATCAACAGAAATGTTGAAGACCAACCTAAAGTTATTTGGTGACATGGATGATAGTACAGATGTTTTCCAAATGCTGATATAAGCCAAATCCTCAGGGTTCACTCAGCACCTCCCATATGCCAGCCCCATGCTGGGCTCTGGGATCCAGTGATGGATGAAAAAGCCGCTGTTTCTACGTTCTCCTCGCTAAGCTCCCTATTCAGCTCTATTCTATGTGTGAAATCACCGCCAGCTCAGAGGCGCTGTGGATGAGGACAAGGAACACACACAGATCCAGCTTCTGATCTCTATTGTGAATGGTAGCAACATGCTGTTTATTTGAGTTATTTTGGATATTTCTTGGCCTTTTCCTCTCAGTTCAGAGTGCTTAGTAATCAGATCGGCCACTCCACCAGTGTGATATACATTCTCCTTTTTCAGCCATCCTCACGCTGCCTCCTGCCTCAGCCCCTCTGATTTTCCCTCCATTCAGGTGCCAGCATGATCTATCCCAAGATGAGCTGATCGCGTCTTCCCCACATAAAACCCTCAGTGACCCCCTACAACTGCCAAGATAAAGACCTCAGCCTCTGTAGCCTGGCCTGGATACCTGCCTTACTTTGGGGCCTCCTGTCTCACCATCCTTTATCCCGCATCAGCATCACCAGATTCTTATAGTTCCTCTCACTCATGATGCTGTTTCTTAACTCCCAGTGGCTTACATGGATCTTTCCGCTGGGAATAGCCTTCAGCCCCAATCACCGCCTGGTTTATTCTAAATCATTTTTAATTCCACTAAGAGGGTGTCACCTCCACCAGGTAGCCTTCCCTGCCTACTCCTGTACACATATAGAGCTATCTCCTCACCCCCAAGGCTCAGTAAATGCCCTGTCGTGGTACTCCCATGATACCCAATGCAAACCCTTCTCATTGCACTCACCTCTATACTTGTACAAGCATCAGTCTCCCCCATTAAACTTTAAAGTCCCAGAACTTTGTCAACACATAGTACATTGTCTAACACAAATGAGATGCTTAATAAAGGCCCACAACCACCTTTACACCTGTCCCTTAGAACAGGTATCAGCAAACGACAGCCTAGCAGCCACATCCAGCCTGTCACATGTTTTGGTAAAGCCCATGAGGTAAGGACGGGTTTTACATTCGTAAACGCTTAGACAAAAATCAAAAGAATGGTAATAATTTGTGATATGGGAAAATTATGTGAAGTTCAAATTTCAGTGTCCATAAATAAAGTGTTATTGGAACATAACCATGCTCGTACTGTCTGTGGCCACTTTTGTAGTACAAAGAACAAGACTAAAGGTGTGCACCAACCAGTATGTAGAAGAGGGAATATTGACAGATCTGGGAGACGGATGATAATGCTGCTGAACAAAGACAACACCTGACTGGAGTTTTAAATGATGAAAAGGATTGCAAGAGATAAAGGGAAAGAAACAGCAAGCCATTTAGAGAGCCACTAGAGCATGAAGTACAGATCTGAAGGCATTGGAAGCAGTGACTCCACTTTTTTAAAGATTAACTTGAAGAAAGCCCCAGAATAGGAATACGTTCAAAGTCTAAGCTCTCTGAGGGCTGAGACCCTTAGGCTGAGAACTTAACAGGTGACAGGAAAGATAAGAAACAGGTTCCAATATCTTCCTAGAACTCTATGAAAACGTACTCCAAGAGTGAAAGCATTTTGTTGGCAGAGTGGAGGCCAGAGCTTCCATCGAAAGAACCAACCAGCGTTTGTTTGAAAACTGCTACCTCACCATTCCCATCACAGAACCACATCATCTCATTAGCATGATCTCAGCACAAGTAATTAGCTAAACTGGTTACTGCCTGATAATGCCTTAAAAAGACCCAGTTAACCTCTTCACTTAACGAATCATCACGTGGCCGATATCAAGTGGGAGAAATTTCAATGCAGAAGGAAGCTTCCTGAAAGAACCTGGATCAAGTGAAATGGAAACTCAGAGAAGAATGAACATCTTCAGTCATCCGCTACACAGCAAGTCACAGCAGCACTGAGTCCAACTGCCTCACTGGGTTCCCTTCGTCTGTCTCTCTCAGCACTGATGACACACATCTCACACTGAATCATACCACAACTCTGTCTTGCTCGTGTGGTTGTGATTTTTTTCAGACTTCTAATTGTTTAAAAATAATGATAATAATAATAATAAAATAATAATAGTCATTCTCCAGCTGACCACCTAAAATGTACAGTCATGTGCCGCATGACGACATTTTGGTCAACAATGGACTGCATATATGACAGAGGTCCCATAAGATTAGTACCATACAGCCTAGGTGCGTAGTAGGCTATGTCATTCAGGTTTGTGTAAGTACTCTATGATGTTCGCACAACGACAAAATCGCCTAACAACACATTTCTCAGAACATATCACCATTGTTAAGCGATGCATGACTGTAAATCAGATACCTAGCAGGGCTGCTCCTACAATATTATGATGCAAGCAAGGTACATTCTTAGTTTTCCCTCCTCTGTCTCTCGTCACCCAGCTCCCTCCAGCTGCCCTTGAAGAATCTGTCACTGAGCCTGTGGCACCCAGCTCGGAAATGTGCCTGCATATTCCTTTGTTCTGTGTCCCATGATTGGGGCCCACGGGATCCAAACCAACCCGATAAGCTAATCACTATGAATGTGCAAGTAGAGAAAAGCTAAATGGCCACTCCCAGGAAGCATAATCATTTCAGCTACAGCCTCTGGATGAAGAGCACACCTCCAACCTCCCACTCCAGCACATCTGATTCATCTGGTGCCCACAGGAGGAGGAAGAGCATATTTAACCTCTCAGGTTGTACAGCATGGAATCGCTTCTCTCCTAGGTAGGTCCTGGATATAAATCTGTCTTGTAAAAATGAAAATCCTAAGCAGCCTGAAGGGATGAAAATAAATAGAGAAAAATAATTCATAAAATGTCACCACTCATTTTCAGCACAGGACCAAGAGTTGGTGTTTGCAACGTCTTTTGCAAAGTCAAATTGACGTTGGATGAGAACTGCTATTAACCGTTGAACTTCCACGGTAATATGAAGGACAGAACTTGTCACTTTGGTTGGGATAATCTAAAATGTCAGCCAGCAGTCACTCTTGCACTTACACGGAAATTCATTAGTTCCAACAGATAGCAGTGTTAATGAAGATGGTAATTGCACTCACTGGATGGTCTGTTTGCTTGTGTTGACAAAAGGAAATATTATTATGAACCAATCTGGTCCCATTTAATCCTTGCAAATACAAGGGTAAACTACAGATGCATCACAGAAAGAAATTATTTGTAAGTAATATGGCTGAAATTAAATTGTATCATGATTATTTTTCTAAACTTTTATGACAAATAGCTGTAATATTTCAAAAAAGATCTGAATGTCTAAATCATTGCAAATGTAACTCTCTGGTTCAAAATGACTTAAGTGCTTTGCTTATATTACAAAAGCAAATTCCTTAAGTGCAAGAACCACTTTATTGGCACAAAAAACTTTATTGGTGTCAAGAACTTAGCTACTGGCATGTTATGTCTCTAATTCAAATGCTAGCTTCAGATTCATAATGACTAACACAGAGGATCGGGATCTTGGTTTTGCAGAAAGCAGAAAATATGCCCTGTCAAGCCTATATAGCATTTGGGTGTGGAACAGCCATCTGATTCCTAAGGAGAGCACACTGAAGACTGAGATGAAGGCTCGGATGGGAGCTGAGGTTGGGTTTCAACAGTGAATGCTCAAATCTGAGACACAGACGTCCAACTGTACAAATACAATCCCTGTCCAAAGCCAATCACAGAGAACCCCCTTGGGCTGTGTTAATGCCACCAGAGTTAATGCAGCTAAATAATGGATTCACATTTTCCAAGTGTTTCTAAATCACAATGGAACTACAAAAATCATGAAACACTAACAAGGTGGCTGGAGTGAGCACATATTGCGCAGCTTGCCTTTCATCTTTTCTAATCATTCTACTCAGTCTCTGTAGCGCGGGGCTGGGGCGGGGGGGGAAGGCCCCACACATTTCATACCCCCTCCAACTGGACAATAAGCAAGGTCTTCCAGATTCTTCCCTCCAACTTTAACCAGAGCTGATGAGAAAGAAGATCTTTGATTCTTTTGGGACTTTGAGCTCTAAGACATGAAAGGCTAGAGCAACACAGATAGAGCTTGCTAGAAAAGGAAGCTTTCCCAGCGGGATGAAAAGAGCTCTGGGGATACAATGAACTCTTGGATCTAGCAGTTGCTGGAGCAAGAGTGAGCGGCTCAGATTTTTCAGTTAATGGACATTTTTCTAGCTGGTTTGAATTTGGGGAGATTGCCATTTGTAACTAAGTGTACTGGCCACATTCTATTGCAAACGCTCAGAAAGGGATGCAACGTAGGAGAAGGAGTGGAGTCTTTTAAGGTAGAAGTCACTGGTATGTATTCTCTTGTATCTACAATTGATCATGGTGAACCTTTTTCCCCTTCACTTAGTGCCACCAAACCATAAGAGAGCAGAGGAAAAAATAGCAAGAATATTACCTAACAGAGGCGTTCCACAACCATGGCCACTATCTACCACCAACTAGGCCACAGAATCAGAGGCACCAGCAACCACGAAAAAGTAAGCAGGGATCCAAGGATCCAAGGATGCTGAAAGAGAGGCTGGTTTAGACTCCGTCTTAGTCACTTCCGGCTGCAATAACAAAGTACAAGAGACTGGCTGACTTACAAACAACAGAAACTTATTTCTCACAGTTCAGGAGGCTGGAAGTCTGAGATCAGGATGCCAGCATGGTCAAAGAGCCATAAATGCACTCGGCTGGTGAGAGCCCTCTTCTGGGTTGCAGACTGCCGACCTGCTGTATCCTCATGCGGCATGGCAGAAAGGAGTGAGCTAGCTCTCTGGCGTCTTCTTCTAAGGGCCTTAATCTCATTCATGGGGATTTCACCCTAATGACCTAATTACCTTTCAGAGACTCTACTTCCAAATACCATCACATTGGGGTTAGATTTCAACATAGGAATTTGGGGGGAAAACAAACATCAGTCCATGACAGATTCCCAGCAAATAAGAGTGGCCTTGACCCCAATTCACTGCTGACCCAACTAAGACATCACGCAGTCAATCGACTCCCTTTCTTGTCTGCTGGTCTTCAGTGGAGCTAGCTGCAGCATCTCTCTCTCATCTATTTAAGGTAAGATGCCAAAGAGCTTTTTCTTTAGGAAACCTTAATTCTACTCCTTTACTCTTCACAGACCTCCCCTTCTCTGTCTCCCTTCCTTCCTCCCTCCCTCTCAATTGTCCTTCTCCATATAAGCTTTATATTTTAAAGACTGATTACATCTCCCTACAAACTTCTCAAAAGGAAAACCAGGCCCGGTTTTTATAACGTTTCAGTGTGTGCGCTGCTTTCTAACCTTTCATTAAGTTGAAGCCTCTTCCCTCAGCCCCCACACTCCTCCTTTTTCTCTCTTGAGCTGTACCTCATGGACTGACTGCTTTCCAAAGAGAATTTGCTATGTGTAGTTCATCATTTCAAGCCTCTTCAAATTAATCTCATTGCTACAGGGTGATTTCTTGCTTCACTCCAAGAACATTTTTGAAACTATGAGATTAACCCTTAAAAAATACCGACTTATAAAGAAAATGTTGACAAACCAAAACTAAAGTGAGGTGAACATATCATTAAAATGCCTCCTGCCAAAATAGCAAAAGATACATGCAATGTACATTAGAAACTCAAATCAACCAAATCAAGTGATATTGCTTCCTGAGAGTGACAACAAAAAGCATGTCTACCAAAAAAAGAAGGCAGTGGGTTTGCATGACAAGGCTGGCCATTATTATCTCCATAGGAACAAGACTAGAAAACACAAGTACAAATGCTGAATCCACGCAGTGTGCGGCACAAAATTCATCGGAATTTTTAATCTTGTCATAAGACTCTTAAGTAGGTCACGGCTAGCTTAAAAATTTTTGACAGCAAGAGAAGTGTGACGAGTGACAATGTGGACATCATCTTGGAGGAAAAGTCGGTATTTTGCTATTCTGACAACGTCAGCTGCATTAACATTATGAAATATTTAGGAAGAGAGTATACAAAAATATCTACTCCAACAGAGAAACTAAAGTACTATACCATCTTCAACTAAAATATTTGATAACTAATTAGGCTTAAGGTGATGCTGACCTTCAATTGGAAATCCTAAGTGAATGGCTACAAACACCAAATACAATTAAGAAGTTATTTATACAAATAAGCTGATTACACTTTAAAAAAAAGTCTTTCACATATTACTACAGTGATGTCTCATATGAATGCTGTCCTGGGCTTCCACTTCTGGGGCTGCTCGCTTTATTTTTAAAAAGGGCCTTTTGGTATTTTGGTATTCGTTGCAAGGCACCAAAGCGTTCAGGAAGGATCTGTCTTATTCTGAATTCCTCCCTACACCATATTACGTTGCAGTCAGATTCCTGTGCCTTATGTGAACGCCATATAAAACAGCAAGCAAGGAAGTGGTTGAAAGGTAGACTAGATTTTATTTCCAGCCCTAACATCGTGACCCTACATTAGTTATTTTTATTGTCTCACTTCGCCCCAATGCCTCACATACTCACCTGAAAAGGGGGGATGTGTAGGGAAGAAGTGAAAGTAAATGAATTGCCTTTTATTCATAGCTTCAAATGAACATCTAAATATCAACTGAATAATTTTCTCTAATATATTTTACTTCCCATGAGGAGAAAACGTTCTAATCTCCGAGAGAAAAAAATCTTTTGTTATAACTCCCAAAGGAAGGGGGAAGGGAGGAGTTAAAGCATTCTTTATATAGCTAACAAATGTAAATAATAAAAATCTCATTGGAATCACTTCTGACTTCAAGGACTAAATTCATCTGTTTATTTTAGCCGTAATAAATCTGAGCAAGCAAACAATCCTAAAAGACACAAAGGTATATTTTTAATTTTTTTCCAATTTCTATATTGCATTTGTTTCTGGAAAGCTAATATAAAGCAAAGAATTCCAAAAGAAATTCAATATACAGACAGATACAACAGAATTAGAAAATAGGCCAAATCTCCTTTTCTTTCTAGAATAGAAAAAAATGGGCTAACAAAAGCAAATATAAAAATGATCATTTCTCTTGTTATCTACTGGTTTGAGGCTTGAAGAAGAGAAAGATTTTGGAAACACATAAAACTTGAAATTTATAAATGGGTTTTTGAATACTCCTGACCCCATCCCCTACAACAGAAGAAAGCCAAACAAAAAACCCTGTTCAGGAGGCTGGAGGTAAACGCCATTTACTCTGATGGCGCATACTACATCCTACTAGTGAACTCTGCTAGCAGCACTTTCAAAATGTGCCTCAGATTTCTTCCTGAAATTTATTTGTTTTCACAATGTTTTCTCACCTTCATTCAAAACTTCAAACCTTACTCCCTTTTAGGCTGCATCACTGTTTTCCTGACCCTGTAGGTTAAGACTGGACTTCTCTTTCTTGACTTTACAGGTTAGGGATACTTGATCAGCTTTCATGGACACAAAATTACTGAAGCAGTTCTGCAAAGCACATGGGGAGACAGCCAGAACTAGTTTCCAATGCTCATACTTATTGCCCCAAGTAACACTGTCCTTGGAAATCTGAGCCACTACTTCACTACTAGGACTTATAATCTTCTCTATGCCTAAAAAAAAAAAAACTTAAGTCTCAAGAGAATGAGTAAGCTCAATGTAAAACCTATATCAGCATTCATGTTTCAGTGTTAAATATAAGGCACAGTCTGAAGCAATCCTTAGAAACAAAAGTCTCAAATAGTAATATCTAAATGTACAAATCCTGGGCCAACCCGATGGCCTAATAGTTAAGTTCGGCGTGCTCCACTTTGGCAACCCAGGTTCGGTTCTCGGGCGCAGACCTACACCACTTGTCTGTTAGTGGCCACTCTGTGGCAACTCACATACAAAAAGAGGAAGACTGGAAGTAAATGTTAGCTCAGGGCAAATCTTCCTCAGCAAAAAAAATTTTTACAAACCCTGCAATAAAGGAGCATATTTTCAATTCCTGGGCTAATCTATTGTGCTTTTGATTGCATTTTAGTTCTAAGCTCCCTCTCAAACCTTTTTTTTTTTTTTTTTGGTGAGGAAGATCAGCCCTGAGCTAACATCTGTGCCAATCCGCCTCCATTTTGTATGTGGGTTGCCACCACAGTGTGGCTGATAAGTGGTGTAGGTCTGCGCCTGGGATCTGAACCTGTGAACCCAGGCCACCGAAGCAGAGCTCACTGAATTTAACCACTAGGCCATGGGGCTAGCCCCTCAAACCTTTATTTTTATTCAAAGGGCCTAATATTTTCACTTGCATACATGGTATGGGAAAGAGAGGGAGAGATTCATGTGTGTATTTGAGCGGTAGGATGGGAAAAGGAGAAAGAGGAAATATACAAGGAAAAATCATTTGACCAACTGCGATACCAAAGTTTTATAATGGATTGGGTAACACTAGTGGAATCAAACAGGATTATTGAATCTACTTCCTCAAATGGTTAATAGAAAATTTAAAAAATCTTTTTAAAGTAACTAAACAAGGAAAGGAAACTAAACTATGTGCCATCTTTTGAAAAGTGGCAGCTGGAGGAAAGGGACAACACCCTTGAATAACTGAGTCCTGCCTAGGTACTCCGCCCAAGAAGTGGTGATGGGGAAAAAGAATGAGCTGACTAAATCTTGAACATTCTCACTTAAATGCTCTCAACTGGAGCAGCTGAATTGAAAGTCCTAAAAAAAAAAGAAAATCTTTGAGACTAGCATTCTGTACCTCCCCGGGTGCCCCAGGCTTGCCACATTTGAGAATACTGAGCAGAGTTAGGGTCAAGCTGAATCAGCTGTGACTACATCAAGGGGGCAGGGGCCTAAGGTATTTAAATTTGTAGAAAAGCAAGAAGATCCAGATAGGATGACCAACCATCCCAGTGTGCCTGGGACTAAGAGGGTTTCCCGGAAGGTAGGACTTTCAATGCTAAATCTGGGAAAGTCCTGGAGACGCCAGGTTGGTTAGTCCCTTAGATCTAGGTCCTCCAGCAAAAACAGCTGGAGCTGAGTTCTCCCCATTTTCAAGCCTTTGGATTAACAGTAATGCACTGAAGCTGATAGTCAGCCCTCAAATAGTAGGTAGGGATTTGAAAGACAACTTAGTCCCAGATAAAGTAGAAACAGGATCAAGTGAATTCACTTCATCAGAAAAAACAGATGATGCGGAGAGTGGCCACCATTATGCATGAGCGAGATGAAATAAGGAAAGTTATAAAAATATATTAAAACAAAAAATAAAAGGATCTAGCATGCAAACAACAGATGTGGAACTAAGAGTGTAAGGAACATAACCTCTGATACAGAAGACTTTCAGTGAATGTTTCACATTCTATAACAACTTCATGAAACTATGAATTCTATAAAACAAGGGCCCAAAGCCTAGATTATATGAAAGGAAGATTACAGAAACAAAAAAATGCATAGAAAACAAAACAACAGTATTAGACAGTTAATAAGAACATTAGAAGTGGCAAGTGGCAGAAGAGATGAAAATCTACTTAATGGCATCAAGTAAATGTTAGAGATAATCACACTGAATGAAGCAGGAAAAGACAAAGGAATCAGGGAACTAGAGAGAAGGTTATACACGAAGAATCAAGATAACCCAATGTAAGGACGATGGTGGTTCTTAAGTAACGCACACATACACATGCAGGAAAGACAAAAGAAGAAAAAAGTGTTCATATTAAAAAAATAGAGTAACTATACAGAATTATAACACACTCATACAAAGCTATCCAAAATAAAGGAAGAACTCCAGTTGCAGATCAAAAGGGCATTCTTATGCCAGGGAAAATGTACACACAATTTTTTTAAAAATCAAGCAATTAAGTTATTGAACATAAGAATAAAAAAATTTCAGATGTTAAGTATAAAAAGCAAGTCATCTACTAGAGGAAGAAAGACAAAAAAAACAGACTGACTACAGATGTCTTTACAATAATATCCAATGTCAGAAGACAGTGGCGCATGTCTTTAAAAGAGGACGGCACGCATGACCCAAGAATATTAAACCCAGCTAATCTGCGGTTCAAGGATAAAAGCAAAAAGCAGGCATTTGCAAACACTTAAAAACTCAGGAAACAGGGTATCCACGAGTCTTCCCTTAGAATAAACAAACCAGAAACACTACTTGACCATGATGAAATCTGGATAAACAAGAGATGAATCAAAATAAAGAACTCAGAAATGGAAAAACTGTGGCGAAAAGACCCATGATGAGCACAGACTCTATTTAAATACAGAACTAAGACTAAACAATTTGGGGATTATGATTGCAGATCAGAGTATAAATGCTGTGAAACCTGAAAAAAGAAAAATGAATACAAGAAACATCAGGGGAGGTGGGAGGAAGCACGAGTTTGTTAATCTCCTCCTGTTTCCTAACAAGGAGACAATCCATAATGTCTAAGCTGTTTTAATTTAGTTTGTTTTTAAAATTTTTAAGTCGAGGTATAATTATATATAATAAAGTGCACAGATCTTGAGTATACAGTTTGATGGGTTTTGACAAATATAGACACTTGTTTAACCAGTACCCCAATTAAGATACAGAACACTGACATCATCCCAGAAAGCTCCCTCTTCAGTCAATTTTCCTCCCATTCATCTCATAGGCGACCACAGTTCTGATTTCTATCACCATAGATAAGTGTTGCCTGTTCTGGAACATAATATAAATGCACTCACATAATATACACTCTTTCATGCCTGCTTTCTTTGCTCAGCGTAACATCTATGAGAGTCATCCATGTTGTTGCCTATCTTAAAGTGTTTTCCTTTTTTGTTGCTGGATACTATCTCGTTGTCTGAAGGTACCACAGTTTGTTTATGTAAATTGTTTCTAAGTGCTTAAGAATAAATCAGAAATGAACATTCTTGCACAAACCTTTTTATGGACATGGGTTTTCACTTTTAGGAGGTAAGTATCAGTAGAATTACCAGATCCTAAGATAGGGAGGGGTTCATTTAATTTTATAAGAAATATTTTCCCACAGGGTCTGTATCATTTTACATTCCCACCAAGAGTATATGAGAGTTCCAGTTGTTCCACATCCTCACATAAACTTTGTATTTTCAGTATTTTTAATTTCAGCCATTATCATGGGTGTGTAGTGGAATGCCATGATGTCTTCCTAAAGGTTCTTAACTCTTCTTTACCTTGGAGCCATTATTTTAGATACTAATATTTTTATGATAAGAAACATAATCAGAAGTTCAAAAATTCCTCCAGTGTGATTTCATTAAATATAATTCTTTAAATTTTAAAATAGGATGAATAACATAACCACACTGTTATAAAATTATTCATTCCTGTCTCCCTCTATCCATCCATCCACCCATCTATCTGTATACTTGCAGAGACTGCATATTCCCCAAATGATAACATTCTATTTCTGGCAGGTAAGATCTGGAGGTGATTTGTAAACGTCCTCTTTGTATTTTTGTCCATTCCATGAATTTCATAAAATGAACATGCCTCATATTTTAGAAAAATTGTGAAACCATTATTTGTTTAGTGAAAAGTGGAAGCCATATAAACGCACATAGAGAAAAATATGGTGTCGACATCAAAGTGCTTTTGAAAAATTAATTAGCAGGCATATTGATAAGGTCATCTCTATTTTGGAAACTTATGACTCCTCAAAACCTTTGTAGGGAAGAGTGATAGAAGAGGCTGAGTGGTGACAAACACTAATGTCACCCTGCCACACAACTGGATGAGGACCGAAAATCAAGATGCCAAGTGAGGTCAAGAACAAATAGTTTGGAGGTGACAGGACTGTCACTCCTGTGTCACCACTGGCTGCAGAGCTTCAACTGCATTCAAGACAGGTTATATCCTACCCTGTCACTGAGTGTGTATCCTGAAAACCAATACCAGTGGGACCACCTTCTCCTCCAGGTGATCAACGTGACAAAAATATAAAATTCAAGTAGAAACTGAATAACCCTCAATCAGAAAAGTAAGTCAAACCCTGTTTTGGTCCACAGAAAGGACATAACCTTTGGCACCAGCTAGAATCACCAACTCTAATGTTTTGTGCTCCTTAGTCACCAACTCTAATGTTCTGTGACTACAAAAAGGATTGTGTCTATTCCACTCTGTAGGAACTTTTTTAAAAAGCAGCATATTAGACCAATGTCACTACCTTCTCAGCCTAAATGGTGCATACCAACAAGTTCACCCACATGGAGGTGTTCATGTCCACTTTAGGCAGCTCCTTCACTTCTAAGAGGTGGTTTAGTCCGTTCACAACACAGAGTGAATAACAGGAAAGTGATTTAGACAGGAGAGGCAGAACAGAGAAGCTGTGGGTCTTAACAGTCATATACCATAATACATAATATTGTCCCAGGCTCAGTGCATTTCCAAGATCCCCCAGAATCATCATCCATATTTAAACATATACTTCCAATGCATTCCACACTTAAATATAAATGATGTCAGAATTCTCTGTAACTCTTACATTATTATTTGAATGAAATGATATTTACCGATTACCTATAGTGTAGAGAATCCTGACAATTCCCGCTGATAAGGTTGAACTATCAAGCCCTTACTGGGCTCTGTAGAAAATTGAAGGTTTTAAAGATGATTTCATTTGGGGGTCCCCTAGAAACGCATCAATCCAGTTGTAAACTGTTATTCTTCCCTTTTTTTTTTTAAAGTAGTTGTCTTCTTGAAATCTTCTGGATTTTATATACTATACCTATCCTTAAAGCAACCCTGGAAAGATGGATGTGGGAAGCAAAGCCTTCCCTTTCTGAAGGATTTCCTGATTCCCAAAGAGCTGAAGACTTGTCCCTGGCGAACCTCCTTCTAGACCTGTGGACTAGATTAGATGCACAGGTTTCTCCTGTTTCACTGGTACTGCGCTTTAAAACAATTATAATTACTGCGAACATTTAAGAATTTGTAGTTTTTCATAAATAAATTTAATTTCCAGCTTTTCTTGAAAAAAGAAAAGTTATTTCTCATGTCAACAAGTTAAGTAACTGCTGATCCCTTTAGACGAAAAAGATAGCCTCCAATTATCCCTATTATTTACATCTAGCCCTGTCCATCACGCCTGGCACCAATAGGCACTTGAATTTTCAGCCCCTACCATATACCATGTGTATTCTACTGCAATTACCTTATTCATGTTGCTGTTTTCATTAATAAAATGTGAGTGACTTAGGCATCTTGTGTGAGTGATTAAGCTGTCTTGTATGTACCCTACAACCTGGGAAAATAAAGACCCTCCATATATGTATGCTGGCCCAATTTAAAGTGAGGTCAAAATGTTTTACAGAGGAAATTTAGTGAAATCAATAATGAAATAACAATAAGTGATTAAATGGAAATCTTCCAACAGGATTCTCAAGCAACAGAGATTAAATGTCCAGTTTCTGCACTATCAGATCTCATCTTATAACTGATTAGCATTCTAAACAGAAAGGTCTTCATGTCTAAGTGACACAAACAGGAGAAATTGTGCCACATGCAGACTGTGTACTTTTGTTTTAATATGTAATGTGATAATAGAAGTTTAACTAAATAAATCATGGCACTCCATACAAAGGGATACTCGCATTAAGAATGATGTACGACAAACAAACACATAGCATTGGAGATTGGATTGGTGGTTACCATAGGGAAAGGGGGGAGGGGGAGGGCAAAAGGGGTGATTAGGCTCACATGTGAAGGGATGGTCTATAATTAGTTTTTGGGTGGTGAACATGATATAATCTACACAGAATTCGAAATATATTATGATGTACATCCGAAAAATAAATTAATTAAAAAACAAATGATGTTGTAGAAGGAAACTTAACCGCATGAAAAATTGATCAAGAAATATCATTCAGCGAAAGGAGCATGTTCTAAAATAATTGACGCAGTATTATTCCCTTCAAAAAATATGTATACAATCATACATATATGCATTAAGTATGAACATTTGCATATATTAGATTCTATAAACATGCATTAAAAAAGAAAAAAGTATACTGAATGTCCAGTTACCTTTGGGTGGTGGATTTAGAAATAATTATTATTTTTCTCTTTTTTTACATTTTTAACCAGGTATCATTTTTCAGCTCAGCTCAGGCTGAGATACAGCCCCAAGTTGAAACCATTAGTTGAGACATCTTATGAACTATTTTCTTTGGGTTTGACAGGGAAACATTGATGAACACTGCTGATAAAAATCCTTCCAGAGTCTCAAATACCCATCTATTGTGACAGGAAGGTCACAGAATGCCCAATTATTATCATTCTTTTCAGAAGAGGTGAGACCCTGAGGTGTAGCTGTCAGAATAGATAAGAATACACAATTATAAGAGTAAAAAAAGTATTTCCTCTGACCTCAAGGAAATGGGGGAGAGAAGAAAATGAGGTCAAGGTATATTTTCATATTAGTCAACATTTTTCATCAAATCACAACCTTTAGCAAATTTTAAGTATCAAAATATGCTATAATTTAATGTACATGAATAGACAACAGGTAAATTTTAGAAGAAAGCATTGTCACTGACCATCCAACCATTCAATGGATAATGAACAATTTCAAAAATGATAAAAGTTAACGATTCCAAATTGTTCAAATATTATGTAATAGACGTGGACATAAAACCCACATCTTCAAATTGCAAACCCAATACAGTTTCCACTCTATCACTGCTTCTTGTTCCCTTTCACCATAGGGGTAACACAGGACTAAAAAGAATTTTAATTATAGTTCCTGTACTGCTATCAACTCTCATTTTGCAAAGACACTTCCCATTTATGAGTTTCCTTTCCTCATTAGTAAAATGAAGGATCAGACCTACATGATTTCCATAATCCTCCCAGCCCTAAAATTCTGTGATTTAATGTCAAAGAAAAGACATTTGCTTAGGTCCCAGGCTGCCCCTTTTTGTACCCCATAGCCTACTTCTGGAGAGCCAAGCCGAACACCACCGGGTTCAGAGTGCCACCCAATAGGCTCACAGAGGAGCACTGCTCCCAAAGTAAAGATTCTCCAGTTTCTAGATGGAGTGAAAATAACAACCAGTTGCAAGGTGGTAAAAAGTAATAATCTCTGAGGATGTCCATCTTTCATTTAGTGACCCTCACTCCATGTGCTGGAACAGACGTCACTGGAGTCCAGAGGAATCACCGACTGGAGATGAAGACACCACGCTCCAAGCTCATGCCTTATTTGACTTAGGACAGGAATAGCATATCAAAAACATGAAAAAGGATATTGGACCATAGACAATGAAAAAGGATCAAGAAATTGCCAAACACTATTGGACAAAACTCAAATCCAAGACAGCAGAGATACATAAAACTCGTAGCGCTATGTGAAAACGCTGGAAGACCAAGACATGCTGAATGAAAATCGCATGAAGGCCACGTGACAAAATTTAGAGCAATGATATCGGGGGGGGGGAAAAGGTATTTAGTTAATAATGCACAATCTATTTAAAATTAAATCTTTGCTGTCCAACCACTTGCTATATGAATGACCAATCATCTACGGACAATAATGCCTCTATTAACTCACCTTACTTAACACTCAGCATGTCAGACGGAAGAAGAAAATAAGTAGTCATTATCACTTACCCATGAAATAGAAACTTTCACATGTCTTAACCAATACTATGTCACTAAATCTCCATTATAATCAAAAAGAACCTAAATAAGGTCATTATTCCCTCCAAAAATATTACCAACTTCACTAATAAATCATACTCAATTCTTCTACCTTCAAGAAGCCACCACAAATTAACTCTTACTCACAAAAGACGGGGTCTTAAAAACAGGAGCTTACTTGTTTGGATCCGTACACAATGATGCATTGATAAATAAAAGAACACCAATGAGATGTTACAATGTGGATAACCAACACATTGTCTAAATGTTAAAGGCAAGATTAAGATCTCTATTAAAAAGGCATCCAAAAAAACCATCAATGGAGAAAATGAAGTGTCACAGAATCATGAATGTTTAATGAAAAGGCAGATAAGTCATTCTCACAGAACTCAGTCAATTTAAAGAAGAAAATAATGCAAAATAGCAGTTTGTTAGCAACCAATTACAAGCACCAGTAGATCGAAATGTCAGGGAGAGAACAGACAACCCTGAAGAGAAGGAATATTTGAATATTTGATCTCAATATGGTTTATTCATAGTATTTGAATACTCCCAGATATCAAGCAAATTCTGGGTCCCCTAAAAGTTGTAATAAAAGCTCTTAGCTTCCGTTCTGAAATAAGAACCTTAGACAACACTTAGCAGGCTACATTACTTTGCATTTGAGCTATGGACACTCTGGTTTAAAAAAAAGGATTTTCTGAAGATCTCCAACTAGTTAATGAGAATAATAATAACAATAATAATTATTATTATTTTATTTTTATTATTATTATTATTAGAGCTGCAGCTTTACTTGGATAGCACTATCTATCTAATAGATATTGACAGAAGTGCTTTATTTATTTCCTGTCAATTAATCTTCAATTACTCCTGTCAATTACTCTATGAGGTAAATACTATTATCAACCCCACTTACAGATAAGAAAACTGAAGTACAGAGAAGGTAAGTTGTTTATCCAAGGTCACACAGCAAGTGAGTGGGAGAATTAGGTTTAGAACATAGGAAGTCTGCTCAGAGTTTGTACTCTTAAACATTGTCTGACACCACTGCTTACCATCCTTGGCTTTTATATTAGTGGGGTGCCCCCTTCTATTACTATAGCAACATGAATGGAAAACTGTGCTTGGGTGGAAATAATACCGAAGAGGAGTTAAGTGACATGGGTCAAGTGACACAACTTGTGTCCGTGGGTACCTCACTCTGCTTCCCTGGGCTTCAGATTCTTCATTTGCATAAAGTATGTTCTGTATTAGATAATCTTAAATATTATTTTTATCTAGTGCTCATCACAGTGCATAAATTTGTTTCTTCTACTTTCATTATAAAATGCCATAACAAATTTTTACCTCTAGCCCAAACTTCTCTCATTCTTCGCTCGTAAATCCATGTATCTACTCGATACTTCCATTTGTGTCTAATGACGTACCTTAAACATACCAGGTCCGATATCAAATTCTTTCTTCCCACTTCCCCCCTCCAAATCCCCTGACCCACTCCAGTTAAACTAAACAGAATTCTCTTCCAGCAGTTGTTGAGGCCAGAAACATTAGAGCTATCCTTGATTCCTTTCTTTTTTCACACCCTACGGCCATCCTTCAGCAAACCCAAAGATGAGTTCTCCAAAATACATCCTGGGTTGACCACTCTCACCACATAACCACCCCCACCCCAGCCCAAGCTCTCCATAATCCTCACCTGGACTATTTCAACAGCTTCTAACCACTCCCCACCACCCCCAAAGCTTCTTCCCTTGCTTCACATGGCAGCAACCAGTGGTATCCTTCTAACATCAAAGTTCCTCAAGACTCTCCTCTACTCAGCATCCTCCAAGGGCCTTCCCATCTCACTCACAATGAAAGCTCACATCCTTCCCACCATGTTAATAAAGCTCCAGGTTATCTAGTTCCTCACTCCATGCCAACCCCCATCTCCTCCCCACCCGCACCTTGCGGAGCTCACCCCCTGCCATTCTCCCCTTGTTCATTCCACTTGCCACTCTGGCCTCTTTATGGTGCTTCAATCACAGTCAAGCACACCCTCCTTTTCTAGTTTTTATACCTCTTTCTGTCTAGAATACTCCTTCCTCAGACACCTGCATGATTTGTCCTCTTAATTCTTTAAGGTTTCTCCTCAAATATCACCTTACAAAGAAAGGCTTTCCTGACTACTGGACAAAAATAGCATGCTGCCACTATCAAGCTCCATCCCTTTACACTAATTTACCTTTATAGCATTTGCTATTCCTAGACCCCCACCCCATTATCCCCTCATTAAAATGTTACTTCCATGAGACTAGGGAACTGTTCACTGCTATGAACACAAGGACTGGAACAGTATCTGGCACACAGCAGATTCTCAATATACACTTATTAAACAAACAAACCAGCAAATAATGATCATAATGGGTTACAATGATCATTTGCCACTAAAAGCTCCTTGGCCGAGAAGGATCAAGTCTTTTCATCCATACCCACTTGAAACTTAGCATTTCCCTAAAAGAGAAAAATTGCTTAATAATATTTATCAAACAAATGAGGGCTTCCCGCCCCCCACCCTGCCAAAACATTCTAACTCCCTTCTGTGACAGGAGAACTAGCAGATTCAAAGGTCATGTCTCTAAATCTCATAGGCTGGCAAAAGCATATCATTGTGATCAAGAGAGCACTGTTGACTGAAAAAGCCCTAACAGACATCAAAGGCACCACCAGAGCAAATGCTGCCATTTAAAAGATGACGGAATATATTTCAATTGCCATTTGCCAAAAATTTTTTAAAAAGCATATTAAAATTCATGCCTCATAACGTGAAGGAAAAAACAGGACTCTTTCCATGGACTAGAAAGCAAGCAAGTTCCCCTTAGCTATCATTTATAAGTTTATATTCATGGCATATGGAACTACTGCTTAGGGAAATCATTGTTCAACACCCTGCCCTTTGAATAACAACTTAAAATAAAATAAACAGAATAACTGGTCAACTGAAAACCTACATCTCATTTGAGCTTGTTTCTTTGCTGGATATGCTTGTTATTTGCTAGATTCTGGGAATTTTTACTAGTACTGGTGAAAAAAAGCAATCCTAGGCCATTATACCTCAAAATCTATAGAAGACAATATAAAGGCAATAATCACCCATATTCATGCAAACATAATCACCATCTATACAACTTTCGAATTAACAAAAAGACAGCATCCCTCAGGGAGCTTTGGGTACCAGTTAGCCTTTGTCCAAGTCAGGGGCTGATTTCAAGAATCAAACGTCTATCTCATTTGTCCTACCTCAAAGCATTCATGAAAATTCAGATAGCTCAAAAAATAGATTTAGGGAAATTGTATTCTTGTAATAAAGAACAAAGGCTAGTAGTAAAAAAGTAAAAACCATGATAAGGAGAAATAGTCTCCTAGGAAGCTGCCAAATTGGAAAAGAAGAAAAAATCCTTCACTGTAAATGTATACCTAATACTTCTGCTTCCAACCAAGACAGAGCAACAAAAACTAGACTCAACCTGCTGCCTGAAACAACCAAAAAACTGGATAAAATATATGAATCAATGGTTTTGGAGACAGTAGACATGAAACAGAAAAAAGGATAGTGATCCTTGAGAGAGGGGATGCGCAGGATGTGAGCCCTATGATTGCCTCAGCTTACTGCCTTGAGAGAGTGTCCAGGCCATGGAACACTGAGGAGGAGCCCAAATGGAGCCCAGCAGACTCCTTGAGTTGAGGAAATAAGGGCGGGGAATCTGGGGAGACCAAGGTAGCTTAGAGTAGCAGAGAGGATAGAGCAACACAGAGAAAGAACTGCAAAGGTCTGCCGAAGTTCTGCCTCAAGTATTCAGGAGAGTAGTAATCAGAGCACGTATGTGAGGAAACTACATGAGTCTGAGGAAAGAATCACCCTAAGGGATTGGGAAGAATAGTGTCTGGAACCCACACAAAGCCTGTTGCCAACAGCCAGGCTGGAAAACCTCACCATTCACGAGGCATTAGGTAGAAAGGAGCTGGCCTCAGCAATGGGCCAAAAGTAGCCCTGGACTAAACACTACTCTGTCCTAACAAATCTTAATACCAAGATCAGAAAAATCATATTAACTGTATCCCAGAATGAAGGTTATGAATATTTATAGGAATTCAAAATATTCATCACTCAGAAAGGTAAAATCTACTGACAGGCAAAAAAAAAGTACCAGAAACGCAAATAGGCAGGAAAATATAGCCCTTCATGTGAAGAAAAATCAACCAATGTAAAATGATTCCAAACCAATACAGATGTTTTAACTAGCAAAGACACTGGAATAGTATTGTAGAGACTTTTTAAAAAGAACCACTAATGGGCTTAACAGTAGACATTGCAAAACAAAAGATTAGTGAATTCGAAGACAAAAATACCAACTATACAAAGTGAAATAAAGAGAAAAAAGTTTTTAAATGAGCACAATATTAGTGATCTACGGGACAACATCAAGTAGTCTCTTATGTATGTAATTGGAATCTCCACTGGGGATGCAAGGACAAAAAATGTACTGAATAAATAAGGACTAAAATTTTTTGAAATTTGATGAGAACACAAACCCACAGACCCAATAAGCTTAAATAAGCCCAAGCATAAGAAGCATAAAGAAAAGTACACACCACACACAACGAGATTGCTTAAAACCAGTGATAAAGAGAAAATCTTAAAAGCAGGAAGAGAAAAAACACACATTATGTACAGAGCAACAAAAATAAGAATTACCACAAACTTTTTGTCAGAAACAATGCAAGCAAGAAGACAGTAAAGAAATATCTTTAAAGCATTGAAAAAAAATCAACCTAGAATTCCAATCCCATAAAAGTATTTCTCAAAGACAAAAGTTAAAGACTTTTTCAGACATCCCAAAGCTGAAAGAATTCATCAGCAGGGAATATTAAATTAGGAAGTCCTTCAGGCCAATGAAAATATGAACATACACAAAGGAAGAAAGAGCACCAGAAATGGTAACTACATGGGCAAATATTTCTTAAAATTTGCTATTATTTAAAGCACTTTAAACGTCAATTGACTGTTTTAACAAAAACAATAATGTATTCTGGAGTTTAAAACATATACATAAATAAAATGTATGACAATAGGACAAAAGTCTGGAGGGGAGAAATGGAAGTATATTATTATAAGGTTGTTATACTATATGTGAAGCAGTACATCATTTGAAGGTAAACTATGATAAGTTAAGGATGTATGCTGAAACCTTAAAGCAACCATTAAATAACCAAAACAGGTACAGTTGATAAGCCAACAGAAGAGAAAAAAAATAATTATAAAAAATACTCAATTCAAAAGAAGACAGAAAAAGAAGGGACAAAAAACATATAAGACAAATAGAATATATATAGCAAGATGACAGATTAAAATCTAAACATATCAATAATCACATTAAATGTAAATGGTCTAAGCACCACAATTAAAAGGTAGGGATTGTCAGATAAAAAATTGAGATCAACTCTATGCTGTCTACAAGAAAAGCACTTCACATATAAAGGCACAAGTTAACATTAACATGGCAACATTAAGTAAAAGAAAGTTGGAGAAGCTATACTAATATTAGAAAAAGTAGATTTCAGAGCACCAAATATTAGCATGAATAAAGAAAGTCATTTCATAATGATAAAAAAAAGTCAATTCATTAAGAGGGCATAACAATCCTAAACATTTATATACCTAACGACAGAGCTTAAAAATACATCTAATTACAGTTCTAAGTCAGATGTGCTTGAAAGAGTGTGGTGTTTGGAGCCTTAGAGACCTAAATCTGATTATTAGCCTTACCACTACTAATTTTGTGACCCAGGCCAAGTGATAAAACTCCTCAGAGCTTCATTTCTTCATCCATATTATAGGCATATTCAAACCTACCTATTTTAAGGATTTAAGAGGATTTGTCTTAACACTTAGCATAAGGTTTGATACAGAGCAGGAACTCAAAATTGGTTATTTTCCTCTCCTTTTACTTGTCACTGTATCCGTTTCAGCATTCCTTCTAAAATGAAGATTCGCCATCACAAATAAAATCTGGCATTTTCTCCCAGAATTTAAAGAGGTCTCTCCTATAAGTTTTTAAAATACTGGTCATCTTTGCACCAGGCTTGTTTTATTTAAATTTTAAGAGAAGCCTCCAACTGAGATAAAAGGAAAGTAGACTATGGTGGTAGCTCTGTTACCATCCAATTCTAAGGTCACTGGGTTTATTCCTAGACTTTAAATGAACTGTACACAAATCAGAACACTCCTAAACTTGGTGTTTACTTGCCCAAAAACCTTTTTAGTATTCTGTTTAATCCATGTAGATTATATAACATTATATGGGTCCAGAAAGAAGTACTTTTGGGTACTGGATTCCAATTGGTCTTCCACATTGTCAAACAACTATTTTGTAGAAAATTAAAGGTAATAATTGATATGAGTGACTCATACAAGTAGTCATGATCATACTTCTAAACAAAAGACAAATGTTAGAATTCATTGGGGAGTCATAAAAAAACAAAGAGCTCCAGCTTCTAGTACATACTTCCTCTTTCACCATTAACTTTCACAATAAGGAAACGGCTAGTCTCAATTCTGATTTTTCACTGATTTACAAACCTACCTATGAGTTTGTGCTGTCAGGGCCAGCCCAGTGGCAGAGTGGTTAAGTTCATATGCTCCACTTCGGTGGCCTGGGTTTCGCCAGTTCGAATCCTGGGTGCAGACCTACACACCACTCATCAAGCCATCCTGTCACAGCATCCCACATACAACTAAGATATACAACTATGTACTGGGGCTTTGGGGAAGAAAAACAGAAAGAGGAAGATTGGCAACAGATGTTAGCTCAGGGCCAATCTTCATCACCAAAAAGCATACCTTAAAAAACAACAACAACAACAACAATTTCATGTTGTCAAGACAAATTGAGATTGCCAAGTATTATTAAAATCTAAATTCCGAAGCTAGAACATCTATGGCTTGTTTTTGTTTAGCTCAATATTTCAAAATTAATAAATTCTGATTATGGCATTACACAGATGAATCAATAAATTGTGAACAATACCCTGTGGCTTCGCAATACAGCCAACCAGGTACACAATTCTAAGAGTATACAGCCATTGCCCACAATTAAAAAGAAAACAAACAAAACAGTCTTAGGTGTACATATACATTAGTGCTATAAATACGATTGTACTATACAGTACTATGATCACACACAGAACAATTAGTGGAACCATAAAAAAATAAGGTGTTACTTTTAAGCTTTAGGAAGGTAGGCAAATGTAAGAGCAAAATCAGTGTGGGTGGGAGTTGTAACAAAAGGTTTCATGAATGAGTTGAGAATTCCTCAAGGCTTTGTGGGTGGAAGGCTAAAAATTCTCAGACAGGACAAGGTAGACCATTTCAGCAGCAGGATTTATTCAAATAACAGAAAGTAAATCTAGTGGCACCAGATAACAAAAGACCTTTTAGCTTCTGCATACACATTGTTATGCTTTTGAGATGGATAGTTATCAATGACACTAAATGACAGATTCTTTTTAAATGACCTCTTTTACTGAGGAGAAGAGCTCAGAAGAATGTAGAAGGATTTAGAAGAATATGTAGGCTCAACACCCTTTGACGTTAATTTCTGAAATAAGATATCTAAAAATGATTGGAATCATTTTTACAGAAGCCATTAATAGGTCAGGAAAAGATCAGTGAAAAGAGTAACATTTTCTAATAATAAAATTTAATTTGCAACCTGGTTGCAAGTATTTTTTCAATAAAAACTTGAGAGTATGAGGGAAAGAACCTCTGGAGCTGCTCAAATGATACTATATTATTATATGAGATGATTTGATATTGCTATGAAAAATATTCAGGCATTTTTTTAAAAGGAAAGAAAAAAACTCTTACATCATCCCAAGACTATTCCAATTTATTTCTCAGAAGACTTACTTTTTTTTTTTTGAGGAAGATTAGCCATGAGCTAACATCCATTGCCAATCCTCCTCTTTTTGCTAAGGAAGATTGGCTCTGAGCTAACATCTGCGCTCATCTTCCTCTATTTTAAATATGGGACGCCTGCCACAGCACGGCTTTATAGACGATGCAGAGGTCTGTGCCCAGCATCTGAACTGGCAAACCACAGGCTGCCAAAACAGAGTGCACGAACTTAACCGCTATGCCACCGGGCCAGCCTGGCCCCTCAGAAGACTTACTTTTAATTCAAACCTTAAAAAAGGTCTAGCTAGATAAACAGATCTCTATATACCTATACCCATATTTATAGATCTATTAAATTTTTATATATATTTATGTTTATATAGATGGTTATATATATAATATTTTATATATAAAAATATTTTTAAAGTTACCTTTTAACATCCAAATCCCAATACTCCTCTTAAAGAAAGCTCCATAAATACACGTAACGTAGCATTCAGTAGAATTCTGGACTTTGATTCAATATTCCTTCGTATTTTTCCTTCCTTCCTCCTTTTTGGGCATATAGTGTATTGAAGATTCCTGTGCTGGATTTCTTTCAAATCCATTATAAGGTTATGTTATTTCATCTTGGATCTCCAAGTCTCTGTTGGGTCAGACTTGTTTCCAACATACCAATTTACCATCTTTATCTTCACATTCTGTTGTAATGCCCTAGACTCAGCCCCAAACCACTATACAAAAAGCTTTGCTGCTTCGCACTCACCCACTAGCAATAATGGTTGCTGTTTCGTCATAGAAGCAGCTGGGCTTGTACACCCACCCCCTCCTCCCACCACTACCCTTTGATATGTCCCTGCATTCATTTCACGCTCCTCTCCAATATTATTATTAAGCTCTTAATTCTTCCTCTCAACTTTCTCATTTTACAGTTTGACAAACTAAGGCCCAAAGAAATTTCTGTTTTAGAATCAATGGACATAACACATCCATGTGATTCCAATTTCTTGTTTTGCTTTCTAACTCACCAAACTTACAGGAAGGAGTTAAAAAGCTAAATGAAAGCCAGTTAAATGCTACAGCTTCCCCTACCCAGTGTTTATTCATTTCAATTATTGTTATTTCAAAGGACTCATATATAATGAGACTCAACTCTCTTAACCATTCAAAGCCTGGAGCTAATAAAAGCACTGATTCTCACTGACCAGCCATCATTCTGGAGAGGCAATGGCAGGCCATAAACCTTACTAATTATAGTACAATATTTGGCCACAGGCAAGACCCCAGGGTGCTATTTATATCCTACTCCTCAGATCAGGTTCAAGGGTTTGAAGTTCAAGGGAAGGACAAGCAAGGTGCCACAGTCAGACTTCACTGCTGCAGACCATACCACAAGATTAAACACAAGGCAAGTAAAAAACACCTTTGTTCATCTCATTTTTATGATTTAGTGCACGTGCCTATCTTGAAAAGGATTTTTCTGTAAGAAAAAACAATCATTCCACTCATTTCCTCCGTGCACAGATCCTCATTTCTCTAAAGTCCAAGAAGTAACTCTGCCCCCTCTCATGGAAGAATGCACCACTAACTAGTACAACCCAACAAGGCATCAGCCAGCTTAATTACAAAGGGTCACAGACATCATAATAATAAACAAAGGGCTCTTTCCAAACACTTGACAATACTCAACTTATGCTATAAAATATAAGGATTTATTTCAATAGTTTATTTAGAATTTTGCTTGCTCTCCCACTCAAAGGTACGCATGGAATCACTAGATCTTGTAAAACCAGTTACAACTATTGGAATGTGTGGGAGAAAGGTCCAAGGGAAAGGCATTAGCAATATCATCAGCATCACACCCTGAGCCAATCCTTTGGGCTGGAACCTGACCCAGGTACCTGGGTGAGGAGTAGAGAAGAACAGATCGCCAAGTGAAGACGGGAGCTGTTCCTGGAAGAGGGGGCAGTGGTTGCCAGAGAGGCACACGACAAATGTCCAGGAGGACGCCCGCTGAGCTGCTCCAGCTCCCTCTGTGTGAAGTCATAAGGTATTTCTTAGGAAGCACTCCTCTGAGGAAAACAGGGACTGAAAACGAATGTATTCAGAACAGTGAGGTTCAGAAAATGAGCACCCCCACTTCTGAACTGGTCACAAAATAAGGACTCACTCAGCATTAGGTGTGGGACTGCAAAACCTTAAATTCCTTGGATAAAAGTTATTTCCAACTTCAAAACGATAAGATCTACCATTATACACCTTGGTAAATCTCCATGTGGCCCTACTACAACTGCTCTCAATTTCCAGAGAAAAGAAGCTCCATTCTCCAAGTACTCCCAGCATTAAAACCCTGACCTGGTTGCCAAAAACAACACAGAAGTCATGATTCTATTAACTGACTTCCAGCTTTGCATCAGAGAGCCCGGATGTTCCTCTTTTCTAAACTAGCCTCTAAACTGCAAATTTTTGACCAAAAAAACCCCACAAAACTACAAAATAATGAAATACAACTATGTATTTTCTAGTTCTTGTGGGGAGAAAAAAAGTTTTTCGTGTAACATTGGGTTTGCCTGCCTCTGCTCTCAAATCCTTTTAATTACGTATAAGTAATTCACTACAGGTTGAATTCACTTATTTTATTCTTACATAGAACTTTTAAAGTTAATTTTTGAACAATAAAATAGGCAATATTTTCAACACCCTTGAACTTATTCAAAAAAAGATTCAAGTAATTTAAGCTATATATATTACAGGAAGTTAAAATAAATTTAACTTGTTTAATATAAAAAGAAAATATAAATTAAAGAAATATGAAGCAAAGGAAAGTAAAGGTATGAAAGGAAGATAAAACCAGGAGGAGGCCTTGTATTCCAAAGGTACTCCATGCATTTCCATATACTGCAAAAGATGGAACAAAGAACAGCTCCAAATTCTTCCTACACAAAGACAAAGAGGGAAGTGTGATCATTGACAAGGATCTCAGCATCCGTAAGATAAAAACAAAGATACGGCAAAAGAGAAACACAATGAGATCCGATACTAAGATCAGAGAAAGCTTTTTCCTTCCTATCTTGGATCAAACTGTGTTCGGCTAGCTTTGGCTGGGGAGGTCCGAGGGAGGCAGCTGGGCAAGGAAGGAGGCAGGTAGATCAGATGAGATTTCAGCTCTTCAACGCTGCTTCAAGAAGAGCAGCTCTGCTTATTTTTCCATAATTGGCCTCTCTGTAAGAAGTTATTTGAAAAAAAAGGCTTATGTGGCTTTATTTTAAACAAACTGACAACCGTTGATAGAGTTAAGATCAACCACAAGATGAACCACTGACGCATGGGAATACATATTAGAATTTCTTTCTCTTTTTTTTTTTCACCTTAAATATAAATTAAGGTCTCCTAATGTCTATCAGATGAACTCTCCCCGGTGCATTCCCTTAATCCCGTGGTAACGGAACCGTGAGCCATCCGGAGAGAAAAGGGGGAATTCCACCAGGAGGGAGGGGGCCGTGCAGTCCCACACTTGCAGCATATTGTGAAGGCTGCAGTGCACCTGGGCCGGGCTAAGTGGATTTACAAACAAGATTATATCAGTTTAATTGAACTCATTTGCAAAATGGGCCGATGGCTTAAAAAGATTCTTGCAAAGAAAACACGGATTAAGGATATCGCTACTAACCTAAGCACAGGCAAACAAACAAAAATGGTAAAATTGACACTTCTGTAGATTTACCCTAATCACAGTACGTAATAGGTAAAAAGTGAAGATCTAAACAGATCTGAAAATAAGAGGACAAAAACAAGTCATACAACACAAGGCTGAAATAATCAAGAAAACGATTTGAAATAGGGATTTTTATACCCATTATCACTAACAATGAATTGTGTCCTAACGACATTTTGTGTATTAAATATTAGCTATTAAAACTAAACATCAAAATAAACTACTTAATGCAAAACTTATCAAACTGCATACTTCAAAATGGGCGCAGCTGATTGTACACCAATTATAATAAAAACAATGAGGTGAAAGATAATAAAGGACTTCGATATCAACCTTCAAACGCCTATATCACAAAAGAAGTGAACTAAGCTTAAAAATAATGAAGCCTGTTTAATCACACTGTTCTCACTAAAATTATATGATTATGTTATATGATTTAAAAAGGTTTTAGAGTATTAATAAAAATTAAATGATGAGGTTTACTTTACCTTTATCTCATCCTATAAAAGTTTTTGTGCTTTATATTATGCTTAAGAGTATGTAGTACATGTATATAAATTATAAGGAAAAGTAGATATTTGGGGAGTACAGACTCAGATTTTTTACCACTAGAGTTTCACTAAGATAGAAGATATTGTATGAACCGTATAAAGTAGAAATGTCTGGAAAATGTGTGGATATGTGCCTGGAGAGAGAGAAGTCCAGCAGCACTGATAGCACCTTATCTTTCTTTCTTCCTCCCCTTTTTTTATTCCTCTATCTTCATCCCTACCTTTGCAAATATATTTTTGTAATCTATGGTCTAGGTAACTCTTTTTTTTTATATATAAATCATTGAAACCTCTGTTATAAGGAACAGCAAGCATTGCCTCCTCTATTCCACAAAGGTTCCAAAAGCAATATGAAGTGATGACATAATGTAATGTGCCTAAATTATTTTCTTAGTATGAACTACCCCAGGATAATTCACATTAAATTTCATTTGTGACCTTTCATCTAAGCCACCCTGCTTGATTAGAATCTCTAGCATGTCTTTTCAGCCCTTTCAAATACTTACTATCCTGAAAGGGGCTTCCATAAACTAAATTTGTCACCTGCTCCCTGTTTCATTAACCCAATCATGAACACATTAAATATTGAGTCCCTGGGGCAAAGGCCTCATGTAACCAATTCTCAGAGCTTCAGTCAGGCAAGAGCCTTGATTATAGGTTTGTTTGCTATCTTATAAGGGACATGGGCAAATAACGAGCAAGAAGACAATGAAGTAAGCTGAATAGAAGAAAGGGAGAGAGGAGGAAAGGAAAAAAAGCAAATTTGGGCATGGGTTCCATGGGTATAGACTGACAAAGGTCAAAGTCTGCTTCTTCTTCCTCTTCCCAGATCGCCAAGGATCACACTGTCCCGGAAACTAGGAAGAGAAGGCAGGGAGCTACAGTTCAGAGAGCAGAGAAAAGCTAAGTCATAGGTCAAAACTCTGAAGAAAAAGCTGATCTGAGTCAAACATTAACCTCCACTCTTTAGGACACCAAGGGCTTCCTAGTCTAATTTGGCCTAAATTTCAGAAGCTTCAGGAAGACAACCCTGTTTCAACCACTCAGGACATTCAGAAGCAAATGAAATCACAACAATGCTCTTAAACACACGTAACAATTTCACATTCATAGAATTACACTGCAGCTTTCAGAATTTTCTCAATTCAATGGAAAATAAGATCATCATAACAAAACTTAGAACCTACTCCCAATCACCTAGCAAATTGAGGTGTGATGATAATAATCATCCTATATTTTCCTTCATTTTCATTTAACAGCAAAAGTGATATATAATTATTTCACCAACTCACGATATGATTTAATCAAGGAGAACTCTAGATACACAGCCCTGACAAATCAACCCTGTCTCCTCAAAGAAGTCTCTCTACTAGATTTAACAGGGATAGTTGACTAAAGCAATAATTTTTTGATTAATACAAAAATTAATTTAAAATAAACATGAACACATCAAAAGAAAAAAGGATGAAAGCCATGGGACATGGAGGCTGATAAGCAGTTACAGAGATGGCGATATGGACACCTTCCAATGTCTTTGTCTAAAACTTTGAGAAATCTTCCTTTTCAGATGCTGGCAGTTACTAACCTCCCTCACCAACTCAGAATAAAAAGAAAGAGAATACACTGAAGAGCTAAGAAAAAATTTTAAAGAAATTTTTTTAAGAGAAAACCTTAGGAAATTTCTTGGGTATAATGGAAAGAATGAAGATCATTTCCAAGGTGGTGGCTAGAAGGATCACCACGTTTAATTCAGGAATGCACAGGCTTGACATTCGTCCATGTGGCCCATTTTCCAGTTAGGCACAGAGAAAGCACATCTGCAAGGGCTGCCAGCTCCACCAGAGAGCGAATTTCATTTCCAGCTCCTTCAAGGAGGAATTACAGAGAAAAAGAATGGATGAGCTTTCATCTTTGATTTTCAAGCCATTTATAAATGTCAAAGCAAAATCTAACAGGAAAAGAATGACTTGAGATCATAAAGTTAAGATGTATTTGAGATAACAGTTAATAATCCCTCACATCCTGCTTTACCACTTTTTCCTTTTTTTCATCCCTTTATTTCACCCAAATGAACACTTTCGATATAAAAGAGAAAGGATGGAGTTAAAAACTACTCATCTCCCTCCTCCCCCATCTGGGGGTGTCTTTCCCACAAGTGATGACGACCACACATGTGTACAACAGCATTTCCAATAATTACCACTTGGGATGGATTCGAGGCTACACCCTCACGTGTGAAGGGACTGTTGTGCACCCTTCGGAGAACAGCTGCATCCTGCCCTGGCTGGCCTGCCCTGTGCCCTCAAGGACTGAAGGAGGTGGGTCACACAGCCAGGCAGTTGCAGGATTAAACCACAGACATTCAGTCACAAAGCAACAATAGCCACGCTGGAAAAGACTATCCCTGAGTGCCAGGCTTTGGTTCATGAGGTAGCTCAAGACAGATGCGCAGGAATTAAGAAGCAAACATGGCCTTCCTTCAAGGGAGCTGAGCCCTGGGTCCGCTACACCAGCCTTCCTGTCACCTGCTTTCTGTTATCTCATCCTTCTCTCTGATATGGAACAAGGGTCAGCACACACAGCAAATTCTTTACCAGCTCTCTGGCCACTTAAAATGTCTTATAAATAAATACACCACAGTTTTCCTTTAAAAAAAAACTTATAAATCTAACTTTGATTCACAGTAGTCTTTCTCGAATTTTATTTTGTGGAACAATATTCTGGGAAGATGTGAATAATGTTCCACTCACACACAAAAAGGTATACATGATTTTAAAAATGTCAACAGGTTCCTTTGCTGGAGAACTTCCCAGTGTCTTTGTTACATTAATCTTCACTGGGAATCTCCCAGAGGGATACAAAGTGATGATGGTAGTGGTGATGGAAATGTTTACTGAGTGCTTAAACAGAAGCCAGACCAGCATTATCTCATATGTTTTACATACATTATCTTATTTAATCCTCAAAACAGACCTACCTAGTAACTAAAATTATAGAGTATAAAGAAAGAGAACTGAGGCTCAGAGAGGTCATAACACAGCTACTAAGTAGCAGAGCAGGAACCTGAACCCAGATCTGGCTCCAAAGTACTTTTTTTCATTCATTCATTCAGTGAGCTAGTAAATATTTACTATGCGTAGGACACTCCTAATTAATATGTATTCTGTCCTACTGATAATATTGATAATTATGACCACCACCTCTCCTCCCACCAACTTTATATTTAAAAATATTTCACACCTACATGAGTTGAAAGAAAATCACAACGAATATCCATTCCTACTGTCCAAACAATTCACTTTGTGTAAAGCAAAGAAGTTTCAAAAGAGAAGAACATCATGGAGATAGGGAAAAAGCACTATAAACATTCACAAGACATTCCGAAAGGACGGTTCTGCCTCCAGTAAAAACAAGGCTAATTCTTCAATCTTATATTTTATTCCAAAGTGAAGGTGGTTGTCATTGTGTGTATATTTACCTAGCGCTTTATATAGCACCTCCTGATGAATACATTGTAAGGACCACCAAGATGAGCTATCCTTATCTCTGCTGCATCTCCAGAACCAAAAGCAGTGATACCATGAGAAATAGCTCAGGGTTGAAGTTAAAGAATTCAATTTGTAAACACATGCATAACTAGAAGCATATATTCTACAACTTTTGCTGTGTCCTTCCTGATAGTACAATAGCTCTCATTGCCTTTACATCATGTGTGTACTCAAGTCTGGGTGTACATCTGAACACAACAGCCCACCCTGCAAAAAAAAGAAATTATAAGCAGAAAACTAATAAAGAGAGTGTCCACCTAAAAGATACAAAGCACGCAGAATCCCCCAACCTAAAGAACCACATGGGTGAAGACATCTACAATACCTTCCACTCTCCTGAAAATTAAAGCTTTGGTTCAAGAGGAGTCTCAAGACAGACACCCAGGGGCTCCGGAATGCTAAGGCTGCACTTGCTGCATGCCAGCCTTTCACAGCCCTTCCATCATCCTTCCATCTTACAAAAGGCAACCATAAAAATGAAGGGCATTTACTGATGGGAAATTCTCTTTAAAATTTCTCCATGCTTCATCTCCTACTTTATGATCTCTGTATCTCATTTGCACCCTCTCAAAGATGTAACAGACAATGAATACAGACCTGGCTCATGTTTTACAATTTTGCAGGGTAGGATTGGAAGATGTAAAATATGAGCATATCTTAGAAAAGGGGATTGTAGAGGACATCTGTCATAGGACATGTGTGAGCACCCAAAATCTGGTTATTTCTTGTCTTCTTTTAAGAGGAAGGGGCTGTCTTTGACAGCTCCCCATACCGTGAATCCTCCCTTGCGGCTGGATGAAGCCATGAGACCAGGGTCTATCACTCAGATGCAAGTGTTGATTAGTAAGTGAACTATGTGAGGAAACAAGCTGTGTCCAGAACATCCATTTTGCCGACAGAGGTGATGACAAAGGTGTAGCGTTCTGGAGTCAGAAGTGGCAGCAACTTTGTGGATCACAGCAGAGGCAATGTGATTCTTGGCTTGGCGGCAGCAGCAATTCTCTTGTCAGACTAGTCTCACGGAGTGTGCAAGGAAACGTTCGTGGAAATTTAGCATAGAGCATGTGTCAGCATCCTTTCAAAGAGTCTACAAGCCAGCTAATATCCTATAATAAATCCCACTTAAACCAGCTAGGGTGGACTCTATTATTACATCAAAGAAGCTCAGCAGATACAAAGCTCAGGAAAGGAAAGGTTTTGAAAACCGCAAAAGATCCCGGCCAGTGGAGCAGAAGTTTCATAAGCTAGTCCCACCCCACTTACCACTCCTCCATCTGTATTACAGTAGGGACACTAAGCCAGTCCCTCTTTCGTTTAGGGTTATTTCAATCCAAAAAAGTAGTACAGATTTCTCTCTTGGTCCCAATAGCAGGTAAGTAACAGGTGCTTTGTCTTGTTAGACTAACTCCTATGGCAAATAGGGGATTTTGTCAACTACAAGAAGGCAGATTTTGTGAGCCGAATTGTGTCATCCTCCCCCTGACCCCCCCACCCACCAAAATTCATATGTTGAAGCCCTAATCCCTAGTATTTTGGAATGTGACTATTTGGGGACAGAGTCTTTAAAAGGTGATTAAGTTAAAATGAGGCCGTCAGAGTGGGCCCTAATCCAACCTGACTGCTGTCCTTCTAAGAAGAGGAAATTTGGACACACACAGAGACACCAAGGATGCACGAGCACAGAGGAAAGATCATGTGAGGACTCAGGGAGAAGGTGGCCACGTGCAAGCCAAGGAGAGAGACCTCGGGAGAAACCAACCCTGCTGACACTTTGATCTTGGACTTCTGGCCTCCAGAAATGTGGGAAAATAAATTTGTCACCTAAGCCACCATGTCTGTGGGACCTTGTTATGGAATACAACAACATACAGGGCACTGACTGGACATGGAATCAACAAAGGAGGTTCTTGCCTTCATCCTGCTGTGACCAGCACTGGTTCCTGGGTAACTAGTTAAAAGAACTTTGAACTCATCTCTGCACTGTCTCTTCTCTCCGTACATTGCAGATGCACTGCTCTCTTGATTCCTCAAACACACCAAGCTTTTGCTCACATCAGCACGTCTGTGTGTGCCACACCTCGGCCCAAAGCCTCTTTCCCACACTCTTCATCCGGCTGGCTCATTCTCGGTCTGCAAGTCCTGAGACTTTGTGTCTTTCTCTGAGAAGCTATCCCTGACCATTATGTCCAAAGTTATTTTCTCTCAGTGCCTTGTCTTTGAGCTACTTACCACAATTTTAATGATTCTTTTTGCTTCCTTGGTATTTTGCTGTCTTCCTTGGTAAAACATAAACTCCATGAGGGAGAATGCCACGTCTACCCTGGTCATCACTGTATTCCCAAAGCCTCGCAGAGTGCCTGCTCCCAGCTGGTTCTCACAGATGCTGATGAATAAATCCGTAAACTGGCTCTTGAACTCCAGTCCACTGAATGGTGTTGGGCTGACTATAGAAACCCCGAGAGCTTATTCTTCCCAGGAATCTGGGAAGAATAATCATCCCTATGATTCTGATTCAATTGGCCTAGGAATTTAACAAGCTCCCCAGATATTTGTATGAACAGCTGGCTTTGGAGCCCCTAAACTAGATAACTTCCCAGAGCCGCTTCAAAACTAATTCATCTCCATACTTTTTCCCCCTTAAGTTATCATATAAGCTATTTTAAGATAGAACAAACACTGCTGGTGGAATCACTAAGGGAGAGCCACCATCATCGCCATGTGATATGACACCAGGCATCCAAAATGGAGCTTCTGTCCAAGGATCAAAAAAATTCAGGGAGAGCTATGGCATCACCACGTGATAAAACACCAGGTGTCCAGAACGGAGCTTCTGTGCGAGGATGGAGCAAACAGACACACTGACTCTCACACCTGAGACTAAAAGCAAATGACGCAAATGTCCACTCTGGTTATCTCCTGGTAGTGAGTACACGAGTAATTTCATATCCTTTCTTTTTAGCTCTTTAAAAAATGTTACACAATGAATATTATTACATCTTCACCATGAAAAATAATCATGTAACCTAAAAAAAAAAAAAACAGACTATTCCTATTCCTAGAACCGAACTGGATACTGCCATGATACCAAACAAACAAAACACACCAACATCCTAATGTTGAGGAGCTGGTCAGAAACGCCCTCGAGGCGGTGAATCTTCCTGAATGGTTGGCTGGAGCAATAAAAGGCATTCTGAAGTAGGCAGGAGACAGGAGCATGGGTATGAGTCAGCCAGGGAGGTGCTCCCAGAGGAGATCCGACTTCAGCTAAGTCATAAAGGAATGGAAAATACACTGGAGAGAAAATAAAGTCTTCTGCATTCTCATTGGGTGAAAACCAGAGGCCTAAAAAGAAAAACGTGTAAATGACACGGTAAAGTCCTGGGGCTGCTGCCTGCTGCAAAGCTGCATTACCGGCAGGAAACAGGCAGGGACGAGTTTCCTGCCAGCCCTTCTAGAACGGATAGCTTTGACTCACCTCCAGCACCTACGGGGAACAGGAAAACTCCCCAGAGCAGGAGAGATGTACAAAACATGCCTTCAAAGGCCTCCGCTTGAAATCCGTGGGAACTCTGAAACCCTTGCCATGTTACTGTTATGGAAAACTATAGCAGATACCTATCAGATGAACTCTGGATGTTTGTTGTCACCAGCAGTTTAATTATTAGCATTTTTGGTGAAACATATTGAACGACTTAGGCTGCACTACAACTACAGCCAATCCCAGTCCATTAATCATTGTACTTAGAGTGCTCATCTCAAAGCAGGTACATAATTATATACAGAGCCAAGAAAATTACGCATGTCCCACTCAGTAAGGGAAAGGAAATTGAATTGAAGGAAAATATAATAAACTCTAGATCTCTTTGTTCCTGAATAATATATTGTTCTTGTTTGTTAAATTGCTACTGGGGAGTTGTACAAAGAGGACTGGACTGTTGTGTTCACAACCCAGTATCACCAGTTAATAACAGGGGTATGGCGGGGTCCAGACACAACCCCTCTGAGGCAGTTTCTTCAACTATAAGATGGGAAGAGAGTCTTGTATCCCTCACTGGTTTCTTGAAATGATCAAGTGATGTTAGAGCACCTGGCAATGACACCAATAGTTCTATTTTCCTAGATGGCTTTGGGTCAGACGGGAAGGTAGAATAGCACAGTGATTAAGAGCACTGGCTTTGGGTGTAGATTCCAGCTACGTTCTTTCTAAGTATGTGAATGTGGGCAAGTTATTAACCTCTCTAAGCCTCAGTTTCCTCATTTGTAAGAAAGAGGTAATAATATCTATCCCATAGCTTTACTGTGAAGGGTCTTAAAAATAATTCACATAAAGTGCTTCGCATAGTTCCAGACACATTACAAATTCATACAAATTATTATTATTACTTCTGCCTGAAGCAAAGATCAGCCTCAAGGCAACCCAAAGAAAAATACACCTTCCCTGACAGAAACTTTCAGGAATCCCCCCATCAGCTAAAGGGAGACTCACCTTTCTAGAGACAGAGGTGGTGTCCCTTTCATTCCCGTATCCCCAAGCACCTCCCATAGTGCCCTGCACACTCTGGTTGAATTAATGGTCCCAAGGCCATTCTGGCGGATTCAGAGAGCCCTCTGATAGAAGCAGGATCTCTGTTTCCTTGGATCACCCCCAAGTGGTTCACCAGGGAATCACTTCTTCAAGGAGTTAACATGAAAGTACCCAAGCGAAACAATTAAAAACAAAAAAAAGGGGAATATTAATGAATGCTATCATTAGGATGATTTCCCAACTTCTCTCTCTGATTTCTCACTCCTATACAAAATGTGCCTCCTTCAGAGCAGTGAATGTGCCTGACATTTAAAACGCACTCTCAAGTACCTTGAATAACATTGACCAGCTATTCTGAGCACCCAAATGATTATTTGTTGCCTGACCTGAACACTGCCAGACAATGAATAAACACACAAACTTTTGTCATCAGGTAGATGATGGCTCAGTGCTTGCCTTCTGTGAAGAATGAGTTATCTTTGGCTTTGTAAGGTAACTACATTTATAACATTCACACTTTTGCTCATCTTCTCATTCAAGCAGTCGCTTGACCAATTTAATGAAAGACACAATTTTTGCTTTCAAGGGGCTCTCGGTCTAATGAGGAAAGCAGAAATAAAGTCATTGTTAAAAGGTAGGGCTTTATAGTAAAAATAACATTTAAATCTCAGTTCTACTTCTTGTTGGAAGTCTTAGAGAAAATGACTTAACTTCAATTCTCAGTTCCTTTACCTGTGTAAAACGGGGAAAATAGTACCTGCTGGTCTCCTCTAGGGTTAGCGCCTTTTTAAGAAGAGACCAGAAAGCTAGCCTGCTCTCTTTCCACCATGTGAAGACACAGCAAGAAGACAGCCCTTTGTAAAGCAGGAAGAGGGCCCTCGCCAAGACCCAAACCATGCTAGCACTCTGATCTTGACTTCTGGCCTCCGGAACTGCGAGAAGTCAATGTTCATTATTTAAGCCATCCATCTATGGTGATTTCTTATAGCAGCCTGGATTGAGTAAGGCACTATTAGTAGTAGCGGTAGTAGATGTGCAATGACTGAAACGTGTGGGTTGGTGTCAGAGCACAGATTAAGAGTAGCCAATTCACTAGTAAGAAACAGAAAAGACCTCCTGGAAAAGGAGCTACTTACCTAGAAATAGTCAAACAGAAAAGAAGAGGGAACAGGAAGGATGGCAAACCAAACACATTTGCCTGCAGGCTCTTTTACTATAGAGGTAGGAAGAGGATGTAGCTGGATGGCCCACACCTCTGGATTCTCCCCTTTGAGTAGCAGTTACTGCTTATCTCATGCAGGCAAACGCTTAAAGCAAAGTACTGGGGCAGGAGAAGATTCATTGTACAGGATTTCTTGCAATCAAATCAACAGTGCTTTGGGTACATAACAGAAGGAAAAAACAACTTGTTCTCCAAACTCATTTTGTTTGTAAAATAACAGCATTGGTTACGATAGGATTTTACCACAGCCCACAGTGGGCTCTCCTCCTAAAATATCGGCATTTTTGTTGATATCGGACACTGGCAATGAATGTGATTGCTTTTACATAGACTTTTTCTACTGTTCTTAAACCATTATTACTTAGCTCTCCTTCATTTTTATCTTCCTCCCAACTAGAAGTTTTAAGTATTTTCAGGTCAGGAACCTCTGCTTCTTCATGTGTCTTCCACAGCCCCTGCCTGGCAGAGGGTATAAACCTGTCAGAAGAATCAATAAATGCTGATTGACTGAAGAAAAAAGAATTCCTTAGCATCATTACTAAGGCCAGTTTGAAACTGGACCCTAAAAGATTTAAACTGTAAATCTTTATCATTCCACAACGTGAAAACAAAAACCTTAAAGAAAAATTTAATAGTTCTATGACTTCTCTAATTGGAATGAACTCAAGAATGATTCTATTTCAATAGGAATGTTACACAAATTGGAAAAGTGTTACATTCTCAGAGCAGTCTTCAATCTTCTCCAAGGAATGTAAGTGTAATCCTCTTAAATATTTTCTAGCCTTTGAATTTATTTTTATTCACAATTACCTGCCAAACTCTTATCTTCTTACTTGTATGTCCTTGCCCTTAGCATAGAAAACTAAAGGTACACTAGTTTTAGAAAAATGTACCAAGAGCAATATGTAATACGGACAGAAACAAAGCTAGGAGGAAGTTATCATCTGAACCTTGTCAAAGGAAGGGTAGAGCTTTACCTTCTATTTCTAGTTGAAAAGATTAGACTGATGAAACCCCAAATTACTCCTCTTTCTATGTGTTTACAATTTCAGTGGAATTTCTTGACTCATAAGTTAAAGTGGAATACATACCTCTTTTGAGCTCACTTTACTATAAACTATAAATTAATTCCTGAGTCATCACCTGCTACAATGCCTAGCCACTAGGAATTCAAAATATCTTCTGTTTTCTTTCTCAGAGTCTCTAACAAGAGAGCTTCCATTTGCATCTGCAAAGCTCTACTAAACCATAATATTTCCAAGTACTCAGGAAGCACCGAGTTCCTAGATTTGTTATTACCTCTTTAGAAATTCCCATGTGTAAAAAATACTACTCATGACCAGATTATCAGCTTGTAAAATAACACGACAATAGCAAGTTAGTTACCAATCTATATTCATTTCATGGAATCTTTACAGAACATCTACACAAGACATGATGTACGCTAGACCCTTGTGATCCAGGATCCCCTTATGTGAAACCTCAGAGACCAATGTATTGTGTAATTCAGAATTTTTCCAGGTTTTGAAAAATAAGTTGAGTTAAATATCATGTATTACTAACTTTCTCAGGCAGACGTCAGTCAGTGTCTAGTTGGGCTTCATATTTCTGCGGCAACATGTATGAATTTTACATCAAGGGTTTATTGTCAAATGAATTATGAAAAGATTTAGATTTCAGACATTTGGGGATGTGGGGATGGCGGATAAATAAGATACAACTTCTATATCAAGGAGCTCATAGTCAAACAGCAGCAAGATATTTATCCCTCTGAGTCAGTTAATAAGCCTTTATCAATCAGCTCCAAATTCACCCTTCCATGCTCTGTTCTGGGATGCTGCGCTGGCACTCTGCAAACCACATTTCTGCTCTGCCAACTGCTGGTTCTTCTGTCTGCCATAGGGATGCTCCTGGAAGACGGGCAGACTGAGGAGGGAGATGGGACACACTCCTTCTGGTCTATTGCTGCTCCCGTGTTGCCTGTTATCTGCTGGCGGTTCCTCTGAGAGTGAGCCAGGCAATGCTTCTTCCCCCAGGCAGTGGCAGGACCCTCTAGCTGCATTCAAATCCAGTTGGCTGATTTCCCCACACCTGCACAACCAGCTTCACCCAGCGATCTCAGGACCAGTTGGCTGGCCACTGGATCTGAGGCCGACAGGGACCCTCTTCTGAACTCAGCAAGAGCAGCACCCTCTCCCCAGGTCTGTTTCAGTTCTGTAGGATTCTCCTCTAAATCTTAATAACCTAAGCTCTTTCCTACAATTGCAACATCCATGATACTTTAGTATTCTCTTCTCGCCTTGTCAGTTTCCTAGGTAACATATTTATAACTAGCTAACAATTCTTTATATTGAAGTATCTCTGTTCAAATAACTAATGTGGTTACTGTCCCAATTGGACTCTGCTTCATACACTATCTGCAACATGCTATAATAAATATGAGAACACAGATTATGGAACAAAATATTCTAACACTGGAGCTAGTGAAAGATCCTGAAAGGCTAGTAGTACTAGAACCTTACAGGACAGTACTAGAACCTTACTTACATTACATGTTAGTAATACATGATATTTAACTCAACTTATTTTTCAAAACCTGGAAAAATTCTGAATTACACAATACATTGGTCTCTGAGGTTTCACATAAGGGGATCCTGGATCACAAGGGTCTAGCGTACATCATGTCTTGTGTAGATGTTCTGTAAAGATTCCATGAAATGAATATAGATTGGTAACTAACTTGCTATTGTTGTGTTATACACAAGACAGGACAAGAAGGAATTCACCCAGTAGAAAATGGGGAAAATAGACATTCTAGTACAAAATGCAACAGAAGAACCACACAGAAAATGCAGAGTCTGCTCATGAAAAGAATTTTTGCAGGGTAGGGAAAGGCAGCAAGGCTGGAGGAGAGAAGTTTTGCTGGTACTAAGAAATGTTTTCTGTAGACAATAGTTATTGGAGACTCATATGCAGTTCCCTGCTTTGGATGGCACAGCACTGATGGTAGTGTAGAGGACAGTTCATAGAGGAAGTAGAGCATAGAGAATTTTGAGATCAGTCAGAAAGCTTAATGCTAAGACAAAATCTTCCCTCTAAAGATTTATATAATTTAGCAGAAAATTCAGACATAATTCACTAAATACTGTATAATTAAATACAACTAGTTCCCAAATTTTGGGCCACACTCATTGGCAGCAAACAATGGAATTTTAGCCTACCCCAAAAAGTGATAATCAGACAACTTTAATTTCTCAACCAAAGATTCTTATTAAAAAGTATTTCCATAGGGCTGGTCCAGTGGCACAGCAGTTAAGTTCGCACCTTCCGCTTTGGCGGCCCAGGGTTCGCAAGTTCAGATCCCGGGTGCGGACATGGCACCACTTGGAAAGGCATGCTGTGGTAGGCATCCCACATATGAAGCAGAGGAAGATGGGCACAGACGTTAGCTCAGGGCCAATCTTCCTCAGCAAAAAGAGGACGATTGGCAGCAGATGTTTGCTCAGGGCTAATCTTCCTCAAAAAAAATGGTATTTCCACATAGATCCAACCACCCTCCCACATACGCACACATAACCACAATGAAACTTGTGATGATGCAAACATTAGTGGTGCTAAACTTTCCCTTTATTGAAAAGAAAAGTTCCTTAGAGAGATGAATAGCACAACAGGACAAACTCTTGCAGTCCAAAAAGAAGTACCGACATGATGCACTGACTACCAATTTCTTAACTTGATTTTCTTTGGACTCCTTTGGCACTTAGAATTTTAATACAATTACCATCTACTCATGTCCTTACACTATCTGTTATTTTATCTTCTCTCTTAAGCTAGATCATAAAATTATTTTCTCATGGGGAAGTATCACATGTGATAATATTTCTATATTCTCCTACAATCTGTCACAATGAGTAAAAACTCCTAAAATATTTGTTGACTTGTATGCTAAAAACGTAATATTTTCAGATATTCACTTAAAGAACTCTATAATAAATACTACATGGAACTATTTTGTTAGAACAGCTCCCACTTATTTGAGGTGAATAGTGTGTTTTAGGTACCTTTATTTCCCATGAAAATAAGCATACCCCTTGCTCATAATAGGCACACAATAAATATTTGCTGATTTGAGTTGACTGAGGAAGAGAATTGAAGGTCTTTAAAAATATTTTGAAATCAGATTTTTCATTAATTTAGGATCTGGACAATCAGAGTTAATAGACAATCTGGATTTGGTAAAAATAGTTAAAATGTTCAGAACTCATTTTCATATTAAATGAGTTGTTTAAAAAAAAGAGATGAGGAAAGCTTAGGACACCTTGGCACATTTCCACAGATTATTTGATGATCAAAGACATCTGGTTTTTTTGATTATTTATGGAATTCCACCCCAAGCCCCACTTGATATTTTCAAACTATGTTTTGCAATATTTGGACATTCTCCAAGTGGCTGGTTTAATTCACATTCCCCAAACACTCATCTTAGGGAAAAGTTTGATTATTATTCCCTCATGGTTACACATAAGTCCTAAATTCTACTTAAAGTGTGTTCAGGGTTTTATGAAACAAAATGAGATTCTTAAAAATTCATTTTTCATTTAAAACTGCAGTTAAGCTTAGAATCACCTTATTTGTCAATTTGTCCTAAGTCTCATTTTTCTGAATATAATACAGGTGAGAACTAAACATTGTGCAAGGTTTATTTTTCAGGAAAACAAAAACTTATGTTTAACCAAGAGATGACTAAATATACTATTTCTTAAAGGTTGACAAGTACAAGTATTCTTTCCAATAGCATAAAACAAAGATAGTATAGTTTGGAGATTCTTTTCTCCAAGAGATCTGTTAAACATAAATGGCAAGGCGTGTAGTACAGTAGTTAGACATGTTTGATTTTATTCAACTTGAAGCAAAAATGGGAGAAAGGAGAGAAAAGTCAATGGGACAGGGAAAGAGCAATTGGACGCCACCCAATATTGAACAAATGAGGTTAATGTCTACCAGTAGGCAGAAGTTCAAAACCCAAAAGCAGTACACTTTTCTGAAGAAAGTAACCTTTGGGATAAATCTTCCTGCCACCTCCAATGTGGATGATTATGTAGTAAGTTAAGCTCTCCAAAAAGGAAAAATACTACGAAAGTTAGCCGAATATCCTATTAGCAAAAAATGCAACATATTTGGGTTCCTTGTGAACATAAAAGACATAAAAGGAACACTATTCACATCTACAAGATGGGAAAAAGAAATCACACAAAAGGAATCCAAATTAGAACAGTTTTCCCATTATACTTCTTATAGTATAAAAATAGTTTAAATATATAGAGGACAACTAGAAGGACCCACAACTAAGAATATACAACTATGTACCAGGGGGTTTTGGGGAGAAAAAGGAAAAAAATAAAATCTTTAAAACAAAACAAAACAAAAAAATATATATATATAGTTTATAAAACAGAGAAAATTATGAATCGGTTTTGCCATGTGCTTAAGAATGACAGAATAAGTATTTAGAAAAAGTCTCTCATTAATAAATCATTTATAAGTATTCTATAATGAGTTGTGGTACCCACGTATTATAAAATCATGATCGAAACTATGGTGTGTAACAGACTGCCTTCAAAGGGCATCTATAATTTATTTATGTACGTGTATGTGTGGGTATTTTTTAACACGCCAGTTATTTGTCTTCAATATCATGGCAAGATTTTAGGCTGAAGGTTCATATTGGAAAACACCAAGTAACACTTATAATTTTCTCTATAATGTTCTAAAATATTTATAAAATATTATTCATTTTAATATCTTTGGGAAATAAAAACTATAATCAGCAATGCATAAAAGGTAGCTAAGAAATGTCAACGCAGTCCCAGAAAGAGAATAACAATAAACTTTAATTACTTTGTGGTAGGTATTCATTAAAAGTACAAGCCAAAGTGAGTGCAATTCTATTTATTCAACACATTTACATAGACGTTACATTAATAAATTAATGTTGACAAATACAGAAAACTGTTCTCTATTAAATGGTATATTGATAGATGGAACAACTCAAGATGCACAAATGTATTATTAATAAAATTTTAGGGTTATCAGGTATATGAATATAATTTTATCTCTCCTGTTTTTTTTAAGAGATGTTAGAAGATGCTTAATTAGTTGACATCCAAATCTGAGCTTTCATTAAAAACAAACCAGAAGACGTGCCCTGTCTCACATTCCGCCCTTTTTCTCTCAATATATTCTGCCCCAGCTGTATCTAATACCACTAGAGCAGTCATATTTTTTTTTTTTTTTAAAGATTTTATTTTTTCCTTTTTCTCCCCAAAGCCCCCCCGGTACATAGTTGTATATTCTTCGCTGTGGGTCCCTCCAGTTGTGGCATGTGGGACGCTGCCTCAGCATGGCTTGATGAGCAGTGTCATGTCCGCGCCCAGGATTCGAACCAACGAAACACTGGGCCGCCTGCAGCGGAGCGCGCGAACCCAACCACTCGGCCACGGGGCCAGCCCCTAGAGCGGTCATATTTTCTTACATGAAATATAAAGAGTCTACAATTCCCCAAGTAAATACTTCTATTATTAACTTTCTCCTATTTTGATTTCTAAGAACAAAGTATTATGAGTAACAGTCTTATTATTTTGGGAGAAACTTTACAGCTGCAAGCAGGGCACAGAATGACATAATGATTTAGGGACAATGTATCTGACTAGGCAGGATTGCGTCGGATTATCAAAGGAACGTGACTTAAGAGTTTGTCAGGTTACAAGGGAGAAAAATGCTGTAACATAGCTCCAACCTTCTTCCCCAAGGACAAGACAGCCAAATAGCATAGAGACACGGGGGTCCACCCATTGTCTGTCTACTAAGCCAAATGGGGAGACAGGCAGAGGCTACAGAACGTCCAGGTAAAGGAAGGGCACAGGAGGAGCTCATACACTCAACACATGTGCTTTCCCACGGAATCTGGGTCTCTGTTCTAAACACCTATCGTTACAACCATTATGAAATATTATAAAGCATTATAATAACATGCTGCCAGGCAGGATGAGTGAGGTAAAACAAAATACTTTCTAAAAATTATACAAGTGAATTCCTGCACGCTTGTTCAAAAAATAAAACTACATGTATAGAAACTGAGGCAGACCTGGCTTACTTGCATTTTGTGTAGATAAAGAACCTGGAAGTTTTACTTGACTGAAAGTTCAATCTGAGTCAACCATGTTCTGTGGAAATATATTCACGACCAAAAAAATAATAAAAACTCATGTGATCCTTGGGCCATGATTAGAACTACAGCAGCCAGTACAAAAGCCATTAAAAATCCCACTGTACCTGGCTTATAAATTATATTACATGTGAAGCTTATTTTTAAATTTTCGTCATAATATCTACAAGGGCACTGACAAACCAGAGCAAGCCGAGAACTGAACAAGACAGAAAGGGCTCTAGAGACCTTGTCTTCTAAGGAATAACAGAAGGAAATGGGAATTTGAAGACTATAAAAGAGAAAATACTTTACAAGTTGACAGACAGGTGGGGCCGTGGTTGAGCTAATTAACTTCTCTGTGCTCTAGTTTCCTAATTGGTAAAACAGAAATCATAAAGCACCTATCTCATGAGGCTTCGTGAAGATTAAATAAATTAAAACAAATACTGGAACAGTGCCTAGCACATAATTGATCTCAGCAAGGGCTGGCTATCATTAATAGCATCATCTTCATTATTTTCTGTGGCCTCCAGAGGGCAGAATTAGTAGCAATGGAGAAAAGTTAAAGGAAAACAAATATAGACTGAATATTAACTGTAAATCCCACTTTCCTATTTCTGGGATTCTTTATCTCCATTTTTGATCTACTCTAGTTGCAGGGACTTCATATAGTCCAGCTTTTAAACTCCTATGCTTCCTTAGCAGATTCCAATTAAATCCCTATCAGAAGAGCTAAAGCTAGAGCAATTGCTTTTGTATACATTATTTATACTTAAAAAACAATAAATACTCTTAACTTACTTATTATGAATCATTAAATATTCTTAAAAGTAGGATTTCCAGATAAAATACAAGATGCCCAGCTAAATATGGATTTCAGAAAAATAAATAAGTTTTTAGTACAAGTATAACCCAAGCATTGCATGGGACATACTTACCCTAAAAAAAAATTTTTTGTTTACCTGAAATTAAAATGTAACTCGTGGCCTGTACTTTTTTTTGCTAAATCTGGCAATTCTATTTAAAAGGGTAAATGCTAACAAAACTCAGAGTAACTGAAAATGTTTATTTTTAAATAAATTTTTGGAAGAATCCTTTTTCATTTAGGATGTTTCCTAACATCAATAGGAAAATGTTATGCATCTGCCATTTCTTGTTTAAACAACATTTCAGAAATTTTTCCTCCCTGACACATCCTTTAGTCATATCTAAGATTTCCTGTGCCCGCTTAAATTGCTCAAGAAAAGGTTATGATCAGCCATGTGCTTGTAGCAACGCCACTTCCCATTTGGCTAAAGGAAGACAGACCTTATGGTAGTCTTTTGTTTTCACCTCTGTTAGGCCCAGATGACACAGTTCCTCTGTTCCGGTGAATATTTACATAACCAACGTACCCAACTATTTGAGATGACAATCGTCAAAGAACACATCTTTTGTCATTTTCCTTGTGCTCTACAAATACAGCCGCCAACACCTGCATACTATAAACTAGTAAGTGGAGATAGTAAGATATCTTGATGTTTCGGCAACATTATACTTCTGTCATTAAAAACTTATGTTGTGTGATTTGTGGGGTGTGAGGAATGAGATTTAAGAATGAAATATTTAACTGTTTTAAAATTTAATTTAGATTTAAATAACTGCTTTAGCTGTTGTTCAACAATACAAAAGAAATTTCAAAATGACACAAACGACTGTTGAGGTACATTTTTGGAGGGTCGGCCAAGTAGCCCACAGGCCATGGATGGGAGGTTGCCATCTGAGGAGATTGCTTTATGAGGGTAAGGCCAGTAACAAAAATGCTGAGATGTGAAAGGGAGTGATAGTGCTGCAAAAAGTCTATGAAAGAAGAACCGAAACAGGAAGAAGACACCCCAAGTCAGAGAGGAATGCAAGTCCGCTGGACAATTCAAGGAAGCAGTGAGGTTTGAAGGAGCTTCACAGAATGTGGGCAAGCTGTGTTACACGATTCAGTTTCCATATGACTGCTAATTCTCAGGGTGGTAGAGAACAAACAAGACAATTCATGTGAAAATATTCCAGACACTGCAAAATCTTTAGGAGATGATGGTCATCATGGTCATGAATCAGGATGGCTTGAATCCAGGCTGAATGTGAGGGCAGAGCCTCCAGGGAAATCTGAGATGGAAAGTGCCCACAGGAGTATTCATTATGTCCTGCAGAACAGATCAGGTAGACAAATAAAGAACATGGAAGAATGACCCTCATGTGGGACTCTTCTAGATAGCCCCCTTGAGGGAATTCCTTCTATCTTGATGGTCTTTGAGACTTAGTTTTACCTCTTTCTTATTTTATGTATTTTATCAGCTACCTCAAATGTTTTGTAGACTGTAATAGAAACAGATACTCCAGATACTACCACAGTACTCCTCATACAGCTGATGTTTAATACATGTTTATTAAATTAAATGATTAATTACTGGCTATCTCTTTAAGGAACCAAAAAGAATGGTAATTGAACTTGGAACTCAAGAATGAAAGTATCTAAGGTGACACAATCCAAAATGTCAAGACCAAAGGAGGCAGATGACAGAGTAATGGGACATATAGCATAGTCCTCATGAGTACAGGCTCTACAAGGAGACAAACTTGGGTTGGAGCCCTGCTCTGCCTCCTACCAGCCATGTGACAAACTAGGCAAGTTGCTGATCCTCTCTGGGCTTCCAAATCCTCCTGTGTCAAATGGATGCTGTAAGAGCACCTATCACAGAGATCTGTGGGAATTAAACGAGATTAGACATGTAGAGGTCTCAGCACGGTGACTGGCATCGAATGAACACTCAATAAACAGTAGTAGAAGTAATAATGAAACATTGAAACATGAAAAACTTCTTTTTCTTTTCGGACACCATGCCTTCTCAGAGAAGGGAAACAATAGAAAGAATAAACAAATGGGACCTCATCAGATTAAAGAGCTTCTTCAAATGAAAACAGGATTGAAACAAAAAACAACCCACTAACTGGGAAAAAATATTTGCAAGTCATATATCTGACAAAGGCTTAATATCCTTAATATATAAAGAACTCTCGCAACTCAACCACAAAACATCAAACAACCCAATCAAAAAATGGGCTGGAGACATGAACAGACATTTCTCCAAAGAAGATATACGGATGGCCAATAGGCACATGAAAAGATGCTCATCATCGCTGATCATCAGGGAAATGCAAATCAAAACTACACTAAGATATCACCTTACACCCGTTAGAATGACAAAAATATCTAAAACTAATAGCAACAAATGTTGGAGAGGTTGCAGAGAAAAAGGAACCCTCATACACTGCTGGTGGGAATGCAAACTGGTGCAGCCACTATGGAAAACAGTATGGAGATTCCTCAAAAAACTAAAAATAGAACTACCATACGATCCAGCCATCCCACTACTGGGTATTTATCCAAAGAGCCTGAAGTCAGCAATCCCAAAAGTCCTGTGCACCCCAATGTTTATTGCAGCACTGTTTACAATAGCCAAGACGTGGAAGCAACCTAAGTGCCCATCAACAGACGAATGGATAAAGATATGGTACATATATACAATGGAATACTACTAAGCTGCAAAACAGAACAAAATCATTCCATTTGCAATAACATGGATGGACCTTGAGAGAATTATGTTAAGTGAAATAAGCCAGCGAGAGAAAGATAATCTGTGTATGACTGCACTCATATGAGGAATTTAAAACTATGGACCAAGAACAGTTTAGTGGATACCAGGGGAAAGGTGGGGTGGGGGGTGGGCACAAAGGGTGAAGTGGTGCACCTACAACATGACTGACAAACATTAATATACAATTGAAATTTCACAAGATTGTAACCTATCAATAACTCAATTGAAAAAAAAAAAAAACCTATGTCATGACTTGGGTAGAGAAAAATCCATGCTAATGAAGTCATGCTTTACGATATCTCACATAGATAATATTTTACCCTGAAATTCTCATAAATTATAGTAACGTCAGTAGTGGAAATAAGAGCCACCTCCACGCCCTCACCTGCGGGTCTGGAAAACTGAGGACACACCAGGTAGGGAGTTGGTAATTCCACAGGAAAGTCAAGGAGAAAGGCAGAATGGTTAGAAGTAAGAGTGGTGGTTTCTGAGGTATAAGCTCAACCTTTTTTTTTTTCTCTACTAAGGGATGATAGGATTGCAAACCCCTTGGCAGGCTGGGATTTCCCATCGAATCAAACATCATAATTGTAGATTCTTACAAAATTCTTTTTCTTCCTGTAAGAAACCGGAAAAGCCTACAGACAATGTATTGTGAAATTAAACCCTTACCTAATGGAGATGGGAAAGCATTTACCAAAAGCAGCAATTCACTACTCTCTCTCCTACTTATATTCCATTACATTTACTACATCTAAGGCTTTATACGAAAAAAGAGAAGGGAGAGAAAAATACTAACCTCCACTTCACTTGCTGACACATTTCACATCAAAACAACTATCTGAGATTGGCAGTGCTTTTCATGCAACTGAAAAACATGTAATTTTGTAAACACGCAAAATCCTACCAATGTGATTTACTTAGAAATACATTTTGAATTAAGAAAATATCATTTGTTGTGGAACATATTTAAATAAAAACCATTCCATTACTTTTAGTTCCTTATGGAGACTGCCAATTTAAAGTCCATTGGGTCTGCTTTGTGAATAGATTAAGCACACTTGAAATTAGCACTAATTATAATTAGCATTAATTATACCCCCCAAAAAAGTTCTAATTTTTATAATGTACATTTTTTCAGTGGGTTCATAACACTAATCTTTTTAATAAGCCCTTTCTCCATCGATTGCACTAAGGTAAATTTCAGTGCAGCTTAAGCAGAGTGATTGCAAATTAGGAATTAGGAGAATTTTATATTAATATGATTTTAAAGTATTGAAAATAATTTTATTTGATATGTGAATACCAACACAATTGCCTCAGGCTTTCACATCTATCATCTCTACTGGTTTCATTTACAAACACCCAGATTAGGCAATTTGCCTCTGGTTGTTCTGTGAGCTGGTTGAAGATACAAGATTAGAATCTGAAAATCTAGAGTTACTGGTTTAGTGCATGACCCAGTTACTGGAACAAAATGAATTAACCTCTGTTTCCTAGAGGTTTACCTTACACGCTGAGTTAACCCCTTGCTCCCAGAAGTCAAATTTCTGGCAATAATCAGGGACTCTTTTTCGAACAAACTGTGTAGAGAAAAATGAACGGAGAGGCTACTGAATACCCAAAATAACCATGAAAATATTGTTCACTTCCCAGAGAAAGACCTAAATTTTCATACAGAATTTACATATCCTTACATAAACATGATTCTTAAAAGGCTTGGTTATCTGCCCTAAAGAATGAGCAAGTTGAAAGGTAGGATTAAGGGCAGGGTTATTAAAGGGACAAATAATAACTGTACGTAATATAAAATCATACTAGATAATCACACCAATGATCCTGGTTATTATGATAAATGTGACTACTGTTTGGCAAACTTTTTCCCTCCCTGCCCCCAAGGAAGAAGCATAATTCCCTGCTCCATTGACGTTAGGCTCAGGAATTGACTGACTTTGATGAAAGGAGTGGAATCGGAGGTGATGCAAGCAGAGTCTTGAACTATGCTTGTACAGTTGGGCTAGCCTTCCTGCATCTCCGCCATCACCATAAAAAAAGCTTCCCTTGGTTTGCTGCCCCTTCATATTGGACCCCCAAATAAACATTTATGGAAGAGACCTAAGCCTAAGCCACAGTGAGGACCCAAGCACAGACAGGCCCGCCACCTGGCCTAGACCAGCCCCTAGCCAATCAGCATCCTGCAGAATGAGAATGAATGGAAATTACTTTAAGCCACTGAGTTGTGGGGTTGTTTGTTCCATAGCAATAGCTGACCGATGCATTCATAAAAAAAGGTTAAGAGATGTTTAAATTGCTTCTGATTAAGCAGTTAAATTTTTAGTAAAATTTCTATCAGCAGCTTATTAAAATTTTTTCAAGTTTAGAATTTGAAGAGAATAACTTTCAACCACCTGGAAAATTCATTCATAGGGAAAGCATCCCAAAGCCACTATTAACAGTGTGATGCATAGTTTTTATGAGTTTTGTTTCCAGAAACAGAGAACAAGCACTTTCTTTAAATAAAGTCTGCTTAGCTTTGCTGAACAGTTGTCCCAGACCCCAAGTTAATATATTTCATCTGAGGTTTCACACTGCTGACTAGCAATAAGAAACAGTCACATGATGCTGTGGGCTGAGAAAATGTTTTCTTCAAGTCCCACAAATAAACCAACGCAGGAAATTTCAAGACCTGAATAATGAAAATGAAAGAAAATCCCTGTTTTCTTAGAAAATTCCCCTTTCATGTCTGTACAGAGTGAAGTAAAAGATTCAGATGTAATGCCAAATCATAGGGCCATGACTTGCTACCATTTTTGCGCCACCACTTATGGAACACTTCCCGTGTGTGGCAGGCTTTGTGCTGGGTGTTTCACCGTTACCACTTCAAGTGAATCACACAACCACCCTAAGAGGTATGTGTTATTGCCATCTGCACTTTAGAGAGTGAAAAAACGAAAATGTAGAGAGTGTGAGCAACTTAGTCAAGTTGTAGAGCTAGGAAGTGGTCAGGCAGGGATTGGGAGCCAGCCTGTCTTATTTCAGACCAACACTCTTTCCCATATCCAATACGATGAGAAAACAGTTCCAGGATCTTCATCTTAAAATCAGAATCTGCCAGGCAGATCTTACCACAAAGCTATCTTCTACTCTTTTCTCCTCAAATCAAAGAAGTGATCAAACACGGTAATATTTGGAAAAAGGCTTCATCGCTTCCCCTCAGCCCCCAAATGCTTACTTGTAATCAAACGGTCAGGACGCCCACAGAGCAATTTCAAATACTCTTCAGAAATCAGTAAACAAGATTAGTGATTAAAAATCCACAGCTGATCAAAGACTGATCAGGGTGTGTCAAAGAGCACAGGGGTCAAAGTGGCCTAAGATACAGCAATTTGAGCAAAAAGAATAATGACTGCAATGAATTGAAAGGGAGCCAATGCATAAAAATGCATGAGTTCATAACAATACTTACGGGAAAAAGTTAATTACTCCTTACTAGGGGCTGTAAGGACACAAATCTATTACTCCAAAAATTTATAAGTATGGAGAAAGAATCAAGCATTTATCTTGTGTTTCCTATACAAACTATAAAGCATGGATCGAGGCAGTGATCATCAAAGGATGGTAAACTCATCAGGTGAGAGGTTCATGGGGAACTTTATAATGGGATCAGGCTGACAGCATCTGAAACTCCTGATAGAAGTATCTTCAGTAGCGCCGTTGAAAGAGACATCACATCCTTGTTGAAGGAAGGTAAAAAGCACACAGCTGCCACCTACAAGATATTTTTGCCAAAAGAAGTAAATAAACAAACAAGCCTGAATCTAATCACATCTCTAAATCTAATACCCAATTTACAGAAAATACAGGTTATAGAGGAACAAGTGAAAGATAATACACCATGAGAAAACCATCAGGCAAATCCACAACATGGCACACCTGAATCTACAAATGAGCTTATTTCATCAACAAATCAATGGCATGAAGGGAAAAAACCAGCCAGGGAAGGAAGGACAAGAATAGAATAAACAACGTATGCAGCCCAATAACCACTGCAAAATGTGGACCTTGGTTAGATCCTGAATTGGGGCAGACGGGGAGAACAGCAATAAAAACACATGTTGAGACTGCCAGAAATATGGGCTGTTATATCAACTCTCGAAATGATTGTTCATTATATTAGGTGTGATGTTAAAATGATGATTAGTTTTAAAAAATAGTCTTTCTCAGTTAGAAATGTATACTGAAGAATTTGGAGGTAAAAAGACAGCAACTAGGATTTGCCTTAAAATACTCCCGAAACCGAAAAAAGGAAGGACATGGTGTCGGATAAATAAGATTGGGAAATGTGGAAGTTCATGCAGAAAATACATGGAGATATTTATACTACCTTTGTATATATTTGTATTCAAATTTCCATAATAAAATAAAGCAGAAAGAAAAATCAGAAAACTGAACCCATCATAGCTAATGCTCTTTTAGATATGTTTAGTAACGTTTCATTTGATCTCTGTCTTTTGTTTTTCTTTATTTTTAAAATTAGAGTTTTGTACTAAATAAGTTTGGGAGCGGTGGTGTTTTCTGTAACATGAGAGCCAATGAAATAATTTTTTAAAAAAAATTAGAACAGAGAGCACTAAAATTCATTCATTCAGTAAATATTCATTGAGTCATTACTTCCTCCTTACCAGTCAAAACCCGGGGCTGTGGGGATGCATCCGTGTAAAAGACGCAAGTGCCTCTTGTTAAAATAGTGGTTGCTAAAAATCTGGCAAATGTCAGCTTCCCCATCAGGGTCAGAAATAAGGATGTGGTAACAAAGGCAATTTCCCAAATCAACGTTGGCATGTAAAATGTCAATAAAACTCAACTCCAAAGACACATCGAACTAATCCTGACAGGATTTACACTGAGCCAAGGCTATCCTGCCCAAGCTCATTAAACGTTAACTATGAAGCACATGCAGGAGAATTAAATAGTATCCAAAGATTAGAATGGGGTTTTGTCACAGTTTACATGATCAGTAGCACCAGGAACAGGAAAACAAAGTAGACAGGAGGACTGGAACATTCCACCACCACCACCACCACCACCACCTCCACCACCACCACCAGCACCACCGCCACCACCAGCACCACCGCCACCACCACTCCCCACCTCCACACCCGGAGAAAAAAATCAGAAAAAGACAGGATTTTAAAGAGTAACACTGTCTGCTAAACCCTGGGCAAGAAGGAAGAAAAGTCAGAAAAATAAAGAGGAAACCGTCAGGATTCTCAGTTCTACATTTTGTGGTGCAGACAGGACAGCTTACCCCACTAACGCTGTGACAAACTATTTCATTTTTCACATTCAGGATGCCAGTTTAGATGATGTCAGTCTCCAGGGCTGATCTCTCTTTTCAATGGCAAGTTTCCACTCATTCAGTTTTCTACCCTGAAGGATTGTGTTAATTAAAGCAGGACAGCCTGCCGGTTAACAACACACATTCTGGAGCTGCACTGCCCGAGACTCTATCCTAGCTCTGCCACTTAGTTGCTCTGTGACTTTTGGAAAATTCCTTAACCTCTCTGTGTCTCAGTTTCCTCATCTATAAATTGGGAATAATAACTGAAAGGATTGAATAAGTCAACGCAATTAAAGAGCTTACAGTGATGCCTGGCAAGTAGTAAGTGCTCAAGAGTGCTTGTATTATATGTTGTCAACGTAAGAGACACGCTGGATTTTGAAGACTTGATTCTAAAAAACAGAATACAGAGTAACTCATAATTTTTACATTGTTACATATTGAAATGACAACATTTTGGATATATTGGGTTAAATAAAATATTATCAGAATTAATTTCACCATTTTATTTTTACTTTTATTACTTCTTTCTAGTGTGGCTACTAGGAAATTTGAAATTACACATGTGATTCACATTTTATTCCTGTTGGACAGGGCTGCTCTGGAAGGTTGATCTTTGAAACTAGAGACCTATCACCTCTCCTCCTTTCCAGAGCTGCAAATTAGGTTTGCTTGAATTTCAGAACCCCTGTGTACATATGATCAATAAGTATTCACCACACTCAGCAACGCGACACCCCTGAAATGAGCAGAGGAGATTCACAAGGACATCTGTCAGGTCCTTCTTCACCTAGAGAAGGCAGCTCTACCCATTGAAGCCCCCAGTTAACAATATCCATGTTGGTGAGATTTGAAATGAATGGCGGCTCTTAACTGACACCCAGAATGGTTCCTGCCCCTTCTGAAAGCATCAAGAACTGAAAAGCATCACACCTCTAAAGCCTATTTCCTAAGCTTGTTATCTCTTTCTAAGCATCCTCGGGGCAATCCCACCAGCACCATCTTTACCTCGTGTTGGTCGCACCAACAAGCCGCACTGCATTCTGCCCTGGGTGGGATGCTCTCCCTCGCTCACAAAATAACAAACACATGCAGATGAGCACTCTGCAAGCAAACTCCTGGAGGATTCTGCGTGCTGTTAATCGAGCCCAACCTGCTTTCAGCTCTGCGAACACCCCACATCCTCACCGAGGCTAGTCAGACAGCAACTTCGTTTAATAAATGAAGATGCCGGGCATTGGCATGAACCACTTCTTGCCTAGCACATTGTAAATATTCACGTTCTACCTCATGTTCATGCCCCATGGAGGTTTGCCACACTGGTCTGTCATCTGTGAGGAGATAAATGAACACTCATTGAGCTCCTACCATGTACTAAGCACTATTTCAGGGGTTTTCACCTTTTACTTTTTACACCCCTCAACAACCCTGTGAGATATTTTTACCTATACTTTCCAACAGAAGAAGATGTTGAGATTCAATTATATGTCCACAGAATAGCTCCCTGCAGCTCTAACATGCACATTTTTGATGTCAAGGATCAAAGAAGCCTAGCCAAGGGAGTGACAGCCTCCCTCTACCTGGACGGGAGAAACCTGGGCTCTAGCTTGTCCTTGGACCTGCACAAGGACTTTGGGTCCAAAGCATCAAGTCTCTGCAAAGCCACGTGTAAAAGCACCCAAGTGAGAAACAGTTTCTCCAAAGGCTATTGCAGTGTGAAACAGCTAAAGATGACCCTGCCTCAAAGAGACGACAATTTGCATTAAACTTCTCTTCTTTTCCTTTTTTAAGATGCCCGACAGGCAGCTGTAGATCAGAAAGCCATAATCACTATTCCAGCTTTGGAACTGCACTGTCCTCCTTCCCTAAGAAGACAGAATAAAAAGCACAGGCGGCAGGCTCTGGGCACCAGTAAATTACACCCCTGCACACCTCAGTATGTCAGAGACGGGCTGCTCTCTCAGGGGGCATTCGGGAGAAGTGGCAACAGAATACTGAAATCCCTGTCAGCCTGGAAACTCAAAGCGTTGGGAGGAATCAAACTCCAGATTAACACCTTTTCTATCTTTCGCATATTGGCATTATTATGGCAGATTTGGGCCCATGTGGAGATAACTGTATCAGAAGGCAAAAAAGAAAGTAACCCAAACATGGTGAAGCGTGTGGCTGCATTCTTAAGTAGGCAAAGTTCACTCCTGCTTGAAAGGACACAGCGGGTACAACATCACCCAGCAATTGCTTAATGGTCACCTGATCACAAATAAACACGAAGTGGTTCCTACCATATATGCCCCCTTTCAGTTCCCCTCCAACCCCACTTCCCACAGATCACTGTTCTTATTAACACTGTAATTAATTCTCTCAGGCAACTGACTTGTTAAAAGTATCATTTAAGCTAGTCTACAAACCATCATTAATATACTCTTCACAAAAAGTCCATTACTTAATATTGCAGATTAAATTAAAAGTCATCACACATTTCAAAGGGGCAAAAACAATTATATTAATATGACCACTTTGGCATCTAGGGATGACTACTCCCCTGACTGATTCAAGTGGGCCAACCACTCCAAGAAGTCAGTCTGTTTTCCTGTTTTAAAACATTCCCGCAGTAGAGCTGGTAGTCAGCAAAGACGTTTCTTTAAATGAGAAATGCTGTATAAGCAAAACTTCCTTTCTGTAAGGAAACTCTTATTACTGTAATATATCACCTCAGAGACTAATGCAAAAAACTCAGTGATTTTATCCTAATTTTTAAAGGAAAAGAATGTCCTATACTCATCTAATATGAAGTTAGTTTTACAAAGTTTGCCTTGAAAAAAAAAAAAACATATTCTAGTGAAAATTTGAGATAAAAAAACTGAACCACATTCATCCCATCTTTCTCTAAAGAACATTTATAATTCATTTAATCCCACTAAAATAATCTACTCTTACTTCAATTATGTTGGTCTGTCATAGGTTAAATTAATAGTCATCATGAGGGGGAACAAATGCAATGATATCAGGTCAGAGCTCAGGGATGAGGCACAGGGAATTTTCTTTTGTGACAGAGTGACAACCTCTATAGATGAAAAGGGAATATGAAAAACAGAGCTGCATTTCAGCAAGGCCTATTCCTTCCCAAGTGATAGTCTCATCAAATGGAGATACTTTTAGGTCAAAACATCTTCCAAAGATGTTGAATTTACACCTGGGGAATCTCTAGTCTTTATCTGTACCACAATTTAGGAAAGGATACTTTTCAAATTACACCAGCTTAGTTGTAGCTAACTTGAAAGACAGAACCATGACAACTGTCTATTAAAATGGGATGTATATGTATGGATGAAAAATATATCATAGATAGAAAATGACAGTATCAGCAACAAAGAAAGTTCTGAAACTGAAAACTGACCAACGCTCAACAGGGTATTTCCATGATCAAAACAGAGACTTTATTGTAAACTTTTGTAAAGCAAAAGAATAATGTGCAATCCTGGAAAAAAAAAAATCCCTCTACTTTACTTACCATTGATTGGCCTTTCAGTGATATAGGACTGAATTTAGGCTTTTTTATTTTATATAGAACAGGGACAAGTTGGAGTCAATGAAAGGCAATACAATGAGTTGACAGGGTGATGTTCAATCATCAAGGAATGAATAAAAACTTGCAGTTATTAAAGGAAAATAAAAGGCTTAAGAGGGAAGAAATGGGGGAGGGTAAGGGATTTCATTTGTTATAAGACATATTTAGTTTAGATTTACTTTGAAATTAGAGAAAAGGTGAATAGGACACAAAAGGGAGTCAAACCCAAAAGTTTCAATCTATTAAGAGAGAGAATATGTAATAAAGTGACCCATGACATTTCTTGAAGTTGTCTGGCTGTATGAATCTTTTGGATAGAGAATTCAGCAAACATTTCACAGAAGTCTTCTTTCTCCTAATTGTTACAGTAATAACGCCATCCACAAATGGCTTCATTCTTTCTAAAACATGCATGCTAATTTGAAATACTTTTATAAAGTTCATTGATGTAGAAAGGGACAAAATAAAAGCAAGAAATTTTAAGAAACAAGCCATGAAACAAAAACATTTCACCAAATTCCCTTAAGAAAATAGAATAAGCACATTTCATGAATTCAGGAGTATCCAGAATTGTAGATTAGGTCTCTTCGGAGTAAGTTCTACAATTACATAAGATTGTGTGTGTGTGTGTGTGTGTGTGTGTGTGTGTGTGTGTAATTTTTTAGGCCATTCTTTTATTCATTATGTATCACGTACTAATTTTATTTTGTTCTCTCAACTGATAAAGTGGCTCTGGAAGTTGGGATCAGGTCTTATTCATCTCTGTGTCACAACACAAAGCATTGCGTTACACACAGTTGGTGCTCAATAAGTGTTTGTTCAGCCAAAAAGAAGTCTAATGCCTTTGAATTCCACCCAGCAGCCAAGATAATGTTAAGCATCAATGAGGTGTTCCAAAATGAGTGAGATTTGGTGCTGGCCAGACCCACAGACCAAGATGAAGCTGATTAGCAAAGGTCCCAGTGAGAAGATCAGAAAAGACACAAACCAAACCAGTACAGAAATGGGCAACTGCACATTCCAGCACTGGACCATAGGGCACAGCATTGGGGAACGCAGGAACAGAAAGTCGACTGGTAATGCAACAGAGAAGTAAATAGTCTGTGTAAGAAAGGCAGAGTAGCAGGGGCTCAAGGACAGGATTTCAGTCCATGGGGGTCTGTCTGTATAAAGCAGGATGCCGATACAGAATAAACAGAATGCATATCAAACGGAGAGCAGAGAGGCAGGGCAGCGGAATGGAACAGAGGACCCAGTGACCACAATTATAGCCAACTCTCATCCAAAGGAAAAGAGTAGAAGCTGAGTCAACAGAACCCAAGTAACCACTCAGAAGAGAACAAGCAGTAGGAGAGTACTGGTACTAAGCCATCAAGTCATCAAATTACAGATTCTTAAACTTCTTTGGCTAGGAAAGGGATTGGTTCCAGATTTCTTACGGAAAGGTTTGAACCTTTCAGTTCATACCGAACATACTGAAAGGTTTACAAAGCTCTAGGTAAAAGGATGATGAGAAGGATTCAGGTTGCTCCAGGGGCCTTCTACAGACTAAACATATGTTTTGAACATTATTTTTATAGCAACATGCTTAGTCATACATACCTTTGTTATTCTAATCAGCACTGTTTGTAGTGATCACACAGGTGAATGTATGGACAGAACTTTTAAAAGGTTCTGGGCCTATGAATTCAAAGCCAGTCAGTACCACCTAAGCTGAGAACAACTTATTAATGACTTTCACATCTTTAGGCTGGGATGCAGGAGGGAATGCTGAAGGTCAGAGTAACTCCCAATCCCAACAGTGTTGAGGACATCAGAGGCTGACACATAGGAAGCCGAAATTCCTTGGTGGAATTCAAGGGATTCTGCTATGCATTTCAGGACTGAAAATCTGTTATACAACCAGGGCTTTAAATGTTATACACAAACGTATGCTCTTTCAGCAGAAGCTTGCCTTCTCTTCCGCTTTGTGTCTCAAATGTTTCCATTGTGCACAGTTACTAGAAATGGCTTAAATGTGAGTAGGCGCCAAAATGAAAAGTCATAAGCACTAAAAAATACAAAGAAAATCCACATCCCTCTGCCTAAATTCTCTAAAAATAAACTATTCACTGCTAAAGGAAACCACATTTTTTAATTTTATAAATTATATCTATTTTATAATTAAATTCTATATATAAAATTTCCTTCAGCAGTGATTTGTTTATTATTTATATATATCTTATTTTAAATTGTGTGCATGAGATATATATATATATATAAAGTAAGATAAATAATCCAAGAAACTCTTTCACAACACCTAAAAAGAAAAACTGCAAAAGAGACAAATTACTAAAACTTATGATCAACATTTACAGCCTACAAAGGCAATAAACAATAGTCCACCAGCCCTGATAACTGTATCTATAACAGGACCCTCCACACACACACACACACGCCTCTCTTTAACAGTAGCCCCTTATTCTCTTTAACAGGAAAAAATAGTTTATTGTATTCCTTAACACAGTTGATAACTATGTATTTACTTGTGTGTTTACTCATTCAATGCCTGTCCCCAATACTCCATTGTAAGTTCCATGAAGTCGGGGAAGGAGACAGTTCTGTTCCCTACTAAGCAACTATCACAGCACGTGGCAGACGTTCATTAAAATTGATAGACTGGTTGACTGAATTCATGAATAAACAGTATTTTCTTTGAGGTTCACAGACCGTATACAGACACATCAATGAGAAAAACCTGCCTTTCAAATCAACCAGGTATGAAGTTGGCCCAGAAACCCCATAATATGTGTATAAAGAAAAAAATGTAATAGAGGCAATTAAATAGACAACTGGCTAGACAGATGAAACTAACCCTTCACTCATATTTATAAATACATTTGGTGGTATTTGAGTCCATTAATATATTACTACTGACATGACTCTAGGTAAGATGTACTAAATTTAAGAATCAATTAAAAAAATGAACAGGTTTTGTTTTCGTGGATTTACTGCACAAATTAAATACTGATAAATATTTGCAAAACAAGAACTCACAAATCGTATTTTATCCTCTTAATTCTAGCTTATTATAATTTTACAATCATATCTGTATTTTTAGACTCCATGAAATAGTTTAACAAAAATAAATTCTGGCAATGAAAATGAGCTGTGTTTCAAACCTATGCCAACTATCATACCTCTTTCCAACTGTGAATAAGGAATACTACATTATGCATGAAGTATTTCATATAATGTTTTGATATAGTGACAATTCAAGTATTAGTAACTATGTAAAGCAATTGTTAAAATTAGATATCTCCAAGGAATAACTACACATAACTCTACACAGAGATAAGTTAGTTGGGAGATTGTTCTTTTGAGATCTCTGGCACTCCCCTGAGATTCAATGTGGAATACATACGGCTTTGGATGCTGAGTTAACACAGTAAACCAGGCTATCCTTCCTTTGGGAAGAAGACAGAGCAGCTATTGAAAGTCAATTTGTCCTCCAGCAGAGGCAAGTGGACATGGATGCTCCAATTTTCTACCTAAGCCTGAGAAGATCCTCATCCTCCCCAAGCCTGACTGAAGACCAGCTTCAGTCTTAAGATTCAGGCCAAGAGTCCCACCTTCATCCCCACCCATTGGGAAAGCCTTTCCATAAAAAAGAGATAGCTACTCCCTCCTCTGGACTCCCACTCAACATCTAGGATTGCCACATAGAAGAGTGCATTAGGAGTCTTTGTTCACATCTTTCTCCCCCATTAGACTCAGAGCTCAGTGAATTCAAGAACCATACTATATTCATTCTGATAGCCTCCAGGTCCAGTATATACTAGACAACCAAATGTTTACCAAAGGCAAAGAGGAGGTCAGAAATTGTAATTAATGAAAGCTTGCTCTCTCTATCTTTATATCTATCTGTCCATCTATCTAGTATGTGTGTATATATGTGTGTGTTTGTATACACACAAATATATATATATATAAAGATAGTGTAAGTAAAACTGGGATAGATAGATAGATGGATGGATGGATGGATGGAAAGGTAGATAGATAGGTAGACAGACAGATATAGATGTCATCAAAAAATATCAGGGCTTAGGAAAGCATTTAAAATAAATTCCACCCTTAAAGAATGGTTTATATTCCAAATTTGGAGGTTTAAATTCAGACTTAAATAACTGAGTGAACAAGCCAACACTGAGAAGTGTCTATGGAACAGCCATTCACCTATTGTGGGAGTCTCCTAGGAACTGAATCCGGGTGTGTGCTACGGAAGGACAGGGCGGGGGGACACACAGTGAGAAGATTTCCACTTTTGTCACCACTTCTAAAGATGAGAATTATTATGGTCAACAACTCACCAAAAACAAATGTCATCTACCCAGAATTAACAAGCAATTTTATCATAGGCAGACAGTGCCTCAGTATAAATCCAGCTCCATTATCCCACTGTAAGGTCATGCTGATTTACCATATATTTCACACGCTTGTTAAGAAACTCATCTATAATATATCCCTCAAAATGTCTTTAGAATCAAGATGATGGTGACCCTGTCTACCCCATAGCTCTGGTCCCCAGAGAGGTGAAATATGTGCTATAAAGAAGAGAGGCTTGATTTTTACAGACGGTTGCTTAGCATCAAGTACTTTTATGTCAAAAGACAAATGGCACCAATAAAATAGCTTATTACAAAGGCTACCAAGCAGCCCTAAAAAAATCAGGACCCAGTGCCAACTTCCCAAAGCAACTCTCTCCGCTGAATTTGATATTTATTGTTGTTATGATTTTTCACACAACGAAATCCCTCAGAAGCCCTCTCCCTTGGTAATTTTTAACTCCAATATCTCGTCTTCCAACCATAACCTTTTTGCCTTTCACACCCTGGCAAATACACTCATTTTTCCTTTTGCCCTCAAATAGATCTGTAGTTCATTCTTGATTCTTCTACATTTTATACCCGCTGACCAATTTTTCTTAAGCTCTCTTTTGCCCCGCCCTTCTCCTTTGCCCTTCCTTTAAATGCTGATGCTCCAAGGCCTTTCATGAGATTCGCATGTCCCCGCTTCCTGGGGCAGAGTGAATCTCTCCCTTCTCCTCCAAGTCTTCCACACAGTTCTTGCTATACCTCCTTCTGCAGCATGCTCCTCCCTCTGCGGCTGCTTATCTATCTGTCTCCCACTGCTGGGCTCAGGTTTTTGAGGACAGGAAATATACTGGACCACAACACCTAATTAATAGCAGGTCTTCAATAAATGGGAGATTACTGAGCAAGTGCTGAGAAACTGGTAAGTGGGTGAGGAAGAAAGAGAAAGCTAGAAACAGTGAATTCTGAAAGTAGGCATAGAATAGTGGTTAAGGGGAAAGACTACAGAGCAAGCTGTCAGGGTTCAAACCCCAGCCCTGTCATTTTCTAGCCGTATGGCCTTGGGAAAGGTACCTACCTTGTTGAGTGTTGTGACAAATAATTGAGTTAACATATGCCAAACACTTAGAAAAGTGTCGTTAAGCATTTCTAAATGCTTTGAGCATTAGAAATTAACATTTACACAGTGGATTAGTCCTTTAAGAATATGTTTACTCTCTATTAATAAAACAAAGTTATTAATAAAATTAGAAGTTTAATTTTTTGAAAAGAGTCTTCTTATTGAAAAGAAGCAAACCCACAGATGCCTAGACCTCTACCTCTGGTCATGTTGACTGTGCACATGTCCTAGTTTACCTATGACAACAAAGAATTCACTTAACATACCTACCAAAAGTCAAGTTATATGAAACAGTTCCATTTTTTAAACATATGAATTATACCAATTTTTCCCACAATATTATATGAAAAGAGCCCATAATTAGTTTTTCAAATTCTCAGATCACAATTCCCAAACTTGGAGAGCAAATGGAAAGTAAGAACAGGTGGAATTTGTCTAACAAGACTGTGGATGCAGAGGTACAAAAAAATGAACGGGAACTTGAGTCCAGGGAAGTCATAACCACAAACTCAGAGCATCTCCTTCCTCCCTTCCTAGTCCTGGCGCCAGGCTCCTAGGAGGCAGTGGGAAAGCCCAAAGTGCCGTCACCTGGCCTAGGCAAGAGGCCTATTTATTCAGGAGGAGTCAGAGCTGCAGAGTATTTGGTCATGGCCCTTAAAACCAAAGGTTCAGTCGTGGAGGAGGGAAGATTGGTGAAAGATGATCTATATGGGAAAAAAAGAAAAGCTAAACTGATTGGTGCTCTTGCTCTAAGGGCAGCCCTAAACAATCCTCTTTTCTGAGATCTGGGACCCAGTCGTGCTGATCCCTCAAGACACGACACACGGCCCAGCTTCTCAGGGGCCACCTTACCAGCCTGAGCTGTATCCTGACAGGGGAAGTAAATCAAAGCTCCCGCACCCCACTCCCAACTGTCTTGTCCCTGCTGAGGCCAGTGTTTGCAGGGCAGGCTCTGCAGAGAAATTCAGTCTGATTTTTTTCCTAAAATCGTGGTCCTGAGAGAACAGGGGTTAGGCAGGTTAATGCTCTCTCCATCTTATAACAGTACTTTCACAACAGATGTGTTATTGCTATTTTGTGTTCTGGAATATGAATCATAACATGCAGCAATTACTACTGAATTACTTTTAAGTACACCACTGAAATAGAAAGCCTCATTAACCAGCCGTGCTCTCTCCATTAGCAAACTAATCATTAGAGTAAGGCCCTCTAGGAGGAAGGGGAAAAAACTCCCAACGCAGAACCTTTACAGCCTCTTTGCACATAATTGCAGGCCTCGGCTTGGGAAACCTGGCTCTCTGATTGCGAGGGAGACACCAAAATTCAGAACTAATCTTGGCTGCTATCAAACTGAGAATCAATCAGGAGAAGAAATCTGCTTTTTCCCCCCTATATTGCCCAGCATAATTTAGATGACACAAATACAAAATTCCACTTTTTAGAAGAAAAATGTCCAAATGACTTCCTATGTTTTAAATGTGTGCTAAGGAATATAGAAAAACAATATAAAAAGTATTAGGCAGTCTTTCAAAAATGTTTGTCATCTTTGGGGAGAATATATCAAAAAAATAGGTAGAAAAAGATAAGGTAGTATATAATTAATCCAAAGCTAAATTGGTGTGATACCAATGATAAACTGTAAATGGGCTCAAACAAGAGTGAGATCAGTAACACTGGGGGATGGCAGGTTCAAGAATAAATATTATGACTCGAGAAAGGAAAGGAAGTATCATTTTAGGTTATCCCCTAAAGACTATTAGTTTAACATGCTGCTAAGATCATTAAAAAACAGGAAAATACTGGCCATTATCAGAAACATGTCAAAGACCATAGTGAGGACATTATTCTACTCTTGCATCCAAGGAGAAAAATTCCCAGTCACCTCGGAAGGTGATCTGAAACATGTTTAGGTGAAGTCACAGACGACAGAATCCCGTTATTTTTCTTTACCAGCTTTTATTTATTTTTAACCTTCCTTTAAATAAGCTACGGAAAATTACCATAAAGAACTTAGCAGCAATAAGCGTAGGGAAACAAATTTAAAAATCAACGTGAAAATCTATAACTCTTCTAAAATAAAATGTCTATTTAAAAAACAGTAGACACTATGAGGGAAACTGGATAATGGGTACAAGGGACCTCTTGGTATTATTTTTACAACTTCTTACCAGTGTATAATTATCTAAAATTATTTTTTTTAATCATCATGAGAGCAAAATCAGAATGCAAACATTGTAACTATATGAGTTAATTTGAATAACCATGATGAAGTTTAAAATTTGTTTCTATGCATCCTTAAAGCAAAAGCATAAAGCCACCAAATTCTAAATGAAATTTCTTATAAGAAGCTTTATGTTATATAAAGGATGGGAAGGCATGTAATGGACAATGGACTCCACAATACATTCCATTTGGCAGTTTGTAATTGCCACAGTCTAAACGTTTGTGTCCCTCCAAAACTCGTATGTTGAATCCTACCCCTCAAGGTGATGGTATTAGGAGGTGACTAAGTCATGAAAACGGAGCCCCAATGAATGGGATTAGTGCCCTTGCCCCCTTCCACCATGTGAGGACACAGCAAGAAGACAGTCGTCCATGAACCTAATGCAAGCCCTCATCAGACACCAAATCTGCCAGTGTCTTGATCTCTGACTTCCCACCCTCCAGAAGTGCAAGCAATAAATTTCTGTTGTTTGTAAGCCACCCAGCCTCTGGTATTTTGTTATAGCAGTCTGAAGGAACTAAGACACTTACGCAGGCTTCAGCAAGAGGAAAGAGGGGCGGTGTCAATGGAATCTAAAAGAACCTGGGACCTCGAGGAGTGACCAGGTACAAGTCCTGTAGGCACACTCAATGCCCCTTTCTCTTAGGCAAGTTTCTGATAAAAGCTGTTTGTCTGAAAGGTTCTGGGTACATTCTAATCTGCCTCCTGAGACCAATATTCCAAACTGCTGATGACAACTCTAAATGCACAGGAGATCAGACAGCAGAAAGCAGGGCAAGACCTTGTTAGTCAAGTTGAGAGATTTAACCAGACCTTCCCCAACAAAGCATATACCCGGGGTGGGGTGGGAGGGGGGGCGGCTAAGGAGGCTGGGGGCTAAACACGGTATTTCCTTGGGCAGCAAAAAGATTCTGCTCTGACATTTAGACAAGTATTTGATAGAGAACCCAGGAATCCACACACGGGAGGATGGCAGAAATGCTGTGAACTTCGTAAGTTTTCAAAATGAGCATTACCAGTTTCCTAACCTAGTCAATGATAACTTCAGATAGTCCCAAGGCACATCTAATTCTGACAAGCATGGCTTCCTGAAGAGGTCTTTGATGTCACTAGTCCCAGAGAGCTGAATGAATTGGCTTCTTGCACCTGAGCAATATTTAACATTTGCCAACTGAATGCAGAGTAACTGCCAAAGACAGTGAAGATTCATGTGTGGATTTAGAAGGGGGGTGTACCGAGTTCTGTCTTGACTTCTATTTTCACCTTGAGTTTATAAGAATGAGAGAGGATGTATGTGCAAAAGAACAATGAGGATTACTTAAGTCTGAAGGAAGAATAAAGACAGAAGAGTAACATATTATTCTGGCAATGCTTTGTTTTATAAATTACTTGGCCGCATTTGGCCAAATCCATAATGAAATTTTAAGTACCGTGTTTTCGTCATCGATCATTTTTCCATAAAAGTCTAATAACTACATTAAATTTTTGAAGAGTTGATTTAATTAAAATTAAATTCAATAGATGTTTATCACCTATTTACTATGTATGAGGCATTATACTAAGACTTGATAAACCCATTTGTACAAGGCCCTGTCTTCAAATACTTCACAATCTAATCAGGAAAAGGAAAGAGGAGAAGATATGTAATGAATACAAACAGCACTGTTTTGGACTGAACTGTGTCCCCCCTAAATTCCTATGTTTAAGTCCTAATCTCCAGTACCTTAGAATATGACTGTATTTGGAGATAGGACCTTTAAGAGGTAATTAAGATTGAATGAGGTCATTTGGGGGAGCCCTAATCTAATCTGACTGGTGTTCTAAGAAGGGGATGAGATACCAGGCAGATGTGTGCACAGAGAAGGGCCATCTGAGGACACAAGGAGAAGTCTGCAAGTCAAAGAGAGAGGCCTCAGGAGAAACCAAGCCTGTGGACACTTTGATCTTGGACTTCCAGCCTCCAGAACTATGAGAAAATAAATTTCTGCAGTTTAAGCTATCCAGTCAGTGGTATTTTGTTATGATGGCTCTGCAGACAACTACAGCCACCCTGTAGGGGAAGCAGTGATACATAGCATAAGTGATTTTTTACTTAATTGCAGGAATCAGGAGAGACTTCATGGAAGAAGCTCCTAGGATGGGTTCTAGAGGATGGGTGGCATTCTGAAAAATGAAGGTGAGGGAAAAGGGGGAAAAAATCATCCCAGGCATGAGCCAAGATCCCAGGGTAGCAAGGAATAGAATGTTTGGAAGGCAGCCAGTTGCCTAGTTTGATAACATTCTGATGTCCTGTGGGTAAGGAAAGGAGACCCTATTAAAGCTATACAGTAATGGGCTTTGAATGGTAGCATGAGGAATACATCTAGAATTTGGTAGAGACAGGACTACACATAAAAGAGAAATTATTAATTACCCAGCCTTTAGGTGCAACAGGAATGACTATTTCAGGAGAATAGCCTTGTACACGGCAAGGAAGTTTATAAAATTTCTTACATTTTCTTTTTTTTTAAAAAGTACACACACTAAAGTTCGAAGCATAAATTTATTATAAGATTCTGAAGTTAGTGTGATACAATCATTTCTGAGATTACATGCTTAGATATACAGTGATATTATTTCACTGCGAGCTAGTCTGAATTCTGAAAAGCTTGCAAAAATAAAAACCACTCTCTAAAAAAAGGACACTAACCCAAATCCTAAATTCCTACTCTTTACATAGTCTGTTAGGTGTCACACACAACACTGAAGTGGTACATGTCCTTCTAGGAAACTGAATAAAAAGTGACTGAACTAAACAAATCCCTCATTAGAAGCCAGCTCTGTCTTCAAACTTGATCGTACAACTCAAGGAGACACTCAGGCTCCCTCTGAATTGAAATGTCTACTTCAATTAATAAACAAGAAGGTATGATATTTTACACCATTAATTACACTATTTCTCATTAGACCATGGAGAATACTGTTAGATCGTTCTCCCAGTAACATTTATTTACACCCCCTTAATTCGCAGACCCCAGTGAAACTTAGATAATTATAGGAGTGTTTAAAACTTAGATCATTAAAACAACATTGGCCAAACACAGTAAGTTTCCACAGACATCAGAATAAAGTAAAAACCCATTTCAGGCTGACCTTTAATTACATTCTTTCTGTTTGTCACACACAAATGTCAAAATACCCACGTTATTGCATTTCAAGGCGAATAAAAACCCAACAATTGCTACAGAAACCATGAAAATGGATGCTGTAATCCTGTTTCTTAGGTATGTAACCTAGTAGAATGTAGGGAATTTTTCTTTTTCTTTTGGTGAGGAGGAGTGGCCCTGAGCTAACATCTGTTGCCAATCTTCCTCTTTTTGCTTGAGGAAGATTCGCCCTAACCTGAGCTAACATCTGTGGCAATCTTCCTCTATTTTGTATGTGAGATGCCACCACAGCATGGCTTGATGAGCAGTGCGTAGGTCCACACCCGAGATCCAAACCTGCAAACCCTGGGCCACCAAAGCAGAGCGCAGAAACTCAACTACTATGCCACCAGGCTGGCTCCGAATGCAGGGAATTTTAATTTGCAGTAAATAAAGCCAGATTCCTTATTTTTGAATGCATTTGGGGACCTGGGATGTGAAGGTGACAATCCCTTCCAGGCTTTGGCCCAGCTTTATTTATTGAAGGAGGAAGAGAAAAAAAGAGAAAAACTACCCCAATCCTAACACCATTTCACAAGACTCATGCAAGAGGAAAGAGGTTTGCCTCTCTTGAAGGATTTCGTTCAATAATGGAAGTTTCCTTCCTTTAGGAGCAAGAGATGAACTCCCCGGCCATAAGGTGACATTTCAGTGGCATGGGATGGCCCAAGGCTGGGAGTTCCCTAGTGCAGCAAAATGGGGAGGCTGGTGCCCATGAGACTGCAGCTGTGACTCCCAACAGCTCTCTTCCCGCTGCATTTCCCCCAAGCAAACAACAGGGGACGCTTTCCCAATGGAAAGATCTTTGCTGATCAGGCTTCCTCCCTCCAGTTAGGACTGTGGAGGAGGCAGCACTGAGGGGTACACCACTGGCCAACTAACTCCTCCGCAGCCCCAAATGAGACAGAGAGAAGGAAAAAAATACCTGGTAAGCTTCAAGTATAAAAAGCAAGGCTGTCCTTTTGAAGAACATTCTATATAAAGTCAGGCAATCCACCTCTCACACAAATGCAACTTGCTTTCATGATAGAAACTCCTGGACCACCTGCTCTCTCAAGGTAAAACTATTGAACTAAAAATAAGAATGTATTGATTTTGAGGGATATTGTGTCTCAGCAGAAAAGGAAGGTCCCCGGGTTTTAAGAAAGTTTGGAGGGAGGCTGGTTATTGAACAAATGCTACATATTTGTGAGCAACCAGGGTGCATTTCTATATATAGCACTATTTTTTTGTGAAGCTGCAGTAAAAATCACCTTTGGACACAGCATCTTATCCAAAAGCAAAGTCATTTGTGGATGCCCTCCCAGAGAAACCAAAGGACTGCCAAACAGGAACGCGAGCCTCCAAGTCTCCTGATGCTATTCTTTTTCATTAAAATGTAATATATTAAGTTAACAGATAAAAATTTTCCAATAAATCCAAAACAAATTTAAATACTAGAAAATCTTGTCTTAAAACATTAACACTTACAGAACCCAATTATGATTAGAACGAAAGTCCAAGGAAATGAGTATTCCATACAGATACCCACAGTGACATGCATATAACCACCCACATTTCTCACTCTGTGGATTGAGTCCAGTGTGACATAGGTCTACCAACTGCCCATCCCTCTCAGAGCCTTAGTCTTCAAAGACATGACTAGATTATTATGTGCCAAGAAAGTAAACTAAGTGGGACAGAAAATATTCATGAGTTATTACCCCTGAACCGGGAGCCCGGACATTGGTCCTGTTCAGGGAGGAGCCACGTGCCAAACAGGATCTTCAGGCCACCTTCACCAGAGAATGAAGCAGGGTAATCGGTAAAGGTGCCAAGCATCAAGCACCACGGGGGTCATCTGGGAATCCCTCAGCAAGGAGAAGGTGGCCCTGTTTTCAGGGGCAACCTCGTCCCTGCTTGGGGTCACTTTCTGAGTGAAGTCTTTCAGATCAGGACTCCCCACTCCCATCTTTTAAGACACTCCCACTACAGACCCAGTGGCCAGTGCTCAGAGAAATTAGACAGGTGGTCAGCTGGAGGGTGGCTGTGGCTGCAGGAGGAGCCGGCCCTACATGGTCAGTGCAACTCACCTCTCCATGGTGAAATGTGCAGACACATCTGCCTGCATTTTCCCCATTCAGAATGCACTTATACATCAGCAAAGAGAATTCCCACCTATGTCCCATCTATTCCCCTCCTCCAAGCTCCCCTTTGACATTCGCCCTCTGGTCTTTACATAGTGGAGCATAGGATGTGCAAGTGACCCACATCAGAAAAGGGTGTGGTCATTTCTGAAAAGTACCCACAGCACATGAAGTCATCTAGGTACAGGAAGAGTTGGCCATTTCAACTCATTACATCTAAGGCATCTGGTCCTGCCACAGTTCAACAGCTGGTTCTTGACAGCATTAAAATAGACCAGACGACACTAAGGAGGGGTTGCAGGGACACTGGGGAAGAATGGAGCCATCGGAGGATCCCAGTCTGGGTAGGAATGTCTTGAGGCATGAGCAGTGAACAAGAGGACCCTACCCGAAGTGTGGAGGGGATAAGGGACTGCCTTAGTCCCAGTTATTTCTGCCTGGTTGTCCTTAAGACACAGATGGGAGGCCTGGTCTCAATGGTGTCTGTATCAGGCTGAGAAAAACACTTTAATTTTACAAACGGGTTGAAAACCACCAGTTTACATTTACATCATTTACCATATACTGAATTTCTATCTATGTGAGCCATGTGTGCTAGTCATTTATCTCTTTATTTTTACTTCCAGCCAGTTAATTTCCATTTTACATATTTAGCCATCTTCTGCAATTTTTTCATTGAATACTTTTAATGTTTATCAAGTTTTTATTCAGAAAATTTATTCAGAAAATTTTATTCAGAAAATTTCAGTTGCCTTTGCTTTTGTTCTCAGAACTCACGTGATAGTGCCCTGACTTAGACAGGCCCTGACTGCTGGTACAAGGGTCAGGGGTGAGGTCCCTGTTCTGGACAGAGCATGCCCTGCCTGTCTAACCTGGGATCACTAGATACCTCAAATAAGTACAGGCTTCTTCATTCAAGTAAAAGAGAGATGAGTAATCTACCTAATATTCAATAGTCTACATAACACTCATAAGACTCTCCCAAGGCTTCCACGATTCTCCTCAGCCCCAACCTGAAAGAAGATTCCTCTCAGAGTACACTGAGTGAGCAACGTGGATCTTACTAAAGATTTCACAGGGAGAAGTTTACACCCACAGAATTACACCAAGCCCTGCAGGCACAGCTCTTCTCAAATCTTTCTTTTCAGCCTCCAGCCACCAGTCTACACTCTCTCCACCTCTCCATGAGAAGTCTCTGAATCTCACTGGCTTTTGTCTCCCCTTCGGGGACATTTTCAGGAGCCTCTCAATCTCTCCCATTTTCCTACACAGAGAAATTTAATTCTATCCCAGTTCCTACTTCACATCTTGTACCCCTCACCTGGCACGTAACACTGGCTTCAAGGACGCAATGGGCTATCATTGTGACAACGCTGATTCTATACTCAGCAAACCACAGATTTTCCACAACTAAAATCCTTGGAAGGCAGTGGTGAGTACGAATAGGAAAAAACTTATACTACTGCATATTCAATAAAAATGAGCCTGCAAATAAAAACCAACAGCAACAAATTAGGTTAGAAGCTATGGTGAAAGGACCCATTATTATGGAATTCCTAGGGAAAAGTGGTGTGTTGGCCAGTTCTAGTAGTTTAAAAGCCACAGAGATCTGTTCCTGAATCCTCAAATACAAAGACAAGTATCTGAGACCAGGAAGGAAAGTCTCTGGTGAGCAGGAGCAATAGAAGAAATGGGATTCTGGCAAAGCATCTGGGCTGTGAGGAGAGGAAGCTACGCCAAGTCCAGAGATTCTGACAACAAGGTCAGCAGCCCAGAATGGGCTAATTTTTGGCAACATCGAAGATAAAAAAAGGAAATTATGATTACTAAGGTAAGAAAAGGAAAAGGAATCTTTGAAAATTGATTTCTCTATATCTTACTTCATAAAAGTCTTCCCCAAACAGAAAAGCTTCAACAAGTTTAGCTTCTTTTCAAAAGATTTTATAAAGGATTAAGGAAATTTCCTATCAGGATCCAGTCGAAAGCAAAACATCATTTTCCTTCACCCTTCCCCTAACCAGCTTCCTCGCCTGATTTTCTTGTTTCATTAGAAATATTACTGCTTTCTAAGTCCACCAGGCTCAAAACATCCGTTTGTTTTTGGTTTTTTGTCTGAACATCCATGCAAGGGCCAAATGCTGGAAATGTGACCCACCTCATTTTACTCCCTGAATGAAGGCATGAACAAACCAGCCATTCTGGTCAAGCCCTCATGGCACAGTCTCTCCCAATGATTAATATCAGAAAATACTGGTTCACTTAGTAACGCAGATCTTCCAAGGGTTAACACACTTCACTATACAATATCAAAATACTGCAAAATCTCACCAGAAAAGTTTTGCAGTACTGTATTGGTATGCTATTAAGCTCACAGCGGCAAATATAAATTTTTCCAAATTCTCATTTTCTCTCGAAGGGGCAAATTTTATCATTGGCAATAAAGGCTGTCAATGCTTTGAAGTGACAGGCTCACACTGCCCTTTTCCATGAAAATGTTTGCCAAATACCCAAGTCTGAATAACTATAATATGTCAATTAATCTTCCACATAAAAATGGTGCCCCTTGAAAAAAGCAGGTAGTTCAGCTTGCAACTCAAACGTGTGGAAGTGCTTTTCCTCAAGACAACCAATCTTCTTCAGGATGCAGCAGAAGGGTGTTATAAGTACTTCCCATATTGTCACATAGAATACTAAAAGGATGTGAACCTGAGGGTTGAGATTTTTACTGATTCATCAAAGACATTCTTGAGTGAAACTGGTATTTTCTTCTGCAGGGGCACAGAGGTGAAAAATACAATGACTACAGCTTGGTGGCATGGCCTCCATTTATGCTAAGGCACCAAAAGTTTTCCCAGCATTGGCTTTGCACCATCAATACATATGTCAAACCCAGTGAAAAAGGAAAATTACACCTTAGTATTATTAGCAAAATAGTTTTGTCTTTGCAGACCCTCCCCGAAAACGGTCTAGGGAGACCCCTAGGAATCTGCAGACTCCATCTTGAGAACCTTTGATCGAGATCATTAAAATTCATTCCTAACGGGCCTGCCTGTCTCCAGTGATCTACATGGCAGATAATTCTTATCTCAAATGCTGCCAGATTCACCTATCTAAAGCACAAGTACAGATAGCCATCCCTCCTGCCCCCATCAAAATCCTTCAAGTCCCCCACCGCACCCCCGGAGGACAAAATTAACTGCAGATTCCAACAGTGACATTAAGGATGCCCTGTGAGATTGTCTAAGCTGTTTTTCCTGCCTGGCTCTCCCATCTCCTGCACTCATACTCTTCTGTCTGGTCAAAGAGAAGTTTGGTTTTCCCAGCTGAGCATATCCTTCTATAATTTCCTCTGCCCTGAATGCACCTGTCAATATCCGATTGTTGCTTAAACCTATGGTCCTCACTCCTGACTGGCTGCATGGGAGAATCACCTAGGGGTCTTTTTAAAAAACAGACCTAAGCTCCTCCCTCTAAAGATTCTGACTTAATTTGAATGTGGCCAGACCTGGGAATAGGTATTTTTAAAAGCTTCCTAAGTGATACTCAGTTGAAACCTAATGAGTCCATCTTACGTGCTACTGCCTGAAGGAAAGACTTGTAGATTCCTTCAGGACGACAAGTGCACTCCTTCTTTGGACACCTGCAGCCTACTGTCCCCATGTCCTCCATGGCAGGCACATTTCATTTCTGCCTTGTTGTTCTGTTTATCTCATCTCCCAACCAAGCTGCACACTCCTGCAAGACAGCACGTTGCTGCATTCCTTCCTGTGTCCCCTGTAGTGCCAAACACAGGGCTCTGCCCAGGAAACAGATTCAACAGATTCTTTGTACATGTGTACATGGTAAAATACACATGACATAAAGTTTGCCATTTTAAAGTATACAATTCAGTAGCACTAAATAGATTCACAATGTTGTTGCAACCATCACCAGTATCTAGTTCCAGAACTTTTTCATCATCCCAAATGGAAACCCCATAGCCTATAGCAGTCATTCCCCATACTCCACTCCCTTTAGCCTCTGGCAACCACTAATCTACTGCCTCTATGGATTATATATCCATATGACACATAAGCCAATGCATGTGGTTTATATATCTCCATATACACATAATATATTATATGTATGATCTATAAGCCAATACATGGAGGGGGTGGGGGAGTGGGGAGAGTCTAACTTCCCTTGGAGTTCCACAGCCCTCCTTCCACTGCTTCACAAGAACTCACAAGCTGTAGCCCTCTGAAGCCTACCTTCCCAAGCAAACTTCAGGTCTTTTTCAAGTTAAAGTGCCAAGTTTATTGTAGTAGTTATGTATTTCTTAATCATTTAACATGTGTAAAACCATGCTACCATTTTTATTTGGTTCCTACTTTTTCTTTTTTTAATGTGTCACTGATTATGTTTTTCAATATTGGGTCTTTAACCCTATTTTTCCCGTCAGTGCTGTGGTTCCCATTGCGAAATTTTGCGCAGCATCGTGATTTTTAGCAACACAGAAGGTGCATTATAGCAGACCTGACTGTATGGCTTCTACTTCAAAACAGAAGCTTAGGTCTGAGACCCAGCTTTCTGCTTCTTCCTTTACTTTGAGTCAATCCTGGACATCCAAACAAAGATGTCACTGCATTTATAAGTCTCTCTGCATGCAGGTCCCTTTTTAAAACTTATTCTCACATCACTGTTAAGTAGGAACAGCCTCCTCCTCCATAGTCAGAAAAAATCCACCTAAGACTTCCTGCACGAGATACAGAGCTACCGGATAAGGAAATTCTCATTGCCCTTATCAAATCACCCGTTTTCCACAAAGATCTCCGATCTGCTTGCAGATCTCTCAGTTAACAGAACCACAGAAGCAAGATTGAAGGAGCAGTTTCTCTAAAAATCCCTGGAGTGAGCTTATGCTATATAGACTTTTCTCCTTCATAATTTTTACAGAATTTATGAGAATTCTTAAGAAATTTATTGCCAGTCAACAAAATTTAACTGAACTGCTTCAAATGAAAATAATTCAGAGAGAGAAAGGCAAGATGATAATTAGAGTAAGACTGAGAATAATTTGGGGAAAACATTTTGGCCTCTTAATGTACCCCAAATATACCATCAAAATAAAATTCATACCACACAAAAACAGAGTAACAAATATCCAATGGCTTTACATTATATATAGAAATAACTGCCCAAAAGAGCCTTCCGCCTATGCCTCATATTCAGGTGGCCACAAGGGCTTCTCTGCTTGCTTCGAATTCCCCTTCTCACCTTCCTCCCCTCTGTAATGCAGACTAAGATGCGAAGACTATCTTCTTTTCTAACTCCAGAACCCCAGCCAGGGCGTGTCCTCAACCCATGAATCAAACAGGCCTGTCTGGCAAAAGAGGGCGTGGTGAGGAGGGAAGAAAGCTCAGCGAACTGCCAGTCCTCCATTCCTACTGCTGCTTCCCAAACATTACATCTGCTGTGTACACACAGTCGTAGCCCACTCACTTCAATGACCATGCAGAAGACACAAAAAAGCTCCACTTGCCCCCAGATGTAGATGGGTCTTTCCCCAGAAATCTAAATTTCCAGCACCCACAAATAGCTCTTATATATCTCTTTACCTTTTCCTAATGAGACTGTGTATCCACGTGAAAAAAGAGACAAGGATGGGGCCAGAGCTAGTCACTCCTGTTAGCTGCCTGTTTCCAATAGTTGTTGGCAGTAAAAACATCCTTAGACAACAGCCAAGGAGTTATGTCATTCCATCAAGGACCGGGAGCAGGGGAGGAGATAGGAATTCCGCTCCAAGACAAGAAGTGGAAACCATAGCAGAAAAAATAGGATGGGGTGGGGTGGGCGGCAGAGGAAGATAGGGAAGTGAATGAGCTGCAGCATCTCAGAGGCTCTGCTAGAAGCCTCCGCCTCAACCCCACCACAGCCCAGAGCCCTCAGCCTCTGTCCCCACCCTTCTGCTGCAGTAGACCACCATCAGCCCAGGCAGCAGAAGGGGTGCAGGGCAGAGCAGAAATGCCCAAGGACATAACAACACTGAGGAAAGTAGGTTCTGCCTCTCCAAAGTTAAAAAGCCAACACGGTCTCAGGATCTTAGAATGGCTTCACTATCTACTGTGCTGTTGGCACTCAGACGCCTCAGACACATTAAGGCCACATGAGAACCTAATACTTATTGAAACATAGCATCTATGGCAACCTGTGTGCCAAATCCAAGCAACCGCATCCTAATGAACTTTGGAAATGCAGCCCTTTCATAAGGAAGCAGTACGGGGTGGTGGCTCTGAAGTCAAACAACCTGCGGTTCAACCCAGCTCCACCCCTCTGGGGGCTCTGATTTCTGGCAGTCATCTTGTAAAGAATGCATTTATGAACTAGCAACTCTTACTTACTGAGTACCTACTATATGACAGATACCATGCTAGATATATTATATTTGTTATACCCTCACAATCAAACTGCAAGTTAAATAACTTATTCAACATCATGTATGCAGAAAATGGCAAAGCTAGGATTTGAATCTAAGTCAGCCTGACTCCAAATCTCATGCCTCCTTCCCGTCTCAAATAGCATTCTACACTATATATGACATCTTCTGTAACTCCCAATAAAGAGTCTCTAACTTCCAAGCAGTCTTCTTCCTTCTGGGGACAGTAGCAAGACTTCATCCTGTGCTAGATTCAATGAATTCTCCTGTGTTCTATGGAGCACAGGTTCCTGATGCTTCTCACAGAGGTCCATACCTACTCTCCCCTGACAAAATGTTTAGCATAGTTTCATACAATCCACAGGGGCAAAGTTTCTTCTCCTCTTGTGCACTTTATGTTCCCACAGTCACTAACCTCTTGGCATTAGGTTTGATTCTCTTGAACTTTCCAAACCTTCCCTTCCAGGCTTCCCATCTCTATTATTTCATCATCCTTGTGTAGGAACCCTTCAACCACTCTAACGTGAGAGAAAACAGAAACATGCTGTTTGAAGACTTTTACCTTTTAAAAATTTAGATTGCATTTGCACACATCAGCAAAGAAGACAACTCTAGGCAAGAAGACTCAGAGACCAACAAACAGATATTTTAGGGCCTGTGGGCCCCTCTTATTGGTTCCCCTTCATTGACCCCACCCATCCACCAAAACTGCTCTCTCCAAAGTCACTGATGACATTCCCAGTACAAAATGATAGTTGATCTCTTATTTAATATAAGTGATGCCCACTTCTATTTGTATACAGAGTATAAGAGTTCACCACCACTACTAGACTTTGATCAATTTCTCCATCCACTTCTATTAGTATTTGATTTACATTTCTTCCTGAGTGCAAAAAATGCTGCAAACAATATTAAATGATTTTTTTGCATTTAATTTATCCCTTGAATTCTGCTTTGTCTGGTATTAACATTGTCATAGTTGATTCTCAGATCCTAACCTATCTTTTTATTTTTAATTCTGGCAAGTCATTATGCTTTTTAAATTGTTGTTAAAAAACAAAATTTACCACCTTAACCATTTTTAAGTGTACAGTTCAACAGTGTTAAGTTTATTCAATTGTTGTGAAACAGATCTCTAGGACTCTTTCATCTTGCTAATCTGTAACTCTATATCCATTCAACAACTCCCCATTCTCTCCTCCCTGGAGCCCCTGGTAACAACCATTCTCCTTTCTGTTTCTATGAATTTGATTTCTTTAGAGGTGGGTCATTATGCTTTAATACTGTCTCTTATAAACAGTATTTAGTTGGATTTTTAAAAACCCAATCTGAATTTTAACCCTGTAGTGTTTAGCCCAGTTGCATTCATTGAGATGACGGATATATTTCCATTTATTTTTGACATTTTATTTGAGCCTTTTGGGCGTTTCTGTACTATGTATTTATCTTCTATTTCATTACAAAGACTAGGTTTTTGTCTGCTTTTACTTATTTTAGTATTTTGGAAGTTGAAATTGTTTCTACTTTACTAGTGGATATCTTTAAGTTACCAAATACACGTCAGATCCTGTATTTCTCTAATGATGAAGTCAAAAACAAGATCACTTCCAATACTCTCATATGCAGGGATAAGAGATTTAGCATATTATCACAAAACATGTAACATGAAGGGAAGGCTGTCTTTGTAAGAACTACCATGAACAAACCTTTGACTCAAAGTCAAAATAATGGCCTAGTTAACCAGTCTCAGTTTCCATCAATCATTTCTATAATTCAAGCAAAGAACATCTAGAATTTTAGCTATCAGAAACCTCTTATTCCTGTATAGAAGAGGAAATACTTTTCTAAATGATTCCACCCACTGTATCAACTATTTACTCAAATTTTCCACTACCTACTCACAGAATACTCATGGTAAATTTTACATTCTGGATCTGATATGGCCTTGAACTATCTTCTTGCCATGTCTTCCTATTAAAACTCAAGGCAGGCAAACTAATTTCCATCCTCCCCTAAATCAGCTGGAATAGGAAGGAAAATATGCTTTAAAAATTAAAGGATATGCTATAATCCCTAACAGAAGGAATCTATAAAGGAATCCGTCTAGAAGTAATAGAAGAGCTATTCCCAGTGGCACCCCTATTGCTCCATCCTTGTACTAATTATAATTAGGACTTTATCATGAGAACAGGGTATTAGTTTTCCTGAACATGGAGAAAACTTTTTAAGTGACATCATAAGTCAACATTCTATACAACTTATTCTTACGTGTAACATACTGGGTAAGTGAGAAATGGACATACCTTGTCATTTACATTTCAGTAAGAAATGAATTGACTAGAGTATTCCACGTGACCTCACAGCCATACTAAAGGACAGTCCACCAGCATAACCCCTCTTTTAGCCAAGGACCAAAGCCCAGCTCTCTTTCTCATTCCTCCAGTGTAAAGAGGGAAGATGACGGCCTGGAAACAGATGAGCAATACATGAAGAGAGATCTAGCCATTCATGGGCCATGTAGACTTGGGAAACCTCATTATCTCATTTATAAAATGGAGATAATATCACCAACTCCTTCATAGGACAATTTTAAGGATTAAATAAGGTATTAGTAACTGCCTAGCACAGTGCCAGGCCCATAGTCGGCACTCATTGAGTATTCTTTAAAAAAAAAAAAAAAACCACTTGGTCAGTTTCCTTGTTTTTAATACAAGGAACAAATTCACACTCATTAAAGCAATACATTCACTAATACATTTCATGCATAATTTAGTTTCATTTCTTCTCATCACTTTAAAATACAGGTTGTATTTGAATCTATTGGTGTGCTGAAAAGTGATAAGAAATAAATAGACTCAGATGAGACATTCATATCAAAAATGAGTTTGGCTTCCCAAGTACCAAACATCTTTTCATAAGGAATCTTCATGTGGGAACGTGACCCTAAAGCACTGAGTTAAACTGGGGTCTCATTGTGAAAACAACAAACCTGAAATTCCATAGCTCCACCAAATTTGAAATTATAAACAATACTGAATTATACATTTTAAAAGTTATGTCCCTAATGAAGGGATGAGTGAGTTCACCCTCAGGTAATTGTAATATCTACTACTTTCTATAACATCTTTATGAATTAAATTACAGTGTGTGGGGAAAATCATACGTTTTAGAGACAATGCTTTCCCCCTCATCAGGATGACCCAAAGCCTTCTCTATCATGTCATTTGCAGTAATTATCTTGCTTCTCAAAAATCCAAACTAGCTATTTTAAAAATACCAAGGTTTGTCAGATTCTTTCTGAAATGCGAGGTGATTTTGTTTGCGTGGTTGCTTCTATTGACCTAGACAAAGCTCAAAAATACTTCTTAGTAGGTTGGCTCCCAATGAATGTGGCAAGTATTCTTGGCACTTCATTTATCACTTATACCACACAGAGAACTGCATTTGAAAAAGCAACTGACATTAAGGAATAGGTATAGGTTAATGATCAAAACTGGAGCACTAGAGACAGACCACCCGTCTAGGTTTGAATTCCAGCTTCCCAAGGTATGTGACGTTCGTCGAGTTACTTAACCTCTCTAAACCTCAGTTTCCCTCATCTGAACAATGGGTATTATAAGAGTACCTAGTCATAGATCTACTGTGAAGCTCAAATGAAAATTCCTGCTTATCAGGTGTGGCATTGTACTCAACAAGTTCTTAATAAATGGTAGGCTCTTCACCATTGTCCTTTTTATTAAAAAATTATCAATGGATTTTTCTCTCTTCCATAAAACTAGAGCTGATGGAAATATTAGGTATTTCTAATCAAAATAAAAATTAATCAAAAAGGCATAATATTGAAATCCTCAAAGACAGAGGATCTCTGAGCACCTATCATAATCCAGGAACCACACTATTATCCTCCTTAGTCCTCAAAGTGGCCCAGTGAATTAGATATTATCATCTGTAAATTAGAGATGAGGCCAAAACTCAGATAAATATCCACAGCTAAAATGGAGAAGAGTTGTGAGTTAAACATAATCTCCCTCACTCCTAAATCTGTATCCCCACATTAGATCAGTTTGTCCCCCTTGGTGTCTGAAATAAACACACTAAATGCTTGCCACTGAAAAACAACAACAAAATAAACCACTATTACATAACCAATAAGTATGTTCATTTGTGTCTCTGTAAAGGAAGTCTAAAGTTATGGCTCATTTATGTAAAACAGCATTCAATTAGACAAACAGCACCATAAACACATAACATAGACAGTCCCTTAACCTCTCTCGGCAAGGGAAGATTCCAGTACTATCTTTCTCCAATCCTAGAAGATTCTGAATTCTGTACCCAGATGATTTTCTCAGTGTTACATGACTATCACCTTAAAAACTGAGCCCTCTCATGCATTGCTGGTGAAGATGGAAAATGGTATAGTTACTCTGGAAAGCAATTTGGCAGTTTCTTATAAAACTAAACATGCACTTACCATATGACCTGGTAACTGTACTCTTGGGCTTTTTACCTAGAGAGATGAAAACTTATGTGCACACAAAAACCTGCATACGAACACTGATAGCAGCTTTATTCATTATAGCCCCAAACTGGAAACAACCCAAATGTCCTTCAAAAAATGAATGGTTAAACAAACTCTGGTACAATCATACTATGGAACAGTACTCAGCAATAAAAAGGAATGAATTATTGACATATGCAACAACTTGAATGGATCTCAAGGCATTTAGCTTAGTGAAAAAAGCCAATCTCACAAGGTTATATGTAGTGTGATTCCATTTACAGAACATTCTCAAAATGACAAAATTATAGAGATGGAGAACAGATAAGTAGTTACCAGGAGCCTAGGATGGTGGAGGGATGGGTACACCTATAAAGGGGTAGCATAAAGGAGGTCCTCTGTGGTGACGTAACAGTCTGTATCCTGATTATGGTGGTGGTTACATAAGTCTATACATGAGATTAAATTGCATAGAACTACACATACACACACGTGTGAGTGCACATATAAACAGAACAAGGCATGTAGTCTAGTTAACAATAACGTACCAAAATCAATGTCCTGGTTTTGATACTGTGTTATAGCTACATAAGATGTCATCATTGGAGGAGCTGGGTAAAGGGTACGCAGGACTCTTCATGTACAAGTGACCTCCTGAGTCAATAATTAGAATCATTTCAAGAGTAAAAGTAAAAAAAAAGGTTCTAAGCAGGTTTTTAGTTCATCCATATGTAGAAATAGCCTAGGCAACATTCCTCCTCTTATGAGGTTGTGATTTCCCCAAAGTTCCTCAAATTAGCAGCAGATTGGAGGCTAGAATTCATGTCACCTAACTCACAACCCAATTCTCTATTACACCTTTCATAATGGAAGAAAATGAAAAAGCAAATGTACTAATATATTCAGTCTTTGGCTTTCAGTAAAGCCATTCCCTCAGTGTCAAATCCTTGGGAATCCTCCTCTAAATGAACAAGGACTTGAATACATCTAGGCGCAGAAGCACTTGACTGCTTGCAAAGGTCAGGGGAGACTTCCTCCAAGAAGTGAAATTTGAGCTGACTCTGAAGGTTGAGCAGGACGTCACTTGGCAGAACTGGAAGGAAAGAGCATTCCAGGAAGCCACTTGCCTGGGACAGCACCCCAGGTTTAGAGAACCGCAAGGAAGGGAGAATGGGGCATGGATGACAGTACAACACACCTGTGGGAAAGTAGCGGGCACCAGGTCTTAAAGGTCCATGGTGCCACGCTACAGGTGGAAAGTCAAAGCTCAAGGATACACACCAGCCATGCTCCACTTCTCTTTATAATTTGTTTAAGATACCTACCTACATTATATTTCTCTTCCGCACATGCATACCTTTTGCTAGTTAATATAAATAAGATATCATGGCTCTAACAATTGCACCAATAATTATGATAATGTGACACTTTGTTGGTTTGTTTTCTGACTAAGCAAAGAAAGCAGATTATTTTAGGGGAGCAAAATTAAGCCAAAATCACTTGCCCAAATTATACACAAAAGCTAACAGAATCTCATGTAGCATATTTCAAGTATATCTGTTTTAATTCAGTCTTGCCCTTTCTCAAAGCTGGTGTATACTCTCAAAATAAACTTAAGCCATGTTTTAAAGTTAGTAAATGTGGAAAAAAGTAAAATGCACAGGAGTGAGTAAAAATACAGCGGCTTTCTACCAAAAGGAACCAATAATTCTTGATTTAAATTTGACAGCTTTGTTCACTGTGGCAGTAAAATATTAATAGCATTGCAAAGTTGAATTCACATGGGCAGTAATTCACAATCTCTGGAACAGAGTCTTTATTTTATGTCAAGTCATTACATCAGTAAAAGTTACCAAAAATAAGTCCATTTGACTTCCAGTATTTTGGACAATAAATAGAGCCATTTCTCCCAATGTCAAGTTAACTTTGAAATACACAGGCTTATAATAGTGAAAACCTCCAGGAGATAAGGAAATGGCATGCCATATCCCATAAATATGTCTCAAAACTAACAAATGTGATTCTTCTTCTTGCAGTTTTTGAGGTATCTTCTGCTCTTTGAATTAGTCTAAAACTCTGAGTATGCAATATATGCTATGTGCTGGATGAGATCAGCTCTCCTTTCAGCACTTGAGATTGTTTTCAAATGTGCTGCAGCCCATGATTGATCAATCACGCTATAATGACTAAAGCATCAAGTATATGCAGTCATGTGATCCCCTATGGAGGGCAGAAGGAGGCAAGCAATTCTAGTAGGATACAGGGATGCCAACTTAATGGACAAACATCAGGTTGGGTCGTTCACCTACATGAGGCACTTAATTGCCCCCAGCTTTATAAGACATGGAAGACACCAACTACCTTCACAACTAATAAACCACAGGCTTTTTAAGGGTGATAACTCTGTCTTATTCCTCTTCATATCCTCAGTCCTTAATACAATGCCTCTCAACAAACATTTTTTGACTAAATGAATGAGTGATAGAATGAATGCATGCCTGGTGCAATCCAAGAAACAGTGCACACATTACTTAATCATTCACTTATTTTTTTGTTACAAACATTTATCAGGTACTTATAATGAGCCAAGTATCACGCCAGCTGATGAGCAAGAGATAAAAAAAGCTTTTATGGCACAGATGTAGTAAGAGATGTGATAGGGGAGAAAGACATGACCCAAACGACCTAAGAGAGGAGAAAAGGAAAAGGACGAAGTATGGTCCTAACAAAACTCATGGTTTCAAACTGATACACTGATATGGAGGAAGGAGGAGATGCTTTTAAATTCTGTCCCTGGAAAGAGGCCGATGTCCTGTGGAGAGAACATGCAGGGTCTGGAGGGAGAAGACCAACTCAGACACAAGGGTCCTTCATTCGCTCATCATCACTGTGGGCCTGAAAGCTTTAAAAAATATCATTTCACAAGTATTTGTTAATATCTGCACTGAGGGCTAAGATGAAAGGGATGTGGGAGAAGGGGGTGGCAGTTCCTCAGACCATTAGGAAAACAGTGAACTGTCATGGTGTTCAGTTAAGGAGTCTCACTTTGATAGGATCCCTTAACCTCATATAAATTGGCCCCCTACTTCAAAGCCAGAGGTCATTTTCTCTGTGGTCATTTTGTCTTGAACTACAGGGATTCTTGAAGAGGTTTAAGTCACAGAGTTTCAAAGGCACAGTTTTCACTGGAATTTCAGTTCAACACAGTTTGAAGAACAGATTGCCATCCCAAAAGGATTTCTAGGTATTGTGAACAAAAGAATGGAACTTAACCAGGAAAAACCTGGGGGGAAAACAGGACATTTGGTCATCCCAGCCTGATGGCAGCTCACATAAAGGATGTGATGTTAAAAATAGAATCAACAAACATTCACATGGAGATGGTATCTAGAAACAGCAAGAAGATTGATGGCATCCCTCTCCTGAAAGGACCTGAAAGGAGAAAGCTACAGATCACAGGCATGCATACACACAGCAAGGCACTGGGATAAATGCTTTAAAGAAAAAAAAAAAGGACTTCAGTCTTGTTATTTCACCTACATTCAACACCCTTCCTTACAAAGAAGGAGGGAGCATGGGAGACACGGAGAAAGGTTATTAAAGGATGAGCAGATTATTCTCTGGCCTCAGGGAAATTTACTCCTGGTTTATACTTTTTTTTTTTTTTTTTTAAAGATTGGCTCCTGAGCTAACAACTGTTGCCAATCTTCTTTTTTTCTTCTTCTTTTTCTCCCCCAAGCCCCAGTACATAGTTGTATATTTTAGTTGTGGGTGCTACTAGTTGTGGCATGTGAGACACCACCTCAGCATGGCCTGATGAGCGGAGCCACGTCTGCGCCCAGGATCCAAACCAGTGAAACCCTGGGCCACTGAAGCAGAGCACGCAAACTTAACCACTCAGCCACGGGGCTGGCCCCTGCTTTATACTTCTTTTTGGGCACATGGCCTCACTGCTTGACAGACCAGATCCACTTGTCCTGCAGGATTCATGAAGCAGGGAGGCCCACATAAACCAGTTCTCACTCTTTGTCAGGAGTTCAAGTTTCACTCCTGAGTTTCAGTTGACAATGGAAGCGAAATGGATGAATCCAGACGTTTAGTATTCAAGTTCCTTAGAAGTTAGAACCCCAAATTCCAGGATCACCACACATCCCTAAATTCTAGAAGAATTATCTACTTCTCTAATATTCAAGTTCCCCTGAGACTTCTAGGTCTCCATTCCAACTTGATTCCTAGACTAGGGACACAGGCCATATCTCTTCTCTCAAGTGTTGGAGGGAGAGGAGTGATAGGCGAGGATGATGTGGCACCTATGGGAGCCACCGAGTCTCTGAAATGCAAAAGCATGTCCAGGTATAGTTCTTTTCAACTAGACAGAAACCAAAATAGAATCCAGGACTGATCGAGATAGAATTTATCTTGCCACTCCACACATGTTTTTGTCATGAGCCTTCTTAACCTTCCTCAAATAAATAAGCCAAGCTTTCTTGTTTAATCTTGTAATTAGGCCTTTGGATTTACACCTCCTTGCCTGAATGAAAAAGAATATGGTATAAAATGTATGCTAATAAAGGACAAAGATTGCTTCTTTGGAAAAACATCACATACAGGCAGGTGTTTATTACTTTGGATCGGTGTTTCTCAAACTGTGAGTTATGTCTCATTATGGTTCCTATAATGGTTCATGAAATAAATTTTTTGAATGTAATGGAGTGCAATGAAATGGAATAGAATGGAAAAGAAAATATTAGAATGTATCACATGTTGTCTGGTTAACTATTATTTGGTGAAACTTATACCATGGCAGACGCCAGGACTTGGTTTTTAAAGTAAAAAGCCACTACTTTGGATGATATCAGCTCGACCTTTTGAAAAATCTAAACGCACTATTCATATTACTTTGAATTCTTCATTCCATTACAAAGCTTTAGAATTATTTCAATTGTAATTAGACTAATTCTTTCTACAATTTAGTTTCAAGATAAAGATTAATAAAATGGGTTGAGCCTTTATGATAGTAACAACATTCCTCCTCCCTAAAGCATAGAAAACCTGAAGTGACATCAACAGCTGAGCAAGGGGTAAATCCACTATCCGAAACCATCAGGATCCTAGTCTCTTAAAGTGATCTGTTCCAAAGACATCAGACTTGGACATGGAGGGCTAACCCAATGAACTGCGGAAACTCACCCAATAAACTCTGAGTGTTTTTACTAATATTTCAAAATAATTTTAAAAACTTATAATAGATAAACTATCTAATACCAGAATACTAAAGAAATGGAGTCTAAAATGGTAAGCATATCAAGGTATGTTTCAAAAACCGTTGTGTATGTTACCTTATTTAATAAGAAAATGCCTGGCTGATGTTTCAAGAGGTATACTCCCTTTCTCAGAGTAGCAGTAATATGTCATGATAAGAAAACATTTACTTCAATAATTTTCTTAATCAGTATTCACCCTTGCTTGCTGTAAAATTTATTTCACTCTTAAGACATACATACACAAATAAAAATACAATCTCTACTTAATAAAGTCCTTTCTGTATAATTTACTCTTTCTAAATCCTTGGTCAACCAATTTTGCCTTAATTAAGGCATAATTTGCTTCAACTAAGACATAATTATTCTGATTGGGGCTCTTCAAATGATTCTTTTACATTGCTAAATTAAAAGTCAGTTTACTTTTCAAGTAAATATGATTCAAGCTTATTGATAAAGATGGACTGAACTTTACATCATTTAAAAATAGTTAAAACCATGGAAGTAAACAGCTTTTTTATTACTCTATTTAAGCTTTACCTTTCTCGCCTTCTTTATATTTTTGTCAAAACTACGACATTAAAAATATATATTCAGGGACTGGCGCAGTGGCTTAGTGGTTAAGTTCGCACACTCTGCTTTGGTGGCCCGGGGTTCTCAGGTTCGGATCCTGAGTGCGGACCCATGCACAGCTCATCAAGCTATGCTGTGGCAGCATCCCACATACAAAACAGAGGAAGACTGCCACAGATGTTAGCTCAGTGACAATCTTCCTCAAGCAGAAAGAGGAAGATTGGCAACAGATGTTAGCTGAAGGCCAATCTTCCTCATCAAAAAAATATCTATCTATCTCTTTATACTTTTCTGACAAAGTACCATATATATAGTAGGTACTTGAGAAAAAATTATTTTCTGAATGGAAAGATTACATAAGATACATTAAATTTATTCCAATACCCAATTATAGCCCAATTTATTTATTAAATTTTATTCCCCAAAGCAAGTTCTTATTAGCTATACAAACTATCACCACTAATGAACAGAAAGCCATCAACCCAAGTATTCAGTATCACAGCCACTCAGTCGACAGCTTGCTGCCTTGATTAAGCTGCATGCAGACTATTATGCAAGGAATTAAAGAGCATCTAGAGTAGAAATCAACCATTAGGGACTAAAAACAAAAAAGAACATAGACCCAATAGCTTTTTTTAACTCTCTTTTCCAAGGTTTACATACAATCCTAACCATTCCTCTCACCAAAAAATTAAAGCACTCCAAATTCTCCAAAATATAATGAAGAAAAACTGAATTTTATTGCTTTCCCAGGAATATCTGAAATGCCAATGGAAAAGGCCGATGGGCATATAAAACAATAAAAAACACCAACCATCCTTGTCAATTCCCTTCCACATTCATCCTAATTCCAGGCCACCCACCCCAAAATAATCATCTAAATCTGCCAAAAGGAGAAAACCAAGTATTAGGCCACAATCAAGAACTAATCAAATTTTTCTCTTGTGTCATACACCACTGCCACAGATTGAAAGGAGAATTCTTTGGGCCAATTTGAAAAGATTTCACTGTAATTAAACATTTCCTCAAAAGCTTTTACCTCACTGTGGTTTATAACCCAAATCAATAGCTTCAAAATTTCAAAGCTCTGAAGCAACTGTGAATGAAAAAAATGTAACGTGTTTATAATATATATATGTGTTTTAATACAGAAATGTTGAATATAAGTGTTTTAACATAAAAAAATTAATGTAGAAACTATGAAGAACCAGTAACACACAAAAAGCCATTATCTGCTTGTAGATTTTTTCTCTCTGTGGCTTATTTCACGTCTGCAATCCAGGCTGGCTTGTAAATCACTCAGCCTGAAATCATGCCACAATTCTCACTCCCACAGACAAGTACAATGCACTCAGGGAACACAAAATAATTTTTATTAGCTTAATCCAGACATTTATGAAAAGATAAGTCTGCCACAAAATGCCATAATTCACTCACTCATTCACATATGCATGTAGCACCTGCTGTGTATCAAGCCCTCAGCTGGAGGACGATATGGCAAATAAGGCTTGTCTTTGCCCTCAGAGCTTATAATCAGGTGGAGGACAAAAGACAGGATACAAATAGCTAGAGTTCAAGGTCAAATGTTGTAAATACCATCAGAATGGTATGAACAAAATCCTCTAGGAGTCAAGAAGAGGCAAATTATCATTGGTTTATGTGATCAGGCAGGGTTTTTTTTTAAAGGAGATCAAATTTAAATTAGGTCTTGAAGGATGAACAGGATTTTGAAAATCAGAGAGGGATGGATAATTTGAAAAATGAGAAGAGAGAGCAGCAACATTTCCCAGAAGACTAGTATGCATGCCGACACTGTGCTATGAGTTTATTTACGATATCTCATAATTCTTTTTCAGTGGGAAAGCACAATGGGATTCAGCTATAGTGTTTGAGAGAGAAGCAAAAAGACAAGGAAGGTGGGGTTGGTTGCAAATGTTGAGCCCCTCCAACGTTGAGCCAAAGTCTGGACTTTACCCTAAAGAAAAATGGGAGACTACCAACTATGCTTCTGAATGGAAACAAAGAAGGAAGGGAAAGGAAAGGAAGAAAAAAAGAAAGGTGTTGGGTCGTATATTGCTATGGATAATTGGCAGAGATAATTGTCAAGCACATTTTTTATTTTGTGTGATTGCTGTGTGGTGCTCTTTATATTTATATTTCATAGAAAATGTTAAGATTTGGAAGGGTCCGAAAAGGTCATTTATTTCACCTTCTACCCAATTGAGTAAATCCCTGTGCATCATCTCTAGCCAGTCTCAACACTTACAGGACAGGCAAATTTACACTGAGCCCCTGCTATGTGTTGAGCTCTCTGACACAGGGCGTTATATTTCTCAGCAGCTTTGAGAGATTGGGAAGCATTTTCTTGAGCCAAAATCTCCCTACAGCTTGATCCTTTGGTCCCAGATCTGGAAGAACACAAAACAACATTTTTCCATTTACTCTAAGACATGCTTTCTTCACATTTTAACAACTATAAAATCAGGAGACTTACAATTAATTGTGTGTCATAATACTAATTGGCAGCAGTTTTTCTTAGTGGCAAATAAAATAATGATGGTAATCAGCAGCATCTCAGAGGCTACAAAACAGTCAGATAACAGCGTCTTACACAAACCTGGCCTAATCCCTCTTCAACGGCTAACTCTCTTCCACGTCTGGAAAATGTCCTCAAAAGTAGAAGTAATGAACATAGACCCTTGAGGCAGATACTACTGGGTCCCAAGACAGTCCACCATTTACTCAGCTGGTTGACCCTGACCTGGGTCACACTTCGTAATTCAGTTCCTTCATCTGTAAGATGGTGCTGACAATAACACATGCTTCGCAGGCTTTTTGTGTGTGCATTACATAGGATAACACATGTAAAATCCTTGGCACAGTGCCTGGCACACAATCAACATTCAGTAAAGTGTTAGCCATTATCATCATCTACCTCTAGAATAAATAATTTCCTCCCTTCAATCATCCTCCACGTGACATGGTTTCTAAAACATTTATCCACTTCTGAGTCCACTCCAATTTTTCAACATCCTCCTAAAAAATGTTTTGTCCAGAAAGGAACACACTATGTTCTCTGTGGTTTGGCTTGAATATGATGCAGGAGGACAACGACTGCCCTCACTCTTGACACTGAATATAGAGCATGAGTTACAGTCTCTTTGGCAGAGCTGAAATAGTATGACCAAGAAAGTATTTGCCAAAGAAATTTCATCATTTATATATTCAGGTAACACATGTGGATGTCAAATATGAATACCAGAATGGTAGTACACCCTACAAGAGGAGGACAAGATTGGGTCCTGACTCCACACAGATCAGAAGAGCTCATTTAAAGTCCGGATTCTGAGAGCAGCTGCTCACAGCACTCCTGCCCATACCCAACTCCACAACCGCCTACTCCCACAAGAAGCTGGTAGCATCAAAAGCAGCAGTAGCCCCTGTAATCAACTTTTGCTAATCAAAAACCAGGGCCTCTGGGATCTAGGAAACAACAGCTAATGGCATGGGGTCTGGTTATCTCTAAACTAACAAAGAAGCCACCTCCTGCCTGTTAAGTAGCAAGCACAAAATAGACCCCCAAGAAGGGGTGAGTCCTTTGACCAAAAACATCATTAATCCCCAAAGCAAGGCAGTTTGCCACAAAGAAAAAGGGGTTCAGGATCCAGTAACCATTAATCCCAATAGCAGGCACTCCCACTGGTCTTTTATCCAGCAGTTTCATCAAGAGTATCATTTCTGAAATTTAAAGAACAACTTGTGGACAAGACACAGCTTAGGAAAATGGCAATATCTAAGTCTAACCTTAGAAAATGTGAGAACAGAATTTCATTTTCTCTAACCTAAAATGAGAGGGAATGGGAAAAGTATCAAATTAACAAATTCAGCGTCAGGCTGATACTTCTGTAGCCAGGTGTGACAAAATAGTAAGTGCTTTACAAATTAACAGTGATAATTAAAAGTTTTCCTCAAAAAAAAAAAAAGCAAGGCCACACAACTAAGGGGACCAATAAAGATGTGCTGAAAGGATAGTCAAGCCATTGACTGAGGAGGAACAGAGAGATGGCAGAGTCGGAGGTCTGTAGAGAGGAAGAGAACTGAGATACTGACAAGAGAGCAGTTGACGCGATAGACCACAGGTCACCAGGAAATAAAGAGTGGATGTCAGTTGAGGAAAAAGTTGAGGAATCAAGGGACTACAAGAGGCTCCAACTAGGCCATAAGTTTTTGCCAAGGTGCAGTTTACAGAGCAAGTAAAATACAGTATCTCTAGAATTTTAGTCACCATCCTGCTCAACCGCCTTGTGAATAAGATGAGGAAAAAGACACACAAGTGACTTGCCTAAGGCTGTGAAGCTAAGGTACCAACTGAGCCAAGACTGGATGCCACAGCTCCCAAGTCCAGACTCACTGCTCTTCCCACCCAAAAGCTCGTGACCTTGTCCAAGAATAAAAACGAACACCGCTGGAACTCTCCCAAAAAAATTAAAGGCTAATCCCCATGGTTCTAAGGAAGGATGAAAGTAGAAGATCAGTTAGAATAACAAACCAACCAATACAAGGCTTTATGCTCTCCCCTAGAACAGGAAATTGTGAAATGTAGAAATGTTGATGCCTCGACCCCCACACCCCACTGTAGGACACTGTCCTTCACTTCAACACAGCAATGTCCAGTCTACACCCAGAGCCCACGAACTCAGCTCCTACACGTTTGCTCTCTGGCATCTAGGTATGTTCCATACTTTTTGAGATTAAAACTCGGAGGCTGAGCTGCTGGGATTTTTGTGTCGTTCCCTAAGATTAATTTTGGATCTTCTAGCCAGTCTATTTTTTCATGGAAATAAAATACAAATATTCTGTATTTTCAGTTGTCGTGAATTCTCAAAAGACATGAAGAAATCGAATCTTGAGGCTTTATTCAAAGTCCTTACCCTCCCCCACAAAAAAACTAAGCTCAAAATCATCTTATCTGGTGCATTAAAAAAAATAATGCACAGACAAACACACATGGAAGATTGCTTTTGTCTTGCCCTTCAGCCTCTCTCCTGCAGCTCTGCACAAATCTCTGAGAAACAAAGAAGGCTTTGGGAGAATTCCTTTCAAGCCTTGTTGGCAACCTTCCAGTGCACAAAGCCACATGAGGGTAATAGTGGAGATAGTATTCAGAACCTGCATTAATACCTGACCTTCAGCAGGAAGAGCACACACCTGTACTCCTGTTTGCAGAAGGCTCTACTGCTGGTGAAGAAATCTAGTTCTTTCTAAATATCCTGTCTGCCTCCAAAACTCCCCTGAGAGTCCACTCTGAATGGCAGAGCCAGAACTACCAAACCCAGCATCTCTGTCACCCCTACCTGGGGGAAGCATCCTGCATCTTCAATCACCAACACGCTGCCTCTTAGATCCCAGCCCAGACACAGCAGCTTTATGCACAAAGCTCAGAGGTTCTCAGAGTTTTTTATATTCAACTCTTTCCAAAAAAATCCTAAATGCCACCACAATTCTCTCCCATAGGGATAGAAAAATGTCTATAGGTGCCACATATATATCACAAGATTGCTCAAAAAGATGCAATCTGTGATGGTTAGTTTCATGTGTCAACTTGGCTAGGCCATAGTACCCAGTTATTCAATCAAATACTAACCTAGGTGTTGCTGGGAAGGTATTCTGTAGATGTGGGTAACACCTACCATCAGCTGACTTACTTAAGAGTTACTCTTGATATTGTGGGTGGGGCCTCATCCAATCATTTGAGAGACCTTAAAAGCAAACACTGAGGTCCTGAAGAAGAAATTCTGCCCCAGGACTGCAGCATCAATCTTGCCCAAGGATTTCCATATATATATATATATATATAAAAATATAACTATATATATTTTTATATTTATTTCCACATATGATTATATATATTATATACACACATATGTATATATAGGATATAATATAAATAAATATATTTGTAAATTCTCCTACTAGTTCTTTCTCTGGAAAGCCCCAACTACTGATACATAATGCAATTTCCCATTTGCATCACTACAGACCTTTTAAAATCAGGGTTGCAATTTCAAATGCCAATGGGGGTCAGGCAGGAAATGTGACTGGGGAGAGTGGCTGTTAGACAATAGATGGCAATAAACAGGCTGCCTCGGTGTCCAAGAGATATGAGGGAGTGAGGGCTGGGAACGACACTAACTGTGGACACGTCTACCTACAGGGGACAGCAGTTTTGCCAGGCTGCAATGGGGAACCAGTGCCAGTAGATGTTCCATTTGCTCAAGAGAAGTCAGAAATTCAAGATTTTTAGATGTAAACCCTCCCTCTCATTCTTAAGTACAGGCAACTAATTCAAATTTAAAGCATCTAGTAATCCATTCCTATGGAGATCAAATAAAATGAGTCCGGGAGCCAGATGGGAGAGAGGAGGAGAACAGGCCCTATTTGTTCTATGTGCATGATTCATTTAGTCCTGAGAACATCCCTGTAAGCAGGTACTATTCTTATGCCCCTTTTACAGAGGAAACAGCAGCATACAGGGTTAAATAACCCAGGCAAGGTCACATGGCTAGTAAGCGAGGCTGCCAGGACATCAACCCTGGCAGAGTACAGGGTCACAGACAACTTTGCTTACTTTGTCTAGTGTCCGCATATGTTCAACTTTCATTTCTGTATGTTATAACAGGCTTGTAAAGGCAGTCATGGAAACTTTACAGGTGGAGAAAATGTGACAGAAAACTAAAGACATATATTGAAGGTCTCACCCACATAGAAGAGCCAATAACTCAAGCGATGCCTCTTTTCTTTGCCTTTCAATCTGAGGGTACACCACCTCTCTCAGGAAAGCTAATCACTAATGCACTTCTAATGAAGGGCCTGGCTGGGCTTTTGTATTATTATTTACTAAATTTTAAATGAAGGATTTTAGTCATTGAAAAAGTTTAGAAAATAATATAATGAACTCGAGAGTGCGTAACCTTCGGTTTTAAAAATTAAATATCACAAGTACAATAGAAAGCTCACACGTATTCTTTACCACTGCAGAAGTAACCAGGACCCTAATTTTGAGTGTATTGTTCACATGTATGTGCCAGTGTTTACAGTGTTACTTCACACGCATATACAGCATCCAGTACTGCTCTGAATGCTTTTAAGCCTAAGGCAATGGGACTTTAAGGTGTATATACCCTTCTGCAATTTGCTTTTGTTTCCTCTACATGATGCATTTGACAGTCACTTATTTCTACTATTGCACAACACTCCATTGTATGAAAATAACACAAGGTATTTATCCATGTTTGTTATAAGACATTTAGTTTGCATTACACACAATACAACAAAGCACATTCTTACAAGTGTCTTCCTGTAGACAAGCGTGAGGCTTTCTCTGAGGGTGGATAAATTGGGGTGACAATTACACTACGGTTATGTAAGATGTTAACATTAGGGGAAATGGGGTGAGAGAGATGTAAGCGGATTCTGTACAATTTTTGCAATTTTTCTGTAATTATAAAATTAGTTCAAAATTAAAAGTTTTTAAAAAAGAAAAAGAACACCTCCTTTGAGCCCTCAAAGCAATTCCCCATAGGATTACAAAGCTTTCGACTAAATACCAGGCCCAGACGGGGCCTCCACAGTCAGGGGAAACAGGAAAATGCTGGCTCCTGAGCACTCAATCCCAGAAATGTCACAACCCTGCCATGTGAACATGGCTGTTTGGAATGCCTCAAATAGCTGAGCTTACATATGGTCAAGTACGGTTAAGAAAAATCAAAGCAATTCCTTGAATATTTATAAACCAAGACAGGAAGAAGTTATTTAAATTGAAAAGACAGCAAAGATTCATTAGAGTCAAAAAGTTCTCTCAAGCTATAGCAATTCTCTATCCAATATATGAAATGACTCACCTTTTTCATAGGTTTAAATCAGATCTGACATATGTGTTTAATTCTGTGCATTTGGGGTCACATCTAAAAGCTTGAGACCTCCCAAAGTATGAGGGGAAAAAACCCTCTCGGAGTTCAAACATCTTTTCTGTTTCCTCCTATTCTTTCCAGTCAGATACCCTATGCTATAAGAAAATTATGTTTATGTAAAGGCCCAGAGAGTAGGACTGAGAAGAGTTCCACGGGCCAAATCCAAGCCCAGCCACCTCCTATAGGAAGCCTGCCAGGACTAACCTCATCTGAACCACATCACTCATCTCCTCCTCTCTCCCTCTGGACTTCCACATTCCCTTAGGCCTCAATCACTTAGCACTTGTAGATGTTTTGATTGGGATCATCTGTAAGTCTCTGTTATGTTTTGTCTTCCTACATTGATTGTAAACTTCTCGAGGCATTAGTCAATCCATCAACAAGGGCAATTGCCAGAATATGGCAGAAAGAGGCTGAACTGGAAAGGAAGATAAGACTTGATTTCTAGTAAGATTTCTGCAACTACAACCTAAGGATGTTAAAATCTTTTAGGGGATGGAATTTCTTCATCTTTCTTCAGTTTCTAAGTCAGTTTACTCCCATTAAAATCTATTTGTGGGGCTGGCCCCGTGGCCGAGTGGTTAAGTTCACGCACTCCGCTGCAGGCGGCCCAGTGTTTCGTTGGTTCGAATCCTGGGCGCGGACATGGCACTGCTCATCAGACCACGCTGAGGCGGCGTCCCACATGCCACAACTAGAAGAACCCACAACGAAGAATACACAACTATGTACCAGGGGGGCTTTGGGGAGAAAAAGGAAAAAAATAAAATCTTTAAAAAAAAAAAAAAAATCTATTTGTAAAACATCCATTCATTTCACCTTCCTCTACTGACAAGTTCATTGCATGCGAGATACATGAACCCTGGGAGACAGAACTTTGCCAGTAAGAAACATCTGATTATTTTATTTTATTTTTTGGGACCTCTCACAATATAAGTAACCCACTATCAACCAAACACTACCTAATAAACACTGGTTAAAATAACAAAGTGATAAAGCCAGTGGCTGGGAAATAAAAGCTTCAGCAGATCCTTTATCTGAAGTGTGTTTTCTCTATCTAGCCTCCTCAAGCGTGGCCCACACTCGGGAACAGTTTGACATTTTAGCACCATATGGCTCAGCGAGGATCCAAAGGCCACACTTAGATGTGCCAGGCCATTTGGCATTTCCCACATTTACCCATGCGGATGGCACCAGGCACCCAACTCAGCTGCAGCCTGAGTCAGGTCTAGGAGGACCTGGGTCTCTCCAGGATGCCAAGTCAGCAAGTAGCCAGGGCAGCAGCCACTGAGCTTTGTGGTTCAGCACTACGGTGCCAAAACTAATAACCTAACATTCATTTACTCAGATTTCTGGCACAACTGAGAAAATACACTTGGGGGTTTTGCAACCAACTGTCTTTCCACCAGAGGTATCCTTTAATCACGCCCTCCACAGAAATGCCATACCTCTGAAGCACACTGTGGTATGCTCACTCTCCTTGGGATGCTTGCAAACACCAAGGAACCTGGGAACCAAGGACGACTGGGACAGAGAAAACACAAAGGTGTGAAAAGACGGATCCTATTCACATTGTGCCTGGCTTTCATCATCAGAGATTATTTCCTACTGGGTTATGAAACACCTCTTGCTTGTTAAAATTTTAAAAAGTGCTACACTTCATAAGCTTATAAACTCCGAACCTTTCTCGTGCCTCTGCAAGGGTGGGCTCCCTATGTAATGAAACAATAGTTATGCTGTGAAAAGGAGGAAACTTGCAGGTGCTAAGGCAGGGACTGGGCACTCTGGGGAGGGGTGCAGGTAGTCGGCACCAGAGAAAAGAGGGAACAGGCAGCAGGAAGACACTGCAGAAAGGAAAGGCGAATGTGAACTGAAGACAATTTGTCTACTCAAGGTCTGTAATGAGGGTGTTTTATAAACATAAGTGTTCAGAGTTAGGCTGAACCACTGAACCACATCCCTAAGCAACGCTTTGCTTTAACCGGCCATGTCTCATTACTCCAGGCACTAAAATCACTCCCAAACATACACACACACACACACACTCTAATAAACTCCCATCCTCGACTTAAGACTGGTTTGGCTCACATAAAACCAAGCCCCATGCAAGGATATGTTGTTCAGGAAAAGGGCCTTAGGGCTTGCAATATTGCAATGTTATATATTCAGATACAAAAGAAGTCTTCCCGGTTTATAGTGCCAGAATTGGCTATCCAGAGGATGAGAAATTCCAGACGGACTTACCATTTCTCACTCAATCACAGTTAATCTATATAAAAACCTAACAGGGTAATTAAACAGGATTTTTATATTTCCTTCAGGCTCACCTACTTTCATCCTTTCTCTAGTAATCTTTGCATTCCACTAGACATACACGCACTCTAGGGATGATTTTAGAAACATGATTTGCATGGAAATGCTTTTTCATCTGACTTCTCCTCTAAAGTCAGAAGTCCAGGTCACAGCATCCAAGTCATAGAACTTAGTTATCTGTAAGAAAAAACAAAAAGGGCGGGGGGGGAGACCGGGGAGGGTATGAGGGCAAGTACGTAAACATATATTGATGACAATCTATTATTCTATGTCATCTAACTTCTCTTAAACTGCATGCTTTATTAGAATGTGCTCAAATGTTCATTTGTGATATAGAAAATAAGAGAAATGGATTGAAAGAGATAATACTCTAACAGGGTAAAATGTGCCTACCATAGCAGGAAACCCATGCAACGAATTCAAAGATCTGACATCTGAAATCAGCACTGCAGTGTGGCAGCATTTATCAAACACTTACAGCATAGGTCAGCTTTTGTAGCAGGGAACCCAAGGTGACTTTCCAGAAGGACTCAGCTTTGGGAAGTGGCTGGATCTTAAATGCTTCTCCAGAAAGACTTTGTTAAATCAGTCTGTTCTAAGGCTGGCAAAGGGAGGAGTTTCAGTCTCCTGCCCAAGGCTACAGAGGTCCCCAGAGCTTGGTCATCCTGCAAGGATTTTACCAAGGCTTTCCTTAATAAATTGGCAAAACTTGATCCCCTTCCTTCCTGGGCACCCTGATTTCAAGAGTGCCAAATAAGAGGCAGGAATTTCAGAGCTGGGTAAGCTGCTTTGTTGTCAGTGTAACTGAAAGAACTTTGATACAGAAAGAATACTTGACAACCAAAATTCTGGACAGGCTTGGGTAGACTTTCATCCCATCTAATTTTTTCATTAATTTGGGGTTAAGAATTCGTGACGAGATAAGTTTAACATTATCTAAAATTTAACATTTTCTCTAAAGAAAGAATATGATAGGGAACTAGTAATACAAATAAAAAATATTTTTAAATATTTAAGAGAATTTCTTAAAAGCCTCAAAGCATTTTTAAAACACATCTACCTATTAATGGTATATAACTGAAATTGTATTTATTTATTAAAGCAGGAGCCTCAGTAACATAAACTAACTAACAATTTGTTATATTAGATCTGGTTATTAAAAGTATTTGAAGGCAATATAGTTCTTGTTTAATAACATTTATATATACTGTCTTGTCTCTAATTTAGATTATCTTCGATCTGAATTCACTGTTGACATTAGAAACACATACAGGTAAGCAGTAAATTACGTTTTTTAAAGACTATAATCCACATAAATCCAACTATTCAATACAACTGTCTTTCCCAAATGGTAAGTAAAACATGTTTTGGAGGTTTTCAAGGAGATTCACACCTAGGTTCTACAATTACCAGAATAAACATTTTTTTTTTAATTCTGTAGAATTAATTTTTAAGCATAGCCATTTACAGATATATCAGTGCATGCTTATCACTTTAAATTCTTTCCCACATCTACTTTATCTGTAACATTTCCCTCTGGGCTTAATAAAGACTCAACATTCTTACTGTTATTGGATATTCTGCCTATAAACAGTTTCTTTCGAAATGGTTTTTACTCTTTGCCCAACACCTCCAAACATCCTCAAAGGTAGACAATATTTCCTATAAGTAAAGAGTGCGCCTACTTTCCTCTATTTGGTATAGAATCTGGTAATAAACATCAGAAGATTCTGGCAATAACCTGAACTAAAATAAGGGAGTTATCTGGAAGGCAAGGGAGCCTTCACAGAAAGCCTTGAGTCACAAAAGCTCCATACTGAATTCAAGCAATTGAAGACACAGGTGAAGAATCCATCCTTAACTACACAGGAACAGTTCCCAGGAGCAAAAGCAGATTTTGATAAGGAGACGCCTCCACCAGGAGTAGGCTGGAAAGCCTCAATTTAATTACTTCTCTATCTCCTTATTATTCCACCCGACTTACTATTTCCCCGTCTCATTTCACAGCCTCTACCAGCTCTCCCCTAGGGCCTCATATGATCCCTTTGTACATGCGCACGCTCTCTCGCTCTCCTCCGCACTCCCATGGCTAAATGTTCTCTGCCTTACTGTGTCTTGCTTTCACAGCATCCAGCTTTCCAGTAAACCAACACTGCATCAGCACCTTTCTCTGGAAGTCTGTGTAGACAGTATTGCATTGGAAAGATAGGAAAGCTAAAGAGAGTCTCCTCTTTTAAAAGATGTAAACCAAAGGCAAAAAACGCCAAAGTATTTTTGTTACCAGAGTCAAGAATACAGAATAGATAATAGCGATGTGATTGACACTGGACCTTTCAAAGTCCACATCTCAGCTCTCCAGAGCGCAGGAGGAGGGGTATGGTGGACAAGAAAAAGTCAAAAGAATGGCTGAGAATCAGGACTAACATAAAGGCAAAATACCGCAGAACAGGGTTAACTTTCTTACCCCAGAACCCTTGGGCAATCTGATGAAGCCTATGGACTCTTCTCAGAACAATGGCTTTAAAAGCATAAAAAACATAAGATTACAAAGAAAACAATTACATTGAAATAGTTATCAAAATATTAAAAAACAAATTCCAATATAGTTGTATTTACACTCTTTATTAACAAATTGAATAACAGGATCTAGTGGCATATTTCACAAGTACTGTAATTTCAAATGCCAAATACGACCATGACTTGTTGTCTACATTCAGAATTGAGAAAATGCTAAATTCCAGTTAGGGATTAGTGAAAATGAAGATTTTTTTTTTCCATCCAAGTTCAGACACTCTATAATTCTATCCATGGGCTCCTTGATTAAGAACCCCTGCCACAAATATTCTTCCCAGATTCTAAAATGATTCAGGCTTCTTGAAGGAATTACCTCTAAATTCATATCAATAAGAATCCAATGCCAAATCCAATTCAGTAATAATGGGGTGCACAACTACTGGACCAAAGGGTAACACATTAACTCCAGTGTGTCATGGATACAATGAAGCCCCTGTAGCTAAAGTCTGATTCCCTGGAACTGAGCTGAAGACTCTGGCCACTGAGCGTGACACGCCTTCCCTCAACGGACAGGTGTAGCAACCCCCTCACTCCCAGGCATTGATTTTGTGCTTCTTGAACTGAAGACATATAAACACATTTGTGTGGATCCATGAATCACTATGTTTCCTTGTTCAAAGACAACATTGATTTTTTTTTAATTGCAACATTAATTAAATAAAAGCTTTAGAGGGGTAAGGGTGACAGTCTATTAAATATATCCATTGATTTTAAGATGTAGACAATTTTCAGACAATAAAGTGTGTGAAGAGAGGTAGAATGTCTCAGACTTAAACTGAATAAAAATATAAGTGATTTCATTTTATTACAAGTATGTGAAGTATTGTGCTTAGGTTGAAGATATTTGATAAATGAAATGCTATATAAAGTCTCAAAATATCAGCCCCTAGATTTTATGCAGTCATCAAATCCATCAGATAATATATTTAACCAATGCTTCCCTGTATTTTAATCTTCTGCAGAAATATGCCAAGCGGTCAGACAGCAAAATACCCATCATTATCAATTTTCAGTATTTAATTACTTAACACTTATATAGTGCCAGGCATCATTTTAAACACTTTATAAATGTTAACTCAGTTAATTTTCAAGAGAAGCCTATGAGACAGTAGCTAATATTCCCCATTTTACAGATGAGGAAACTGAGGCACACAAATGTTGAATGGCTAGCTCAAGGTCATACAACTACCAAGTTACAGGGCTTGGTTCAGCCCAGGCAGATTGGCTGCAGGGTCCACATTCTCAACTATGCTCTATTGCTTTGTCTTGCTCTGTTTCTGATGATGTGAACAATACTTTTTAAATTTTTTTTCACAGTTTAAGAAGTGCTATTTGCTAATACATCTCTTTCTGGCATGGATATAGTGTCTCTCCAAGGACATTTTTCATGACAGTCAACAGGGACTTTTTAATTCATTAATGTCTATGATAGAGTAAGAGATGGTGCAGCTGCAAGACCATCCCCAGGCTCTGCAAGAGAGTGTCACCGCCATCCCCTCGTCATTCTGGATTCTTAGCTTCCCACTTGAATATACCACTATTTCTATGCTTAAGCACTCAGCCCACTGGCTGACATAAGCCAGCACTAAGGAGAAAAATGAATCACGTTTTCAGCAATTGGGCCTTTCAGAGTAGAAATTCAGAGCACATGTGATAATTTTTCTGTTACCACGCCAACACGGGTCTGATAACCCCTCTGTGTACAAGAATTTAGGGTCTTCTTAAAGTCTCTGTAGAAAAGAAAGAAACCTCAAGAAATTTAAAAGAAAAGGAGAGAACAACGTTATAAAAAGTATACAATGTATCCTTATTTTGCAGAAATGCCTGCATTAGAAGATATTATTTCTAATGGGCCTACTTCCTGGATTCAGTAATGGAAGAAGGATGAAAAATATTGGTAGAAGAAATAGGAATGAGCTGCCAGGCCAAGCCACCTGATCTACTTGTCTGATCAACAGGCAAGCACTCAAAGGCTTCTGAAATATGCCCTGTGGGCAGCCCCAAGAGAAGGCATCTGGGCCAGGTTCAATTACCACATGCTCAGAGAATGGGAGAGATGGGGAAGAGGCAACAGCTGCTGACATTTACTGAACATTTACTATGGGCCAGGCAAGGTACCAAGAGCTTCACACACACTATCTAATCCTCACAAAAGCACTCTGTGTATTACTATTGTCCACCATTTTAGAAAAGAAAACATAGACTTAGAGAAGTTAAGTAACTTGCCTAAAATAACAAAACTATTAAGAGCCTAGGCTTGGATTTGAACCTCGGTCTGACTCCAAAGTTAATGCTTTGAAGTACTTCCCTGCCTGAATAATTTTTTTCTCCTAAGACTCTAACACCACCTTTTCACCAATCATCTCCCAAAATGTCCACTGCATATTTGCCCCTGCAATTGCAACTGCAGTGGGAAATGTATATTGTTTTATTACAGTTGGCAGAAATATCAGGGTACAAATCACCCAACAACTAGGTAATTTATGGGTAAATGGTCTTGATTTACTCAACTACCTTTAGTTCAAGAAATGAGTCCTTCTCTGTCGACACCCAGTTCCAGATTCTTTGAGTCAGCTCGCTCTCAGTCTTCGCCCCTCATCCTAGGAGATAGCCTTGTCTCGTCTTGCTTTACCCCCCTATATAGTCCTGTGCTGAATTATTTCCTTCAAAAACAGAAACAAAGTTCACCATTTCAACAGCAAGTCCAGCCTGCTCTCCTTGCAAACCTTCAGACGTTGACCTATTCGGCATCCTAGTTCCTACCCACAGATCTTCCCCAAAGTGCTTTTCCATCATCTGCTCAGCTCACCTATTGCTTGCTCATCCCATACTCTGAGCTTCTGACAGAGCTCCAAGTCCTCTGCTCAGCAAGCCTCACAGCTCTACGCACCAGCATGACTTAACAAGCACCATCCCCAATCTCCCCAGGACTTTCAAAGTTCGAACATGTGACTACAGTCCTTTTTCAGGGCTTCCATATGTTTAGATGCCATTTCCTAGCCACTTCTAAAATATTAGCAAGACTGATAGCATCTTCCCAACTTAATTACAAGGCACCACTTGGCTCCAGCCAGACTAGGGATGCTGAAAGACTTGGGGAGGTTTGCTTGTTTAAGACACACATACCCCTTCAAGACTGGTCTTCCCGAGTTATTAAGTGGAGGGTGGATGCACCATTTCTTTATCTCCACTAAGCATGACACACATAAAGCAAGTGACATTCAGCACTGGGGGGAGTAACTTAATTCTGTATACTTTTATTACACCCTAGAGCCAGTTCCTAGCAGAGATGATGCAATAACTGTCTCCGAAGTGGTTTTACAACAGGAAAGATTTGTACCTACAGCTAGGTCAGTTTAGTGGTTAGAGCCTGGGGCTGTGATATCTGAATCTGAGTTGGGAGCCCATACTCAGTAGTTACATTCGCCTCTTACAGCCTCAGTTTCTTCACATGTATAATGGCAATCATAATAATACCTACCTTACAGGACTGTATGGAGTGAATAAAATAAGTGCATGTTAGGTACTTACTGAGAACATAGCAGATATTACTTAGTAGTAGTAAAAAGGGAAATGACAATAGCAAACACACGGCACCACAACTGTCACACAGCTAGGGTGAGAAAGTCAGTTGGAGGAGGATGCATTTAATTTTTAGTTCAGCAGAAAGGCAGGTACATTCGAGATTCAGATGGACGCCCCAGCATCTGGAGCTCATCACCGATACGCATCTCTGACTCATACACCGTATCAGAGCATCCCCTCCCAAACCCCATTTTCATGCTGAGATTAAATTGGCAAACACAAATTTCTCTTATTGTGGGTCACTGAATACTTTTCTTACAAACAGCTCTGTTGTTTTTATCAAACAAACGTCTTTTTTCAATAATGAAGAAAGTTCAGCAAGAAGTAGAGATATAGAGGAAAAAAGGTATGGTTTAACATAAAGGTTTCTATGACGCAACCACCTACACAAATCTGATGATCAAAAAGAAACTGTGGCTGTAGATCCAGCATGACGGGAAGGAACAGCGGTCACACACAAATGCAGAATGTACAACTATGTATCTTTAACTAGAGCACCAAACTGCTGTTGATTTTTTAATAAAAGAACTCTGGCTGCTTCAAGCTAAAACCCAATGATTTGATGCCTAGTTGCATCTGAGACAGAGGGAAAAATCGAAAAAACTAAAATCCATTAAAAGATCTACAAATGAATAATGAAGGCTATTTTCTCAAATGCTCTATTTATTTAAAAGCACATGCTCAACTTTAATTTTAAAAAACTAAAGAAAAGATAACTCTCCCATTTACTATGTAAGTAACAAGCTCAGAAAATGGACAATAAGACCATTCCACGACAGAGAGTATTAGCATTTAACAACCTCTTCTATAAATATAAGCAATAAACAGTTTCAGCACAGCTGGCTTCTGAGGACTTCAATATTAACAAACAGACTAAATATTCTTCATTTACTACAGATTTTTCCATCAAAAGAAATAGTCATGGTGATGATAATTGGGCCCACATGCCACACAGCACGCCTCCTAAAGACACAGCTCCGTGGTGTGATGGGGTGCAAGTCACAGGGTCCAGCAGGAAGGCGATGTCTATGGCAATTACTAGCTTGTGGTATTGAGAAGGTTCTGTTCCTTCAATTCAACAAAAAATAAACAAATGGGATATATGCCATCCTAACGTCCCTGTCACAGATTTTAAATCACAAAAAACTCATCCATCACTCAAACGTAACAAAAATTGACTCTTAAGAGTACACTTACAGTTTACTGTAAAGGATGTGTCTTAAGAAGCAAAACATGAAAACGTCAACATTTATTCAAACTAAGATCCTATGAGGGTAAATGTATAGTTTATGATGTAATAAGAGTTTAAACGTATTTTCGTATTTTCATGTTTGACCATTTCAAAAACCCGTAACAAATAGGATGAGTAATCACATGGAATACCAATGTCCATTTCATTGGCAACTTAAAAATTATAGAGTTCCAAATGGCAGATGAGAAATATTTATATTGTAGTCTTTATATGTCAACATTATTTTAAAGTAAATTGTATTTACCTTTGCAGGATGTAACACAATAAATTCTTAGACTTAGGCCTTTGTTACTACCACTATGTACTACTCGCTGAGTTTTTAAGGAATTCTCTATAACAAAGGAAAAATAGTGTAAATCAATGAAATGAGACCATTTTAAAGTTGCATTTTATCAAAACAAAGAAAAAATCTAAAAACCACAGTGCTAATTTTTAGCAACACTTTGGCAAATAAACAGATAACATTAAATTTAGCTCAGCTTCCACCAGTTGCTAAATTTTGATTTGTTTTAGATTTAACGTTAAAGTTCCCATGAAGGGAGGAGGTTCATACACTGAGAAGCCAGAAATAACTTAAAATTTAACAGATATGATAGTTATTTGAACTTTATAATATAAAAATAAATAGGCAGCTCCCAACGTACAAACTTAAAGTTATTAGCTGTGTAAAACTTAGCCCTGTCAGTTTCTGAGAGTCTTCAGATTCTAGCACATTTATTTCTCTAGCAGCTAAGCCATATTATGGGTTAATTTAGTTTGGTGGACAATTCTGGGAACCAACCCATTATTTATAACATTATTCCAACTGGAAAATTAATTGCCAGTTCCAATATAGAATGTGGGATGTGTATGAAGGACACTTTGTCCTAGCAAAACAAAGAGTTCACCCTCCAATTTCTACCAACCCCAGTTACTGAATCAGCAAGCAATATGTGCAAAGCATCAAACTAGGTACTTTGGAGGACCAAAAGTAGCGACATTTCAGCAGCATCAGCCTCCAGGTTAAAAGCCAGCACTATTAAAAATGAACCATTGTGACAGAGATGACAAACTTCCTGTCAAAATAATCTAATGATGTAGCACATTTTTAACATTTTTCTCAGGTGAAAAGAATAAGTAACCTTTAAGTGACACCGTATCTGAAGAAAGTGTAGGTTTGAGAATTACAATAATCACTAATCAAGAGTCTGCTGCTTTCTCAGCCAAGAGCAGCATCTCCATACTGCTTAGATATTATTTGAATGACTCCTTTTTCTTTGCATTTGCTTTCTGAAATACAGATTAATGTGAAATTCTACAATGATGTTCTACATTTCTCACAACGTCCTTCTAGGGCTCATTAGTAAAGTCTTAGATAACTTTCCCTTTTTATGAATAAAGATGGCAGCTGATATCTAGAGTATTGTCTACTATATATCAAGACAATTGTTCTCTGCTATGGAAGTGCTAAGACAGAGACTAGTGTTTATTCCTCCATGAGATAAAGACTCTCTCATCTTCCAGGAACATTGGCTCAGGGTGAATGAGTTCATAAAGGGAAGACAGCTCATGGCATCAGGACTCCTCCTCCCCAAACAAAGTATTTTTCATCACGTCAATCATATCACTACTGACTCTGTATTTAGAACAAGATCCATCATTGCAAGTGCATGCCATAGACATACAACAGCAGAGAGCATACTTAAGGAGAGCTGGCCTTATGGAATACTTTGCTGTTCTTCAGATTTAAAAAAGGTTCAGAAAAGAGAGGGTCAATGAAACAATGCCATATTGACATTTGCACAACACTGGTAGTTTCCCAAACACTACCACATACGTGGTTTCACTTGAGTCTCCAATGACTCTGACGAGCAAGGCAGACGTTATTATTCCAATACATTGTTGAAGAAATGCACAAGGAAATTGATAAAGTTCAGAGAGGTTAAATGACTTCATACAGATCCACACCAGTAAAGTGCTTTTTCTTTTATCTGACACTGTCTCACTTATCAAAATGACCTCTTTTATCCAACTACTTTCAAATGCTATAATAACAAAATATATAGACAGTAGGTTAAAACTCCTTTTATGTAGCCACCCCCTGCAAAACAAAGTCCTTTAAAAAGTCTATTCTTTGCATCATAAAAAGTTCCTGAGGAGAATACAGAGAATTTTAATTTAATATGTTCAAAATTCACCAAAGAATACTCTGAATTTCAGTTCTCGCCAATTCCTCCCATTTTGGTTTATCCTTCCCCAACTGAACTAAGATCCTCTGTTGAGTAAACATTAAGCAAATGTAAAAGAAGAATTTGTACCTGGGAGATATACAGTTTAGCATTTATCATGCAAAGAAACAGAAATCACTACTCTTCTCATGGTCTGACCTATCAAAAAAAAAAGTTCTGGGCCAGCCCCAGTGGCTTAGTGGTTAAGTTCACTGCACTCCACTTCAGTGGCCCCAGGTTCAGTTCCTGGGTGTGGACCTACACCACTTGTCTGTCAGTGGCCAACCTGTGGCGGCAGCTCACACAGCAAAAAGAGGAAGATTGGCCATGGATGTCAGCTCAGGGAGAATCTTCCTCAGCAAAAAAAAAAAAGTTATTTGAATAATATTCCATATAAACTAGTAAAATGATTATGCTGCAATCACCAACCAGTGGGTTATGCAAGCCCTCTCCCCTCCTTTAGTCAGGAGGCCCCAGACTGTAGACAATTTGGATTCCAGAGTTCAAAAGATGTGTGGGTGCATGAGCAGTTAAGTGCAACTATCAGTCAGAGTCCCAGGTAAGTATTGCTAGGCTTATCAGCGATTCTGTTAATGAAGATAATGGATGGAAGCCTATAAGGACTTTTCCAGAGGCAGCCTCCAGACCAGCATTGTCCCAAGCAACCATCTGTCTGGAATACTGTTAATGCTATGTGTCTGCACTATCCAATGTGGTAACCTCTAACCACATGTGACTACCGAGGACTTGAAAAGTGGTTAGTGTGGTGGAACAACTGAATTCTTAACGTTATTTAAACTTAAATAACTTAATTTTAAATGTAAAGAGCCACAAGTAAATAGTGCAACTCTAGAGTAAGGATATCACTCCACACAGGAATCACAGCCCAGCTTGTTTTCACAGGGCTCACAGACCCCAAGACAACTGGATGTAACAAAGACAGCAAGGGCTTTGGCGACTGACAGACCGGGGTCACTTACAAGCTGCATAACCTTGAAAGTTACCTTATCGAGCCTCAGCTTCTTCACCTCTATCATAGGAATCTCAATGCCAACTTCTCAGGATGGCTGGGAGGACAGTGCTTCCCTCTCACTGTGTCTCGCACGTAAGACACTATAGAATATTAGTTCTCTCTCCTCTTCCATCCTCCCCCATCCCTCTCAATCCAAAAGAACTGTACACTTGGAACTGACAAGGCAATTATGAGATAAAATTTCATGAACAATCTATAAAAATGTCTGAGTTTCTAAGACGTAGGGTAATGAAGAAAAAAGAAAGTCATATCTGGGCTTACATTTTAACTTGGTAAAAAAATTTATGGCACCAAAGAATATAAACTGTATTCATTTTTTAATATTTGGTTAATTACAACTGCACTTTATTAATGAGCCAGAAAGCTAAAGCATGCTCTGCTTTTATCTCACAGAGCATGACATTTTATAATAGAGACTATAAAAACCACATAAAATTGTTTAAATGTTACTTTATAGGATGCAGTCATCCCAAGTGGCAGATTTGGAGACTCTGTACATTCCTGTGTAAGGGAGGACCCACCCAGCATAGTCCTACTGCTTTACAAATGTTTGATTGATTATAAAACAGATAAAGTGCAAGAATAATTCCTGACATCCTTACTTATACACTTGGCTGTAGAGCTTATTAAAAGACTATTCATGCACACACATTACTAAAGATACTCAGTGTAGTTTTATTTACAAAGGAAGAAAATAGACAACCACCTTAACCTTCCATAATAGTGAGATTACATTAAGTAAGCAAAGACACATTCATTCAGTGGAATTTCATGTAGTCATTAAAACATGTATTAAGAGTTTATAATGAGAAGTTTATAGTGTACTAAAGGAATAAGATTAAAAAATTATATACAGTATGATTTTAAAAATTAAAAATATACACAGACAAAAGTAAAAAGAAAAATAACAGCTATTTTCATTAGGAGATAGAGCAACACATAATTTTTTTTCTTCACACTTTTCTTCTCTCTTCCTAGATTTTGATAATGAGTATGCATGACTTTTATATTAGGAGGAGGGGCACAAATGTTTTTAAAGTTATTCACTGTGGTTGAGCCCCAGTCATCTTTGTTTCCCATCATTTGAGAGCAGCTCACAGTACTGTGGGAAGACAAGAGCTCAAACCACAATACCTCAAATGTGTTTGGCCCCCAGCAGCCTGGCAACCAGGCAAGGAGAGTAATTACAGAGTGCTCATCCCACACCCTCCTTGTGGCGGCCCATGAAGACATGAACTTCTCCTCCCTGCCCTGAAGGATGGCATACCAGATTCTGCACCAGCTACTGGCTTGCTCCTCAGAGGTATGAACTGGTTTTTTTTTTTTTCAAACATTGGCTCTGAGCTAACATCTGTTGCCAATCTTTTTTCTTCTTCTTCTTTTCCCTAAAGCCCCCCAGTGCATAGTTGTATATTCTAGTTGTAGGTTCTCTGGCTGTGCTATATGGGACACCACCTCAGCATAGCTTGATGAGCGGTGCCATGTCCCCGTCCAGTATCTGAACCAGCGAAACCCAGGGCCGCCGAAGCAGAGCACATGAACTTAACCACTTGGCCATGGGGCTGGCCCATAGGTGTGAACATTTTAAGGGTGAAGGAGCACCCTCCTTTGGCAATTATACACCTAAGTAATTTGTTTGAGAGGTCTTCATATGGTACCAAAGATTTTAAAACATGAAGTCTGTGGTTAAATAATTTTTGGAATGATCACATGAAGGAAAAAGACATTACAGCAGCTCAGAGAATGGAGCCCCTAACTCAGCCTGGGTTGCTGAGGAACACCTGGTTACAAAACTTAAGAGTGAACAGAAGTTCACCAGTCAAGGAAGCAAGGGAGGGATGTTCCAGATGGAGGAACAGTTGGTGCCAAGGCTGCGATGTCATGTACAAAGAACTGTGAAACAACTTCTGCTAAGGCTAAAGTACAAAGTATGTGCTAAAAAGCATATGAAGGAATCTGAGAAACACAAACAAGGTCCAGACCATGAAAACTCTTTGCAAGGCATTCTAAAGAATTTGGACTTAGGGCTGGCCCAGGGTTCACAGGTTCAGATTGCATGTGCAGACCTATATGCCGCTCATCAAGTCATGCTGTGGTGGTGTCTCACATACAAAATAGAGGAAGATTGGCACAGATGTTAGCTCAGGGACAATCTTCCTCAAGCAAAAAGAGGAAGTTTGGCAATGGATGTTAGTTCAGGGCCCATCTTACTCACCAAAAAAAAAAAAAAAATTCTGGACTTGATCCTATGTGCTTAATGACTTAATGATTTTAATGAGTTAAATGATTAGCACCTAAGAATCATCCCTTTGGGCACAGTGGGGAGGATGAGTTGAAGTAGTGAACCTAATGAGAGGCAGGATACCTAGGTTGTGATTGCAGTAGTTTAAGAAAGAAATGAGTCTTAAGCTAAATTAACAACATTGGGGATAAAGAAGAAAGGGCAGATTTGAGAGATATCTCAACAGCAGAATCCACAGGATTTTATGAATTGATGGATAACAGAGAAACAGGGGAGGGAGAAAGGAAGGAATGTAAGCCAACAAGATTCCTAACTAAGCTTTCCTGTGCCTTAGGACCATTTTTCTAATCTGGTGAGGCCTAGAAATGTTTCTCAAAATGCTTTTAAGTGCCTAAAATAAAACACATAGAATTAAAAGGAAAATAATAACACTGAAATACAGTTCTGTCCATAAATAAGCCCTGAATAAGAGCCTACAGCTCTCAACCTTTAGCCCATATCAGAATCACTAGGAGGGCTTGTTAAAACAGATTGCTGGCCCCACCTCCAATTTCCCACATGATGCTGATGATGCTAATGATGGTGGTCTGGGGAACACTCTCAGGAACCACTGTACCAGAGTGATGGTCAGATTTCTGGTTGGAAACTTAGGTGGACTTGGTACTACTGACATGCTTGCTTACCTCTATATCCCCAGTGCCTATAGCTTGGTACATAGCATGAATTCAATAAATACCTTGTGAACAAATGAAGTAGGAATACAGATACAATATAGTGAATTTAGTACTTAATATGTTTGAATAAGTTATACCACTCGGTTTTTCTTGTGCTTTTTTTTGTAATCCTTGGGACTTCTAAACATAATGGATTACGCTATTCTGATCTAATCTCCAAGTATTTCTAAGATTCAGAAAGTGTTCTTTAAGTTACCAGTTATATTCCTCTATAAGTATAGCATGAATTTACATTTCAACATAATACTTGGACAACCAGTTAAAATGCTGAATCCCCTTTATCCATATACAAGAAATCTCCCTCCTGTTAAGCGTAACAGTGTCAAATACTGAAAAGGTCAAAGAAACTATCCCTTTCAATAAACTCAGCAAGCAAAGTTCAAGGAGTTGTCCAATGAAAATCTTCAGGGAATCTAATAAATGGCTGAAAACTATTTTTAATTAGCATCTCAATAATTTAGCTATAAACAGATGTTTCTCTAGCTCCTGACAGTGCTTTAAAAAATCATTTGTGTCCATAAATATTTCAAATATTCCTGGTCCATTCTCATTTACTATAACCACAGTGTGAGGTTTATACTTAAGGTAAGATTCAGCCCAGCTTTACCTAAGTTACTACAAGCCAAGTAAAAAAATCCCATTACTGAAGTCAACATGTATTTGTAAACTGGCCTGCTCTGTGTTGGTTGCTATGGAGGATGTTACAGATGCCAGAGAAAGTCAGCCACACTTTCGCTCAGTGAGTGTAACCAAATCCACTTGGAATATACCTCTCGGTATATCACCACAAACATGCCCTTCTCGGAAATATTTTATCTTCTCCTGGAATGAAACTCTAGCATCTTTCGAAGTCTGCACCACTCTACAAATTACACAACCCCACCACTGTCCCATCACTTCACTGGGGCTGTCCTTTTTTCCCTCACAATCTCTCTCACATCTGCATTTCTTCCCCTCCAACTCCCGCCACCCCTGTTAAAGCACCTTTCAGGTGGATCTCTGCAGCAGTCCCTAACCCCTCTCTTCATCCCTAGTAGCTCCCTGCTGCATCCCCACCACGCCCCCTTTATCACATCACTCCCTGCCTCAAACCAATCTTGGCCCAACCAAGCAACTTGCTCTGGGAACAAAGGTCCTCCATCATTTGATCCCAATCTGAGTGTGTGACCTATTTCCTTCCTGCTTCTCTAAACAAACACTCCAGCCAAACTGTCCTACTTCCTCTTATCAAAACATGGCTTGTACTTCCATATTTCTTTTGCTCTGTTATCTCCCTGACAATGATGTCCTGCCTCTGTAAAGTCTTAGCCATCTGTTGAGATCTAACACATGTATGACCCCCTTCTCTTCCAGAAGCCTTCCTTATCCCAATAAACAATCTCCTCTTCCCACTTTCCACAAAATAAATTGTCACATATTTCAGATAATTGTGCATAACTTCTCTTCTTGGCATGATTGTAAGCTTCTACCCAACAAGGGTTGTGTATCACACTTAGCAGCACCAAACTGTCTCCACAGTGCACTTGCATTCAGAGCAAATGCTCCATAAATACCTGACTCCAGGAACCACGCTCTGTGCCTCAGTTCATCTGTAAACGTAGGTTCCTGCTGTGTTTCTCCAAAGGGCTTTTGTGAATATCAAATGAGATAACAAAATATTTCTTCTGAAAACACTCTACAAATTGAATTGGTGGGATAATATAATTGGAAGACAAATGTGCATTCACATAATACCAGGGGACCAAACAAGCCAGCACAATCTCCAGCTCTAACAGAATTAGAATATCACAGGAATTCAAAGACAGCCAAGACTATTCCAGGCTCCACTGGATTACTGAGGAAAGTTTTCTCTGGAGAGGATTTAAGGTACGCCCTGAGGAACGTGTATCATCTATATTAGCAAGCAGAAAAGGAACAGCCAGGACAAAAGACGCCTACCAACCCCATCTAGTCTCTCTGAAAAGCATCTTACTCTCTGCAGTAGATCATCAAGAATCTGAACATGGCAGCCAGAGGTTACTCGGAAATCTCCGGAACAGTACTTGGTGGTCTCCTTAAACAGGGAGCACCATTTCCCCAACCAGAGGTCAGGGGCCACAGCAGGAAAGAAAACAGAATGTTCCTTCAGCAGGAAACAGCAATGAATTTGTTAAACTTTAGCTTTCTATACACTTATCTTTCTAAACTTACTTATACTTGGCTATAGCCTCTGTTAAAGAACCTACCACTGCACTCATCAGTTGACATTTCACAACTTTTTCCCGAGAATGCAGGCTCAGCAAATACCTTCACAGGCTAACATGGACTCTGGCTTCTGTGAAGCAGGACCCAAGGCCCATCATCAGGATCATCACTGTGATCCTGTACTTCCCATACTCCAGTAGGGATATTTAACTAATATTTGCAAGGGGACAGAAAGAATTCACAACTAAAGTGAGTTACATGATTTTAATAATTAAAAATTAGCCTTGAAAGTGGACACATACAGAAAAGGCCTATCTGTGGCCAATTTCCTATTGTTTCCTTTCCTGTTATGATGTCTAATGATAACTAGTTAGTCTTCAAATATACCCCATCGCAAATATTTCTAGAATATTGAACATATTTACTACTGCCTATATAAGTCCAATATATAAGAAAAGGTTGAGAAAACGCTTCTGTGAACTAGTGAATTTGTTTAGAAAACTGAATAGGACACAAGCCTGTTGCGGAATCCAAGCAAGATAATTTCTTCCACTGCACCACGTGACCCAGGAGCTAACAGGAGGAAACAATCCGGCTAGGCACACAGTAACAGGAAGGAAAGCTAAATGCATCTTTCATGTCTGGCATGGAAAATCTAATGGAAGGCTCCATTTCCTATAAATTCTAATTAGACCAGAAAGGGTAATCAGCGGATTTTGCTTTGATCCCGGGATCTGTCTTTATCACAGTATCACCCTGCGAAACACAAAAGCAGCTTATTAATTCTGCATTCCAATTTCACACAGCAAAGCCTTTTAGGGTAAAACAAAATGCAGTCCGTGCTGACTTTCTAGAGAGATTGAGCTAATTTACATGATGCAAGGGATGCTTTATTGATGGAAAGGAAGGTAGGTTAAGCTCTCCTGGGGATAACAACTTGAGCTCTTGAACAGTCTCTCTGGACCACTTAAGCAATATCAATAGTTCACTTATGACATTTACACATCTTGGTTAATGTGGCCTAACAAAACTGGAGGACCTTTATGCCAAAGTAATTTTTCCACTGTGACTGTAAGTAAAGGAAGACAAAAAGCCGTCATCTTGAGCACCCCAACTAAAGAGTATTCGGAACTCACGGTTGCTATTCCCCATCCAGATTGTTTCAACTTTCCTCTTAAGATTTGGAGGGTAGAAATGGGATACATCATTACCATTGCATGGTTTAAAAGCTAGTGAAAAAAAGATCACTTTCCATGAGAGTATAAGTAACAAAAATTTGATTAAAAAATGATAGTGAGTAATTTTTTTAAATGCATCACTATTTTTATTTTGCAGGTTCCCAGAGAGAGTAAGTAACTGGAAGTAGTGTGAAACCTCAATTATTTGGCATCAAGAGAGGAGAGCTCTGGAGGAGTGGTTTCCTGAATAACAAACACTCTGCCATTCATTTGCCTGGAGTGGAAGTTTCTCTTCTGCCAGCGCTCCTCCCTTATGGGGCCTCCCCTCCTGGGCCTCCCCTCCTCCACTCTGCACGGCCCGGCTGGACTGTCACTCATGGTATCCCAACCCCCTTGCCTCAGAGGTTACATGTGACTCATACTGGACCAATCACAGCCAACATCCCTCCCCCACCACTGTGGTACATCTAGAAGTAGGCATGTGACCCAAGCTGGACCTGCGTCCTTTCACTTAATTTTGTGTACCGACATTAGGAAGAAGAGGGTCTCTTCTTTTTTTATCCAAAAGCCCCAACCATTTAGACTTGGAGCATAAGCAACAGAGCTCTAAGAAATTCCATTTAACCTCCTGAGTACTGCTCTGCCCCAACTCAGCCATGCCTTTGAACTACTGGTTACGTATGTCAACCTTTTCAAGGTGGGTTTTTATCACTTGGAACCAGAAGAATTCAGATTCATACAGTGTCCAAACTTCATCTGATTTAAAGTTTACCTGATGTAAAAGGAAACCTTCCCAAAGGAAACTATGCTTCTCTACCTGAGGTTTTTTTGGTTTTTTTTTAAGCCATAGTAAACACAATTTAACCTTTTCTTATTGATCTAGTCACTTACGTGGTAACATACCATGTACTCAAGCACTACTGAATTATCCAGGGATACTTGATTTTTTGCTAAAGAGGTCATCACTGCTTTGTAACAGATCTCTGTGTTTATTATACGGTAAGCAACATAACACTGCCTGAGTGTGTGGAGGCCAGATGTGACTTTGTCCTCCCTTGCAGCCGCCGCTGCCTCTACTGCCACAGCCCACAACAAAAGGTGGGGGTTTTTCCTAAACAAAAAACCATTTACTACAGACGAATCAATTAAGACATGCCAAGCTAGTTGTTGTGAATGACTAATCACACCACGTCCTTTGTCTCACTGAGGAACAGAGCTTCACTCAAGTTACAAGACAAACAAACAAAAAGATGAGGGGGGCAGGAAGTGCGGGCTACACAGGCACCATGACTTGGTTGAGCACCCCCACCCTGGCATCCTCCCCTCCTCCCCACCCTCTCCACTTCCTCTGCTTCTCTCTGCATGAGCATGCTCCCCTCTCACCTCTGCCCTGGCCAATGCATCCCTTGCTGCAAGCACCTTCTAATGGCTGCCCCCTCTCTGGGTAGTGAATCGCCTTTCTCTCAGCTAACTGGCTTTATTTCTCAGCTTCCCAAGTGTAACTTCCTGGAAGAGGAATCTGGCCTAGCTGTTCTTTTTGAGTTGGACCAATATCATGTCCATGTCAGCCAAGGCCAGCTGACGGATGGCCATCTCTGAATTGTGTGTCCACTCTGGGCACAATTAGTGGTAGCCAAAAAGAAGTCCCTTTTACTTACTTATTCATTAATTATTTAATCATTTATTTAACAAACATTTACATAGAACTTAGTAGAGGCAAGGCAGACACTCTTTTAAGTGCTTTACAAATATTTATTACTTTAATAATCATAATAAACCAATGAGGAAGGTATAATTATTACTCTATTAAACAGATGAGGAAACAGGCATGCAGAAGTAAATAATTATCCCAAGGTCCATAGCCAGTAAAAAGAGAGGAGCTGAGGATGTCTGGGGCCAGAATTTATATATATATACACACATACTTTTTTAATGCTTATCCTTTTTATCTATTTACTTATTTTTGCTGGGAAAGGTTCACCCTGAGCTAACATCTGTTGCCAATCCCCCCGTCTTTTTTTTGCTTCCCAAAGCCCCAGTACATAGTTGTATGTTCCAGCTTTAAGTCTTTCTAGTTCTTCTATGTGAGCTGCCACCACAGCATGGCTACTGACAGATGTGTGGTGTGGTCCTGCACCCAGGAATCAAACCTGGGCCACTGAAGTGGAGTGCACCAAGCTTTAACCACTAGGCCATCAGGGCTGGCTGCAGAATTTATATTCTTAACCTCTATGCCATGGAAAAATTCAAAATCACTTAGGACTGCAAGGGGCTGGGCAAGTAGACATTCTGAAATGAGCTTAGTACACATTAATTAATTCATTCAAATTTTTAGAGCATCTAATATGTGCCAGGTACATTTTAGTCTCTGAGGAGACAGCAGTGAACAAAACAACAAAGACCTTGCCTTGAAGGAGTTTATATTCTGATCATATTCAGATTATCCTACACATCTTTATTAGTTATATAGCACACTTAGTGTTCTTTAAATATATACTTTTATTATTGTTTCATAGTCTACATAAAGTCCTATTAATAAGGCATGCAATTGGTAGACTTTTTGACAACTGAATAAATAACAATAGTCATAGTAGTTGTTCTCTAACCCACCTAGATTACTTATTCCCTCTGTGCCAGGAACTTTAGTAAGTGTGCATTACTTCATTTGCACATATATACTCCAAGTCTATGTGCTCTATCTGAAATTCAACAGATGGATATCTATCTCACTTAACCAGTCTCAGAACTGTCCAGACAGCCTGTCTGATGCTCAATATTTGCAATTAATTTTAAAAACCTTTCCAGAGCAATAAGTGTGCCAGGCGTTGTGCTAAACACATTACATGCTTTGCTTCATTTAATCTTCATGACCACCCTGAGATGGTGCTATTATTCCTTTAAACAGATGAGGAAGCCAAGGCTCAAACACCTAGTAAGTGGCAAAGCCAGAATATAAACCAGGGTCTGCCTGGGCTCCTCTACAGACCACTGGGAAAACGTCACTTATTGGTGATAGATGTTTTTACAACCCCAGGAGACACAGAATGATCCATTAAGGAGTAAAAAAAATCTATCTTTCAAGTACTAAGATCAGCAGAAACTGTCTAATTAATAATAATATTAAGCAGAGTATCAATGTGGGCTTCAATCTACGACAATAAACAAAAATTGTCCACTACACGTCTATAAATTAAATTTCTTTCCCTGGGTTACAAACTCCAATATGAGAGCTATTACTCTATTCTCTTATCTGTATATTTAAATATATCAAGCACATTTCTTAAAGTGACATGAGAAAAAAAATTGAGAAGTTCACATCTTTCTCTGAGAAACTGAACTAATAAGCATAAGGATAAATTCTGTTAGAAGTAAATGAGAGCATCTAGAAATCACTCCATAACACAAAGCTGACCAAAGAACACTGCTACTTCAACATCCTCTTCACATTCCTCATCCTGCTCCAAGCCTTCTGACCCCTCCTTGAAGTAACTGCCCCCTTCTGATAGGTGTAGCATAGTCACAACCAGGATGACTAGCGCTACTGAGGAGTAAAAAGGCCATTCTCCCCAGCCATTTCCGTCTTGTCTTTTCTCCCCTTCCAAGAGGAAAATCACATCCTCGCTAGCCTTCTTCCACTTCTCTTTAATATCAGATCTATAAGAGGCAAAGAAAGCAAGGAGCTTTCAACCACCATCATCCACCACACAATCTGAGCCAGGCCTCATGGGAAACTAAAGGGCATGTTTTAAGTAAAGAAAATCTAGCTATTATGCCATTAAAGAAAAAAGAAAAAACAATTGCCAGGAAAATGTGTTTTCTTCTTCTAAGCAAGCTGGAAGACTTACACAATTACTCTGGCCATATCTTGTCACCAGAAGTGCCTTCAGAGCCAACAGTATATTTCAAATCTGGGGCCAGCCTGGTGGCATAGCAGTTAAGTTCAAACGTTCCACTTCGGCAGCCTGGGGCTGACCAGTTTGTATCCCGGGTGCAGACCTACGCACCGCTTATCAAGCCATGCTGTGGCAGGCGTCCCACACATAAAACAGAGGAAGACGGGCATGGACGTTAGCTCAGGGCCAGTCTTCCTCAACAAAAAGAGGAGGATTGGCAGCAGATGTTAGTTTAGGGCTAATCTTCCTCAAAAAAAAATTTCAAATCAAATTCTTTAAGAGCGGATTTGACTTCAAACGCAAATCTCAATTCTCTCAAGAAAATGAGGTGTAGCTAGAACCGGTAAGGTTTAAAAAAAAAAAAGTGACATTATTAGGCTGTAATAAATTCCCATGTTTTCAACAATGGCAGATATAACTGGAAAACAGATTAAATGTTTAAACTAATTTATCTTAGGTTATAATAATGACTTGAAAGAATAAATTCTGGTAATTATAGCTGTTTTACATTCTCATCACTTTAATGAAATCTACTTCATATTTGTTGGCGGGGAGAGGAAAAAATAAGTGAAATGGTTTATAATTTTCAAGGTTCCCATCAGACATCTCCAACAATTCTCAACTACAAAAAAATTCATTAATGGACAAAATTCCACTCAACCAAGTGGCTTACAGCTGGACCCAAGTCCCAGGATCTCAATTAAGAGTTGCTATTCTTCAGGGAACAAAACCAGGAACACGGGTCATCCTATTGCCTCCCCTTTCCAAGTTCTTCCAAGGAATTTTTTGAAACTGATGTTGATGCCAAAAGAAGAACAAACAATCTCCATTTGCAAGTGGAACAGAAAAACAGAAGCAGGTGGTCAAATAGCTAAAATGGCAAAGCTTCTGGCCGGTAGCCGGATGGCCTGAATTCAGTCTTGGCCAAGGTCACCAATGACTCCCCAATGCACAGCTGTATAGTGGCCAGTCCCACCTTTACAAGAAAACGCTTGTGAAAGACAAGAAGGCATGACCAAGGAAATACACACTTGATTACAGCATCTGCTAATGCCAAGATGAACATCAGAAAATCAGCCCGTTAATTTAAAATGTTCATGGCAAAAGGAGAAAGAGCAAAGACACACAGATGCTCTTGGTGGGGATGGGTCATATATATTCATGGAATTTATTTTAAGATATCAATCATCAAAGCTGTCCCTCCCTCACTCTTAGTGATCATCCTTTAAAGTCTTTATAGTTCATTTTAAATGCCTCTAGGCCTTTGTACTGTCGACTCAAGCACTGGTTCAAACACACGTGAATAAACTTAAGAAAGTCAATTACCTACTCTGTGCCTTGATTTTTCCTTCATGAATAAGATGAGGTACTATACTAAACAATCTGTAAGATCTTTTTAAGCCTTTTCATTTCATCATCATAAAAGTGAAATGTCTTGACTTTCTCCTATGCCACCAAATTTCTCACCAGCCCCTCCTCATTCTCCATCTCTCAAAATAACAACAACAGTCCTATATTTTAAAACCTATTGACTTGAATGCATAATACAATCATGATCAGGATTCACCTGAATGAGAACTAGAAAACCATTATCACTTTTTTGAATCAATGAATCCAGCACACACCACATTTTCTGGCAGAAAAATACTACTATCCATAAGTATTTGAAAATATTCTCCCAGTTTGGAATAAAGGCTGATACTTATCAATAAAAAAATCAAGTATTAATCAAATGTTATAATGTCTTTACATCTTATATCCATCACACCCATTCTGCTATCTGTGCTTTCACTTGAATATGTTTGGAGCTGTGTAAGTCAAAGTCTCTGGAGAAAGGGACTCTTCATTTTGGGCAAAATGCCAGCACACACACAAAACATTACTTTATAAACATGGTTAAACAAAACAAAGAATTAAGCAAGGTAAGCACTGACCATAGCTGATGAGGAGAATAATTCTGAATTCTACTTACAGCTATATTTGAAAATCACTGAAGGGGAAAATCAGGTACATCTGCTGTCCCATGAATAATGGCAAGTTAAGCATGGCAATCCTTAAAAAAGTCAGCACCCAGGGTGGTCCTTTTTAGAAAGATACACATCCATTTGCTTTATCACTATCACTCTGAAGCTACTGTTTTCCAAGCAAAACCGGTAGTAACACAACTTTAAGGATGAAATTTTATACATCCACATTAAAATGCCACTTAGAACAAGCTCATTTAAGTCTTTCAAGGATGAAACTGAGAATTTTACAACCCAAATATTTAAAGGCAGCGCTTTCTATGGAGGGCCAGAGGGAATTATAAATTATTCTGTGGTTGATTTCAGGAAGAAATTTTTGAAAAATATCATGCCAAGAGCTAAGGATGTAGAATTAGGCACACAGGTCTCAACGATGCATTTGTGGACCATCCAAGCCTTTCTCTTGTAGCCTTTGATGAGACTTTTGGCCTCAATTCCAAAGTACAAATCAAGGCTAAGAGAAGTGGAAACTTTTATTTCTGAACGGCAAAAATGGTCATGGCTGATAAGAGGGGAGAGAGACAAATCACCTCTGCACTTCACCAGCTCAAATTCAGGGAAAACCAGAGATAGCATGGGGTGGGGCTTGCCTACAACATGCACCCAGTCGAAGTTATATTCATCTGAACAGATGAGCTACTCAACTAGACGCCACAAACCCCATTCACACTTTTTCCTGAAGCAGAGTTTCTTAGGCTTCTCAGGCCGCTGATTTATACACAACGGCAGTAAGTTCAATTATTATCATCTCCATTCCCACAAGAGAAGCAGATGCAGCAAATTACAAGGAGGGAAGGGGCTGCAAAAAGCAGCCAAGAAAATTGTGAGTGACAGCCCAATAACAAAATAAGAGACCAACAAAGTAAAAAAGCCAAGGAAAATATTCAAAACCCATATACATTTAGGGTTATTTATTGTAGGAGCAAACTATATTTATCTCAGTGGTTCCAAAGACATCATTACATTGCAGAACGAGAATTGCTTTCATAATGAAGACCTTGATTATTTACACAAAAGGTCAAGATGTATTCAAAATACTCTAAGAGGGAAAGGATATTTAATACATTTTATAACATTTTCCTGAGAAATATTTTTAATTAGGGTGCTAAAGGGGGAATCTTAGGTATCCAGAAAATCTTATAACGTGCTCTACTGACCTAAGAAATTTTGAAGCCAAACGCTCCCTTGAATAATTATCAAGATATTGAGATACACAGAAATGTCAACCACTACCTCAGAGGATCATATACTCTGAAGCAGTACCACATGTGTTAAAAAGAGTGTTTTTCTAGCACAATGATCCAGTCTGACATTCTACCTTGAAACCACTGCTATGCATTTGAAATGTGATTTATCACTGTGAAAAATGTCTACAGTCACAGTACCCCCCCCCCAAAAAAAAGTCTAAACTGCCATGAACATAGATTGGACCCACTGCCACCAAACACCCACAACTTACTCTCCAGGGCACGGTAAATATTTTCAATTCTAATCATTAGAACAACTGTCACAAACAGTCCCGACCCTCCTCTGCAGCACAGATATTTCAGGATCATGCTTCAATGGCATAAGCTTCTGCATTTTCATATCACATTGGCAAGGCTGAATGGCTCACTTCTAATATTAATTTCCCCCTTAAATGGAAAAATAATTAACCTATTTCCCATAAAGAAATAACTAATGAATACAATGACAATCTGCTTCACAGAATAAACTAGCTATTGAAAAGAAAAACCATGTAAATGACAGTAACAAGAAAGAATTCTGTCATATTTTATTTCACTAAATATAACCCATGTCAACAAGTGTTTTTCCCTTTTTTATATTTAGTGGGTGTTTTTCTTTATCTTTAATGTAATATTTGATCTATGGAAAATCACATAATGTTAAACAGACGGAAGTTAGAAAGCATAATAATGTCATGGAACACAACAAACCGACCACACCATCCAGGAGCTGGAGGTTTACCAAAACTCTGCACCCATCTGGGTACTCCCCACCCCAGCCCACCTCCCTCACCCCTGAGATGACTTCTTCACATCCACATGGAAATGTTCTCCACATTATTATAGTTAGAAAATATATTCCCAAATATTTCAAGTGAGTCTCCTGCTGCCTTATTAATTTGCTAGGGCCGCCATAACAAAATACCACAAAGGGGGGGGCTTAAACAGAAATTTATTTTTTCACAGTTCTGGAGGCTAGAATTCCAAGATCAAGGTGTTGGCAGAGTTAGTTTTCTCTAAGGTCTCTCTCCTGGGCTTGCAGATGGCTGCTTTCTTGCTGTGTGTCTTCACATGGCTGTTCCTCTGTGCACGCACATCACTGGTGTCTCTGCGTGTGTCCAAATTTCCTCTTCTTATAAGGACACCAGTCAGATCGGATTAGGGCCCACCCTAAAGGCCTTATTTTAACTTAACCACTTTTTTAAAGGTCCTATCTCCAAATGCAGTTACTTTCTCAGGGGATTAGGACTTCAACATATAAATTGGGGGTTACGGGGGGAGGGGAGAGAACGACACAATTCAGCCTGTAACACTGTCCAAATGAAATTCAAAGTAGGGGCCGGTCCATGGCCCAGTGGTTAAGTTCCTACGCTCCGCTTCCGTGGCCCAGGGTTTCGCTGGTTCGCATCCTGGGCGTGGACATGGCACCAATCATCAGGCCATGCTGACACAGCGTCCCACATGCCACAGCTAGAAGGACCCACAACTAAAATATACAACTATGTACTGGGGGGATTTGGGGAGAAAAAGCAGGAAAAAAAAAAAAAGAGAGAAGATTGGCAACAGTTGTTAGCTCAGGTGCCAATCTTTAAAAAAAAAAAAAGAAATTTAAAGCAAATATTCCAGTAAGGGACTCTTCACAGCAATTTAAGGAAATGCTTTCCATCTAGTAACATTCATTTGGCCAGAGGAAATGCCCACAAAAGCAAGAGAAACATTCCTAGAAAAAGAAAAGCCAGAGGCCTTCTCTCTACTTCCCAGGCTCACTTTAATGCACCGGCTCTGGCTTAGGGTCCTGTAATATTTCCCTGTAGGGAGTTTTGACCAAATCTCTGACAGGGCTCGTCCTCTATCTCTACTGGAAAGTGAACCATTAGAAGCACCTGATCTCAGATAAAGCCCAGGTAATCCCCGTTTCCAGTGTATGAAGAAAACAAGTGACTCAGATACTCACTGCCTGTGTTAGAGGTAAAAATCAGGGCAATTGCTTCCTCCAAAGCCAGACTACACTAATTACCTAAAATTACAGTAATTCACAATTTCAAGTGTTTATCTTCTGCAGTAGAGATAAATTCATTAGCCTGCAATTTATCATTAAGTGGAAAAAACATAATACCAAATGGTGAATATTATATGACCCTGTTATTAGAAAGAATACATCAAAACCATAAATAAAAAAGGTAAAGACACTAAGGAAATAGCTTAAAGAATAAAAATAGGCTATTTCTGGTGGTGAAATTATAGGCAGATTCCCATCCTTTTTCTTTACATTTTTTGATATTTCCATATTTTCAACCATGAGCTATTAAATCTTATTTTCCGCTATATAGATGCGCAGGTAAAAAGGACAGTCTGTTATTCTGAAGGACCCTCACAGGTAGACCTTAGCCCAGGGACACAGTCTCAAATATGAACAAAACCCAGGATCTAGAAAGAAGCTTAATAACCTCCTGTGAGCCGTTCATACAACCAGTCTGATCACACGGACATTTATCATTTCACTGATACCGAAGACATCTGGCATGTCAACAGCTCAAAGGCCAACCAATGACTACCCAGAATCCCGTGTAATCCCTCTGACATTCTATACATTTGCCTGATTAATTTAGTGTCAGGTTTTGCAGGCATTCAGCCCAAAAACCAGGGACGAAACAAACTGCCAAAAAGCATGATCTCCCTCGTGCAGTGTGGAAAAAAGAAACAGCAAGAGGGATGACGCCCCCAGTCCTCAATTTATAATTACTTTTCCATGTTTCAACACAACTGTTTCAACTCAAGGGAAGGAGGGAAATGTCACTCCTGGACAATAGCCCTTGTTGTACTAGACTATTTTCCATTGTCTCCTTCTAAAGACTTAGTGGCCAGGCAGCTGTTTTGCAGGCAGCAGGTCCTCTTATCCTGGTTCCCTAAGGAATCATTCCTAAAGAGATTAATAACAGCGCCAAACAGAAGCGGCTTTGAAGCCTGCACTGCTCGTCTGAAGGCAGTCAGCAGTTAGTTCAAAAGGGTTCCACTGGGATCTAGTCTGGCTTTCCAAATAGTCATTAGTTGGGCAATATTTAGGAATCACCTGCTCCCAAAGTCTACCCTACGCTCTGAACACACCACAAAGACCTGCGGGAGACTTTGGTCATAGTATGCCAGCTGAGAGAAAGCTAGGAAACGCCCAAGGACACACGCTGGCCCAACAAAACCCCACAGCAAAACATCTTCATTGGTAATTGAGGTGGAAAATGCCCCCCAAGAAAGGCTACCTAAGCAGTATTATGTCCAACAACGTAGTGACCAAAATAAGTCAAGACAGCAAGCAGTATCTGCGCAGCCTGACAATGAGGGACTGGGACTCCGGCAGCAGCCCCTGGGGCAGATGACCCAAGAGGATGCCTCAGAGATCTGCTCGAGCCCTCCCCATGCAGGCTTTCCTTTCCTCTTCGCCTTTCCTCACCTCCTCTCCTCTGCACCACTTCCCTCTCGACTCCCCACCTGCATTCATTCTGCTCAGCCTCAGCCTGCCAGGTATGGTCTGCGCCATGACCAGGACCGTGCCATTTGCTGACTCCCACCCCTGACCAGCTGAAGACCTTTAACTTTTCAGTTGGCTATGAGAGTCTGAGGTATCCCATCAGACGTTGGTACACAACCTGAGATGGCTCCTACCATTTAAAAACAGAAACCGTTCACACACACACAATGTTCTGTCATGACCCTTAAAACACACTCTATCTTTTCTAGCTTGACCTTTTCTCTCCCAATGGCTTGAACGACTCAGAGACTCACCCAACTCACTGCTCAATTTAAGGGTCAGCTGCTGACATTCCATCATGAACAGGTACATGGGTGCCACCTTGCACAAAATCATAAGCTTGCTGAATTTTACCTTTGGCTAGCAAAAGGACCCAAAAACCTTCTCGTTGTTATCACACCAGAACGACTACACACATGCACACATACACCCCATAAATACGAAGGAAATCATGATTACAGGGAATAAAGGTGGGCTTTTTATTATTATTATTATTATTATTATTATTATTTTAATTGAAAGTTCTCAGCACTACCTTAGGATAATAGAATGTGCTTCTCCCAGCATCCTTCTTCATATGACCCCAAAGGGCTCCGGAAACTTGTAACACCTCCTTATTTGAGGGCTCTTTGTTACTTCTATATTGTATTCCCAGATGAGGTACCTGGTTCCCACTACACGATGCTTTATCTCAATATTTTCCAAAGTGTTTTTGCTTGCATACCTACTAAAAGAATTGTGACAACTATGTTTCTCCTTGCACATTTTTAAGTTGACATGTAAATTTTTTCTCTCAAGTGTAAACAGTTAAAAACGATCTAATTTCCAAGGTATCATATAATGACATTTGAAAATGATACTATAATGTGTTCTCTGAAATGTATCCAACTTAAACCACCAGAGCTATTTGCTATCTACGATTATTCATTAAAAAAAAAAAACTGAAGAAACTCTTGCATAACAGAAATTTTACATTGCTCCTTATTCTCTTTGAACTTGTATTTCCATTCCAATATCCCCAAAGAATTTTATCCTAAAATATTTTTATGTTTAAAAGTTTTATTATTCATTCTATTACACGTCTCTGCAAATTAAGTATAAATAATATATATGCATAATTTATAGAAAAATGTTATATATATGTAAATATCTATGGTCACAGCAAAGTTTAAAGATTTGCATATAGAATATAAATATTTTATGGTCATGGGAAACATAAATGTGAATTTTTAAAGGGTTCCTGTGACCTTAAGACCCTGATTATTTTTTATCTGGTTTGCTTTATATTAGTTATTAGCGGTACACAAATGATAAAAACATAAGTATTACATATTTTATAAATGATTATTAAAAGTAAAAATTAGTTGTTTTAGAAATGCATCACTTAAGGAGACTGATGACCCATTTTTTTCCAAGTGAATTCCTCAATTGTAGATGAATATTGCTAAAATGAGACAAAATTCAGCAATTTTATTCCTATCTGCCCCTCCGCTTTTATTAATCACAAGGCTGAGAAAACTTGTTCACAAAAATAACTACATGGAATTTAAATTTGTTGTAAGCATTTTCCTCAATAGTTTCAATTCCTTCTGGGACATGTAACACAAACAATCTCAGGGTGATCTATCATCAAAATTATTTTTACTGATCAACTGACAACTCAATTAAGTCCTCTTTCAATTTGTGGAAAATAAAGAATTGGATGCCACTTGAGTTGCAAAAGAATTTGTTATCCTGTCATTAGAGTCATTAATTTTCATCAACAGTAACACTACCATTTCAATCATCCCTTTGTTTGGAGCCCAGGAGTTTTTTCTACCTCAGGGTCTGAAGAGCATTCTGGCAAGATCACAGATGCACAGGAGACTGGCCTTTCCCTTGTCAAGTGGGAGATCTGGTGGGAAGGGAGACTGCAGGTACTGAAGAAAGAATATATATCAAAGTTGAGTCTGGAAATAGATTTCCTGAAATCCACCCATTTCCCTCACCACCACCATCACCACCACCACCATTACTCATTTGAAAGTCTGTGGGGGGCCACTCGGTGGTGTAGGGGTTAAATTCGTGAGCGCCACTTCTATAGCCCAGGGTTTGCCAGTTTGGATCCTGGGCATGGACCTACACATCACTTACCAAGCCATGCTGTGGCAGGCATCCCACATATAAAATAGAGGAAGATGGGCACAGATGTTAGCTCAGGACCAATCTTCCTCAGCAAAAAGAGGAGGATTGGCAGCAGATATTAGCTCATGGCTAATCTTCCTCAAAAAGAAATAATAATAATAATAGAAAGTCTATAGTCTGTGAATCCCTATCTGAACATCTCCACTTGACCCCACAATGTTCTATTTAGTCCAAAGACAACACAAGGCTGACAGCTTTGTTCCTCCCTCCTTCAGTAATGCAACTCTGTCCGCGTGACCTCTCAGTTTAACTTCCCATTATTAATAACAATATGAAATTTTTAATGGTTTAATTTGTTGGCACTGAAAGATGTAAAGGAAAGAATCTCATACACATAATGCCCTTATCCGGCTTTTTCAGAATCAAAACAGAAAAACCTGTATTTTGCATAAACCTGCCAATTACCGTATTTTAATTATAGCAATTTTTACCCCCCAGAGTCTTCTAACCACCAAGTCCTGCTCAGTAACAATGTGGGAACTGACTCATTATAGTAAGCTGTCTCCTGAGTACCTACTTCTTTTAACCAAGTGCATTTGCTCAGAGAGCACCGTATTCAGTGTTGAGATTGCACATAAGATAAAAACAAGTTTGATAGTAGGGGTTGTTTGTGTTTGTTTCTTAATGAAATCATTGCACAGATGTTGATCATCTAGATCTAAGCAGGCTTACATTCCATTTTCCATCAAGATCTCAGGTAAGATCATCCTTTTGTGATCTAAGTTGCCCTTGGTTACAGGGATAGTGAGGTGGGGTGAGGGTGGGAGGGAAAATAATTCTCTTGCCAACCAACTCCCAGTTCCAGTCATCAGTGTCTGACAATTAAGCTCCAGGGCACACAATCACAGCCAGACCAATTAGTTAGGCAGAAACACTGGGAATCTATGCCGTCCCTGCAAAGCGGTGGCTGTCCTGCTGTTACAGACATCAGCCCACAGTCAGCGTAGGCTGAGGACTTTGTTAAGAGTTTATTTTCTTAAGCCTAGTGTTATCCCTTACTACACCTGTGTGACCTTGGGCAAGTAACCTTTCCAAACCTTAGTCTTCTGAAATATAGGGATGATAATAACAGCGTCCACCTCACAAGGTTATTGAGTGAAGTAGACAAGCTGATAATGCATTTAAAAGCACTTAACCTAGCGCCTGATAAACAGAATTGTTTGTTTAATAGTAGCTATTGTTGTTAAAACAAAACATCATCTTATATATCTGCAGACCAACTTCTTTGGCAATCAATTCATAGATAATATGTCAAATACAATAGAGGAATACTGATTTTTTTTTTTCCACAGAAATTTGAAATAAGCTCTTTTACAGGATTAAAAAAGGAGTCACTCTTTTCGGGAAATCTAGATCTTTATCAATGCAGCATTAGGTTTACTTAAAGGAAAGGACATCTGCTTTGCAGAAATGCTGTTCTTCATGCTACAGAGACACTTAGGCATGGCTGGCCACTAGCCATCATCTACTTAGCATAAGCTGAACGTGTTGTGTGCACATGCACATGCATGCAAACACACAACACACCCTAAGACACTCATCCCCTGGGACTTTCATGGTGATAGTAAAATGGCTGTGGGACTATGGTCAACCCAATAAACAAATTGTTTTAAGTACCCAGCACCAGGATTAGGAGAATCCCAAAACGCTACTGACACCAGAAGCACTCGCTTATTTCCTAAGACCCTTCTGAAGGCTGCCTTCTGGTCTCCTTTTCCTTCAACACAGTTACAGATGAAATGCAACACAGTGTTATAGCAGCGCATGCAGTAAAAGTCATAGTGTTCCTGCCGCAGGATGGAGGAAGGAGCCTGGCTGTCTCACTCACCTGCACGCTTATGAAGTGAGGCTTACAGTATGCCTTTCTTCTTATTTAATTTTATGGTCCTAAGTCATTCTATAATTTAAATGAATAAAGAGCTTTCCCAAAAGAGAGTCAAGGAAAAGAGAAGATGAGACATTAGCAAGGGGATAAGGGCACTGTGAGAGAGAAAACCAGGAGGAGTAACACCTCCATCTCATAGTCATAACTATTCAAAAGACTCACTTTGTAAAACTCTTCAACCTCTCTGCTTCCAGCTTCGACAACTTAGCCAGGAAGAGAAACAACCACCAGAAAAAAGCTGCAGAGAAACACTAAGAAAAGGGCTCAACTGAGCATATACAGTTTCGTTGCATTGCTCCTCAAGTCCCAGACACGCAGCATACACTGAGCCCCAGCCTTACAAAGAAGCTGCCTGAACTGCGATGACAAGGGCATCACTTGGTTGCTGGTAGCAGCCGGTCACGTGGAAATGATTGATTTTGCATGCTTTTAAAAAAAGTGATCCGAAAAATAAAAATAATTTTCCTATCCATCATACATCACACTTCCCTTCATTTGGCTCTTTCATCCTCGGTTAAGAACTACAAAAGAGCTCACACACAGAATATATGTGCATAGACAGCAGGCTGCCAAATTAGAGGTTTTTGTAAAGATCTCACTATGGTAACCAATCCACAAGAAACCAGGACAATATCCATTACAAAGGTTACCTGAAAGATGCAGCAACTTCAGACATAAAATGAGCCTAAGAAGATAAAAAGAAGGAAAATTTAAAAGTTGTGTTTGAGTGTAGCCAACCCTTCAAAAGTTATAAGAAGTACTCAAAAAGTTAGGCTGCTTATTGAGGAACAGAAATAGAGATAGAAGTGACCACAGGAGAAAAACGACTGAGTGAACTCTCTAGAAATGTTGCCTTATAGATACCGAGTAATATAGTGCCAACATATCATTATTTGTTAGGGAGTTTCAGCAAAACATCCAAGACAAAGAGTTTTTTTAAACCTAGATACACACAAAAAAAACCTAAAGGCAGATTAATGATGCTTGGTGCTCAAAGAACTCCTTCACGGAGAACACAACTACTTCAAAAGGAAGTTTTGCTAAAATCATTACGTGATTTTTTAACTGACACATAAGGTCATCTCAAAACCCTTTCTTCCACACCCTACGAAAACCTAGCTTAATTAGAAATATGGAAACAAAACTGGCAGTTCTACTGACAAGATTTAGGAGATTAGGAGAGCTTTATCGAAAACCCTCAAATCAGGAATGTACCAGTGGAATAGTCATGTGTGATGAATATTAAACTTAAGCTCACATCACTTTAGTATGAGCATAAACACTTGTCAATTTGGACTCTTCCTATTATACGAATTTCTGGCATGTGGTTAGTAAACTGACAAGCTGTCAATTCAATTTTAAAAGAGGGATGAGGAGGGCATGACATCAGTTCCTTGTTCCGCAGTAACAGTGAGCACAAAAGTCTAAAATAGAACATGACTAGAAAACAGAATTCCAGAGTGAAAACTAAAACTCGATAGCTTCCAAGTCAATCACTGAGCGGATGTCAGTAGCACGTGCCCATAGTCCATGAGGCAGAAAACTGACCACACAAGAGAAATGGCATCCACCAAACCCAAGCCTGAGCAGCAGCAGAGAACAGCAAGGAAGGAGCCAGCACATCTCAACTCAGAACTTCCTGGCGGCTGCAAACGTTCTGGAGAATCTTCCCTTCCCAAACCATCCCAACAAACACTCACAGGACCAGAGACCTCCAGAAAATGGAGGCACACCACTCCCTGATACACAAAAATCTCCTCCTCCTTCAGCAAACAACCATTTACCCCACAGGCCCACACAACGCAATCTGCAATCTGCCAGGCATTAATCAAAAGGAAATCCTGCTCTTCTAGGCTGGAAAGTACGTGTGAGTTGATCCTGTGCAGCCAAAGCACTCTGAGACAGAATCTGGGGGCATGTAGTTTAAGGCACTGGCTTTTCCTTAGAAAAGTCTCATAGAAGAATGGTGCTAACGATAAAAGCCACAAGCTCCAGAGTCACTTACGGAGCTTTCTCAGTTCTGGGATGACAACATGAGCTTCCTTCAGTTTGTGTGAGGCACTGTCCCAATGATGGCATCCTTCTTTGGAGTAGTGGGGGTCCCCAGGGTGCTACTGGGACTTTGTGGGTATGCACTGATTCACTGCCTTAGGGGGAGAAGTTAGCAAAGTGGGCTGGTTTATGTCTTAGAGGGCGGTAAGTACAGATTCCCAAGTCAATAACTGCTTACCCCTCTAGGAAGCATCCTCAGGTTGGTGACATGGTGGAAGTTGTTTTCCTGAAGTAGATAAAAATGGCACACAACAGCTGCTTTTTAAAGGAAAAAGAATGGAAGATATTTCTCGGAAAAACAAGGAATCTGCATCACTTGCATGTAACTTTTCTTCTTGAGCAAGTGAGTCCTAGCAGGACTGGATAAACTAAAAGATAACTAACTTCAAGTGTTGCTGATTTTGCTCATTTGGTGTACTGACATCACTTTGAAGACTAATAAAATATTAGAGATAATATGCAATGTTCACAAAGGACTAAAGAAACAAGTACGCTGGTGGGAGTAAAAAATGGTAGAGACAGAAAATAATTTGTCAAGATCTATAAAAAGTGTAAATGTGCATCCCTTTTGGCTTAAGAATTATACTTCCAAGAATATTTTCTACAGAGATATTCACACGTGTAATTACATGACAGCACATAACTGCACATAATATAAATGCAGACATCTTTGAGACAGCATTGTTTAGAATAGCATGATACTGGAAACCACAAAGAAAGGTGTTTAAATAAATTATGATATATTCCTACTGTGAAGAGTACACAATTATTAAGACTAATTATTCACGATAGCCAAGATATGAAAACAACCTAAATATACGTTGAAGGATGAACAGATAAAGAAAATGTGTTATTTACATAAAATGGAATATTATTCAGCCTTAAAAAAGAAGGAAATCCTGCTATTTGTAACAATATGGATGGATTTAGAAGACATCATGCTAAGTGAAATAAGCCAGACACAGAAAGAAAAATACTGCATGATTTAATTTATATGTGGAATCTAAAATATTCAAACATACAGAGGATAGAGCAGACTGGTGGTTTCCAGGGCCTGAAAAAAAAAAAAAAGGGGCAATAGGAAGGATTACAAAGTTGAAATGGATGGGATAGTAGATGTATCTCACTGGTATAAAGAAAAAAAAATTAATGTGCCTGTACAGCCTCTTAAGCATTCTGTGTTAATAGGTCTGCAGTGGAGCCTGGGTATCTGTACCCAAAGGGCTCACAATGAACTGGGAGACAGCTGCCCCTGGGATGAGAATTTGAGGACCAGAGCCAAGACCCTCAATTGTCACCACATCACTAACTTTTTGCACCTTTTCAATTTTATACCATACGCTGTCAAGTATATTTAAGAGTGTGCACTCTAGAGCCACGCCATCCGGCTTCAAATACCAATGTTACATCCTTACCCTGCATGATCTTAGACAAGTTATCTGATCTCTGGGCCTCAGTTTCTTGAGCTGAAAAATGGTACTAACAGTACAAATCCCGTAGGGTGGTTGTGATGCATGCAAAGGGCTTAGAACAATGCAGGGACATAGTAAGCCTCAAATTTAAGTATTACGGTTAGTGCATAATTTTAGTTAAAACTTATTAATTATCTATTAACTAATAATAGATAATTAGATAATTTTTTGAATAAATAAAATTTAAAATATATTTATTTTTAAAAGACAGCTAGATTTATAATGTACCTGTATGGAAAGATATAATTTTTTTTTTAAAGTTGCAGAACACAAATAAGGTGATCACATTTTCAAAAATATACACATCAACAGAATAGAAAAGGATCTGAGAGGCTCCACTTCAAAGCATTAGCAATGATAACTTATGAAAAGGAGAGCAGGGTAAGGAGGTGAAGGAAGACTTCAGCTTCATATTCCACACTCTTCTCTACTGTTTGAACTTTTAACCACGAGCATGTATAAACTGCATGTGTGTGAGAGACAAAATTCAGAGCTCACAGAGCACCAAAGCCTCATTTCACTAAGGAATATAAAAGACCAAATAAAATAATAAACAACACCCCCTTCATTCACTGGAAAGAGAAAGGAACAGATCAAACCAATGAGGACCAAAATGTCAGCTTTACCATCAATCAACTCCACACGGGAGGATATAGTTGGGTGTGTGGACGTTTGGCTCATTACGAAGGCAGAGCTTACAAGACCTAGAACAGTAGACAGTGGACACAATGGTGCCCTCTGGAGTTGTGCAACAGGGTGGCCACTGGACTACACAATGCCCTTGTTCAAATGAGCAAAAGAAACTGCTTGGGTCCCAGCACAGCTGGCTGAGTCCAGTGGATCTCTGGCTGGCTTCCAGCCACCACTTGCTCCCTTTGTGCAGTACACAAACCACATCGCTGTACACAGGACTCAGCAAATGCTCCCCTATATTGAGTTTAGATCACAAACATGCAGGCCTCCTGCACCACCACCAAACCTCACAAATTAGAAGGCAGACTCTCTGCAGAGGGCAAATCCCAATGGGAAGGAGGGAGTGGGCCAAGCCAGCCAAATACCTTCTCTCAAACCAACTGCCAATTGCCAATTAAGCAAGGAGGGGAGGAAGGGAGAGAAGCGGCAGAGAAAGACTAGGCTGTTTCTTTAATGGAGTTCCTTCACTTGGGACCAGGAGGAGAATTAAGTGTTTCCTCTTAACAAAGATACTATCAACAAAAGGTATTACCTACAATTTTATAAGGCAGAATAGCAATAAAACATGGAAACCAGAAAGAGCAAAAGAAATTTCAAACAAAAGATATTAATGGAAAAAAGCATTCCAAGCCCTGCTGAAGTCCCACAAGCTGTGTGACCTTGGCTTTCACGTCTTAGTTAAAACCAGTAGGCATGCTCACTGCCTTGTTACCTCATGGGGTTATGTCTACCAAGGTTTTGCAAAGAGGATGCCATAGGCATTTGAGATGGGAGATTCCTTCCTTCTGAAGGCATACAGCTTTCCTGTCCCTGTCCAATGAATGCCACTAGGGCCTCCCAATCACTCTATTCATCAAAAACAACACATTTCTAAACACCCATGGGAGTAGAAGTGAAGGGTGGGTGGTTCAGGCAGGTTGAGAGCCGTGGATCTAAACTGGAATAAGGTAATGTGTCAGCTCCATGTAACAGTATCATGATGATGACAATTTTTATAGGAGTCATCTATGTGCAGCTCCCTAGCCATTCCACAAGCATCTTTAGGATTACTTGCCTTTACTCATACTATTTCTTTATCCAGGAGAGTCCTCCACGATTTCTTCCACCTAACTAACTCCTACAATTCCTTCTTAACTCTATTCAGATATCACCTTCTCCAGGACACTCTTGCCTGCCTAGATACAAGGGCAAGGAGCCCTTCCTCTGTGCATACTGCCTCTCCCAGAACCACAATCAATGATCCCTTCTCTGTCTTCTCCATGCAGGTTTGAGATCCTTAGAATTCACTGTTCATCTCTGTAACCACAGCACACTGCACATGCCTAATGCACATACCTAACACATATTTAATGGAGGAGTGAATTGCTAAGTTTCCTGAAATCCAAAAACTTCATCCTCCCCAATCTTGACCCAACACCTAGCACAGTGCCTGGCACAAAAGAGGAACTCATAAATCAGGGAATATTACACAGACGTAGTTGCACAGGTGACCACCACTTGCTAATACACCTGGTCAGGGTTAGGTTCTCCCAAACCCTCCCTCCCTCCCCACTGCATGATCAGCTGGCACTTCCTGTGGGTGCTGCTCTAGACAATTTCTTCACAGTGCACTGCAGTCTCCACCTCACCCTCATATAGGAGCATCCTATAGGAAACACTAGAATTCTGGCTAACCCTAACTAATTTGAGGTTTAACAAAGTATATGCTCCAACTTGTCTTTCATTTTTCTTTTTTCCTTTTTGAGCAAAAGGTACAAGCTACTATCTTTCTTTTGGCTAATTCCAGGCAACATGGCACTGATTCATGTCATAAACACCCAGTTCCCTGGAGATCAGCTGGTGGCTCCTTCCTGACAGTGGGTCCCTGTTCCTATAGTCATATGCCTTGGACACTGGCTTCTAGAAATGGAAGCCAGGTCTTTCTCAAGGGGCTTTAGATGTCATTCTGCTCCTTTATAAACACCTGTGTGACCCTCATGGGACTTGCAGAGGGATTTGAGAGAATGAGTTACGGATGGTATCATGACCATCCTAACTAGTGTGGACTTCCATCTTGAACTCAAGGTCATCTATAATAATTCCTTATGCTTGTAAAGACCTCTGTAATTTACATGGCTTCCCTAGAATGATCTCCCCTGATCATGATAATACACTGTGAATAAGCAAAGCAGGCATTATTATCCCTGTTTACAAAGTAGGAAACTGAAGCTTAGGACACATTCCACGCTTAAAAAAAAACTGACATGGGTTACAAAAAGGATAAAGAATCCACAGGACACCAGTAATACTGAATTACAGAGTAGCCAGTACACACAGCACCAGCAGCATGGAGGCTGAGGCTGGTCCGGGGAACGGAACAATGAAGTACAGGCTGCATACTGGTGTTCTCGTCTAAACATGGTGACCGCCCATCAGGATCAGGTAAGGTCCACTACTTGTACATGCACAAAGCATGTGGTGGATGGTCAAAGTCCTGAAGATGTGCAAAATAAGTATACAGAGAAACAAACTAGGAGAGTTCCTCAAACAAACAGCAGGGCTGGGCTGTCTTGACCTGTTATATTTTATTTGTGCTCCACTGGTTAGTTCACTCACTGTGCCTTAACCATCTCATCATTAAAATAGGAGCAACCCCCTCCTATTTACCTTCTAAGAGGCTGAAAGAATCAGACAGGACAAGTGAGAAAGCACTGCAAATAGTTAAAAGCCCCATATCAATGGAACGGGGTATTATTATTCTACACACACCAAAGTTATGATTTAAGCATTCAAGTCATATTCTGTCTATCAGGTCCGATGACTTCACAAGGGAATCAGAACGTGGGTCACCCTCAGTGAGCTATCGGTGGTAAAAGTCACTTGGAATTAAAGACGCACTCAGCTGACCACAATACTTACCTTGACGGTGTGTAGCTGTTCCTAGTACTGCCACAGACTCCCCCTAAAGGCCCGGCTGGTCTCTACTGTCATGCATTCTATTTTCATAACTTGCCTTTCCCACATTATGACTGAACAGTCCTAAACTGCCTTTCCTAAGTGGAATCCAGTGTTTTTTCCATCACCTGACAAATGAAGACTACTTCAAGGTGGGAAGGTACCTGCCACCACTGGCTGCAGCTGAGGAAAGGAGTCACTTTGGTCGAAGGGCCATCACAGCTGCACACTTAGGGATGCTCCAACCTCTGGAAGCACTCCCTGCTTGGCGGAGTCTCAGCCCCCAGTCCCTTCTGATGAGCCCTGCAGCAGTGATGGGCTGCGCTGGAGAACCTCTCTGGGACATCCTGGGGGCTCTCAACAGGGAGCAGATGGTCAAGAGCCAAACCCAATGCAAAGGTTTCAAAATCCCAGGCTATCCATGCACTAGCCTTGGCTCTGTGTCAGTAGCCACCCTATATCCCCTCATCCTAGTGCACTTGCCTGGTTTCAAAAGAAGAAACACGGGCTGCAATAAGAACTATGGATTTTGTCCATAGCTTAACTTCAGGGTAATAATAGACAGCTGCAAGTCCCACACTACCACTGCCAAAACAAAACAAAACAAATGAGCAACAAAGACATGACTGGGGAGACACTATAACACAGCAGAAGGCACTGGGCTTTGGAATGTGACAGCAAATCGCAGCTCCACAACTCCTTAGCCTCAAGATCTTGGGCAGGTTCGGCAACATTTCTGTGCCTCAGTTTCTCATTTGCAAAACTGGGATAAGAATATCACCCATATCATGCATTTGTCATGAGCACTGAATGAAATGATGTGTGCACTATCTTGGCATGATGCCTGACACATAAGAGTTCAGTAAATATTTACTATTATTATAAAACCAAAGCACTGCCTATAATAGTCCAAGTCATCACAAAATATGGCTGCATTAACAATCTGACATCAAAGTAACATGAGTACTGAGGTAGAAATGTAAACACAAGAATGTTCTCATTGTGCTTCACGAGACACCCACAGAAACACTGCAAGATTTGGACCTAACGTTCAGCAAATATGTCATCATTGTTTTCCTTTTGGGAAATATTAAAAACACAAAAAATGTCAGTACCCTCTTCAGTGTGCTGCAAGAACTTTGCTTGGAGGGTGACAGAATTTCAGAGATGTATAAAAGAAATTGCTTATATTAGAGAAACAAAAGTCATCCAGGAAAAATGCTAGGACTATCAAAAAGAAATAGATGGTAAGGGGAGCTGTAGGGGGTCCCTAATTACACATTTTTGTACACATACTTATATTTGTTTCTTTTTTCAAAAGTAGTTAATACTGGTGCTTAGAAGGGCAAAAAGAAATATTTTTTAAAGCCAACCATGAAATAGACTAGCATTTGTCAGTTACCTTTTTCTTTTAAATCCTGCTTAAAATGTGCAATTGCCCAAATAAAATTTAAGTATGCCAAAACACTAAGAAATTACAAAATTCGATACCAAAATAATTCCTATGTTACAACCACAATTACTTCTATAGTTAGAAAACTATTATCCTCATAAGAAAATCCTGGCCAATGGTTGTACGTTTCCCTTGTGAGTGAATCCAGGAGGAACAAAATGAAAATTCAGAGTTCAGTGATTTTGATGTCCCCATGCCTAAAAAGACTTTATCTCCATCAATTATCTACATGCGAATAATCTTAAATGTCTCTGTAATAGCCACATTTCCTTGGTCTTCCTTCTCCCCATGCTCCATTTCCATTTTCACAGCTGTTTCTGTGGAATAAAATGCAAAGGAAAGCTTTCTTCCTCTGTTTCTGTGCCCTCTGCTTTGTGCAAGTCTTTGTGTGATCTACTCCAGGGACATACAGCCAGAAATAAAACGAGAAGGGAGAGTGGGGAAAGGAGGATTTGGTTTTGCTAGTAGAAGCCACCATTTCTCAGGTGGAAAATAAGATTGCCATGCCATGATGACATTTTGCCTTGTGTCACAATGATTAATAGTCCTAATTTTTTCCAATTAGGGAAGTAATCGCAACCAGTTGGTGGAATCTGACCAGTCTTGCACAGTGTGGTCTCTGAGCATTATAATTTGGATGTGAAATGAGATCTAAGATGATTCTTTTCCTTTTGACAGCTAAGTGTAATATTGTATTTCCATCCCTGAGCTCTTTTTTCACAACTAAGAAAGAAAAGAAGCCATTCAATAAATTATTTCCAAATCTGACCCCTTTAACCAATTTGTTTTCTCTGAATTGGTACAACGTGACTCAAAAATAAGAGTATGGAGTTGAGTTTATTCATTTGAATATGTTAATTATCCTGGCAATGCCTTATTAGGAATAGAAAGACTTACGAAATAGAGTGGTTTTAAACGATATTTGTCAAACACTTACCAAAATTCACAGAACCAAGTTCTATAGGGAATTGCCCAACAGCTTCAAGATAACACATAAAGCTGCAAATGCAGTAAATTGTCTGGCGGAAGAGACCACCACAAAGAGTAAATATCTCACACACTTCACCTTCAGTTACCTAAACACAAACCAAAACATTTCAGGTACAGAATATTCCAGACAGTTCCACTGACATCTAGTCAGAGTGTCCAAAGAAATCTCTAACTTACAATAAATTTTAGAATTTCAAGGAAACTTGGATATCACCTTATCTAACTCTCTCATTTTACAGAGAGGCCCTAAGAAGGCCCTAACAGATACATGCTTTCATACTATTATTATTAAAGAACAAAAATTAGAACCCTAGGCTCTTACTTTCATAAGATAAACTCATGTTAACCCTTCCAGATAGGTACTTCACACCATGATGGCATCAAACAAATGGTTTTTTCAGATATGAATAGCTTTATTGCATCAATATAAATGGTACAAACTGTGCCACATGGCATATGTGCTCTGAAAAATGCAATAATTACATGACAACTCATATCTCCAAACCAAAAGATTTCTCCACCTCCACTTAAAATAGAAAGATGTCAGCTCATCAGGAGAATTCGGACAGTAATTTCAAAGCTTGTCATAACAGAAAATTACCTGCAATCCTTCCATCTCATTTCAAGGCATTCTGCCATGTCAGCAGCTTTCAAACTTTGGTTTTCACAGTAAAGTTTTCTTGTTTTTTGTTTTTTAATGAACTCTTGGATAGAAGCTCAACATATAAAATTAATAAAAGCAGCACTTTATCCTAATAAATTTATTCTGTATTTTCAAATTTTTATCTACTCAGTATCAAGTCAGTCAGTGAGAAGAATGATCAAGGTTCCTATTAGCCCATATTACACCACCGTGCAAATTAGAAAGAGGGCATCCCTTCTTCCCAGTGGAGACATTCCCAAATCCAGCCACCCTGCACAGAGTACAACTACAGTACCACACATGGGGCATGACAGATGGCTTCTAATAAAACGTTCTAATGAAAAAGGCTGTTCTCACGAAAACAAAAATAAAAAATGGGAAGCTATAAATAACAACTGGAGTCTATGTCTTCAGCACGCCATATAGCTCTATATTTTGTTTTGGTTGCACAGTAGAGTGAAAATGCTGTTTCTTGCCAATGGCTAACTGCATACTGGGTAGCAGTTTTGTTTCTGTCTTTTGATAATAGCTTGCCCTGCAATCTCAGGACATTCTTATTCTGAAAAAGCAGTGGTAGGAAACTTATGTTGCAAAGTTGAATCATTAAAACTTTGGAAAAGCACCCCAAACTTGCAGGAAGCACTAAATATGTCTAAGCTGCAGTGTTAGCCATTGTCTACAATAGACCATTACACGGTGGCCAGAGCATATGACAGACAGATGTGCTTGAGCATCTTCCGGTATTTAAATAGAGTCCAATAGCTACATGCTGTTATAGAGACTTCACTTGTAAATACTCTATTAAAAATTTAGACCTGCCTACACGGACTCAAACAAAAGTTATCTTTTATCTTATAAACTGATTATAAATTACAATTTACTATGTAGCAAAGATGCTAAGACCAGAGAATACAATAGGAAAAAAAAATCCAGTCCGGTCTTCATAGAGTTTAGTGGTTAGCAGTCTGTTTCTTTCTGAAATAGCACTCATAACCTTCTAGTTTTTATTCTCTATCTGTATTTTTAATGCCAATTTTATATGGTCACAGAACAAACAGAACCACGCTATATGTTTCAGAATTTATGTAGGTAATTTCATATACTTTTGACATATTCCGTCACTTCTCTGGCAAGTATTTGTCTTCCTCTGGGTCCACACTATAGGACATGGAGGGCATGCCCCTGCCAGTCTGGTTGCCCTCATCTCCTCAGAGCCTGGTTTATACAGTCTGCACAACCTGGTACATAACTTAACAAATTACTGCAACACACTGAGCCTAGAGCTTTCTCCCTCATTCAAGGAAGCTGTTGGCAATGGTCTGAATGTTTATGTCTCCCCTAAATTCATATGCTGAAATCCTAATGCCCAATGTGGGGGTGTCAGGAGGTGAGGCCTTTGGGATGTGCTCAGATCACTGGGGATACAGCCCTCAAGAGTGGGATTAATGCTTTTATAAAAAGAGACCACAAAGAGCTCTCTGATTCCTTCCACATGTGAGGACACTGAGAAGTCTGCAACCCGGAAGATGGCCTTCACCAGAACTCTACTGGCTGGCACCCTGATCTTGATTCTCAGCCTCCAGAACTGTCAGAAATAAATTTCTGTTGTTTATAAGATACTTAGTCTGTGGTATTTTGATATAGCAGCCCAAACCAACTCAGTCACCATTCATTCACCTATTCACCACTTACTGAGCCTACTAAAAGTGGGCACTCTCACTCTCCAGGGAAATCAAAGCTGAAGAGCCCAGCATCTCTGGCTTTAAGGGCTTCATGAGCCTGGAGCAAAGGTAGGCAGCTCCAAACAGCGGTAACAAGGGCCCTGAGAGAGGCAACAGCAGGTGCAGATGTGGAATGCAGTTTTCATTTCTGCCAAGAGAAGTCAGAAATGGAAGCTCTTAGAGAAGAGACACCGCAGTTAGGTTTTCCAGGTAAAAAAGAAGAAGGAGGATGGTCAAGTGAGGCAGAGTTCCAGCAAGTGCTAGAAGTTCCTAGAGTGCAGAAGCAGCACGGCACTTCTGAAAAACTGTAAGTGGTTCCCTAGGACAGAGCACAGGGTGCAGGAGGGAGAAATGCCCAACACAGGACTGGACTGCAGACAGAAGCCAATTTAGGAAGGGCCCTGTATGCTATGAAATGACTCTGGACTCTATCCTGACTACAAAGGAAACATTATGGGGATTGTTTTTGTTTTTCCAGATGAATAGCATCAACAAATTTGCTTTATAAAAAAGACCACTTATGGTTTAAATGCAAAGTGCGTACTAGAGAGAGAAGAGACCATAGGTAGGGGACAAATTAGAAGACTACTGCAGCAATGCAAACAAGAGCACATCATCCAGCACATCATGGCTGCTTATGGCACCAGCTCCTTGGCCCTGCAGAACAAGGCTTCCCTGAGCATGGACGGGGCAGAGTGAGATGCCAAGGTTCATGCAAAGAAAGGGCTTCCAACATCAGGACCACAAGCCTCAGAGATCAGGGTTTCCATGGCTCCTCCAACTAATGCTGACCCTCCCTTCCTTCTAGCTCTCCTCCCTCTAGTTCCCCCTGTCACTGAGAAGTTGGATTTTACCCCAAAGTTGCTCCCTGTTCCTGGTCAAATTTGGCTAAGGTCCATCCTCAATCACAGAAGCATATTTTTATTCCCTTCTGGTCACGTAGTACTATTTGATCCCTGGCTCTCATTCCCCTATTTCCTGCCCCACGCCCCACCCACCAGCACCCATCCATCTCCTGACCTACCTAGTGGCCCTTCCAGCACCACTGGGCTCCAGAAACCCCACCCAGAAGCAGAAGCCTGAAGGGGCTGACCATGCCCACCAGAGACTAATGCTGGAGCAAAAATACAATGTGGATACTTATTTCACATATTATTGGTATTAATGGCAATAATACCACCATCTTATTTACAAAGAAAAGTATGGTGAGCAATTTCTTCACCACTTTCCGTGGAACCCCAAAGCCTGGGGCTTATGCCTCCAGATTCCAGCTGTAGACCTGTGTGCGTGTAGGAATATGGTACCATGACAGGGTCACAGGCTTCAGACTCGGACAGGGTCTCGGACTCTCAGCTCTGCCACTTACCAGCTGAGTTACCCTGAATAAATCACTCACCCTCTCTAGGTTTTCTGTAAAGCTTCAGCGTGTATGGATGGGGTCAATCATACAGGCCTAGCCCCCTAAATATTCATCTTAAAGTCAGTTTTTCCTCAGCCTGCCCACTCTTAGTTTTCTGTGATTTCAACATACACTACGATTTTTATTTACTGCTCCAAAAATCTCTTGAAGGAGAATAATAAATACAGAATCTATCTTTCTTCCTCTGCCCAATCTTAGAAGGAAACCACAAAAAAAGATACACCATTGTCTAAGATACTTAACATTGGTCAGGTGACAGGAATGACTGGTAGGGGGATGTGAGGGAGGGGGGTGGTGGAAATTGCCCAGTAGCAAGAGGAAGAAGGTTTTCCAGCTATTTAAAGTACAAGACCACTCAGGTGTTTATATTGGACAGTCTCAGCAGCTGGTGACTCACTTCTATGGGGAGCAGTATCTTAAAATGAAACTTCTATTCTTTTGTACAAGTTCTGAGTTTTCCAGGATATGAGACACTCCCTCCTCAGGGCTGTTTCCTCAGGCTCACAAGTCAATGTCACCATCCCAAGTCCTTATCTTCATTTTAAAGCTTGAGGGGAAATATCTGTCTTAACCTTCACACTGATTTCTCTGTGATACGTTTATGCACTGCCTTATTAAATGAACATTAAAAAAAAAATAGATAATATCTACCTTGAAAAACCGTTGTGTAAATCAAATGAGATAAAACTATGAAACATTTCCAGCTTCTTCACTTGTCCATGGATCCAGTTCTACACGTCTTTGTATGCCCCATCAAACTAGCATCAGGCTTTATACATAGCAGGCATACCCAATAATCATCCAATACAAGTTTTTCCATCAATGTGTCATAGGATATGCCTTCATACTTAGCACTAAGAAAAACAAAAATACACACCAAGTAAACTCTTAGATGGATGGACTACTTGCTATCAGCAAACACAGGTTTAAGGATAGAAAATGGAGGGGAAAACAATCCCCAAATATTGCTTTAATTCTCTTCAGGGACCTGGCCTTCAACACCCAGGCCTTTCAAAAACAAAGTATACCAAAGTGATGTCTCCAACCAAATTTCCATATAATAAAACTTCATCTACCTGTTTCCAGTACTAACCTAGTCAAACCTGTCACTCCAGGTTTTTTATAAATAATTGTAGCAGGGAGAAATGAAGCATTTCAAGACCCTACTTCTGTTGGTTGCTTTAAAGGCACCCAAAGTGATTTGACGACTTAAGACAATGTGAGCAACTTTGCAAAAGTGCCATTATTCAAATAAACATAAGCTTTGGAGTTATTAGTAAATAATCATCACGGAACAGCCTGACTCTATTAAAGTCTGTGCTTCCAAAGGTAGGCCAGGGGAGTCAGACTTCAGACCATGGAAAAGGCCCACACTAATTACATCCATTACGCTGAAGTCCAGGATTCGGCTTCTATTTTCTTTATCCTTCTTCCTACAGTGCCTAAAACTGTCCTAATCCATTGTATTAGTCAGCTTGGGTTACCATAACAAAACACCATAAACCGGGGAGCCTAAACAACAGTAATTTCTTTTCTCACAGTTCTGGAGGCTGGAAGTCTAAGACCAAGGTCCTGCAGGATCGGTTTCTGGTGAGAGTCCTATTCCTGGCTCAGAGACGTCCAGGACTCACTGTGTCCTCACAGGGCCTTTCTTAGGTGCACTGTGTGGAGAGAGCGAGGAAGCTCTCTAAGGCCTCTTCTTATAAGAATACTAATCCTATCCAATCAAGGCCCCACCCTTATGATGTCATTTAACCTTAATTACCTCCATACTCCAAATACAGCCATGCCAGGGATTGGAGCTTCAAAATACGATTTTGGGGGGACATGAACATTCAGTTCCTAACACCCATAAATAAGTAATTATGCCCCATAATTACAAAATAAAGCCTCTTCAAGTTGTTGACTCTATGTTGAAAAGTTTATCCTGCATAAATTATCCCAGGACCCACAGTCTCACAGGACAGAGTTTACAGAACAGTGGAAAGTGAGCAGTGACACCAACATCCGTCTTCTAAATGAACACTTCACGGAGAGAACAGCATTTTTATCTTAGGTGAATTCGTTTGAAGCTCTTTTTCAAAGACTTATACCCCAAGGCCATCTGAAAGCACAGTTTCACTGTGGCTACTGGAGAATGAACAGGGCAGCGACATCGCAAGTAATCAAGCCGGTATATAGCAAGGAAAGCCACTTTGAAACTCTAGAACAGAGTGCTTCCTGGGCATGAATGACAAACTAAATTCAGGCATTCCACACTCAACTTGCACCAGTCTAACCTCTAATCCTGAGAGGAAACTCAATATAGGAAATAATGCTCAGCTTACAAAGGAGTTTATATAATTATTTCTGATTATAAAAGAAATTCATGTTAACTTTGGAAATTATTAAAAAGTAGAATGTTGAAAAAAAATAACACCACCTCTCAATTATAACAATTGGTTGTTACAACACCACAGCATGTAATTTTGTATCCCAATTCTTCACTTCTCATAAGTATTCCCCCATTTTAAAACTCAGTATGGTAATTTTTACATAATTCATACATAATATTTCCTCTTCTAACTTGGGGCCAAGACCTTAAATGTTTGGTCTTCTGAATCAATTTCTATAAAGTATAGATGGGAGTATTAAAGGAAATGTAAAGTGCAATTAATACAAACGTAATTCTCCTAGAAAAAATAATCTGAGGAAGGGGTAAATTTTCACTCTGTGTGTAATTTTGTAGGAATCCTCCTGTCTTATTGTCAGTATGCAACATCCAGATTTCTGGAGAAAACCTCAGAGATGTCGCCTCTCTTTGTTCTTTACTGAACTGCCTGTGCGCATTTTGGATTTTCCTCTTCCTTCAAGAGCCCGGCTAAACCCTAAGCCTGCTATCAGGGAAGCTCCACAGACTCTTCGACCAGCTTTGGACACCTCAGGAGAAAGGCCAACAGGTTCTCTCCCCTCCCCAGAAGACAGAGTAATGTTTTATCCAGGATCCGCGTTGGGGTTATTTTTAGTGGCCTCACATATACGGATGCCCATGTTCTCAAAAATGTTCACCCCTGGTCACCAGGGACAGACATGATTCTTGCCTTTTAGAGAAAAAAAAAAAGAGAACCAAATCTCCATATTTCTGCTTAAAGATTTCAGGTGACATGTTTAGGTTAATGCCCAATTAATACTTTCATAAAACGAAACAATAAAATGCTTGGTTTATAAAAATGGTTCTCAACTTGGGGGAGGAGTGGTTATCAAATTCACCTAGGAAGATTTGCAAATGTCATATCCAGAAGCGTTCCAGCCAACCTCCCTCCCACCAACCTTCTCTTTCCGGCACACTCACAGGGGACATGAATGGGGGTGGAGAACAAATACATATGTGTAATTGGTAGTTTCCCAAAGCCTCCTCTATGAATGTCATGCTCTCCCCTCTTCCTCCTGAGCTGAGCAACAGTCACGTTTTAGTTCATTATGAAGTGACAGATGCCTGCTTCCAGATTTAGTTGCCTTCCTTTCTTCTGCAGAAATGCAAATGTGACCACTGACCAATGCAACCTGGGTCTTGAACCTCCCTGCAGTGCTGTGGACAGGGCTAAAAATAAAGATGTGAGTTCAATCCAACTTACAGGTCTTCCTTCAAGGCTGGTTGATGTGCACAGCTCCAAGCCAAGGTCTTAGTTATAAGCCATCATGTACCATGTACTATGGTTTTTGGCAATTCACATGAGATCATCTCTTATCCCACCGCTTCCTTCTCCATCACCAATAGATTGCAGGCAAAACTACAATATCCAGCACGCTTTGTTACTACAGCACTTCAAGGGCGCCCATGAAATCACTTCCCTTCGGAAGACACAGTACACTGCTCAAAGACAAAGTGACATCCTCTATAGACTCCTTTCCACCCACCCAACCACCCACCTTCCTGTCCCAGTTGTTTCTGGAAGCGGTCATCTCTCAACAGAAATACAAAGATGAGGTAGAAAGAAAAGGACCATACATGCCTTAGGCAGTAAATGACCACTCCAAGTTGAATGTACTGACCTAGCCTCTAAGCTGGTGACAGTTGGGAGGGGCAGTGGGTCTTCCAGTCCACGTCATTGAAGTCATGGAAGCTGCTTTGCTTAATGAGGGAAAGCAGAGAGAAATCACCACTGTTTTTCTTAATCCAGTTCCACATGCCTTGGGGAAATTCCTCCCAAATTTTGGCAGTAGGTTTTCTGTCAGACTTGATTTTTAACATTAGCAATATTTGCCTCCTTGTGTGCATTTATTGATGTTTCAGTGGGAAGCTATAACAGGTTGCATTAAAGGAAGGGAGTCTAATGTCTTCTTAAAGTGGAATCCCTTACTTCAAATCACATATTTTTCAGGAATGCAATGGTATAACTTTGAATTCTAAACTTGACTTTGCAGTTCCTAAAAGGTATTATATATTTACCACACACACAAGAGAAATCTGTATGTACAAACATATTGCTTTGGATATCTGAGCATTTTCCCATTTTGGGATGTGTGCACATACTTATATGCTGTTTGAGGGATGTATAAATCTAGTTTATTGAAATATTATTTGTGCATTCTCTTTTTCAACATCCTGTTGGGGAAATCTCACAAACATGCACAACCTGGCATGAGATATTTGCTTGGGGGAAAACTGTCACAGAAACAGAAATAACTAATGCCTCAGGCAATGCACTAGTGGGAAGCAAGAAAAGACAATAAAATTTTGTACAGCTCTACGTGGACAGCTAATATTTCTTACTTTAGACCCCCCTGTCCCCCTATTAATAAAGTGCTCCAAGATGACTGCTCTTTAAAAATGCAGGGCCTGTCACTTTAAAAGAATGGACAAGCAGACTACAGAATCAAAGCCAATACAATTAATAAAGTCTTATCTAAGTCGATCACTTCAGTCATCACACATAAACGAATGACTTTCTAATCACACTCTTAAGTCCAGAACCTGTCTCCTTCGCTCCAGACTGACTTCCTACTAGATATCACCACCTGACTGACTGACAGGTATGGCAAACTCTTGATGGCCAAACAAAACTCTTAATCTTACACCATAAATCTGCCCCACCTACAAAAATGTCTCTTTTGCTGAGCAGCAGTTCACCCAGTTGTTTGAGGCAGAAACCAGGAAGACATCCTAAACTTCCTCCTTTCCCTAACTCCTCACATCCAATTACCGAGCCTTGTTGCTTCCATCTCCTGAATATCTCAGATCCATCCACATTTCACCATGCAAGGATTCCTAACCTGGTTCAGGTACTTACCTCTCACCTCATCTACTGCAATAACCGCTCTTTACTCATTTTTATGCCACCCTCCGTCCTCCGTAAGCAACAATATGAGTGCTTTAAAGTTTAATACTGCTCATATTTCCAGCTAAAAGGAATTTTTAAAGAAAAAAGTTTGCTGATAATCTACATATTCTACAAAAGAATTATTCTCATTTGTGCATTAACTGCATCTTCTCTATACGCTACACATTTTATGTGATTTCTTTCATCACTTAACACTAGATAGCTGGAATATATTTCAGAAATAGCACTATTTATGAAATCATCTCATTTTGTGACTATATAATACCGTGATGTGCTGATAACCAAAAATGATTAAACTATTCCTGTATTGGCATTTATGTTGTTTCACAAACAAGGAATTCACAGCAAATTGTTAAAATTCATAGCATAGTTATCCATAGCAAGGAACAACTTGGGGTAAAAAGCATCTTGTGGCTATTTTTTTTTCCCAGTAAACTTCAAGAAGTGGGATTACCAGTTCAAACTCCTGCTAATTATTGTCATATTAGGCAATACAGCATAGCAGTTAAGAAGAGTACAGGCTCTGTATAAGATTTTTTGGGTTCCAATCCTAGCTCCACCATTTCCTATGTGACCTTAGACAAGTTACTTAACCTCTCTATGACTCAGTTTCCTGTGAAATATGAGTGATAATTGACTCTTCCCTCATGGAGGTGTCACGAGGATTAAATGACCACACATAACAAGATCCTAGAATCACGCTTTGCATATAGCAAAACGCTATCTTATATACATATATATTAGTTTCCAAAAGGATCATGTTAATATTAAGTATCACCAGGAAGGTAAAGCACATCAGTTTTACCGCAACTTTGTCACCTAAGGGCATTAACACTTTTTTTGGTGATTCTTATTTACTTAGGAGGTATCCAATGATATTTTAGCACACATTTTTTTTTTTTTTTTAATGCCAGAGTTAAGCAGTTGTCCTTAAGTAAATTTAAATTGCTTAAACGAAAATAGGCTTGGGAAACTTTACTTCCTTATTCTTTAGTATTCTACATACTCTGGCCAAATGAGGTTACCAGTTCAGTTTTTTAAGAAAACACGTTATACAAGTTGCCTTATTTCTTCTAATAATGATCAGCAACATGAAAAGAGGTAGAAAAGAATGGTGGGTGGTAGTCCCACAATTGGCAATATACCTCATTAGATTCATATACTTATTCTTCTGTTATAGTGGCCAGAGATCATTGTCAAAGGAAATTATATAGAAGAATCCAAAACTGGTCATTATGCAGTTGATCCCAGTCCTTGCTTGTCAAAAAGATCCTAGTAGAAAGACACACGTGAACTTAAAGAGACAACTCTTACAACGTATGTGATGGCTTTGGATATTTGTTCCATCTTTAATGAGAAATATTATATATAAAGACAGAGTTTGACTTACATTGAAGGAAAAAAGTAGGATTATTAAATTCTAAGTGAAAATGAACACAAATATCTGACTGTTAAAAAAAATAAATAAATGTGGGGCCAGCCTGGTGGCATAGTAGTTAAGTTCGCATGATCCACTTCGGCAGTCCTGGGTTTGCGGGTTCGGATCCTGGGCATGGACCTAGCACAGCTCGTCAAGCCACACTGTGGCGGCATCCCACATAAAACAGAGGAAGACTGGCACAGACATTAGCTCAGTGACAATGCTCCTCAAGCAAAAAAAAAAAGTCATGAATGAGCTTGAGTAGAAGAAACCCAGCAAGGTCTGAATTCCAGTCCTTCTGGTAAGGCATATGTGATATCTACAGCAGTGCTTTTCAAACTGTGGGTCAGGACCCATTAATGAGTCATTAAGTCAAGTTAGTGATGAGTACTTTTTTCTTTAATGAAAAAGAATAGAACACCACACAGAGTACGGGCAAATCTTGTTTTACTTATATGTGTGTGGGGTGGTGCTGGTGGTGTTTATGTATACATTAGGTCAGGAAATTAAATTTATTTCCTATTATGGATGACAGTCAAACAAAATTAAAAGCCACAGATCCAAAGTAAGTTACTTAACCTCTATGAAGTTGATTCCTGTTCTCTTAAATGGACATTATGGTTCTACTTCAGAGAGTAGACTCAAAATAATTTCACACCACTTTTTTCAGCTATAAAACATTGTATTATTATGTTACAGTTACAGCATTTTGGTTGAGTTTCCTTAGAGTTTAATATTTCTCTGCCATATATGCTCACAGCATAAAGTCACTAAGCTAGAAACTTGGACATATTGTATCAAAGACAATTCTAAAAATGTAGTCTCCTAAAGCAAGCTAGAGGCAGGAAAACCTAAAGGGTCTTGAAATTTTTATAATCTCCATTGTAGTACCTACCATACAGCCTCTGGGAAAAACCCTAGAGTAGAGAGGAAAGGCAGCATTTCTGTGTTACTGTGGAGGCCTCGTAAGAGAATCATTACTTAAGAGAATGACCCGAAGAGGGAAACATGTTTACAGGCGATTCCCACAGGAGGCCAGATCAAGACCATCAACTGCCATCCCACTGCCTGCACAGCCCTTCAATGGTACTTTACTTGGAGATATAAATCCCTCCTTTTCTTCCCACTTAAAGTTTAGCATCCTGTGTTAGGCTCGAAATGCCACAAACAATTCCAGGCAGCACATCATCATTCAGCTACACATGTTATCTGGACACATGGTATCACAACTAGGAAACATTTTAAGGCGCCGCTAGCTAAGAAAATGAAAACCGCTAAGAGGAAAGGCACACTCCCTCACAGCTCTCCCACACAAGCTGCCATTAAAGCACCCTTCCAAAGGACAAGGCATTCTGAAGATCCTGTATAAATAGGGGAAGGGACCTCTCCCCCTAAAATCGAAGGGGCTTTAAAAAGGAACTGGATTCCTACTTGGATGAGTTCCAAAACCACTTCTAGAAAAATGGAGGACAGGAATACTTGTGAGGACTCAGTGATACTAGTACTTGTGACCTTCAGATCAGCTTATTCTGAATTCTGTTTCTTGTACGGTTCATGGATTTTTTGCACTGATCCAACCAGCCCATATTCTCTGTCTAAGCTTAAACAGGCTCACACATGTAAAACATCTGGCCAGGGTGGAAAGGTGCAGCTTGCAGCTCAGGAAGACTCACTGGCTCACCTGGGAACGCTGTGCATAAATGCTGACCAAACAAATGAACATAGAAACCTATCTGCCATGGGTTTAACTTTCTCTGTGACTAACTCCTAGCACTTTAAGAGAGGGAAGGGAGTATGACAGATGAGGGCAAGCAGGAGGCAGATAGCGATCGTGAGGAAATTTGTGAGGGGGCAATCAGTCACTGCCCGTGGAGTTCCTACTGGAGAAAGAATCAAACAGATTGAAAAAGTGAGCAACCATCACCTCGGTTCTGGCCGTTTGCCAGGTAGCTTTTGCTTACCTCTGATCTTAGTTAAAAACTATGTGGGATGTGTCACAGCAAAAGTGTCTCTCTCATAACAGTCTCTACACAGTGGAGATGTTTTTCTACCCAAAAGACACATTTGCTTGGAAGAGCTCTACAGAATCAGTACTGGGAAGGACCTTGGATACCATTTGATCCAGAGGTTGGGACCCAGAAAGGTTAAGTGACTTACCTAAGGTCATACAGCTGGCAGCAGTGTCTAGACTAGGAGCAAGAGCTAGCCAGAATCTCCCAAGATAAAATATGCCTATCACTGTAACTACTAGCATGTTTTTAAAGAGACAAGGTTCCCAATCTCTCAGGACTTTAGATTTATCACCATACCTTTCTAATTCCCTAGAATCAGAACTCAGGTATGTGACTAAGTACATAATGTTTTAAGACCATTCACCAATTAAATGAAGGAGATAGTGCCCACATATCAGGTTTGAAAAGGAATTTCTCTCTCTGATACATCTTGATTCAGGTATGAAATTTTAGTAATTTTACCCATGTTTTAGTATGTTCCTTGCAATTGAAACAAAAAGATATAAAGACATAATTATCTCACATATAATTGATGGTAGATAAGAAGTATTATTGTAGAAATATACAATTTGCACTGAAACTTCAGGTATTCCAAAGTTACAAAGACTGATTTATTTCAAAGAAGGAGGAAACCAAATTACTACTACATCTGATATCAGCCAAACATTTCTGCCCATAAAGTATCTTTTCTTTAGTATTTACAAAAACTAGATGAGAAAAGCACATACACTAACCAAGGTTAAAAAAAAATAACAACTTGCAGCACAGGTAGCTACAAATAGTGCTCTTCACGGTGAGAAATAAAGTCTATACGTAAGTATCCTAGCAAAATTTTCACAACACACACACAGACCTAACAGACAGATTCTAAAAAACAGCTAAGCATCCCATAAGCAAAATGCTCAAAAATTAATAAATGATTAACATTCCTGTATATGTGATATTATATAAATGAACACAACACACCCCTCTCTGCTCTCACCTTTCATCTCACTCAACCTCCTTTTTCCAAACGTGTGCTCACCCTTCCACCTCCCGCTATTCTGCAACCAAATCACAACCACCCAGAAGCAAGGCGTCCGCTGCAGCCCAAAACACTTGAGTGATAATATCCGGTTTGCCATTCCAGGAAATCCCAGAGTGGGTTTTAAGCCTCTGCCCACAGCTTGTAAAGAAAGGCGAGAGAAGAACTAATCGATACCAGCACCCCAGCTGTGACCTGGCACGTAAAGAAATCAAGAAAATAAATGCCATCCATAATCTGTATAATTTAACACTTGGAAGAAAACAACATCTGGGATCGACTCCAAGCAGGACAGTATTGCTGGATGGGTCTGGGCTTCCTGCACTGAGTGTCAAATCTGGTGACAAGGGGATGCTCTGGTTCCTTACCAGTTCAGCAAAGGCAATGTCTTTTCCCAACAAGGGTTAATCACCTCCAAAAAGAGGGAGAGTGAGGAGAAGGAAAATCACCACCAACAACATCTACTCCTTGCCAGCAGAGTGCCTGGCAAAGGTTCCCCTTACACTCTGAAGAGAGGGAAGGCTGGAACTCCTTCTCAAAGGTGGGTCCAGGACAAACTATTGTCTGGCTAACCAGTCACAATCCAGAATGGAACTAATGTAAAATACGGGAATGACTTTGTTTAATCAATCATACAGCCTCTTCAGTGGACTCCAGAGTCCTATCCCCAGGCGAAGTTGTAAAAAAAAAAAAAAAAAAAACCCTTAACTACGACTTCCTGGAAAGGCTTTTCAGATTTTTTAAATTACAGAGAAATAAATTTAGAATATAAGCGGATACCTACACATCACCTAAATCACTAGATCTGCACCCAGTTAAAAAAAAAAAAAAAAGCCAATCGGCAAGACATTACAGAAAATACAGACTGTTAGTAAATTCCGTAATGTTTTCTCCCTGTTAAACCTTCTGAGAGGTTACAATTACATTTGGCCGCTGCAGGCTTGTCAGAGAGCCCGGCTTCTTAATAGTCACAACCCTAAAAGGAGTAACTGTCAAGGGGAGACCCAGCTGAAATCAAACAACAAAAACGGGAACTGTAATCGGCCTGAAATGGGAGGAGGGAAAGGAAGGGAGACTCCTGTATTCATCAGTCAACATTAATGTCCTTTGTTGTTCACCTTTGCACAGAACAGCGAGAGCTACCCTGTGCCTTTTCCTCCGAAAGCCAGCGTTAGAGTAGTCCTTTCCTAAAAACTGCCTCCTCGCCTCGAAGACCCAGGCTTTCCAATCCCGCTCCCTATTATCACTCCACAGCCGGCTTCCACCGCCACCCCCACCAAGCTCACCCTGGGCCGAGAAGGTGGCCAGAAGTAAAAACACTGCTGAAACACCCGTTGCCCTCCAAAGACCAAAGAGCAAAGCGGCGCAGATGTTGAAATTTACCAACCCCCCGGCCCCTCAACACACACACCCCATAAACCCGGGAAGGGAGGGAGGAGGGAGGCTCGGGCCGGGCTCGGTCTGTCAGAGCGGCTCTTTTGAGCACCGTGCCACATTCCGCACTCAGGGAAGGTTTTGCGCTTCCCTTCTGTGTTGGGGGGTGTTCTCTCTGCGCGGTTGTTGTCGTCCCCCTCTCCACCCTGGGAAATCGTTGCAGTCCATTGCCGTCACCCCGCCGCTTTGGCGAAGGAGGAAGGAGGGTGAGGAACGGCGTTCGCCCTCCTCTTCCAACTTGACACACAGACGCCCCGTCGCCACTCCAAACTCCGCAGGCAGAGCCCGGAGCGGGCGGACTAGCCACGCGCTCCCCACAGACGTCCCGGCACTCCGGCAGCCGGTGCCGGGAGCGCCGATCGAGCTGTGAGGGGCGACACCCCGGCGCGCACCCCTCTGCTCGGAGTTGGCTCGGCAAAGCCAGAACCCGCAGCGCGATGCCAGGATTAGGCATTTCCAGCCCGGCGGAGCGAGAGGGACGCGGGGGCAAGGACGCGAAATGCGCACCCTCTCCAGCCAGAGCGGAATAAAAGTTCGCCCCGCGGAGACTCACCCACGCCGTATTTCTCGTGCTCCGTAGGTATCCACATGGCTAAAGCGGAATCCCGGGTCTTCGGGCTTTGTAATCCCCGCGCCCCTTCTCCGGCTCACAACAATGCACAGCTCCCCACTAGCGGCTGCAGCGCTGGAGCCCGGCGGCTCCGCGCGGGCTGCGGGCGCTGGGCAGGGTCTGCACTGGAGGCTCCCGAGCCCGGCGTTGACACTGCGCGGCCGAGGCTGCGCCGCCCGCCGCTCTCCAGGCGGCGGCTGCTCACAGTCCTCCGACGCGCTCCCGAGGACCCGGCGGCGCAGTCATTGTTCTGATTCACTGAACTAAGCGAACACGCCGGGGCACTCTCGGGCGCACCCCCGCCCGCCGGCGCCTCTTCCAGCCCACCCCGCACAGAGCCCCGCAGCACGCTGGGAATTGTAGTTCTGGGCCTCTCCATCCTGGAAGGGGGCGTGGCATTACCGGTTACGGGCGGGGATTAGGGTCCTCTCGCCACGTCCTATTGGCCCAAAGCGTGACGGTGCAGCGTGGGCGTGGAGGAAACGCTGCGTTTATGGGGCGTTCTCCTCCAGTCGCGTTTCCATTGGTTCCGGGCCGCACCCGCCCCGCCTTGCGGCCCTCCCTTTTTTCTTCACCCGCGTAATGGCTGCTCCCAAGACCCAGGGGGCTGCTGCCCGAGGGGAGGAGAACAGTGATGGCAGCCGTAGTGGAACCGGGGGTGTCAGTTATGAGGGTGAGTACGGTGCCTCTGAGATGCAGGTGGCTTGTCTTCCTTTCTCTCGGACCGGGAGTGCAAGTGACCGCCGGGCGGACCCCGGGAGCCTACCAGCTCTGAGGCCACCTGGGCGCGAGGGGGCCACGAGTGTGGCCCAGCGGGACGGGGTGGGGTCGGAGGCGGCTACTAGAGGGAACTGTCGAGGGAGGGAAGAGAAAATGAGTTGGAATGGCCTTCCCCGCAGCCAGGGAGGTTCCTCGGGCGTTTGTCTTCCATTTGGAGCTCCCAGCTTTGCGCTTGCTGCCGAGTGGGTGTGGGTCAAGTCAGGCTCGCGCGCGTGTGTGATTATAACTCCGGGATTAGCAGCTCATTTTCCTCGAAGTGCCCTTCCCCCGCCTCGGTGTGCTTGGTTTGGCCTCAGGAGATTTGTTTTATTTGGGTTCGGGCGGATTTCCAGTTGCAGACTGGTCGCTACCCTGCGCTCTACAGATTTGCTGAGTTGCTGGCGGGAACGGCCTCCGAAGGGGAAGTGTGTGCCTCTCGCTGCCTCGGTCGCTTGTTGACTGCCCCTGGCGTTCTCCAGGATTGCTTGTGGAGCCTGGGACATCTTCCCAGGCTTCGTCCTTAGAGAAAGAGGAAAGGAAGTGGTGTTTTGCACTCGTGGCTTCAGAGGAAATTTCAAGGGGTTATGAAAAGCATCACAGCTACTTTGGCTCTACTTGACTTTCAAGTTGTTCTCTGATCCACTGTAGAGATCAAAAACCAGACTTTGAAAGCTGCAGAGAGGTTGTCTTTAGCATTCCTAGCTCCATTCTCTTACCTTTAGTCTATCCCGCCTGCCTCCCCTTCTTTTTTTTGCCTTGATATGTCATTTAGCACTGCAAGCTGTCTTTTTTCTGATGGACATGTTTTGGGGCTTAAATTTGTTTCTGAGTCCTTGAGGTGTTTAGTTTTGTTATGTTGTTTCTTTCTTTGTTTCCACTTTCTTGGTTAAATTGACGTTTAATCTTAAATTTTCATCTCAGCAGCACAGAGATAAAGTGCAATTTCTTCCCACTTGTCATCAGTGGAACTCCCTGGCCCTGAAATTATTTCAATACCTCTACCAAAGAAATCTTGGTAGGCTCCTGTGTTAAATATTGAGTTATACCCACACTCTAGACAGTTCATTATTGGGTTGGCCATGTAGTGGGTTCTTAGGTGATGGTAACAGACTACAGTGTTAAGCTTTTCCAGATTTTCAAAGTTCCAGAGGGCTATGAGTTTAAAAATCTAAAGATGAAATCTTTGGTGAATTTATCTCACAGATTAATTCATAAAAAAGGAAAATTGGGTATGCCTTTCAAAAACATTGTAGAACATTTAAAAATCATTAGTTATTTTAAAATTATAAAAGTTTCCATTATAAACATTTCAAACCTTTCAGAGGTGTGTAAGGTAAAAAAATGAAAATTCCTTCACCACACAGTCCCTGTCCAAAATAACAAGTGGTAAGGGTTTGGTGGGTGCACTTTCCAACGTATTCCTATATGACACTCATCTGTATGGTTTAGATTTTTTAAAAATAAAAAAGGGATTATTCTATGTAAGGTCAAAGATCTACACCTTCTTTCTCCCAATGATCTGTTAAAGATGCTCTTGCATATCAGTACATTAGTTTGCTTCCTTCTTTTTAAGAACTGTACCCATTGTATCCCAAAATATGAATGTGCCATACTTTAGCCATTCCCCTATTAATGAACATATAGTGTGGCTTTAGTTTTTCAGTAATGTTGTAGTGAACAGCTTTATATACATATACTTGACCGCTGGGTGTGTATTTCTTTTTTTAAAAAAAAGATTGGCACCTGAGCTAACATCTGTTGCCAATCTTTTTTCTTCTTCTTCTTCTTCTCCCCAAAGCCCCTCAGTACATAGTTGTATATTCTAGTTGTAGGTCCTTCTGGTTGTGCTGTGTGGAACACCACCTCAGCATGGCCTGATGAGTGGTGTTGTGTCCTCACCCTGGATTCAAACCAGCGAAGCCCTGGGCCAGTGAAGCAGAGTACCTGAATTTAACTGCTAGGCCATGGGGCCCACGCCGGGGTGTGTATTTCTTGATGAATTGCTGGGCGGAAGGTTACACATGTTTAAAACTTTAATAGATGTCAGATTTTCCCCTTGAAGAGTATCAATATACATTCCCACCAGTATCATGTGAGTGTCCTTTTCCCCATATCCTCACCAACTATGAGGAAATTACTAATCTAAGACCAATGTTTAAATGATTATTGGGTTGAACTGAGTAACTGATAGAAAGCTTTATTGTGGGTTCTCATTTTTCAACAAAAGTACTGAGCAGCAGTGAATCTGCTGTATCTGTAACATAAAAAAAAAATTTCCTCACCCTGGCTCAGAACTGCCCAGTTGTCTCACTATTTTGTAGCAGTCAGTGGAAGAGCTTAATGGTTTATTTTTATGTCATTCTTAAAAGGTAAAGGTATGATTTAAAATCTCCTTAATAACCTATGTATCATTCTGAGACTTCATCCAATTTTTTTCAAAGCCAGCAAAGTGATACACATTTTGGGTGGAAATAATATTAAAAACATTCATATTTTTTGTTAAGCAGCCACTTAGGTTATCAAGTATGTCTTTCCCTGTAAAATCCTTAATTTCTTGAAAACTGCCTCTTTTAAGAGGTTTCTCTCTAGCTCTAATTAAAATGTCAATCTCCGTGTTTAATATCCTGGGACAGAAGGGACCAGGGAGTCTTTTTATAGAAATACTTGCAATTCTAGAAGATTTCTGCTAGACTGAGTCACTGGGTAGTATGCAGGCAGGTGCAGCACCTTCCCCGGGACCCGTGTTGACAGACTTTCTGAGGTGCCATCCCTCTCCAGGAGAGTCCCTTATCTTTCACAACACTGCTTTCCATGCATTTGAACAGTAACTAGGATTTCATGTTGTCCCCTAAAATTAAGAACAGGTAGTAAATAGACTCAACATTTCTCACATTTGAGGGTGTGTTATTGGTATTATTTTCTTTTATTGTTTTTAGTTAGAAAGCACTAAGATAGCACATCTATAGTTTGTTAATTGGCAGTACTTTTACAGAATTTTGTGTAACTGAGGTGATTTCTTCTGACACTGTTCACCTGTGCCTTCATGCTGTAATATTCTGACAGAGTCAACTTTTTTCCTTGCAAATGCATGCCTAGGAGATGATGATCATGGTTATCCTACTTTGGATTTATAATGCTTTTCCTCTGGAGACCTTATTAACTCATTTGTGATGTCTTTAGAAGAAATGTGGGTAGCAGGTGGTGTCAACTCCTCATTCTTGTATGTCCTATTTCAATAAATGGCATCAAACCTTAGCTAGAAACCTGGGAATCCTTGATTCCTATCTTGCCCACAGGTCCTGAATCTGATCAGTTACCGTGCCTTGTTTTTCTGTGCCTGAAATAATCTTCTGAACCTGTTCTTTCTCTTTATCTCACCAGCTACTATTCTATTTCTAACCTTCACCATCTTTGCTGAGTTACCTGTGTCCCCCATATTCCAAACTGCACTCTTGGGGACCAGAACCTCCTATACGTTTTTGTCTGCCTGACTCTGTTCGTAGCACATTGTCAGTGTTTAATGAATGTTAGACCAGAAATGAATTCTAGTCTGGACAATTGCAAAACCTTCCTAACAATCTCACACACTGATTTTCCCCACTTTAATCCACATTCTAAAACACAAATGTATTTGTGGGTCTGCATTTGAAAACTCCGGTGTAACTATAATGCATGTACAATTAGGTCCAAATTCTGCATGTGGCATTTAAGCTTCTAACTTACTTTTCCAGCCTCATCTTCAGTCACCCTGCTTCCCTTCCCAGATCTCCATTTTCACACATTATCAGACTCTAGTTATTTGTTGGCAGCTTTGTCTACCCCATTAGACTGTGGACTTCTTGAGGGCAAGAATTGTCTTATTTTACTTTTATGCATCCAGTGCTTATCAGAGCTGCATGTAGTAAACACTCTATAACCATGTAATGGTTAGAATCTGTTTGAAATTTATTCAGAGTACTTGGAATGGCAGCTATTTTAAGCAGAGGAATTGAAATAGAATAAAAAGCTGAGTAGATGTTTTATGCTTGTGAAAGTTATGCATACCAACTGGAAAATACAGAATATCATCTTCATAGTTAGCATTTTAGCATAGTTTTTCAGTTTTTTTATTGAATGAAGTTTTAGTGCTATTTAGATAATGATTAAATTTTATAAAAGAATACTTCAAATCTGTCCTTTATAACTTTGAACCCATAACCGAATGAACTGCTACATAGACCTTAAAATCTGTCTTCTGGGCTGGCCCCGTGGCCAAGTGGTTAAGTTCGCTCGCTCCGCTGCAAGCGGCCCAGTGTTTCGGCGGTTCGAATCCTGGGCGCGGACATGGCACCTCTCATCAAACCACGCTGAGGCGGCGTCCCACATGCCACAGCTAGAAGGACCCACAACAAAGAATATACAACTATGTACCGGGGGCTTTGGGGAGAAAAAGGAAAAAAATCTTTAAAAAAAAAATCTGTCTTCCATCCTTGTATGGCTGTTATCCAATTTTCCACAGGTTATCATCTTATTTCCAGCATTAATGCTTAAGTCTAGTCTTATATATTTGACATGATAGTGGAAAGAGGACTAGACGCTATCTTGGAAAAACTGTATGTAAATTTCAGTTCTGACATTTAGTAGTTATGTAACAGATTTATTGCACATGTGCTACATTTATGAAAATATAGATATAATACCTACTTCACAGAGTTTTTATTATTTCATTGAATTATATACTTATGAAAGCCCAACATATTTCCTTTTATAAAGTTGGACCTCAATAAATATTAGTTGCTTTCAATAGAAAGGTATGCCTGACTGAACTCTAAAACTCCCTGCTCTCTGATTGTGTAGTATTCACTTAGGAAGCAATCTAAATTGTGGTGTAACCCAGGGGAAGCTTAGGAATGTGTGGGTGTTAACTGCTTAGGCTGCCCATGCATTCCTGGAATTTGGGGGTTGTCAGTGTCTGTTGGTACTCTGTACTAGTACTGTAACTATGTGCTCTGAAAGCCTTTTATATTATCTTCCGTACCCTTTCTCACTCCTACCCAGTGCTGCCCCCTCAAATCCAGTTCCTGGCTCCCCACACATACACCCACACTCTGAGTCAGCAAGAAGCTCAGATGATCTTGCATATTGGGATGGCCTTGCAAGGTACAGGCCAGAGGATATCATGGACGAAAAAAAATTACAGAAACCTAGTCTTCCGGGTTTGGTGTAAGATTCTGAAGGGGCCTCCTCCAGAACACCCTTTTATTTTCCTATAAAAAATACACAGGACCTAGCTTGTAGGATATTAAGAGGAGCTATTGTAATAATGATGATGCTGGTGGTAGCTAACATTTGTTGAGCAGTAACAGGTGCCAGGTACTATTTCAAATGCTTTTACAAGTCTTATTTCATTTAATCCTCACAACATCCTTGAGATAGATACTCATATTATCTCCATTTTGTTTACAAATGAGGAAACTGGTGCAAAGAGTAGCTTGCACAAGGTCACACAGTAACTGAAGGAGAACTTTTATCCTATTAACTATTATAATGATGTCTCATAGTAACTAAATTCCATTGGATGAGGTCTGAAACAGACTTTCCTTAAACATAAATATGTTCTAAAGCTAGTGTTACTATAGAAAGGAAAAATGGTATAGAGAAAAGAGTGTATGTGTACATGTTGAGGTCAGGCCAACTTAGGATCAAATCCTGATTACTTACCAGCCACAGGCAAGTTAATCAACCTCTGAACTTCAATTTCTCTCCTGTAAAATGGGTAATAGTCATGTCTCTCTTGCTGAAATGTTAAAATGATTAGTGAAATGACAGATATAGTAGCCTGGTCTTCAGTAAATGGTGACTGTTATTTCAGTCATAGGTCTAGGGACATCTTTGGCATGTGTGCCAGAGGTGATACAGGTGATGATTTTGAGTGCTACAACTTTAATATGTCTTCTCCATTTCATGACCAGGTGTCTGCTGAGGAATTTGGTAGGTACTTGTAGTATGAGACGCTGGGTTTACATATACTTCTCATTGTGTTGACATAGACCTTCTATTCATGCAAAAGAATAGTGTCACCCTCCACAACACATACTCATACACTTCCCATCTTGTAAAACTGAAGATGATGTTGATAAGATTCATATAATAAAAATCATACTTTCTTCTAAACATAAATCCATGGGTGTATAGAAAAAAGCAGTGTACGTAAACTGTCATCTCCAGCAACTGACTCTTTAAATGCTTCTATTAGCTGTTCTTGGAGAACTTTGCCACAGAGTTAGGGTTCACTTTTGCTATGATTTATTTAATGAACTCATCAGAGTCTGAATGGGTTGGCATTTCACTGACAGTAACTTAAAGAGTTGTCATCTCTTGCTGAAACAAGTGTGTTCTAGTGACCTCATTGAGCCAAAGGTGAGCAGGGCAGCTTTTTCCAGAAGTGGTGATGCATTTGACTGATCAATCTTCTGCCTCTCTTTACATCTCAGCCTATACTCTTTGTTACCAGTGCCATTTATTTGTGAGATAGCCAACTGGAGTTGGGTGATACATTTAGCTCTAGGAACCAAGTAAGGTTTTCTAGAATTAAACAGGACTTAACTCTTTGCTTCATTCTTGCAGGGGTCAACAATTGAGAAGTGGTAGAATATTTTAAATGATATAAGCTAACGTGGGATACTATTAGGCTTTCTCCATGTACAGTAATTTGAATTAATCAATACATTGAGTAAGAATGTGTGGAAGGAAAAACTGAATTAGGAGTCAGGAAACCTGGATTCTGATCCTGAATTTGCTACTTTGTAGCAGTATGAACTTGGGAGAAATCAGTTAACCTCTTTGAGCTTCAACTTGATCATAAAAATGCTACAGTTAGTTACCTTGCTGGTATTATTGGGAAGTTGAGTAATATGCAGTAAATGTGAAAGCATTCTGTAAACCTTGATGCCCTGTGAAAATATAGGGATGAAGGATGTTGATGATAAAGGTTTATCACAAGAGGCAGTGGTGGGTCTTTGGAATTGGACAAACTGGATTCAGAGGTAGCTATCAGTTAAAACCTGTGTGACCTTGAACACATCATGTGACCTCATTATTATGACAGCTGCTGCTACGGCTACTACAAAAGTCTGGATATGACTTTAAAATGATTACAGACTAATCAACATGAGAGTTTGAATCAAGGCATATCCCTGATTTTATAATATGTAAACTCTGTCACATACACCTTTGGATAAACTCATCTTCTGGAACAGTGCCATACTGTGTTGGCATTTGGTGTTGGTCTAGTGGTGACCGTGGATTGGCTCCATGCTTGGTGCTGTATGGAGCTCAAATGAAGAACCCTGGCGTTATCCCTGGGGACATTTCAATGTAGTTGATGGGCCTCAGCATTCATAGTTTACCAGAGCTAATTGGAGAGTCCTTTCTGTTTCCATATCACAGTGTGGGAAGAAGTGGATACATTTGAAACAGTAATTTGTATGCTTTGACTGAGTTGCCGAGCATAGTAAAGCTTTTAAATGTGTTTATTTTTAAAAGAAAGGAAATGCATGCTCCTTCTCCTAGTTTCCCTAACACTGTCCTCATTACGTGTTTTTTCTTAACTGAAAGATAAACCCTCCCCCAAGTAATTACACAGGCCCTGTCTTTAAAAGAATTTTTTTTTTAGTGTTTTTATCCAAAAACTTAGAGAGAGTTGTTTTTTAAGAGAAAGACTTCGGAATTGTAATTGTGGTTATTTATTTAACACAATCTTCTGTTATGTAACAAGCTGCTATTCCCCAGTAATAGCCAATTAGAAAAGAAAATATCTTGTACGGCTAATCGTAATTACCATTATAAAGCAATTAATAGCAGGAAGTGTTGCTGAACAGTAACATAACATCAATCGAGCTATCTTTGCTGAAGCACCATACAACTAATTTCCACAAATGGAGGAGGGGAGGGAAAGGAAAGGAAGGTGAAAAAGAGTATGAAAGCTTATTAGAATTTCTCACAAACCAGTTGATGAATGACTCTTGAAAGCATTGTAAATATGTACCCACATGAAGGAAAGTAATGCTAGTAATTTACTGGGACTTTGAGTTATTTTTCCAGCAGCAGTGATCATAAAAAGAATTGTTTAGGGGAAAGCTCACTGAACAAGAAGTCAGAAGACCTGGGTTTTAATCCCACTTCTGCTTTTGACTGACTCTCTGATTTTAGAGAAATTGTTTGCAGTCATGGTTAAGACTTCCTGGTTTGTAAATGAGAGAATTCACTTATATTAGCATCCTTTCAACTGTATCTTCCAAGTATTAATAAAAGAGAAGGTAGGGTTACAGCTAGGGAGACCATATTATACATATCCCAGAGTCCGTGTAAAAAGAAAAACTATATATCTGGGTAGGCCCTTAAGAATTAGTTGCACATGTGAGAGCCATTAATCAGGTGTATCAAGTTAGAAAATTGGTGGAGAACCACCGCAATAGATGACATATAGATAGATATTAGTGTGCATCCTGTCTCACCCCATCCCCTCATCTTTCCATTTCTTAATAAACAGTGCAAATCTGAAAGAGCTGTTAATAGAACTGAGACTTTGTTCATTCAGAAAATTTTATTCAGCATCTGCTATGTGCAAGCTTCTGTGTTCTGTGTTCTAGATGCTATAGAAAACAAAGATGAAAACAAGATAGTTCTTGCCATCAAGTATCTTCTGGCCAAATAGGGAAGTACACAAATAACTATATTATAAGGTAGAAAGTGTAAGGGACCATCAGAGTGGTCAAGTTGCAGTTGAGCAAGAAAGAGATTGTGTGTACCCCTGAAACTAATACAATGCTATTTGTCAATTATACCTCAATAAAATAAGTAAATAAATACCATCTAATTAAAAAAGAGAGAAGGAGACTTGTCGAGCCAGTGAGTCATGTTTTAACGATAACCATAGTAAAAGGGAGAAAAATTAGAGCAGTAAGTTAAATGAAAAGCTAATAAAACTTGGGAAAAAAAGAAGGAAAGAAAGATTATGCCCAGCAGTTGGTACTGAGCCTTGAAACTGAGTAAGATTTGGATATGCAGAAATAAGGAAAAGCCTTACAGGCCTAGGCAAAGGGAGGGAGCAGTAGAAAAAGCAAGTAACAAAGCAATTCATTTTGCCTGGAGAAAATGGTAGGTAAATGGGAGTAGTTAAATTGAAGCTAGATCATATAGTCTCAGATGTTAGACCCTGACTCTGCAGATTATGGGGCTTGAAGGTTTGAGGGAAGAAAATGACAAGATCATAGTTTAATCAGGTAACAGTTGTCCACCTACAAAAAACAGAAACCACTTGAAGAGGGTAAGCATTTATTTGGGATCAAAGAATTGCAGTTCCGTGAGCACAGATTCAGATAGAAACCCAAATAGTGTCCCAGTTACAGGAGAAGGGCTCAGGGTTTTTATGAAAAAAAGGGAGGAAGATGAGGTGAGTTGTATTAAAGAAGAGTTCATTGGTGTTAGATAAGGTAAGATTGGGTTTGTATTTCGTAGATTGGTTAGATACTCAGTTATCAACAAAGTCCAATTTCATCAGTCCTTACAAACGTGATAATCTTGTCCTTACTGACTTCTTGGAATGTTGGTGATTTGGTCCAGTTTGGAAGATAAAGAAGACAAGATATGCAAGGCAATTCCTCTGAAATGGCTGCCCTAGCTCTATTTTAATATGGCTCCATACGTGTCATCTTTCACGCAATGTGCTGATTTGCCAAAGCAAGAGATAATGAAGACCCACACTAGACCTTAATAATATGCCCTTGTTAATGAAGTCAGGTGATAGCTCAGTCCTGTAAAGAAATTCCTGAGATTAGAAAAATATGCTGGGACAGAGCAGATTGTATATGAAGATTCTGTCTTTGATAGATTGGGGTCTACCTGGGCTCTGACATGAGGAAGGCCCTAGCTGACTGCAGGCAGAAAACACCGTAAAGATAAGACAGCCATCAATTAGGGTACAGACAGGTGGAGAGATCTGGTAGTAGATAGTGTTAAAGAAAACCAGAGCTGGGCGGTAATTAAAGCTGTAAAAACAGATTTTATTCAGGAACTATTTGCAATAGAGTGAAAGAGACCTCAGTGTAGAACTGGGCTCAGTTCCGTATACAACACGGAAAGGTGGGGGTTTTTGGCCAAAGAGCATTTGGGAGCAGTGGAGGTGGGGGAGATTGGGTGATAGAAAATTACTGAGAGGAAACATCAGGGGGATTCTGGCTAAACAGACTTGATAAGATTCTTACTGAAGTCAGGCCAGGATGTTATTGCCTGGAGGATAGTAGAGAATGAGGAATCCCGTCAATGTGGAAGGTGGTGGATTTTGTCTAAACTGATTTAGCAGGTTTATTGCTAAAACTGGACTATGCAGGTCTGGCAAGGCCTAGTGGAGAAAAGAGTTCAAAGGAATCTGACTAAAGTTTAGTCTAGGAGAGAGTTTTTGTCAGGAGCAGGAACACAACCACAAGTTAACTGGATTTTAGGGACAGGACTCGAGTCATTAAAAGCCTGAGAGAAACAAGTTTAGAGGAACATGGATTCAGGGTGAGGCATCAAATGAGAGTTTATGGAATCAGGGCAATAGATTGAGGACACCATTACTAGAAAAGGAATACAAGTTGAGGCTTGGTTCCAAGAAATTACCCACATGCCCAGTGACTGGCATCTCAGACCCAGGTGGAGATGAAGCCAAGAAGACTGGGTTGATGCAGAATCACTGGCTCAAGGTGGTCCCCTGCTGGAGCAGAGCCAAACCACCAGTGGACTTAGAGACCCCTACTATGCTGATTGGCAGTACTGGCAGGGTCTTAGCTCCAGGCAACTCATTACAGTTGCCCATATGGCCACTGAACTCCTAACCCTGAGCTCATTAATCCTGAATAATCAGCCAGTTGTAATATAATTCTCAAGTATAAGGTGATAACACCCTTTCTTTTTCATGACTCCTAGACTACATGGAATTTGATTCTGCAAAGATTCCTGTTCTTGATCTTTTTCCTTGTGAAACATCGTAGAGTTTGACAGAACAGATTAAGTTATAATGTTAATAATTTCTCCCCTATTAATATGATATTTTTAAGTATCAGTAGTTATACTGGTTTCTATAAATAGAGCACAATCCTGTTTTTCTTTCATTCCATAAAAACCCAGAGTAAATCCAATCATACAAATTTATGTGTTCTTAGAGCCTAAGTGAATTAAAAATGACTAAACATTTAAGTGATGGGCTGGAAAGAAATTCATTTCTTTGCTATCATACTTTGATATATTTTCATAAAAATTTGTGTTCTTGTTTCTTTTATTCGTCTATGTGACTAAAGTAGGTAGGGCTAATGTAAATTTTGTATGCCGTTTATGTTTTTAAGGACAGTATTCCAGGACTCCATAGAATTATAAGACAGAAAAGTATGATACCTTTTTACACAAAGGGGATTTTATGATCAAATAATTTGCAAATAGTAGGTTAAATAAAGTTACGTAAGTTCCTTACTTCAGAATTTTAGTATGCTAATTTTTGTGACTGTTCAAGAGATAAATATTATAATGCAGTTTCCCAAATATTTGACTACACTACCTTTTTCTCAAATAGCCCCTATTAACATTTCATGGGATGCTAGTGTTCCATGGAATTTGATTTGGGAAATGCTGATCAGGGTCATCTTCCCCTTAAACAGATCGTATTTATTAAGAGCTTAGACATTCCCAAACAGTTCCATATGTGAACATCTTCAAGAAGAGATTGTTCACCCTGTGTCTGTAATAATAACCATTGTCATTCATCTTTATAGCTTTCCTATTTTACTTCATGCCCTTAGTGGAGTAAAAAATAAGTGTAGACTATTAAGCAGAAGATAAAAACAACAAACATAACCATTTGTTCTGTCTCAAGGAGATGTGACATCCTCTAAGGAGCATTTTTCCCCCATTAAATCTAAAAAGCAAGAGTTCTTTTGAAAATGTCCAAGGTAGCATTGAAATAAATATTTGTATAAACAAAACCTACCCCTTTAGCATAATATAACATTTACTCTTCAAATTGGTATCTTTTTTCTTTATTTTAATGCCTCTTCCTTAGTACATTTGAATTGAGAATTGAATATTGAATGACAAAACAGGAAAGTATTCCTAAGTATCCAATTTCTGACCTGCTGTTCCAGAGCACTCAAGCCTGTGTTTCTTGTTAAGTCAGGTAACCATAGCTATTTAATGCATTATTTAAGGTTATAAAAATTTAATTCACATTCCTCTATCAGCTTTCATTGACTTCAAGAATGTAGGTTAGTTGCGTTTTTTTTTTTTAATTGCCTGCGTGTGGCATCATTGTCAGAAACGTCAGAGTTTCTGAATTACTGTTTGTTAATGAAATGATGAATCCAGGCATCTCTTTGATGTAAAATCTACAACGAGTGGAATATAGAGGAATTTTTTAGTGAAAGGCTTTTTTAAACAGCTTAGAAATGATTCATGGATCCATTGTTATTCAGTTCTAGTTAGCAGTATTCAGAGCCAACTGGCAAGTCTCCATTTCTTCAGGATTCTCACTTACATTAAATGTGGTTTCAAAGTAGACTGATTTAGGCAAGCAGCGTATAAGTGAGACAACTGGATTGCTCTCTTTGTCTTGTCATCTTTTTCTGAAATTACATGTTTGCTGATATCCCTTGTGACAATACATTAATGAAGCAGATTCTGAATTCGTCTTATTTATGGGTAGTTATCAAAAATAATTATAACATTGGGGCTGGCCCTGTGGCCGAGTGGTTAAGTTCGCGTGCTCTGCTGCAGGCGGCCCAGTGTTTCGTCGGTTCGAATCCTGGGCGCGGACATGGCACTGCTCGTCAGACCACGCTGAGGCAGCGTCCCACATGCCACAACTAGAGGAAGCCACAACGAAGAATACACAACTATGTACCGGGGGGCTTTGGGGAGAAAAAGGAAAAAGTAAAATCTTTAAAAAAAAATAATAATAATAATTATAACATTATTAATATTAGCTAATCCTTGTCCTGCTGTGAAATTCATACATACTTGTGGAAACTCAAACATATTTTTGTATAATTGTGGACATCTTTTTTTTAACTTATATCCTTCATAAGTTATACTTCGTAAATATTGCAACCCTCATTATAAATATACACCTCCTCTCTCTTTCTGGTTGTCATACTCATAGTTCAGATCTTAGCTTAAATGTCACTTTTTATGTGAAGCCATTCCTGAACCATAGGCTGAATAAGCTACAAGTTTCATTGTAGAAACAACAAAACGTTTCCTTGTAAAAAACGTTTCTTACTCATATTATACTATATAGTTATCTAGGAGAACCCCACTTTGTAGAGAGAGAAATTTTAATTCTACTAGTTCAACTAATATATGCTGTATTAGTTTCCGAAGGCTGCTCATAACAAATTACCACAAACTAAGTGGCTTACAACAACAGAAATTTATTCTCTCATAGTTCTGAAGGCTAGAAGTCGGAAATCCAGATGTCAGCAGGGCCACACTCTCTCCAAAGGCTCTAGGGAAGGATCCTTCCTTACTGCTTCTGGTGGCACAAGGTCTTCCTTGGCTTGTGGCAGCATAATTCTAATCTCTGCCTCATCCTCATATAGCCTTCTCCCGTCTCTTTGTCTTCTTTTCTGCCTCTTATAAGGACTTCAGTCATTGGATTTAGGGCCCACTCTAATCCAGGATGATCTCACCTCAAGATACTTAATTACAACTGAAAAGACCCATGAAGTCACATTCTAAGATTCCGAGTGTTGATATCGCTTGTGGGTCACCCCTCAATCCACTACATATTTGAAGATATTCCCTTATTTCCAGATAGTCTTCTTTCTGATCTGGCCAAGGCATGTGTACACAGGTGAGTGCGTGTTTTTATGTGAGTTGGGGTAGTCCTTTTTCATTCTTTTGTAAGCTTTCTATAGCAGATAGTGCCTGCTGCTTGACTTTATGGACATTGGATGTACGCATTAACCTTATTGTTCTCATGAATATTAAATTCTTTCCACAAAGTCACCACTGAGGATTTGGTTAGGGCTTATTAAAAATGTGTAGTCTTTTGGGCCAGCCCATGGCCAGGTGGTTGAGTTTGCCTGCTCTGCTTTGTTGGCATGGGATTTGCCAGTTCACATCCTGGGTGCAGACCTACACGCTGTTCATCAAGCCATGCTGTGGCGGCATCCCACATAGAAGATCTAGAATGACTTACAGCTAGGATACACAACTAGGTACTGGAGCTTTCGGGAGAAAAAAATAAAAAAATGTGTAGTCTTGGGGCTGGCCCAGTGGTGTGGTGGTTAAGTTTGCACACTCTGCTTTGGTGGCCCAGGGTTTGCAGGTTCGGATCCCAGCTGTGGATCTACACACCACTCATCAAGCCATGCTGTGGGAGCATCCCACATACTAAAGAGAAGACTGGCACAGGTGATAGCTCAGGGCTGATCTTCCTCACACACAAAAAAGTGTAGTCTTTTTATGCTGGGGCTTTTCCATCACTGTTATTTTCTACTCTCCTTATCTTTTATTGTTTTAGGGTTCTCAGATTGTACACAATACATGCTAAGTTCTTTTGCCTATTGACTGATAGCTATAAGTGTATCCTTTGTGCTTACAGCCCTTGAAATTTGGTCTCATAATAAAGAGTATAGAGTAGTGCAAAGAACACTGAATTTGTAAACAGAAGAATCTGGTTTGCATATTAGTTGTGTGACCTTAAATAAATCACACTCCCTGAACCCTGTTTTGTTATAACTAAGACAGAAATAATAATCTTTCTTATCTTGCAGGGTAATAGTGGGATATTTAGGAGATGTTTTTATAAAATGTAAAGGGTTATACATATAAATTAAGCAGTGGTATATTGATATCCTGCATGAAGTGATCATCTTTGGATTTACTGATTGGTGGTCTTGTATCCTTTGTAGTATGACTAGCCTCTTCCCCATTTAAACTGTCAGTCACTTCTCATTTAATCTAAATATCTATAAAATATTTCGTCTGTGAGTGACATAGGGATAAGTCACTTTGGGAAATGTTTTAAAAGCATAAGACAGTTTCTGTCTTCTTTGAGCTTATAGTCTAATTGGAGAAGAGAGACACATACCAGTAACTAGGTTAAACTCTGAGTAAATGGATAGAGAAAATATTTGCTTGAAAGTGGTGGTCATAGTTTGCTTCATGGAAGAAGTAAGAGAGATCAGAGGACTAGGAAAGACTCCAGCAGGCATGTAGACGGATACAGAGTACCTGAGCCTAGAGTAACAGCTTGCATAAAAACAATATGCAAAAAAAGAGCCAAGTTTCATCCAGGGACGTTTCAGAAACTGCTTAAAGCTTCAGGCTCCAGAGAGAAGTATTGGGAGACGAAATAAACGACTACACCTATAACCATTTTATAAGAACCAAGAAACTGCCCAATGTTCAAGCCCTTATTTATGTGGATGTGGATGTTTCACAGATTTGAATCTTTGTTCTCCATCAAGCCAAATGGTCTCTAAAAGCAATTAGTAGGAGTTAGCAGAATCTCCCGAATTAAAAAGAAGAGAGCACACAGACAGTTCTCCTTCCAGATCAAAAAGGACGCTTTGATCTTCCCTAGCTCTTGAGTTCAGCAAGCATTTCTTGAGTACTAATTATGTGCTAGGTCCTAAAGGCACCAAAAAGAAGCAGACAAGTTCCTGTCCTGAAGGTGCTGCTTGTCTACTAGAAGGAGATAATGCAGAAGTGCAATAAAAGAATGACACTGAAACAGCGAGATAACTGTCATCTGTGCTTCTAACCTATTTGGGAGGTTAGGGTAGGCTTCACGAGGAGGTGATAACTAGCCACAGGTCTTTGCCAGGTGGGGTGGGCCTTCTTGGTAGAGGAAGCTGCTTGAGGAAAGGCTTGGAGATGCCCTACACCTGCATATTATTCAAAGCCTCTGATGACTCAGTAGAGTAGAAGACAAGGCTCGAGAACAGGGCAAGGGCTGTATTAAGGAGCTTGTGGGCCATGCAAAAGAAAGTGGATTAACTCCTACATGATGGGGGGAGTGTTTTACGAGGATGAGCAATATGAATCAGATTTGCTGGATAGAAACAGCCTTGTAGCAGTCCTAATGTGAAGATGCATAGCGGCAGGGCAGGTAGTCCAGAGACTTGTTAATAGAGCACGTTCCTTCTGCAGTCCAAACTGGATGCCAAGCTAAATAAGTCTTACTAAAATGTGTAAACCATCATGTATCCTTCCAGCTCAAAAACCAGCTGTGATTTCTCTACGCCTATAGGAAAAAGCCCAAAATGAAAGCACATCTCATTCAAGGTTCCTCATTGCCTGGCTCCCGCTAATTTAATCTCCTGCTGCTTTTCAGCCATAGAAATAGCTGAGGGTTTTCTTTTTCTCCCTTACTTGTAACCACTCCTCAGGTGTAAGCTCCACATTAAAGGAATAATCTAAGAGGCACAGATGGAGAAGTTAACGTCTGTTCCTTGAGTGCTCACTTGATACTGTCCTGTGGAAATCTGCACTTTCAAATTTAATTTTCTAGATGAAAGTAAATTTTTTAAACTTATGTTTTTCTTAATTATTTCTAAGAAATTTCAAAGTTTATCTTTTCCATAATTAAAAATGGCCATATACCCCTGCAATTCTGAATTTTTGTTTTGATCCATGGAGAGTTTTATCAGATACTCCTAATCAAGCTCCAGATTTTCTGTAAATCTAGGAATTTTCAGAGAAGACCCCATATCATTTGGGAGGCAGAGTGATTGTGTGTCTTTAAAATTATATATGAGTGTGTATAGCAAAACTAAAAACTATTTTAAAGTGTTGATGTGTTGATTGGGGTGAAGTTTAGTCTGATAAACCAGAAAGGGGAAATGCTGGTTTGTTGCTATAATTTTTCTCTTGCTGAAAACTTACATACATATCTACTGCAAATGGTTTATTTTGGTTTAGCACAACTGATAAGTTCAAGGTCACCCTTAGCCAATTTTCAGAGGTATTTAATCTTCCACTATAGTACTTCTTTTTGGTGATAAACTGCATTTTTTTTAAGTAGCTTAGTTACTGCCAAAGTCTCTGATGAATGCTGTCTGGTCCTAACGATGGATTGCAATTTTTCAGATTGTTTTTTGGCTCCTTCCCATCTCCCCATTACCCTATTTTTTTTTCTATTTTGATAATTTACTATTATAATAGATTACTTCATTTCCTATGAATGTTTTTACTCTTTTTCTTTAAATTTTCTTTAACGTGAATGATATCTCTCTTCATTTCTGAAAGTTAGCAAACATCAGCAGGGTACTATTTTACATACTGTATTGGGATCAAGATAACCATATAACTTTCCTAATTCAAAGAATTTTTCAATTGATCAATGTACAACTTTTCTTGTGTATTCATTCCTAATATCAAGTATATTTGCTTGAAATACATAATTTTGGGGGCAAAAATCTAGTCTATTATTTCAAAAAACAGGATAATAGCTTCCACCCCGTTAGGAAAGAAGGTTGGTATCAGTTTTAAGGTTTTCTGCTGTTTTTATCCAGTTAGCTCCCTTGGTGAAAACAGCAGCAGCAGCCAGGGACAGCCACCAAAAAAAATCTTCTCCTCTTAACTAAAGTGATTGCAAAGCCTTTGTCCCGTAAGTGTCATGTATTAAAGACTGGGCAGATGATTTAAAAAGTGAATAATGAGATCTGGGGAATTAAGATAGGGTTGGGGAGTCAGTGTAATTGGGATTAAAGTCTCAGGTAAAGACAACATGAATTGCAAGAAAAAGGAACAAGGTGTCAACTAGACAACAGAGGAAACCTTGTGAAATCAAATAAGATGCGTCCATTTGGAGAATTAGAACAAAATAGTCTGTCTGAAATAGTTTGTGGATTAACACTTAAATCCATGTAGGATAATGCTCTGAATTTTCAAGTGTTCCTCTCCAGTACCTATTTTGAGGTTATTTACCTAATTTGAATTAATTTGAAAGCCAGCTTACAAACGAATAACTGAGAAGTGAGGCCACTTCTCTGAGGTTACTGATGTGCACTAATAATAGCACACATTACTAGTTGATGATAATCTAAGCATTGCAAGGGGTGGATAAGAGTTGAAACTGACTGCTCTCTGGGGTGTCCTTTCCTCAAGATCCCCTTGAATCCTGAATCTGAATAGCACTGTAATAGCACTTTTGTTGTTAGAGCAGTTGTGTATCAAATGTTTTATGCAGTGCCCAAGTGCAGAATGTAGTGATGCAGTTCTTACCACATAAATCTCACTACGCTGAAGTTTTGTCTGTCGTCAGTGGAGTACCTTGTAATTTTCAGGGTGATGGCTCGTGGTTCTAAAAGCCTGAAGTTACTTGGATAATCCACTCCCATTATCACTGCATATTTTGAGAAAGTTTATCATCATCTAACCAGTCTAACCAATTCGTGTGTTCTCCCTGCCTAGAATATCTTTTCTCAGCGTTTCTACCATGCAACCCCTACTCATTCCTCAAGACTTAGTTTAGATATGACCTTCACCTTTTCTGTGAAATGTCTTGCTGACTCCTTGCCCCCACCCAAAAGGTAACCCAGCATTTTCCTCTTCTTAATGCTTCATTTTCATTATCAGTTTCTGATTTCAGCTCTTGTATTGGGATTGTGACTGCAATACACTTTGCACTTGTATTTTGTGTTCAGATACTCAGTAAGTTATGTCGGTGTTACTCCTGACTTGCCACTTGCCACATGGATGGGATTCGACATCTGTGTGCTGTATGTCCAAGGCTGAAGCTGAGGCTCCCCTGGTTCCATCTTCTTTCTCCCTGCCTCTTAGCTACTGGAGGACACTGTCCTTGCAGAGCCAGTGCCACACTGGCTTCCCTCCATAGTCCTCCCCACATCATTAGCAAGTCATATTTTCTAGAGCATCATTCCATGCTTGATGTCATTTTATCACCTGTGTCAACTACATTTAGCAGATAAGCAAATTACGAGGCAAAAAGCACAAGTCACACAACTAGTTTTTAGCAGCAGCACTGTCATTGAAACCCCTAGATCTATTTACTGTTAGTGTGTTATCGTTATACCACACCACAGATTCTCTCACACTTTCATTTTAAGTATCTGCTTTGAATGAATGGTATTTTTACTTAATTTTTGTATATATATTCTTTTGCCTAGGGACATCCAGTTATTCTAGCACTATTTGTTGAAAAGACTGTTGTTTCCCCAACTGAATTGTCTTGGCATCTTTGTCAAAAACCAATTGACCATAAATTTGAGGGTTTACTTCTGAACTCTGAATTCTCTTCCATTGATCTGTATTGATCTTTTCTTGTGCCAGTACCACCCTGTCTTAATTACTACAGCTTTTTAGGAAGTTTTGAAATCGGTTGTGAGGCTTTGTTCTTCTATTTCAAGATTTTTTTTGAGTTACTTGCTGATTTTTCCAGCATCAGAGTTTATAAAAAAAAAAAAAAAAAGACAAATATCAGCAGTAACTCTTTGTTTTAGCTTATAAATAATCTCTTGAAATCTGTTCTGATGGGCTGTTTTCAGGTACTGTTCTTTGATTCTGCTGGAACCAGGCGCTAATCTGGGCAAGTGGTGTTTGAACTTTTCTGGGCTTTAGTTTTTTTCAATGTTTAGAGTGTGGGTCACCTAGATACCCTTCTAGGTCTCCTGTAACCTTTAAAAATTTGGGCTCAGTAATCTCTATTTTCTTCCTTCTATAGTTGAACATGTAAATAAAGTGTAGAAGGGAAAGGGAATTTCCTGGTGAGTCAGTATTAATGAAGCAGCCCTGTTGTACAATTGGCAGTAAGCTTTAGAAGGAAAGGCTAAAATAGTTGTGAGTGCTATGGTAAATACCTTAAGTTTTGGTGACCCTAGAAATTCTACAAATCCTCTTTCACTAACGACTATTCACGTTTCATCTTTGAAATTAAGCACAGGGGCTGGCCCCGTGGCCGAGTGGTTAAGCTTGCGCGCTGTGCTTCGGCGGCCCAGGGTTTCCCCGGTTCGAATCCTGGGCGCAGACATGGCACTGCTCATCAAGCCATGCTGAGGTGGCATCCCCCATGCCACAACTAGAAGGACCCATAACTAAAAATACACTACTATGTACTGGGGGGCTTTAGGAGAAAAAGGAACAATTAAATCTTTAAAAAAAAAAAAAAGAAAGAAAAAGAAATTAAGCATAATCTAATATTTTAAGTTTAAACCCAAAAAGCAATTTTAGAAACATTTACACTGTAAAAAGGTCTCTGTGCAAATAAGACATATTTCGTGTGACAGTGAGTGAGGTCTTAAACCCGATTGGAATATATGGATATTTATATTTCTGACTATTTCACCCATATTTCTCATAACAGATATTCTTCCTTCTAGGTTCTCTGTTTATGTAACTTATTGAGGGTCAAAATAGTTTTTTTCTGTTGTAATTTTTTATCATAATATACTTCTATTCATCAAGGTGGACTCACTGACATTCTGGGTACCAGTAACTTCAACTGTTTTAGAATTAAAACAGAAAAATTATTAGACATAAATTAATATATACAGAGATAGAGTAGAAGGAGAACAGGTGTATTTTCCCTAATCAGATGAGGTTTGTTTAATAATCATATATGTATATGGTTTTCTTTATTACTTCTCTCTAGTAAGACACCTGACAATCTCTATATTTATGATGTCATTTAGTTGCCTAATTTTATTAAAGTATCTAGATTAGAATTGATGGTCATATGATTAGTTGATATGTTTCATAAGCCATTAATCTACATTTTCTATTTATAATCTTGATATATGCTTTAAAAATAATTTTTATAATTTAGTCATTTAAAGCCTCTTAATATGCAATTACTTATATGGTTAGAAAAAAATTTCAAAAGGCTTTTATGAGCAATTTTCACAAATGTAATGTGTTCCACCCACTATTACCTAGGAAAGGTAGCACAAATCCTATTTTATTTCTACTTTGAATACCTAGTTACTGGCACAGAAGAGCTCAAATTATATATCTTTTGAGTAAATGTTTCTGTTTACAGTGTCCAAAACAATTTTTTTTCCTTACAAATACTCTTCATGAGAAACTTATTCCTCTACCTGGCTTTCTGATGATTAGTGACTACTCTTCTTCCAGTCATTTTGGCTCAGGGTTCTTCAAGTCCTCATTTCCTCTATTCAGTTATCCCTTCACCTCTACCCCATGACGCTGACAGCAGTCGACCCATTCTTCGCTTTGGGATCCATCAGGTCTGATAGCCAGTGCAGCTAGGTGAAGGTGAGAGAGACTGCTAGCTGAGTTCCAACCACTCTTCTCTGTTATTGGAGTTCTCACATGGGTTGAAAGCAGGGGAAGGAAGAGAAAAAAAGGAAGAGCAGGCAGAGGGAAGGAAGTGAGGAAGATTTCCACTCTGTGTGGATGTGGCCTCCTAGATCCTGTTCTCATGTCCTTTCCAGGGCATTTCAAGGGAGAAGCTCCATTCCACATTTGCAAGTATATTTGTTTGCTGCAGCTGCCATAACATAGTACCACAAATTGGGTGACTTAAAAAACAGAAATTTATTGTCTCAAAGTTCTGGGGGTTGGTAGTCTGAGATCACGGTATCAGCAAAGTTGGTTCCTTCTGAGGGCTGTGAGTCAGAGTCTGTTCCATACCTCTCTCCTAGCGTCTGGTCATTTGCTGGCAGTCTTTGGCATGCCTTGCCTTGTAGGTGCATCATCCTCATCTCTGCCATCACCTTCACATAGTGTTCTCCCTGTGCGTGTCGATGTTTTACTCATTGTTCTATGCCCAGTAGCTAGCCCAGCTCCTAAGACACTTTAGTGAGGTGCTTAGGAAATATTTTTTTGTTCATTTGTTTCTCTGGGCACTCACTGACTGACTGCAAAGCCTGAAATGGTGAATATCTTAAGTGTCTTACTGTATCTCATGGTCATTATTGTATCCATATTATGCCACTGCGCTTGAATATAGAGGCCTAACTCTTTCATTCGAGGAGTGCGCATCACTGCTTTTTTAGATAAAGAAACAGAAGCAGAGAAGTACCAAATGTTTTGTCTAAAGTCCAAGGGTATCACTGGCAGAGAACATTGCAGGTCCCCAGATTCTAGGTTTGCTGTTCTACCCTGACAGACTTAAGGAATCAGGCAAAGTTGTTTTTCTCCTAGAGACAGTATGGGCTTGTGTATAATGTATCTTTTTGCTAGAAGAGAAGGGTTTTTTTTCCTCTCAATGACTCAAGAAAACCACAACTCTACTCCTGTACTAGACACAGGAACAATATCATCATGCTTTCCTGCTCTGTTCACTCACCCTTTTAAGGAAATGCTTAAAGAACAGCAGGGCCCTATGGTGACAAAGGCACTTTATTCTCAGTTCAGTATTCCACTTGGTGGCCTTATCTTCATTCTCCTTACTTGCAATAAACTAACCTCTTGCATCTCAAATGTAGTTATAATCCAAAGGAAATAATGACATCAATGATTGTTTCACTAGCTCTATATTTCTTAATAACGAAATAAAAACATAAATGAAGCCTTAGCAATGCATATAGTTCAGCAAAATGTACCAGTTCGTGTATTTGTGCATCAGTGTACAAAGAGTTATATAAACCCCAAAGGCATAAATGGGATTGAGAAGTTAGCTATATGTCCCCAAACTCGGCCAATCTCACAAACTAACTGCTGATTTGCCAGCCTCTTTTGAGGGACATTGGAAAGGCCTCTGTTCCTCAGAAATCTATGCAGAGAGGTAGTATATTGTGTCACTCTCCTCAGTATATGTCCCCTCAGTATGAATTTTGCCAGATCATTTGCAGAATGGATTAAAAAATGAATCAGTCAACAGAGTGCACTCCTTTGGCTCAGCACTGAGCTGAGCACAGGGGGGAAAAGAAAGATAAGCTAATTTCATGGAGCTTCAAGTATAATTTATGAGACAAAACATATACATGTAGAACAGAAATGCCAGTAACAATATTTTATTAAGTAACAAATTGTTTGGTATATTAGAGAGCAATATTTCTCAAGCTTTTTTTTTAAGTCATGGCACTATTTCTACGTTATCTTACACAAAATTCCAATATATAAAACCTGTAATAGCTGGGCTTCTTTGGTTAAAGATGGTGGGAGGAGGCCAAAAAAGCCATCTCCTCTGGTTGTCTCTTTGTCCCCAGTGAGACTCCCTTGAGATCTGAGGCATCTAGGATTACAGTTAAAAATCATTAAATTTAGCATGTAAACATGGGGTAAATTGAGAGAAGAGAAAATCCACTGTGAGTCTGACAAGGAGAGGAAAGCTCCAAGTAGGAATTCTTCCTCAAGTTAGTATTTGGAAGGCTGGGCAGGATTGAAATAGATGGAAAGGAGGGAAGAAACAAGAAATGAAAAGAAAAAAGGACATAGATAATATGGAACACAGTGAGAAATAAAATTGAGTAAGGAAAGTGGGTAGACATTAAGTAAAAGCTAGAGAAGCAGGCAGAAAAGTTGAGATTTGTTGAAAAAGAAAATAGGGAGGCACTAGGCTCTTAATCTTAGGAACTGATGTGAGGAACACAGACTTGAAGAAGGGAAATTGATATAGGTGCAAGGCGGTTTACATAGAGAATTGATGTTTATTTTCAAGGTATTTTTTCCTCTCTGTCTCTTCTTAGTTTCATAATTGGAGAAACAGAGTAGGCCATCCATCTATTCTGCCTTCCTCAGTCCCCAGAGCTGTGTGTCATCCTTGCCTGAGCCCTCCAATTCCCTTACTCTGCAAAACTGAATCCAGTTGGGCAAAATGTTCATCCTTTCCACATAGCCGCTAGCCTAGGGGTCATCCTACCTGACTGTACTTAATAAAAGCCCATAATGCCACTTTTCCTTCTCTTCCTTTTAAAAAGATTTTGTTTTCGTTTCCCTCCCTGAATTGCGAAGGGATTATGCATCTTCGAAAGATGGAGAGATCTATATGTGGCTTTGTCTCATTGTAATGAGACATATTTATATAAATGCCTGATAATGGGCAATATGAATTGGCTTTATTTTCTTAGAAATGTTAGGTTTTGTGTTTTTTTAATTCATCAATTCCCCTTTTTATTTTCTTGTGTGCTGATTTCGTCGCCAGTTGGTCCCCATAGCAACAATGGATAATGCTAATGAAACTGCAACATCTTAAGCTTTCCCACAGAGAATCTCTGTTAAAATAGCCATGGAACACAGTTGCATTTATTACTTTCTTTCTTTAAAAGAAATCAATATTTTGGAATCTCCCATGATCTAGACTTAACTTCTTAAACTGTCTGAATAGAATTAGAGTCTCTAATTTCGACCGGTTTTTTTGAGGTTGATAAACCACAGTTGGATACCACCTCCTCCCCCACATTCACACTCCGTGTTGGTGTACGACAGTGGTTCTCAAAATATGGTTCCCCAGCAGCGTCAGCATCACCTGGGAACTTGTTAGAAAGGCAAATTCACATACCACACCCCAGACCTACTGAATCAGCAACTCTGGATGGAGCCCAGAACTATGTTTTAACAAGTCCTCCAGGTGATTCCCATAAACACAAAAGTTTGAAAACTACTGGTGTACAGGATAAACAGTACTGTAGTAGACCACACATCACATCCAGTTTGTGATGGATTCTGCTAACATGATTAGAAATTATTTAGTTTGTTTTTGTCACCTAAATTTATTTGTACTATGAAATATTAGCTGAATACCAATTTGTGTTAAGATAAAACATGGCAGTGGAGAGTGTCTGATTGATTTTAGCTACTGAAAAGAAATGTTTCCTAATCTTTATCCATTATTAACAAACGTAAGAAAAAGGCAAGTAATTGCCATTGTCTATAATAATAGGTGATGACTCAGACTATAAAAGCATGCATTTTTTTTCTGTTTTTTTTGTTGTTATTTCTTATGTTTTGATGTGTGGAGGCTGACAAGTATCCACCTTTTTGAAAGTGTTTTAAATAGTACCTTTTCTGCATGTAGTAAGTAATTCATCTTTTATATCCTAAAACACATCAAAAGCATGCAGTAAAAGCAAGGATCTTTTGTAGGCCATGACTTAAAGAATTGCAAAAAGGACAAGTTTACCTTGTTATGTAAAGTTTTTAAGAGGCAGGTAAGACCCGGAGCTTGGAGATCCAGGCAGAAATTTGAGCTGGAGAGAGGCAGTCTGAAAGTTAAGATATTTAAAATTGCTGGTTATCACAAAAGCTGAACCATTTGTATACCAAGATGTTGGAAGAGAACCTAAAGAAGTTGCACTTGTCGGTGGTCAGGTCTGACCTGAAAGCCAGGCAGTCAGGCATTATGAAAAAGAGCTAACAGGGTTCAGAAATCAAAACAAGTAAGATTCATCTGGTCAGGAATCCAGAGGTCAGTTAGTCCAAGGAAACAATAGCAGCAGAATGATTGTGATCACCCATTTAAGCCTGATAAGCATGTGGCACTTGCTACCTCCTCTTGAGCACCACTGCCCTAATTCAGACCCTCTCTATATCTTACAAGGACTTTGCTAATGCTTCCTTATTGGGGTCAAATCCCTGAATATCAGTCATATTCATAGTTCTCTGAATATACTGTCTTTCTGCCTTTCTGTCATATTGCTCCTGGAAGTACCCATGGCCACCCTGTTCTCCCCAGCTAGGTCTGCTCCTCTCATATACTCATATTTGCCCTTAAAGTCTTAGTTCAGATAATACACTACTTAGACTTTGATTGGCAGACTTAGGTGCTCTCCTTACCCTGGATTTTCCCTATACCTTGCACATCTCATCATTTACAGCAAATCTCATGTATTGTAATTGATAGTGTCCCTACCTGTGTTTTGTGAGCAGGAGTCGTGTCTTTATCTCTCTAATCCTTTCTCCTAGCTTGGTGCCTAGCACACTGTAGATTTTCAGTAAATATTTTTGGAATGAATGGATAAGAGATTTTTACATATTATAGTCATAGCGAACAAAGTATGGATTTTCTGAAATAAGTCTAATTTGAAATTTTTTGCCATTTCTCTCAGCTGTCAATAACTTCAGCTATCTCAGTGCCCAAAATTTATCTCCTGTCTTATATGCAGAAATAGCAAAAATCCTTTAAATAAGGTTAAGCATATACCAAAGATCTGGAAAGAGGAAGAGTGATCTCTCCCCTTGGGGAAGGATGTTAGCCATTCAAGAAAATTTCCGGGGAAGTCCATTAGTGAAGTCTGAACCTGGGGAATAGGATAGGTCGTTTTTGTGCTTGTTTGAGATATTTAATTACCATAATTCTTGGACTAAATTGTTCAGACCTTACAGAAAACCTCTTCTGTTCCTTCCTCTCTTTGCATTTCCATGCTCATGCAAAATTCACTCTTCTAGGGGAATATGGTTAGAATTGGGAAATAAAAAGAAATTCTAGATTCTTTCCATGGGGTAATGGATTATAGTGCCCTTTAATGTATCTGGCAACATCTCAGAAAACAATACAATATTTTGTATAAGGAACATACCAGGTTTATGAAGATTATTATGTTGAATAGTTATTTTTCAAAAGGATTACATATGTCACTGATTACAAACATCATGTCTTGATGACAACATAATCAACGCACATGTTTTTACCTGCTGATTCCACATCAAATATTCCTAAATTAGTTTACTTTTTTGGATTTTTGTTTCCGTAGTTATTCCTACTTCTCTCTGTTTGATGATCGTTCATTTATTAGTCAAACAAATATTCACCCAGTATCTGTTGTGTGCTGGGCACTGGGTTGGGTGTTAGAATAAGAAGAATGTACAAAATGCACAAGCTTCCTACCTTTGTCAAACTTAAAAACTAGTAAGAGAAATAGACTTCAGTAGCATTTCATATTCTCTCCATATCATAATTTGTGGCCTCAGATCTGTGGCAGAGAGAACTAGGGATAAACTGCATGTATATTGCAGAACCTAGGACAAAACTCAGAGCCTACGAGGGACCTGCCAGGTAACAAATGGTAAAAGTGGGTGAAAAATGGGATTAGATGAAGTCTAAAAACAAGTGTTAAACTTCATCTAATAATGACCACTTTGAATTAATAGTACCTTCAGCCTGATGTCAGAATAATAGGGAGTGGTGAGGATTGTGCCAGACTGGAACATATCTACCCTGTTTGAGGAAGCAGCCATCCAGATCTGGATTGTTGACATGGGAATGGGCTCCCGGTGTTATCATAATCTGGAAATTTGTTTTAATGTATACTCTTTCAATTTTAATGATGGTAGCTAATTAAATAAAATACTCTATATACTAAATACTCTTAAGAAAGTATAGCAGGGAGGTAGGTTTGGCATGAGGGTTGCCAATTTGTAGGCTCTGAGAGAGTCTCAGCCCCCTGTGAGGCAAGTGCATGAGTTTTAGCATCTTATTTGAATACACAGAAGCCTATTTTGCTTGCTTCTTCCTTAGGATTACCAGATTAAGTAAATTAAAATAACAGATAAGGCCCAGTTATATTTAAATTTCAGATAAACAATAAATTTCTTAGTATATATCCCAAATATCACACCAGATATACTTATATCTTGCAATACTGTGCATTATTTGGGACATACTTATACTAAAATAATATTCATTGTTTATCTGAAATTCAAATTTAACTGGGCATCCGGTATTTTATCTGGCAACCCTATTCCTACTACTATGCTACTGGTTTGAACTTAAGTTTGCCAAATAAGTGGCCTATGAGTAAATGAAGTATTTAATCATTTTTCCTAATATTAATAATTAATTTAAAATAATTAAAAATTTAATTTTTATTGAGTGATGGCTGTATGCCAAGCTGGGTAAACCTTCAAAGAGGAAGTTAAAAAAAAAACTGGCTATCTATGGGGAAACTTTTTTATTTAGCCTTTATATGTAAACTTCTAAAGATGTTTTTGCTTTGTTATATTATTTTGGCACAAAAAGTATTTTTTCTGTGTTTCAAATGCACATATTTATCTACGTATTTATCCCCATGCCACCAACTTGCCTTTGTGACATTTAAAAAAATCTTTCTAAATGTCCTCCTTACCATGTTAGCACATTGATTAATCAAAATCAAGTTCTTAGCACTTTGCTTCAGATAGTATTCTCCCCACTGCCCATGCCACTTTGCAATTGTTTTTGTAGTTTTTGAGATTCTCTTATTCTTCTCTTCCTGGTATTAACCATCTGTATTAATGAGATAATAAACCAGGCTTGTTGCTAATGAATTGATTCATTCAACTGCTAGATTTAATTAGAAAGACATTTAACATGCCAGCAGATGTTCTGGTTTTGTTTCATTATCCCGAAATATAATAAAATAAAATACAGTGACTTTTTATATTTTTGCATAAACTAATCTACATCAAGATTTGTTACTCTATCATGTATTATAAAAGGCTGACCAATGAAGTTTTCTTACCATTGTATTCCAAATATTAGAAGGAAAATCAGTTTCCTTCTTAAAACACTCACCTAACTCGTTGGCACGGGAGTAAAGTGTAGGAGTGAAGAGTGGCATGACTCTCAAATCTGTAGTAGAAAGGAAACTAAGCCACAGATGCATCCCAAAGATTGTTTTTTTAGTACTTTGATAAGGGATGCATTTTCTAAATTTATTAACTACTCAAAAAGTTACTTTAAGAATTATAATTCCAGAGACATTACTCAGTTTGTTTTTGTTTTTCTAAATTGTTTGCTTTTCCAGCATCCAAATTGTTTTGCTTGCCGTATGCAAAGGGATTTTATTTAAAAGGAAGAGAGAAAGAAAGAAAAAGTCAAAGTTTTGGGAGAGATTTTAATGTTTGGGGCTTTTATTAGAGAAATTGGGACTGAAAGTTTTAACTGTGTTAGTGCATGCACAAAAGTAACAGCTCAAACTGAGCAGTCCTCATTGTGGACCTTTAGCCTCTGACATGCCCTTCCTAGAAAAGGAATAAAATGATTTTATGCAGTGTCCCAGATACCAAGTCAATAGATAATGTGAATTAAGCAACACACGTAGAAAACAGATGACAGCTACGTTAGAAGAAACTGTCTTTAAAATATTACCCATTTACCAAATGGGTACATTTATCTATCATGGACAAACTTCCTAAGATCCGAGCACAAAGTCTTCTAGAGTAGCTAAAGATGAAAAGGAGGAAGACGACAAAAGTAATCCCACCCCCTACCCCAGCTTAGCTCTTTTTGTTTTCTTTGGTAGCTTCTTTTGTTTAAAAATACATATTTTTAAAAATAGGGATCGTAGTATAAATATGGTTTTGTATATTTTTTTCTGAGTGTTTTCCCATGCCACTAAATCTCTCAAAACACATTTTTAATGACTTGCTTAATTTATAGAATTCATTTAATCATTCTCTTATTGTAGGATATTAGGTCATTTGTGGGGTTTTTTCTCTCATTAAATTAACACCAATAGATATTCTTGAATAAACCATTCAGTGTTGCTTTTATAGGGCGGTTATTTCGGGGAAGGGGGTAGCCTTAGTTACCAGTTAAACTTTAATTTTCAAGTTACATTTCAAAGTGAAAAGAATACATCAGTTTTCTAAAACTAGGGCAAGAAGTAAATGAAATTAGGAGGAGAGATTAGGCAGAGAGCAAAGGTGATAGAAACAGTTGTTCCTGCTCTGGTGTCTAGGCTATCTTTCCTGATTTCTGAATAGTTACAGCATGGAGTGATTGTGGGGTTTTTTGTCTGAGGTTCACTTCTTACAAATTTGCAATATTTTTCTTTTAGTCTTAACAGTTCTTAACAAGATTTGGTAGAATTGTTAATGTCATTCATATTCAATCACAGAAATGTATGTGAGAAAGAGAGATTAGAGTGTGTAATGATAGGCCACCATAACACCCATAATGATGGGTCTCTAAGTGGAACTTGCCTCAGTGGTTCTCCTGCTCATAAGTTTGCTCAGGCAGCTTAGGAAGATTCCAATCGTCACAAAAGCTTCAGGCATTAAGTAGCTTCATAAATTTTAAAGCTATCTTTCTGGTACCACATTAGAGTCTTTGAATTCTCTATTGGGCTTCCTGTGTACTATAGGCTCTCTGGTGTCATCAGCTTGAACCAGATGCTTTGGTCATTGGGATGGGGATGAAATTTTAGCTTTGACATTTTCCTTGAGAACTGGTAATAATGTACTTGGAGACCAACTCTGTTTCATTTCACCATTTGTAAAGTCTGTTTTACCTAATAGTCAACGATTTGATTTTCTTGCTATAAAAAATGGGAGAATGCAAAAGAAATTTTTAAGTCCCATTAAGAGCTAATGGATGGCATTTCATAGGCCTAGCTATGGCTTTCTGGTTGTGTCTTTGATTTTCAGATTAAGAAAAGTGATTACTTCATTTGGGCCCTTACTGATAAACATTTCTTGGGAGAAAAGAATGATAACTCTCGTGCTAAAGATGGAAACAAAACGTCATTTTTTAGTGTTAACCTCTCCCCTCTTTTCATTCTTCTTGTCTGAATATTACCAAATGTAACATTTCGCCCCAAATCCTTATGTTCTTTAACCTTCCTGGTCCCTTTAGGATTGTGTCTGTTTTTATGAGTTTCTTCATAATGTTCTCTCCATTAAAAGACACCAGTGCTCATTTGTTTAATCCTCTTGAATATCAAAGCCTGCAGTTGAAGCTCTTGTGTCATTCTGCTTGCTTTTTAACTGTAGTAGACAACTTTTTAAAGCAAGGTGACCTGAACTACCCTTTGTACGAATGAAGTTAGTTATTTCATTTTTGAATAACATCCTTTGACTTATACGAAGGCAATAAACATCTTAGATTTCTATTTTGTTTTTTTAAGCACTGTGCTAAAAGTTGAGAGTCTTATCCTCTACTAAAGATTTCTTCTTCTGTTCAGTGTCTTGTAGCATATGAGTACCAAGGGTGTACTCATTTTCTGTAGAATTTGGTATTCCCTAACTCATTACTTTATGTTTCTCTACAATGAATTCTGTACACTGCTCTCAGCCTGCTTGCATTTTATAGCGCTCCTCCTTCCTACAATCTGCCCCTCTAGTTTTGCAGCCTCAATAGATTTCATCTCCCTTCATGTTCTGTCTTCCAAATTACTGAGACATTTTAAAAAGCAATAAAATAAAAAAGATTATTATTGAGCCATGTGTATAGACTGCTTGCTTGCCCAGATTTATGAATCTTAAAATGGCCAAGTTGCTAGCCAAGAATTTTCAGCTTTTATGTTAAAGCTCAGAAAGAAAGCCAAGGGTAGAGCAAGGTAGGGGTCTTGTCATTACAAAGAGACCTTTGGACTTTAAGTTCCCATGGTAAACAATGTTTTTAGTTTCTCTTGTTTTTTTAGAAAGAGAGATTGTCTTTTTGCCTTAATTACTTTATTTATGAAAAATATACTGCACATGGTCTATTTTCTGTATTAATACATTAAAAGCTAAGAAGTTAATTATATCAATAGAAGTAATTTAATGACAAAAATTTTGTTCCATTGGATTATCTCTGAGAATGTCTTATAAACAATATAGAGGGTTATATATTTTTTAAATGTATTTTGTCTTAGTACAAAAATATGCTGTTATTCATATTTAGAAACTTCACAGTTTAGCATTTAAGAGATTGTTTTAAAATTGTTTCAGTTTGAAAAATAGATACTTTTGATTGTAAAAGTTGATGAATAATACTCAACTTCATTCACAGTGTCCATAAAAAATAATAAAATTAGAAAAGCACAATACTAAATTACCATATAATGTATTTAAATAACATTTCTACGGTCAAGAACGGGAGGGGAAACCAAGATCTCTTGATCATAATCCAAATATTAAGATATTTGCTCTGGAAGGGTCTAATGACTCAAAAAGCTTAGGCTGTGGAGTCGGACTGCCTGGATTCCAGTCCTCTCAGATCTTATTGGCTGTGTAACTCTTTGGTCAAAGAAGAGGTCGCTACTAAATATCTGAAATGAAAAGCTGGATTTGCTATTGCTGGACAGTGGAGACCTGTACTTGTAAGGCATAGTCTTTCTGAACAAAGCAGACTGCTGATCTTATTTTGGGTTTTGGGAATCAGAAGTCAGGAACTGGCAGCTCTGAGAAGCAGGAGTGTATGGGGATTGGTGGACCTTTAGCTATGGCAGTATAGTCACTGAATGAAGTTGTTGCCAAGTAACTGACTTGCAGAAGTGTGGTAATGAATTGAGTTGTCACTGACCCATTGAGATGAGTTTAAAACTGTTTATGATTCTGTTACTACTTGACAGTGACAAAACTGCCCTCCTCATAAGGTGTTTCTGATAATTAAATCAGACATCGTATATAAATTTCCTAGCAACAAACAGTCATCTTTATCACTCTGGCCTTGAAGAGAGTAAAGCCCCTAAACTATGAAAGCCTCAGCTTTTAGAGCATTAGATCTTTACACTGGAGCCATGTAACACCTCCAATTTTTCTCACTCCCCATTGTTGAATAGTACATGCCATTCATTTTCACTTGTGTGTGTACTTAATACACAGTTCTACAATGTCAGCATTTTATGCAGTGTTTATCACTTTTAAATAGATATCATTCACTTTCTAGACAAGTGGGCTTTTTGTGGGTTTGGTCTTGTTTTAAGTTTTTGTAAGCTTCATCACAGATCTCTTTGAGAACCTGGTAAAAGCTGCTAACTCTTTCCCCTGAGAGATATATATGTGCATATACACATTTTTATCTTCAGTTTCTTGGGTTCCCAGACTCCCTGAAGGTTCAGGCTCTGCTCTTCAGAACTACTTGTGTTCAAGAGATAGTTCTCTGTCAGAGTCTTCACCTCTAGGTTTCAGTTGCAGGACATTGGGTAATACCAATAAAAATGGCCCCTTATGACAGAAAACATAAAATGTATTTTGGAGTTTGAGGGTAAAGGTTGAAATGGATTAGACAGCAAGGTGCCCAGTCCTAGAAGCTACAGTGGCCCTTTCTAGGTGATGGTGTGGGCTGGGGCAGTAGGTTTTGAATATTAGCATGCATAAGTACTACCTGGGGATCTTGCTCTGGGCCCTACCCTTACAATTTGATTAATTAAGTCTGGCACTGGGTGATTCTGGTCGTGATCACTCTAAGAGAAAAACTGAGTTACTTATCAAGTCTAGACATTGTTATGACAAAGCAAGGTCTCCCTGACCAATTAGTTACCTGCCTTCCTCTCCAGTCCTGTTGTCTGCATCTATCACCCTTGAATCTTACAAATCCTGTGAAACAACTTAAGCATTTCTCTAGAAGATCTTATCGTGTCAGATCTCTAGACCAATGGTTCTTAAACTGCATCACCTGGAGGGCTTGTTAAAAAACATTTCTGGAATCCACTCCCAGTTTCTGATTCTGTTTCCTGGACTGGAGCCCAATACCTTGCATTTCTAATGAGTTTCTAGGTGATGCTGATGCTGCTAGTCTAAGGACCACACTTTGAGAACTACTACTTTAGGCATTGATATGTCATTGGTCCTCCAGGCCCACTTACCACTGGTCCCAAACACTAGATCGTTTATACCAGCTACTCAGTAATGTGACTCATGTTAAGTAATTGTTTATAGTAACTCTTGGTAGGTTGAAAGGGGTACTTACTCCTGGTTACTATCTAATAATCAATAGAAGTATTGCAGACTTAAGAGAATAGGACAAAGGCAGAAAGAAAGTTTTAAACAAATTATTCAATAAGATTTTAAAAACAAGCTCTGACCTTAGTATAATGTAGATTGCTTCTTCTGGACTTAGCCTGCCTCTGGTTGAAAGAAACTTTTGAGCAGAGGCAGAATTCCTACACAAGAATAGGTCACACTTGTCATAGGGCCTATGCGGGTTATGTGCTTTCCTTGAAAGGAAATAAGGAGCACCTGCTGCTGGAGAGATTGTTGACCGTCCTTTCTGACGTTCTTCATATCAGAATGAAAGAAAGAAATCAGGTTATGTTCAAAGTCAACCATTATGGTATCTGGTTCCCCCTACTAATCCTGCCTCCTGATTGCTGAGGCCCAAACTTTCTTAGCCACTCTATAACTGAAGATATAAATGATCCATATTAAAATATTCATACACTTTGACCTAGAAATTCTACTTCTAATTAATCCTAAGAAAATTATCCTTTAAAAATGCAAAGATATATTCACTGCTGCAGATATATTCACTGAAATTTTGTTTATAATAGCAAGAAATGTGTACAATCTAAATATCTAACATAGAGAAGTACTTAAATAAATTACATTGCGATCTTAGAATACTGTAGTTATTGTAAGTAATTTTATAAAAGGTATTTAGTGGTGTGGAAAGTTACTTGTGCATGTTAAGTGGAGAAAAAACATATATCAAGAAAAGATTTTTGGATTTTTATTAAAAATTTATGTTGATATATATGAAGAAAAATTATCATGTTAATTGTGGTTATTTCTGAATAGTGGTATTATGGGTGCTTTTTCCCTTTATTTTGCGTACAAGTTCAACAGTGAACTGTGTATTCATTTTTGTAGTCTGAAAATTTTGTTTTAGAAAGCTGTAAGGTTTAGTCAAAATAGTTTAGTGAGAGCTTTAATCAATATATTACATCAGTCAACCAAGAAGTACAGAAGACAGCTGAGAGCTGTTCCCTATATTTTAAAGAAGAAAAGGTGAAAGTCCCAGAACAGTAGTGGGTGCCTCTCTGCAGAAAAAGGGGTCAGCATTGGGAGGGAGAAGGGTACAGAAGGAAGCTACTGGAGGCAGCTATGTTGCTCTGGCTCTGCTCTGTTAACCTTCAAATAGTAAGGACAAATAGAAGCTGTGAGTAGTATTGTCATCTTACTACAGAGAGAGGCAACTCTGCCTCCTATTATTAACGTTTCTGCATTCCTGTTTTAATTCTTAAGAGGGCTGTATAGTTACTGTCTGGCTAGTAGATCACTAACAATGGTCCAGGGTTATCACTAGCTAGAAAATCACAAACCAAAAACTGAAGATGTTTTTAAACGGTGGGTAAGAGTTGCAACAACTTGTGAAATTTCCAGTAAGATATTTGAAGACCTCACCAGCATATCATAACAACATATCATAACAACAAACTGACTTTTGAAAATATTATAAAATTTAGATGTGTGGAACATTGAAAACCCTGTTGAAAGCCCTAAGTTCTATTGTACTCCTAAAACAATTGCTTCACCAAAAACTAGCGGTACTAATAACGTTGTGTTTTCCCTTGTTTCTGAAATACCCCGTGGCCCTTTTATTTATTTATATTTTTTTTGAGGAATATTAGCCCTGAGCTAACTGCTGCCAATCCTCCTCTTTTTGCTGAGGAAGACCGTGCCCATCTTGCTCTACTTTATATGTGGGATGCCTGCCACAGCATGGCTTTGCCAAGCAGTGCTATGTCCGCACCCGGGATCTGAACCGGGGAACCCCGGGCCACCAAAGCGGAACGTGCAAACTTACCGGCTGCACCACTGGTCCGGCCCCTCCCTTGAAGCCCTTTTAGTTGAGGGTCTTCTCTTAAGAAGTTATTGGTGTCACACATATGTTAGATTTTAAAGAACTCTTCCTTGAAGTTTCTCAATAATGCCTCAATGCACCAAGAAAGTATATTTTTCTTTTAATAAATATAGGAACCATCTCTGATATTCGTAACCTTTCTGCTCTTTATTCTTTTTCGCATGAGTTTGTTCATCCCAATGGCTTTCACCTGGAGGAGTGGTTTATGAAGCTTTCAAATTATAACAATATCTTCCTCCCCTGTTGTAAATTACTGGTTTAGATCACAGCAGAAATGACAGCTGGCAGTGAGATTCAGAGCAAAGCACCTTTCTGCTCTGTGATAGATTCCTTTGACCACTACTCTATCCTCTTAATATATTCCTAAGTATATTAGATATATTGAATAGAATTATTGTCCCATTAGCTTATTTTATACAATCCAAATAGCTTATTTTGCATTTTTACATTTTATTTAGTAGCTGTCATGCAGGATCAGTAATCTTTGTTCAGTGGAGTACTGGGATTTCAGAAACCTAGCATCTTTTGATGCTGATCTCGTCTTTATCAATTTCATCAAACATTTCCCTATTATGTTTTAACTACAGGATCTTATTGAAAATAACTACTGAATAATTATTGAATAACTCTTCAAAAAGTCTCATTTCTTAAATACTTTAAAGGTGAGGCTGAGAAGAGGTTGGGGAATAAAGAGAGAATAGAAGAATGGCAACAAACAGCCCTTTTAATAATTGCGAGCATTTGATTAACTTTGATGGCTGGTTTTTTTCCCCCTCCTGTCTGCTTCTAAAAGCCGCCTTCATATTTTCCCTTTCCTATTTTCCTATTCTTTTTTGTTGGTATACCTCTCATTACTAGGGAATATCTGCTGACAGGAAGAGGACTAGAAGGTTTGAGGCATCAGGCTTAAGAGGCGTAGAGGAAGACAGAGTTTTCTCTACTGTTGACATCTCTTCATTCCACAAAGGGAATCTGAGCCCACTGTGCTTTCTAAATAGCAGTGGAGGCAGCTTGGCCCAGCAGAGACCTTCTCCAAGATTGCCCTGATGCTCCCACAGGTGATTGAAATTCTCAAGGAACAGGAACTCAGCCTCTCCCTTGGTAGGGAAAGCTAAGCATTTTTGTTAACTGGCCCAGTATAAGACCCCAAGTCTGATTGTTTTTGAGGGCCACTCCTGGAAAGTCAAAGATACTTCATGACAGTTTGACATTAAAGTGGATTTAACTGTATGTTCTTTAAGGATTTACAATGTGTTGATTTTTTGCCTTTCTCTGTTCTTTTTGTACAGAACTTTATCCCACATAGGATCACTGGGTGAATACTAGAAATTTTAAGTGATTTTATAATGCAAGAAGTATGAAGAATAGTTTATAGATCATTCTGTCTGAATATTTTTTTTTGGCATGTCCAAGATTAAAATTCAAAGTGGGAAGATTTTCTGGAATCATGTTAAGATCAAAGTAAAACATACCAAAACTATGGATGGACTACTGTTGTTTTGTCAGTACATATAATCTTTCCTTGGCTTGCTTATTTTGATTTGCTCTCAATTTTTTGAGGATAATTACTGTATGTCTGTTTCATGTGGTTTATATAAACATCTGGTTAGATTCCATTGATTGTCAATTAATATCTTCAAATGCACAGTCACTTAAGCATTTGCTTTAATCTAGATTTCTTCACTTTTAAGACTATCTGCATCTCTTTGATATCAGTATTTTATTCCATGATTCAGTACCCTAATCTTACAGACTAGGAATCTTAAGTGATAATATCTTTTTCCATTTAGTATTTTTATCTCTGTGTATGGCAATTTTATATCTGGATTTTTTGGGGAATAAATTCATTCCAGTAAAACTGGTTATGAAGCATGTTTTGGTAAAATAAGTGCTATTTTCTCATTATTTTGCAGAATGAAACTGGAACTGCATTGAGGAAGGACAAAGCCTATTTGTTCACTTGGTTATAACTTGATGCAGAAACAGTTAAGATAGCCAGTCATTTGGCATAATGAGCACTGGCCCATACAAGAAGGCCTGTTGTAATGCTTTACTAAGGAGGCAACGTGCAAGATAGAAAAAAGCTTGTAGGTCATAGTTTTCTTATCTCAAGTGACGTTTTGATTCTAGGTTCTCCTAGCTGTAAGCTATGATATACTATACCGGAAACACTTTTTCAATATGTGAGATACCCTGATTCCCTAGTCCCACCTTCTTTTATTAAGGGCTTATAAAACTCTAAAGCTGAGCTGTACTATCAGACTTAGCCAGTAGATGCCCTCATCTATCCCAATATATTCTGCCCTAAAAATACTTTGTTATATACAGGTGCTTCTGCTTTAATAGCCTAATTTGCTTTCCTGAAAAACTTTGTATTCTATAAAATCACATAATAAAAATAACAGATCTTAGGGGTAGAAATAGGGTTAGGGACAGATAACTGAAAATCAGTAGAATTTTATAACCAGAGCAATCCTGATAAAAAGAGTAGCATGGTTAAATCTCCAGTGAATTTACATCCAGAATCTCAGTCTAGTTGATTCTTTGCATCCTTGAACTCTAGAATTTGTGCTACCTTCTTCAAAATGTAGTTCCTTGGGAACATTTGCTCCTAATGAGGACCAGTTACATCAAAATTAAATATCTGACTCAGTGTGTAGACCTCTATCAATCAGGTGTTTTGTTTTGTTTTTAAGACTTTATTTTTTTAGAGCAGTTTTGGGTTTACAACAAAATTGAGAGGAACGTAGAGAGATTTTCCTTATACCCCCTACCCCTACATATGAATAGCCTCTCCCTTAATTACCCAAAGTCCATAGTTTACCTTAAGGTCCACTCTTGGTATTGTACATTCTAAGGGTTTGGACAAATGTATAATGACATATATCTATCATTATAATATCATGCAGAGTATTTTCACTGCCCTAAAAGTCCTTTGTGCTTCCCCTAATCATCTGTCCCCTAACGCCAGCAACCACTGGGCTTTTTATTGTCTCCATAGTTTTGACTTTCCCAGAATGTCATATAACTGGAACATACAGTATCTACCATTTTCAGATAGGCTTCTTTCACATAGTAATATGCATTTAAGATTCCTCCATGTCTTTTTATGGCTTGAAAGCTCATTTCTTTTTAGTGCTGAATAATATTCCATTGTCTGGATGTACCAAAGTTTATCTGTTCACCTACTGAAGGACATCTTAGTTGCTTCCAAGTTTTGGCAGTTATGAATAAAGCTGCTATAAACATCTGTCTGCAGATTTTTGTGTGGACATTAAGTTTTCAACTCCTTTGGATAAATAACAAAGAGTGTGATTGCTGGGTTTTATGGTAAGACTATGTTTAGTTTGTAAGAAACCACCAAACTGTCTTCCAAAGTGGCTGTACCATATTGCATTCCCATGAGCAATGAATGAGAGTTCCTCTTGCTCCACATCCTCACCAACATTTGGTGTTGTCAGTGTTCTCGATTTTGTGTGTATAGGGGTATCTCATTGTTTTAATTTGCATTTCCCTGGTAACATATGATGTGGAGCATCTTTTTGTATGCTTATTTGCCATCTGTATCTTTTTTGGTGAGATGTCTCTTAAGATCTTTGACCCATTTTTTAATCGAGTTGTTTTTTTTCTCAATTTTGAGTTTTAAAGAGTTCTTTGTATATTTTGGAACAGTCCTTTTTTAGATATGTCTTTTGCAAATGTTTTCTCTCAGTCTGTGGCTTGTCTTCTAATTCTCTTGATATTGTCTTTTGTAGAGCAAAGGTTTTAATTTTAATGAAGTTCAGCTTATCAGCTGTTTCTTTCATGGATCATGTTTCTGGTATTGTCTCTAAAAAGGCAGCACCATACTTAGGGTCATCAAAGTTTGCTAAACACAGGAAGAAATGCTTTTTCAGCTTACTCTTCTGCATTCTCAGCTTCCTTGCATAGCTTAACATAGTGGAAAAGGTAGCAGTTCTTGAAGCCCCTACTTTCTGTAGGGAACAACTTACCTAGACTTTTCAGTTTTGTTAAAGATCTTTATATATTGTGTAGGCTTCCTTTAAATAATGAGAAAGTTTGCCCTGATTGATTCAAATCATCATTTGGCTGGAAAAAATACATATTTGAACCCATACAACTTCTACATTATGCTGACATTATTCTTCAGTTTATCAAATGTGTATGAGCAGACTTGCATTAATGAAACATATTATATCAATAAAGACGTTAATTTGATTACATTTCATAAAGTCCTTTCTCTTTTCAATCACCTACCTGTAAAATATAATTTTGACTATCAAAAAAATCCTTTCTAAAGCCTATAGAAAAGTTGTTTTTTCCAAAACCAAAAATCATTTTTTACTCTTCCCCCATAAAATGTTCATCTTTTTTACGCTTATACCAAATTATAAAGTCATAGAATTGATCATATCGGTTCTCCTTAGAACGCTAGTTTGTGGCTTCACATAAAACATATCGCAGTCACCATAGAGTAATTACATTAGAATCTCTGTGTAAAAAAATCAGCATGTTTCGAAAGCTCCCTGGTTGATTCATAATGTACTGTCAAGTTTGAGAACCACTACCTGAAAATAAAAATAACAATGGTATTCATTTGGGTGTTGTTTTTAGTAAACTTGCATTTGAACATTCCAGTGAAGCCAATGCTAGTGAAATTACCATTGGCAAAATTTAGTATTTGCTGTTGCATAAATAATTTGCAACAGGTACCATTTATGTTAACTGACTTCCACCTATTCTTTTAGAGATACAAAATTTAATTTTATATAAATTTATATTTATATATAAGATTTATATCACTTTTTGGATTCATTTTTGTAATTGTGACATAAAACACAGGAAATTTACTTACTATAAATGGTTTCTGGTTTGTGATTACCATGAGGTTTCTATATAATATTCTATGTATATAACAATCTGTGTTGAGTTGATAGTCTCTTTAGCTTGACCTCTTTTTAAAAGCTTCCATTCTGAATGATGATCTTGCTGGATAGAGTATTATTGGCTGTAGATTTTTTCCTTTCAGCACTTTAAATATGTCTTGCCACTGTCTTCTAGCCTGTAGGGTTTTAGCAGAGAAGTCTGCTGATAGCCTTGTGGGCTTTCCATTGTATGTCACTTGTTGCCTTTCTCTTGCTGCTTTTAGGATTCTCTCTTTATCTTTAATTTTGAACATTTTAATTATAATGTGTCTTAGTGTGGGCCTCTTGGTGTTCATCTTGTTTGGTACTCTCTGTGCTTCCTGTACTTGGATGTCTGTTCCTTCCTTAGATTAGGAAAGTTTTCAGCTATTATTTCTTCAAATAGATCCTCTGCCCCTTTGTCTCTCTCTTCTCTTTCTGGGACACCTATAATATAAATGTTAGTGCACTTGATATTGTCCCAGAGTTCCCTTAGACTGTTCTCATTCTAATTCTTTTTTCTTCAATCTGTCCAGCTTGGGTGAGTTCCTCTAGTCTTTCTTCCAGCTCGCTGATCCATTCTTCTGTGTCATCTGCTCCACTATTGAGTCCCTCTAGTTAATTTTTCATTTCCAGTACTGTATTCTTCATTTCTGATTGGTTCTTTTTTATATTTTCCAATTCTTTGTTGACGTTCTCACTGTGTTCACCCAGTCTTCTCCCAATATCAGTGAGCATCCTTTTGAGTTTTTGTTTGAACTCTTTGTCAGGTAAATTGCTTATTTCTGTTTCACTTAGTTCTTTTTCTGGGGTTTTGTCCTGTTCCCTTGCTTGGAAGGTATTCCTTTGCCTCCTCATTATGCCTCTTTCTCTGTGCTTATATTTATGTATTAGGCAAGTCAGCTGTGTCTCCTGATCTTGGAGCAGTGGCCTTATGTATGAGATGCCGTGAGGCCCAGCAGTATGCCTCCCTCTCATTACCAGTGCAAAGGATTCAGGGGTGACTCCTCTTTGGGCTACTTGTGTCCTTCTGCTATGGCAGGGTTGCTCTTACTGCAGGTACCCAGGGAGTCTAGTCTTTCCCTCCCTGGCCGGGTGTTTGTAAATTGGGTTTGGGGAGCCCCAGCACTGTTGGCTGCAAGGTCTAATAGCACACTCCTGTTGCAGTTTCCCTGTTAATTGAGTATGTACCCAGTGTAGCTGGTTGTTAGGCTCAGGGGCTTATAGTTGCTGTAGTCCTCAGGCCTGCAAGGCTGTTGTCAGCTGTCTTAGGATTGAAGCTGAGTGGGGCTGGCCCTAGGCACGGGAACACCCAACTGTTTCAGGCTTTGGAAGGTGGAACCAGTCCTCTTTGTGGCTGATTATGAAGCAGAGCTCTTCTGCCCAATGATAAGCCCCACCCCCCACAGGTCCAGAGACACCATCAGCGCAGCCCTGGTCCACGCACACTTCCCGACCCCCTGGAGTGTACCCTGTTGCCCCACTGCAGAGGCCCCCACCTCTCCACTAACACCCCCCACAGTTCACCTGGTCCTCACACAGGCCCTACCCAAGAGAGGTAGACACACTCACCTGCCTGTAGAGGATCAAGGCACCCAGTCTATGCAGGCCAGCAAGTAGCCTGAGGGCTTGCTATTGGGTCGGGCTGGTCTCTAGGATGGCTGCCTGCCCTGGCTGAACTAGATTAAATCTTTGCTCTAGTGGGGTGGCAGACCCCTGGGCTATGAGGCCAGAGGAAGAACTTCAGTAGCATCTGCCAGCGTCTGTGTCAGCACACCTGTACTAGGTCACAATAATGGCTGCCACCAGTGTCTCAGTCCCAGGAGAGGTCTCACCTTTCACCGAGCTGCACTCAGAGCCTACCAGGTGAATCTCTTTTCACCGAAGGACTGTGTAGCTGTCTTTTTGGTGATTTTAGGTTGCTCTCTGAGACGGGTGAATTTGTGTGTGGGCCCTTTAAGAGCTGGGTTTTTTCAGCTTTTGTCCGATAGCTTTTCTGGGGGTATCCCCTTTGCAGTTAATAGCCAGCAAAGCCAGATAGCAGGACCCTCGTCTCAGTTGTGCTGAGTCTGAAGGATGCTTATAGCGGTAATGGGCCCCCACTAAGGTCTCCACTTCTCCAGGGAGGGCTACATACCTTAGGGTGGCTCCCACCTGGCCACCTGTGAAGGTCTGCTGCTCGCAAAGGTGGCTTTTTTCCTCTCCAGAAGCAATTTCTGCCCCTTCTTCTTCAGTCAGGACTGTCCCTTGCTGTGGGGGTTCTTTCTATCCAGTTTTCAGTTTTCTCTCCAGGGTAATTTTTCCAAGAATAGTTGTAACGTGGTTGTGTTTGTGGGAGGAGGTGAGTTCAGTGTCTGCCTATGCCGTCATCTTGACGAGATCCTCCAAAACATAGGAAATTTAATACTATATCAAATTGCTAGGACTAAAATCTGCTGTGTGTTTTATTGTCCAGCATCGTTTTGTTCCCTCGTCCTTCATATTGAAAGTCAAGTGATTTTTGTATGTGGCCACATATTTGTAGAAGATTGTGTTATATTATGGAGATGGGATTTATACTAAACTTCACTGGAGATACAAGAGGTTATCAGTAAACAAATAAATTCCAGAATTAAATATTTTTTAAATATCCTGAAAACATCACTGCATCTCAAGTGTTTTGCAGAAGCTTTGAAAGACCACTCATAACTATGTCTCTATGAAAGCAGCCCAAATCCTGGCAGGTTCAAGTAACTTGAAGGAAAAGGATTTGTTAAATGCCTCAAAGTAAAGCCAAACCACCTACCTGAGCAGGCTGGCATGTGACTGGCACTGAGGAAACGAATCCAGTGCTTCACTATCTTACTTGCTGCATTTGGGCTATTTTAGCATTGTGCTTTGTTCTTTTCTCTCCTCTGGTGCTTTGGACATTCTAACTTGTGTTAGGTTTATTTGTGAACATGACCAGCCTCCCTGGTGGAAAAGATGTGCGTTCCTTGAGGGCAGGGGCACTCATATTTTTCTTCATTTGCTCCCCAGTATCTAGCATAGACTTTTGCCTGAAAGTGGGCTGGAAGGGAGAATTACTTTCTAGGGAAACTTGTAAACTGGGATGATACAATGAATAGCAGTTAAGACTTTGCCTAACTTTAAGAAAGTTTCTGTTTCAATACCAGGACTAAGAGACAATTCATTACTGTTTTTTATCCTCAAATCCTTTAGAGCTGTTATTAAAAAGCTGCTTTATTGTTGATAAAGCTGTTATGAAGAGGTCTTTTACTATTTCAACAATTAAAATCCGTTGGTAAGTCAGTCTCAACTGATTTACCCAATGCCGAATAATCTAGTAAATATCCTAGCCAAGCCCCACTGTATTAATAATAGGCTGTCTTCTAAAGAAGTTAGACTAAATTAGTAATCGTTAACTCTAACGTCTCACCCAAAGATCAAAAAAGAATTAGCATGTTTTCTTAATTTTAGAATTTATTGTGGTATTTACTGTTGAAGATGGCAGAATTGCTTGTTAAAAGAGCAGAGAATATATTCAGTGTCTTCTTTCTAAATGAAAAAACCATTCAACAGAGATATTGATTTGAAACTACCTCTTGACTTTATTCTAAATTATTAATATGTTTACGACATAAATCAAAGAGAGAAATGCATTTGTAGAGTTGTCAACAAAAGTGGACACTTTCCATTCGGTAGAAGGGCAAAAATTAGTTTTTTCAAGGAACTAATTTATATATCATATATACATGCATATATATATATTTGAGGAATTCAAATGATCTAAAATAAGAATTTAAATCAGTGATTGTGGTACTTGTGAAAAATCCATATTTATTAATGTGTTTTTCTATGCCTAAAAAATTATCATTCTTAACCTCTTCCATAAAAACAAAACTATTTATTGTACTAAAAAATTACTCATATTGATGAATTAGGACGTCAAACACTAAAATAAAAAGATGACATAGCTGTTTAATTTTGTAAGTAGAGACATATTAGTCCCACAACACAAAAATTTATGATTCTATCAAAAACACTAATTATACTTATTAGGGAATATCAGATAGGTAATTTATAATTTTCTAGTTGCCAACCCCTTTTATTACAGTATTGACTAGAATACTAATTCCAGAGTAATTGCCTGTCAAATCAAATCAGTTAAATTAGGTTAAACTCAACCTCTGTGAATGCACTGTGAAATTTCCACTGGGCATCACTTATTTAGAAAGCATAGGCAGACCAATAACCAATCAGATCTTTCTAAGTCAGAATTTACCCTTCTTCCTTTCCATCTTTTCCCCCTTAGATTACAGTAAATAAGAGCCTTCATCAATTCCTTTGTTTCCCCATTCCTGCCAAAAGTTCTTTTGTTTCCTAATGTCTTTTATTACATTTACCCTCCTGTCAGGATCTCCAGCGTTGTTTGTAATACGTTATTCTGGTTAATTAAGTTTATCATTGAGGTTAACATTTTAATGCCGCCTTTGTTTATTTCCAGATTTATAGTCCCAAATTGCTAATGTCTGCCCCCTGACTACTACTGCCTTCTACTGATGGGAGGGAGATAAAGTTGAGGACTTAGTTCCGTTACTTAGAATGAAATGTATGTACCCAGCCTGGAATTCCACTTACGGCCCCAACATTCCAAGTCCTGGCCCTTTCAAAATAAGAACTTGTTGTAGTTTCACATTTAGCTGCTATGAAGTATCTTTGATAGTGTAGAGTAGGAGTAGTGGAGGAAATGAAATATCATTGACATGAAAGAATATTTAAAGTAGTCATGTACCACAGAGTATGGTCTTTTATCCTTCATTCCAACTCCTTTTGTATTCTAAATTTCTCACTGGCAGTAAACATTAGAGTTAGAGGAAACAGTTCTGCAGAACTGAATATACTTAACCGTGTACGTTTTAAAGCATATTTTTAACAGTAGAAATCTTGTCCGATTTAAATCCACAAATAAATCAATCATTTATCATATTGGATCTATCTTTATCCATTTGCTTTATCTTCATAGGATTTATTTCCCTCTAAAATGTCATGAACTTTTAATATTTGAAACAGCTGCTGCTTCCACATTATTGTTATTACTGCATTATTAAAGTAGACAACACTAATCCTCTTTATGAGTGGATTATGATAAGAATGTGTAAACCAGAAACATATGTAATCGATAGCCAAGAAATGAAACCAGTGTACCCTTTAGTTTCCCAATTTTGCACCAAAGTTACCTGAGAAAAGAAACTTAATCACATATTCACCATTAGGTAGTTTTGAAACTAAGAAATGCTGCATGGAAGAGAGCTATCAGCCAAAATTTTAAATTCTGCAGTGTTTTCATAGTACAATAAAGGAAAGGAACTTAATTAGTATTATTTGATTAGCTATGATATATGTGGGAAATCAAACCATTTCTACAACTCTAGTCTACTATATTGTTTGCTCCTGAGCTCCATTTTTCAGTAGCTCATAAGCTAATTGAGAGTTTTCTAGACAAAAAGAATAGATTTACAAATAACCTTCTTCCCAGCCAGTCCTGGCAGAGTTTGATAGGATGGATAGTGCTTTGGGGAAGTATGAGAAAGCAGTTTCTGGGCATTTCTGGAAAGAGTGGCTATGTGAATAGCTTTAATATTATAGTAGGATGGTTGCCCTGTGTTCTTATTCAGTCACTGCCTGACTCATCTTTGCTATTGATTATTGCTTGTACTGAACAAACCTGTTTCACTAGAAATGACCAGATGACACAATATGCTACAGAATTTAATACCTAAAACAGTTTTTCTTTAAGGAATGGGAATGTAAAAAGAAAAATCTTTTGGAGAACAAGAGAGTTGTTAATCCTGATTCTATGTGAAAAACATGTTGGTTTTTCTCAAATAAATCTTTATTGTAGACAGGATGCAGTAATCTGATTCTATTTAGAGACTCTCTGGAACATATATCCCCATAGATAAAGAACCCCTTCTATTATGTCCGTTCTCAGATAGTAAATTCCCGTATTTATATAAAAGGTAACATTTTACTTCCAGCAACAGTAATCAAGAGGGTTAACTTTAATAGTGGAAATTTCAGGCATTGTGATAACCAGTTAAAAAAAGTACTTTTGCCAGAGGGTTTATCTGAAGTTTCTATATTATAGCCTATATAATTATTGCCTATTGTGTCTTCAGGCTATCTCCTTCTGCTCTGACTGCACAGTGAGATCATTTAAATCCTATTCCCAAATGGTGGTTAATTTAGTTATTTAATTACTTGAAATCCAAACATAAGGACACTATTCACATAAGCATCATAAATAAAAATGTTAGACTAAATGACAGAAAAATACAGTATAAGTGACAGGATGCGTGGGTTTTAAATTGTTGGGATCCCCAGAACCCTTTAAGAATCTATTAAATCAAAAGACCTTCCCAGAAGAATTCATATACACATAATTTTGAATAATAGCCAATAGTAACTTGTGGCTATTTCAATTTAAATTAATTAAAATTAAACAAAATTGAATTTCTCCAGTCTCACTATCCACATTTTCAATGCTCAAAAGCCACATGTGGCTAATGGCTAACATATTGGACAGAGCAGTTAAAGAACATTTTCTTCTTCATCTCAGAACGTTCTATTGGACAGCACTGGGTTAAAATTTCTAAAATACTCTAAGAATCTTATGATTATGTGTATTTATGTATATATGATTGTGGAGAGCTGCATGATTTGACAGTCCAGAACATAGGACATATTACTTATAAGAAAAGTCAGCCCCTTCTAGGCACAGAATACAGATCTGTTCCTGAAATATAGGTATGACTAAAAAGTAAGGCAGCTAGCTAACCTTAGGCGGGCCTTCAGGACTGTTCTACTATCATTGTTTTTATCTTATTATATCTAAATTGCATTTTGTATAGTAGTAGTTCTAAATCTTTTCCACTTTTCCTTTAGCTCTTGTCTTCAGTACGGTTGGAGACCCCACCTCGTGTGCTCAGAAAACCGAGGCTGTCAATATAAATTCTTTCAACTTCCTTTTTGTCTGTATAAAAATCTCATCATGTTTTCTGTTATTATAATGTGCTACAGAAATAGCAGGCTAAATGCAAAAGCCTTTGAATTTCAACAATATAATCAGGACCTAAGAGTAAATAGATAGTTATGAAATGAGCTTATTCTTTTTTAGAAGCGTGGGCTCCACTCTCATATGGTTTGATCCTTTAGATCTGTGTTAGGACCACGGAATATGTGTTTTGAATTAATCCACAGGAATTTCTAACACACACCAGTGCGGGTGATAGCTGTCTCTTTCCATCCTCAAACTTTCAGCTATACTCATTATTATCAGTAGTAATAATAGGAGCTAGCTTTTATTGAGCTTATGTGTCAGTGCTTTACATTATTTCCTCAATTACATTAATTTTCTCAATTAACCCTCATAACAACTCTATCAAGTGAGTTTATGAACCATAATCCATTTTATATTATAGAAACAGGCTGGAAAAGGTTAAGTAACCTGCCCAGGATTAGTTAATAGGAGTTAATGGGACCAAGTGTGCAGTACAGTATTTTTAAGTATATGCACACTGTTATACAGCAGATCTCTAGAACTTTTTCATCTTGGAAGGCTGAAACTATACTCATTGAACAGCACTCCCCATTTTCTCCTGCCGTATCCACTGACAACCACCATTCTACTTTCTGCTTATGAGTTTGACTACTTTTGTTGTTAGTGCCCTCGAGTCAATTCTGACTCTTAGCAACCCTGTGCACAGCAGAGCTGAACCCTGCGCAGTCTTTTTCCACCATCCTCTCACCTTCCAGCACTATGTCAGATATATGCTCTGCTGCTATTCATAGGGTTTTCATGGCAAATTTTTTGAAAGTGGCCAGGTCCTTCTTCCTATTCTGTCTAGTCTGGAAGGTCCGTTGAAATGTGTCCGAGTGACCCTGCTGGTATTTGAAATGCCGATGGCATATAGCTAACAGCATCATAGCAATACACAGCTACCAGAGTATGACAACTGACAGACAAGTGGTATGGTTCCCTGACTGAGAAATTGAGTTGGGCTGTGGCAGTGAGAGCACCGAATCTTAACCACCAGACCACCACGGCTGGCTATTGACTGCTTTAGATTCTTCATCTAAGTGGAATCATACAGTATTCGTCCTTCTGTAACTGACTTATTTCACTTAGCGTAGTGTCCTCCAGGTTATCTATGTTGTAGCATATGATAGAATTTCTTTTTTAAGGCTGAATAGTATTCCATTGTATATCTGTACATTGTATATCTGTATTTTCTTTATCTATTCATCCAGGTTGTTTCTATCTCTTGGCTATTGTGGATAATGCTTCAATGAATATGGGAGTGCAAGTATCTTTTCGAGATTGTGTTTTCAGTTCTCTTGGATAAAAAATACCCAGCAGTGGTATTGCTGGATCATCTGATAGTTCTATTTTTAATTTTTTGAGGAACCTCTATCCTGTTTTCATAATGGCTGTACAATTTACATTCCCACCAACAGTGTACAAGAGTTCCTGTTTCTCCACCCCTCACCAACACTTATCTCTTGTCTTTTTGATAATAGTCATTCTTAATGGTGTGAGGTGATATCTCATTGTGGTTTTGATTTGTATTTCCCTCATGGTTAGTGATGTTGGGCACCTTTTCATATACCTGTTGACTATTTGTATGTCTTCTTTGGAGAAATGTCTATTTAGGTCCTTTGCCTGCCCACTTTTAATCAAGTTATTGTTTTTTTTACTATTGAGTTGTATGAGGTCCTTATGTATTTGGATATCAACCTCTTATCAGATATATGGTTTACAAATATTGTCTCCTATTACATAGGTCATTTTGTTGATTGTTTCCTTTGCTGTGCAGCAGCTTTTTAGTTTGATATAGTCCTACTTGTCTACTGTTGCATGTGCTTTTGCTGTTATATCTAAGAAATCATTACCAAGGCCAATTTTATAAAGCTTTTTCCCTGTGTTTTCTTCTAGGAGTTTTATAGTTTCAGGTCTTATGTTTAAGTCATTAAACCATTTTGAGTTGATTTTTTTGTGTGGTGTAAAGTAAGGGGCCAATTTCATTCTTTTGCATGTGAACATCCAAGTCACCCAACAGTGGTGTTCTTTGACAAATGGTTGTTGAAGAAACTGTCCTATGCCCAGTGTGTAGTCTTGACATCTTTGTCAAAGATCATTTGACTGTATGTGCATGGGTTTATTTCTGGGCTCTCTATTCTGTTCCTTGATCTCTCTCTATATAAATAGATGATATGTATGTGTATGTATGTATGTGTATGTGTGTGTATATATATATCTGCCTTTATGCCAGTACCATACTGTTTTGATTACTGTAGCTTCGTAATATGTTTTGAAGTCAGGAAATATGAGGCCTCCAGCTTTATTCTTCTTTCTCAAGATTGTTTTGGCTATTCACAGTTGTCTGTGGTTCCCTATGAATTTTAGTATTGTTTTTTCTGTTTCTATAAGAAATGCCATTGAGATTTTGATCGAGATTGCTCGCTTTGAGTAGTATGGACATTTTAACATTTTAAGTCTTCCAATCCATGACCATGGGCTGTCTAATTGTATCTTTAATTTGTTTCTTTATTGTTTTGTAGGTTTCAGTGTACAAGTCTTTTACCTCTTTGGTCATGTTTATTCCTAAGTATTTTATTCTTTTTGATGCTGTTGTAAATGGAATTGTTTTCTTAATTTCCTTTTCAGAAGGTTCATTGTTAGCTTATAGAAACACAACTGATTTTCATATGGTGATTTTGTATATAGCAACTTTGCTGAATTTGTTTATTGGTTATAAGCATTTTTGGCTGTGTGGACTCCCTAGAGAATTCTATATATAAGATCAGGTCATCTGCAAACAAACATTATTTTACTTCTTTTCTGATTTGGATGCTTTTATTTCTCTTTTCTTGTCCAGTTGCTCTAATTAGGACTTCCAGTGTTATGTTGAATACAAATGGCAAGAGTAGATATTCTTGTCTTGTCTTGTTCTTGACCTCATAGGGAAAGCTTTCAGTTTTTCACAGTTGAATTTGATGTTAACTGTAAGCTTTTTTATATGGCCTTTATTGTGTTGAGATAATTTCCTTATTTTCCTAGTTTGTTGAATATTTTTATCATAAAAGAATGTCAAATTTTGTCAGATACTTTTTCTGCATCTATTGAGATGATTGTGTGGTTTTCATCTTTCATTATGTTAATGTGGTGTATCATATTGATTGATTTTCATATGCTGAACCATCCTTGCATCCCAGGGATAAATCCCACTTGATTCTGGTTTATATCCTTTTAATGTGCTGTTGAATTTGGTTTGCTAGTATTTTGTTGAGGATTTTTGCATCTATATTTATTGGAGTACAGTAGTTCCCCCTTATCCATAGTTTTGCTTTCTGTGGTTTTACTTAGCCACAGTCAACTGTGGTCCAAAAATATTAAGTGGAAAATTTAGAAATAAACAATTCATAAGTTTTAAGTTGTGCAGCATTCTGAGTAGCGTGATGAAATCTCACACCATCCCACTCCATCCTGCCTGGGACATGAATCATCCCATTGTCCAATGGATCCGTGCTGTATACACTGCCTGCTCATTAGTCACTTAGTAGTTGACACGGTTATCAGATAGACTGTCACAATATCACAGTGCTTGTGTTCAAGTAACCCTTATTTTACTTAATAGTGGCCCCAAAATGCAAGAATAGTGATGCTCACAATTCGGATATGCCAAAGAGAAGCTGTAAAGTGCTTCCTCTAAGTAAAAAGGTGAAAGTTTTCAACGTAATAAGAAAAGAAAAAAATTATGAGCTGAGGTTGCTAAGATCTATGTTAAGAATGAATAGTTCTATCTGTGAAATTGTGAAGAAAAAAAGAAATTTGTGCTAATTTTGCTGTCACGCCTCAAAAATGTGTGTATAGGAAAAACTGTAGTATATATAAGGTTCAGTACTATCTGAGGTTTCAGGCATCAATTGGAGGTCTTGGAATGTATCCCTAGCCAGTAAAGAGGAACTCCTGTATTGGCCTGTAATTTTCTTGTGGTGTCTTTGGCTCTGATATCAGGGTAATGCTTGTCTTATAAAATGAGTTTGAAAGTGTTCCTTGCTTTTCAGCTTTTTGGAGGAGTTTGAGAAGAATTGGCGTTAATTCTTCCTTAAATGTTTGGTAGAATTCTCCTGTGAAGCCATCTGTTTCTGGGCTTTTCTTTGATGGGAAGTTTTTCATTACTGATTCAATCTCCTTATGGGTCTGTTCAGATTTTCTATTTCTTCATTATTCAGTTTTGATAGGTTGTATGTTTCTAGGAATTTATCCATTTCTTCTAGGTTATCTAATTTGTTGCATATAATTATTTGTATTAGTCCCTTATGATCCTTTGTATATCTGTGGTATCACTTGTAATGTCTCCTCTTTCAATCTTTATTTTATTTGAGTCTTTTCTCCTTTTTTCTTAATCTACCTAAAGGTTTGTCAATTTTTTCTTTTCACAACACTGACTTTTAATTTCATTGACTTTTTTCTGCTTTTTTCTATTCTCTATTTTGTTTATTTCTGTCCTTAGCTTTAGTTTTTTCTTCCTTGGAAAATTAGGAGGGAAAGTTAAAAAGTTAGGTTGCTTGCGCAAGATCTTTCTTCTTTTTAATGTAGGCATTTACCACTATAAACTTCCCTCTTTGCAGTATTTTTGCTATATCCCATATGTTTTGTTATGTTGTGTTTTCATTTTATTAAGACTTGTTTTGTGACCTAATATGTTACATTACTTTCCTCTTGAAAGGCCTTCAGGATCTACTGATAACTTCTAAATTAAACATGAATCTTTGACCTGGCATTAAGGCCCATCAACATGTGATCCATTTGCCTTTGCAGCCTTTTCTTACTTATACTCTAGCACTAATTGGACTATTTTGATTTTTTTAACTACCCATATTTACTTGCTGGAATTCTTCCCTATTTCAAAGACTTTATCCTCTATGAAGACTTTTCTTCGTTTCTCCTGACTTGAGTTATTTTTTCCTCACTATCCCTTAACCCTTGAATTATACAGCCAACTTCACATGTGTTGACATGTATTATAATTGTTTGTACAGATGTCTTATATATTCCTCTAGATGAAGACCTCCTTCAGGATAGGGATTTTATATTAATAATCTTTGTATTTCTGATAGTACCTGGTGTACACCTTATGCATAGTAGGCATTCCATTTTTAAATGGTAGATTTAATCAAAAATTTCTGTCTTAAATGTCAAGACTTAGAAAGTGACCAAATAAAACTGTTTGCTTTGCTTCGTAATTTTGTCTGTCACAGTCACATTGAGGAACTCATCAGATAACATGCTTTTTATTTTAAATTTTTTCAGTGTTAACATTTTGGATGAATAAATACATTCATAATCTCTCATTGTTTTTCTTTTTGTATATTTCTTTCAAACTTTAGACATTTTTGTGAGTATATGTACATGTATGTTTGTGTGTGTGTGTGTGAGGTATTATGTGCAATTCATTCTGGATTAGGCTCTTTTCAGTTACTATCAATCATATTTTGCAATATTTCTCCATTGTCTTCATAACTACCGTTTATCAAATGCATAATATACAGCACCAGTATACCATATTTTGTAGAACTGATTTTCCTTTGCATAACATTTAGGTTGTTTCTCTTACTTTGCTTTATAGGTGGTGGTGTAATAAAGTTTTCATAGCTTTTTGCTTGTGTTAAATTAGCTCCTTAAATTTTCAAGCATGGGTTTATTAGGTTTAAGAGTTGAATGTGTATATAACCCTGTTTTCATATGAAAAGGAAGTGGCAAACCTGCCAGCTATATATGAGGATACTGATCCAACACAGCTTCATCAGTAGTCTCAGTGTAGTATTGAGAGAGAATGTGTATGAACGCTGATTTATTTGTCCATCCCTCCATATTTTCCCACTCTTACTAGGAAGACAGTAAATTAATCTTTTAAATATTGGGCCTCAATAATTTATAAGGGGCCAGCCTGGTGGCTCAGTGGTTAAAGGCATGCGTTCTGCTTCAGCGGCCTGTAGTCTGCCGGTTCGGATTCCGGGTGCGGACATGGCACCACTTGGCAAGCCATGCTGTGGTAGACGTCCCACATATAAAAAAAGTAGGGTAGGATGGGCACAGATGTTAGCTCTGGGCCAGTCTTCCTCGGCAAAAGGAGGAAGATTGGCAGTAGTTAGCTCAGGGCTAATCTTCCTCAAAAATAAATAATTTACAAAATGAATTATTAGCCCAGAGGTAATTAAATAAGGGTCTTATATTCTTACTCTGAGCTTTGTGATTAAAAAGACTAGACTCAGTCTCTTCCATTTTCCAAAGGCATCTGTAAGGGACACGCACTCTTAGTAATTAAATAACTGATTTGTTTAGGAACTAGAAGGCCATTTTTAGTCTGAGAGAGAAAAATCCTCAAGAATTTAGAAATAAAGTTACCTTCTTGGAGTTTAATTATCAGAATAAAATCAACAGATAATAAATGAGATTGACTAGGTGTTGGAGTCCTATGGAAAGATACGATGTCTGTCAAATCAAAAACTTAGAGAACAGGCCTACCTGAAAATATTATTCAGCCTTGACAAAATAAAACTTAAGAAAGCTATACTCAAATAAATTACACTAATATAAATAAAGAATAAATGTAAAGGAGATGTTTACTTTGGAAACTAGCAACTTATTTATAGCATTTTCTGAACTCAAACAGCAAAAACAAACGAAATACCCTGCCAATCTTGAAATTCCAGTTTTTATGATGGTTATCAATTAATTAGATTATCAGAGTGTGATAGAGTAGCAGCTAAACCATTTTGGTCTTGGTTGAGTATATCACCAAATTACTGCTTTATTTTTTTTAGAGTTTCAGTAGTAGTGTGGTAGTGTGCCAAGCAAATTGTGATGCCTTTCTTAAAGGGGAAATGATGTGTGAGGTGTTCTGCACTTCCCTACAATGGAATGCTGAAAAATTTCTCATCAATTCTTTGTTGATGTGAGCTTTTTTTATCTCATTTGACTTAAAGAGGACAGAAACCTCAAAGGCTTCTTATTTTTCCTTCAAAGCACCAGCAGCCTTTATCTACTTGGCAGTAAGGATACATTGCAAGTCTAGGGTTACCTATTTTAGCACATGGATGTATTATGAATTCATGACTTGTTTGTTCCTTAGTTAGAACTTTACTACTCAAAGTATGGTTTGTAGATGGGCAGACTGACATCAAGTAGGAACTCAGACATGCAGAATTTCAGGCCCTTCTACCTCCCAGACCTACTTTGTTAGTTCATGGTGTCCAAGAAGCACACTCCAAGATAGGATTTGATGTGTAAGAGGTTTGTTGGGGAAGATAGCAGAAGAGAGAAAAAGGAGAGGGAGCTGGAGGAAGTTGCATTGTAGGTCTGACCTCTGGGAAGAAAAGAGGGAAGGGAGGAGGGGTGAGTAGAATCTCAGACTGCAGCACGGTTCTAAGCAAGTTTCTGGCAAGCTCATGGGAAGTCTTCCAACCAATGTTACATGTCAGTGAACCTCCATTTCTCAAAGGAAGGAGTGTGCCTTGCTATTTCTGTTGCCTGTAATCATTTACTGAGAGAGCCTGTGGAAAGCTTGGCTTCAGTGCGAGTAGGGTTTCAGAGCACAACACCTGAGGCCATCTTTCAGTTATGCTCAGAGCAGCGGGAGATTTGACTGGCACATTTCCCTGGTCACCACACCTGCTGAATCATGATCCACATTTTAACAAAATCTCCAGGTGATTATATGCACATTAAACTTTGAGAAGCACTGTCCTAAAATAATAATTTGACACTTTGTGGATCTTACCCAGAGTCAACCAAATTTTTCATAATCAACTAGAATCTCCTCAAAAACTCAGCTCTCTTAGGATGGTATTTTTTACAGTTCATTTGAACAGAGTGGCTGTTCAAAGTGAGAACTAGAGCAGATAATTTGTTGTTAATTTGTAACAAATGTGTGAAGCCGATTTGGGGCCAAGGCAGAATTTCCAAGATACTTTGCCTTTTTGCTGAAAGGCGCTAGATAATTTACTTCCTTTTGCCTTTTAGAGTTCAAGGTCCCTGTATCAAAGAATTATATATTTCTGCATCTGTTGTCTTTTTACCATGTGGTAAGTAGTAGATATATTTCTTGTGGTGACAGCTGGAAATAACAATCTGTTAGACAAATCTTACAGAGTTACATCTGCTGGCCTATTGCTTAGTGTTTGAGGGGCTCTCTATAGGACAGAATAGACCATCAAGTAAGTTTTGCCACAAGGCCTTGTCACCTAATTTGTGTGCTTTTCCATGAGTTCAAGATACCTCCACTCTCATATATGATCAGGATGCTCACAATCACCATGTGATCATCCTCATAACCACTGATTCCCAGGCTTCAGTCTAGGGACTACTGCTTGGTAAAAATTGCATTTCCTCTGTCTACAGTAAGGTCTTGAAATCAGTACTTTTAAAAGGTCCTCCAGGGGCAAGCCCATGGCATAGTGGTTAAGGTCACGTGTTCCACTTCAGTGGCCCAGGGTTCGTGGGTTTGGATCCTGGGTGCAGGCCTACACACCACTCATCAAGCCATGCTCTGGCAATGTCCCACATACAAAATAGAGGAAGATTGGCACAGATGTTAGCACAGAGCCAATCTTCCTCACCAAAAAAAAGAAAAAAGAAAAAGTCCTCCAGATGATGAAACACAAACAGATTTGGCAACCACTGCTCTAAATTAAAATAATATATTTAGGATTCAGGTCTATCCTGTAGAAACATCCTTTGATGGAGTGGTATAATTTACTCCACATTCCAAATGCCACTTGTTCATTGTTCACTGGAGAGTATCTTTACATGAAAAATTTTAAATGAATTTAAAAATCCCTAATTAACTATAATAATGCTTTTATTATACTCAATAATATTTATTATCTTAGAATTCAATGTAATTTTTACATCATTATTTATCAATTACTAATGGGCCTGTTACTTGAAGGCCCACAGCACTAAAAATCTGGCTGTAATTATAGTTGGACTACTCTCAATCCTGGGCAGAGAAAGTTTTCCTAAAGATAGACAGCCACTGGTCTTCCCTGAAATAGGACTTCCCTAGAAACGTGAGTTAAAGGTGTAGCTCTAGTTGTAAATACCTCTGGTCTGTTGTTCATTCTTTCATTTTTTCATCCAACAAACACTTATCAAATACTATCTATATTTTAGGCACTGTATAGTCTACACTCTAAATATGAAAATAAGTAAGACATAGTCCTTGACCTTTAGGTGTTCACAGACTACCCAAGTGGCAGAGATACACGTAAATAATTAGTTACAACAGAGATATTTGCTATTGTTGGACGTTGAGAGGTGGAGTGGATCGAGCCCATAAGAGGACCCAGAGAGGAAGGGCATGGCAAACAAAGAGAATAGTGCAAATAGATCACATGAGACGCCCATCACTGCCCCCCTTGTGCACCAGCCGTGTCAGGAATATCTCACTTCTGAGCAGATCATCTGAGCTCATCTAAAACTTGTTATTCATCCCTCTTGCAAAACAAAAAACCTGCTTCTCTACATGTATTTTTAGATTGGTGACTATTACCCCCATTCATACCATCTTCCCAGCCAGAAACCTGGGAGGCTTCCTAGTCATCTTCTCCTTTACTCCCAACCATTAACCAGGAACTGTCAGTTTAATCTCTGTGTTATCTCCTCTGACCCTCCTCCCTAAATACTGCTCACATTGCTGCCTCAAACAAACCCTCAGACTTGGACATCTGCAGTAGTCTCCCAACTGGTTGATCTCCTCATCTTGAGACTTGCCTCTTTCCAGTCCAATATCCCCATATCGGTTTAAAACATAGGAGTGGCTCTACTTCCTATAGGAAAACGACTAAACTCCTTAATGTCGTGTACAGGTTAAGAGTGCTAATGCTTAAGCCAGACTGCTTGGATTCAAATTCTGACTCCACCACTTACTAGCTGTCTAGGGCAAGTACTTAGCCCCTCAGTGCTTCAGTTTCCTCAACTGTAAAACAGGGGTAGAAATGGAATCTCTGTCATAGGATTCTTGTGAGGGTTAACTGAGTTAATAATGTACATATAAAGGGCTTAACAATGCCCAGCACAAAATAAACACACCATGGTGATGGCGGTCATGGTGGGATAACTAACATACGTTGGACGTGCCAGGTCACTAAAGATGACCTTGCCTTCCAGGGATTAACAGTCTGAAGGGGGAAGGAGTAACAGGTAAACAAATTATTTTATATGATCAGTGCCGTTATAAATTTGAGCACAATGCTAAATGATTAGGAAGTCAGAGAGAAAACTGTAAAATCTTGTTGTATAAAAATATTATACTAAAATTTTTATTTTCTGGACTACATGGTAGCTCAAGTTCCCAAATACAACTTAGTAACTCCCAAAACAGAAGTTCCTCATACATGAAATTTGCATGTTTATGATTTTGTTCCTGTATACCTTTACAGTGACTGCAAGCAATTTGGTTCTAGTATGTGTGTTTATTTGGGTCTATTCTCTTAGGAATAATTTGAAAAAAGAGAAACTGGGCATTGAAATTATAAAACGGAAAAGAAATGAACCACAGTAGAGTAGTAGAGAGTTTACTGTAAAGCCTTAGGAAAGAATAAAGACAGTGATAGAGATCAACTGTACCCAGTGGTTTCTGGAGGATGAGGGCTCCTGAGATCGGTTTAAGAGTTGCTGGTGAAGGTAGTAATGGGAAGACTGCAGGACGCTGGCAGAATACATATACATTCAGTGTGGCTTGTAAATATGTATTAGTTCAAAACAGGATTAAAGAAGAAACAGAGAGTTGGGGACATGCCTTTTGGTACAGGGGTCAGAGTGATATAGTGTTTGAATTTGGGCTCCACTTACTATGCTTAGGCCACTGACTAGTGCTGTGACGTTGGAATATTATTTAACTTTTCTAAGTCTCAATTCTCTTATCTAAAAGAGGGGGGTTATAATAGTACTAACCGAATAAGATAGTTAGGAGTAATTGAGAACGTGCCCTAAAGCGCTTTGCTGGTAATTTACAAATAGCAAGCGCTTTGTAATGTTAGTTCTTGCTGTTGGTGATGATTATTAATACATTGTTTTCTGCAGTCATGCAAAATGAATTTACCAATATCTCATTCAAACTTTGGGAGAAGGGTATAATAGAGTATTTGTTATTTCCTAGATGGCTGATAATATTTACTGTTGTTACTTTTATTTAGAATATGCTGCCTTTTGTTGTCCTATTCAACTGAATGTAAAATATTATTATAGAGTTTTGTAAGTATATTACTTATCTCTTTTCCCCCATCCTGTTTTTTCACATGGGGGTTTAAGTTCCTACAGAAGTTAGCCTACAACTGAAGAATACCACCTACAACTGAAAACTATAGAATTCCAAAACTCCTTGATTCCATTACCTAATTTAATAAATATAATAATGCTAACACACCAATTTTAATAGTGCTTCTGAAGTGCTTGTATATTTTAAGTATTCTTCCTATTGTCATGTATACCCTGTTTTCACCTTTTCTGGTATTAAATAATTTTATGGAACTAAGATAAACAGTTTGATTTAACATACTTTAATATAAGCAGAGTATTGTAAGTGATGTATTAGAGGACATCTCCTGTGGGATGCCTTCCCTCTCTAGCTCAGTTAAGTGACTCCCCTATCCCCATGCTCTCGTAAACCCTGTACATTCTCTCTCTCTCTATCCTTGTGACTTATTTGTACATTCAAACAAATTATAAGCACTTTAGCCTTGATAGTAAGGATCATGTCATGCAACAATGAGCAGGAAAGATCAGCATTCCGTAGGTACTCAGCTGATTTTTAAGAGAGCAAATGAATACTGTCCTCTTACATCACTTATCCAATTCTTAGGCCATGGCCAACACTGTACCAGGAACTGAATCAATGAATCAATTATTCAATTAAGAAGGCCTTTAGAAGTAAGATAAAGTAAGATAAAAATAAGAAATAAAATTTAACAGAATTAATAGTAACCTAATTCCAAAGACTGTTGTCTATAGAATGGCTGTCTTTCTGAAGAAGCTTCCCTGCCCTTCCTCAGATGCCAAATGCCTTACCCTAGTTGCCTGCTTACTAACTCCTCAATAGCCTATGTAAGGTAACAAGTCCAGCCTTTCACCCTGAGAGACTGAAGAGGGCTCCTGGCACAAATGGCTGTAGTTTGAGACCCTAAATTCAGAGCTGCGGACCTTACACACCTCAACTCTTAAAGATACTATAGGTGATGTTAGGAAAAGGAATAGTATAGACAAGAAAAAATGTTTACCGTGTGTCTCTAGTAATTGAGCATTCATCTCTTTGTTCACAAGAACTTGAATTATGATACATAATTGCATAAATAAGCAAATGGTAGTCATAAATCAACATCAAAAATTGCCACCTGGGCCACCCAGCACATGCTGTGTCAACCCAATATAAGAGCTATCTTCTTTGCACATGACAGATAATCAGAAACTGGAAAGAGTTTGCAAGTGTAACAAGAAGCAGTTTAAAAGACTGGTGTGGCATCATCTATGGCCTCAGCATATACCATTTACTTCCCATAGTGTGATGACTCTCAGCCATAGGTCACAGTTGGGCCTTAGAACCTTAATCCAGCATGTTGCAGCCTTCCCCTTCCAAGTACCCCCAGAATTGCTGCCATTGGCCAGTGTCCAAGAAGAAGGCTTGAACAGCTGCCCTGACAAATGGATTTCCCCCATTCAAGCCAACAAATGGGGAGTTCTTGCTGCTTTGCAATACTCCCTCTGGGTTGCAGAAGCTGTTTAAAATGATACTAAAGTATACTGCTCTCTGACACTATGTATTTTTCATTTTGGAGATATGTAAATATATTTAGGATCTTTTTAATGCAGAAGATGAGAAATCTTCCTTCTAAAGAGAATTGGTTTCAGCTTTTCTCTTTTTTCTTTTTCTTTTTGTCTCTCCCAGACAGTAAGGATTGTATCTTGGAGCCACTTTCTCTGCCAGAAAATCCAGGTGGCACCACCACTTTAGAAGGTTCTCCATCTGTGCCTTGTATTTTCTGTGAAGAGCATTTTCCTGTGGCTGAACAAGACAAACTTCTGAAGCACATGATTATTGAACATAAGATTGTCATAGCTGATGTCAAGTTGGTTGCTGATTTCCAAAGGTAAATTTTTTTTGTCCATAAAAGAATTCAATTCATTATTCTTAGAGGAAAGTCATAACTTATGTGTAAGATATTCCTATACAAATATGAAAATTCATATTCTTTCTCAGGTTTCTCCTTAGACTTTTTAAAAAATCTTTGCATTTACTTGCCTACTTGAGTGTGTAAGTTGTATCTGAGAATATCACATACTGTTGCATGTCCTACAAATTCTGGAAACAGACCAACTTTCCAAAGAGTAGATAGTATTCTCTTTGCCACATTCCCCGAGGTTGTTGACATTATTGATCCCTATTAGACTGATGTTCGTTTCATGTTTCAGGCCATAGGCATTTACCAACTGAGTAAGTCCTTCCAGAAAGTCCAGAATAGACGTGGTAAAATGCCACTCAAAGGGCAGTATTTGGGAACAGGAATCCTTAGAGCCTTTCAAGCCAAAAGGATATTGTCCAAAGAACTCTCAGCTTAAGTCATGTGATGAGGTTGAAAACCAGAAAGAAATTGAGTTGTTCAACAAACCACGGGGGTATAAGAGTAGACAGCTGTTGACATCAATGACTGAGGTACTGAGAGGAAGGTGAAAGTCAGATAGAGGTGAGTAGTTGAAGAACTGCCAACTTTGGGCATGTGTGAAATGTAGGAACTTGACCTCCACAGCCAGGAACCAAAGTGAGCTAGACTCCAACTTATGAGCACCCGACTTAGAATGATCTATACCAACAGACAAGTAACATGGTCAATTATTCCTTTTTTCCCCAATTCTTAATTCCCAGAAGTAACAGTCCAAGAGAAATGTCTTCTCTTAAGCAGCTGTAGTGGAATAGTTATGTTCATGTCATGATTAGTTGAAACTTGGAAAGTTTTCCATAGAAACGACATCATGGTAGTTACCAGCTTTATATAGTTACTGAAAACATACATTTTGCTATATCTGGTAAGGTACCATTTTGAGATATTCTGTGCTGATTTCTCTACAAAACATTAGAGTAGCCCAGATATTGTCATATCTCTGCATCTAAACTCTGTGTCTCCCAGACCACATTGCTAGCAAGCAGCTTCTTTCTTATGTTGAGTCTTGCAAAGCAGCAAGCTATATTGTTAAAGTGTGAACTATAAAACCAGGCAGGCCTAGGGTTGAATGCAGACTTGGGGACTTCCTAACCATGTGACTTTTAGCAAGCTACTTAACCACTGTAAGCATGAATTTCTTAGGGGTAAGATGAGGGTAACACCAGTCCTCATGAGAATGTCGAGTATTATATAAAACAAGGTATGTATAGCACCTGCTAGTGCCTGAGACATCTTTTATACCTAATTGGTAGCCAAAAATTTCATTATATTTTAATTACCAAAGATATGTTTGAAATCTTAGTTTTCTGCAAATATACCTTGAGTTTTCAATAAGCGTTTATGATGGTCTGAAAACCTAATTATCATTTGTAAAATTTGACTTTTGAGAAAATTTCATTCAGGATTCTAAATAGCCTAAACTTCTAGAATGACAGTTCGTTTTTAAGTTGGAATAGCCAGAATACCCACAGGGGTAATATTAGCTATTCTCTAACCCTTCATGTCCTTCTCAACTGCCTAGCACCAATACTAAATGTCTGCTGCATCCCTTCTGTGTTATGGCTACTTATATCCAGTCTGCATTGCTATTTTGGAGTAGACTTTGGTGCTGTCTGGTCAGGGAGAAGAAATAGAACAGAGTAGGGGAGGAGAGTTACATGAATTATATAGGCCACCAAGTGATAGAATAAACTAATTCTTACATACTTTTAGAGGACCACTCCATGCTTCCCATTCTCATTCATTGTTCTTCCTTTTCAATTAAAATATCTGTGTGTTTATGTATATATATATATATCTCACATATGTATATATGTCCCAGAGTACTCCCAGAACTTTCTCATATATGATACCTAGTTACACGTAGTCAGATCTGTTGATTTTGTTTTAGACATTTCTTAATCTAGAGATCTTGGGACTCTGTTCTTATTCAAATAACCAATGACACTACTATCGAATGAGTTAGTCTTTTATAAGTCTTGTATTACTCAGCACTTCTTGGATGTGAAACTATTCTTTTACTCTGTTTTGTCATATAAATGGAAATTCTCCCTCAGGAATTGTAGAAAATTATTACCTACCAGTGATAATTGAGCAATGTTAAGATTTTTCTTTCTCTTCTCCTAAAATCTGGGAGGAATGACTGAATGTTTGTGATTGTGTATGATATCTGAGTAGCTGTATTTGTACTAATCTATCTCTCTTTTTTTTATCATTGGTGTTAACCTCATCCATTTGCGGGGAGGAAAAATCAAATTACTTACTTGGTCTCAGAGTTTAGGAGTCAATAATTAAATGTTGGGATCAATCACCCTCTAAATGCAATTATGTAATAAAATGGATGCTTTAATTAAAAAGAAAAAGATATGTATCTAAATGCTTTCTAAATAAAATGTATAGTTAATGTATACTTTAAATTTGAAAACTTAGGTTTTCCTTGTCAACTATCCTCCTAATTATATAAAATTTTCACTCTCAGGAAGTAAAAATGTGATTAATTCAAATTTACCAGGACTGTATATGAGTAAACTCTGGTGCTTTTAAATACTTTTTAATATATTCAATCTCCTTTAGATAATGCCCTCCTACTATTTAGGGAATCTAAAAATTCCTCTCCAAAACACCAAGGATTGACTATTTGTGATCAGAGTTAAATTGGAATCTTCTCAACATTACCTGACTTTTTCATAACTTTAGAAAAGCCGTTATAAGGGCATGTGGGGGACAGTATGAGGTTCAATTGGCATGAATTAATTCACTCAGAACTTCTTTACAGATTGAATAATTCATATATATATGACTTCTCAGAGAGGAGTTACTTCCGAGTACAATAAGTAGTAAAGATGATAAATAAGAGATGGACTTACCTTGGGCTTTACAGGAAATAAGTTATAAGTTTTCGTGTTAAATATATTTGACATTTTCTTTATTGGAACAAAGTAACAGTAAAACTTTCTCAGGCAGAGGGGATAAAACAAAAACAAAATAAAAATCTTTCCTTTGAACCATTTAACATAGTTATTTATACTGAGCTATTTGCCAGCTTTATTCAGTAAATAAAGTTTCTCCAGATGCTAAATGTTAACTCCTTCATTCTTGCCCCTTTCTATATTAAATCCACTCATTCAATGCTACTTAACTAAGAGCCCTATCTCAAATCTTTATGCTTCTGTCAATAAGCACACCAGTTACAATGTAGGCAAGATATTACTACAAAGATTTTTTTGTGAGGCAATTTTGGGAGACATGATTAAAGTTCTTTTAAAAGAAAAAAGTATTTGCTGATGACTTAATAATTACTTTTATGACCTTTTTAGTAAAGTATGAAATGCTTTGATAACTGTCATTCAAATAAAGGGTTCATACTACATGTTATTTCTTGGCTGCCTTTATATATTGAGTGGCTGCAATTGTAGCTTTAAATAAACTGAAGAAGTAGGGAAAAATGAAGAAGAGAAATACTAAGTAATCCCTTATAATTGAAAAATATGTTTTAGTGGATGGGGAAAATGCCACAAGAAGCATGTTTTGAAGATCTGCTATCTTTAAGCCATCTTTCAATTGAATACAATTTATCTGAATGCTTCTACCAACCGCAGGGAAATGTATATACTGTACTGACACTTCTTAACTCTAATTATAAACTAAAGTACTGTTACATGTCTAACTAGGTTGCATCTTAAATTTTGACTAAGGTCAAGTGTATGTTGCATTTCAGATCTGTTTATATAGTATACTACAATAAGATATACATAATTTTATGTGTGTAAATTGTATGGTACTTTATGGTTATGTTTTGTTTTTGTAACATGATTTTTTCTTTGATGTTGTTGTCACCCACCCTTCCGTCAGGAAGAGAACACGCAAATGACAATTTTGTGCCTTTGGGGCTCAATACCTGCTTTGTCCTCCTTCCCTTAGAAGCTACCAAACAACATCTCAGAATTGTTCCTAGAGATGGTATCTGAAAAACATCATTTCCAAAATTCATGACTACTTATTCATGGAACAATAAAATAACGTTTAACCAACGTAAAGACTGCCAGACTATGAGCATATAGCAGTATTCTCTCCCCCTTTATCCCCTGGGAAGCCCTCCCTAACTATTTGAAGAGGGCAATCAAGGTTCTGCCAGCCAGAATCTCCCCGTGATTTTCAGTCATTTGGTGTTAGTAATTGCTACCCTTGTGCCTACGACCTTGAAGTAGACTCTGATACAAAATAAGTACGTGATGAGAACCTTCTCTTCGAAGATCAAGGAGACAGTACTCAAATATGGAAGTTCTTGCAGACTAAGACCCATTGACTGTTAGAACCAGGACGTTGTTACCTCTGTAGGGGCATGTCTTAGCACCTCTTGCCTAGCCAAGCAGTTCCAAACCAACAGCCCCAAACAGCTGGTGTCAGCTTTCAGTACTTAGGCAGGAAGTTAGAGCGATTCAGATAAAGAGCTACTATTAGGTAGTATGCGTTTCAGAAGTTTCTTCAAACTCCATTTCTGTAGTTCAGTTTTGCTTTGTCAAAGAGCAAAACCTGGGGCAAGCTCGGTGGCATAGCAGTTAAGTTCGTGCCTTCCGTTTTGGCAGCCTAGGGTTCACTGGTTTGGATCCCACGTGCGGACCTATGCACCGCTTATCACGCCATGCTGTGGCAGGCGTCCCACATATAAAATAGAGGAAGACAGGCACAGATGTTAGCTCAGGGCCAATCTTCCTCAGCAAAAAGAGGAGGATTGGCAGCAGTTGTTAGCTCAGGGCTAATCTTCCTCAAAAAAAAAAAAAAAGCAAAACCTTCTCCTTTGTCTTTAAGGGAAAAAAACATGCTTCAAGTATCCATTACAACTATAATTCTAGGGGCTTTTTTCTGTCCCTGTCTTCCCTTTTCTGCAATTCTTGTATAGACCGCTTCTCACTTGACACTAGAGGCCCTGTGTTGTAGAAGATCTGAGTTTCAGTTTGGAGCTGGAGAGACCAAGTTCACATCCCAATTCTGACATTCTAGTTGTGTGACCTTGGGAAGGTAAGGTCTCCGTAATGATAGCTGCTAATAATTGTCATCCTTATCGTCATCATCATCATCATCACTCTACTCTACCACCACCATAGCCACCTATATGTGCCCTCTGATACTACTAATAGAACTGTTTTGACTTGTTCATGAAATGTTTGTTGACATTATTGTTTTTGTTGTTTAAGCACCAGTATTTCTCTAAAATAAACAAATTCTTTACTACTTTAATCTCATCCAAATGTTACTTTTTCTTATAATAATAACTACCATGTATTAAACACCCAGGATGTTAAACACTGCTTTACATGTATTATCCTACTTAATTATCAATAATTTATTTTGCAAATGAGTAATGTGAATTTCAGAAAACTTAAAAAACTTTAAATTCAGGTTCATATCTCTGAATGCAAAGTCCCTGCTCCTCTGTTCACTATTACCTGGGGGCTGGTGGAGTCACTTAGTAAATCGTCAGCTGTGAGAGTTTAACCGCAGTCTTAATTTAAAAAGCAACACTTCTTCTAGCACAAGATCTGTCAGACAAGAAACTCATTGTATTGACTTTTCTAACCCAAAAATAAGTCAATGGCAGTTCAAGGGACAGTCTGGTCACTAGTACAGCTCTTACCCTAGTCATCTACTTCATGGAGTTTCAAAGAGATACTGTTCTAAGTCTGTGAACATCTTCCTAAGGTAAGCAGCCTGTATATTCAAGGAGTTGTCACTGCCTTTTAACAAACCTAGACCCAGAATGGAGCTCATCAAGGGCTGACCACTATTCTCAGTTTTGTCCAGAGGATATCACCTAGCTGGTCTTCAGTGGAGTGGTAATCAGGAGTGACGAACCTCTCCTTGGCACATTCTACTGGTAGCCATGAGGGAACTCCAGATAGAACTTGGCTGTCCTGTTTTTTTAAATAAGTTATCTCAGCATCCGGTTCTGCTGTATGAATTTGATTAGTCATGAAAATAGATGCCTCTCTATTTCAATTTGGAAGAACAATCCGTCTTCTATTCCTGACGTCTCCCATAGAAGTTCTCCTGTGTTCCTTCATTCCTGTCACCACTTTGCAACAGAAAATATGCTGAAGGGAGAATAAGAAACGTGGCTGGAAATGTCATTTTTATTCTCTTAAGTCTTCTCTTGCCTTTTCTTTCTCCCTTTTTCCTCTCTCTCCCAAGGGGAAGTAAAGCAACTCATGAGGAATGAAGAGGAGAGTAAGAGTAGTTATGTAAGGTCCTAAGAACTGGAGGGTGCCGAAGCTGGCCCAGGGTGGCTGAGGAAATATGTTTCAGCCTTTTGTAGATACTTTTCCTCTTTTTGTGTATTTCGATGGATCTAATGTGCACTTGCTTTCTTCTGATACTTCTAATATGGAAGCCAGGGAGCTAACCATAGAGTCATAGTGCATCATTTATAGTATTTATAGTTGGAGGCTGAGCTGGAGCCTAAGATATGTCATTTTCAGATCTCTTAAGGTAAGGTCTAGCCCTATTCTGTAAGGAAAGTTCTCCCCTTTCTTACCCATCCAGGTTGACAGTATTGACAGTACGGTTATACATGAGAAGAAAAAATTAAAACGTGGTTCTATGTTTATACATTATTCCTTTACTTCTTTTCTTTATATATTCTGTACTCACTGTTGTCATCCATTTATATTTTTGTTTTATATTAGCTCATGTCGTGGTTCTCTCTTTCTCTCAGACTTCCCTCCCAGCACATATTTTTTTCTAATACATGAATGCCGTTTCTATAGAGCACCATGGGATTGGGAAATTACTGTTAAGAAAAAGAGAGGTAAGAATAAAAAGTTAAAAGGAGACAAAATATTGGGAGTTAGAGGTTACTTAGAAAACCTTACAGGAATCTTTCTACCTCTTTAAAATATTTATTGTGGACCTACTATGTGCAGGGCACTGCTAGATGCTATATCAAGCCATTTAAAATATCCAAATTCCTACTCTTTCTGTACACTTCATTTATTTCACTGAGTCCCATCTCTTTTACAGGTTTTGGTTCTTTGTTCGAAGTGTCTCGTTTTATCCATCAACTCTGTAGCCTGAGAAATTGTCAGCTATAGAGTCAACCTTTCCATTTCCTTTCTCCCCATGAAAGAGAACACATTTTCTTCTTGGTACCATTTGATAAATGAGATTGTGGTTGCCAATATAAATCGTGTTAGATAAACGGAAAGATGAACAGCTTGTTGAATCCTGTCATCTTACTGCCTCTTTCATCCGATATGCAGGTCTGGGTGTTAGGCTTGCTTTCAAATTTAGTCAGTGTGCTGCTTCTAACTCTGCTCATTAGATACGAGAATTGTAAGCTTAAGTATTTTTCCAAAGGCTAAATTTGCCTCATTGCAGGCACAGTGTGGATGTATGGAATTTTTCTGTCTTGTTATACAGATAGTGAATTTAAACTGACTTCTCATTGGGTTATTATTATGACCTCTGTTCTTTTGATGTATAAGATAACCACCCAATTTTCAGTTTATCGGAAAACGTGTGATAAAGCCTATTTAATCATTGTTCCATTTTAAATTCGCATAAACTTAGATGTGATTTCAGAAAAACTTAATTATTACTAAAAATAATTCAGTTTAACTCTCCTGTATGTCTGTTTATTGAATTTGGGGATAGTAAAGTTTAATCGTTTCCACGCCTTTACAGGATGATTTCATTTCATTAAATATTTATTTCATATTTCTACAATGCCCTGCCACCTTTCTGTGTACAAATTTTCTGGCAGTTTTCAGTCACAACATTTGATTTGTTGCTTTGGGATAATTAAATGTCCTTATAAAATCTTGTCATTCTAAAGTAAATAGTGCATTGAGTTTTCTCATCATCCTTTCTTTCTGATTGTTCTAAGGTACATTTTATATTGGAGGAAAAGGTTCACTGAGCAGCCTGTTACAGATTTTTGTAGTGTGATAAGAATCAACTCCACAGCTCCATTTGGTAAGTGTACTTCTTGGCTACCATCTTTTCCCTACAATTCAAAAATTCAAAGGAATAATCTTACTTTCTTAAATTAGATTTCTCTCACTTTCATGATAGCTAAAATTAAACTGCTGTGTTTATGTTGCGTAATTTCAATAAAGCTGAAACAGAACTATATACCAGAAGAGAGATCCTCATAGACATATGCATATACATATATATATATGTTTTTTAAGAATAAATCCTTCTGGAAAAGATGATAAATATTGTTTCTCGTTTACTTTCCTAATCTTTCAACAGAAGAACAAGACAATTACTTTTTGTTATGTGATGTTTTACCGGAAGATAGAGTACTTCGAGAAGAACTTCAGAAACAGAGACTGGTAAGAATTGTTTTAAAGGATGAACAGTGTGTTGGAAATACATACAAAATCAGTTTTGTTGCTGGTGTTCTTTTTTTGTTTTGCTTTTACTTTTTATTCTGGAAACTTTCAAACATACACAAAGGAAGAGACCAACCATACATAAAGATCTTAAAACAGAAAAAAGTATACACTTGATTGAAGATTAAAGCATTTCATGTTAAAAATGCAGAGAGAATTTTTGGCTTTGTTTTGCTTCCTGGATTATCTCTAAAATAACAACAGAGCTTACACATTTTAGTGTAATTTTAGCTGCCTGACACATGCTAGGGTTCAGCAGTCGTGGAAAAATGCTCTCAGCTAAAATTGAGTTGAATTGATTAACTTTTCTTTTTTTTCTCCTTTTCACTGGAATGTGCTATGCACTAGCACTTCTTTTATTCCACTTTATGAGTTAAGCATATGGTTTGATCAACATAGTAGCCTTTCTCATTTGCAATCTTAGCCATAAGCAAGCTAATTTGAAAACTTCAGCATCTTTAGTCTTTAAAAAAAGATAACAGCATTATACAAGTGTGAAAATTTTCATTTTCATAACTTGAATAGAAATTGGTTAATTTTTAGTTATTAATTTTGTTTAAAAGTATGTAGTTTTCCATTATTTCTGAATTTATCTCAACTATTACTTGAAATTTATGTGCTCTTCCTTTATTGGCTACTTATAAGGGTTCCTTGTATCTTTGGATTTTGCTAAATATGTTGTGAGAGAAAGCTATGAATTCATTGTTTCTGCTAAATCCTCAAGAGATCTGAGAGGAAAATAAATGCTACCTACCATAGTCACTCATATGATTTGAGAAAGTCCCCTGAAGCACATTATATTTTGTAAACATCCCAAATGATTATTTCTCCCATAAGGAGAGATTATATTGTTGGATGTTGATTTATATGTAAGAAAAATCATGCTTTTCCTGTAGCAGCAAACCCAATGAAGAAACGGGACTTCGTGAGTTTCTTTTCTTTCCTTATTGTAATGTCTTAAGAAATGTACAAATGAGGATGAATTTACTGTCATATTTTATGGATTTTGTTTGCTTGTACTTGTTCATAATTTTTAATTTCCATGAGTTTTTTCAGTCTTGCTCAGAGTGGTCTTAAGAATGATCTAACTGTTGTAACCTAATACACCTAAGGATTTTTTTATGAGAACTCAAACCCTCCTGCTTCAGCCATTGCTATTGCTCAGTACACAGAATCTTTACTGTATGTCTGCAGATAGACTCAACTCCCTAACAATGTCTACATCTACAAAATTTAGATGACCTTTTAAGATTCTAACACCAATTCTAACATGTCGTTTTTTTCCCCACCCCACCAAGCAATTCTCCAATACCAGCTGAGTGTCCTACAGTGCAGCTCATTCTAACACCATCTACCTGCACATAGCATCAGATCCCACAGGTTAAGGGCCCAGTCCCACAGGATTGCCCTCCATTTCAGATTCTAGTCACACCAGGTTACCTCTCTTTTGACCAACCAGCTATAAATCAGAGGTTCCCATGACCTCTCCTTGGGTTTGATTAATTTGCTAGAGCAGCTCACAGAACTCAGGAAACCAGTTTACTCACTAGATTACCAGTTTATTACAAAAGATATTAAAGAATATGAATCAACAGCCAGATAAAGAGATACATAGGGCAAGGTCTTGAACAAAGGAGCTTCTGTCCTTGTGGAGTTTGGGGACTGGCAAGACAGCATGTGAATGCATTCTGATTCATCAACCTGGAAGCTCTCCAAAACGTATCCTTTTGAGTTTTTATGGAGGCTTCATTACTTAGGCATGATTGATTAAATCATTGACCACTGGTGATAGAGCTCAATCTCCATCCCCTCTTCCCTCAAGGAGTTCTGGGGAGGGGAGCTGAAAGTTCTAACCCTCTAATCAAATGGTACGATCCAGCCCTCATCCTTAGGTTACCTTAGGTGCTTTCCAAAAGTCACCCGTTAACATAACAAAAAACACCTTTATAGCTCTCAACACTTAGGAAATTCCAAGGGTTTTAGGAGCTATGTACCAGAAATGGAGACTAACACCAAATATATATTTCTTATTATAAATCACAGCATCACACCTTTTTACCACCTTTGTAGTTTAACCAAGTGATAGATTTGATGAAAGTGAGCATTTTGGCAGCTTAAAAGAAACAAAATAAGATGAAATTACAGTCAATTTGTACATATTTGTTGAATTGCTGCTTAACTAGATGATCATACACAGAAATACAAGGCATGGTTCATGTCATAAAAGAGTGTACAGTCTAGAGAAAAAAGACAAAATATGTTTTCTTATCACGGTAATGCAGATAATGATAGACCATCTTATAGGGCTAGTGAAGAGTAAGTGAGATAATGCATGTGATTTGCTTAGAACAGTATCTGCCACATACCACTCAATAAATGTTGCCAATAATACAAATAAAAATTATAATACTATATGTCTTAACAATGAGAAGGATATGGGTAGTTGGAGAGTTGTTGAAAAGGGAGGAAAAATGCATAGGGATCTAAATGTTCAAGATGTATTCAGGAAAGTTGAGTAAGTCTAGTCTGGCTGAGGTAGAAAGATTTTTGGAGGAGGAATATGAGAGAGATTTGAAGAGGTAAGATGGAGCTAAATTGTGAAAATCCTTCAGTGCCAGGAACATTGACTTTGTAGTCATAAAGACCCATTGATGTCTCCTCATTGCCCATGAGAGTGAAATGAAGAAAAGATGATAACTGTAGCTGTGTAAAAATCCATTTAAAGGTGATAAATCCTAGCAAAGAGCAGACCAACTTGGAGATGTGGGAAGAAACTAACAATGACTGAATACCAGCCATATGCCATGCCTTGCATTAGGTCCTTGCTTCATAGCAACTCTGTGAGTTAGCTCTTAAATACCATTCTGTTGATAAGGAAACTGTGGCATAAAAAGATTAATTTGCCCAGGATCCCATAGTGAATGAGAAGCAGAGCTAGGGCTGTAAACCAAATGTGCCTGATACATGCCTTTTTAAGCCGTGCCATGCCAGTCTAGTAGTTATTTATTCAACTTCCCACATGTATTGTACTCTTAGTCTAGGCTCTGGGAATTGCTGTGTCCTGGGTGCTCATGGTCTGACAGATCTGTGGAGTGGGTAGATTCAGGCTAAGCTTGGAATTTAGGGAAAGCAGAGGGGGTTTACAATAGGCTGCCACTGGGAATCATGGCTAGAGGATCAGCAAAAAGAAAAGATTCCCAAATGCAGAAAGACAGATTGAATTTGCAGTCAGCCAGTTCATGACAATTTTATACTCTATAGTGTGGAAGCATGAGGTTGGTGTGGGTGATCTTCCTTTGGGAGTTAGCAATGTTGACAGGTAATGAGCTCTGCAAATCAGTAACAGGCATTTCCAGAAAGAAGTCCAAATGATCAAATGAAACAACTTTCAATAAGTGTAATAATACAATGTTTTCTTCTATCAAGTTAACAGGATTTGAAAATAATACTACTAAACGATGACAAGAATGTCAAAAGACAGGCACTTTTTCAGCCGCTTTTAAGTGTGAGAATTGGTATACTATTCCTGAAGGGCGCTTTGTCCTTGATCCATATTCTCAAAGAACTCATCTAGGAGAATCATACACCCAAAGGGTTATGAAGTCACCTGCGCTACGACAGCTTAGTTGTTTTTTCCTTATTTGCCATCAGTGTTTTATCAAACAATTCCTCTTCATTAATCACAGTTTCAATCTAGCTTCTGGAAAATGTAATTTAAACCAGTTAAATTGCTTTATGTTATTGGGTATACAATGCAGTCTATGTTTGAGTGAATTTAGCTAAATGTCAGTAGGATCACAACTCAAGTCCATAAGGGAAGCCCTTCAAACTAGAGTACTAGTGTAGCATTTACTCTCCTGATTTATGTTAATGATGACTTGCGTATATATCATTCTTTAATATTCTCTCATTTTGAACTCTAAATAAAGTATTTAGGTTAAATACTTTTGTATGACTTATTCTTAGTTCACAATGAATTTATAACTTCTTTGAGGGCAGTAATTCTTATATTTAAACATCCTTCAGTAGCATTCAATATACTGCTAAGTTCATGTTGGTGTTTTCCCCAAACTCTGTTTTTTTAGAAATATTCCTATTTCTGTGTGAGTGACTCGAGGCATATAGAGTCTAAATGATCCACTTAAGGTTACCATAGCAGATTTAAGGCTAGAACCATATTTCTTTTTTACTTTTCTGCTACCTCACTGGTTCCTTGTGACATTTGTGACATTTGTGTGTATTCCTTAGTGTTCTTTTGAAGAGCTTGATTCCTGCTTGGCACTTCTTTGAATTTTTTCATCTGTACTCTGAAGGAGTCCACAGAATTAGGAAAGATTCTTGAGGGTTTGAATAGCTTGTACACCTTCCTCTCTTTAGCTTCCTTCTTTAAAAATTTTCCCTGGTCTCTTCATTCTACCTTAATCTCCAGTGGGTTTTTTTCCCTCTTTTCTCTTAAATGAGTAGATGTAAGTTTCCCAAGGTCTTGTCCCCCATTGAGAGTATGCACTCTCATGCTACCACTGCTGTGCTGGTGGCATAAATTTTGGTGCTGACACTGAGTGGGCAGAGAGTGGGCAGTGGGTAAATATCCGTTGATTGAGTTCATCTGCAGCTTTCATCCTGGCTCACCTCTGAACCCCAATTTTAACTTTCCTTATTTGAACTTTTCCATGTAGATTTCCAATCAGCATCTTAAGTTTAATATACCTAAAACTGAATTTATTATTTTTTCTACCAAAATTTGCAATTTGCCAGTTTTCCCTTTCTTACATAGTGGTACCATCATTCTCCTGGTCACTGAGTTTGGAAATTTCTAGAGTCATCTTTAACTCATTCCTTTTCGTCATCACCATACCTAAATCACTTGTCACGTCCTGTCACTTCCACCTCTGAGTTCCATATCCATATCCTTCTTTGCAGTCCTAGTGCCTTTTATCTTAGCATGTCTATGGACTCGCTTCTCCAATCAATTGACATTGCCTCCAGAATTTTAATTTTAAAATATACAGTAGTCCCCCCTTATCCATGAGGGCATACTTTTCAAGACCCCCAGTGGATGCCTGAAACTGCAGATAGTACCTAATCTTATATGTACTGTGTTTTTTCCTATGCATACATCCCTGTGATAAAGTTTAAGTTATAAATTAGACACAGTAAGAGATTAACAACAATAACTAATAATAAAATAGAACAATTATAATAATATATTGTAAGAAAAGTTACAGTAAATCTTAGTAACCTGAGCATACAATTTTTTTTCTTTTCTAATAAGTTGAGAACTTTCACCTTTTCACTTAAAAGATGCACTTTGGGGCCATTTTTAAGTAAAATAAGGGTTACTTTAACACAAGCACTGCGATACTGCGACAGTCGATCCAATAACCAAGACAGGTACTAAGTGACTAACAGGCAAGTAGTATATACAGCATAGAAATGCTGGTCATAGGGATGATTCACATCCTAAGCCTGATGGAGCTGTACAGCATGAGATTTCATCACGCTACTCAGAAGGAATTGTTTATTTTTGGGATTTTCCATGTAATATTTTCAGATCGTGGATGACCATGAGTAACTATAACCATGGAAAGTAAAACCACAGATGAGGAGGGAACTGCTGTATAGTATATCATCTTGTTCTCTTTTTCTAAAACCTGCAGTGGTCTTTATTATCTACATGTTCTTAAGCTTGTCTAGGCTCAAAGTGCATTTCCAGTGCCCTTCCCCATTCTTCCTTTCAATTACCCAGTGTCCAATTCATTCGTTTATTCAATAAATATTTATCTTGCACCAGACATTGTTCTAAATGCTGATCAAATAGCAGTGGATGAAATGGGCCAGCCCCTACCCTTGTAGAGATTGCACTCTAGAGAAAACACTGCTTGTCTTACATTTACTCCAGTATGTTAGGTACTTTCAGGACTCTGCTTCATCAGCCAGGAATGCCAACCCCCCCGTCCACCTCTGTAAATAACATACCCCTCAAGACATTTTCCAATGCCACATTTTCCACAAAAGCTTCCTGATGCCACCTGTCAGAATTAAGAACCTCTTCTAAGCTCTATTAATACACTATTTTATTTGGCTTTTCAATTATAGTTAATTGTTTAAAAATCTGTCTTCTTTACTGGATTAGATGCCTCTTAAGGGTTGGGGCTGTCATGTTCACTTTTGTATCTTCTCTGAGCCGTGTTCATAAAGTATTTAATGCTGAAGTATTGGCTTGGTATTTCTATGAAGCAGTGTAGTCAGATCTCCCTGATTTGACAAAGAGATATAAAATAGCCAAGGCAGACACCTTCAATCACTGGGTTACGCTTTTCACTTAAGCATGAAAAAAATACTAGTTTTTCCAATTGCCTACAGAACAAGATATGTGGCATTCATAAACTCTCAGTAGCAAGAAGAAACTTTTAATTAAATCAGGACAAGGGGAAACATCCATTTAACTGTGTGGAAGCATTTTTTTAAATCACTATTATAAATGTCAGCTTACTAGGTCATTCATGACAACTATAAATATTTTATAAAAATGTTAACCTATATAGCAATTTGATTCTCTGGAGAGAAACAGTGTTTTTATGTTTTTAATACTACTTCATATATCCCTCTTCCCCCCACAATAAAAGAACAACAAATTGAAGTCACATATCTCCCGCTAAGAATATTTTTCTTCCTCATGCTACTTTTCTTTATAGATTTTAGAGAGTCTTAGTAAAGGATCAAATTATTTTATATCAGTGACTTCAAAGTAAAAAGTCAGTTTACCTTCTTGCATAATTCCTAGCTTTGTAGCACAAATTCTCTAATTGCGTCTAGAGTAACATTCCCAAATATAAGATGATATTTCCCATAGAATGTAATATTTTTATTAACAGTGCAACAAAGATCAAGTTAATTAGAATAACCATTGAATGATTTTAACCTTAAAATTAATTGTTTTCATTTAGAAAACAAATGTAAACCCAGTCTGAAACAGTACTATTGAATTGAATCCTAAAGTGTACCACTTTGAACTCTTCAAGATGAGCTTAAAATTTACATGGCATTTTTTATATACATTGGCTCTCTGCGATCACTAAAGCAATATCATTGTTTCTGTTTAGATGGAAAAACAAGGTTGAAGATGTTAGGAAATATATTCTCAAGGCCACAGTTATATACATATTAAATAGGAAAGGAAGCAATTCAAACTCTTATTTTCCAACTCCAAACACCATTCTCTTTCCAATTGTACCAAAATCCTTTATCAAATTTGGTCTTTCTTCTATAAGCAAATGTGACATTTTCTAAGTTGACATTTGTCAGAATTAATAAAAATGGATGAACAGGACATAAATACATATGTAAATAAATAGTAGTGTTTTGCTTCCATTGCTAGGAATCTTTTTAGGAAAATCTAATTTCTTATTATCTTAGGTCAGTGGTAGATAGGAATTTCTTATTCCTTTTGGCCTAACCTTCTTATATTTTCCTTTAAAACTTAAAGATAATGTGTTTTCAGAGTTTCCTCTATCTTTAGAGAAACATAGAGCTATACCTGAACTTGAGTTTATCCAGGAAAATACTTCCTCATGCAGGTAATACTATCCATACTGATCCATCCCATGCTGTTAGCTCTCTCTTCTTCAGTCTAAAAGGTGGATGCTTTAGTGTAAAAAGGGCAATCTCCCATAGCCATCTTTCAGTTTTTAAAAGTCCTCCTTTGCTTGCCTAGGCTATATTCCCTTATATCTTTAATACAAATAAAATTAGGCTTTTCTAGTTCTCATGGGTTTACTCTTGTGGTTTTTTTGTCCTATGCTTCTACTTTTCTTTTTTTCATTATGATGATCTATTCCATGTAAATGGTTAAATTTATTTAATTTGTTTCTCTACTAGTTAATTCTTTAAGATATTCTATTTTTTCTCTTCCATACTCTTTAAAAGCCACCTCAGTGAGACTCAAAGTAGAAGAAAACTACTGTTTTCCTATCCTCTGTAGCAGGCAGATGGTTGTTGCCTTTATCCTTGCAGTTTCAGAAAGGGTGGGAGGTACTGAGTCTTTCAAGAAGGTGAAATATTAGTCAGATCAAATCTCATGGATTTGGGGGAGTATATCATCATTCAGTTAAGAAATTTCTCTCTGGGTTTTTATGTTTTACTGTTTTTCTTTAGTCATTGACATGTGTTTTCTCATTTGTTAAGATCCTTGATATTGTCACAAAATTAACTTTCCATCATCTCATAAAATACTGAGAACAGTGGCTTTTATTGATTTACTTTAAGAAATTGTATTGTGTCATTGATAATCCTTGTTTTAATACAGCCGTTCCTGCGTCTGCATGGAGAGGTGTGTTTTTGTTTAAGTATATCAAATATATTATATGAGTATATTGCTAACATAAATTCAAACGTGCAAGTCATCAGATTCTGAAAAGCAGGTTAGTCTTTCTCAGGGCTACCTAACATTTTTTGACACTTAAAAGGGAATTCTTTGGGCAAAAAGTAGCTTTTTACTTGACTTCTGGATCAGAGGGCTTCTAAAATATTTAAGTAAGTTGCAGGCAGATTCTGTTATGAAAGAGATTGAAACGATACAGCAGTATCTGTACAGATACTGTATTCATGTTTCCATTTTACTTTGTTAATCAGACTTGTCCCCTAATCCTTAAATTAGTGGAAATTTACTGAACTTTTTATATCTTAATTTCCTCATATTGAGTATTACATCAGATAGTATAAAGGATGTGATAGAAAAAAAAAATAAGCTTTTACCATAACTCTGAGTGAGATTAAAATGAAAATACCACACTTACTGTCAGAAGATATAAGAAATGGCAGAAACAACAAGAGGAGATGATGTTATTTTTTATCCTCCCTGAGTCTGAAACAATTTGAAGACTCATTTCAATAATTTGTATAATGTTCACTCATTCAATTCATATAACGCTAGTAATTAAAGTTCTTCAATACTTTCAAATTTATTTAAAATAAAAATCCAGACTCCTTACCAAGATCTCATAGGGTCTGGTGCCTGTCTGTCTCACCCCTCTCTTCTTTGCTCGCTGTGTCCAGCCACATTGGCCATGTCTCTGTCCCTCAGACTCACCAAGCTCTTTGTAGCATCACTTGCTAGTCGCACTTGCTATTTGCTCTCCTTGGAATGCTCTTCCCCAAATCGCATGGCTTTTCTGAAGGGGAAGGAAAAAGTTTGGGGACAAGGTGATATCTGAGGTGAACCTCTAGGATAGTGCTGTTGGCAAATGAATGCCTTGGAAATGCTTTTGGAAGATAAAGACATTTAGAGTAATTCAAATGTTTGACTGAATTGAGTTAGGGTGAAATGCCTTCTGTGGAGGATTAACTTTAGTTATCATCCACAATGTAGACACTCAAAACTTATGTTGACTGGTTAATTTCCTGAAAAGTCTTCTCTCAGTGGGTAGGAAAGATTTAAACCTATTCTGAATTCGAGATGATGACCAAAAAGAAGTCATAGGTTGCAACAGAGCCCAGTGTAAAACCAAACCTTCTGTTAACCTTGGGGAAATTTTTGGTGAATAAATGGCATTTGTTTTAGCCCATTGGAGTGTCCAGGTCTCTTATTTTCACCAAAAGACAACGAACGTAAAACCCTCTGTATGTTATTTTCAGTTCGGTTACTCCTTTGGTTGGCAGGGGATGGAGAACAGGAAGTGGACCACAAACAAACTTCTTTGGTCGCCTTGTTTTTTACCACCAGCGATAGCTGACGTACCATTCTCCATGCCTTCATGTCAGTTCCTCAAAGGAATGCCAGTCCAGAATCTCCAGTGCTGTACTTATAAGCTGTGGATGTTCACACTAAGAGAAAAGGCTCAGCGTTCCATATGTATTAGGGGTTTTGCCATTTGGTGTGCAGTCTGGGTTCTGGTATTGTAAACAAATCACTTCAAAAGAAAGCTAGTACTTTGTACATTAGCACGTTTTTATCAACAGCGCAGACCTTTTTCTGCATGTGACTAAGGAAAATTTTGATTTCTTTTTTCAAGATTTTATTTTTCCTTTTTCTCCCCAAAGCCCCCTGGTACATAGTTGTGTATTTTTAGTTGTGGGTCCTTCTAGTTGTGGCATGTGGAACGTGGCCTCAGCATGGCCTGATGAGTGGTGCCATGTCCGTGCCCAGGATCCAAACCGTTGAAACCCTGGGCGGCCAAAGCAGAGTGTGCAAACTTAACCACTCGGCCACGGGTCCAGCCCCCAAAATTTTGATTTTTATTACTTTTAAGCCTCCATTTTGCTGACTGGCCACTGTTTTATTTTTCACCCTGAACTTTTATTCATGGCTGAAAACTTAAGAAAATCCTCAGTTCTAGGATTGAGTCTTCTTTAAGGTCTTTCCTCCTCTAAGATCCCTGAATGCTCATGCTTTTTATCTCTTTTCTTGAGAGGATTGTGTGTGTGTGTGTGTGTGTGAGGAAGATTGGCCCTGAGCTAACATCTGCGCCAATCTTCCTCTATTTTGTATGTGGGACACCACCACAGCATGGCTTGATGAGTGGCATGTGGGTCCAGGCCTGGGATCTGAACCCACGAACCCCAGACTACTGAAGCAGGGTGTGTGAACTTAACCACTAAATGGATCTTTTATCCCAAGAGGATCTTTTATAATCCTAGCATGTAAGCAAAAAGTAAATACGCTCTGGACCTTTATTGGTCCCTGGACATATTAGGGGAACAGAATGACCAAGCGATGGTGCTACAGGTCTCATTGGTCTGCCTTCTTTCCCTGCTGTCATTCCATCAGGTTGTGGCCAAACCTACCCCATCTTTTAAAAAGACAAATCTTCATTTCCATAAATTTTAAATATCTTAAATATTTATTTTTTAATACTTAGATTCTTTAACACTAAAATACATGCCTGTAACTTTCTTGAATGTTCTAAGAAAAATGCATTGCAGAATTTGCTCGACAGACTGCAAGTTAGAGTCTTCCAGGCCTGTCTTTACATCCAGCACTTATACCACAGAACACTATTGTACGCTCAGAAAGAACTCCGGAATAATGTTGTTTTATTTCTCAGCATTCCTACCCCTTCCCCAGCAGTACCAGACCTCCGTTTTGTGTCAGTGCAGGATTTGAGCCCTTTACCCAGTAGCTTATAGCTTTTGCTTTGTATGCTAAAGAATGGTCCCAGGAAGGAAGCAAGTAGGGCTCTTTATATTTCTTTGCCCTACTCCCAGTCTTTCTCTTGAGAACTTGGAGAAAACCCATGGAAAAGAGCTGTACCCCTTTGTGTCTAGGGCTCCCAGGGACTTAGCCTGTAAGAATTCTTTAAAATTCCAGCTATTTTCTTCCTATTTGTCTTTTCCTCCCATGCTCTGCCAAGGGTAAAATAGTTTATGAGTCCCTGCCTCTCCTCAGAGAGCCTTATCACATTTTGGAATTCAGTTTGGTTGCCTTATGACTTAAGCTTTTTGGATTCAAAATAAGCCATGATTCTTTTGTTTGTTTGTTTGTTTGTTTTTGATTATCCAGCTTTTTCTCATTATAAGGATATTCTCTTGTGGCTTTCTGCATCCTAAGCTGAGTGAAACAACTCCTCCCTCCTCTTTATTTTAATTAATATCTTAGTAATTAAGTGCCACTTTTGGTTAAAGTAGATGCTTTTCCTCCTTTCATAGCGTTCAAAAAGACACACACACATGTATTTGTCTACTAAATGAGGTATAGCTTGACGAGAGACAGTTGACCCTAATAACTAGCAATCATAAGTAAATTCTAAAATCTATTATTGTTTGGTGTCTAATCTTGCCCTTTTTACTGAGTTATCAGTGATAATTGTAACAATAAATTGCTACATTTAGTTACCTTGGTATACATTTTGAGAGGAGCTTGTCTTTGGACTATATGCCAGCAAATTATGTCCTTCATTGCCAGGTGTTCTTTGCATAAGATTCTGACAACCACCCACCCACCCAATCAGGGCTAGGCTTCTGGCGACACCTTACTTAAAATTTCATCCATGTTAAAAGTTGTGACCATGATAAATGAAGTTCAACTTTGGAGGCCAGTAGTTGGTGTTGGGAGAGCAGGGTAGGGATTAAAAATTATTTTTTTAGAAGACTCTTTTGTCTAGTGTGTGGCTATTCTCAAGTCACTTTTGACAGAGAATTAAATGTCTTTCCATGCAAGCTGCAGTTCATGTTTAGGACTAGGCAGTTTTTATAAGAGAGTGTCAACCCCAGTGGCTCCCAATGATCTTCTAAGGCCTGTGGCTCTACATCCACAACATTAGAAACACAACATCCACAACATTATAAAAGCAACATGCCAGGTACTTGACAGGAAGGACAAAGTCAAGATTATCATCAATAAGTATTTGTAAAAACCATGTTCAGAGAAAATTGTTTGAGGAAGTTCATAATTTTTCTAGATAGTATTAAACTTTCAGCCTCCAATCAGGAGGAAGCAGGTATCTGTAGTGTGTCACGACAACCCTTACCCTACCTCTCTGCATTGCTTTCACTGAGTTTTGGAATGTGATTTGGCATGAGAGTCAACTTGTTTTGAGGATCAATATGAAAAACAGTCCATCTTGTTTGGTCTATTTATTCTAAGTATATTGTCCATTATATCACATAGTATACTTATTTTCAATGACTTTTAGCTCCTCAGTTAGGCCAAACTTCACAAAACTGTGCTCACTTCAAACACAAGTTGCAAGTTGGGGGATCCCCAGGCCGCCTTCATTTCTAAGCAGCTGGCTACAAATTCGTGGATTCTAAGTACCACCTGAGGTTCATTGACTTGTTATGACAACTCACAGAATGCAGGAAAGCACTATACTTGTGATTACATCTTTATTATAGAAATAGGTACAAATTAGAACCAGCCAAACATAGAGATACATAAGGTGAGGTTGGAAGAGTCCTAAACACAAAGTTTCCATCATCCCCAGGGACATGTTGCCCTCCTGGCACATCGGTATATGATAATACACGGAGTATTGCCCACCGGGAAAGCTTACCCAAGCTTTGGTGTCCAAAGTTTTTACTGAAACTTCATCAAGCATGAGTGTTTGAGTCATTGGCCACATGGCTGAACTCAATCTCCAGTTCCCCTCCCCTGCCTGAGATCAGGCTGGTATCATGCACCTCAAAACCGTAACCAACTAATAGATAGCATGGATGGTCTTTAGGGCATGGCAGCCCCATCCCGAGTTAGCATAAACTATCAGGTGGGGTCAAGGGTCCCATAGTGAATAACAAAGACACTCCAGTCGCTCAAAAAATTACAAAGAGGTTTCCTTTAGAGGTTTCCTCCCAGTAACGGGGACAAAGCCAATCAAATTCTCTGTTACCTAAAACTGTGTCTGATCTGTTTCCCTTTTCTAAGAAAGATGATAGCCAAATTTGGGGCCCACCTTTAAATTTGAATATGTGTGTGTATGTATGTTTGTGTATGCTACATGTACATGTATATTTCTTTTTATTTATTATCTTCAATTCATGTGCCCATCCTACTCCATTTTTTTCTTTTTTTTACTATCATTTTTATGCTACATTGTTTTATAGCAGCTTGAAACACTTATTAGAACAAGATGGAGGTGTAAATGAAATAATCCCAAATACCTTAGAGATAATCTAGGGTTCTGGAAATAGAAAGCAGGAGGATAGGAGATTCTGCTGCCTTCCTGTGGAGCATTTGGGCCACTGCTCTAACTTTAGTAGGGAGATTTGTTGTGTTCTATTGAAGGAGCTCAACTGGGATCCTAGACTGAGAATTCCTAGCAGGTTCTGCCGTGTTGTTTCCTTGGGGCTAGGGTGGGAACCTTAGGTGTGTGCTGTTTTCTCTCATAAGCACTCATAGAGCCATTCAGCCAGGAAACTATTGTGAATCTAATATGTCAGTATCTATAAAATGTTTTTGGTATCTATAATTAAGAACATCTGCCTTAGTTCTACTTCCTTATGTTAATGCAACTATTTCCATTGGATTTGTCATTCTAAGCATCAGTTTTTGCTTTTTGTATACACATACTTACCTAAATTGACATTTTCTAAATTACTTTTTCCTAAATAGGCTGATTTTTATAATTGTCAGCCTAGCTCTCATTTTCGTTTTCTACCTATATATCAGTCCCCTATGACTATGTTGAGTGCCATCTGCTATATCTGCTGTTTCATTAATGTTTCTTCTGTTTTCAGTTTATGAATAAAGATGAAAGACTATGCACTGACCCCTTGGCTACCATACTTGACATTTTAAACCAATTACACAAACATACAGCTTGTTATTATGACTTTTTGCCTAATACATAAGCTGATCTTATATTCATACAACTATGGTTTTTATCCAAGCCTATTTTGTAATGAAAATTTTATCTGATTTCATCAGCTGCTTTGAAAAGTTCAAACATATAACATCTGTGACATTCTCTTCATCCCTCTATTCTGTAAATCTATGAATAAAATCTAGTATACCTACCCAGCATGAGATTTTTTTTTAGAAAAATAAAACGTAAAAGCTGGTGGGCTTTGATTTGCACATCTTTGTGATGCCTTCCATGGATTATCTCCTGATATTATATTTTTTGGTTCATGAGTGACTTCAAACATGCTACAACTAATGCTATCAGATACCAAGCTTTACAAAGGAAGGAGGGAGAGAAGGAAGGAGAGAAAGAAAGAAAAAGAAAAGAAAAAATATTTTTCTTGATTGCCCAAGTGGCTTCCACTCGATTTCTTCCTCACTAATGCCTGATCAGCAGCTGTCAGCATATGTGCTGCAGAAGAAGGAAGCACAAAATTGTTAAGGCTCAGTTTTGTTTTCTCATATCATACAAGTTAACGGCAATGGGAATAAGGGTGTTAGGACATAGTGACAATGTGGCTCTCTTCTACCTAGACTCCTCCTAACCATTCAAGGGATTTGAGGAAGTAGAGATCAGAGGAAGCAGAGCACCTCCGTTCAAATTTTGTACTCGTGTCCGTGAAGCACACTGGGGACTACAGAGATGAATAAAGCAGTTCTGCCCTCAGCAAACTTATTCTCTGATGGAGTACATTTTGAGTTGATTACATAAAATAGTAACATGAACAAGGTTTTCCTACCAGTCATCCAAATACTTTAGAAGACCATTATGTAGTTTGGAAAATTTTCCCTTTTCCATACATCAAACCCTAAATCCTAGGCTGTTGAGTTATTTTGTGGTTCAAGATTTAGAGCATGAGGAAATTGGATGAAAAAATTATTTCTTAAAAAAACGGATTTGGAGGCAGTCCTCCCAACAAACAAATGAAATGTGTAAACTTAGGATGGCCTTGGTGGGAGGTGGAAAAGAGAAGAACATTGAAAGACATTCCTGGGACAATTGAAGAAATTTAAATATTGCCTGGACGGTTGTGCTATTTTGGAATTATTGTTGATTTTCTAAGGTATAATGATAATGGTATTGTGGTTTGTATGTAGGGGAATGTCCTTATTCTTAGGAGAGGATGCTGAAGTATTTAGGAATGAAGTGTCATGATGTCTGAAACTTATTTTCAAATGGTTCAACAAACAAAAGGTGTATAGTGCATAAATATATGTGTGTGTATTGTGTGTATATGTGTGTGTGTAGAGAGCGAGAGAGAGAGAGAGAGAGAAACTGTGGCAAATAGTAACAATTATTGAATGGAGATATTGGGTATAGGAATGTTCATTGTACTAGTCTTTCAAATTTTCTGTTTGTGAAGTTTTCATGATAAAAAAATTGGTGAGAAAATAAAAGAGACAGTGACAGAGTTACCTAACTTTAATAGCTTCCAGGTTTACTAATTCATTTGGCACGTTATGGCATAACTATGTCAGCAAAACCAATTTCAACAAATAAATGAGAACTTTCTTCTTAATTTACTGAATTGATTACAATAGGAAGAAAATTATTACAGATATAATAGTTGAAGAATTAAAATAATTTCTTTTTCATCTTTATATGGTTTATTTTACGTATAAGTAAAATTTGATTAAAATTGTAATCAATCAAAATATATAATGTATTTGGTGTTCCTATTTTAAGAAATAAGGATAATTTCCTATTTGTTTTATGAGGCACAGGCACTTAATAGAGTAGACTTTATTAGAGTGGATAGGACAGAAAGCATGTTGCCATTATTTCATTTCTTAATAGTTTTAAAGAATAAGGAAAAAATAATTATGTTCTAGTTTATTTTCTTATCTTGACTTGTATCTCCTGTTTTCCTCAAAAAGTCCTCTTAGTAACAAACATGTAGTTATGCTTTTAAGATATATACGTAGGGGAGGAAAACTTTTTCCTTTACCCTTCTAGGTTCTTTTGGCTGATCTGTTAATTAAATTGTTATAAGACATTAACAGGAGAAAATCAAATTTAATTATGTACATACAGGAGCCTCAAATAGATATGAGAGGGTCCAAGACAGTCAGGCAGTTGAGGCTTATATGACATCCTGAGCTAAGGAAAAGAGGGTAGGGATTTGGCACTTCAAAGGGAAGGAAGACAATCCACAGGAAAATGGGAAAAGCAAATATTTGGTAAACAAATATTTGTTCTGCCATGCAGAGACACTGGGACACAGAGAAGAATTTGAACAAATAGTCCCTGCTGAGCTCCTCCTAGGTTACCACACCTAGCCCATACTCTTTGTAATTATCTCTGGTGATAGCTGTCTTCCTGGACCAGGCCCTCCAACTAAGTTCTTTTAGGCAGTGAAGGGGGAGGTAAAAAGCTCTTCCTGAGTCCTTCGAAATTTGATTGTCTTCAGCTCAAATAATTTACATACCAAAGAGGCACATTTTGGAGAGACTCCTTCTGAACTCCTTCAGTAGTTATAAAAATTATCTATACAGTATTAATAGTACAAATGATTAACTGAAAAGAAAAGTAAAAACATATTCCCCAAATCCGTATCCCACAGCAATATAAAATTCTCTGAGTAGCCTGTATATTTCTAAAAATTGTCAGTTGTGAGTTTAAAAAAAAGCCAAAACTTTATAACTTAAAATCATAACCAATAATAAAAATAACTCCTTTTTTAGAGTAGTTTACATGTACAGTAGGCTATTATCTTTGTTTAAATAATATCAACCTACTATTGCTGTGAAAAGTTCTCCATTTTATATTATATACGAAATATAAGCCATGTGATAAGTGCCAATCCTGTGTCAGTAAGGGATAATCAAGTGTTTTATAAACTCCTCTCCTTTGAGAAGTCCAGTTTGATTTTCAAGAAAGCATTCAGATTTGTAGTGTGTATGTTGTTGCAGCTGGGGTGTAAATTTAGTTGTCATGTATTTATTAAGAATTTACTGTAAGAAGTGTGCATATGGTGTAAAGGAGTTCATGTTCTATTGGTAGACATGGTTGAGAAACAGCTTTTTTAAAGATCAAGCAATATAGATGCCACTGGAATGCTATAAACTGTGACAAAAGAAGGAGATATCACTTCTAGCACAAAAGTGGTCAGGAACAGTCATGTTTATGATTTGTAGAATGTTTCTAAAGCAATTTAGAGATCACCAGAAACTAATTTCTAGGAAGTGACTTGCCTAAGCCCATATTAAGAGCTAGTTAGTCACAAAAACAAGATGAGAATACAGATCGCCTGAATCCCAGTCAATTGTTCTTTCCACTCACCACAGAGTTGTAGCATTTGAACCAAGCTCTGAAGGATCAGGATAGAGAACTCCAGTAGTCAATGATGGATGGAGAAAAGAGAGAACAATTACTTCTCTTTCCGTTGAGTGTCTTGAGAAATCATAATAGGGAATTGAGAACCGCTATTGAGAATAATAATATACAAATAAATTATAGTAGATGTTCTTGTTTTTCCTTATAACAGGGTTTATATGAGGAAGTAATGTCAGAGAAGGCTTTTCAAAACCTAGGTTAGAATCAGGTACGAAGCATTGAGAATGCCATTCTAAAGATTGTGGATTTTATTCAGTAGAAAACAAGGAGCTGTTTAGTGTTACTTAAGCCTTTGTCAAGTACAAGTTCTAGTTGTTTCACTTTCAGATATAGCCATTACATATTTATGGACTAATTTTTCAAGGTCCATTTACAATCAAATTTTGACTTCCATCCCTCTGGGCATGCATCAGGTAAACATACTTTTAAAATGTACGTATAGGGAAAGTCTTATCTATAACCTGTCCGTCTGGTGTCTAGTAACCTCAGTAGATCCAAATAGCAGAAAACCCAGAAATAAGAGATCAGATGAAAATAACTGCCACAAAGCCTATCCAAAGAAGATAACCGGGAGCTACTCTTTCTTGGGTACCAAACGTATTTGACTTAATTTTATCCATAGAGTTTGACTATCTATTTTTCTTTAGCTGGATTTTAGGAATTCTTAAAGTTTGTTCTAGGTTAAAGAGAAGAATAGGAGGTCTAAAGAGAGGATAACAAATAGCAAATGGAAAGGAGATGTAGATGAGGGAGCCAGTTCCTGGGTACAGAAGTAGACTCATTGACAGTGATGAAAAGCTTCAGTGAATAAAAGGAGATAAACACAGATGGCCATAAAAGAGTGAGAAGTTAATCAAGCCAGAAGAGCCCAACAGTTTAGAGTCATTTGTAGGGGCAAAGAGATCCTGAAAGTAAGATATATGTTACAGTACAATGTAGTAGTGATTGTTCATAGCAAGGACTCTGCATCATACAGAACAGTTAAATTACATCTTGAGTTTAGAAAGGAGAGAAAAATGAGAAATGTCTTGGAAACCAACTTGCACACAACTATTAACCCTTTAAGTACCAAATTAAAATTTCTGCAATCTAGAAAATCTACTTATCCAGAATACCTATTTTTCTAATTGTCAGGAATAAAGCATAATTATATTTGTATATATTATCTGTCCTGTTATTTTAGTGTGTTGTAAAGTCAAATACTGAGAAGCTAATCCACATCAGACTCATCTAATGAAGCTTTCACGTGGATATTTTGTAAGAAACATACTCTGTCTCTCCAGGTCTCTATCCCCTTGATTCTGAACTTGTTTGTTCACTACATAGAAAGGTTATTGTTATATGCTATGTGTCTACCTATGCTACAGTGGGTACATTCTGAGGGAAAAAAAGGAGCAAATGGGATGTCCTGAAACTATCACCATCTTTGGCACCAAATAGCTATGTAGCTTTAAACAAGTCACCCTAACATCTCTTTGTAGGGAGTTCATAAATAGTTTCATGAGGTCCCCTTTCAATTCTCAAATTCTAAAAAGCCAGTACTGAGCAAGATTGGCCATAAAGGAAGTCTTTCCAGAGAGGTCAGATGTAGTTAGTAGAAATAGAATATGTTAATGAGGAGACAGGAAAATAGCCAAGAAGGAATAGTCAGAGTATTCACAGTATTGCAACCGGAAGAGTCACGTGGCAAGAATACAAGTTGGAGCTCAGCAATTGGAGCAGAGAACCCAACTAAAACTGAACTACCTAGTCACTGTGTCCATTTTCCCAAATTATAGAGCTCTTGCTGACATTGATGATATTAAAATGAGTTTTTAGCAAATGAATAAACAGCAGAGGTGGCAGAACAAACGGTTTAAGCAGCTCAGCTTGGAAGAAGGTCTGGGAAAGAGTTTAAAAAGAGTTTGTGCAATGGACAAAAGGCAGATCTTGAAAGAATGAACTTAGGTAAAAATTAAGGTTGTATAGAGCCTGCAAGATCAGAGACAACACAGGTACTCCAGAGCTGTCGTTTCTCTTATTGTGGTTTTAGGTAGCGCAGATAAACTAGCCAAGAATCCACTGTACCACGTCATCACCACGTGAGAGGAGCCCCAGAACAAACAAGAACAGCATGATTTCAGTCACTTGCCGTTAAAGCAGCTTCTTTCTTCATTCCCCTGTCTATTCTGTGCTGCCTCTAATTTACCCAAGTGTAAATTAGGCTCTCCTAAGAAGAACCAGTTTTTATTCCAACTTCAAGTGTCTACACTCAGGATGTGCAATTCACGGTCAGCTGATAAAATTTAAATTTGGCCAAAGAAAACCTTAAATGGCTTAGTATCACTCTGGTTTAGACTCACAGATCTTTTATGTTTGTGCTGAGTCAAAACCAGGGAAATATTAAGTTGAGTAAGATTTTTCTTTAGCCAAATTTGGGTTATATCATCACAAGCTTAAGAAATAGGAGCCAGAATGATGATTTTTAATGAGCACTAACAGGTCATGTGGGCTGACAAGAGAAGCAGGCAGAGAAAGTACATGCTCAGCCTTACTGCAGAGTAGTAATAGCGATCTTTTTCAAGACCTTTATCTGCTGAGTTTTTGTTTTTGCTGCTAACAAAGTTGTCGATATAGGGCTCTGAAACATGTTTGCGTTTTTTTAGTCAAATCATGGATGTTTATAAAAGTTGTTTTCCTTTTCCAATATCTCTATTTTACTTCTACTGTCAATTTCAGTTTTTATGTAAGATTTGCTTAAACTTAAAAAGCAATAATTAGGGGGCTGGCCCTGTGGCCGAGTAGTTAAAGTTCCATGCGCTGTGCTTCTTTGGCCCAGGGTTCACGGGTTCAGATCCTGGGTGTGGACCCACTCCACTCATCAGCCATGCTGTGGAGGCATCCCACATACAAAGTAGAGGAAGATCGGCACTGCTGTTAGCTGGGGGCAGATCTTCCTCACACAGAAAAAAAATAATTAAAATTGATACATCAGCATTACCCTTGCTATTTCTTTTGCTTTTATCCATCCACATGATACCAGCACAAAGCCCTAAATTTAATGAACTAAAAAGTGTTTTTTTATATTTGCTGTATTCCTGAAGTGTTGAGCAAGGTCTTTTCATCCTGCAAGTCCAACTATTCCAATGCTGTAACTTCTGGAATCTCCATTAAGCTTCACAGCCCTTGGAAACTCCTCTATCAGGCCTCACGAGGTCCTGCCCTATACATGTACACTTCAATATTTGGACAAAGATTAAAAGAATCCCAGTGCAGTTTTCTTGAGCTCCTTCTCTGCAGCTCTCTTCTCTCTAGTAGTTTGTCCCACACATTCCACTTGCTTTAGTATCCTGAACTCCAATCTTTTTTTTTCTCCGCCCAGTGAGGTAGCTACACTTCATTTGGGTTTAACTTCACTGTGTTGCACTTTGGAAAATACGACCCAACAGAAAACTGACAATCAATTATTTTTTTCAAGATATTTTCCAATGTCTGTTTTCCAATGTCTGAAAATAGATAAAATATATAAAGCAGTTTGTTTTATAGTAGTTTACAGAGGAAGGATAAGTGTGACATTCATTATTCCATTGTGGCTGAAACCAGAAGTTTATTGATTTTTTTTTTTTGATAATTGAACTTTATTGAAAATCTTTAAGGAAGTGGGGTTTTTTTGGGCTTTTTTGTTTTTTTAGGAAAATCAGCCCTGAGCTAACATCTGCTGCCAATCTCCCTCTTTTTGCTGAGGAAAACTGGCCCTGAGCTAACATCCGTGCCCATCTTCCTCTACTTTATATGTGGGACGCCTACCACAGCATGGCTTTCCAAGCGGTGCCATGTCTGCACCCAGGATCCAAACCAGCTAACCCCGGGCCACTGAAGCAGAACGTGTACACTTAACCACTGCGCCACCAGGCCAGCCCCTGTATTGATTTTTATCTTAGTGGCTTCTTAATGTTTTTTTTCTTCAGTGGATTAACATTTCTTGGTGTTTGGTGATACAGTTCCAGAAATGCCACATGGAATTTATTAAGCTTCTAGATACTAGCTCATTTTTATGCTTTTCTATAAATATTTGTAGAATCAGCAATAAACTTTATGAAGTTCCTATTTTGAGCTCCCTGTTATAAGAGAAGCTGGAGAGTAGTATACCAGTGTAATATAAGAACAGCATAGGGGCTGGCCCCGTGGCCGAGTGGTTAAGTTCGCTCCCTCCGCTGCAGGCGGCCCCGTGTTTCGTTGGTTCAAATCCTGGGCACGGACATGGCACTGCTCATCAAGCCACGCTGAGGCAACGTCCCACATGCCACAACTAGAAGGACCCACAACGAAGAATATACAACTATGTACCCGGGGGCTTTGGGGAGAAAAAGGAAAAAAATAAAATCTTAAAAAAAAAAAAAAAAAAGAACAGCATAAAGGGGCCAGCCCAGTGGTGCAGTGGTTAAGTTTGCACATTCCACTTTGGCGGCCAGGGGTTCGCCAGTTTGGATCCCGGGTGCAAACATGGTACTGCTTGGCAAGCCATGCTGTGGTAGGTATCCCACATATAAAGTGGAGTAAGATGGACGCAGATGTTAGCTCAGGACCAGTTTTCCTCAGCAAAAAAAAAGAAGAAGAAGAAGAACATCATAAAGACTTTCTTTTGACTTCAAAGAGTTTTCACATCCCTTCAGAAGACAAAGCAGGCAGTAGTTACCAAAGAGATGATGGGTAATAAGCAGTAGAAATTGATGTTGGCTGGATAACAGTAATCCAACATTTAATGACCCATGCACACTTTGAACTCTTTACATAAATTATCTGATTTAATCCTATAAACAATGCTGTGAGATAATATTTTCATTTTCATCTTAAAAATGAAAAAACTGGGGATTAACAAGGTTAAATAAAATATCGAGTACAGATGAGAGCTACATAGCTATCCAACTAGAGTATTCTGTAGGCATTTAACAGTGTAGACTTGAAGTTTTGATACAAGGACAGGAATGGAGAAATTTGCAATATTGTCAGCACTCATATACTTCTTTGTGCTTCTACCCCAATTTCCTCCCATGCAGACTATGACATTTTTCACTAGCTAACTGTGCATTTATTAAACATAATATCACATATCTGTTTCTACTTTACAGAAAGAAATTCTGGAACAACAGCAGCAAGAACGAAACGATAACAATTTTCATGGCATTTGTATGTTCTGCAGTGAGGAATTCCTTGGAAACAGGTTTGTCTTTACGCATGTCTTTAAGTGTTACTGTTCTTCCTCTGAAAACTCATCAAAACATCCATAGTGGTTATATAAATTGAGTTCCATGGGTTGGCTCAGGACTCTTTCATATATCAGCAGTAATTTTTTTTTAATATGCGTAACATCAAAGATGGACTGTAGTTACTCTAGGCAGAGCAGGGGAATAGATTTTTTAACTGCCGAAATAGATTTGTTTAATGTTACGGGGATTCTTAAATTGGCTGGCAGGCAAGGCCATGTGCAACAGACTTCTACAGACACACCCTTCTGTATAAGCTTGTTACCTCTAAACCTTTAGCAGGTTTTGGTGTTTCACTTTTGGATATTAAAAATGGTAAAGATCTAAGGAAGAAAAACTGGGGGATTGGGAGTTCTGTCACCAGCCCCAACTGGTCCAAAACCAACTGGTGTACTGTCATCCAATTCTAACACTGACTTAACATCAGATTCTATAGATTTAAGGGCTTCATTCCCAACGAGATCTCCCCCACTTTAGACACCAGCCACAAGTTCAGGGGTTCCCCAGGACACCTGCACTTTTGACCAACTCGCTACAAATTCAGAGATTCCCACCAGTAACTTGCATAGGTTCAATAGTTCACTAGAATGACTCACAAAATTCAGGAATGTACTATACTTACAATTACAGTTTTATTATAAAGAATACAGATCAGGAAGAGCCAAAAGAAGAGACATACAGGGCAAGGTCTGGAAGGGTCCCGAACCGGAGCTTCTGTGCCCTCTCCCTAAGGAATCAGGACACATCACTCTCCCAGCATATCAATGTATTCACCAACCAGGAATATTCACTGAACTTTAGTGTCCAGAACTTTTAATGGGGCTACATTATGTAAGCATGATTGATTAAATCATTTAACTTAATCTCCAGCCCTCTCCCCTCTCTGTAGGTCAGGCTGGCTCAAAGTTCCAGCCCTGTAATCCTGTGGTTAGTCTTTCTCTTGACCTGAAGCTATCTAGGGGTCCACTATGAGTCACCTTGTTGGCGTAACAAAGATAATCCTATCATAGAGAAATTACAAGGGTTTTTAGGAGCTCTATTCCAGGAACCAGGGACAAAAACCAGACAAATTTCCTATTATACAGTAGTGATATTTATAAATGTATATTCACTTAAAAACAAGTCATGAAATTGTAACCTCTAGGAACTGGAAATAGTTTTAGTGACAACATACAGTGGACAATCAGAAAAATATCATCTTCTGCCCACTTTAGTTAAAAAAAAAAAAAAAAAAACAGCTTAGCACAGTAACTGACATTGTTGTCTAAAAAACATTGAAAAGGAGAGGGTAGCTACTCATTTGAATTTAGAAAAGGGTTTGGTTAAAGCGTTAATGTTTAAAACACCCATGATGAAGATTTGATTCTCATATAGATCAGTTAGCATAGAGAAAAATCTGTGCCACGGTCACTGGTTATGCCTCTAACTCTGTCCTTCCAGAGCTTTCAAAGAGCTTTATGGTGATGGGAGTGAAGACCAAGTGTGAGAGTTGTTATGGATCAGTGAAAACCCACCTACTATCAAAAGTTTAGCCAACATTGTTATTGACAACCTTTTAGCAGGATATCTCTGACTTTAGGTTAAGATTGTTATTAACCTAGCGAGGAAGCATGTGATTATTGTTAGGAATCCCTAGTATTGACATATAAGAAGCTGCAAATCATATTTTTAAGTTCTCATGATAAATGTAGTATTGATATGATTTAAATATATGTCCATATGATATTAAATTCTGGTAATATTGGTATTTCAACCTACTGAACATTGGTGCTCCTCTAGCTCCTAACATAATCCTCCTCTTCTTCTTTTCTATCTGTATCTGTATTCTCTGAGTGGGATCACATGGGAATTAAGTGAGCTCCTCAGTAGTCTTGATTGACTATGTCAGTGTTCTCTAATAAATGAAATTTTTTTTTTCATTTTGACATTGGACTTTTAACTTTTTCTTGTTTTTTTTTTTTTTGAGGAAGATTAGCCCTGAGCTAACAGCTACCATCAATCCTCTTTTTTGCTGAGGAATACTGGCCCCGAGCTGACTTCCATGCCCATCTTCCTCTATTTTATATGTGGGACACCTGCCACAGCATGGCTTGACAAGCGGTGCGTAGGTCCGCACCTGGGATCTGAACCGGGAACCCTGGGCTGCCAAAGTGGAATGTGCGAACTTAACCACTGCGCCACTGTGCCGGCCCTCAATAAATGAAGTTTTTAAGAAATTAATCAGTGACAAAGATAAGCAGCATCTAGTTTTTGTAAAATGTCCCCTTTCCTTCTGCAGTTCTTGTTTATGAAAAGGTCAGTTTATAATAAAAGATTAAAGATACAATCTGATTCCAGCTAGGCACTATGTTAGCAGTGTTTTGGGCTTATGTTTGTGTCCTCCCAGCCTAGAGACATAAAAAGAATAGAAAGATGAAGGAAGTAGATAAAGGATGGGATAGAGGAGTAAATACTTTTTTGTTATCCTACATCTACTCTTTCTCCTATATCCTCTTGACTCTGCAATGTATAAAGCTATTTCTTTTAACCGGTTTGTGTCTTTGAATCTGAAATGGGTTTCTTGTAGACACATATAGTTGGATCATGTTTTTTTATCCAGTCTCCTAATGTCTGCCTTTGATTAGAATGTTTAATCCGTTGATGTTTAATGTATTTACTGAGAAGATGGGATTTACTTAAACTGTTTTGCTATTTGTTTTTGTTATGTTTTAGGTCTTCTTATTCCTCTCCTTCTCCATTACTGCCCTCTTTGTATTAAATAGATATCTTCTGGTGTACCATTTTAATTTCTTTGTTTCTTTTACTGTATTTTTTGAGTTGTTTTCTTAGTGGCCCATTCACCATTCACTACAATTCACTGGAGATTACAACTAACATGTTAATTTAAAACAATCAAGTTCAGGTTAATACCAATGTAATTCCAATAATGTACAAAAACTTTGCTCCAAAAATCTTTCCCACCCCTTTGTGCTATTGTTATACAAATTACATCTGTATGCGTTGTAAGCTTATTAGCATGTTTTATAATTTTGGCTTTATGCAGTTGTCTTTTACATCAGATATGGGAAGAAAAGAGTTATAAACAAAAATTCATTCATACTGCCTTTTATATTTGACTATGTAATTACCTTTACTAGTGTTCTTTATTTCTTTATGTAGATTTGAGTTACTGTCTAGCATCCTTTCATTTTAGGACAAAGGACTTCCTTTAGTTTCTTGTTGGGTAGATCTGCTATCACTGAATTTTCTCAGTTTTTGTTTATCTGGGAATGTCTTGATTTCACCTTCAGTTTTTGAGAAATCATTTTTTTGGATATAGAATTCTTGGTTGACAGTCTTCTTCCTTAAGCACTTTGAATATGTCATCCCACAGCCTTCTAGTTTCCATGATTTTTGATGAGAAGTCTGTGTTAGTATTATTAAGGACCCTGTGTGCATGATGAATCACTTTTCTCATGCTACTTTCAAGATTCTCTCTTTGTCTGGGTTTCAGCAGTTTTTGTCTTGGTATGAGTCTCTCTGGTTTATTCTGCCTGAAATTTGTTGGGCTTCTTAGATGTTTGGGTTAATATGTTTCATCAAATTTGGGAAGTTTTCAGCCATTATTTCCTCAAATGTTCTTTCTGCCCTTTTCTCTCGCTCCTTGCCTTTTGGGAATCCTATTATACATATGTTGTTAGACGTGATGGTCTCTAATGCTCAATTTTTCCTCATTCTTTTTTCTTCTATTCCTCAGACTGGAAAATCTCAATTGACCAATCTTCAAGGTCGTTGGTTCTTTCTTCTGCCAGGTCAAATTTTCTTTTGAGTCCTTCTAGTGAATTTTTCATTTCAGTTATTGTACTTTTCAACTCCAGGATTTGTTAGGTTTTTAAAATTTTCTATCTTTTATTAGTATTCCCTCTTTCGTGTGATAAAATTCTCATATTTTTCTTTGATTCTTTAGGCATGGTTTCCTTTAGTTCATAGAACATATTCATGTTAGGTGATGTAAAGTCTTTGGTAAGTCCAACATTTGGGCTTCCTCAAGCACAATTTCTATTGACTCCTTCCTTTTCATATGAATGGGCCATAGTTTCTTGTTTCTTTGTATGTCTTATAATTTTTTGTTGAAAACTCAACATTTTAAATAATATACTGTGGTAACTCTAAGATTCAGATTCCTTCTTTCCCTCCAACTGGGGGTTTTTGTTTGTTCTTGCTGTTTGTATATTTAGTGACTTTCTTGGACTAATTCTCTAAAGTGGGTTCTTGGGTGTGTGTGGCCACTGAACTATCTGCTTAATTAAGTTCAGTGTTCAGCTAATGATAAGACAGAGATTTCATTAAATGCCTTCAACCAGTATATTTTCTGCCCTTTTCAAGGGGCTCGGTATGTGGCTTGAGGGACACCTTCAACACTGTCAGCTTACAGCTCTGCCCTAGTCGTACTACTTGTGGTAGAGTCTCACAGTCAGCCAGAGGTCAGAGGCTAGGGTCTTCTCAAGTATTTCCTGCACATGCACAGCCCTGCATGTGTGCATGGTCTTCTAGATCCCTGGGAGTATGTTGGAACTTTTCAAAGTCCCCCACGGATATCTCATTCCCTAGATTTTCGGCCAGCCTATTGTTTACCCTAACTGGTATTGCCTCAGGCAACTGTAGTGTTAAACTTTGTAGGGAAATCTTTATTCCTACAGTGTAAAGAGGGAAAAGTATTTGAGAAGGAAAAATACAGTAACTTAGCTCCCATCTCCTAACTTACGGACCCTAGAAACCAGGCCTTTAGGCCCCAGAGCGATCAAGAGCAGAACTGGTCTCCCATGAGTACATTCATTGTGACCCTTGAAGACAAGAGATCCGGATGCTACATAGACTGGAAATTAGAGAAACCTCCCAACTCATGCATACCCCTTGAGCCAGCTGTTATTTATGACCCCCATCCTGGTACAATCTAGGGTCTGGATCTTTGGCCTGGAAGTTCTGGGCAGGTATAACTATGGCTAGGCTACTTGAAGGAGTACCTCCTTGGATCCAGAGTCACTGTACCCTGCCTCATCACAGCCTTGGGGGTGGGGGAAGTTTCCAACCCTCTGCCTTACACCTCCTGCCACTCACCCACCCCACCCCACCCCCTGCAAGAGACTCCCAGCTCTGCTTCCACCTTGACCCTTCCACAGACTGGGCCTCAGGCCTAGAACCCCTGGGAAAATCCAGCTGTGTCTGTGGACCCAAAAGTCACTTGGAAGTACTCCACCAAATATTAGTTTTATTCAAAGTTATCAATGACAAATGGGCATATTAACTATGAGATTGATAAATGTGTCTCCAACATAGTAAAAAAAAAAAAAAGATCAGCAAACATTTTCTTAGAAGTAGTTGCTTTATTTCCCTTTCTAGAGGGGAAACAACACTAAAAACAATTCTTTTGAGGCCAGCTACATGTCTAAATAAGCTAGATAAACCGTATAACATGTCACTATACTGTCAATGGTATGTGTACTAATGAGTTCCAAAAACCTATCACCTTTATTTTATGAACTAAGCTTGTGATAAAGGCCCAATAGAATGTATTTTACATATAGTCTTTTTTGCTATGTAAAAGTTACATAAATTAAAATTTTCCTTTTTGGCATACACTAATCAATAGGCTGGTCATTCTGTATCCAGGTTATCATAACCCTTACGTGTAAATAGATGTGTGAACTGTGGGTTCCAGGTCTGTCCAATGATAAACTGACTAAATGTCTATAATCCCAGGTCATAGCAGGTCATATTTCTCTTGGGCAGTCATTGCTTCCTCTTCCTCATGATGAATTAGAGAAGTAGGCAAAGCATAGTTTATTTAATAGTTTAAAGGACAGAAACCCAATTCACCTGTGCAGAGTAACCCTTTCCACTGGCAGATAGTGGAACAAACTTGGACTCTCTTTAAAGAACTGGTGTGACTATATATGTACTTAGATACTTTGTAACATATCACTCTTTTGTAGCCCAAATGTGTGTTTCCATGTTTAACACTTGCTTATACTTCTAATTAGTGTTGTTATCATTATACAAATGCTATTCCTGACTTGATTTGTTCCTAGATGATTTATAAATAATACACATTGCTTGAATTTCTTCCTAGATCTGTTCTTTTGAACCACATGGCCAGAGAACATGCTTTCAACATTGGATTGCCAGACAACATTGTTAATTGCAACGAATTTCTATGTACATTGCAGAAAAAGCTTGACAAGTAAGTACTTTTTTAAGGAACATGACCTGAAGCTATTTTAATCTTGGACTTTGTTCTGAATTTTTAAAAATTAATAATTAGAAGTAATTAAAGAAATGGAATTTTCTCATTTCTCTTGTTGGAGGAGTTCTCATTTTGTCTAGATCATATTGCCTTTTGGTGCTTTTTAAATAAAAGTGTCATATATACAAAACAATGTACATAACCGTGTAATGTATGTTACATGGGATACGAAAAATATATTCAATGTCTAGCCTAAGACATAGAACATTATTAATTCCTTTGAATCTCCCTTTCTGCCTTTCCTCATTAGTATCTCCCCAGAAAACCACTGTTCTTAATTTTGGATTTATAATTCCTTTCCTTTTCACTATAATTTTTCTACATATTTAGTAAAGTAAATATATTGTCAAATTGTTGTATGTTGTTCAGCTTTATGCAGGACATAACATACTGTATACATTCTTCTGCCTTTTAGTATTTAACCACGTTTATATATCGTAATGCTCTGCTTTTCCCAAGGTCATATTCTGGCAACCTTTGGTATCTAGAGCTTTACTTAGAGAAATAAGGAAAGAAATTCTCTGGGTCACCAAAATGGCTTTCAAAAATCCATCCAATTTTCTTTCTAGGAAAGGGCACAAGATTTTTTGTCTCAAACCTAGTTTTCTTCATTTAAATATAATACTAAAGAGTGTGGTATCTCAGCCCACAACATTTGGAGCAGTAACCTTAAAAAAGAAGTATCAGAAGCAACCTAAGTGCCTGTCAACTGATGGTTGGATAAAGCAGATATGGTATATATATATATATATATATATATATGCAATGGAATACTACTCAGCCATAAAAAAGGATAAAATCGTCCCATTCACAACAACATGGATGGACCTTGAGCGTATTATGTTAAGTGAAATAAGCCAGATGGAGAAAGACGAACTCTGTATGACTCCACTCATACGTGGAAGTTAAAGATATAGACAAAGAGAACTGATTGGTGGTTACCAGGGGAAAGGCGGGGTGGGGGGAGGGCACAAAGGGTGAAGTGGTGCACCTACAACATGACCAACAATAATGTACAACTGAAATTTCACAAGGTTTTAAACTATTATAATCTTAATAAAAAGTTTTTAAAAAAGTATCAAGTGATATAAATCAATTATAAAAAGTTCTAAATTCAAATTCTGGTATCAACACTATGTTAAAACAAGTCCCTTCGCTCTTTTATTGAATGACCCTTCATTTATAAAATAATACCAAATGTGCTAGAATTTGGTAGCACAAAATTCTAATTTGTGCAATAATGAATATTCCTAATCAGCTTATCGCCTATAAATTGGTTACTGTAAAAGCATATAGTTATTTCTGTGGCATAAGAAATAGTTGAAAGGCTGTTTAGTAGAGTTGAAAAAAATTCAGAACTGAAACAACAAATTTCATTCATTTAAGAGTTTTCATGTAGAAGGGAGATTAGACTTAATCTATGTGACTCCAAAAAGTAGAACTCTAATGATTGTTGGGTAGATATGACTGGCAGTATCAACTGTCCAGTTTAGGAAAAGAAAGACATTTTGTTAGTAATCTGTTTAAAACTGTTAATTACTGCCTCGTTAGGTAATGAATTCCCAGTCAGTGGAAATATTCAAGGAGAGAGTACATGAGAATGATAAGATAGTAGTAAAAGCTACCATTTATTGAGCGCTTAATTGTGTGCTATGAACTGTGCTAGATATTTTATTTATATATGTTAATTATACAGAGATACTTTATTCATATATACAAAAATTACACATATATATTTTTTGTGTAGATGTATTAAATCTTCAATATATAAACTATATATGCATATATATGTATAAGTAATCATAAAAATCCTCTAAAATGTAGGTATTATCTTCACTGTAAAGGTCAGAAAATGAATGACAACAGAAAGGGCAAGTAACTTAACCCAGTCACATAGTCCCATAGCTAGTAGGTACTGGAGCTGGGAATCAAACCCTGAAAGTCAGCTCAAAGGATATGCCAAACCATGGACAAATTGTTATACTCAGTGGAGGTAGCCAATGCTAGTTATCATTATAATTATTTGAAGAGCATACCTATATTTTCATTTTTAGAATAGGTAATTTGATTAGTAAAGTACCAAAATAATTTTTGGATATTAACTATCTTTGCACAGTTTTAACTACATAGCAAAGCTGGCCAACTTAGCCAACTACAAAATAAACTGTAGCATGCATCCTACAAAGCCAAATGAATAAAGTGAGAGGAGTTCTGACAAGGATGTCACATCCCATTTGAAGATTCCCTATGACCTAAAATGAATAAATATAAGACTTCAAGAAAATAAAAGACTATTTCAGCTACTATCCAAGAGACTTCTTTAATCTATCAGTGTTTATGTATTTATTTTAGCTTGCAATGCTTGTACTGTGAGAAGACCTTCAGAGACAAAAATACGCTTAAAGATCATATGAGGAAAAAACAGCATCGGAAGATCAATCCTAAGAACAGAGAATATGACCGATTTTATGTCATCAATTATTTGGTAAGGCTTTCTCTTCATAATTTAAAATTTGATTGCATTTCTGCAAATAAAAATCTTTCTAAGAGCCATCTAATATTTAAACAAGCAGTTAGTATAAAGGTCAAAATGTAACTGAGGGATACTTTCAAGCAGTGATTAGCTTTAAAATGGTTGGTTTACAAAGTGTTACTTAATTTGATTTGTCAGATGTTTATATAGTAAAAATGACGTGTCTCAGGGCCGGCCCAGTGGCACAGTGGTTAAGTGCGCACGTTCTGCTTTGGCGGCCCCGGGCTCACTGGTTTGGATCCTGGGTGCGGACATGGCACCGCTTGGCACACCATGCTGTAGTAGGCGTCCCACATATAAAGTAGAGGCAGATGGGCATGGATGTTAGCTCAGGGCCAGTCTTCCTCAGCAACAAAGAGGAGAATTGGCAGCAGTTAGCTCAGAACTAATCTTCCTCAAAAAAAAAAAAAAAAAAAGAATGACGTGTCTCTAGAACTCACAGTGATCTTGACCAAAAAAAAGATGAATGTAAAGCTCTTGGATATGCACACACTCTTCCTCATTTATTGTGTTATCTATTACCTTGAGGGCAGAGACTTTTGTGTTCTATTCAAAAAGCATTTGTTGACCTCTGGGTGTGCTAGGTGCTGGATAATTATCTATTCTAGATAATTATTTAAAAACAATCTCAACAGATGTTAGCTCAGGTGCCAATCTTTAAAAAAAAAATTTTTAATTAAAAAAATAAATAAAATAACAATCTCTTAATTCTTCCCCTCTCTCCTTATTAAAGAAAAGCTTCCCTTGCCCACAAAAAAATATATCTTTATTGTTCTCTTGGGCCAGCTTATTTTTCATGGAAATTTCAGAGAAACCAAGTTATTTCACTAGGCAAGAGGACTTTTGTTTGTTTGGCTAGTAGGATGGACTAAGGAGTTTATTAGGTCAAGAATTTTAAATACATGGAAAGAACTCTTTGCCCAGAAACTTCACTACCAGTTGTTGACTTCTGTAGATTACAGTCCCTTTGATTCAGTTGGAGGCAGGTGTTGCTAGGGTGGCATTTGGAAATTTGAGTGGATTTTTGATTGACACAATGACTGGGGAGTGCTACTGGCCCTGCCCCGAATTGCCTGATTTTTTAGGTGTACACAACAAAGGAGGGAAACTACTCCTCTAAAGAGGGGGATTAAGTAACTCTCCAGTGGGATTGAAAGAAAGATGGAGAGTTCTATTTCTGATAGTTTTCTTTTTTCTTTCTGTTGAGGAAGATTAGCCCTGACCTAACTTCTGTCCCAGTCTTCCTCCACTTTATATGTGGGTCACTGCCACAGCATGCTGACAAGTGGTGTAGGTCCACACCTGGGATCGAAACCTGCAAACCCAGGCCACTGAAGCTGAGCGCACTGAACTTAACCACTACACCTTGGGGCCAGCCCCTCTGGCACTTTTCTTAAGCAAATGGAAACTGGTATTTTCCTCTCTGTATGAATGAATTAGAATCCAAAACCATTGGCCACAAAAAGCATAATTGATTATAATCAGCCATTTTATCTATTGGGCAGAAACAAGCATATCCTGAATTATATTGGAAATCTCTGCTCTAGGGTGGACTTTTTGTCTGTTCTAACTAATCCTTATAGTGTTAAAATAAAACTCCCCTTGAGGGGCCGGCCCTGTGGCCCAGTGGTTAAATTCACGAGCTCTGCTTCGGCAGCCCAGGGTTTCACCAGTTCAAATTCTGGGTGTGGACATGGCACCACTCATCAAGCCATGCTGAGGTGGCATCCCACATGCCACAACTAGAAGGACCCACTAGTGAAAATACACAACTATGTACTGGGGGGCTTTGGGAGAAAAAGCAAAAAATTAAATCTTTAAAAAAAAAAAACACTCCCCTTGAAAAGCAAGTTTAGCATGTGTTTCAAGATTGGCTCTTGAGAGGTTGCATGGTTTGCTACAAATGTTTTACAACTAGCTAAAGGCAAAGGCACCCTTTGAGTCCTTCACTCTTGAACTTGCTCAGTCGTTAATTCCCTAGAGCAAACACTGCTTCAGGGCTCAAGCCAGACCCAATAAGGAGTGGACTTCAGTGTTAGCTCTGAGAAATATTCAGCTACTGCAGAAAGCTATGGAAGAATCTAATAGTACTTTCTTCTGGGCTCTTTTAAACTAACATTCAAGAGCTTGGGGCTAGTGGGACATTATATACCTGGAGGTGTTTACCTTTTAGAGGAGACCTCAAAGGGACTGCTCACTCACATTGTTCTGGGACTTTTAGGAAAGTGTGATACTTCATTCCCTGAGCATCAAGTAGTGCGACTGTCAAAACTGAAATTATCTGGGGGGGCCAGCTGTCTCTAGATGCGCATGCTAGATTATACTGCCCAGAGTGCCCAGATCTGATGCGCCATGAATCATGGCTTGAGAGAAGTGCTTCAAGGGAATGTACAGGCTTTGATAACATATAAAAATGAAAATTAAATCACTTTAAGATAATATTGATAGAATTTTTTTTAACTAGCAGCATCTGAGTGCTTGATACGTGTCAAGCACTGTCTTAGGTATTTATATTAAGTCATATACTCTTAACCACATCCCTATGACGCAGATTTTATCATTATCCCCATTTTATAGATTAGGAGCCTGGGGCACAGAGAGGTTGAATAATTTTCCCAAGATCACATAGCTGGAGCTATTTCCTTAATCTCTCTCTGCATCAGGTTCCTTCACTTTTTTCTCAATTTTTACAGTTGAAATAATACTAGTACCTACCTCTTACACTTCAAGTTGAGTCTTTGATCAAGTAACAGTGATGAATTCGTAATGATCTGTTCACCCTTCCTTGCCTATTCTCTTTTGCGCTAGAAACTAGAAACTGAGCCAAGTTCAAAGCTGACTTTAATCAGCTCTTTAAGGGCTCTGGCCCCACAACCTTAGCCTTCTTAGCCCTGTGTGCTTTCAGGCTGAAGTAAATAACCAACAACAATAAGAATGATTTTTTTAAAAAACTAAAATGTGTTATGATGCCTTAGCATTTTGGAAATGATGTAAACTTACCTTTGAAAAGGATTGAAGAAGCTAATAAAGTCCCTAAAGATGTGTAGGTGTCCTAACCCAGAGAAGTGCTTACCAGAGATGCCCACCGTAATCACAGTCTAGGAATATTGTCATAAATAAAAGGTATACTAATACATAGAATGAGTATATACAAGATTGTTCCAAATACTAGTAGTGTGAAATTAGAGATAAATGAGGGCCAAAGGTTTCTCAGCATCATTTTAGGTTTTTAGACCCCATTAATGAAAAATATTTAACATGAAGAATAAAATATTCTAAAAGTTAATTAAGCAATGAATAATAGTATTACTTTATTTTTTTTAAAGGTAAAAATAAACCACAAAAGAATGAGAGGCATTCACTGTTTATTCCTCTGAGGGAAAAGGCTGACATGAGTGCATGAATGTGGGCAAAAGAGAGAAGAATTGGTATATTAGTAGTCAGTGTCTGTCTATCCATTTCTCACATCCTCTTCCGTGCAGAAGTAATTTCATTGGCTTCATACATTCTATACACATTTGAGTGCCTGCCAGGTACCAGACCCTGGTGGAACAGAAAGACAAATATTGCAGATAAGGTGGTTGATTTGAGTCACTACTCTCAAAGAGTTTAGAGGTTGGTATGAGAGACAGACATGTAAGCACATTAATTTCAACACCTGTAATGGTGTGTACAAAGCTGAAGTTTTGACTTCTTCTATAGTAGTATATGCAGTAATTGAGTCATGCACCCATAGTTTCTTACCTCCACTTTAAACAGAATCTCCAGACCTGCAGTGATGGAAGCATCCAGGATATTCCTGGCAAGATGCACTCTAATAGTCATAAAAGGTGGGAGAGCCACGGGACAAAGAGGCTGTTTCTGGTTCTCCTCTGAGCTCAGCAAATTGACAAATTCCTTTTTCCCTCCTTAGGTGAGATAATTTCCATGCTTAATAATTCATATCAGTTTTTGATTCATAACAGACTTGCAAATACATTAAACATCCTTTGTATAGTCCAGATTATCTGCTTAAAGTTCTTTCTTTGTTCTCACAAACAAAAGGGTTCATGGATAGTGAGGATGCTTAAGAGGACAAGGTCCTAGGCAGTTTCACATTCAGATACTCCTGCCTCAGAGGGCAACAGACTGCATTACATCATCATCAAAACTTCAGCTACATATTCCTAAGGGGCTCATGTTCCGAGCACTGAGTTTTTCTAAAGGGAACTGTTTTTACAGTGGTTTTATCATCTTTTTATTTAAATTTTTATTAACATATACGGAGCCATTTGTAACAAATGTAGGTTTTTGCCCTGTTTTTCATAGTTTTGCTATAGTTCTCTCTAATGAAATTATTTACATTTAAAACAGTTCTATCTCTCTGTTTCTAATGGATTTTTTGTGTAGCACATGTAAGTGCGTGTGTTTTGGGGCAGAGAGGTAGTGGGTGAAGGGAATCTTTTTTTTCCATGGTTTTTTCCACCCTCTCATTGATCATAAGCCATCTGATGCAGGGGTTTGAGAGGGTGTTCTGAACATCTTTACAGACATGCCTTCCAAACTTTGTTTTTCTTGCATTCTTTGCTTTCCTGACATGATTCATTAGCAGGCACAGAGTCTTAATTAGAGACTTATGTGCTTTTTTTTCTCATTGGGTCTTGTTCCTGTTATAAATCATGTGTTTAACTGTACAAGGCAGAGCCCACTAGGAAAGTCTGGATCACTGTCACATGCAAATCACATGTTCCCTAATATACTAATGAACACAGTGTTCCATTTTCCTCTCAAGTGGTAAATGGTTAGTGCTGTTTTACCTAGCTAAATCCCTACGTATTGTACTGAATACTGAGAAAGTTGCCAAGTGATGCTTTGAGTTTGAAAGTTTGACCGTGAAAGACATTTTTTGTCACTTTTGGCTCAAAACATTTATTGATAAGCAATATTTGCCCCTATCATTGAGAATGGTAATACCACAGATGGCCCATCCTTGAGTAAAATCTTGCAACAATATCCTTAAGTCCAAGTCCAGAGAGACCAAGTATTGCATGAAACATTTAATTCATCACCAAAAGTTCCAGATAACAAGGATCCTTTTGGCAGTGTTGAGGCCATTCTTGGGTCCGTAATGAGGTTCAGACACTTCATGATGACTCTGGAAAGTACATTATAGAGTCCAAATTAACAGTCTCTAATGACATTATGGTAAATCCATGCATGTCTGAGTTTATACATCATTTAACTGATAAATAATGACAGCTTCAAATTCTCTCATTAAGTCGATGAATGATAGAGATTTTCTTTTTTTCCTAAATCCTAATGGCACTTGTAGTTCTTTGTTTTTGAATGTCCTCATGGACATTCTAGTGGAGGAGATGGATGGCAAATAAGGAAACAGATCACAAAATGATTGCAGGTGATGATCAGTGCTTTAAAGAAAAATAAAATGCCACAGAGGAATAGAAAGTAACTTGGAAGAGGGATATTGTTTTAGACAGAGAGTCAGAAAAAGAGGCAGAAACATTTAAGTAGAGACCAGAATGACTGGGCCATGCAGATATGTGAGCGAGCAGTGTTTCAGGCCGACGATTCAACAAGTGCAGAAGCAGTTGGGTGGAGTTGAGCTTGCTGTGTGCAAGGGATAGCAAAAAGACCAGTCTGGCTGGAGCGGACTGAGCCACAGAAAAAGTGGTGGGACATAAGGGATGGAGAGGGAGCCAGGACAAAGTCAAGAGGCCTTAGAGGCATGGCAAGGACTCTGAAGTTTATTCTAGGTGTGTGAGAAGCCATGGGAGGGTTTATGCAAGCAGGGAAATATCCTTTAGAAAGATCACTGTGGCTGCTGCCTGGGAAATAGACTATGGAGGACCTCAAATAGAAACAGAGTCCACCTGGGAGCATATTTCAGGGTCTCTGTCAAGAGGTATTGGTGGTTTTTTAAAAAGATCCCCGAGAGATTCTTATGTGTGTCCAATGTTGAGTAACACTGGTTTGCATTTAAGAGAAAAGAATTTGGTTGAAAGGATATTGCTGCTTCTCCAAAAAGAAAAACATATTAAAAGCATTTTAGGATATATATCCTCCTTATCACTGAAATAACAGTTTTTATATATCCTACTTATATTGTTTTAAAACCAGTCAAGCGTGGGTTTTTTGTTTGGGGTGTTTTGTTTTGTTTTTGAGTTCTGTGTCTGTTTTCTCTCTCCTTTCCCCTCTTCCACCTCCCCCTCCATCTCTCTAATCCCTCTGTTCTTTCTACAAAGGAACTTGGAAAATCGTGGGAAGAAGTTCAGTTGGAAGATGATCGGGAGTTGCTAGACCATCAGGAAGAGTAAGGCTTGTTATCGCTGCTAATTAATTACAGGGTTTTAAGAGTAGAAAAACAGTTCCTTCGTTTGGTTTAAAATTATCATTCTGGGGAGACAGAATAAAGAGAAAGAAAACCTCTCTAAGCCGTGTATCCTTTCATGTAATGTAGCAAAAACGTGGATTCAAAATAACTCTGACATAAAAATCACTAAAGCAACTGTTATTCTGACTAAATAGTGTTTTGCCATTATAATTGAACACAGAGGTGATATATAATTCAGAGAAAAATACCCTCCAAAGTGCTTTGTTTACTCGATCGGTCCCCAGACCTTGAAGTGATAAAATCTTTGAACTCTCCATGCTGCTTGTCATTGAGTAGAGAATATAACTCAATTGAAGTTAACCTTGTTCTCTGTTCTTCTCATTGGTGACCGACTTAAAACATCCACAGCTTCTATGCTTGAAATTATAAGCTTGCAAAGTGTTCTTTTCAACCTACAAGGATTCCCTATTATTCCTCCTCTTTTCATTCAAAGCTGTTCAACCTTTTCTCTCCTGGGATTTTGATTTTCCTGGTTTAGGAATGACAAGAAGTTGGCAGTATCTCAAAAAATAAATGCAAGGAGGGGAAAAAATGGCAAAAGGGGTCTTGTATGCTTTTTGAGTTCTCTATCTACCACCAGATTTAATACTTGCCCCATTTAAAATGATTAGTATTTCCCACATGAAAGATATACTGTTTGCCTTTTTTAAATGCATTCTTTGTCATGCAGAAATATACTCTCAGCATCGCACCTCACAGCATGTGCACTTTGTGCTTGTGGTTAATGAGAGAGAGCATCACGTCTCCCGATATGTTTCCTTTGCAAATTAAACCTAGTTGTCTCAGAAAGACATTGCATTGATTCTGTAGTGAAATAGCTGCTCAGAAGAGAGGCAAATATAAGAAAAGGGAGCAGCACCTGTTCACTATTTATATTAATTTCATGGTGCTGCTTTGAATTTCAAAAGCTGTATCAAAAAGTCATAATATGATATGACAGTCTTTACAAAAATGTCAGAGTTGAAAGAGATTGGCAGGGTTTCCTACGGAGGAGAAAGTAATACCAAATCATTGTGCAGTACACCCTCTTAATGAAGGGAATCTCCATGTCTGCTCTTTTCTTTTTAATACAGTGACTGGTCTGATTGGGAAGAACACCCAGTCTCTGCTGTCTGCCTATTTTGTGAAAAACAAGCAGAAACAATTGAGAAATTATATGTTCACATGGAGGTGAGATACTTTTATTCATTTGAATTTTGTGTTGTTCTGACATGCGGAAGCTGATAATTATTGCAATCTTACCAGCTTATGCCTTTAGTTTCTCAATCATTATCCCATTCCTAAAAGTGCCATAAGCAAAACAGAAGAGACAGGCCAAGTCCATTAAGGAGAACAGGAACTCAGGGCAATTTAGTACAATTGACTGGACCTGGGTGAGCTGTTAATGTGGGATTTCACAGACCACTGATGCCATCCCACCTTTGAGAGGCTTATGACATAATTCTAGCTTATAATGTGGGATCTGCAACCATGATTAACAGTACCCAGGATATGGACACATTCTGAATTTTTTTCCAGTGCTTCCTGTGCTGGTGAATAAGGAGAACAAGAAGGGAGAAATTTACCATTTATAAGGCCCGTGGAGAAAATGGCAGGGGGAAGTGCATGGAAGTAGAGAGGGTACAGGGTATGGTCTTGCAGCTGGTTTGGTTACAAGGATTTGGAAAGAAGAAATTTAAGGGCATTTCCAGTTTATGCTTTCCCTTTTGGATGCCATTTTTATGTTATAATGAAGCTTGAAGCTGGTAGTTCTAAACCTCTTTTTCACTCCAGTATATCTAAGAGATGACACTCCCTATACCTCTGATCCTCAGCTGGACAGTGGGGATAGGGAAGGGGGACATCTAATGACTCATGACAGTATTGCCATTTGAGGATAGAGAGATGATTATAATAGAAAATCATTACCGGATGATTCTGATGTGCTCTCCCTACCCTCCCCCACCAATCTCTACGAATAGTGGAGCAGGCTCTCCTGTTTCCCCACCTTCACTCCACTCTCACTCAGAAACACTGTTCTTAGTTCAGGAAGGTAAGGACTCGGAAAGTGCTCAAAAGGCCATGAGCATTTACCTTTATGAAAGCAGATGACCAGTTTCTCTAAAACAGATTGCCACCAGTATGTGTATATAGTTTCCAGTGTTGAAATTTAGCTCATAATATCCTACTATCTTTGAATTGAAAGGAACCTTAGTACCCTTATGCTGTGTAGGAATTCTCCTTGCAGTATCCTTGTGACTGGTATCCCCAGCCTCTGCTCAGTCACTTTCAATGACAACATACCGTGGAATTCCTAATTATTCTGCCTGTGGTGCTACACTAAATGCCTTCACAGAGAGTTAGATGGGCTTTATTCTCTGTAAGCTTGTGAGTTAAAACTTTAGCCAGATGGACGATTGCTAGAATGGAAGAGAATAAAATGAGTCTGCTTTGTAAAAATCAAAAGGAATGTAATTTATGGGAAGCTGTGAGTGAAGAGAAACTTGCAGGTTTAATCAGTGTATTTGACAGCATAAAATGAAAAGCAGAATTTGTAAAACTACCTATCTGCTGTGGAGCAGAGGACCTATGTCCATAATTCTAGTCCAGTTGCCCAATACAGTAGGGCCACATCTTACCCAGAGACTGAGGACACTTTTGTCAGATTGCAGAATGCAGACATAGTAAATTGGAAAAACTGTAGATACAAGCAGTGAATAGTTAAAATGTTTTAACTGATTGGCATGACTTGTTTGGACTGTGTTTTACAAAGCAGTTAGATGTGGGGGGAAGCAGTTAGGTTTCGAAGACTTCAAAAGCAGAAGACGAACTGAGACTGAGTTTCTACAGTGTTCAAACTCCTGTGAATGAGCTGTCTGTCTGTTTATAACTTCAGTCTGAAAGATTAAATAATTTAGATGCTCACAGATATATTCATTTCTTTTTTTAGGATGCACATGAATTTGATCTCCTCAAAATAAAGTCAGAACTTGGTAAGTTTGATTCGGAAGTTGTTTTCCATGACACTGCGTTTTTTATACACTGCCCTCTAAAGGATGCCTGTGTTGTGTAGTCATGATTGGAGAGTGCACGGCCAAGATGTGTGTCTCCACAGATGGTCCCAACAGAACTGCCTGAAGCAGTGATTTGCAACAATTTCAAAGTGGAATATTCAAATATGGTATTTGATTTCATATAGTCTTCCTTCTTCTTTCCTACATATATGAATGCTTCAAATAAAATTCAAGTTAATTGTTAATATCTATCATAAAGTGGAGGGAGCTAATGGAAAGAGCATGGATTTTGAACTCAGACTGGAGTTTGTATTCCAGCTTCAGCAATTGCTAACTATATGACGTTGGGCCTCAGGTCAACAGAATGTTATAGGGAGTAGATAATATATGTAAAACACCTACTGCACTTCTTAGCAGTGTAGCTAGATTATTTATTATACATGTACCCAATTGCATCATTTTCAGTATCACTATGATAGAAAGATTAGGAGCATGAAGACGTAAAGTGCTGACTTGCTAATGGATCCAAGACAGGAAAAGCTCACTTCCCACACCTCAGCTCACTGACTACTTTCCTAGACTCTTTTATGTGTTACTTTACTTTGCTGTTCTTGTAGACGTGTATATTGTTGTATGTATAGTTAGCTCAGTAGGCAAGAACATGGGCTCTGGAGCCAACAACCTGACGTCAGATCCTATCTCTACTACTTACTAGCTGTGCAACCTTCGACAGTTTCCTAATAGAAATTGTAGATGTGATAATACTATGTATGTGATAAAGTTTTTCAAGGATTAAACGTATTAATACATGGAAAGTGATTAGAACAGTGCCTAGCCCATAAGCCCTGTATAAGTATTGGCTGTTATTTGATATCTGTTATTATGCTTTATAATTGCACTGCCTCTTCAAGTTAGTTAATAAAGAGAAGTGGCTCTCTTAAAAAATTGTAACAGTGCAAAAGTGGGTCTGACCAGTTGTCTAATGATTCTGTATACTGTCATTTTCAGGATTAAATTTCTATCAGCAAGTGAAACTGGTCAATTTCATTCGGAGGCAGATTCACCAGTGTAGATGTTATGGCTGCCATGTGAAGTTCAAATCCAAAGCAGACTTAAGGACTCACATGGAAGAAGCTAAACATATATCACTGCTTCCTGAAAGAAAGACATGGGATCAACCAGAGTGAGTACTGCTCAACCAGACGTACACTTCTTTGCTCTGTCTGCTTTATTTTGTCCCTTTATTTAATTCCTTTAAACTTAAATAAAAAAGAAATACATGTTTATTGTAAACAGTGAAAATCTTCAGAAACCTTATTTTTAAAGTAATCCTCCTATTACAAATGTAACCAGCTATTTCAGATTTCGTGTTGTGGAGATAGATATAGATGTAGATAGATATGCAAGTATAAATTTTGAAATTACGTTTTGTTAACACCATAAGTAGCTTTCCATATCCAATACAAATTTACTGCATCATTTTTAATGCTTTCCAAATATCCCATGGTGTGGATATACCTTAATTTATCAGATATTTAGGTTGTTTCTTTTGTTTTGCTCTCATAAACAGTGATACAGTGAGTATCCATATGCCTTCATATTTGCACACTTATCCGATTATTTCGTTTAAACTCCTAAAAATAAAATTACTGTGTCAAAGAGTATGCAACTGCTAGGGCTTTGATATATGTATTTTGCATCTTGGCACTTTAAACAAGTTAAGCAATTGGTCTACTGGTACACACCTATCAAGGTGGTGTCAGACTCCCAGGTATCCTTTGTCAGTCCAGCCTTCTGGGCTGGTTCTCACGTCACTCTGAATAACCTCAGCTGAGGCAACCTCTGAGAGCTTGTGGGTTGTAGCTGCCCGGAGTTCCACTATTCTCAGGGTATGTTAAATCAGGTCCCCCCAGTAATCTAGCCAAAAGCTCTAGTTTTTCCTCTTTAGAAGGTCCCAGATTTGTGACAGGCAGAGTCAGCCCTGGATTGACCTGATACCCTATTCTTATAATTCTTCTTCTATAGGTTGAGATCCTTAGAGGTACCTTAGGACTAACTCCGAAGTGTTTCCAGAGAAGGAACCAGAATAATAGACCTAAAACTGTATAGATGTTTTAATTTTTGATCATCTAGAATGAAGGAACCAGTAATGATTAGGTTGAGAAAAACCAACACACAAAGGAGAAACCATTGTTTTCATCAGATATTTGAAGGATAAGTGTATGAAAGAATAACTATATTTGCACTTTGTTAACCTCTAGGAAAGAACTGGGATCCTTGAGCAGAAATGAGAGGGATGTCATTTTTGCTTCATATGAGGAGGTATTATCTAACAACTAGAGTTGCCCGATACTGCAGCAGGCTGCCTTTTAAGGTAGTAAGTTTCTTGTTATGGCAGATATCAAGCAAAGGCTGAATGGCCAGCTAGCAAGGATACTAGTAAGTCTGACGTCAGCCAGTAAAGGTCAAAGTGAAAGTAATTCAGAAGTTGTCTCCCTTATAGGTTTTGCAAAATGCTGTTGAAATTGTTGGCAAGGAAACCTAGCAAAATGATAGTAATATGTACATTCACTTGCCTAGAAATTTTCCGAATAATTTATACTTTTGGTTAATATATCTATGGTTATTTTCAGGTATTATTTTCCAACCTATGAGAATGACACTCTACTGTGTACACTGTCTGACAGTGAAAGTGACCTAACAGCTCAGGAACAAAATGGAACTGTTACCGTCATCAGTGAAGACACATCTAAACTGCATGCTTTGAAACAAAGCAGTATTTTGAACCAGTTGCTACTACATGAGTGCTTGAAAAACTAGAAGAAACTGCCACAGAAGCAATTTTTCATGTTTTCTCCTATGTGATAAACATGAAAGAATAGTTTAAAGCTGAACATCAGCAAAGGATTAGTCCTTGGTGAAATAAAATTTTAAAAAATGGATATTCTTTTCAAAAACTAAAGTAGAAAAATAAAATGAAGACTTTTTGTATTTGGCTCTAAAGTTTTATTATATAATCATTATAAATGATCTCATTAGATTCATGATTATCTGTAATAAGGAGGACATATAAATCACAAAGAAATGAAATGTTCAAATTATTTATAAACCTAATTTCAACCAGTGGTTTCAGTAGTTTCAGTTTCTTCCCCACAGGCTTTCTTCATCCAACAAGTCAAAAATTTGACAGATGTGTGCTTTCTGTACTGCATTGGGCAAGCTAGAAATGTAGTAACCAAAAGAGGAGCCACGGAGGAAAGGAAAAATGGTCAAAGATCAGGAGAATGCACAGATTGGACACTATTTCAGAATAATCAAGAGCTGACTATATTATCATTACTACTTTCTTCTTAGAGTTATCAAACTGCCTAGAAATGGATGTCAAGCCAAATAACTTCACTTTCCCCTACAATGTATATATCGCTAACAGATAAGTACCATTTTTTGAAAACGAAACCACAATGCCATTATGATATCTAACAAAATTAACAATAACTTCTTAACATCATATATTTTCAACTTTACGTAGTTGTCTCAAAAAATCTTTTTACAATATTATCACTTACAGAGCAAATATAGGACAAATAGGACAAAATATGCCTCCTGATAAGATGCAGTGAGCAGGACAAAATATCACTTTTGAAGATTCCTCTCCAGAACGTATAATGTGAATGTAATGAAGAAACATCAGTTTAATCCAACTTGAGGAATAGTCTACAAAATAGTTGGCTTTTACTCTTCAAAAATCAAGGTCATGAAAAACCTCGAAAGAAATACTCTTCCAGATTAAAGAAGAATAAAGAAAAATCACATGTAATCCTGGATTGGCTCCTGGACCAAGAAAAAGTTCTTCTGCTATAACAGATATTAGTTGGACAATTGGCAAAATTTGAATAAAGTCTGTAGTAAATGTTATGGTATTGGTGTTAATTTCCAGATTTTGATCATTATGCTCTGGTTATGTATGACTGTCCTTCTCTTTAGAAAATGCACACTGAAGTATTTAGGGGTAAAGGAACATTTTGTTTGTAACTTTTTCTCAAAAAACTGATAAGGATATAGAGAGATAATGATAAATGCAGTAAGATGTTAACATTTGGGTAATCTAGGTGAAGGATATGTGGGAATTCTTTGTACTATGGCAATTTTTTGTAAGTCTAAAATTGTTTCAAAATATAAATTTTTTAAAGATGTCTTTTTACAGTTTAAATCAGGTTTTAAGTGAGATAACATGCATTACATTTAGTTCATGTGGTTCTTAAGGGTCTTATAATCGGTAACACCTCATGCTCCCCTTTTTTGTTTTTTTTTGTTTGTTTTGAGGAAGATTAGCCCTGAGCTAACTGCTGCCAATCCTCCTCTTTTTGCTGAGGAAGACTGGCCCTGAGCTAACATCTGTGCCCATCTTCCCCTACTTTATATGTGGGACGCCTGCCACAGCATGGCTTGCCAAGCTGTGTGTAGGTCCACACCAGGGAACCCCGGGCTGCCAAAGTGGAACGTGTGAACTTAATCGCTGCACCACTGGACTGGCCTCTCATGCTCCCTTTTTTAAAATGCCACCTACTTATTAAAGAAACTGGGTCATTTGTCTCACTTTCTGAATTTGTATGATTGTATCCTCTTTGTGTCATTTAACATGTTCCTCTATTACCCATTTTTCTTGCAAACTGGTAGATGTAGAAGCTCCATTAAATTTGTGTTCAAAAAACTTTTTTACAAAAATAATTCGTAAGAGATACTTGTGGTTCCTGTTGCGTCACATCAGGCACATTGCAAAGGGTTCCTGCACTCGGTGTCAAGGTGTGTGTCTGGAGGCTTCCACACCAACAGGCAGTTCTCAGGTGCCAGCAGGGTGTCCAAGAATTCAAGTCAGTTCTGACGCTATCTACCAGAAGATAGAATCAGATTCCACAGTAAAAGGCTCAGTCTCACAAGACCACCCTCCACTTCAGACACCAGCCACAACCCTAGCTTGGTACCTGTGCTTCTGACTGACCGGTACAAACTGGAAGTTCCAACATCCTCCTCCAATTCAGGATGCCAATTGCGAGTCCAGGTTGTTACCCATACTTCTGACCAACTGGCTATAAATCAGCAGTTCCTATGACCCCCTCCTCAGTTTCAGTTAATTTGCTAGGACAGCTCACAGAGCTCAAGGAAACACTTAACATTTATAAGTTTGTTAAAGGATATGATAAGGGATACAGGTGAATATCCAAATAGAAGAGAAACTTAGAGCAAGCTAAGGGAAGGGATGCACAGACTTCCAAACCCTCTCCAGGTGCACCACTCTCCCATTACCTCCATGCGTTCACAAACCCAGAAGCTTTTGGGGGAAAAAAGGGTCAAGAAGCTATTCTTTTGCAATTTTATGGAGGCTTCATTACATAATCATGATTGACTAAGTCTTTGGCTATTGGCAGTTGAGTCAACCTCAAGCCCCTTGCCCCTCCTGGAGGTCAGGAGATGGGACTGAAAGTTCCAAACCTCTGATCCCATGGCTGGTTCTCCTGGCAACCAGCCTCCACCCTTGGATGGGGTCCAAAAGTCATCTTCATTAACAAACAAGAAATTCCAAGGATTTGGGATCTGTATACCAGGAACTGTGGACGAAGACCACATATATATGAGAAATATACTTTGGTCATCTGAATGACCAAATAGGTTTTTCTTATAGATCACAATGTTGCACACATAATAACTGATGTGCTGTTTTTAGAGATGTCAGAATTGATCAGTGCATTCAGGTATTGTCAGTCTGATGAATCATTATAAAGTTTCCCATCAGTCTTTTAAGTAACCATTTTAGTATCCATTGGTAATTTGTTACCTAGAGCTATTATTTTTTAGGAGTTACAAAATGGTGATTTTCTAATTCTGTCATTTCTTTATGAATGGGCTCCTTACACAGCATATGTGCTATAGAGCACTGGAATCTGAAGTTCTAGTTTTCAGTTGTTAATGCTAGCCTATGTAGGCAGTGCCCCAAGACTAATCTTAAAGTTGTATGGCCTGTCCAGAGTGTCCAGATTAATCCCCCACCATGTGACCTGAAATTGACTGGATTTGTAAATTACATGGGCTCTGAGCAGAGGCTTTAGATTTCTAAGCCTCCAGCTGTGCAGATACCCATACAAGGCTTTTATTAAAAACCAAGCAAACAAATAAATGGGAGCCTTTATTATAATAAAAATTGCCTAAGTTAAAGACACAAGTTAAATTGTTTTAGAACCAAAGCTTAAGAAGGCAATTAGTCCTGTGCCTAGAACCTTGTGTTTCTAGGAATCAGAGTTGTTGAGGAAATCAAGGAATGTCTGAGGCGTTTCTAGAATGTGCTTCAGTCTTAACCAGAACAGGAGCAATGGAAGAATGAGGACAAAATGAACTAATTAAGCTTGAGAAGGAGAAAGCTTTTTTGGGGATAAAGTTTTAGAGAACAGATCAGATAAGTATAAAAGGATAAATGAAATTGAAGGACAGACCATCAGATAAAAGGGAAAAGATTAGATGCTTAGGATTTAATTCATCTAAGAGGTTATTTTTTAAATGGGTAGATAGATGTTTTGGGGGTTTTTTAGGACAAAAGTAATAACTTAGTCCCAAAGAAATGGAGCGAGAATAGGAACAAAGTCAGCAAACTGCATTGACTCTCCCCGAGGGTGCACAAATATAGGCCACTGTTGGTGAAATACTCTCAGAGCCTCATGGGTCTGGTGAGACCCTGTCCAGGCTGATGAAAGAACCACAGTGCTCTCCAGGCATGAAGAACCCCTCTAGTTCACAATGAGCAGAATCAGATACTGGGAAGGATGTGTTTTAGATTTTAATGTCTTAGCTTGAACTCAAGCAGACAAGAGAATCTAATCTTTGAACTTTAATTTCTCTCTGGGAAATTCACTATGGTAGAAGGGTTATATTTAAATTGGGGACACCAATATTTTACCGGACTGTTTTTTTATTGAAGCGTCTTTAAACTGTCATATAATCTCTTTGCAGAACCTTTGATAGACTGTTCGAAACAACATGGTTAGACATAATTCCAAATGGAAAATGAAATGGGGAGGTTTCAGCTGGCGTTCAGCCTGCCCATGGAATTACTTCAGTCAATGAATTGCTTTCTGAGGGCAATAGCTACACTCTTCACCACCAGGCTCAGGAGAATATACATAGAAAGAGGAGTTGCCATTTGGGTGGGAGGAGTGGGGGGATGGGCTCATGGTGGAGCCGCACTGTCATGACAGATTACTGATCTCCTGCAGAGGAGGTGGTCATACTCTTGGTTGGCTTGGAGCTTAATGGTTAAGCCCAAAGAACTAAGAACAAAAACCTGGGAAACTCCTTTCCCCTAGTATCTTAAAGAATCAATCAGGCTGTCTCCATAAGTGTGTTTGAGTTCCACTGGGTTCAGGATACTGCCCTCTAGTGGGAACTGGGCATTCTGTCCCCAGACTGTGGACCATTTCCACCAAGTGGATGTTTTCACAGTGGTCCCTTGGACTCCATGTTTATGAATGAGACATATACATTTTCTGAAATGAGTTCCATTAAGCCAGTTTAATTCCTGAGTCATATTCTGTCATATTCTGTCTACTTCATATTCTGTCTTATAAACTTGTCTCTAATATATTTTACTTTTGTTTTTCTTTTACTAAACTTATTTTCAAATAATTTAATTCTGTTCTGTGTAAATTGTACAAGAAATATTTCATACATCTATCAATTATTTCCATTGTAACTTCTGCCATTGTAAATTTTCCTTTGTGACCATTGTTTTTAATAAATCCAATTTCCCTAGACAAATATTTTGCATGTCTAAATTTTATCAAGACAATTTTATCCATTTTTTTTAGTCTCTAACAAACTGTGTACTGTGACATTTTAAACATTATCGGTTCTATTTTGAGGAGATTATTCCTTTATAATAAAATTCATAACGACTAGGAAAAAGAATTCTTTGATAAAAATCTGTCATCAAAGTTTCTGGTGTTGGATCTGTGTCCTTTTTGGATGTGCCAGGCAGAGGCAGGCCCTAAGACAGCCTTGTTCGCAGTCCAGTTACATACGGATAAACACAAACCTCAGGTTGAAACTTAAGTGTCTCCTTTTACCAATGAAATTCCAAGCCACTAAGGAAAGAGTTCTTTTTGCCTTTCCAAGCTGCTACCTTAACAATCAATGAATGGTTTAAGCTCTGGAGAATATCTGGCTTATTCATTTGTAAGATAGCTTTCATCTTTGCACACTATTCTTTTCCTCAGAAAGTGACAATGTAGTTATTTTAAATATTCCTTGAAACCAATGACAGTGTGAATCGTGTTTTTTAAATGCCTTGGTTAGTGAAATTCTTTCAGCCACTGAAATAACCTGGGTTAAGTTATTAAAACAAGTTCCCACCATGGTACACACAATAAGCAGACATAATTAGGTTGACCCGTGTAAAATTCCTTTAATTTTAGCATTTGGAACCTACAAAAATGGCAAATTCATATGGGTCAAGCTAAGATGATTGATTTTACAAGTTAAGGGGGATAAAGATTATCTGGCAGCACACAACATGACAAGAAGAAGATTATTTTTGTGTTAAGGTTGAATTAGAAATCCTCATGTCTAGGCAGTAGATCTAACATCGAAGCCTGAAGTGCCCACCAGCTCCGAATCCAAAACAAGTGACTCTGGTGGACTGGGCAGTCTGCAGTGACCCCAGGAGGCACGCCTGGGCACCCTCCCTCCAAGGGGCTCACTTCTCGCCTCTAGTCCATTTTCCTTAAGCAGTCCCTGCCAAGTGTTATTTTGGAAACTCAGGCCCATGTAGCCAAATTTGCTATTTTTCAAAAGAAGTCAGATATCTGGATTTTTATTTGAAATTTCCTGATTTTTAATTCCTGTGTGAAGGCTAATTCCAGTTTGTGACTCTCGATACAGATGACATGATAAAAGAGGATAGCAAATTCATATTGTGTTGAAGACAGACCAGTGTTCTCAAAAGAAGAGTGGGATGTGTGCACTCAGAGGATACTTTCAAGTTTTTATTTGTGTATATTAATGGTATACATGATACATCAAAAACACGGCATCTGTATATTAAATGTAAAGAGCAATTTATAAAGAATAGATACAATTTGGAGAGAGAATGAGAACACACCAGGAAAACATAGTGTAAAACATTTTACAGACAAAGATGTGGAATCAAAGAAGTTCTGAGAACCTCTGAGGGAGACTATAACTCAACGGTACGTCTTGGAGTCACAGTTCTCAAACATGGGTGGACTTAAAAAACTTGCTTCAAGGGCCGCCCCAGTGGCACAGCAGTTAAATTCTCATCTTCTGCTTCGGCGGCCCGGGGTTCTCCAGATCAGATCCCAGATGCGGACATGGCACTCCTTGGCAAGCCATGCTGTGGCAGGCGTCCCACATATAAAGTAGAGGAAGATGAACACGGATGTTAGCTCAGGGCCAGTCTTCCTCAGCAAAAGGAGAAGGATTGGCAGCAAATGTTAGCTCAGGGCTAATCTTCCTAAACAAAACAAAACAAAACTTGCTTCAGACGCGTATTCCTAGACCTGACACTGTGGTGTTCTGATGCACGGGGTCTAGAGTGGGAATGAGAAATCCGCCTGTTAACAAGTCACCTAAGTGATGTTGAGTCAAAAAACCCATGGACCAGACTTAATAAACACAGGCATATTGTTAGGAGCAAAGGCTCCTGAGTCAAAAGTTCCTGGGTTCAGTTCTTGGGTCTAACATTTACCAGCCATGGAACTTTGACGAAGTTAACTTTAACTTCTCAAAGCCACAATTTTCTCATTTGTAACATGGGGATCTAATAATGGCTACCTCATGTTTGTAAAACAGTGCTCAGGACATAGGAAAGGCTTAATAAATGTTGACTATTTTTCTCATGATTAGTTTTTTCTTAAATCCTGTGGGAGGAATGAGGAATGTTTCCAGGGCAAGGTGAGCTGTCACCCTTGTCATCCAAGTTATAAAGAGCCTTTGTCTGAGCGTGACCCCTCCCTTTTGTCACGCCCTCCTTTGTCTGTTCTTTCTCAAATTCTTTTCCTCTTCAAAGCTGCCCTTGATGTTCTTGTTAGCTTGACTTCATCTATATAAAAACATTCAGAGACATGGCTGCTCATCATCCTGATCTCTCTATTTATGAATATGTTCGAAATTTTTCTTAATAAAAAGGTTTTTAAAGGTCTTTAGTTACATGAGCTGCTCCAAACACACCCTCCCTAAGGATGGCTCTGACTAATATCACATAAAATTTAAACCTGGGCGATGATTTTCAGGCACCATCGCTTGAACCTCTTCCACATATGACTCACTGGGAGAGCCGCTGGGACACCGATGTGTCTAAGGTATGAGCCTTATTCATGGCCCTAGCATGGCATTCTCTGTGAAGAACATCAACCATCCTAGCACATCCCGTGCGGGTGTGTCAGAGCTGTCAGAGCTGGTGTTTCCAGGCAGACTACAATCTTGCTGTTGGGATGATCTGGTTGGCCATGTCCTATCCTGGATCCTGGAGCCAAATCCTCAACGCTTGCCAAGACACTCCATAGAAAAAAGTAGATGGTTATAGGAACAAGGTAAAAAGAATGTAGACAGATGAATATTCATTATTACTACTGGGAATGAAATTCAAAGCACATGCCCTAATTTCCGTAGCCCAGTGCCAACATCTTTGTAAAAAGGTATTAGATTGAGAAGTATAACTTAAAAATCACCAAGAAAGTTAAAAAACAGATACCAGCAAACATTGAATGCTATACACATATAACGATATTCTATTCTTGAATAAATGTTTGGAAACCTCATTATGCTGAACACAGAAATTCCGACTGAACCTTTCCCCTAAAGCTAATTCTGTTACTTAGGATTTAGGCTAAGCTGCTGTAACAAAAAGACCCAAGGGTACATTGGCTAAACCAAGAGTCTATTTGTCTCTCTCATCATAGCCTTGAGGTGGTCCAGGGCAGTAAGGCTGCCAATCCAGTCAGAGGCAGAGAGGAAAAAGCCCAGGAGTGCATGAGTGTTCATTATAGGTACACACCTCAGCAGTGCACAAGTCACTTCCACTCACACCCATTGGACAGACTTCATTCACAAAGCCACACTTAGCTTCAGGGTATGCTGGGACATGTGGTGACCAGCTGGGTGACCATGTAACCACCAAAACTTAGAGTTCTATTATTAAAGAAAGGGGGAATGATTTCAGTGAACAGCTAGCTGAGTCATCCTCGTGCACGCCTCCACAGTAGAAGTGCAGAAACTGGTTCTCTCACTCTTTGTACGACTGTGAGCAAGTTACTTAACATCTATGCACCTCTGTTTTCTTATGTATATTTGGAAATAATAATAGTACCTACCTCATAGGGTGTCAAAAAAAATGAAATTATATATATATATATTTTTTTAAAGATTTTATTTTTGCCTTTTTCTCCTCAAAGCCCCCCGGTACATAGTTGTATATTCTTCCTTGTGGGCCCTTCTAGTTGTGGCATGTGGGACACTGCCTCAGCATGGCTTGATGAGCAGTGCCATGTCCGTGCCCAGGATTTGAACCAACGAAACACTGGGCCGCCTGCAGCAGAGCGCGCGAACTTAACCACTCGGCCACGGGGCCAGCCCCTGAAATTATATTTTTAAAATGCATAATAGTTTCCATAACGCAGTCTTGACCAAAATCCCAATGGCAGTTTTTGCAGAGATAGAAAAAAACCCTATCCTAAAATTCAGATGGAATCTCAAGGAAGCCAAATAGCCAAAACAATTTCGGGAAAGAAGAACAGAGTTGGAGATCTCATATTTCCTGATTCCAATATATTACAAATCTACGGTGATCAAAGCAATGTGGTCCAGGCGTAAAGACAGACATCTAGACCAACAGAATAGAATAGAGAGCTCAGAAACAACATAGGCTCTCAAAACAAAACAGAAACAAAACAAAAAAACATAGAAGCAGACAATAGGTGGTTACCAGAGGGGAAAGGGGTAGGGAGAGGACAAAATAGGTAAAGGGGGTCAATTCTATGGTGACAGATAGAAACTAAATTTCTGGTGGTGAGCCCAATGTGGTGTACACAGATGTCAAATTATAATGTTGTATATCTGAAACCTACACAATGTTATCAACCAATGTTACCTCAATAAAAAAAAGAAAGAAAGAACATAGTTTCCAGCATGCAGGAGAAACTTAATAAATGCACCACTATTATCATCATCATTATCATCATCGCCATCACCACTAAGCCTAAATACAATTACCAGTTTTTCTCTCAGCCTACTTTTCTATATGTTGGATAATGATGTCAGTCATTTAGTTTAGGTTCATTTCTTTATTTATTTGTAGACTTTGAGTTTGGCAAGTGTTGACTAAGTGTTAGGAGAAAGGTGATTTAGGCAGGGGTTAAGTGAGGAAGAACAGATCCCGAGGACTCAACTGACAGAACCTTTCCTACCTTCCAGGGTTTCTAATAGAAACGAAGGGACGTAACCTTGTCCCACTGTTGGGAGTTGGAGGATGGGCCGAGGTGGTCAACAAGTTTACAGGCAAAGCCACAGCTCACACAAAGCCAATTTTGTTCTGCTAGGGGCTGTTAATAACTTATAGAGGGTCTTCAGAGCATAGGAGTCCAAGTGGGGTTTGCGCTCTTAAATGCCACCCTGCTGGGTACACCTTCAACATCTGACCACACACAGAAGGAAACAAAATGGCTAAAGGGGAGCTTTATTGTGCAGGTAATTTCAGAGCAGACTTGAGGTCAAGGAATAAAATGCCAGACAGACAGCTCCGAGGTCAAGGCCGGAGCATGCACTTCCACAACTGCTTCTGGAGTTTCAGGGGGGCTTAACGAGAGCCAAGAAAATTTCCAAGTGTTTACCGGCAACTATGCCAGAATGCTGGGTTGACATTCTTTCAGAGAAACATTATTATTTGATGTCCTAGGTGGAAGCTGTTTACTTTTTTCTTCCTTGATATAATAGCTGCAATTTAAACACAGTAAACGGTAATGGCCAAATTTGAGTTTTAATTCATATTCCAAAAGTGTTAGTCCCTGCTTATTCCACTCATGCCATCGTGGAAGTCTCCTGCTGATATTTATTTAAAGGTCTATGTCTGGACAACTATCTGTTTTCAGTCCTACTTTTACCAAGAGATAATTATAAATTCTTCAACCTGTGGGAAGGTGTAACTCTTACAAACACAGTCAAGGAGGGGGTGCCAACTCTTCTTCTCCGTGACATGTGCCATTGATGCCATCACACATGGATTCTACTAGTCGCCCTTCTCTTCTGGCTTGACCATGCCCAGGGCAGTGGGTGACTGCTCCCACACTTACACACTACAACAGGGAGCTGTCACCCCACTGAGTGCTGGGATCCTGGGTGTCTGCAGGTCCATTCTGTGGAGCAGAGGACAACCTAAGCTTTCCAGAGAATTTATATAATAGAGAGAGTTCTGTCTTCCCAGGAAATGGGCCACGATTTGGGCCATGATGAAAATCAAAAGGACACTTGCATGACCCCCAGCCCCCAAGGAGTCAGAGGATGAAAAGCCTTCAGGTGAATGAGTAGGCAGTAGCTAAAGGATTGCACAACTCTGGATTCCAGGGAACATGGGTTCTGGATGTCTTAGAAAACAATGGGACAAATCAGGGGCTGGGGCTGTGCTATAGTCTCCGTTAGGGGTTAGTAACCTGGGGTCTAGGGCTAGAAGCAAGGGGTCTCTGAACATGAATGGGAAAAAAGGACATCTTTATTTTCACTAACCTCAAACTAAAATTTAGCATTTCCTTCCACTATAAACATGGGCAATACATCATGGTATAATTAGCAATGCGTTTGATGACAGAAACCACAGATCTATTCATGTCACACTCAGCTGTCGCAGACATCTCAAAATACCATTTACGCACTTCAAAATTAGTACTTCAAAATTCAACAGGTCCTGGACCCACCACTGGATCTTATTGTTGAATGCATTAATAAAGATGCGTATATATTACTGTATCTTAAAATTTTTTAGTGTTTTTATAACCATACTTATATTTCATTTTCTTTTTATTTAATTTTATTTTTGAAAAATGTTATTTTGAAAAAAATATCATTCATAGTCTTCACCAGGTGGCAAAGGGCCCATGACACATGAAAAGCTTTAAAAAAAACAGGAAAAAAAGCCCTGGTCTAGAGTGAGTTCACCACTGCACAAATCGTGGGACTTCTCTCAAAGTACACAACTTCAGAATCCTACTCAACACACTGCATCAGGCAGCTACCAGCGATCAACTGGAGTTGGCCTCTGAGATGACCCCTATTTACCATCTCTGGTCAATAAGAAGGAACTGACACAATGACAGGCTGTGTTCCGGTCCCACAAGGTTCAGGTCCACTTGGAGATTAAGACATAGCCCTGGATTATCACCTCTGCCCTGGGCCTCTTCTGCCAGCGGGAAAGGCTTTTGAATGCTTGCTGAGTGTTTGCAATGAGTCCCCAGGTGTCCAGAAAGCTCCCAAAGAAGACTGGCCCCTGGAAGAAATGAGCAGCAGCTCGGCGATTTTCTGGCCACAGCACTGTGGAAAGATCTTTCAGTGTTCTTCAGGAAGCCATCATGTGTCCCTGTGTCATAACCAGGGCGGCTACGAGTACAGCAATGAGCACTGTAAAACATTAAATGCCCCTTACCAGTTAGTAAACAGATACTGGCCCAAGCTCCCTGAATGTTCTTCCACCACTCCAGACACCTTGGCACCAGGAAGCCCTGGTGGGCACCAAAGCCGGCAGCTCCAGACTTGGTTAAGGCTCCTGCACACCTGAGACTGTCCTGCATGCCCACCTCCTCCCTCCACCCTCCACCACTGCAAAGAGAGCAGGCTCAGACACCAGCCCTCCGGGAAGAGGGACCATCATCCTGTAGGGAAATAAGCCTAGTGCCCGCCTGGCCGCCCAAAAGCTGCAGCGTCTTGCTGTCTGTCTCCAAGAGTCACTTTAGTGTGGCCTCTTTGGGTCCATAGTGTTGAAATATTTTGCCGATCCTCGTGGTCACAGCCACCCTACCCAGCCCCTAAAGCTTTGCCATTTTCACAATAGAGATACTAATGCCTTATAGTTGCTGAGACAGTTGTGTGAAGGACTCCAATATCACTTCTCTACATTTTCCTAAAAATGCAACGACCGGATGAACTGGAATTCAAAAGAAAGGCAACGTTGCGTTGGAAGGGAGGCGGCTCATAAGTGCTTTGTCTCAGCCGCTTCAGCTGTCATTCCCTGAACCAACCTGCTCCCCGGGTCTCAAGCTCTGTGGTCCTTGGAGGGCTGAGGCCATGGCATCCTCCTTGCCTCTAAGCACATGTCTAAAATAACTGAACTTCACTAAGATCTAGTCTTGGATCTCTGAGTGAAAGTGGCTAAATAGCAGCTCTCCACCACGTATGACACCTCCCACCCCCAAACGGAGGGCCGTCTTTCTAACTCACAGCACTCGTACATTTAGATGGCTTCATTATTGCTTTGAAGCTTTAAAGTAAGAAAATGAATGGAAAATTTTGCAAGTTTCTCCATTGATCCAAGATTGTCCTACTCAAATATTTTCTTTGCAGTCTGGTATATTATTTCAGACCCTACATGGTGAACAACGCCTTTTGAGCATTAGTCAACGATAAAAGGTATGATGGTTTCTGTGCTGTGGGCTGTTGCTAACGGCACCGCGTTGGTGTGCCAGCTGGGAGCGGCTTTCCTTGGGCACTTGAAGTCAAAATAGCTGAGTGGATTTTTCTCTCCACCACTTCTAAGCCGCATGAGGAGCCACTTAGGCTTTCCAAGCCTCAGCTATTTCTCTAAAATGAAGTTGGTGTGGGGTTTGGAGGAATGTAAAAGGCCCAGCCCAATGGCTAACATGGAATGAGGACTCAGTCATTTGTTATTTTTGTTGTTTCAATGCTCTTTGGTATTTGAGTGAGCCAAGAGGCTGCATGCAGGCAAAGTAACGGGGCATTTGGGAGGCTATAGGGAAGGCACATCCTTGTTATTATGTAATTGTTGCCCAGAATTCTCCATGAAAGAGGCATTCCTTGTATTAATAACTTTTTTAAAATGCAAATAACTCTAAGGATGTACTTTATTAAACTATTAGTACTAATTTGCACTGATAGGATATGCATGATTGGGATAAAAATGAAACATGTGAGCATCCAGAGCTTCCCCTCCCCTGGGGATTGGCAGCGAATGTGGAAAAAGAAATACAGTTAGAGAGACAGAGTGTGAGAGCGAGTGCGAGAGAGTGTGAGAGAGAGAGAGGGAGGGAGAGAGAGAGGGAGAGAATGGGGGAAGGTCTCTGTTGTCATGGGGCCTGGTGATTCTCTGCCAGGTGGGCGTGGCGTCTGGGGCCTCTTTCAAGTGTGTGGCGTGGGGAGAAGGGAAGACTGCTTTGGGGAAGCACTTAAAAGAGAAAACTTGGAGCTGTTAAAGTTTAGGAAGACAGTGCATGGGAGCAAGGGAGAAAGGGGCCTCTGAAGAATTACTGCTGTGGTGGACATAATCCATGTTTCAGGTTGGGAGCTCCAGAAACAGAGAGTAAGATGGAGTTTGATTTGCAAAAGATTTACTAGTGATGTACACCTGAGAAGGGAAGTGGGAGAAGATGAAGGAAGAGCTGGCCTGGCCTGGCCTGCCAAGCCTCCGCCATTGGCCATCGTTAGGGAGCTCTGGAGCCTCTCCCAGGGCCCCTGCGACTGCCATCAGCCTGCCTGTCTCCTCCCTCAGGCTCGCTGGGCTGCTGACAGATCTGACAGCTGATGGCTGCCTGCTACTGCACTCCCGCGGCTGAACAGGGCTGGGGTGGCAGGGCTCTGTGACTACCATGTTCTCCTGGCGCAGGGCCTCAAGCCACGTTTCCGATTGCAGGCAGTCCCCCCGCCCTGCTCCCTGGGCCTGTCTTTCTGAGGGAAACATGGAGGAGGGAGGAGAGTGGGCAAACTACTATTCAGTGTCTGCCTCCTTCACTGTCCATTCTAAGTTCCCCCGAAGCCCTCAGCTACCACCTCTGCTGGCTTTAGGCGCCTAGCTGGTGCTGTGACCCAGACCTTTATCCCCAAGGGGTCCAAGGATCTGGTCACCAAGCCCTTCTCAGACCAGGGCTGCTACACTCGCCCAGTTATAGTCACAATTGGGCAAGGGAATGCCAAAAAGTGCCCAAGGGGGCTGCGCCTATATTCCTCCCTGTTCCTACCGTGTGACAACAGGCCTGCCTCCTCCTGATGTCCAGAGTCAATTACCCAGCCAAGATGGTAAGTTCTTTTGTTCTTGCTGGTCCCCAACTGCCAGAGTGGAAGCCATAGCTTATAATTCGAGAGACTCTTGCTATGTCCCCTGGCGAAAGTGTGCCTGCTTTGAGTGCCAGGTCTTCTAACCTTGCAGAGCCAAGAACCAAGGAAGCGCAGTCCCTGTATGGCTGGGACATTGAGAGTGGGGAGTGGGTCCACTCCCGCTTCCACCCTTGTTTCCTGGTCCTATCTATTCTCTTAGAGCATATAACAGTCTTCTGTTCCACAAATATTCTGCATCCTAGGGATTGGCACCATCTTTTAAGAGTAATGCCTTTGATCTGGTGCTTCAGCTCTGCCCTCAGCAGGCTGTTTCAATGCTTTCTCAGACAGGCAGCTTCTGAGAGATATGGAATGTGCTGTAACCAGTGGATCCCGTGGTCATGGGCCCACTCCTGCTCCTCCTCTGCTGTGAAGTGCTTTCCACGGTCTGATGGGATGTTATGTGGGATCTCGTACCAGTACATCAAACACTCTGAAAGCCCTTGGGTGGGAGTGTTGGCTGAGGCCTACAAATGGGAAAGGCAAATCTTACCCAGAACATATGTGTATTCCTGAACTGCTTGCTTTTCCAGGGTTGAAAGGGCCCAATGTAGTCAATTTGCTGCCAAGTTGGCCAGTTGGTCTCTTTGGGGAATGGTGCCATATGGGGGGCTGGTCTCTGTTGCTGGACATCCAGCAATGGCAATAGTTAACCTTAGGCCTCTTCTCTTTCCACTCAAAGGGGATGACCAATAGCATGATCAGTCTTGGTAAGTGAGAGTCCATGCTGCTGGCCCATGCATCACCTCCATCTTTGCCACCATGGCCACTTCATTAATATGTCAGCACTGGACTAGCTGATGACAAAGCCTGGCAGACATTGATTGGCCTGGTCATTTTGATTACTGAGTTGTTCATTGCCTCTTCTGTGATAGACACTGTCGGGGGATGCCAACATGTGATTCAAAGATCGTCACAGTTTGTGCCCATGCCCAATGTCCAACCAATGCCCTCCCCCAGGTTTGCCTTGTCCCCAGTCTTCTGATCTTTTTCCTTGCAGGCCCCTCACCAGCTGGCTAGCCCATTTGATACCACCAGTGAACCTATAAATATTCTAATCGAGCCATTTCTCTTACCACACAAAATGAATAACTAGATATACCCCAAGTTCTGTCCATTGGGAGAATTTTCCTTTGCCACTGTCTTTCAAGTCCACCCCTGAGTGAGGCTGAAGGGTGGTTGCTGTCCATTTTCAGACTGCATACATGTAGTGCACTGACCCATCCATAAATCAAGTCTGAGCTTTCTCCTCCTTTCTCAGTTGTCATGTAGGATCACCCATGCAGCATATGTGTGAGCTGAGGAGGGAATGCTAGCGAGTTGAGGGATGGGTGGTGGTGTAACAGCAGTGGGTGCCATGGGGGTCTGGTCTATTTTCTCATGCAGTTTGCTTATGCCCTCTGGTCCTGTTCATGCTCAATCTTGGGTATACCACTTCCATTTTGTGAAGGATTATTGTTGGGCCAGTCCAATATTACAACTTGGTGGATCTTACAGGCTTATGATGGGCAGCTCTAGAAGCTTGGTCATTTGGTATCCTATGTCAAACATTCTGTCTCTACCAGGGCCTGGTAGCATGCCAGGAGTTGTTTTTCAAAAGGCATGGCCTTGCTTGTGAACCTCAGGGGCCTATATTTTGACTCTTCCACTGGGACTTGTCACAAACTCCACACAGCAATTTTTCCCACAGTGATACCTGCAATACCATAGGATCTGCTGAATCATGTGACTCACACAGGAGGGCTGCTTACATCGCAGCCTGGACCTGCTACAGAGCCCTTTGCTGTTTTGCAGCTCTCAAACCCAGCAGCCACTCACCTCACTCAGTGTATGGGCCATAAAAGTATTGATAGCTGTAGAACAGGACATCCTCAGAACCCAAAGAAGGAGGCCTCCCAGGTATTGTGCATCCTTCTTCATGGCAGGAATAAAAGATGTAGTAATTTGTCTTTCCCTTAGGAGGGGATGTTCATCATGCCCCAGACCACTGGACCATAAAAGTTTAATGGATGTAACAGGCCCCTGTATATTTAGAGTTTATCTCCCACCTTCTGGAGCACCTGTGGAGGTCTTACCAAGGGCTCCAGGCTGCTGGTTACCTCGTGCTGCTCTGGCCTGATTAACACAATGCACACTCTGTAATGGGTCAATATCATGTTCTGAGGAATGTCAAGATAGTCCAGATCTCCTCGTAGTATATTGTGACAGAGGGCAGTTTACATAACTCTGGGGCAAAGCTGAAAATGTTTGTTGTCGTCCATTTGATATGAGTGTGAACCATTTCTGATCTCCTTTCTTGACTGTGATAGAAAACAATGCATTCACCAAATCAAGACCACATACCGTATTCCTGAGGCCATATTACTTTCTCTAGCAAAGATATCTCATCTTGCGTGGTGGATGTCATGTAGGCTATTACATGGATGTGCTTGTTGTGGTCTACACCAGGAGTCAGCAAACTTGAGCCTGAGAGCTAAATCCAGCCCTCTGCCTATTTTTGTAAATAAATTTTATTTTTTTTTAATGTTATTGTATTTCATTGGAACATAGCCACATTTACAAATTGTCTAGGGCTGCTTTTGTGCTACAACAGAGAATTGAGTAGTTGCAACAGAAACTCTATGGCCAGCAAAATCTAAAATATTTATTATCTGGCCCTTTATGGAAAAAGTTTGCCAAACCCTGGTCTATAGTAATCTTTCAGGATCCATCAGGGCCTGGATTTGCAAATTAAATGGAGATGCCTTGGGGACCACCACCCCTGAAATTTTTTATCCTCAAGAGTGGCACAAATCTCTGCTTTTTCTCTCAGGATACAGTATCACTATCTTGAGGGGAGAAGAGGTTCAGAGACTTCCATTTGGCCCTTCCCATGATGAGCTCCTGTCCAACAGACCAAAGGACCTGATGTGGGAGTTGCACCCTGCCAAGTATGTAAATCCCAGGTGAACATTTAGTGGCAGGACAACTGATCATAGGGTGGGTCCATGGACACAGAGACCACTAAGCCAGAACTTGAGTAGGATTTCACTTATTACCTAGTCTCTATATACCCTCACTATAACAAGGCGGCTACAGTGATGCTTTGGGTCTCTGGGTATCAATATCTACTCAGACCTTGTTCCAATAACCCTTGAAATGTCCAGGTGTTCCCCTTTCTCCATTGCACAGTTATCTGAGTAAATGTCACATAATACCTTGAGGAGGGAGAGGCTTCTGCATTGTCTTCTGGGGTGAGGAGATGGAGGAATGATAGCTCATAATAGCGTAGGTGAGCAGCATCTGTAGTCTGCAGCCTCACCAAATTCAGAGGAGTCTGGGAGTCAGAGGTCTTGACTGAGTGTTCAACCTTCCTGCACTTGGCCGCTGGCTTTCTCCACCCTCCTGGAGGAGATGAGAGCTTCTTTGTATGCACTTACAGAGGCTCTCTGGCTTTCACTTGCCTATCACTCAGCCCTTAAAAGTTCATTATCTTTCTGTAGAGCATCATGGGCACTTAGCAATTGCTATCCACTACTCTTATCCTTGCACCTGTTCTTTTCTCCACACATCTCAAATGTCAGATAAATCACTCCAACTAGTTCATTCCCTTCTACGAATACAGCCTCCCAATTCACTGCAGTGAAAGTTTTAACAATTGGGCTGCCCCCTTGCTCCAGGGATGTTCATGTTCCTCCTACTTCCAGTAATTGGTATCCTCACTGCCAGACAGAAGTGGCAAACTGCTCCTAAACCCCATCTTATTGCCTGCTTTCTTGGACCACTCCTGGTACCAGCTCTCGTAGCTTGGGTTGTCTGGAAGCAGATGCTGAGGTGGAGTTTGGATTGCAAGGTGTTTGTTAGGAATCAACACCTGTGCAGGGAAGAAGACGGGAACAGGATCAGAGAGAGGAAGAGGTTGACCTGCAAAGCAAGCTCAGCGTAGACTTGGTCAATTTGTCAAGGAGCTCTAGAGCAAGGGTTCTGTGCCAAGCCAGAATGAATGTGCCTTTACCTCCCCAGTTGGCTCAGTCAGAGAATGTGGGCTGCCCTGGAAAGGCAGAGAACTCAGGAGAAGCAGTTCTCTGCAGCTCACTGCACTACATGCTCCTTCCCAACCCCCAGGTGAGAAGCAAGTCCTGCTCTGAAGGGAGTTTGGGCCACCCATCTATGTGTCGACCCCAGCCCCTATTTCAGTGTTGAGAACTCAAGGAAATAACTTGAGTTACCATAAAATGATGTTTGGGCTTGTTAGCCTGTGCTTCTTGAATGTGACATCCCTCAGAGTATTTGAGTAAAAAGCACAGGGGTTTTGAATGAATATGTCTACCTTGATAAGTCAATGCACTCGGTGCTCACCTCATCCAATCCTCTTTCCACGTAAATGACCTCCTTCAGTTTTCTCTCTTCCTCTTGCTCCCTAATAACCATTTTCTCTTATTCAGTTAACTTTAAGATATGTTCCTTTAGTAAGTAATCAGAATATCAAATTCTACTCTATATAAAGCATTTTTAATAAAGTATTCAGGACATTATAGTTTTGTATCAGATCCTCGCTACTATATTATAGATAGTTGACCATACTGTCAAGATCAGAGTCACACGAATGTTCTAGAAACATTATAGCAAGAATCTCAAGCTCAATGAAATAATTGGATTAATTACCGTCTCTTCTGAGACTTGGGATTTTCCTCCATCTATGAAGTCTCTTTAGAGAGAGTCTTGTTACCTAGCCCCGTGCGTCTGTCTCCATCTGTCTCAGATGATTGGTTCAGGTTTTGCTATGTGCTCTTAGCTGTTCTGGGAAATTGGTTGCCATTACTTCTTCAGTTCTGTTATGATTTGAGACACTTTGAAAGCAGAGTGGTTTGTTGCTGACTGCATTATGTTGACCACATCCTCACCTGCGTCCATTTACTTCAGAGTTCCTTCTTGACCACATTATCAATCTCCATAATAACAATTGAGTTTTTAAATATTACAGATGCTTTTCCTACTTTTATTTTATTTTGACTTATACAGCCTCCCAATTTAAAAGAAACTAATGGTATTCATTCATACTTCAGGTTGACGTAGGAAGTTCTGAGATTTTGAGTCCTTTGAAGTAGGATACTGAAGGAGGTGTGCTATTTCTAATTTTCTTCTTTTCAAGATTTTATTTTTCCTTTTTCTCCCCAAAGCCCCACAGTACATAGTTGTGAATTTTTAGTTGTGCGTCCAGAAATTCTAGTTGTGGCATGTGGGGTGCCGCCTCAGCATGGCTTGATGAGCGGTGCCGTGTCTGAGCCCAGGATCTGAACAGGCGAAACCCTGGGCCACCAAAGCAGAGTGCGCAAACTTAACCACTCAGCCACAGGGCTGGCTCCCTTTAATTTTCTTTATATCTCAGCATTGAAAATTTGGAACTGAGAAGAATTTAAGAAATACTGTATAGATCTAGATACTCCTTTGAGAGACGATGTAAAGGGCAATTGAGTGCTATTAATTTATAGAATAAAATTTAAATATTTTGTAATAATTTCCGCAATAAAGACCCCATTATAATGTTTGAAGATGATATCTAAATTTCATGGTTTATTTCCAATCTAAGAATTGCTTTAAAAAGTTACTGACAGTTTTAGTTGTTTCTGCCTCAGCAGAGCAGTTTCCTCAAATTGAAACTATTTAAGGAAAAAAACCTAAAAACTTTACTTAAGAAAGTTTGCCTAATTTGATATTACTGTCAATAGGACTCAAATTATGTGAAAATCTTGATTATAACTACATGATTCGTGCTTTATTGAAATGAAGTCAAGAAAAAGAAGTGTGTGGAATAAATATAAAGTACATTGTGAATTATGCATCTCTTTATTACTCTTCCAAACGCCACCAAACTATCAATGGGCCATGCAGATACGCTCAATAATAATTTAATTTTATCGTGTTTGATATTTTGCCAACTTTCAAATTTTACACTTTTTTTTATCTATTTTGTCATTAAAGAAGTTTAGTTATCAAGGTAGGAGAAGAGAACATATTTTATTTAGCAGTTTGTTAGCTTGATTTATAACTTTCCCATGTTTGGACTTATAGTATGTGGGCCGTCATTTACACTTGTGCTCCAGGTGCCACAAATGCTTGAGGAAATCTTGCCTCATTCCTTAGTTTAAAAAAAAAGACCACAAGGGGCTGGCCCTGTGGCCGAGTGGTTAAGTTCACGCTCTCCACAGCAGGCGGCCCAGTGTTTCATTGGTTCAAATCCTGGGTGCGGACGTGGCACTGCTCATCAAACTATGCTGAGGCAGCGTCCCACATGCCCCAACTAGAAGGACCCACAACAAAGAATATACAACTACGTGCCGGGGGGCTTTGGGGAGAAAAAGGAAAAAAATAAAATCTTTAAAAAAAAAAAAAAGACCACGACATTCACATGATTCTAATTTTTTTTTGTTAAGATTATGATAGTTTACAACCTTGTGAAATTTCAGTTGTACATTGTTGTTAGTCATGTTGTGGGTACACCACTTCACCCTTTGTGCCCTCCCCCCCTCCTTTCCCCTGGTAACCACCGATCAGTTCTCTTTGTCTATATGTTAACTTCCACCTCTGAGTGGAGTCATAGAGTTCGTCTTTCTCTGTCTGGCTTATTTCGCTTAACATAATACCCTCAAGGTCCATCCGTGTTGTTGCGAATGGGCCAATTTTGTCCTTTTTTATGGCTGAGTAGTATCCATTGTATATATATAGAAAAAGGCAAATGTTAAAAGTCTAATTGCCACCCTGATCCCATGCACCGCAGTCCCACCTCTGCCTGCAAACCCTTTCCCAGGTAACCACATTTATTGGTTTCTACTACTTTACACGAATAAAACCTTATGTAAACATGGCTTCTTATCTTCCACCGTCCTTTTTACAGAAACATTCACGTACTGTGTATATCACTCTAGATGTTTCTTTTTCCACTTAATACATTTTGGAAATCTTTCCATATTAGTACATGGGGAAGTTTCTCAGTCTTTTAAAACGGCTGCATAACATTCCATTGCATGAATGTACTATAAATTATTATGTAACTAGTCCCACTTTGAGAAGAGCATTTGGGTTATTTCCATTGTGTTACTATTTGAAACAAAACTACATTGAATAATCTTCTACATTTATCATTTAGTTTGTGTGCAAGGAAACCTGTGGGAAAAAATGACAAGTGGGAGAGCAGCCTTAGAAGGCATGGCAGGGTTTCTCTGCTAGTGACACTTCGGGTGGGAACTCTTCATTGTTCAGGCCTGTCCAGCTGACTGTAGCATGTTCACCGTCGCTGCTCTTCCCCCACTGAACGCCAACAACCCCCTCTGGTCACAGAGGTCAGCTAATGTGTGCTTACTCACCTCTCCAACTGCCCCTGAGCAGCCATCCACCAAAATATGCCACCTGGCTATTCGTAGGGAATTGGTTAGATAAGTTATGATGTATGCTTATATTTAGATATAATTTGTCCTCTAGTTAACCCTTCTTGCATGCTAGGCCCTGTTCTGAGTACTTTAAGTGTTAATGTGCATTTGATGTTCACAGCACTCCTGCCAGATAGATGGTGTTAATACTCTCATTTTACAGATGTAGAACCCGTGGCATCCAGAGGTTAGATAACGTGCCCAAGGCCACACAGCTGATTGTCATGGAGCTGGGGGTGGAACCCAGGCAGTCTGACTCCAAAGTCCACGTGTTTGACTCTTCTGCTGTCCCATCTCTTAAGAAATGAGAGACACAAAACAACATGTGTGGACTTGACCAGCTGAGCTGTACATTTAAAAATGGTTAAAGTGCTAAATTATATGTTATGTGTATTTTACCACAATTTTTTTTGGAAACCTATTTAAAAAGAAAAAGAGTGAGGCAGATCTGTACATCCTAATCTGGAGGGAAGAACATAACGTAAGTGGAGGGAAAAGGAGAGAATGATAATAAAGCACACCTACTATTTCATTTTTCAAATAATTTTGCGTGTGTGTGTGTGTAACATAAATACGTATGAAACATACATTTATATGTGAGGAATTATATATGCACAGAAGGTCTAGAAGACAAACATCAAATTGCAATTGTGACTACCTGTAGTTACAGGGGTTCTAGAGGAAGGATTGTTTTTTTACTTCATACTCTCTTTTCATTTTAGGAAAACATTTTGAATGAATGAGCATCATTTTGGGAATCAAATAGGTAGAGAAGATGTAGAAGGGCCCCCCAAAAGACACTCACCACAACATCCCACCCACCTGCCCCTCCCAGGGACTGTGCACCCTTGGTCCTCTACTTCTTTACCCCAGGGACAGGGGTCAGTGCCCCACTGGTGAATTTGTCTGATAATGCCTGTCAGAAATCCTCTTTTTCTTGGGAAAATTACCTTACCTCCCTCTCAGTAATGGCTCTAGCTCCTTTGCTGTCAGCGAATGTGGACTGTAAGTTCTTTCTTCTGCTCCTAATCACAACCTCCCTCCCCTGTGCCTGCCTCTACTCTTCACACTGCTTGACTTCTCTTTCTTTCTTCTTTCTCTCTTCTCCAAGCCTTCCTTTGCACTTCTCTATTTGGGTACCATCAGGCCGCCTGTGAGAGTGCTGGGAGTAACCAGTCACAGACAGAGGGCTCCTAACAGGGTGAAGTCAGGCCTTTTCTCTTCTCTGCTCAAAATGCTCCAATTCTACCCAGGGCAAAAGCCAAAGTCCTTCCCAGGTCCCCTGAGACCCTACACGACCTGATTCCCATTACCTCCTTCTCTACAACTCTCTTTCTCTTGCTTACTCTGATCCTGGAACATTGGCCTCCTTGCTGTTCCTTGCACAAGCCAGGCATGCTCCCAACTTGGGGACTTTGCACTTGCTGTCCCTTCTGCCTGGAACACTTCCTCTGGGTGCTGCTTGACTCACTCTCTCACCCTTTGCTGGGGAGTAGCACTTCCACAGTGAAAGCTTCCCTGACCGCTGCAGTCCACTCTATACTCCTTCTCTATTCTTCTTCCCTACTTTATTTTTCTCCCCAGCAAGGATTTTTGTCTCTTATGCACTGATGAATCCCCAGCATCTTGATCAGTATTGAGCAAATAGAACGTGCACACAAAATATTTTGAGAATGAATTTATTGTACCTTTTAGAATCATGAGGTCTTCAGGCTGGCTAAGCTATTTTCATCTCAACCTTGATCCTTGCAATCTTTTGAATACAGTAGTGTTTTCTGCAGTTTCACTTTCCAAGGTTTCAGTTACCCGTGGTTAAGCACTGTGTGAGAATATTAAATGGAGAATTTCAGAAATAATTCACAAATTTTAAATTGCCTCACCATTCTGAGTGGCTTAATAAAAGCTGCATCGTCCCACCTGGGATGCGAATCATCCCTTTGTCCAGCGTATCCATGCTGTATACACCACCTGCCCTGGAACACGAAGAAGTCCCTAAGGTGAAGGACCGTGAGAGTCAGTCATGCTGACTCTAGGGGTGGATGGGAGGGAGGGGGAGATGCAACATAGCAGCCCACATCCCAAGAGACTTCCGTCAGTCTGCATGAGAACTCTGGGAAGTTTCTGTGTCCCATCAGCCCAAATCTAATTCCAGGCCAGGCACCAAGTCCCATATGCTAATGCCGGTATCTCTGATAGAAGGATCTCACAGTTTCCCCAGCAGGAGCATCTCACCCCAATTTCCCTAACTGTAAGAGGCTTAACTCAGACAGTTATGAGAATTGAGCCCTCTTAGCACCTGATCCCTTACAGGAGAAGCCCACTTTTAGGGGTGTAGTGAGTCAAACTGGAAGACCTAGAAGAGCCGTCCACTCCTTCTTCATGCCCAGACTTGAAGGGAGGGTGTTTTTCCTGGATGACTCTTCCACAGTCTGGGGGGAGAGGGAGTTATCTGAAAAATAGCAGATGGTATGGCAGGTGCTCTTCCCACCCATCTGCGGGGCCAGGCAGAGCAGTCCCTAGACCCAGTTGCAGGAAAGGAGTGAAGAGTTGGGGAGGGTCTGACCTGGCCTCTCTCAAGTAGCCTAGAAGCCCTGTAACAGTGGCCCCTCCGCTGTCCTGGCACAATGTGGTATACATGACATTGTTATTATCAGGTCTATTTCTCGATTTCAGAAAAGGAACATGTTCCGGGAATGGTTAAACCTTGTATCTGGATGACTGTAAAGGACTCAAAGAGGGGGTCCCCGTCTCTGTTTCTTTTAAAAAAGCAAATAAATCTGGTTTCTGGAAAATCTTTGTTCTGTGTGTGTGTGCTTAACAAATCCCCCAGTATTTCTTCATCTTCATTGCTCCAGGGCCTCTGGTACACAACAAACAAGGTTACTACTGTTGGTCAGAGGACCTTCAGAACACCTTTGTCCTTCCTAAATATAGTCACGTGACACAAGCCCTGTGGACCTACGCTTGTCGAGCTTGGGCCGTTTCCCTGACCCATAGTATTCCAGGGTTGGGTTTGCTAACATTTCTCTGACAGTGCTCAATCTGTGCTTACAACCAGGAGGAAGAAAGGTTTAATAATTCCAGTTATTAATGAAAATGAATAAGAAGATAGGAATATGGATTACTGTACATTAGTATAGATATGAGCTGCGAGGCATATCTGGGGAGGAGAACATTTTTAAGATCATTTCATTCCAGGACCTGATACCTGGAATTTTATCTTTTGGATTCTTTCCATTCTCTCTAATTCTTTCTCTCTGATTTTCTCTCTCTCTCCCTTGCAAAGTTGTTTGCTAATTGACATTGTATTGTTATTTTCATCAAGTAGGGGAATGTTTGGTTTGTTTACTAGTATTTGTTTGCCTATTATTATGAGTCCATTCAAATATGTGTTCATGCAATATTCTCTGAAGTGTTCTTAGACTATGTTATATGTAAATTTTCTTTATGGATTCATACTTAAGGGTTCATTGCATCTTAACATTATTATGCCTGTTGATATAATCCACTAGTTAAGTGAGATATTTTTCTTTCATTATTGTAGAAACCGTAACGAAAATTACAATTAAAGCAGTTGATTGAACAGTGCATGAATATATAACATAATAATCTCATACTTAGATATTGCTAATTATAGTTCAATATAATAAACTCTTTTAAAATTATCCATTATCATTTATTTGGGCCAAAAGAAAGCATATTCTGAGGTTTTTGGCTGTCTGCCTAGGCCTTTTAGTGTGAATGATAAAACAATGCCAAATTCTATAGTAATATGTGTATGTATGCACACACACAAACACACACATTTAATTTCTTTTCACAGATTTCCTCTGTACGAGGCAAACATTCTACCTTATCAATTAAAATCTGTTAGTGAAACTGTTCATTTGGGTAGGGAAAGCATGGAATACACATAACGCCCTGAGGTTTAATAAGCAGTTTCTGGAAAGTTGCATGGCTGTTGTTGTGTGACTATTACTACAAGGTTGTTATTATTTGATTAGCTCGCTACAGAGGAGACGTCTACTGGGATTTTGCCTTGGTTCACTGTCTGCATTTGATGGTTTCTCTCCTTAGTCGTAGAAGTGACCCACCAGTTCCCTCTGGAGGCTCAGTCCAGGGATGTTGCCGCATCCCAAGTGTGCTTAACCCCTTTCAGACTGGTTAAAAATGAATTTCCACAGCCTAATTTGAGAAAAGAAAATTTTTTTCCTTATTTGTTGATAATCTCAGAAACAACTCTTAAATATGCAGAGTAATAATCAGTTTCTTGAACAGTTAGAAACCCGGTGAAAAAGTCACTTTTGGTGACAGATCTTTGTCATTACAAGCAACACATCTCTTGTCGTCTTTGGCCTCAGACTCAGCCCTACATGCACATGGAATGCCAAGGAAGGAGGAACCAGTGGAACATTCAGGGAGGCATCAAGAAAGAGGCAGCTTTGAACTGGACCCTGAAGACTGAGAAGAGTTTTTAAGAAATAACATTTATTCTGAATTGTTTTAATGACGTAAAGAGACCATGAAAGATTTGGAAAACATAGACAAGAACGAAAAAGATTTAAAGATTTAAAGCCTTCAGTAATTGTCTTTATACATAATACTGTGATAAACATCTTTGTGCATAAATTTTGTGTGTGTCTGATTCTTTTCTCAGGATAGATTCTGAGAGCTAAAATGTTGGGGTTTAAGGCTTCTGAAACTTACTAGTTAAATTGCCCTCCAAAGGAGTCATGCTAATTTGTCTTTGTATCTGCAGCATATGAATCCCAAAGCCCCTGCATCTTCAGACAGATGTGAGGAGACATTAGTGTTGTCCTTCTCGGTAGTCACTTGAAAGCCATGTTCAGACAAACAATGCCACTGCTTCTCCAGAGTCTTACAGAGCAATTGCTTGGGAACTGTGTATAGTCGAATTATGCCTCACACAAGAATTTCTTCTTTACTATGTTAGCAACCCTAGGATTCTTTTCTGTTCTGGTTGGTGGTATTAGTTTTACTTCATTTTACCAAAACTTAATTTTATCAAAACCTTATTTAACACCCACTAAGATGCTATTTTTAAAAATACTGATAATAAGTCCTGGTGAGGATGTGGGGAAATTGGAACCCTCATACATTGCTGATGGGAATGTAAAATGGTGCAGTCACTTTGAAAAACAATTTAGCAGTTTCTCGAAAAGTTGAATTTAGAGTTCCCATGTGACCTAGCAAGTCCTAGATAGCGCCCAAGAGAATTGAGAACTGAAACCATATGGCCATGCAAACACTTGTGCACAAATATTCCTGGCAGCATTATGTATGATTCCTTTTATATGAAATGTCTGGAATAGGTAAATCCATAGACATGGAAAGTAGATTCGTGGTTGCCAGGGGATGGAGGGAAGGGAAGTAGGGAGTGATTGCTAATGGATACAGAGTTTCTTTTGGGGATGATGACAATGTTCCAGAACTAGAGAGTAGCAATGGTTGCACAACTCTGTGACTGTACTAAAAACCATTGAATTGGACACTCTAAACCCCTTATTCAACAGAAATAAAACATATCCATACAGAGACATGCACTTGAATGTTTATAGCAGCATTATTCATAATAACGCCAAACTAGAAACACCCCAAACGTCCATCAACTGGTGAATGGATAGATAAAATGTGGTGTGTCCATAGGATAAAATACTTACTATTCAGCAATATATTGAAATAAAGAACTGATACGTGCTACAATGTGAATGAACCTCAAAAATGTAACGCTAAGTGAAAGAAGCTAGTCACAAAGAACTATATATTATGTGATCCCATTTATATGAAGTATCCAGAAAAGGAAAATTTATAGGGATAGAAATAAGTTCAGCAGTTACCTAAGGCAGTGGGTGGGAGTAGGGATTAACTGTAAATGGGCTCTGAGGAGGACTACAGGATGACGGAAGCATCCTAAAACTGGGTTTTGATGATGGTTGCAGAACTCTATAGATTTGTCAAAAATCATTGACTTATACATTTATAATGGGTGAATTTTGTGGTGCATAAATTAGACTTCAATAAAGCTGTTAAAAATAAAAACTGACCAACTGACTTGGCTGTGAATGTCCTTTAGACATTCCCCAAATCCCTTGCTATAAGTTTGAACACTTTCTACCTGCCATAGAGTCTGCGCGGAAGAGGAGTTGCGAAACTGTTTTGAGCAACAACAGCATTAGAGTTCTCAAGAAACTGGTTTGAAGGGAACAGCTCTCATTTAGATGTCTCAGTGCCGGAGTGTTCCTCAAGCCGTCAGATGCCTGCATTGTTGTGTCTGCTGTGTGACTCCTCCCTGTGCACGCCATGTGGGCTCTGGAAAGCTGCTGAGGGATGGGGGCAACAAAGAATAAACATCAAGACTCTTCCCAAGTCGCAGAAATAAAGACCTCCCTCTCTTCCATGATAATGGAAGTTTCTCCTAATTAAACAAGATTACACAAAATTAACACAGACTTCATTTACAGAGGCCATTTGGCCATCCTAATAGAGATAGTGGTGTGATCCAGGGCTATCAGGCAAGATAACCCTTCCCCCCACTGATCCACCCCTATATATGTACAACACCTATACAAATGCATCTCTTTTTGTCTCAACAAAGACTGAAATTCTTCAATGGACAATACGCTAAGGTAGGAATGACTGCTTTTATGGCAGACCATGTGAGTTTGAATCCTGGCTCCACTACTTACTAGCTGTGTGGCCTTGGACAAGGTTTAGCCTCTCAGTGGCTTAGTCTCCTCATCTGTGAAATGAGGATGACATACGATTTTTGTGAAGATTAAATAGGTTAATGCATGTAAAGTGCTTAAAATATTGCCAGGTACATAGTGCTCAGTATGTATGAATCATATTCAGGCCCTGGTTTCAGTAAGTACCAGTTTTATGACCTCAGGGAGTTCTTTAGACTGAATGTTTGTGTCCCCCTAGAATTCATATGTTGAAACCTAATCCCCACTGTGAAAATATTAGGAGGGGGGCCTTTGGGAGGTGATTAAGTTACAAGGGTGGGGCTTTCATGACTGGGATTAGTGCCCTTATAAAAGGGGCCCTGGACAGATGCCTGGCCCCTTCCACCATGTGAGGACACAGTAAATAGATGGCTGTCTATGAACCACCAGGCATCAAATCTGCCAGAGCCTTGATCTTGCACTTCCCAGCCTCCAGAATTGTAAGAGATAAATTTGTGTTGTTTGTAAACCATCCAGTTGATGGCATTTTGTTATAGCAGCCCAAACAGACTAAGATAGGGAGTCATTGAATCTCTCTGTACCTCAGCTTGGTCACATATGAAATAGAGATAACTCAACATTCTGGATTGTTGTGAAGGTCACATAAAGTAATGTGTGGATAGTCCCTCAAAAAGCAGCAGCCCTTATGTAAATATCTGGATTTTTTCCTGTCTCAGGTCTATGTAAATTGCTTGGAAGCATAGTGGCTCTCCCACTTGTCGAGGGGTCGGAACAGTGTTTTCTCCTCTGTCTAGCCAGTTACTTCTCTTCAAGTCTTAGCTTAGATGTCATTTCTATAGGAAGTCTTCCCTGGCCTCTCTCGGTTCCCAACATTTGTGTTAGGAACCCATTCTACACCCTCCCAAACATACTGTACCTACCTCCACCATTGCAGTGTTCTATGTATTGTAAATACTTGCTTACTTGTCTGATTTTGAGATCCTTGAAGAGAAGGATAACAATGTCTGTCTTGCTTACTATTTGTGTCCTTAGCACTTGTCACAACATCTAGCACATTCTGTTTAATGAATAAGTGGATGAATAGCTGAAAGTCATGATGCTCTTTTAAAACAATACAAATATGGATATATTTAACACCATGATACCAAAAAGGAACTAAATTTACTATTTACTATCAGATCATATGTCCTTCCAAGGTCCCCTGAGACCCTACACGACCTGACCCCCATTACCTCCTTCTCTACGGCTCTCTTTTTCTTGCTTACTCTGGAACATTGGCCTCTCCATTAACTCTTTGACTTATTTTCTATAGCTCTTCTCGTCCCCACCTCGCTTGGCTCTGTGCTGTTTCCCAACATGCCAGGCTTCTTCCACTTCAAACTCTTTGCATTTGCTATTCCCTCTTCTTGGAATACTGTTCTTCTAAATCCACATGGCCAGCTTCCTCTCCTCCTTCAGAGATTTGCTCAAAGATCCTGTTTTTACTGAAGCTTTCCCAATTACCCCTTCAAAAATAACAACCCAGTCTACCTCAGGGCCTCCCCATCCTCCCTCCCTATATTATTTTTCCCCATTGCATTTAATCACCATCTCGCATACTGTTTACTTATTTGTTAACCTGTTATCTGTCTCCCTCACTGGCTTGTAAGTTCCAGAAGAGCAGGGATTTTGGTCAGTTTTGTTTGCTGTTTCTCCCCAGTGTCTAGAATAGTGTATGACACATATGAGGCATTCAGTACATATTGTTTGAATGACTAGATCTTAAACAGAGTGTATGATATAAAATGCAAAATTTCATTTACGACTTGCAGTCATCCGTATCTGGGTAGTGTTTCCTGACCACCCCTTTCTTCTCCAGTTCTTGTACAAGCAGTTTTTCACTTTCTCTTCTCTGCTACTGCTGTTCTTGCACCTGCTTTTATAATTGGACTCATCACAATGAATTCTAATGTATTTATAAACATTTCTGGCCTCCTTTCCATGTTGTAGGCTCTTTAGGGCAGTGACTATATCTCATCCATTTCAAAATCCCTGCTACCTTGAATCGTGTCAGGTAGACACCAGCTCAGTGTCAGTTGGAATGAACTGCCCGCACTTAAAGAGTAGGTGCAGGTACAGAGTGTGGGACATTTGATTCAGAGTGTGATTGAGTTCTTTGGTCTACTGTGTACACTGAATGTCCCCATCCCGTTCTCTCAGCTTACTGAATCGTAGGATCGGAATACTTCTACTTGGCACGCGGAGGTCCTCAGGGATGAGTGAAGTTCAAGAAACTTCCCACCCCCTCCACCCTCTGCTCCTTCTGCACAGTACAGGCTCCCTGCATGCCACCTCCAAGAGTAAAGAGCAGAGACACAGCTCCTTTCCACTCTTCTTTGCCTCCTTCTCCTCTGCTTACAGCACTGCTAACTCGATCCAAGGCTGCCGACAGGACTGCCCCGTCCCATTCCTGCTTCCCTTCTTCAGTTGTTCATTCTAGGACCCTCAAGGCTCTGCCCCAAGCCCCTTTCTCTTCTCACAAGCTCTTCCTTGATGATCTTATCTACTCTTCTACTTCCACCTGTGAAAATACCATCAAATCTATGATTTGAGAGATAATTTGGGACTATTGAGCATGAAACACCTTCTAGACAACCTAAAATTTGGTTTTCCGAGCCAGCCCTGATGGCCTAGCAGTTAAAGTTTGGTGTGTTATGTTTTGGCAGCCCAGGTTTGGTTCCCGGGCGTGGAACCACACCACTTGTCTGTCAGTAGCCATGCCATGGTGGCAGCTCATGTAGAAGAACTCAAAGGACTTACAACTAGAGTATACAAGTACGTACTGGGGCTTTGGGGAGGAAAAAACAGAAAGAGAGAGAGAAGGGGGAAGACAAAGCAAGAGATATTGGCTCACAGCGAATCTTTCCCAGCAAAGAAAAAAAAAAAAAGAAAGAAACAAAAAGAAAAAGAAGCAACTCCTCATCTATTAAAGTCAAAAAGAAAGGAAGAAAAGAAAAGAAAAGAATAACAGCAACAAATTTGGTTTCCCAAACTTATCGTTTGCAAACTATCTTCACAATTTCTACCTTATCAGTGTACTGCCTGTGTAATTTATGTAATATTTCTTAAAAATCAACATATTTTCCTCTTCACTTGGCCAAAGAAACAATAACAGTGAAATCAAGATTTTGTTGTGCAATATTTTTTTCTAAATACATGAAAATAAATATAAAACGGTAAAATAAAAAAGGTTTTTGTTTTGCTTTATTTTGCTGAATTTAGGTTTCATAAAATTAGCTGGGGGGCCGGCTAGGTGGCACAGTGGTTAAGTGTGCACATTCTGCTTCAGCAGCCCGGGGTTCTCCGGTTCGGATCCCAGGTGTGGACATGGCACTGCGTGGCAAGCCGTGCTGTGGTAGGCGTCCCACATATGAAGTTGAGGAAGATGGGCATGGATGTTAGATCAGGGCCAGTCTTCCTCAGGAAAAAGAGGAGGATTGGCAGATGTTAGCTGAGGGCTAATCTTCCTTGGAAAAAAAAACAATTAGCTGGACTTGGCAATAGGCGGCATATGAGTACAGGGGGAAAGAGAGGGGCCAGGAATAATTTCCCGGTTTCTGGCTTGCATAAATACATTGGTAATAGTGCCATTTCCTAAGGTCAGGAACAATAAAAGAGGACCAGCTTGGCTCAATCTTGGGAGGGGGTAGATGAACGGGTTGGTTTGGGGCATGCTGAATTTGAGGTGCTTGAGACCTCAAGAGACGTTAAGTAGGCAACTGGAGATGGGGGTAGTGCTGCACCTTTTCTGTCTGCCTCTCCAGACCTGCTCTCCAGCCTGCTTGCAGCCCCGGGAGGCTGACCTGCATCAGGGAACTCCCTTGGGCTTCAGATTGGGTTAGTTCAGTGAGAAGCCCTGGCAGGAGATCAGAAGAGGAAAAGGAATGAGGTGGATCTTTATTTCCCCAGCTTCTCCCCTGTAGAGTTGCTGTGGTCTGGCAGCATCCCTGAACCAAAGGCCAGAGCTCCTGTCAGACAGCCCTCCCCACCAAGCCCTCTCCAGGGTCTGGCTGTACTCTCGTTTGTTCCAGAATACTGTACTACTTGTAATAGTTTCCCTATATCCTGTCTACCCACTCAAATTGTGCCAATCTGAGTGTATCATTCATTTCCGCCAGGGTCCTCACTGATATATGCATACAGAATTTAAAAGACAGGTTCAGGCTAGAGATGTATTTTGTGAATCATCTGTTTATAGATGTAGCAGAAGCTGACATGGATGATGAATTTCATTGTGGGGGAGTATAGTCAAGAAATGGAGAGTATTTAAGATTGAGCTTTAAGAAACTCTATCTTGCCTCCCACTAAAACAGGGCAGTGAGAAGAAGGCTCTGACGAAGGGAGCCTCTGGGGACCCCCTTGGAGAGAATAGAGGGCTGGCCGGTGGCGTGGTGGTTAAGTTCACGCACTCTACTTCAGCGGCCCAGGGTTTCTGGGTTTGGATCCTGGGCACAGACCTACACACTGCTCATCAAGCCATGCTGTGGTGGTGTCCCACATACAAAGTGGAGGAGGATTGGCATAGATGTTAGCTCAGTAGCAATCTTCCTCAAGCAAGAAGAGGAAGATTGGCAGCAGATATTAGCTCAGGGCCAATCTTCCTTACCAAAAAAAAGAAAAGAGAGAGAGAGAGAATAGACACCTGTATTGACCATCCCACTATGACATTATAGGGTGAGAGAGGCAATTCATTAAAAGGAAATCAGAATGATATTAAAATGAGAGAATGGATGCTGAGTTGCTGGACCCAACACATAGACACACGCACACACAATGTATGTATATACACCTGCATGGTTTTATTTAAATGGGATACAAATATTCCTGCTTTGCCAGTAAGATTAATTCTGCTGTGACAGGAAATCCAAAATGGTAGTGATGTAAATAAGATAGCAGTTTATTTCTCTGTCACATAAATGAAGTTTGTGGATAGTTCAGAGCTGGTTTAGATAATACTCATGATGTCAGGGATCAAGGTCCTCGGTCACGTTGCTCCACCATCCTCAGCATACAAGTTCTATCTCATGGTTCAGGATGGCTACTTGTGCTCCGGTTGTCTTGCCTGCATTCCTCATGTTCATCTCTCATTGGCCAGAACTTAGACATATGGCCATATTTACTGGTGAGCTACTGAGAAATACCTTTGTTTCAGATGGCTATGCCCTGCCTAAAACCCAAGAGTTCTGATATAAAGGAAATATGGAGAATGGGAATTGGGACATCACTAGTGGTCTTTCCCAAACATGAGATTTTGTAACCCGTTTCCTTTTCCATTCAAATATTTCCTTCTTTTCAACTAGTTTTGATGACTCCTTGATGGCCATAGCTATACTGTAACGTCCTTCCATGTGCACTATGTGTCCCAATCCAAAGCACCCGTGAAAAATATCAGATGACATCCAGGATCCAGCAGGGCAGGCACAGCTTAGGAGAATTCCTTAAACCAACTCAGCTGGTCCACAAATCTCATAACGTTAGAGTCAAACCTGTAGAGGACATCCCATCCAGGAAACGGAGCAGTGACAGATCAAGGCACATATTTCAGCCAAGTGCAGCCTAGCTACAAAGCCTGCCTCCCGCAGCTAGTTCTGACTTCCCGTGATTTAAAAATACTAGAGTACCTTTGATTCATGGGCACATTTTACACCCTGCTTCAGGCAGATGTGAATGTGCACATGTTACCGCTGGCTACACATCAATTTCTAGACAGGAATAAACTACTCACTGCTTCTCTTTCTAGGAGGCATATGATGCTGGGGTGAATGGGGCCATAAATTTCTGCAGGAGAAGAAAATCCCATGGTAGGCACTCATTATCATGTCACTGGACGGCCTTTTCCCATAACAAATACAGTCAATTTTGTTTATGGGGCTGGTAGGGAAGGTTGTCGTTGGCTCAAAGAATTTGGCTCATTAAACCAGAGTAAGGCAAACAAAAATAAATTTCTTAAGCAATGTGGAATAGAAACAATTTCGAAGTCCAGCCCAGGGTAGACTGGGAAGGCGGTAGGGTAGTACCAATTTTTCTCATTACGATGGATCTACTTACTTTTTATGCAGGCATTTCATGACTTAAGGGATCAACAACTACTCTGTGGCAAATTGTCTTTGAATTCTAGAGTTATCAAACCCTGTCCTAGAAACATGGCAAAGAATGGAGCTTGGTGAAAGGACTTTATAATGAAATTAATATCTAGCAGATAAGATTTTTGGTGAGAAACAAATGCAACTGTGAATGACAAATAATACTACAAACTTTAAACTGCTCTGCCGGTGTTATTTTAATCATCACCTTCTTTGTCTTGTGGCTCCAGCCCAGATGCTATTATTTAGCCAGCAGGAGTTATGCATATTAGTCTGACATAATTATTGGGTCCCAGGGAGCCCTGGGTTATTAGTCCCAAAGGTGCTTTCTTAGCCAGATGGCCAAAGGGCTGTGTGCAGCTCTGTTCAGAGGGAGAATCGGTGAGTCATCACGTAATTCTCCCCATTTGTGTGGGTAGAGATTTCTTTAACTTGGACCTAGCATCAGCAATTAAAGAGATCTCTCTGGAACACTTTCAAAAGAAGCTAATAATTCTCTAAGATTATAAAATGGTAACAAGAGTTGGATAATGGAAGTGTTACTTTGGCTCCTGGTAAATTCTGTCCTCTGAACCACATGGCTCATTGGTGACAATAGTTGAATATATCACTGGGCCAAGTTATTACAGATTATGATTCTCCATGTAAATAGCTTGCCATTTGTTGACTTTTTTGCTGATCTGTGAAAACACCATGGTACACAAGATAGCCAGTAGAATTATTTTCCCCTATAGTTACATAGAAAGGGTCTTCACAATTTCTTCATGAATAAGATATTTAAACTGCTGAATAACAGCTGTATTAGTTATCCACACCTGTGTAACAAATAACCCAACTCTTAGAGGCTTAAAAGAATTCCTGTGGGTGAGGAATCTGAGCAAAGCTTAGTTGGGTGCCTCTGGCTCAAGATCTCTCAGGAGGTGGCAATGAAGCTACCAGCTGAGGATGTGGTCTCAGCTAATGGCTCAACTGGTGAAAGTGGGGTCCACTACGAGGCTCACTTACATGGTTGTTGATGGGCCTCAGTCATTTGCCACTTGGGCTTTGCCACAGGGTTGCCTCATCACATGGTAACTGACTTTCCATGGGGCCAATGACCAGAGGGAGAGAGAAAAAGGGAGATTGAAAACACACCCCAAACAGAAGCCAGTCTTTCTATAATTTAATCTCAAAATTAACATGCTGTCATTTCTGCCATATTCTATTCATTAGAAGTGAGCCAATAAGTCCAGTCCACAGGACTAGGAGGGAGTACACAAGAGTGTGAATATCAGGTAGTGGGGATCATTATGATTATCATAGGAGCTTCCTATAACAATGGCATTGGAGTTTTATATTTTTGAAATCATTTTTTGGTAGATGGTCTTGATTTGATAAATTATTTTGTTTTTACATAGTAACTAATATTGGATATTTGTTAATGAAATGAGGCTCTGTGAAGTTAGGAATCAGCTGATAATTTTCTAGAAAGTGCTTGATATTATGTCAATTTTTATGATCTACTTGCACGTACTATGCTTGTAAAACCTACATACTATTTTTTATAGGTTCGATATATTTCATCTAGTAAATTCTCAGTAAATTAAATAGTAAACTAATTTCTACTTCTCCCCCCTCCATTTTTTTAAACTAATGGACAGAAAGTAAATTTTACGTGGTGAGAATTTGGTTTACTGTATATTTGGCATGATTGGGCTAAATGTTATACATGCTTCCTAAATATAAGACAAATATGTGTGTGTGTTCATGACTTTAATCTCTGGGAGTTTATACCAATTAGCAGAAGCTATGCTATGATAAAACCAACTAGTACCTTTTTTTGTTTTTTTGCCTGAAGAACTTCATGTAGTATTTCTCTTAGTGCAGGTCTGCGGTCAATGAATTTTCTCAGCTTTTGCTTATCTGATCATTTCTTTGAGTAAAGCGTTCTAGCTTGACAGATTTCTCTGTCAGCACTTTAAAAATGTTGTTGCAGTCTCTTCTGGACTGCGTGGTTTCTGATGCGGAGTTTGCTGTCATTCTTATCTTTGTTCTCTGTACACAATGTTCCATAATTTGTATCAGCATGGCTTTCTTCCTGTATGTTCTACTTGGGGTTTATTGAGATTCTTTGATTGGTGGATTTACAGTTTTTATCAAATGTGGAAAAATTTTGGCCATTATATCTTCAAATATTCCCCCTTGTTTCTTCTGGGACGCCTATTACACATATGTTAGAATCTTTGATATTGTTTGTGTCACTGGTGCTCTGTGTGTGTCTTAGTCTTTTTTCTCTCCATGTTGCATGGATAGTTTTCTACTGCTGTGTAACAAATTATCACAAGCTTTGAGGCTTAAAATAACACCCATTTATTAACGCACAGTTCTGTAGGTCAGAATTCTGGCACAGCATGTCTGAATTCTCTCCTCAAGATCTCACAGGCTGAAATCAAGCCAGTGGCTGGACATGAGGTTTTCATCTGAGGCTCAGCATTCTTTTCCAAGTTTACTGGTCGTTGACAGAATTCATCTTCTTGAGGCTATAGAATTGAGGTCCCTATTTCTTTGCTGCCTCTCAGCTAGTAGCTGGTCTCAGCAAATAAAGGCTGCTCATATTTCTAACCACATGGGCTCCTCCATTGTCAAGCCAGCAAGAGTTTTTTGAATATTTCTCATGCTTTTGATTCCTGACTTCCTCTGTGATCAGCCACAGAAACTGTGCTTTCAAAGGGCTCATGTGCTTAGGTTAGGCCCACCTGGATAATCTCTGTTTCTTAATATTGTCTGAGTCATATAACACAACATAATCACCCATCATCTTCACAGCGCTGCGGATTATGTGGGGTATATAGACCAGGGGCGGGAAATCTTGGGAGAACATCTTAGATTCTGCCTACCACAGGTACTTTTACTGCTATTTCTTCAAGTTCAGTGATCTTTTCTTCTGCAGCATCATATCTGTTATTAATCCCATCTAGTATATTTTTCATCCAGATATTGTGTTTTTTAATCTCTAAAAGTCCCATTTGGGTATGTTTAATATCTCCCATTTCTATCCTCACAATGGTCATGGTTTCTTTCTTTTTTTTTTTTTTTTTTGAGGAAGATTAGCCCTCAGCTAACTGCTGCCAATCCTCCTCTTTTTGCTGAGGAAGAGTGGCCCTGAGCTAACATCCATGCCCATCTTCCTCCACTTTATATGTGGGATGCCTGCCACAGCATGGCTTGATGAGCAGTGCCATGTCCGCACCCAGGATCTGAACTGGTGAACCCTGGGCTGCTAAAGCGCAACACCCGTACTTAACCACTGCACCACTGGTTTAGCCCCTTCCTCTCCCTTCTTAAATATGGACCACATTTATAATAACTGTTTCAACATCTTTGCCAATTCCGTCATGTTTTTCATTTCTGGTTCTGGGTGGTTGTTTTTTTTAGTCAAATTTCTCCTGGTTATAGGTAATATTTTCTACTCCTTTGCATGCATGATGATTCTTGATTGGATGTGAATCAATCAAGAACGATTTGTAAATTTTACATTTTGATGCAAAATGTCAATTTTACATTTTTTCATGTTTGATTTTGTCATATTCCTTTAAATAGTACTGGAGTTTGTTCAGGCACTGTTAAGTTACTTGGAATCAGTTGGATCCTTCCAACCTTTGTTTTTAAGCTTTGTCAGGGCAAGTTGAGAGCTGCTTCAGTCAAGGGATAATTTAGCCCTACAACACACTTTCGAGGTGGCACACTTTTAAGGATTCTACACAGTGCCCCATATATTACAAAGCCTTTCCACTCAGGCTTGTGTAACACAAACCATTCCCAGCCGTGTGTGAGCTCTAGGAATTGATAGGCCTTCTCATTTCCAGCGGTTCCTTTACTGGCTTTGGGTAGTTTCCTTTTACACATACAAAGAGTCGTACTCAGCCAAATACTTCAGAGTATTTCTCTGAAGATCTCCAGAACCCTCTCTTTCTTCCTCCCTCAGTATCTCCCTCCTTTCTGGCAATTAGTCTTGAAAATTCTGCTTGCCTTGGCCAATATGTGCTTTTCAGCTGAGCAAGACTTCTGGGGTTAATCTCCATAATACATAAAGAACTCACACAACTCAACAACAAAAAATCAAACAACCTGATCAAAAACTGGGCAGGGGACATGAACAGACATTTCTCCAAAGAAGATATATGGATGGCCAATAGGCACATGAAAAGATGCTAATCATCACGGACCATCAGGGAAATGCAAATCAAAACTACACTAAGATATCACCTTACACCCATTAGAATGGCAAAAATAACCAAAGCAAAAAATGACAAGTGTTGGAGAGGTTGCAGAGAAAAAGGAACCCTCATACACTGCTGGTGAGAATGCAAAGTGGTGTAGCCACTATGTAAAACAGTATGGAGACTTCTCAAAAAATTTAAAAATAGAAATACCATATGACCCAGCCATCCCACTACTGAGTATCTATCCAAAGAACTTCGAATCAGCAATTTCAAAAGTCCCATGCACTCCTATGTTCATTGCAGCATTATTTACAATAGTCAAGACGTGGAACCAACCTAAGTGTCCACCAACTGGTGATTGGATAAAGAAGATGTGGTGTATATATACAATGGAATACTATTCAGCCATAAAAAAGAATAAAACTGTCCCATTCTCAACAACATGCATGGACCTTGAGGGTATTATGTTAAGTGAAATAAGCCAGATAGAGAAAGACAATCTTTGTATGACTCCACTCACATGTGGAAGTTAAATATGTAGACAAAGAGAACAGATTAGTGGCTTCCAGGGGAAAGGGGGGGTGGGGAGTGGGCACAAAGGATGAAGGGGCGCACCTACAACATGACTGACAAACAATAATGTACAGCAGAAATTTCACAGGTTGTAAACTATCAAAATCTCAATAAAAATGTTTAAAAAATAAATAAATAAATACATGGGAAAAAAAAAGAGTGGCGAGAGTGGGCACACTTGCCTTGTTCCTGTTTTCAGAGGGATGGCTTTCAGTTTTTCCCCATTGAGTATGATGTTGGCTGTGGGTTTGTCATATATGGCTTTTATTATGTTGAGGTACTTTCCTTCTATACCCATTTTATTGAGAGTTTTTATCATAAGTGGATGTTGGATCTTGTCAAATGCTTTCTTTCCATTTATTGATATGATCATGAGGTTTCTATTTCATTTTGTTAATGTGGTGTATCACAACGATTGATTTGTAGATGTTGGACCATCCCTGCATCACTGGTTATAAATCCCACTTGATCACACTATATGATCCTTTTAATGTACTGCTGTATTTGGTGTGCTATATTTTGTTGAGGATTTTTTGCATCTGTGTTTGTCAGTGATATTGGCTTGTACTTTTCCTTCTTTGTGTTGTCCTTGTCTGGCTTTGGGATCAGGGTGATGTTGGCCTCATAGAATGTTTTAGGAAGTGTTCTGTATTTTTCAATTTTTTGGAATAGTTTGAGAAGGATAGGTACTCAATCTTTGCATGTTTGGTAGAACTCTCCTGAGAAGCTGTTTGGTCCTGGACTTTTACTTTGGGGGAAGTTTTTGATTACTGTTTCAATCTCTTTACTTGTGATTGGTCTATTCAGATTCTCTATTTCTTATTGATTCAGTTTTGGGAGGTTGTATGAGTCAGAATTTATCCATTTCTTATAGATTGTCCAGATTTTTGGCATACAGTTTTTCATAGTATTCTTTTATAATCCTTTGCATTTCTGTGGTATCCATTGTAATTTCTCCTCTTTCTTTTATAATTTTATTTATTTGAGCCTTCACTCTTTTTTTTTAGTGAGTTTGGCTAAGGGCTTATCAGTTTTGTTTATCTTCTCAAAGAACTAGCTCTTAGTTTCATTGATCCTGTCTACTGTTTTTTGGTTTCTATTTCATTTATTTCTGCTCTAATTTTTACTATTTCACTCCTTCTGCTGACTTTGGGCTTTGTTTGTTGAAAGGAATAAAAGGAATCCAAATAGGGAGTGAAGAAGCGAAACTCTTGCTGTTTGCAGATGACATGATCTTAAACATAGAAAACCCCTCCAAAATCCATTGGAAAACTAATAGAAATAATTAACACTACAGTAAAGTTGCAGGGTACAGAATCAACTTACAAAAATCAGTTGCTTGTCTATATTCCAACAACAAACTTACAGAAAGACAACTCAAGAATACAATTCCATTTGCAATCTCAACTAAAAGAATAAAGTACATAGGAATAAATTTAACCAAGGAGGTAAAGGACTTATACAATGAAAATTATAAGACATGACTGAGAGAAATTGATAATGACATAAAGAGATTCCTTGCTCATGGATTGGAGGAATAAACATAGTTAAAATGTCCACACTACCCAAAGCAATCTACAGATTCAATGCAATCCCAATCAGAATCCCAATGACATTCTTCACAGAAATAGAGCAAAACAACCTAAAATTCGTATGCGGCAACTGAAGACCCCAAATTGCTAAGGCAATCGTGTGAAAAAAGAGCAAAGCTGGAGGTATCACAATCCCTGACTTCAAAATGTACTACAAAGCTATAGTGATAAAAACGGCATGGTACTGGTATAAAAACAGGCACACAGATCAATGGAACAGAACTGAAAGCCCAGAAATAAAACCACACATCTACAGATGGCTAATCTTCGACAAATGTGCCAAGAACATACAATGGAGAAAAGATAGTCTCTTCAATAAATGGTGTTGGGAAAACTGGACAGCCACATGCAAAAGAATGAAGGTAGACTACTATCTCACACCATACACAAAAATAAACTCAAAATGGATGAAAGACTTGAAGATACATCCTGAAACTATAAAACTCCTGGAAGATAATATCGTTAGTAAACTCCTTGACATCGAACTAAAAAGGATCTTTTCAAATAACGTGTCTTCTCAGACAAGGGAAACAAGAGAAAAAAATACACAAGTAGGAGCTCATCAGACTAAAGAGCTTCTGCACGGCAAAAGAAACTAGAATCAAAACAAAGAGAAAACCCACCAATTGGGAGAAAATATTTGCAAATCATACATCTGACAAGGGGTTAATCTCCATAATATATAAGGAACTCACATAACTGGACAATGAAAAAGCAAACAGCCTGATCAAAAAACGGGCAGAGGATATGAAGAGACATTTTTCCAAAGAAGGTATACAGATGACCAATAAACACACGAAAAGATGTTCAACATCACTAATCATCAGGGAAATGCAAATCAAACCTACACTAAGATACCACCTTATACCTGCTAAAATAGCTATAATCACTAAGACAAAAAGTAACAAATGTTGGAGGGGGTGTGGAGAAAAGGGACCCTCATACCCTGCTGGTGGGAATGCAAACTGGTGCAGCCACTATGGAGAACAGTATGGAGATTCCTCAAAAAACTAAAAATAGAACTACTATACAACCCAGCTATCCCACTACTGGGTATCTACCCAAACAACTTGAAATCAACAATCCAAAGTAACATATGTACCCCTATGTTCACTGCAGCACTATTCACAATAGTTAAGACATGGAAACAATCCAAGTGCCCATTGACTGATGATTGGATAAAGAAGATTCCATATATATATACATATATATACATGTATATGTATATACAATGGAATACTACTCAGCCATAAAAAAGACAAATTCATCCCATTTTCAATAACATGGAAGGACCTGGAGGGAATTATGCTAAGTGAAATAAGCCAGACTGAGAAAGACAAACACCAGATGATTTCACTTATATGTGGAATATAAACAAATACATGGACAAAGAAAACAGTTCAGTGGTTGCCAGGGGAAAGGGGGTTGGAGGTGGGCAATGGGGGTGAAGGGGAGCACCTACGTGGTGACAGTCAAGTAACAATGTACAACTGAAATCTCACATTGATGTAAACCATTATGAACTCAATAAAAAAATTAAAACATCTCTTATTTACATAATTTTGATTTAAAATTTTGATGATCATGCTACAACATGAATGAAACTTGAGGATGTTATGCTGAGTGAAATAAGCCAGTCACAAAAAGAAAAATACTGCATGACACTCAATAATACACTTATATTAAGTACCTAAAGTAGTCAGTCTCTTAGAAAGTACAACAGTGGTTGCCAGGGGCTGAGGGGAGCTGTTCAATGGGCAAAGAGTTTCAGTTTTGCAAGATGAAAGTGTCCTAGAGATCTGTTCCACAACAAGGAGCATATAGTTAACAATGCTGTACTGGACACTTAAAAATGGTTAGGATGGTAAGTTTTATGTTCTGTGTTTTTTACCGCAATAAAAAAGTTTTGAAAATCATTCATTATAATTTGTATTTTGTCTGTTCTTTTTTTTTCTTTTCTCTTTTTTTTTGTTGAGGAAGATTTGCCCCGAGCTAACATCCACTGCCAATCTTCCTCTTTTTGTCTGTGAGCCACCACCACAGCATGGCCACTGATGGATGAGTGGGCCGCTGAAGCAGAATGCACTGAACTTAACTACTGGGCCACCAGGGCTGGCCCTTGCCTTTTCATTCTAATATTGAAATTAATATTTAATATTGCAATATTGTTCAGTGTGTGAGTTCCTTTTACATTATGGAGATTAACCCCTTGTGAGATATATGATTTGCAAATATTTTCTCCCAATTGATTGGTTGTCTCTTTGTTTTGATTCTAGTTTCTTTTGCCTTGCAGAAGCTCTTTAGTCTGATGAACTCCCACTTGTTTATTTTTTCTCTTGTTTCCCTTGTCTGAGAAGACATAGTATTTGAAAAGATCCTTTTTAGTTTGATGTCAAAGAGTGTACTACCGATATTATCTTCCAGGAGTTGTATAGTTTCAGGACATATCTTTAAGTCTTTGATCCACAAAAATAAAAAATAATTTTCATTTATACTCTGACCCTAGGACCCATGAACATCAAGATCTGCTGAGCTTCCATTTCTCTGAGATCTAGGCCTCTCTGCCCTAAGTGTAGCAATCTGACCCTAATGGCCTCTTTTTATGCCCACTTTGTTTCAGAAATCTGATTCTCAAGTGTAAGTTGTCCCAGTTGATTTAAAACAGTGGCAGAACCCCGTCCCCTGGGTCAAGCAGACCGAGAGAAGGGTAAAGTGGAAGGAATGAAGTCTCATGGGGGCAGAGCAAGGAGACTGGTACAATATTTGCTGTAAATGTTGCCAAGATTGCAACCAGCAATGAAGAGTGGGCATTAGAAGGCAGGAAAAGTATCTCGTCTTCAGAGGAAATTAAATAGTGAACTTAATTACAGCCCATAACTGACATACCTGGTTTTTCATTTGCCTCAAAGAGAAAATTCACATAACTGACCCACTCTTAAGACAGTTTCAGCTGTCAAGTTAAGATGTCGAACAGAACGGAGTATGCTCAGAAATATTAACTGGAAACCTTGAACTCCTTCTCAAGCTTTTCATTAAATCAGACTCACCTGGCTCTTTGTGCTCTTTTCAAAAGGCTAAATGCTTGGCAGGTGGTGTAGGTATTTGGGGAAATTTTAGAATTGCATATATTGGAGCAAATTAGTTGTGTCCAAAAGTGGTGTTATTGGGATCACTGAATTACTATGTTATTGTGTGAATGAATACAAAATAACAGGCCTGGCTGTGCAACATCCAGGTGGCAGCACTTCCAAGTTGTTTGGCTTTGGAATAGTCAGTTAGCCTCTCTGTGCTTTGCATTCCTCATCCATAGCAAGGTGGGATAATGATAATTCTTCTCTCATTAGACTACTATGAGGATTAAATGAGATTATGCATGTGAATAAAATACTAGAACAGGGCCTGGCATATACCAAGCATTCAAATATTATTTATAATTATTGACTCTTTATCTATGTGTATTTTTTTTCTTTTTAAAGATTGGCACCTGAGTTAACATGTGTTGCCAATCTTTTTTTTCCCTTTTTTCTTCTTCTTCCCCTCAAAGCCCCCCAGTACATAGTTGTATATTCTAGTTGTGAGTGCCTCTGGTTGTGCTATGTGGGATGCTGTCTCAGCATGGCCTGACGAGTGGTGCCATGTCTGTGCCCGGGTTCCAAACTAGTGAAACCCTGGGCCACCGCAGCAGAGAGCCCGAACTTAACTACTCGGCCATGGGGCTGGCCCCTATCCTTGTGTATTTGCTCCCCTCTAAGCTTAGCCAGCTGCCTTGCAAAATGTGCTCATTAGGAGAGTGTTGAGTGGATTAAACTCATCGCCACTGATATTGAACCTGAAGTGAGTTATCTCACCTGTTGCATAGCAAGTCAATCTCTGACACTGGGTGTAGTGGAAGAAAGTAGGAATTTTATTGTTGCGCAGTGCTGAGAAAGGAGAAAGGGCAGCTAATGCTGAAATCCCAAATTCCCCAAAAAGCTAAAAGGAAGGGTTTTTGTTTGGGGTTTTAGGTAGGGGAGGGGGAGCATATGGCCTTGTTGGTGGGAGCTTTTACACCAGCCTGTAGCTCCTTGCAGGGAGGAGATAATGAATCCAGGTGGTTGTCCTTGGCCATTTGTCTCCATGGTGTATAGTGGATTCTGGAGCCAGGAAGCCAAGGTGTAAGCAGGAAATGACTGTTTTGTGGTTTGTTTTTTTTTTTTTTTTAGGAAGATTAGCCCTGAGCTAACTGCTGCCAATCCTCCTCTTTTTGCTGAGGGAGACTGGCCCTGAGCTAACATCCATGCCCATCTTCCTCTACTTTATACGTGGGATGCCTACTACAGCATGGCTTGCCAAGCGGTGCCATGTCCAAACCCAGGATCTGAACTGGCAAACCCTGGGCCCCCGAAGCGGAATGTGCGCACTTAACCACTGTGCCACTGGGCCGGCCCCAACTGTTTTGGTTTTAACCCCATATATGCTGGGTTTAATGTAGGGAAACTGATATCAGGGCTGGTATCACCACTACAAATTATTAAAATAAAACAGCTCAAGGATCCTGTGACAATGGCAGTGGGTCAAGCTTGCACTGAAAGACAAGTATTAGATTAGAGTGGACAGTCCATTTTAAATCACTGTTGTAAACCTACCATGTAGGTTTCGAAATGATTCTTCTAAAGGGCATACAAGGAGTTTATTTTTCATGATTGCTCTTAAAAGATGCTACAGACACCATGAAAAATGAGGAAAAGAAGTGGAAGGCAAGAGTTCTTGGAAGAATGTGAGATTTAAGATACTACTTGCCAAAGAGTTTTGGTCTTGTTTCCTTATATTTCAAAATTGTGTCCCACAGGGTCTCAATAACGACATCCTAAAGTTGGTTGAGGAGCTGATAAGAAAAGCGAATGGTTCTCTCTGGTACGCCACGGCTTCTGCTCTGCTACTAGCCACCATTCACCCCCAAAGGCCAAGGAGCCATGGGACCAGAAACCCTCATATCTCCTTGGAATTCCAAATTGGTAATATCAACAGGGAATATGGGAATTTAGAGGCCTTGAAAATAAGTTGAAATAATTATATAAAATTCTATTTGCCCTTTTAGATTTGCTAAGATTTCTTTCTTCCATTCTGGCCAACCTCATTATGCCTTAGAAGCCAGAATCCCTCCTGTGTCCTCCTCACCCCCACCCCCAGGAGTCAATTCTGGACATTTGTCTTCCTTGAGATGCAGACCTAAGGAGAACAAGGCCTGTGATAGCAATTCCATCCTTGCCTGCTTCTCAGTCCACCTTTGAGTTCCAGTTCTATGTCTGCAGAATATTCTCTCCTTCACACTGGACATTTAAAGGGAGAGGGAGCTCCCCAGAAGGGAATGGCCTAGTGTGTTAGGTTTAGGATAACTGTCTCTCCTCAAAGATACCTAGGAGTCATTTTGACTCAAAGGTTCCTAAGACAAAACTCGCCACCCTCTAACACTCACACAATGGCTGGTGTACCATCTGGAAGCACACATAATGACTGCTACCCTGAGGCAGACCACAGCTATCAAAAGGGAACCCTTCTGTCTCTGTCAGACACAACATCTCAGGTTCCTTCCACTCGCTCATTTATCAGGGCTTCAAATCTCCTTCCTCTCCTGTTTGCAATTCTTATATTACTTGGGGGCCACTTGTCTCTGCAACTAAGGCCCATAGAATGAAATATTTGACCCCTCCAAGTGTGGTGTGACAGGTCCAGGTAGGTAAGTGATGACCAGTGAAGCAGATTATTTCTACTTAAGAAGTTTCTGGAGAAAACCTAGACTATACTCAATAAATACTTTATTGACTCTTAGGATGGCTGAAGTGTCCAAGTCATCATTTTAATCTTTCCCACTTTGAAGTTCTAGGAAGAACTTGATGTCTCCCTGCTCTTATCCTCTGACTTTAATTAAAAGGCTTCTCCATCTGCCCCCAAATCCTGCCTAAGAATCCAACATCCGCAGCCTGCCTATCAACCTTATGATAGCCAGTAGACTCTTCTCACCTACTGGCTACAGACAGTCAAATTGTGTAACCAATTTATGGATTGAGCTGCCCTCCAATGCACCATGTTGGATTTTCTTTTCTGGCCCTGTGGACATCTTGGGAAAATGCCATCTGTTTCTGGTCTCTTTCAGTTATTGGAACAGTCTTATTTTCAGGTATTAAAAACTCCAGTCCTAATTAAGGCAAAATTTTACCTCCTAACCCCTCCCTGACCCTCTGTGCTCAGCCCGGGCCTGACCTGCAGTCCCACAGGCCAGCATGCGGAGGGTCGCCTTTCCCTTCCCTACTCCCTGGCTCTTTCTCCTCCAGCATCCGGTTGTGGGCAAGGATTACAGAATCAGGACATCCTCCCCTTGAATTTAGTTGCTGCCGTTGGAAGTTCTCACCTGGATAGCAAACGCCCTTTGTTATGGAGAAGTCCAAGTGCTGGGCTTCGTCTCCTGAAGCATTTCTAAGGACACGTGCTTCCCTCCATCCCACCAACGGCCTTCTAAGAACACTATTTTCTGGCCCAGGTACTGTACTTTGTGTCTGATTTCTTATGACTCCCTCTCATGTGCTATTCCAGGGTCCTCACCCGGGCTGTCTTCATCCCAACAGGTGTCCTTTGGGGATCCTATGAAGATTATGACTGTGTGATGCCCCTCTGCAATGTCAGTTTGGCCCATGGCAACCAAGCACCCTCATCCACCCTTGGGAGACGTGCTGCTTGCTTGCACCACGCTTCTCTATTCTTGCACCGGCAGCTCTAGCCAGTCCCTCTTCTTACAATCTTCCAGGTGAGAATCAAGTACCAATTTCTATGTTCTTCAGACTCTGGGGGACATGTGTCAAGCTGTCTTACTTTGGTCTCATGGCAGTCCCTTCACTGACCTCTCTCTCCCCCTAAAATGTTTAATTGTAAGCTGACAGTTCCTTCAGTAGAGTCCTCTTTGATCAATCTCCTCGATAGTATTTCTTCATTGAGCTGTACTTTTAATATTTTTGTTGTTTGCTGCGTGTATGCTAAACTTCGATAAAAAAATTTATTTAAACATTTTCAAATTAATTTTGCATTGACAGTTACACATCATCTTAGCTTCGAGTTGCTTAGCTACAACCTCTAACAAGTTTAGAAATATGCACATGTGTGTAGGGAGCATGCAAGGTCTTTACCCATGCAAGGACCTAACACAGGGTTCCTTTAAAGCAGTGGCAGCCATACTTATGTGACCTGGGGGTTCCTTTGCAATCACCATTAATCCATATAATGAGGCAACATCTCCGTACCCTGGAGAGTCTAACAGAGGAATTAGAGGTATTCGAGAGCTGCAAGCTGCGTGTGAAAGAACTTTAGCAGCTAACAGACTTGTAATCTGATGATGAGAATAGTAGGGAATTTGTTTCTCTGTTTTATAACTTTAGACTTGTTGAACAGGTTTTTAAAAACTGAGACATATATGAACGTTTTTGTTGAAATCAAGAAGAGTCAGTTGAACTGAAGAATGAGCTAAATGACTGAAAGGCGCTTCATCACCTCAAATAGAAATATATATATATACATATTTACATTTTGTCTTATTGCTCAAATACTAGGCGTAGTGACAAATACCTTAGACCTTTCGTATCTTGCCTCTCATTAATCCCTCCCTCAGAGAACATGTCTAACACTGAAAGAAACAAAAACTTCCCTTTTAGGAGATAATTCTGTATTTCTAGGTATTAGCAATTGTCTTAGCAATTGTTCTGTAAACCCTGTAGCCCACGCTGACTATTACAGATACCAATGGTGGTGTCAAGCTTTTGTTTGCCTTAGCCTAGTGCAACTCTTTTTATCTCAATGGATGACCTTGAAAGTCAAGCCACATCCTTGTTGTCATTGGGTGTTTCTTTTTTAAAGCAAGAAAGACTGTTAGAGAAGGTGACCTTCTGATGCAGAGCTTCATGGTTTAACATGAGGCATAACAGCTGTGTTCTGTGAAATAAGCAACTTTTCCCAATAACGACCCTTATTCATCATTAAGATTTTCACAGGGAGGTAAAAATCGCACCGCTTAAAGTTAAAAATAGGTTAACCAAATTTGCAGACCACTCATTTTAGCATATTGTATTACTGTGCAATCCGAAAGGTAGAAAGACCCAGTCTAACAGCTTACAGAGGAGAATATAAGAATTGACGCCTAGGATGAAGGTTTTCTGATGAGTTACAAAACGGATTTCACTCACAGGGGCAAATCTCTCTTGTAATCCTGGAGGCATTGTTTTAAAAAAATGCACAGCTACTTTATGCACGATAGTTTTGGCATTTTATCAGCATGTAATTAAAATCCCTTTGTCTGAGGTTCTGGTTCTAAATTCTTGAACAGATAGAAGCCCAGAATGAACTGTGTTATGAATTTCAGAAAGAAGAAATTAATTTGACAACTGGTACAGCTCCGTCCCCGGGAGGGAGTGAGCAGTGCAGTGCTGCACTCTGTTGGGCTTCCGCGGAAACACACAGCATGCATTTTGTTTGCCAAAAAAATCTTCCCAAGGAAACATCTCCAATTGCTTCCCTGGGAATAATTTGGCTGCTTACTCAACAGAGAGACTCTTTTTCAACAGAAGACCAAGAGAAACACAATAAACTCAGAAATAGGAGAGAAAACAAAATAAGTCAAAACTCCTTTGGTGGGTCCTGAGTGTTTGTGTCCCCCCAAATTCCTGTGTTGAAGAACCCCTAAACCCCAATGTGATGGCACTTGGAGTGGGGTCCTTGGGAGATAATTAGGTCATAAGTGTGCAGCCCTCATGAATGGGATTAGTGCCCTTATAAAAGAAACGCTTTTTCTGCATCTGTTGAGATGATCACATGGTTTTTATCCTTAATTCTGTTAATGTGATGTGTTGCACTTATTGATTTGTGTATGTTGAACCATCACTGATCCCAGTGATAAATCCCACTGGATCATGATGTCTGATCCTTTCACTACGCTGTTGAATTTGGTTTGCCAGTATTTTCTCAAGGACTTTTGCATTCGGCTGGCACCTTGATCATGGACTTCCCAGCCTCCAGAACTGTAAGAAATAAACGTGATCTAGTTCTGGCCAATGAAATATAAGAGCAAGTTGGCTGAGGGAAAGATTTTCCTCCCTGATGAGAGCAAAAGTTGCAGGAGAAGAAAGTTACACTTGCCTACTCATGCCCCCTGCTGATTAAGCTGTTCCATGAGGTGGGCTGCCTAGAACCTGGCAGACATCTTGTCACCATCAAGTGTTAATTCTGTGGATGAAACCACTGAGCTGCTGACCACCCCTGGAAGAGCCTAGCTCTGATCTTGTTCCTTATGGTTTGAGCTTCTGGGGTCGAATATTCTGTTATTTGGAGCTAACTGCATTTCAGCTGCTACAGATGGTCTAAAGTCTGGGTAGGAGCTAACACTTCTTCACACCTCTGCCTGGAGGAATATTAGAACTGGCCATTCTGCCTCCTATTAATTCTCTTAGTTGCTACTTTCATGGCTCAGCACTAAGAGTCCTAAGGATTATGGTTCAGTAAGGCTTGGGGATTGTAAAAGCAGCGTATATTTCCAACCTGAAGCTGGCCTCTAAAAGTATGGTTTCAGTGGCACCAAAATCTTCTACCCTGCATATAAAATAAAATAAAATGAATTTACTTATACCCTGCTTTCAGGTCTGAAATTCTATTGGTAGAGATTGACAGTCTCAGAGTTTTCAAGTCTTTTGTGTGTGTGTGTAAGATTACCCCTGAGCTAACATTTGCTGCCAATCTTCCTCTTTTTGCTGAGGAAGACTGGCCCTGAGCTAACATCCATGTCCACCTTCCTCTACTTTATATGTGGGACAACTGCCACAGCATGGCTTGACAAGCAGTGTGTAGGTCTGCACACGGGATCTGAACCAGTGAACCCTGGGCTGCCAAAGCAGAATGGGCGAACTTAGCTGCTGCACCGCTGGGCCGGCCCCCAAAAAAGACTCTTCTACAAAAATCTCTCCCAAAAGAGTAGTTGAAGGGGGCCAACCCGGTGGCGCAGCGGTTAAGTTCACCCGTTCTGCTTCTCACATGTTAACTGAGATGGAGAACTGTAAGACGAGGACAAACGAACAGAATCTTAGGATCTATGAGTTGGTAGGGATCATTGAGATCACCTAGCCTCACACCTTTATTTTGTAGATGAAAAATACTGTGGACTAGAGAGGTTCAATGCTTTACCCAGATAATGTCCCTGGTCTCCAGACTTCCAGCCCAGAGGATTTTATACTCTGTTGCCACCCCCAAAGTGTGTGAACAGCACATTTTAAATGCCTGGAGGAGTCTTGTTGCAATTTCTCTGTCTGGGTCTGGAATCTGTGGGCTTGAAGCTTCATTTGAATAGTAAGTATACTTTTGCAACTGGGGGGGGGGGCAGGGTGAGCAGCATGAAAGGAGGAGCTGATGGACGCTGGAGGGAGCAGACACATGGCCACTGGCCTCAGGGTTCTGCTCTCTAGCTAGCGGAAAGGTCAGTTCCTTCTCTCACTCTTTCCACCTCCATCCTTACTTATCTTGTAGACTAAACACGTTTGTTTATAATCAACAACCCATTTAACATTTTGACATTTGTTAGCCCATTTAACAAATGTTATTGCCTGCTATGTTTACTATAGGATCACAATCTTTAAAGAAATCTATTTCTGAGATTTATAAAATTAGTCACTGCTATGTATATTTATTAAAGTTTCAGAGACTTTCTTTTTGTGGGATCGCCAAATAAAAATGTTTCTTAAAATGTTAGGTTAAATTACTCAGACATACTCCCTTATTTTTGTCAAGCATTTAAGGATCTGTAAAGAAATGCATGCACCATTTAAAGAAATTCTGACTTTTCATAAAAAAGCAAGAATTTGTTGCAGTGTCAAAAGTAATCAGTCTCTGCTTTACACACACAGTTTTTAAACATATTCTTTCAAAAATCCACATTTGTGATTGTTTTGATTGTTTATTTTTGCAGAGACATCTATATAGTTCTATTTCAAACATTCCTAAGACCATAAATCTAGGAATGGTTTCTGTGCTCTCTTGCCCCCTGCTGGCTAAATTGAGACCTTCCTAAGAAGCATGTCAATCAGACACCTGATGGTCACCAATGCCCATCCTCTGTCCTACCCTTTTTTTTTTTTAAAATTGAGGTAACCTTGGTTTATAACATTGTGTAGGTTTCAGGTATACAACATTATAATTTGACATCTGCATACACTACAGTGTGCTCACCACCCAAAGTGTAGTTTCCATCCGTCACTGTATAATTGACCCCCATTACCCATTTTGTTCCCCCTACCATCTTTCCCTCTGGTTGGGAATCTGTTGCTTGCTTCCATGAGTTTGAGGGGTTTTTTTCTTTTGTTTGTTTGGTTTGGTTTGGTTTCGCTTTGGTTTTTGTATTCCACGTATGAGTGAAATCATATGGTATTTGTCTTTCTCTGTCAGACTTATTTCACTTAGCATAATACCCTCAAGATCCATCCATGTTGTCACAAATGGCAAGATTTCATGTTTTTTTTATGGCTGAGTGTCCTGCTCATTTTTAGGTCCCTGTGGTAAAAACCTCTTTAACAATCTGTATGTCAAAGATAAAAATCTACCTTTAGACCCTCGCTTCTCATCGAGATATCCATGACCTGATGGCTCTAGCTCACGAGATCTGTCCATTCTCAAGCACCTTTTGTATTTACCCCTTGCATCCTATGACTAGCACTTTATTATATACTGTACTATTCCCAAATTGTCTCTACTGCATAATTTAATAGATATATCAGTGTGTAAATATAAGCTGTATCATTCTGTTTTGGTTATTAATTGCTTGGTGTTTGTCTTGTTTTCCCAGCGTGACTGTCAGTTCTCTAGGCCTTCAACCTCATCAACTGGATTCAAAAGCGGCCTGAGCTATGGAAACTAAGCCCTCACACACCCCTTAAACCTTCATGGGTTGATGAGGGGGCCCTATTTCTTGCTGTGACCCTGGCAGTCCCAGGCATCCTCCAGCCCACCTGCAGTGGTCAAAATGAAGCACACACACTCGGGTGAGGCCAGCCCTTCCGTGGGGGGCCTGGTGGAGGAGAGCAAGCCGGCTCACGGTCTTCCAGCTGTATTCCCCCACTCTCCTGCTGGTGGTGAACGCGCGCTGATGTTATTTAGGTTCTGCTACCACTGAGACCCCGCTGCTCTCCTCTCTTCCCTGTAATTCTCACGAGTCTGGGGTTCTGAGGGAGGCTCCAGAGTGATTGCTGCTCTTGGATTTCTACTTTCTATTTACATCTAAATTGTAATCTGTATTATTCTCTGTCTCCTAGTTATTCTGCAGGTACGAGCTTTAGCTTTTCTCTCTGTTTCTTTATTAATCTATACTTCCCCCCTCCTCCCCCAAAGGAAGGGTGTGTGGAGAGATTTGAATTTGGGTGGCTGGCATTATCATCCTATGGGAAAACTGCAGAAATTCTCTTCTGATTTCTTCGGAGTGTTTGTTTTGCGTTGTTTTCTCAGCGAGGTAGAAAACAAGACAATTAGCTGACTGAGGATGGGGGTGGAGAGGGGAGAGGTGTGAATAGCTGCCTGGGGGAGCTGGAGACTGAGGGACGGGGCAGTGTGACTGCCTAAGGGCATGAAGACACCACGTGAGGTCTGTGGTAATAAATTTAAAGTAAGACCAGTCAGCATGATCACGGGCTTTTCTCCAGCCATGTTCAGCTGCTTCCTGTTGTGGTTTACCAAATGAGTACAAAGAAATGTGCAAAACAGAGGAGGAGAACTTTAAAGCACTCCTGTGAAACACAAAAGCAGACTGAACAAATAGCAAGACATGCCATGCTCTTGGATTAGACAACACAGCAACAGGGAGATGCCAATTCTCCTCAAGTTAATATATACGTTTATTGTGATCACATTCAAAGAAGAAAACATTTTCAAAAAAGAAAATGGCCCTTAAATATCTGAAAAGCTATTTAGTCTTGCTTATATTAAAAGTGAATTAAAAAGTATTTAAGAATATTACTGCTAACCTATCTGATTGGCAAAACTCAAGAAGTTTGCTAATACCCTCTGTTGGTGAGATTGTGGAGAAACAGGTGCTGTCGTAATTGTTGGGGGTGGAAAATGATGTAGCCTCTATGGAGAATAATTCGCAGTTGCCTAATAAAGCTATATTTGCATTCACCTGCTGACTTAGCAATTCTATGTTTAAGAATCTCTGTAAGTTCAAAACAATATGTGCAGGGAGGTATTCATTATGACATTATTTATAATAACAAAAGATTATAAACAATCCAAATATCCATCAATAGGGGGCTTTTAAATAAAATAAAATACAAAACAGAGCAGGCTGTTAAAAGAAAAAAGAAACAGCCCTCTAAAAACAAGATTCAGAACAAAAGATTGGATAGATAAAAGATGTGTGTAGAGTAGTATCTTTTGTGTGAGAAAGCAGTAGAAATAAGAACATTTAGGGGCCAGCCCAGTGGCGCATTGGTTAAGTGAGCATGTTGTGCTTCTTGGTGGCCCTGGGTTCACCGGTTCCGATCCCAGGTGCGGACAGGGCACCGCTTGGCAAGCCATGCTGTGGTAGGTGTCCCACAGATAAAGTAGAGGAAGATGGACATGGATGTTAGCTCAGGGCCAGTCTTCCTCAGCAAAAAGAGGAGGATTGGCAGCAGATGTTAGCTCAGGACTAATCCTCCTAAAAAAAAAAAAATAATAAAAAAAGAATGTTTGATTATTTTTGCAAAAACCAAAACCTTGGAAGAATGAGTCAACAATTAGTAAAAATGGTATCGTAGAAGTGGAAGGAAAAAGGGGCAGAGGAGATAGAGATGGAAGTAACACTTCTCTAAATATATTGAACAATGTAAACATTTTACAAATTTCAAAAAGATAATAAAGTAAAATGAAAAAGGAAAATAAAAGTAAACCCTAACATTGGAAACAAATTAATTTAAATGAACATCAGATGGAGAGATCACGTGCCTTTTCTTGTTGGCCCTCCACTTGTGAGCTTCCCAGTAAAGCCTGCTCTTCATACCCAAACCATGGGAAGCTGTGGAATTTGTACCACTTGCCTCGATTATGTTCATTTTGTCTATGGTCTATCTTTTCCCACTGAACAGTCAGTTCTACAGGGCAGGGGTCTTCATTTGTTTTGTTTACTGATGCAGCCCAACAGCCTACACAGGGTCTGGCACATAGTTGGTGCTCGATGAATGTTTGTTGAATGAATGAAACTCTTTGGGGGCAAGGAAGCCATTTAGTAAATGTACTTATTTTGATGCCTTAAAGCTAGTACAAGGCTAGCACAGGAATTGCTTAATATATATTTTTATCTGAACCCAGATATTTTTAGCAGAACTCCAACTACATTTCTGTCATTTATCCACATCTGGCCAATAGCCCTGGCCCCTTCTGCCATGACTTTATCTGCAGCTGGCGGTCCCTGGCAGCCAAGACATTGCCCAGGCTCATGCTGTGTTGAATGTGGCCCAAACTGCCAAAGATTTACTCTTTCTCCTTTAGTGTGCTTCCAGCTGAGCTGCTCTGTAGATGTTTCAGAGGTATCTCTCTGTTCCTTTCTAGTCGGCTGACAATGACAATCAGTGATACTTTGGATTCATGGAGAAATAAATCTCTCTTTAAAAATGGCTATATACAGATGAAATTTCTTTCAGTCGGTCTGATTTAATCATAAGCTAGGTAGATCTACCATCAGTAAGAATAGCATCAAACTTCTGACATTCCTCTCTTAGCACTTCATTCTCTCTGTAAAATCCATTAAAGGGCTTCAGTTGGGAGTCCACTTCTTAAAAAGTTTTCCCTGAGAGCGAGACGTGTAGATTTGAATCCTCGCTCAGACAAGTTACTAACCCACCTTCCTGGGACTCAGTTTCCATAATTTCAGCAATATTTATCTTTCCAAGTTGTTGGAACTACTAGCAAATATGTATGTCACACCCCTAGCACAGCACCAGTTCTCCGCTGAAGGGTGCTGTTAATAAAAATAGGTTTCCTATTGTTGCTGCACAAAGGGCGAGATCTGCTTCCCGTGAGACAAAAGCCAATCACCAAGAGGCAAGATGGTGGGAGAGAAAGGGCACTTTATTATAGCTTACTAGCAAGAGGGAAGATGGTCGACTAATGTCCAAAAGAACCATCTTAAGGGGGCACAGAATCTTGAAGCAGTTATATAGGCCAGTGGGTTATAGGGGAGAGGGTTAGGAATGTTGACCCTCTGGTGTTACAGACTGGGAAGTGCCACACCAGATCTTTCTGTTTTCGTTGATGGTGGGCATCAGCATAGACTCTCTGTTTGGGGGGGGGTCATCACATTCCTAAGGAACTCAAAAGAACGCAGTTATTGTCTTATCGCAGCTGGAAGGTACATGCACTAGCAGGGGTTATAAAATCTACAGAACAGGTGGATCTCCTGGAGGGTGCAAATCCAGCTGGGTTAGTTAGTCAGAGGTCATTCAAAGTTAAGACATGGTCTCTTTTCTACAATATGGCTTCACTTATGTCAAGCTTGTGTTAAGCCGGTTTCATTATTCCTACTAAAAATAGAAAAAAGAGATTGGAAGGACATATATCAAAATGTGGACAATCATTGCCAGGTGGTGGTGAGATTATTGTGCTTTTTATTCTGGTGATTTAAACTTTCCTGGGCTTTTCATATCCTATAAAATAATTATACAGTAGTTTTATAATCAGAAAATTTAATAAAAATAATAATTTATATAACCTTTAATAGTTAAAAAATTCTCAGTTCTCCTTCTGTGATTCTGTCTGGTTTTTCAATATAACTCACAACAAAAATCAAACTAAATAAAAGAAGTTGTATTTGTTCATTTCATTAAGAATCAGGAGAATTAGTATGAGCATATAGACCCAGGGCCTGAGAAAAGAAGTCAATCTGCAAACAAATATGAACAAGAAAGAAAAGTGAGGACTTGATCTTTAGAACAAATATTGAAGTTAGAACTTTTAGGACCTGGTGACCAGATGGCAAGTCTTTTAAAGTGATGGCAAAGAAGAATAATCTTGAGATCAGGGAGTGGCTTGTAGGGGAGGAAGAAATATTCCTTTCCCCTTCTAGGTTATTCTGGCTGGTCTAAGAATTAAGTTGACATGAGACAGAATAACAGGAGAAAATCAAACAAATTTAATTACATGTATATGTGGGAGACACCAGGAAAACAGAGTAACTCACCAAAATGGCTCAAGCCACCACCTTAAATCCCATCTTCAGCTAAAGACAAAGGAGGATGTTGGGGGTAGTGGTTTGGAACTTCAAAGGGGAGGAAGGTGGTTTACATGGAGATGGAAAAGCAAATGTTTGGTAGACAAATGTGTGCCATGCCTTGCAAAGACAATGAGATATAGAGAGGCCTTTGATCAAATGTGCCTTGCTAGGTTCCTCCCTGTCTACTGCACCTAGTTCATATTATACTATAGTTATTTATGATGATAGCTCCTTTCTGGAACAGGCCTTCTATCTTAAAACTTTTTATGCAGTTTTGAGGAGGTCAAAGTTTTTTCCCGAGTCTTTGTTCTTAAAAATAATCAAGCCAAAGAGACACACATTTTAGGGTAGCAAATTCTGCTGCCCTACAGGCTCAAGAGAATGCCCTCTGTGAACCAGAGAGAGCAGAGTGGGGGTGCCTCCTATAAAAAGAAGTACCCTCTCTCTGCTGGGAAGGCAACCTCTTCGAGGGTATTTCTGGAGAGTCATGCATGGAGCAGTGAGGCAAGAAGCACACATCTGTACTACAGCCACCCTTGGTGATTAGTGTGGAGAGAGATGTCACAGCCAGGTTGCGCACACCCCCACAAAGGGATGGTTACGTTTGCATCATCTGGTGAGGGAAGGAGCCGGGGCAGTTATCAGAGATTGGAAGCCAAGAGGGAAGGAAGTGGCAGAGTTTGTGGTTGCTGTTCTTTGGACCTGCCGGCTACTCCCTCCTCCTGTCACTTGCAGGAGCTGTGGTCAGGGTTGCAAGAGGAGCAGTGGGGACAGAGGAGGCACTTGCAACCACTCAGTACATGTGCCTGAGACTTTTAACCCCTCCAAATTTCACAACTGACGAGATAGGAAGTGTGGACTTAGAAGGGAACATGGGGCTGGCAGTGGTTTACTCAGGACTTCAAAGGGCACATATTTGTGCCAGTACAAGTTCTCCAGTAAGCAAAGATGCTGAAATGCATTTCCTCTGTGGCTTCTTTTATAGAGTGTTGACCAGCTCTATAACTCAGGACATCTGCAGTCTGTCGCAGAGCTCTGCGGCCTGAAAATCAGAACAAACCATTCATCTCAGTCTTACAACATAGAGCAAGGGTCAATTAGTTACCAAAATTGATATTTATTATGGGGAGAATTTATAACAGAGAATAGATGGCAAGCCATCTTTATAACTCTGGCAATGCCCTCAGATTGCACAGATAAGATGAAGAAATTAATAAAGAAATTAATAAAGTAGTTGCGCTCATCTGTCTTCTGGAAAACACATCAAATTGTTTTCCTATGCTTCACTTCCATGCATTTCCACTATGAGCAGTTCTTGTATTTGCTTTCTCCTCACTCTCATTTAACTCTTGTAAAAGAAGAACCTGAGCAACATTCCCAGGCTGAAAGTTAGCACCTTTTCTGCTCAAAGCACCCCCGTGATTCGCAGGTGGAAATTCCCAGGTGTCAGTAACAGCACCTGCCCATTTGGCTGCGGCTGGAGAACTGAGGTCAGGCTTGTGCCCAGAGAAGGAAAATAACCAGTTGGATCAGTGGGCGAGAGATGAGAGCATAAATAGTGCTGAGACAAAGAGAAGGTCAGCTGCAAGTGGGTCAGGAGATCAGAGTGGACCGATTAGGCCCTGGAATGCTCTGCTGGGAGGCCTGCCAGGAGGACTTCAGTCCCCCACCCCGCCCCCATCCTCCCCCCAGGGGCAGGATGACTCGGCATTTCCTATTATTATTATTAAGGCCAACCCCAGAGGCCCTGGCAAGGCTGACTGCTGTTAAAACTGGACTGTTCTCCTTCTGGTTCCTGGTTCATTCTAGGTCTGTGTAGTAAAAGGCTGTTCCAGAAGGGATGTATAATCCATCCTTGTATTTAATACTCTTTTATTACTTTTTTAATTTGGGCCAACAGCCTGAGCTGGTCAGGCTTTGGGCTGACACCAGCTGCTTTATCTGGCCACATTGTCACATAATAATAAGTAATCTTTATTGGTGATCGCTAGGTGCTGACATTGTATGGAAGAACTTTCCCGGACATCCCTTTTAATTCTCAGAAGCAGGCCACAAGGTAGGTATTATCATCTCCATTTGCAGATGAGAAAACTGAGGCTTAGAGATGTTAATTAAATTGCTCAAGGATTGAGAATCTAACTCAAGCCTTTTCACTTAAGAGTCCCTGCTCTTATCCTGTACCCTCTACTGCCTGGCAGAGATTAGAAATGGTTTATTGAGATTAAACAAAAATCAGAAGGTGATCATATGCAGGAGAAAATTAAAGTGAGCCAAGAATGTGATGAGAAGGGAAGGTTAGAATGGGGGAAGCACCTGCTGCTGGGAGAAAATCCGACGTGGCTCAAACCACTGGCCCTTTCTGGCCCCAAAAGCTCCTCCCTAGAGGCTCCTTTACCTGATTAACATCTCTTCAAGATGGACTTGTCTTGTTATCTTTGTTTTCCATGTATGCATTCCATGGATTTTTTTAGATCTGTATTCTTCCAGCCATCAGGGGACAGGTGTGTATTCAGTGAGACTGGAGAGGCACCTGTCATACTGTTGCCCCATCTCCAACCCTCACTAAAATTTTCATTGTTACAGTAACTGGGTAAGGCAGTAAAGGCTGGGGCATTGTCTTCAAAGGTTATCACTGAAATGCACACATTGTCCTTGTGGGGGACTGGCATTGGCCACCCGAAGATATGTCTCTTTGGCATGAGGATTATTTGGGGCTGATTACTTTTAATGACCTGCAGACAGGAAAGGAGCTCTGAGAAGTAGAATTTACTTACCATTTGTTAAGAAACATTTACATTTGTAAGGGAAATCTCCATCTGTAAAGTTGTCTCCCTCTCTGTACCAGGAAGAAGGGGGATGACCTTATCTCTAGAAACTCCTATCAATACAGAATGCAAGGACTTAAATCTGCATAATAATCTTATTACTGTTTATTGTGCTTGTCTGGTAACCTCCTGTAACTGACTTCCCCCACCCCCAACATCCTCCTTTGTCTTTCGCTGGATATGATATTTAAGGTGGTGGCTTCAGCCATTTTGGCGAGTTGCTCAGCTTGCCTGACCCTCTCCCATGTATACATGTTATAAAGCTTTGTTTAATTTTCTCCTGTTATTCTGTCTCATGTGAATTTAATTCGTTCTCTGGCCAGAAGAACCCACAGTGGGTAGAGGAACTGTCTTCCTCCCCTACATCCTCAAAGGCAAACTCCACAAAGGCAAAGATTTTGTCTTGTTCACGTTTCCATATCCCTAGCTATGGGAACATAGAAGGTGACCTTTATGTATTGAATTAAGAATTTATAAATAAATGAATTAAACAGATGAACAGGAGGCATAGTGTCCTGTGAAGCCTTTGTTGACACTCTTGTCTAGCTGATTCATTGACTTTGCAAAGCAGAGAATGGGGAGGAATAGGTCACAGGTAATATTTTTTGGGGATGTGATTGGGTAGGATTAGGGATGGGAAAGTTTGGAGCTTGGGGCTCTATAGTGGGAGCCCCTGGAGAACTGGTGGGGAGTGTAAACTTCCCAGTCTAACTCCCTCTCCACTTCAGTGTCAATGTCTGTATACTGTCTTCGCATGCTTCCCTCAACTTTAGAAGGAGAGGTGTCCTTCTGACTTAAAAAGGCTAAAATCTCTAGTTTTAGCCCTTCTCTGGCATTTTTGCTCTTTCTCCCCAGTGATGGCTTCAAATAAGCACAGGTGTTCCTCCTTCAAGAAAAACAAAACAAATAAAAACAAAACCTGGTTTGACTATGCAGTTTTTTCTGGTCATCACCCTATTTCTCTTCCATTTACTGTTACACTTGAAAAAATGGTCGCACATTTTATCTTCATTTTTCTACTACCCACTTAGTCTTAATTCCTTGAAATCTGGCTTCTCCTGCTGCTGCTTTACTAAAACGTTCTCTTTCTGTCTTTTGTAGAAATCAAACAGAACGAAACACTTTACATCAGACTACTAGTTGTCCCTGAAAATCCTTTCCCTTTCTTCCTTTTATGAATAAAACTTTCCCGAGTTTTAGCTGGGCATATGGATGCCCACCTAGAGACTACGTTTCCCATCCTCCCTTGTGGTGGGGCATGGACATTTAGCCAGGAGCTGGGGGCAACTTCCTGCTTCCCCCAAATTAACTGTCTTGTCCTTCCTCTTTTGTTCTCACTGTTGACTAGAAGCAGCCTGGGAAATTGGTGGTCAAGTGGGCAGGGCTGGCATGTTCTGCACAGCAGTGCCTTTCTACCAGCCCTGGACTATATCATTTCTGGATCTTTATGTAAGAGAGAAATAAGCTTATACTGTATTTTAATCTTTCTGTCTTGGGGTCTCTTTGTTACAGCAGCTTAGCATGTATCCTAATAAAATCCTTTATTTCTTATTTAAAAAGTAATATGCATTCACTGTAGAAACTCCATAACTTAATGATACATAAAAGATGACACAATTCCTGTTGAACCTCCTACTTTTCTGATTGATTATTCTCAGTAGTCTGTGCTTAATTGCCTTCTTTTCTCTCTCCCACCTACAGTCTTGGGCACAGCCCAGAACTAAGTTCTCTGCTCTCTTGTCTCTCTACTATCTCAGAGAATGATTCATATAGTGATTGATTTAATCATTAATTTGTTCATTCATTCAAAAATATCTAGCGAGAACCTACATTCTACTAAGTGCTGGGGACCTACATTCTGCTAAAAATTAATCAGACATGGCTCCTACCCCTAAGGAGATCACAGTCTGGAGAGGAGAGGGAAAAGCAGACATAAACAAGTCCTTTTAACATAGTGTGGTGAGTACCTTGACAGAGCTCTGCATGTGGAACTACAGAAGAGGGCACCTAACTAGCTTGTTGCAGGTGGAGGGGTGGGTGTTGATGAAGGCCTCCAGGAGAAGGTGAGCCTGGGAAAGCGATGAGGCAAGGAGGAGGGATGAGGAGATTCCAAGCTAAGAGGTCAACCAGGAACCAAAAGCCTGGATGTGAAAATTTTCCAGGTGTTTGCAAGGAACTACAGGCATACAGGCAATATGGTGTTGATACTGCCAGTGATACAATAAGTTGTTGAGAGCTAAGGGTGGAGAGGTACAAAGGGTGATGTCTTGGAGGCTTTGCTTGTCATGCTAAGGAGGCTTGCAGCTTCCTCCTGATAAGGCTTTGATGAGGGATATGCAACAGAAGTGTGAAACTGTAGATTTACCTTTTAGACAGAATTCTGGGTGGCTGAGTGAAAGAGATTTCTGGGAGGTAAACAAGAGTGGAAACAGAGGACCAGTTATGAGGCTATTTGCAGTGGGGTAGGTAAGAGGTAGTGACAGCTAGATCCAAGGTATTGGCATTAAGAAGGAAGAATGAGGGGCTGGCCCTGTGGCCCAGTGGTTAAATTTGCATGCTTTGCTTTGGCAGCCCAGGGTTTTGCTGGTTCTGATCCTGGGCCCAGACCTGGCACCACTCATTAAGCCATGCTGAGGCGGCATCCCACATGCCACAACTAGAAGGACCCACAACTAAAAATATACAACTATGTACTGGGGGTGCTTTGGGGAGAGAAAGGAAAAATAAAATCTTTAAAAAAGAAAAAAGGGATGAAGAAAGAAATGGATTAACAAAGATTTAGGAAATAAAATGTGAATGACTTGGTGACTGAAGAAGAAATAAGAGGAAGGATCAAAGACGACTCCTGAGTTTCTCACTTGGGTGGCTGGGAAGATGGGGATGACAGTCTTAGTGGCTTTAGCTATCACTTACTCATGAGGTGGCTTATCGTGAAGGTAAGGAAGCTTAACCTTCAGGCTCCCTTCCATGCATGGACCCATCAAAGGCTCTGCGAGTGGCCCTACCAATTTTGTATTCTTAAATCTATATTCTTTTTCTTAAAGAGGGCCCACATCCTCTTTGAGCTGGTATTAGCTTCAGACACACAAAACCTGAATCCACCCCTGTCCATCCGCTTTCAATTCATTCTGATTACTACTAGATTAATCTTCCCAAGAAAACATCATGACATCATGTCAATCCTCTCCTCGAAAGCTATTGTCATCCTGTTAGCGACCTTTTACCCACATGAAAATTTTACCTTGGGATTGCCTTTTACCTCCTCTCTCTAAAATCACCTCCTAATAGATGTTTCTAATTTCAGAAAAATAACTTTTGACCTGTCTGCCAAAGAGCAGGGACGTCATTTACAAATGTTCAAAGTCTTTGGTCCTTTAAGACCTGTTTACTAGTCGAGCTGCTTTCATTACAATTACTCTGCTGAACTTTCTTATTTACTACCAATCTTCTTGCTTTGTTTTTATACCAATTGTGGCGTTTCTACCTTAAACACTTGTCTAATCTCATTCAGTGGTGACTGGTGCTTGGAATGTCTCATACCTACAGAAAGCCTCTGGCATAAGCAAACATCACTTTTTACTGTGGCCCTGGGGGACATCCAGCACGTGATTACACTTCAAAATTCTGGTTTTGATAATGTTGAGTCAAAGGCAACTTGTACTCTAGAATGTTCATTCTGAGCTATAAACCTTTGAACATTAGTTATCCAATAGCTCCAGCATCTGGAATATAACATGTTGTCTTCCGCAGTCACAGAGCTGTTCTGGACCATTCTTTCATCTGAAAGAAGAGTTGTCTTCATTGTTGTTCGCTGCATTTGCTGCCTGAAAAATTACTTCTTAGGATCTTTCTGCTATCTGAGCAGCTGCTACTCTGTGTATGAAAAATCTAATTTCACTTCCAAAGCTTTGTTCGCATCACGTCCCTTCTGCTTCAACAGACTCACTCAGACACAGTAAAATGGGACTCATCGTATCAATTTATTATCTTAGCAATCTCAGTAAACAAGGCAGTCTCACCATGTTCCTTTTTCTTTAGAGATAAGGCAGGCCTAGCATCTTTCGATAAAAGAACATACTGTATGGCATCATGTTACAAAAATTGCAGATTGGTTAAATTTTCCACTGACAATCCTTCAGTTTTTCTTGTAAGAGGATAACTTATTATGGTGAGAGGTTGTTATATAAATAAAATAAAGACAGAATGTTACTATTAGAAGACAATTCTGAGCGATAGAGCACTGATGTTTCATACTCTCTTTCTCATCTCCCTTCTTCTCAGCTTCTTTGTAGTTCTTCAGTCTCTCCATCTCTCTACTATATGTTGGCAGATACGAGTCAGAGGGGCAATGAGGTTGACAGCATCTGCAGAGCCCCAAGGACTTCTCTTGGAGAAAGGGTTCCGGGTCAACCCACCATAATTCCACAGAGGGAGGTATGAGCCAGGGAAAGCAAAAACTTATAATCCTAAGTAACATAGAATAGATACAACCTTGGGCAGGTGGAGGATTTCGGAGTCCAATTCTTTTTCGGGAAAATTCTGTTTACTATATTGTAATTCTCTTCTGATCTTTGTGGTGCTTTGGGGAATTCAGGGACAGGCATGTGTTGGTGCTTGGAGTAAGGGAGACAGGGAAGCCTGGCAGTAGCCTGGGGAAAGTGGTCATGAGACAGCGAGAGGCGACTGCTGAGAGCTGAGCAGCAGCCTGGCTCCATGCTGCTCGCTGGGGACAGGCAGCGGCCAGTGCAGATGTGCGGAGCAGGCAAATAGTCCTTGAGGTTTCTCAGAGCAACCTGGAAGGGGAACCTGGGAAAAGATAAACATTTTTGTCACACATGAGCTCTGATCCTTGTTGTCCTTGGAAGTCTAGAGAGGTCTTTAACATCTGGCCTACCCAGAATGAACACGGATGAGCCCATATCCAGGAACGGGGCTAACTCCCATCTCCCATCCACACACACTCACTCCTAGCTGCCTTTCCTGCCACTGCTGTCTCTCCCATTTGGGGTTGTCCAAGTGGGAGAGGAAGACTAGAAGGTATTTTATATAAAGGGAGCAAGGAGGATGTCAAAGACCCACATCATCTGTTTGCAGCTTGGTACACCCAAAAGCGGATCTGGGCCCTCATGTAGCCTGGTGTCTGAAACAGAGGATTCTTCCCACATCCTGTTTCATATAGGTCAGCCTATGTTCCCCAAAGGCCACTGAGGGTGGAAGGGCCCTTCCTGAGAGCTCTTTCAGCTCAATGTTTCATATAATTAATCCTTAAGATGGATGGAAATTGTAGGTTATTTTGCTAGGTTATTTTGCTATTTCTTTTCTTTCTCTCTCTTTCTTCTCTCATCCTTCTCCCTTCCCTCCCACCTTCTCTCTACCCTCCCTTCTTTCCTTCTTGCATCCTTGGTCCTAGGAAATTTTCTGCTCATTATTTTCAAGCAGTGTTGTGGCTACTCCCAGTGTCCTGTGTTGCCTGTTGTGGCCAGGAATCTGCTTCCATCCTTAAAGGCTTAGGGGGCACAAAGGGAGCTGAGCAAGCTTAAGGCTGGGCCTTGAGGTTACTAGTTAGAACTTTTTGCGTAGAAATGATTATATGAAGACATATAAAGCTTTTAACTATATGTCCTATTATATATTTTGAATTAAGAATCTCAATACATAGATGTGTGACAACAAAATTCCAATTGATAATTCAGCTTAACAGCCCTGGACTTTATCCTTCTCTTTGATCAATAGTACAGCTTATAGAATTCCACTTTCCTGCTTATCCTGGAGGACAAGAATGACATGCATCAGTTTGGAATGTTTTAGGTGAGATCACCTAGAAGCCAGGTTAAAGATGAGGTGTAATCATTTATCTTTAGACTCACGGCGTGGTTTACCCTCCCTGCATCCATTCCTCAGAACTGGGTAGTCCTCCTCCCCATTGTTGTAATAATGGGAGGGTAGTATCCAGGGCAGCAGGAAACTCCTTGTTTTGATCTCCATAATCTGTGTTTCTATACTGTCTCTATTTGTGACAAAGGTCGTAGGGGCTATCTCCCTCTGCCTAAATGGGTGGGAGCAGAAAGGTCACAGTTATGAAAGTAGTAGTTGAAAGAGAGAGAAAAAGGGCTACCAAGTAACTTGTCTGTTCATTATGATCTTTTTTGAGTCTGCTTTACATGGAAATTCCAGATATCTGAGGCTTCAGATTCTTGGAATGCAAGTACCTCCATGCTGTATCCCTGATAGATGTACTTGTTACTAAATATTTTATCCATTTTTGTGTTCTCTACATCCTAAGCGCTCAATAAATATTTACTAAACAAATGATCCTTGCTGCCTATAATAGTGTTATGTTGGAGGTATGAGTACAATTTAATAGTAGAAGGTATTAGTCACCAGGCCAGCCATTTAGCCATGTCTTCTGATTGCCTACTCCTGTAATCACATGATAAATACTAGGCAGGAATGCCCATAGCATTTCTTTTTGTTTGTTTATTTCCTTTTTTTTAATTAAGATTATGATAGTTTACAACCTTTTGAAATTTCAGTTGTACATTATTATTAGTCATGTTATGGGTACACCACTTCACCCTTTGTGCCCTCCCCCCAGCCCTCCCTCCCCTGATAACCACCAATCAGTTCTCCTTGTCTATATGTTAACTTCCACTTATGAGTGAAGTCATACAGAGTTCCTCTTTCTCTGTCTGGCTTATTTCGCTTAACATAATACCCTCAAGGTCCATCCATGTTGTTGTGAATGAGACGATTTTGTTCTTTTTTATGGCTGAGTAGTATTCCATTGTGTATATATACCACATCTTCTTTATCCAATCATCAGTTGCTGGGCACTTAGGTTGGTTCCATGTCTTGGCTATTGTAAATAATGCTGCGATGAACATAGGGGTGCATGGGACTCTTGGAATGCCCATAGCATTTTTTACATCCTATTTTTCTGTATCAATTGGGGTTTTTTTTTGGTGAAGAAGATTGGCCCTGAGCTAACATCCACTGCCAACTCTCCCCTTTTTGCTTGAGGAAGATTGTCCCTGAGCTAACATCCATGCCAATCTTCTTCTATTTTGTATGTGGGATGCCGCCACAGCATGGCTTGAGCGGTGTGTAGGTCCATGCCTAAGATCCGAACTGGCAAACCCTGGGCTGCCAAAGTGGAGCTCGTGAATTTAACCACTAGACCACTGGGCTGGCCCTGTATCCATTTGTTTTGACAACCAAAAATCAGTTAGTGTGGCCTACTATGTACTAGGCACTGTAACTGTGACTGGCACTTTATATATACATTCTTTGGAATTCTTACAATAGTGTTATAAGCAATTATCTTCATTTTTTATTCATTCATTGGTCCATTAAGCAACTACCAGGCTCTGTGTTAGATGCTAATGACACAACAGTGAACGAGACAGACAAAATCCAGCCCTCACAGTGTTTAGAAGCTGAGACTTAACAGAAGTAACTTGTAGTTAGGGGACACACTAAGTGACCAAGCCAGGATTTGAATATATCTGATTCCAAAACTCAGGCTGCCTCTGAAAAACAGTGAGTCTGTTACAAAGAATCTGCTAAGTGCCAATCCTTGACAACTTCACTCATTTTTAAACCTTCAGACCAATCCCATGTGTTAAGTGTTGTGATCTCCATTTTATAAGCGAGGAAATGGGACTCTGAGTGGTTAAATAACTTGCTCATGATGACAGAGCTAGTAGAAGGCAGGGCCAAGATCTGGATGCAGGTCGGCTTGGCTCCAGAGCCCCTGCTGCTTCCACTTGACCACACTGCTGCCCTGCAGAGCAGAGAAGACAAAGGTCCACAGGCCCTGCCCTGTAGGAGCTTACAGATAAGAGGAGCAGGATAAATTACAGTACAAAGCAGAGCAGGATAAGGCCACAAGAAGAGTAGAAACAAAGTGCTCTGGGGTTGGCAGGGGGATTATTTTAGTCTAAGGAGTCCTTGAAAACAGAGGACAAGGGAAAGGGCTCTATTTGATAGATCTCCAGGGTATCATCTTTCAAGTAGGAAATGACCTAGTATTCTGAGTGAAAATGTAATAAATAAAGTTAGAATTATTTCACTTCCTTAATTTTTTTTTTTTGCTTAAAAAGTGTATCAGTATATAAAATTTATTGAGTGGCTGAACAGTATAGCACTGTAAGACACATTCATTTGGATCTTAGAATCAATGAAATACAGTTCCTTTTTTTTTTTTTTTTTACAAAATAAGAGTATATCTTGGTCTCTGTTCAAGATATTTTAAGTAGAGAAAGTACTGAAGAGTCATAGTATATTTTCACTTCCACTGGGGTCCTAGTGGGACTGCTGTGTACAGTTGTAGAATTTGTGTACTACACAAAAGTACCCAGCTCAGGGGGTAAGACAGGGTTGAAATCCAGTCACAGTTCCCATGCCAAACAATGCTCCCTATTGCAGGACTGCCTCCCTTCCACCAAGAGGAAGGGCATCTTGGTACCTTTTAAAATTTTGTAGAAGTTAGAAAAGATTCTCAGTGGGCTAGCAGTGACCCTGGGTCCCACAGCAAGAACAATGATAATGGTGCTGCAGCAGTCAGGGTAGAGATGTACTTACTATCACAACGTGGCTTTTTTTTTTTGAGGAAGACTAGCCCTGAGCCAACATCCATCACCAATCCTCCTTTTTTGCTGAGGAAGGTTGGCCCTGAGATAACATCCTTCCCCATCTCCCTCTACTTTATATGTGGGACACCTGCCTCAGCATGGCTTGATAAGCGGTGCATAGGTCCACGCCTAGTATCCGAACCAGCAAATCCTGGGCCACCGAAGCAAAGTACATGAACTTAACTGCTATGCTAGCAGGCCGGCCCTGACAACACGTTTTTTTAATATGTCTACTATAGACCTTAAAACACTGTAGGAGTTTATTAAATCCTAAATTAAATTTAAGATTAACTCAATAATTAAGTAATTACTAATGTCATTGTAAAATCTGTTAATGAAAAATTTTACCGATTCCATGTTACTACACAAAGACAAATTGTAATATGGGATAAAATTAAATAACTTTAACTCTCAACTATATAATATTTTCACATAATTTCAGGGATTTCACAGACCATCTAAATCCCATTTTTGGGCCTCAGATTAGTACACCCATAATATTGTACAGAATGATTAAAAAAGAATTGAATATTTAAATATAAACATGTGGTCAAAACCTAATACTTTCCCTATGACTAGTCACTTAAAAGGTCACCACAGTTTGGCACATACATGATCGTGGATTACTTGGTTACTGAGTAGTCCATCTTGGAAGTGCTCGATTCCTTTTGAGTTACCCTGTATCATTTAATAGCTTCCTTCGAGAAGTTTCAAATGCCAATTTGGCACTCCTAGTTTTGGGTGCTCTTGCGCCATGAAGACGTATTTATGACGGCTCACTTTGCAAGGTGCTTTTTATAGGTTGGATTAATGATGAACAGAGTAATCCTTTATCAGATGACAATCATTTGACTTTAGATTTCAATGAGCGATGGTGGCAATACCTCCCTACTGCAACACTCTCTCAAAATCAGATCCAAATATAACTTCCCCCCAGATCCAGAGCATCTCTGAAAGGTTCAGAGTTGTCATAGTGACCATGAAATTATGAGCTATGCCCGGGCTCATTCCCATAGAAAGTGAAGTTTCCCAGGACAATGAGTCATTATTAAAGCAGAGAGACCCTCTAAATGGTTCGTTCATTAGACCAGCCAGTCTGCGGCTGTAAAACATGCACCCGACAATGTGATGATCGTCATTAGCCAGAGGCTGTCTTCCACTTCACAGACTGTGTCATGAAACTGTCATGTTAAGTGTTTTTTTTTTTCTGGCCAAATGTCATTTTTAAGAAATATTATTTCCCTGGAGAGTTTGCTGCGAGGAGACTGGTTTGAGAGTTTTACCCTGAGCTAGAGGAAATCTATTGCAGGTGGAGGGGGTGGGGACCACTAGTTCACTAGTTGAAAATGCCACATGATCTGACTGTAACCATATACACGAGTTCCATCAGCCAGTATAAATTAAAGTCGACCTTCACAGCAATATATTTATCTGGTAAGTTTAGATAATAGCTTTCTATAAAGTGTTAATTGACTCATTAATATGAACATTTATACTTCAATGTATCATTAATTTTGAAATGTTTTATTCTTTTTATTCTCTATAAATGTTTTTTTTTCTTTTGTTTTTTAGAGGAAGATCAGCCCTGAGCTAACATCTGCTAATCCTCCTCTTTTTGCTGAGGAAGACTAGCCCTGAGCTAACATATGTACCCATCTTCCTCTACTTTATATGTAGGACGCCTGCCACAGCATGGCTTGATGAATGGTGCCATGTCTGTACCCAGGATCTGAACCGGGATCCGAACCGGTGAACCCCAGGCCACCGAAGCAGAACGTGTACACTTAACCGCTGCGCCACCAGGCTGGCCCCTTTTCTTCTTGAAGGTAGCAAATAATGGCAACTGATTAAAGTAGTCCATAGTTCATTACATTTTTCCTTTTTAAAAAATGGGAATAGTTGTTCAAAGAAGACACTTTAACCATGAACGAAAGCTGAATGTAAGCAGTGCAGTGTGAAATCCCCAGTGCACACGGCAAGCCTTTTGCTCCACCACTCAGAGCAGCAGGGCGCAGGGGGATTTGTATGTCAGGGATATCCACTATCAGTGATCCAGTGGGTAGCAGCTTTCCTTGCCTAAGACACAGATGATTCATAAATATTTGTTGACATTTTATTCATTCAACAAATATGTGCTGAGTGCCTCATCTGTGTCAATCAAGGAGTTGGGTGGTTGGGATACAAAGATGAATAAAGCAGAGCCTCTGTGTGCTGCATCCTGGGTAATCAATGCTTCACGAAAGGGGCAAAGGGTACTCTGGGAGCATGAAGGAGGGAAGGATCAGTTCTAGCTACGGTGGCCATGAAATCTGGGAATGTAGATATATTATTTCATCCGTATTTTAATATAATTCCAACAAACCATTCATTATGTATTTGCCTGTGTTTCTAGACTTGGTGGCCACCTGTAAGAAGGTCAGGAAAGACTTTAAAGGAAAAGATACTTGACTTGGGTCTTGACTATCAAAAGAAGTTTACCAGGTTTGGGGAAAGGGCCTGGAAAGACATTCCCAGTTGAAGAGAATGTCTGTTTGGAAAACTGCACGTGGCCTTGCTTAGCTGGAGTGTAGGAGATGAAGTGGAATGGATGAGTAGGAGTCAGATTTCAGAGGTCTTGTAAAGCATGATAAAAAGGATGCATTTTACACGACAGGCGATCAGGAGCCAATGAAGGGTTATGAGCCAGGCAGTAATGCGGTCATTCAACCAAAAAGTGCTCATGGTGTCTACTAACTTTTCAGTGCTAGGTGCTGAGCTACAAAGATGAATTAGAAAAAAAAAAAAGCCTAGTAAAGAAAAATATAAACAAGTTAGTGCAATGGAAGTCATAGATTTTCTGTAATAACAATAATATTATTATTAGATTTATTGAGTATTTACTACGTGCCAAGCATGTGCTAAGCACTAACATGCATTGTCTTATTTAATTCTCCCAATAACTCTAAGAAGCACTATTGATTACTGCCATTTTATAGAAGAGGAAACTGAAGCACAGAGATTTGATGACTTGCCTCTGGTAAATGGTGGAGCCAGGGTTCAAATCCTAATGGTCTTATTCTAGAAAATGCACTCTTTACCACTAAGGGTGATGCTGCTTCCCATGACAGAAACCTCTCCAGAGCACTAGGAACCACACTGGAGAGGACAATCCATTCAGCAGGGTCAGAGGTGGGGTTTGGAAAGTCTTCATGGGGATAGTGATGGTATTTGCCTTCAGGAAGATCATTCTGACACCCTGGAGTTTGGCAAGACTAGAAGTGGGAAGGTGAGTGAGGAGGTTAAGTAATAGTTGGTAGTATCAGTGGGTATAAGAGAAGAGAATAGAGTCCAGAGGTATTTCAGGTGTAAGAAATGGTTTAGTGTGCTGGGTGAGGTTAGGTTTCTGACTTGGATATTAAGGTAGATAGTAGAGCCATTAACCATGATTCATAATGCCAAAGTTGAGACAAGCAGGAGTTGGGTAGGGGTAGAGTAGGTACATTTTTAATTTGTTTAATTTGAGGAGTCTGTGAGACAGTAAATGTCAGTAAAAGTCCGTGATTGGATATAGGGCTCTGGAGTTTAGGAGAACTATCAAAGCCAGAGATTGCATTATGTCTCATCTTTGAAGATTTAAAAGCCAATACATTACTTAATTGATTGTATCTCTCTAAATGTCGAATCATAACTATTGAATCCATCCAAAAAAACTGAGTCAAATATAACAAATGGATAACACCACAAGAAAGCAAATAGTGAGGCTGGCAAAATGTACTACCTCATTTTAAAGAAAACATATAGGCAGATATTCTAGCTCACGGGGCAGTGAAAATGGTGCTGTGGTACTGTGTACACTTTTAGGAGGAAATATTGGGGATATGGAGAGAGTGGGTTAATATAGAAGAGGTAGAACTTGGGAGAATAAGAGTAGGGAAAGAACATTCTTGAATATTCCCTGAAACATATGAAGAGCAGAAAAGTATAAATGTTGTTGGTTCACTTCCTATTTTGAGAGTTCCTTGATCAGCCTGGGGCTTCTTAAAATCCATCCTAAGAAAGAGAACCAGGAGACAAAGGCAAATTTGTCTCAACGGATGCATGAATGGAAACAATTTGTGACAAGAAAATGTCTCCTACACAAAAAAGACTAGGCTGCGAAAATCAAGCCAACAAATAAATAACCTTCAAAGAAATAACAGTCATGACCTAGAGAGAGAGAATCAAATTAACCCTGTTACTATGTGAGTAGAGTACATTTTACTCCCTCAGTCTTTGGAACATAGAGAACGCACCATTGCTCACCCATCATGGCAGTCCTTGTTTAGAAGGAAAACTACCATTCATGAATTATCAACCATAGCTTAAGGAAAGTTAGCCCCCTGGGATATCATTGGCTGAAAATCGATTCCTCCCCTTGAAAGATGTTTCAATCACAAAAATTCTGATGCCAGTTAACAACAACAACAACTGACGCTATTAAGGACCATTAAGGGAAATAAAACTTTTAATTAGCAATGCCAAAGATGGAGAAAGAAAAGGAGACTTGGGAAAAAAGTCCACAAAACACTCAAACACAATAATAGTGGGAGTGGAGGAAAAGAAATTCTCCAAATAAAGCGTTTTTCACAGGGTGTCCTTGGACAGAATTCTGTGGAGGCGGCGTGAAGTGGGCAGTGGCACTATGTTGGTAGATTCTATGTACAAAACAGCAGATGACAGGAGTGAGGATTTCAAAGACTTTTTCTTTCTTGGAACATATGGCACTTTTAAGGGTTGTAGGGGAATAGTTGGGGGATTATTTTTATTTAACTCACTTTTGAACATATATAAGAATGTTAGAAATCGCCAAATGCTATCATCATTTTAAAGGGATTGTTAGATAAAACAGTTGTCAGTTGGGATGCTTTCAGCCCCAAGTCACAGAAATCTCCAGTTAAAATTGACTTAAATACTTAGGGTCTTTATTATCTCACTTACTGAGCATCTAGAGGTGGTGGGTGGCACCAATTGGTAATTGAGTGACTCAAAAATCTCATCCAGCTTCTTTAATCCTCTTTCGTCATTCCTGGTATGTTAGCTTTGTTTGCCCTCGCCGTCACAAATGACAACATCCAGAGAAAGACCTTCTCTTCATTTGTATTTTTCTTGGGAAGGAGAAATCTTTCGGAAAAACCCCTCAACTCTTACACCTCATTGGCTAGAATTATGTTGTGTGTCCAAGACTAAACCAACCATTTGTAAGAGAAATCCATCATGACCCAACCCGAGTTGAGGCTAGGTCCAGTCTTCCCTGAAGCATATGTTCACTCAAAGAAGGTTGGAAATCTGGATAAAATTGAGGTTCTGTGAATGAGGAAGGAGGGTCAGATAGATTTTAGGTAGGCAATCAAATTAACTGCAAAAGCCTTTCTGGAATGGAATGAAAAAATATTTACTAAATGTATCTTATTAATAAAATTTTCAGTATTTTAGACATAAGGCCAATTTTCTCTTATTTTTAATAAAATAATTATAATTTTAGAACTATTTAATATAAATACTTTAGTGTGATAAACTTGGTATGGTCAGTTCAGTTTGGCTTAGGTTTTTAAAGTGTCTTTTCAGAATTCTTTGGCTGAATTGGTTCACAGTAAAATACCACTGATGATGAATGAAATTTGGCAGTTCACTCATTCTCCATAATTTAGAAAAATGCTAACATGCCTCCAAAGTGTTGGAGAATCTGTTCCTCCTTCCTACTGCCTTTCATCTGAGAGTAAAAGACAGGCTTTGCAAGTCCCATTTGCAACTGCCTGGACAGTTTCCTGGGTCTCCAAGAGATACCAGACTCAAGAACATAGGGAAGTGCCAAGAAGAAACTATCAGTTACTCTGCCTTGCAAGAAATAGAAACTGACTAGACCTAACTTAAGCACAAAGAAAGAGTTTATTTTAGAAGTTCAGGAGTGTCTCCTGGAACTCGAAGGCGGGAATTCAGTTGAGTCTTGGGAAACTCTGCTACCTGGAAGCGGAGGCCATCCGGAGCTGGTCAGCTCCATCTCTCACCTCTGCTTCTCTCTACAGTCCTGTTTCATTCCTTTCTCTCAGCAAACTGGCTTTCTTGTTTTTTCATGTCTGTGGTAAGCAGATGATAGACACTTTTTATTCCTTGACATTATATCTCCTCCACTCAAAAGACTAGTACAGGCCCTGAATGTCTTAGTTCTAATTCTGAAATCCCAGGAGAGAGAATCTGAGTTACAAATGAGGAAACCATGGCTTAGATTAAGTATCTTGCACAAAGTCACCCAACCAGTAAGTGGTAGAAAAGGCATTTTGACTCTAGGTCTGTCTAGATCTAAAACGTGGTGACCTTCTGGCAACATATGTGGCCACCAATGAGATTTTGGGAAGCAATGCTGGATCCCTTGTTGACTCAGTCCAATCTGGTCCTTGTAGGTAAGCCTGACTTGGGGGCTTGGTTAGGTTCCTCCTCTCACCCCTCTCTATCTACTCCTAGCCAAAAGATCCTCCCTTGCTGACTGATGTCTAAAATTCCATCATTAGAAGAGTCTTTCTTTCTTTGGCTTAATACAAGGAATATTTGTCATTATAGAGTACCGGAAGGTTACAAAGACCACATAATGATCTCATTTTTTTTTTAGGACAGTCCAGGGACTTAATAGGTAGGAATTATTTACTCCTATTCACAAATAAGGAAATGGAGGTTCACAGGGACGAGGCAACTTGCTCTAGAAAAGAGGACTGAACTGCCTGGGGAGCGTGTGGATTAGCTGCTTACCGGTAAATGAAGGACTTCGTTGGTCATGTCCCTGGGGGATGTAAGAGTATTGCCTCCAAGTGGGCTGAGAGGGCAGGACAGTCACAGGCCACCTGGTGGTGAGTTCTCTTGTTAGAATGGGGACTTCATGAGGCCAGATACCCTGTTCTCACTCATCTCTTTGTTCTCAGGTTCTAGAACAATATATGGTACATAGCAGACACCTGATGAATATCTGTTGAAGGAATATAAGACTTTTCTGAAACTGATAACTATCCAATATTGGAAAGATCTGCCTTGAAAAGTGGTGTGATTCCTAGCACTGGCAGAGCCTGAGAAAGATGGATAAATATCTGCTTGCTAATATTAAAGGCTAACATTTAATGAGTGTTTACTAGTACTGGGCACTGGGCTAAGTGCTCCACATATATTATTTCACGTATTCCTCATTCCAACCATGAAGTAGGTTCTATTGTTATCCTCTTTGAAACAGGTACAGAGAGGTGAAGTGACTTGCTCAAGAAACCGCTGCAAGTAGTATGGCCAGGATTTGAACCCTGGAAGACTGAGTTACAGATCTGGATCTTAGTTATGTTGCCAAAGGGTTTCCTGGATGAGACAGGATTTTGAAGTAGATCACCTCTCAAGTCTTTTTCGACTTTAAGATTCTCTGGTTATTTGTCAAGAAGATTGGTGCTATCATACACAGAAAGCGGGGAAGAAGAACTGGTTGTAAGATATAGGGTAGAGAGGTCAGTAGAGAACAAGTTGATTTTGATTATGTTTGGCATAAAGGGTCAGAGGATAGCCAAATGAAAAAGTCCAGTGATACTCTATCTTCAAAGAAAAGATAATTCACATGTGTGCCATTGCCATGAAAAGGTCTTCCAATACAATATGTTATAAACATCATTGTCTAGCTGTGCGTATGATGGTACTTAGGGTTCACGTACTCTTCTAACAGAGCCTCATACTGTGTTATTGATAATACTGCAACTTTGTGAGACAAGCAATATTCTCTTTTTAGAAGACAATTGAACTTACTGTCTTTAATTTGTCAGAAATTTCATTAGAGAAAGTGTAAGCAATTTCAAAACTGAAAACCACAAAGAAATGTCTCCTATATAACAAAAAGAAAAAAGGCAAACAAAATATATTTCAAGGGTTAAGAGTTCTACCTAAACTTGCCACTGTATCCTTTCTTAAAAGAAACAAACAGGGACCTCAAATTTAGCATGTTGCATTATCACCATTCCCGGCAATAAAACTTCAAACACATTAAGAAAGCAACATAACCTAGAACATAAGTGATAATCTATTTTTAAAAAACTATTTGATTGAATAACATTGCTATTTGATAATATAATTCTGCTACAGCCTTAGAAATATCAGAAAGATCTAAATCTGCCAAACAGTTATCATCAGTCAACAACACTTGGGGTCAAGGGACACTAAAAAAAGGGGAACCTGGCAAGACTTTGCCCACACCAGCCTGTCGTAGCAGGACTGCACACAAAACCCATGGCTCCTGGGAAGCAGCAGTTGGGTTTCTGTGTGGCCAAGGCCAGCCAGGGATAACTTTGGAATCAGATGGGCCTGGGTAATCACAGACTCATTGTTTACTAATGGTACGACCTTGGGGAAGTTAGGAAACCTCTCTGAGCACATTTCTTCATCCACAAAATGTTAAAACTAATTTTTCCTGTATACAGGTGTTGTAAGAAGTATATGAGATGTGTGAAAAGAACCTAGAATTAAGTGTTCTTATCACACACACACAAAGAGGATGGGAGGAAACTTTTGGAGGTGATGGGTAATGTTTATGGCACTGATTGTAGTGATGGTTTCATGAGTGTACACTTATCTCCAAACTCATCAAGTTCTATCCATTAAAGATGTACACGTTTTTGTAGGTCAATCATACCTCAATAAAGTGGTTTAAAAAAAAAAACTTAGAACAGTGCCAGTGACAGAGTGGACTTTTTTTTTGAGGAAGACTGGCCCTGAGCTAACATGTGTGCTCATCTTCCTCTATTTTATATGTGGGACGCCTACCACAGTGTGGCTTGATGAGCGGTGTGTAGGTCCACACCTGGGATCCAAACCGGCAAACCCTCGGCCACTGAAGCAGAGCACGCAAACTTAACTGCTATGCCACTGGGTCAGCCCCAACAGAGTGCACTTTTGATAATTGTTAGTCTCACTCTTTTCCCCATGATGGTTTCTTTGCCTTTAAGAAAACTGCTCAGATATAGAGGAAATTCACTCCCTCATTGACTTAAACAATTACTGTCTACCAGGGCCTCTATGTACAGGTGTACAGGTTGTTCCCTGCTCAAGGAAGAGAGGGGGCTGAATTTCAGCCCATTATTACTCATCAAGCTGGGTGCCCTGGCCTCTCTTTCTAATTTGCACAAAAGAGCTACATATGCTTGTAAAAGCCCTGTGTCTGATTCAGAGATGACGAACTTGGACTTTGCCCACTTTGTGTCTGCTGGGGAAATGGACGAGTAATCAAGAATTACAATACATATAATTAATGTTATTATAGGGAAGGTACTGTAAGAGAACAGAAGAGAGACATTTAAATCAGATGGAGTGGGGGAGTCCAAGATCTGTGACTTAAAGGATGAGGAGATGGTGGAGAAGAATGGTCCAGGCAGAAGAGTGACAATCAATTACCTATCCATTTCTTCATTCAGTAAACATGAATTGAATATCTACTAAGTTCCAGTACTGAAGGTACAGTAGAGAGTAAAACAAAATCTCCTTTCTCATAATTCTAACATTCTAGTAGGGCAGAGAGACAATAATATTAGGTAGTGAGACTGGTGCTTTAGAAGAATAATACAGGTGGGTGGTGGTGGGGTAAGGGGATTACCTTAGAATGGAGAGTGGGGAGGCCTCTTCAGGGAGGTGTCATTTAAGCCGAAATCTGAATAGCAACTATCGGAAGCTCAGGGAATGATGATATCAGGTAGAGGGAAGAGCTGTTACCAAAGTCCTAAGGGGGGCGTGAACTTTGTATTTTGAGTTGGCAAAGAAGACTGGTGTGCCTGAACTGTGGTGGGTAAGAAGAGGGGCAGAAGATGAGATGCAGAGGCAGGCAGGTACCAAACCTGTGTGAGGCCCAGAAGCTTGAGCATGGTGAGCTCAGAGGCTTGCGAGGAGTTCCAGACGGCAGAAGGGAAGGGACAGTGTTGTTAGGTGATGAGAGGTGAGCTGGGAGAGATAGGCAGGAACTAGATAATGACAAGTCTTAGACGGAGGATCTGAGAGACATTTACTTCTGCTAATTTATGCAAAGAATCCCAAGGAAGCCATGATTAAGGTTATTCAAAGAAAACCTTTCATGTTTATGCCTTCAAGGGAGGTTTGAATACTAGGTCTTATTTGCGTTAATTGTTCTGGAACCGAAATCTTTGAAAAACAGACCCCAGGAGATTAGAATTCTTCTCAGGTATGCCCACAAATTTAGATTAATGTAAAATTTATTTTGGCACCATCTGAGTATACTTACCATGATGGTGATATCTGTTAGATGGAATGTTAAATTGAGTCGGTCATGTTTTATAGGAGGATATGTCTTACTAGTAAGAGGGAAGAGGCAGCACATAATGTCAAGTTGGTAACGAATATGTGATATTAATTTATTAGAGCATGGGCGAACTTTGCCTCATAGTATATGAAACAGACACTGCTGGCCACCTACCTTATATCCATGATCTCCCCTTTATTTTTAACCACAGAATCTCAAATTTGATGGTCTATGAGCCCAACCAAAAATACTTGCCTTCTAGACTCCCTTTTGGCTAGAGACCATCATGTGACAAGAGTCCGGCCAATGAGATGAGGCAGAAGTTTCTGGGGAAGGTGTTCTTTCCTGAATAAAAAGGCAAAGCCTTGCAAAGAGAAAGCCCTTTTGTCCTGTTCCCCTTTCCTCCTGGTATTTGTAGTTGTTTGGTCACTCACTTAATGTTGTTTTGAGTCTTCTAACTTCTTTAAATATGTTGCAAAACCAATATGTTGAGTTGAGGACTACTGTCGTATGAGGACAACAGCTAAATCTTCTAGTACTTGTACTGATCTGGAGTTAAACTGTAGACATAAAGATACAGTAAGATGATTTTATCAAAAATACCTCTCAGAGTTCATTGAATTGAAAGAAATACTCCATGTATAGAATGTTTCTCCCGGGGCCAGCCCTGTGGCCGAGTGGTTAAGTTTGTGCGCTCTGCTTTGGCAGCCCAGGGTTTCCCCTGTTCGGATGCTGGGCGAGGACATGGCACTGCTCACCAAGCCATGCTTGAGGTGGTGTCCCATGTGCCACAACTAGAAGGACCCACAACCAAAAATATGCAACTATGTACCAGGGGGCTTTGGGGAGAAAAAGGAAAAAATAAAAAAAAGTCTTAAAAAAAAAAGAATGTTTCTCCCTTTTCTTGACCCAGAAAAATCTAGTCAACAATTATTTCTTAAACATTCATTTAACATATACTGACTATCTATAATTGCAAAGACAACAATTCCTTATGTGCGATGAGGGATAGAGATAAAGAAAACAAGGTTCTTGTTCTTCAGGAGCTGACAATTTCATGAGATGACATGTGTTTACAAATAAATGTAAAACAAGTATGTTTATGATGTGGTAGGCCATGCTAGGCCCGCCCAAGAAAAGCCTCTAAGTGGACATGAATGGTTGCAGACAAAAGGAGTGTCTCTCAAATGCAGGCAAAGCACACGTTTTAGGCCCTGGAACCTGGACATTAAGCCTGGTGATATGGCTCACAGAGTAGCAAAATTATTGCCTTACGTACAGTATAAGCTGTTTCTGGATGATGAAGAGCTGGGGTTATAAAAGCTATGGAGTTCTATGCTACTCCAACCTGGGGTCAACTCAATCAATGTGGGCCAGGGCCACTGGACTTCAGAAGTGCCACCATCTGAAGGGATGATACAAGGGAATCAGTGGGAGCTATGTCCACCAACCTGCATCCTTATCTGGTTTATGTGCTCTGTGCAGTTTACTTGTTGCTTTAGGATTAAATAAAGTAAAAGCAACCCTGAAATGTTGCCCTTTGAATAGGCTGTGTGGCCTGTGGGGATACACTAAGTGACATTAGAGCATTACAGAGTGCTAAGAGTTGGGAGCAGGAAGAACAATTCTGGTTAGAGGCTTCGTGAAGGAGGTGGCATTTGAGCTAGATCTTGAAAGATGGATAAACTTCTTTAAGGTGAAGATGGGAGGAAGAGCATTTCAAGAACAGGGAACAATGTGAGGGATCAAACGGAGGTAGGGGAGCAGAAGAGCAGAACTGTGTACTGGAAATGAGGATCAGTTCAGTCTGGCTAAAAACAGGGCGTGTATGGGCAAGCAGTGAGGGATGGGACTGGAAAGGGAGTCCAGGACAGGCTAAGAGGGTTGGCATTTAATGTATTGGTAATGGAACCAAGGAATGTTTTTGAGCAAATATTAAAGCAGGTGAATTAATAAAATAGGGGATACACAAATAAATGTGGCAGCATTATCATGCATGAGACATTGGTGAAAAGGCTGGGAGATCCCTTAAAGTGCCCAGGCAGGAACTGAGGCCATGTGTGATTGGAGAATACGACACAAATTTAAGAGTTTTACTGTAAAACATTGTATGGGGGGCACTAAAGAGAGAGAGAAGAACCATGTATAAAGTTGAGGTTTTAAATTTGGACATATGGGAGGATAGGAGTACTGTGAACACAAGGGAAGACAGGAAGAGGGAAACATGGCATTTGTTTTAGAGATATTGGATTGAGGTGCAGGTGGAATATTTAGGTGGAAACGTGCTACAGGCAGTTGAAAATACGACAAGGAGCTCAGGAGTGAGGTGGAGAGGGGCATGAGTCACCTACATTGAGGTGAATAAGTGAGTTTGATCTGTCTTAAGCATAATATATGAACCTAACAACAGGTCCTAAATACACGACCAATATAACTAGGAAGACAGATCTAGGAGGACCTTGGAAAATAAAAAACGCCGCGATGATTGGTATTTATAGCTCATGTTTGTTTTACCAGCTGTTAAGTTCTCAGAAAACAACCTTATCCCAGATTGACCTCCTAATTGGCAGGTAGAATTGTCAAAGGACACATTCTTGTATAGAAACCTGTGACACTGAATCGCCAGATATTTCTAGTTTAGAATAGGAGAAATCCACAAACTACACGACTAAGTAGATTAAAGCACACTTTTTTTGGAGGTGGGAGGCACATAGCTCTGAACCACACTTCAATTATAGATATTATAGAGGATCGCTAAACTAATTCAACAACTAAAACCAGGGAAAAAAGTTCCCAAGGAGGGGTATGGCTGGGCCAGCGCAGAGGCCGCAGGGAACTAGGAGAAAGATTAAAGAGAAGAACGCGAGTCTCCGCCGATAGACGAGCAAAGCCGATTGCGTAGCTCCCAGTTGGAAGTTGGATGTCGTCATTGGGCATACCCGCTGCGTTGCTCATCACCAGGGACCACCCCAGGCAATTCCAAGGCGGGGCCGCGCCGAGGCAGGGGAGGGGGTTAGGAGGCAGGAAGGAAGCGCGCTGAAAGGCCTGTTGGGAGGAGCTGGGAGACGACTCCCCCGCCCCGCGGCCTACTACATTTCCCAGAATTCAGTGTGGCACCGAAGATTCGCTCCCTGCGCGGGACTGGAAGACTTGCGGCATGGGATTGGTAGTCGGCATCCATGGGCCACGCGAAGTGGGACTCGGGTGGGGAGACCTATGCGGATTGGCTAGTGAGAGTTCGAGCCCCACCCACAGATGGTGACGACAGGCGACAGTCTTGCTACTTAAGGCGTCGTGGCCTCGACCGCCCCGCCTTAGCTCCCGCGCTAGAGAGAAACATGTATCGTTTCCGATTACAGCTCTTCACGGGGATTTCTGCTGCCGCCACCGCCCACTCTTACCCCCGCCGCTTCTCGCCTCTCTTGTTAGCCGAAGACTCGCCTCTCAGCCGCCTGCCGCACAGACGCACGAGTAAAAAGTGCAGCTCCATCGGCTGATCCTCACTAAGTTCCGAATTTAGGCGGCACCGGGCGTCCCACGATGCCGAAGAATAAGAAACGGAACACTCCCCACCGCGGTGGCAATGGTGGAGGCGGCTCAGGGGCAGCTGCAGCGACGGCGGCGACAGCGGGTAAGGGAGTATCCTCGCCGCCGGCATCCTGGTTGCCGGCCGGGCTAGCGAGTCTTTTGGTCTTGAGCACCGCGGGAATTGTAGTTTTTTCCCTCCAGACGTTTGCGTCTGCGAGGATCCTGGCTTTCCTGGTAAACTACAATTCCCAGCATGCGCTGGGGGCCGTGCCTCGCGCGATGTGGATCTGGCATGCGAGCCGGACTTGGGCGCCGGCCATGGGGACGAATGGGTTCTTGGCCTTGAGAGGGAGTCGCGGTCGGGGTGCCGGGGAGCGGGGCGGGAGAGGAACTTTTGTTAGAGGTCGGTGCTTGCTCTCCAGAGCTCTCCCGGACGGGGGGTGGGGCAGAGCTCGGAGTTGTGTCGGTGCTGTCACTGGTCGCCTTTGACCTCCCGGCTCCAACATGGAGTTCTTGGGAATGCCAAACGTCCGGTGGGTTTGGACCGGCTCTAGCGTCACGCGGCCTCGGCCTTGCGAGGTAGGGCCGGGGTGACGCAAAGGCGCAGGTGTGGCATCCCCTTCAGCTGCCGCCTTGCGCATCCTGCGTGTCCACCTGGCCGGGCGGAGGCATCGGAAACTGTGAGCCACTGTCTCAGCCTGGGCTCTGCTGCCACTCCTGGCTGGCACCTGCGGAAATCCCGAGCCCCCAGCTCCACTGTGACCCGTTGAGGCGACTCCCCCGGGCAGAAACCGCGTTGTCCTTTGTGCTGCATTCTATAGAGTCTCTGCCGTGAGCCCGGGATAGGCGGGGGTGGTGAGGAGCTCAGGCTGCAGTTGGCCAAAAGTTAGGTTTTTTGTGTCCTCACTGCAAGGTTGCGCCTTTTCCTGGATGGGTAGGTGCTGAACTGAATTAATGATTCTCTGCTACTAACTATATGGTTATGAAAAAAGGACTTGAAGCGGAAAGTTCTGCGAGACCCCACACTAAACTCTAATCGAGTGTTACAGTAAACTAGGTAAAATCATCTCATTTAGTAATTGTTTTGTTGAAGTTTTGAAGTTAAATATTGGAATATCCTGAGACATTATCACGTCGGAACTACTAGTAGCCATTAGGTATTTGTCAACACCATTGCCAGTGTACCCCCCAGAATGATATTCTTTTGTACATTAGAAAGTCAACAGGCCAGTTTTCTTGTTAAAGATAATTGGAAACTGGCATTTTAAAAAGCTTTCCTATATTTATAGCAGCGCGAAAACTTGTAATCATGTATTAAGTATTTAATAATTGACAATAGGAATGAATTGTTATAAGTGGTGGTTTTTTCGTTTTCTTTATATCTCTCTTTATTTTGATCAAATGCTCTCGATATGCATGAAATTCATTCTTGATCGAGATGTTAAGTACATAATTAGTGTGTTGTGGCATCTAGTTGCTCTGTGTGAATTGAGGAGACCTCTTTCCTTTGCGTCAGCTTTTCCTCATCTGAAGTAAACATGTATTCTGTCTAGAAGGACCTTATTAATTTTATTCTTCTTTATGTTTACCTTTTGTTGATGAAACAAATAATGGAGAAGCAGTAGCTAAAGTCGTTTTGAAAATGGTAACAATGTTACTAATCACCTCCTTGAATCACAAATCTCTATTCCCTTCTGAAGCTTCCAGTCTAGCCTCATTCCTTTCTGGTACTTAGAGAATAACCTCAGAAGGCAGTGGTGGATTGCCTTTCAAGTTTTCCATTAAGGCTCATTCGCAGCCTTATTGCTGCTGTCTTTTCTTTCTCAGTAGAAAAGGTTATGTAAAGTATATATATGAATTTTAGCATATGTAAGCAAATGAAAAAGAATTCTTTGATTAGTTCATAAAATTATACATGCTTTGAATATCTTTTGACATTTACACTAGAACTTAACTGCTTGTCTCTGGTAAGTGGAGTATGTGGGTGAGATTTACTTTTTTAAAACCTTAATTTGGTTCCGTGTGAATGTATTACTTATTCACTAAATAAATGAATAAATGGTTGTTGAGTATAAGAGAGAAAATTGTGACAAACTTGGACTTCCCTTATTGGTATTTTTAAATGACATCTAGAAGAAATGGGATTCAAATGAGACCTTTACATGCACAACCAAAAGATAACTAACTTCTCTCTGTCTCTTTAATGAGTTTTCTATTTAAATTCTTTATTTTTTTAAGTTGGGGGAGGGTTCTAGGAAGCTAACCAAATTGACCTCTTATACAGGTGTGCATACTTGTCATAGCTCTTAATTTGAAGAGAGCATTTTTAGGAAAGAACAAAACCTTGTCAGTAAGCCATCCCTCTAAAAAATAAAGACTTTGTGTGTCTAGAGTGCCACCTCATTAATGGTACTTGAGATCACAAGGTGGATGAGTTTGACCTAGATATCAGGTGTTTATACAGGGTTCTTTTCCTTGATTTTTTGTTTTTTTAAATCTCTCTTTCTCTTGAGTCTTGGGAAGTCATTGAAACTTAAAGAAGGGAGCTGAGTAAGACTTGCATGGGAAATACTCTTCTTGACCGATTAGAAGTAGGCTGAATATGAAAAATAAAAACCTTAAATCGATTCATGAATAAATGTTAGTAAAAGTTACTCAAATGATTCTCAGCTATTGCCATGGCTTCAAGTCATGAAAACAAATGAAGATAGATCCAGAAATAGACTATGATGTCATAGATCTTTGTTTATTTCTGTCCTAAGCACTCTGATTAAGAAGTTTTGGGATCTTGGCTTCATTGCTTATTGTTTATGCTTTACTGCTTTGATTGGCACCATTTATTCCCTTTAGGATAGCAAGCAAGTTGGTAAGCCCACTTGCTTCCTGTGTTGATTTAAAAATCTGCTAAATTCTCTTCTCTTTTGATTAAAATAAAAAGACAACCTGTGTTTAAAAAAAAACCAAGAGCAACAGGCTTAAACTTAGAGGATTTAGAAAAAACTTATTTTAAGATAGTAAATGTCACGAATTTCTTGAACATAGGGGCCTAGTGATATTTGGTGCAGTCTTAGATTTTACTGATAAGGCAGTGGGCTCAGAGGTAACTCAAGGTCACTTTGGGAGTAGAATTTGGGACTTATTTTAAACTCAGTGCTCGGTGTAATTCATAACTAGGCAATCTTTTTATTAATATGAAATTCCTATTAAAAAAAAAACTGGCCAGAAATGACAGTGACTAGGAATATGGATTTATTCCTTAGGTTACGTGAAGTTGAAAGAAAGATTCTAATTTAAAAAAAAGGAGGCACTCAGCCTCTTGGCACAGTAGTTAAGTTCACGTGCTTTGGCATTCTGGGGTTCGCTGGTATGGATCCCGGGCGAGGACCTATGCACTGCTTGTCAAGCCATACTGTGTGGCAGGTGTCCCACGTATAAAGTAGAGGAAGATGGGCACAGATGTTAGCTCAGGGCCCATCTTCCTCAGCAAAAAGAGGATTGGTGGCGGATGTTAGCTCAGGACTAATCTTCCTCCAAAAAAAAAAAAGAGTATTTTTTTTAGTGACAGCACTTTTACTAACAACAGTAACACAACATTAGTGATACAACAGTAATACATTTTTTTAAACTGTTGGAAATGTCAGAACCTTTTTTTTAAAGGTAATTTATCTAACTGGCTTTTATGCTATATCAAATGCCAAAGCTTCACTTTTAAGCCTTTTTTTCTCTCAGTTCAAGTTATCTTTAAAACTACCATCTCTTAACTCCTTAAATTCCTCTTCACATAAGACATATATAACCTAAGAACTAACCCATTCACTAGGTAAAGTTTACTAGTTTCCAGTCATTCTTGTTGGAAAATATATTTGTCTTATGGTGTTCTATGACATATTCTATTTTTGGATCTATTTTAATTTTCTTTGTGATTTGAAATCTTGATTTGGAAGTAGTTTTTTCATCTGTAATACTAGTTTTTATATCATCAAAAACTGGTGCCTTAGGTTAAATGATTGATATATTTCTGAACTTGATGTATATTGTAAATAGTTGGGGCTCTAAAATACGTGTTAGGTGAATTGACTTATTTTAGGACTATTTAAATGTGTTCTTTTGTAATATGATCATCTTTTTTCTTAAATAAGTTTGGGTTTCTATTACTGAATTTCTCTTAAGTAAATTTAAAAATTCCTAAGTTAAATATTTATATATATGGCAACAAAATCATCCACCTCCACCTTCTTTTGCCTAACAGGTGGCCAGCATCGAAATGTTCAACCTTTTAGCGATGAGGATGCATCGATTGAAACAATGAGCCATTGCAGTGGTTACAGTGATCCTTCCAGTTTTGCTGAAGATGGTATGAGTTTTAAGTTTTAATTTGCAGCTTTAGATAAAAAGGATGTTCAGTTGGAGGAATTCTTGTAGCTGAGGTATACTATACTGTTCCTTATCTGCTTTTTTTCTACTTAAATTACGGTGGTTGGTTTAAATTATTCCTTAGGACCAGAAGTCCTTGATGAGGAAGGAACTCAAGAAGACTTAGAGTACAAATTGAAGGGATTTATTGACCTGACGCTGGATAAGAGGTAGGAAATACTGGAAACACTTCATTCTGGGTGATTCCATCAGCCGCCTTACATATATATAAAATATGTGCAGTTCTCTAAGTTAACAGTATGTTTTTCAAAAGCTTGATTTGTTTACTTTGGATGTTTTAATGTTTCTTGTTTCTTTGGACTTGTAATGTGGTTAGGAACATACCACTAGAATTAAATTAATTGACTCAGATTAGTCATTGTTCTAGCATAATAGCACATAACTGTATTTGATTATAATTGAAATGGATTTGTTGAATTAAAACTTAATCTTCAACTAGGAAGGACAACTAAACTTGGCATTAAGCCTTCTGTCTTCTAATTTTGTTACAGGCCTGAAAAATATCAAAGCTAGATTATTTTCTTACTTCACAGTAGCTCTAGAACTGACTTAAAACATATGGAATTTAAAAGTCCAGAAGATGCAAACATGAACTCTAGACTTTTGTAGTGTTAAAAACAAATGTGAGTTTACTTAAATATGTAATATGGGAGAACATGTCTTGTACATTGAAACTATAAAATACTATGTGGTCATTTAAAGTTGTGGTTATTAAACTAATAAGCAGAAAAATGCTGTGGTATATAGCAGCTTAAAAATCTTTTGTGTAATAAAGTGAGTTGTAGAGGAAAATTAAATTATTATTGGAAAATGTTTAGAGCTTGATGACAGTTAGATTAAAAAATCTTTAAATAGAAAAAATTGAAAGGAAAATAGGTTAAGTTTTTAAAAGTTATTGACGTGTGGTACACTTCAGCTGGATTCTCTTTCTCTTACGTTTTGTTTTAAATAGTGCGAAGATAAGACAGGCAGCTCTTGAAGGTATTAAAAATGCACTGGCTTCAAAAATGCTTTATGAATTTGTTCTGGAAAGAAGAATGACTTTAACTGATAGCATTGAACGCTGCCTGAAAAAAGGTAATGTCCTTATTTTTGAGTCACAGGCACAGAACTAAAAGGAATTTGCTAGCTTCTTTGCAATAACATTTGTTAATGGCACTAGAAGACTGGCTCACTCTTAAAACTTTATAATTGTCAAGGAATATAGCATGCTTATTAAGACTCAAAATCAGACTGGTTGGAAGCTTTGTTTTTGTTTAGGTAATAAACAGCCTGAAACTAGCAAGGATTGGAGTAGATTGTCATCCTTTGGTGTATCGGAAGAGGTGATTGCCATTCTTTGTATATAAGAAAGACTTGTAAGTGTATGTCAGATGTCAACAAAAAGTATCCTACTTTATTTTTCTAAAATTGGAAAAGTATCATAATTATCTGCCTCATTTTCCCTTATACTCATTTAAAACATCAGTCATAGCTGTGGATGACATCATTTTCAGGATATCCTTGGAATATTTGAATTCTAGAACTTGTAATAGAGATTCTGGAATTCATATTGTTAATAATTATAGAACTTCTGAAAAAAAAAGAAACCTTAAAGATTGTCTAGTATTACCAGACTTTTTAGTTTTAGGAACCACCAAAATTAAAAAGATTTTGGGCTATCAGCTTAATTATTTGCCAAGTAAGAACGTTATGACAATAATTACGTTCTATCATTATCACTTTATTAACAAAATATTTCTAACACTAAAAATGTAGGAAGCACACATGCTCCTTTAAATTGAACGAGCTTAGCTTTATGTCCTTGTTTTTCTCCTTTTGCCTGAGGTGAAAGCTTTGTCAGGAATGATTGTTTTGAAATCTTTCATCTAGTCTACCTCTCTCATTGTACAGAGTAAAGAAAGGCCTAGGAAACATGAGACTGGTCTAAGGTTAAATAACTTAGTATAATTGACAGCAGAGCCAACTTTTTTGAAATATTAGAATGGCTTTGTTAAAGGTGTTTACATTGAACCTGTTTCCTGTAAGGTAGTTGGACCAGATGACCTTTAAAAATTCATTCCAACTTGAATATTTTATAAATTTTTAATTTATCAGGTAATAACTGAAGTTCAAAATTTATTCAGACCCTTTGGTATATATGATTCTCAAAAGAGTTAATTTATATTTACCTTTATAGTAATGTAGTTTTTATAGTTTTAAAGAATCCCTTATTTTTATTCATTTATTTTTTGCTGAGGAAGATTCGTCCTGAGCTAACATCTGTGCCAGTCTTCCTCTATTTTGTATGTGGGACGCCACCACAGCATGGTTTGATGAGCAGTGTGTAGGTCCATGCCCAGGATCCGAACCTGCGAACATGGGCCACCAAAGTGGAGCACACCCAACTAGGCCACGGGGCGGCCCCAAGAGGCCCTTGTTTTTAATCTCTTATTGATTGATGGATTGATTGTGAGGGTGATTGGCCCTGAGCTAACATCTGTTGCCAGTCTTCCTCTTTTTGCTTGAGGAAGATTCTCACTGAGCGAACGTCTGTGCCAATATTCCTCTGTTTCACATGGGATGCCACCATAGCATGGCTTAACGAGCGGTGCTACGTCTGCGTCTGGGATCTGAACCTGCAAACCTGGGCCACTGAAGTGGAGCATGCAAACTTAACCCACTATGCCACCAGCCCAGGCCCAATCCTTTATTTATTTAAAAAAATTTTTGTGGGGGAACCCGGGAAGGTTTAGTTTACCTCATGGGCTGTGTACATCTGAAATGCTTGGGAGGTTAATTCAAGGGCTACTTGAGCACTATTCTACGAGTACATGAAGCATTTGGAAGGTCACACAAGGCTTGAAACACATTATTTTGCTGAACTGTTACAGTATCTCTTAAGATAGGTGTAATCTCCATTTTACAGATGAGGAAATTGGTTTGAGAATAAGAATAATTGAAGATCATTTGGTTAAAAAGTGGTGGATCTAGGATTTGAGTAGGGTCTGTTTCCAGAGTTAACCTTACTAGGTTTATAGCTCATGTGAAAGCCTGGAGCATAGTATGGGTTTCATAAGTTGGAGATGCCATTTTTAAACGAAACAAATTTGGGAAATTGCTGCCTTAATAAGTCTACTGAAAACAATTTGTCACAGTTGCATCTTGGCTTCTTTTATAGGTAAAAGTGATGAGCAGCGTGCAGCTGCGGCGTTAGCGTCTGTCCTTTGTATTCAGTTGGGCCCTGGAATTGAAAGTGAAGAGGTTTTAAAAACTCTTGGACCGATCTTGAAGAAAATAATTTGTGATGGAACAGCTAGTATCCAGGCTAGGCAAACTGTAAGTATAAGATTTTTAAATTTGTAGATCTATCTAGGCATGACACCCAGACAGTCTGATGAATAATCTAGGAAAGCAGCATTTTTTTAAATAGTGACTTTTTATTAACATTTTACTCTCATTTCTCTTTCAGTTTTAGCAAGCAGACTCAATATGACAATTGTTTTCTTACATAGAGCATCCCAGATGGAGCAAATGTCTACATCTTTGAAATTGAAGATCATATACAGTCATGCGTTGCTTAATGACAGGGATATGTTCTGAGAAATGCATCATTAGGCAGTTTTGTTGTGTGGACATCATAGACTGTACTTACACAAACCTAGATAGTATAGCTGTCTACACATCTAGGCTATACTATTGCATATGCTGCCTGTTGTTGACTGAAACATCTGTTACATGGTGCATGACTGTACTGATAGGAAATACAATATTGTGTTGAGTTATTTAGGATGACTGAAGGATAATTTTGATTGGAACTTAAAGATATGGTCTAGACAACATTTATTGTTTGGTTACTTTTTATTGGGTGTTTTAAAAACTTTTGGCAGCTGTGGCCTACAAGTCCTTATGAAAAGCTGAATGCTGTAATTTACATGGGTGGATTTGGTAGATGTAGGAAACTCTGATGTGTGAAATGTTCATCTGGTTTTGGGGTTTGGAAAAGCTTTCATTCTCTAATTCATATTTACCCCTTAGAACATTTGACTTTAGATTGTAGGTTTTGGGCTTTTTTTGTTGTTTGTCTTTGGTGTGCTAATAAGTGGTTTAAATGATCACATGCGTGTGAATCTTAATGGAGCTTACGAATCTTAAGAGTCTTAATGGATCTTAAGAATTTAATTTTAGTGGTTTTGAATCTTAAAGCTGTTTTCCTAACAAGAGAACCAGTTCAAGTTTGAAACTTTTTAATACTGATTATTCAAATTAGCTTCCTCATTAGTATTACTTAAGGCAAATGATGTTAATCTTTATATCAGATAAACCCTGAATCCTTGATAAAAGTTTATTTCTCGTTCGTATCACTTTCCATTACAACAAGTTGGCAGGGTCCCTAGGCATCCGTCCTGCAGCTCTGCCCTACTTCTACGCCCTCTCCAAATGGCAGCTGTGGTAGCTAGGTGGGAAGGCAAGAGGACAGAGGCACATCTCTTCTGCAGCGAGTTTCTTGGTCTTACCGCCTGCGTGGAATACAGTTTCCCCTGTCTGGCTGTTTCCCCTGGAGGCAAAGAAGTAGGAGTTTGGTGACTTCATAGGAATCTCTGCCCTCCAGTAGTTAGTAATCCTAAAGTATCTAATTAAGATTTTGCTATTTACCTTTCTTTCCCCCCCCTTTTTGGGTAGTTTCATGCAACTATAGGGGTATTTAAAATGTTCGACAGAAAACACTGTTAGATATTTGGAGCGATCATTTAATTTTGGTTGTGTGTGAATTTGTTGTGGTCATTTAAAGGCATGTTCTTCAAAGCCTTTTTCTTCGTACTTACTCTTGCTATGAATTTTTTTAAAAAAACTTAGCGGCCTTCTGCATATTAGCAGAAGAATCTTTATTAAATGTAGGCAGTTGTAATTTTTAATCTACCATTTCTCTTAGAATAATCAAAAGGAGAAATGTGGTCTTGCTTCTGCTGCTTACTTAGGAGAAAGAAGAGATACAGATTGAAATTTTCCTTTACTGAGAATAATGCTTAGACTGCTTTTTAATTTTAACAATGTCTGATTTTTACCAGGATGAAATAACATAAAATAGTGACACCAAGCAGATTAATATCACAGGTGTCCTCACAGTACCGGAACAGGACGAGCTGAAACTTGGGCATGTGAATGGTGACTTTAAAGACTTAAGCTTTAGGGGTACTTGGAACACCATGAGGGAATTTTTAGTGACAACATATAGAGAAAAGGGAAATGGAGAATAATAAAATCTCACAAATTTGTATATGATTAATTTCTTAAGAGTAGTGTTCTGAAAATCGATGTTTCCTGTTTATATTGCAAGCAGATTATTTGCGTAGAAATACTGTCTTGAGTCAATTTCATTAGGTAAGCTTTACCTTGATAATCTTGTAGTGTACCCACTTGTTTAGCTTTTTTCCCCCCAACAAAAGGATTCCTGACTTCTTTTCAACATATTCCAAAATAAGTAAAATCTGAGTTAATGAGATCCTTCTTTAGGTGGAAAGTTTGAGAACAGTTATTTAAATTTTATGAGATTACTCCTCCTGTTTGCTCATTTTTTGGAAGCTAATTTTTTTGGGGAATTGTCATAGTAGAGTTTACGTGTAAACAAATGAATATACAGTCATGCGCTGCATAATGGCATTTTGGTTGATGACGGGCTACATATATGGTAGTTGTCCCATTAGGGTAGTACCATATAGCCTAGGTGTGCAGTAGGCTATACCATCTAGGTTTGTGTAAGTATGCTCTATGATGATCGCACAGTGACGAAAGCACCAGTGACACATTTCTCAGAACATATCCCTGTCGTTAAGCAATGCATAAACTGTAAGTGGTTTTAAAAGCTTAAAAACCTATGGCAAACTTAATGTGTTTTAAAGACTTTTAATAGAATAGGTTTCTTCATCACAAATGTCCAAACTTAATTTCTGACTTTGAGTTGGAGTTGAAGTTTGAAATGATCTGCTAGGTTAATGAAGGAAGACCCGAGAGAAATGGAATAACTTTCCTAAAGTTGTACTCTGATTTTGGTAGCAGAGTGTGTGCTAAGACCCACTTCCCTTGAGTCTTGATCCTATGTTCCCTCTCTCTTTTTATACTATGCTTGGGACCTAATGTAGTTACGTAGTTGAGAAAATTTTCACATTGAACTGTAGAAGCAGCAAGATATAAATTAATAAGAAAATGACAAACATTAATATCTGAATTTGCTTTTTTTTTTAGTGCGCAACTTGCTTTGGTGTTTGCTCTTTTATTGCCACAGATGACATTACTGTAAGTAGAAGACCTTTGACTCTAGTTATTTGCACATTTCTAATTTAAGAGGGTAATTTCATATCCTTATCTTATTCATATATTAGGAGCTGTATTCAACTCTGGAATGTTTGGAAAATATCTTCACCAAGTCCTATCTCAAAGAGAAAAATACTAATGTTTGCAGCACCCCTAATACAGTGCTTCATATTAGCTCACTTCTCTCATGGACATTATTACTGACCATATGCCCAATTAATGAAGTGAAGAAAAAGCTTGAGATGTATGTATGTTTAGTTTCACATTTTATAAAAACATTTCTTGACATCATTGTGTTCACATAGTAATGACTGACTATTTTCTAGGCATTTCCATAAACTTCCAAGCCTCCTCTCTTCTGATGATGTAAACATGAGAATAGCTGCTGGTGAATCTTTGGCACTTCTCTTTGAATTGGCCAGAGGAATGGATAGTGTAAGTATCTGATGAGTAGAGGAAAAAGCTTGTGTCACAAGTACCATTGTTCTTTCATTACCTTCACAGTTAGGAATGGGTGATAACTTTGGAGCATGGCCAGCTTGAGAACCAAGTGATTAATTGCCCTGCTTCTTGGTAGTGGTGTTGTAATACTTTTTAGAACATAAACCAATAAGGGCTGGTTAGAGCAACATTTGAGTGAAGTTCATTACACTTAATTGTTGCTCTGTATAAAACTAGAGTTTAGGGATGCACTCTACTACCCATGGAGAGAGTTGTGTCTAGTATAGATTCTGTGAAGGTACTTGGTTTTCTCAGCCAAGGGACACATTAAGGTAATTCGGGCATGGATGCTTTATAATAAATGTCAGACAAATGGATGAATTATTAAGTCGGCATAGATTTGGGATCAGATGAGTTTAGTCATCGTTTAATTTCTCTAGGTCAAAGACGGAAGTAAATGTGGCCCTTTAGATGAGACGTGCTTAGCAGTTGTTCATTGTGTTCAGTGCTCCTGGATATTCTTTACCACCATTTGGCTTTTTGAGTCTGTGATAGGTAACCTGCTGTCCTGCTAGTGTTCCAGGTTTAGGACTGAAAGTCCTGTGTTCTAGGAGACTTCTCAGGCATTTGGTTACCCTGGTTTGTGACCTCTATTGTGAACCTTGGGTTATTTACTAGGTGCTTTTTAATTTAAGGAGAAAGATTGTATTTCCAGAATGAAACTTTTAGTGCTATTAAAGAAGTTATTTGACAGTGAATAATTTCAGATAGGATTAATACATGTTGTGGGTTGCTTTAGTTCATCACATTCCATTCTAGGCCTGTGTTTAAAAAATCTTTAGGCTCTTAAAATTTACATCTGGGAAGTGTCTTTCCCTAGGCACCCCCCTTTTTTCTTGAAGCATAGCAGGTAGGAATGAAAGGTAAGTTGTTAATGCTGTCAGTAGCTAATGATTCTCCTTATGTGAGAAATTGGACTCAAGTTTAGCAATCACTTTAATTTTATTGAGCTGGTTAATGGCTCCTTAACCTCAAGGCACAGAAACCAGATGTCCCAGTTTTTAATCTTGTATTCCTGTCCTGGCTATAAATGGTAATTTCTTTTCTTTTTCCCTTGAAGTACATCTTAGAAGTGAAGTAATAATGCAGTTTAAATTATGCATGTTGAATTTGCTTGTTTAAATTTGTGTAAACATAAATATATTACCACCCACATATCTTATGTTCTCTGGCTTAGTAAATTACGTGAGATAGTCAGGAGAACTCATCCAAACGTGTTAAATTTGACCTAAGTTCTTGACAAGGATAAAAATGAACCTGGTTATAAAAACGGAACCTAGTGTTTTGTTTGCTGTTTTTGTTGAGTAAATAAACTTTTTGAAAGGAGTGAGTGTGTGGTGGTGGTGGTGGCGATTAAATCAGGTGTTGATGAATACATAGGTTGATTAAAATTAGAGTTTGTAGCAAACGTGGCATTGAATTATTTGGAGCCTTTTGCTAACATAATTATTTTGTGATGTTATTAACCTGGAAATCTAGCAGTATGATGAATTCTGCCTGGGAGACAGAAAAAAACTTCTGAAGAGCTGACTTTTAGGTTGAGTTTTTAGGAATGAGTTGGTGAAATATTAGTAAAAGCTATTTGTTCAAAGTTGACCCGAGGAATTAGTAATCCTTGAGAGCTCTCTTAGTTTACTAGGCGTGTTTGCCATATAACCAAGTAGATAAGAGTACACTCTGTAGCCGCGCTGCCTAAGTTCAGATCTCTCTTCTGCCCTTACTAGTTGGGTGATGTTGGGTGACTTCTTATTCCTTAGTATCCTTATCTTTAAAATGGAGAAAGTAATAGTAACTACCTCGTAGGGTTGTTGAGAATGCATGGCGGGTACAGTATAAATAGTATCTGTTACTGTACAGTCATGTGTTGCTTAACAATGGGGATATGTTCTGAGAAATGCGTGCTTAGGGGATGTCGTCATGCAAACATCATAGAATGTACTGAAGGGATCAAAATTTGCCCCCTCACAATGTGTCTCTTTAACGTGAGGATTATTTTAGGCTGATTATTTTTATTTATTTCCTTTTTCGTGAGGAAGATTACCCCTGAGCTAACATCTTTTGCCAATCTTCCTCTTTTTGCATGAGGAAGATTGTCCCTGAGCTAGCATCTGTGCCAGTTCTCTATTTTGTATATGGGACACTGCCACAACATGGTTTGATAAGTGGTGTGTAGGTCCACACCCAGGTTCCAAACCTGTGAACCTTGGCTGCTGAAGTGGAGTGCACGAACTTAACTACTATGCCACTGGGCTGGCCCCTAGGCTGATTATTTTTATTTATTTATTTTTTAAAGATTTTATTTTTCCTTTTTCTCCCCAAAGCCCCCTAGTACATAGTTGCATATGTTTTAGTTGTGGGTCCTTCTAGGTGTGGTACGGGGGATGCTGCCTCAGCATAGCATGATGAGCGGTGCCATGTCCGTGCCCAGGATTCGAATCTGTGAAACCCTGGGCCACTGAAGCAAAGCCTGCAAACTTAACCACTTGGCCACAGGGCCTAGGCTGATTATTTTTAAGGAACAAAAGACTCAAAGTTTTTCTTGTTACCTCCCCCTGAACTGCCTGAAAGAATTCAGATAAAAAACCTGTCTTAGGAAGTGACATATCACCTTACCATAACATAAACTAGGTGGTAGGCAGGGAAGAACCTAGCAGAGCCTGTTTGTTTGGCTCCCCTCTGTGTTCTGTTTCTGAGTGGCCAAACATTTGCTCCTTTTTGCTTGCCTGTGAATTGCCTTCCCTCCTCTTGAAGTCCCCTACTCTCCTCACCCCCGACATTTTCTTTTTGTCGTTAGCTGAGAATGGTATTTAAAGTGAGGGCTTTGGCTATTTTGGAGAGTTAACTCGATTTTCTTGGGTTTCTCCCATGTATACATTAAACTGTTGTTTTTCTCCTGTTAATCTATCACGTGTCAATTTAATTCTTAGATCAGTCAGAAGAACCTAGAAGGGTAGAAGAAAATTTCTTCCTCCCCTACAAACCTAGATGGTATAGCTTACTACACACCTAAGCTGTATGCTATTATCTCAGGGGACTACCATCGTATATGTGGTCTGTCATTGACCAAAATGTTGTTAAGGCAGTGCATGACTAATTGTTAATTGAATTGAGTATTACCTCCCCCTCTTTGGCAGTATTCTAGTAGTAGCTTTTTAGGAGCTCTCTCGGGTGAATTAAAATAAGACAAAGCCTATCTAGTAGGCAGAATTACAGATCTTGGGGCCACATGATGTGTTTACTCAGGAAGATAGACCAAAATACAGTACAGTCTGACCTTCTCTAATTCTCCCTATTCCATCTCCCACCTAACCTGGCAGGGGAAGACACACAGACAGACAAACACACATGCATCTTGTGTGATAATGCTTATTTTCTTTTTATTTTTGATAAGAGTTAAGGTGTGTTTGTACCTCCAGGGGCCCTTCTCTATTTGTCCCTGAGTGTGCAGGTCTTCTGAGTACAGTTGTACAGTCATACATTGCTTAGCTAGGGGGATGCGTTCTGAGAAATGTGTTATCAGGCACTGTCATTGTTGTGTGAACATCATAAAGTGTACTTCCGCAAGCCTAGATGGTCTAGCCTGTGCTGTACGGTATTAATCCTATGGGACCACCGTCATACGTGTGGCCTGTGCTTGACCAAAGTGTCGTTTTGCAGCACCCAACTATAGGTTATCGTAGACTCCAATAAATTGCTTTTGGATGCTATTTATGGACTATTTTTATTATATTTACATTTTCTTTCTTTTTAATGCACTGCTCATTTTATGGAGACATTTCTCTAAGATATTAACATTTTCCCAAGTTGGTGCTGTGTTGAATTCAGTGATTCAGACTATAAAACTACATTGAGTTTTATTGATTGCTGAGCTCACTTAGAGCAGATTTCTCAGCCTCAGGACTGTTGATATACTGGTCTGGATAATTTTTTGTTGTTGGAAAGGGGCGCTCTCTTGTGCATTTTAGGGTGTTTAGCAGCATCCCTGGCCACGTACCCACTAGATGCCAGTAGCAACTTCTACCCTGGATGTGACAACCAAAAACTGTCTCCAGACATAGCCAAATGTTCCCTGGGAGGTAAGATTGTTGAGAACCATTGGCAGTGGTTCCCAGTTCTTAGAACAAATTAAGGTAATGTGTAGAGTTTTCTTAATTTTTGGTTTATTTGTCCACATGTATTTTTAAATCTTCCATACTTTTTTTTTTTGTAAAAGAACAAGTAGCCAATGAAATGAGTAGGAACCTGCCAGTGCTTGAATGTACTTGTTTCTACAAGTACAGCTCTTCCCATCCTGTTATGATGGAATCAGATTGATTGGAATTTAAATATAGAGATCAACATAACTTTGATCTGTTTTACGTACCTTATTAGCTTTGATAATTGCTATTCTAGATGCAAATCTTAAAGAGGGTTGTCTCCAGCTAACTCAGACATAAGAGGTTGAATTGGAACATTTGAAGAAAACATTCATTAGGACAATTAATAATAAACAATGTAAAATATTGACAGTAAGAAAATATTTGTGTATTTGAAGTTAGAATATCTGTTGTGTTAATTTCAAGCTTATTTTCCACAAGTATAATAATCTTTTTTATTTTAGACATTAAAAGAAATACATTTATATTTTTTGAGATTAAACAGTTATATATAAAATTTGAAGAATGCCCAGAATAAGAGCTGCTTATTTTAATAGAATAAGTTAGATGATTATTACCACTAGTGCAAAAAATGTTAAACAGGCACTAATACCTAGAATTGGAAGTTGTTCAACCTTCTGGCTTCTATAAGTGTCTGCTCTAGTTTTGGTCAGCTAAATAACTTTGAATCACTTTTAGTTTTTAATATGGTTGTCAAATGTAGTTAGGGAATAAAAGTACCCAAAATAAAGAAACTTCATGAAAATGTAGCCACTTAAACTGTTACAAGAAGCCCATAGTCAACTCAAGGTAATAGCAAACAGTAATGTATTTTGTGGCTTTCCTCCAAAAGGGATTTAAAAATCTCCCTACCTTAAATAATTTAATCACCCAATTTGTGCGCCTGATGTAAATGCTTTATTGCTTATTTGAAATATGGCCAGTAAATTAGAAATTAGTTACTTTAAAAAGCATTACTAATAGCTTGTACTTTTGGAATTAAAATGTTTGGAATTCTGGGAATGTGTGCTTTGGGGAGCCAAATAATAGAAGATATATTGATGTATGCGTATCTGACTTGCACTGAACTTCTTTGAAATTTCAGTAATGTCTTGAATACAGTAGGAGCACAATAAGCATTTGTTGAATGCATCTAGATATACTTGGAAGGGGAATTTAATTGTTTGGTGGAAGTATATCATCTTATAGTCAGCATTTCTGGATTAAATTTTTGCATGATAATATAAATGTGATTATGTATGCGTGTGTGCAAGGTCTCTAAACAGCTCAAAGATTTATCCTGCTCTGTGCAGTGCTGCTGGATAGTTTCCAAGGTGGACTGTTCTTTGTTAGCTCTAGAAGCGGTTGGGGGGAAAAAAAACAATAAAAAAGTAAACCAAATTGTTTTTTCCTGACCAGGACTTTTTTTACGAAGACATGGAGTCTTTGACTCAGATACTTAGGGCTTTGGCTACAGATGGAAATAAGCACCGGGCCAAAGTGGACAAGAGAAAGCAGCGGTCGGTGTTCAGAGACATCCTGAGGGCGGTGGAGGTAGGCCTCTTGATGCTGTACTGGCTACTCATTTTGAAATTGGATTGTTTCATGCCATACTTGACAACTGGCTCGTTTTGTTGATTGAACTTACAATTTCCTAATTTTAAGACTCAGTGGATTTTTACCAACATAAATGAAGACTTTTTTTTTAAACAAGGGAAAATTTAATTCTAATGTATAATTTTTGAGTTAAAAAAATCAGAAAGAGTCATAATGACGGAAATGTATTTCACCTTGGTGTATTTGCCATCGCTTAAGCAATGGTGCTTGCTTAGCACATATGTACTTTAGTATAGTGTTTTTTGTGAATAGTAAATTATTGCTTACTCCTCAGTACCTTTAAGCAAAGACCTTTGTGATCTCCCCGGGAAAGAATAGGAAGTGAAGAAGTGGAGATAGTGTGTCTTGACTGTTCTTTTAAAAAATGTACTGTAATGGGAAGAGGAAGAGAGTTGATCTTTAGATTGTGGCAGAGTTTGTTATTTTGTTTTGTTTTAGAAGCTCATGATAGTTTATGCGAGAAGGAACCAATGAAGAAAGGAGCATTTGGAATAGAAGTGAAAGATTGGGAGTATGATGTGGTTAAAGAATAATGATTAGCCTTGAACTGGGGAGGAGAGTCTGTCTATCTGATTTAGGAGACAGGAATAGGTAAGGATGCAAATGAGTCTATAAAGAGTTCTTTCCTGCTCTCTCAGTGTTTCCTGAAATAAGGCTTAAATAATAGAATCTTACTCGTTTTTTTTGAGCTGCTGTAACAGATCAGGCAATGGATATGCTTTTCACTCATGCTCTATCTTACACCTCTAATAACCCTATGTGATATAGGTATAGATTAGCCACATTTTACAGACAAGGGGACAGACCCAAAGAGGTTAAATTACTTGCCAAAGTCACAAGCCAGTGAGTAACACACCCATGTAAGTCTAGAGTTCTCATTCTTTACTACTACGTTGTATGCTATGTCTGCTGAAAGAAAAGGGGGCTCGGTAGATGTGGGGAAGGCGATTGGAGTGGTCCCTACGCCCATCAAGCTCCGTCCCCTTCTTTCTCCTGTCTTTGTTGCTATCGGCTGTTCCCTTCCTTGTTAGTCTTCCATATTCATGATTTGTCAAAGAATGGAACAGCCATTTTTTTTTTCATCTCAAATTCTGTCACCATTCTGGATGACTTCTCTGTCCATTTGGAAAATCCTATGCTATGTTTGTGTCAGTGGCCTTTACTTCCATTTCACTGGGGCCTACCTCCCATAGTTATGCTTTAGAAATTGTCTTCTGGCAAAATTGTTTCATCTCTGAAATCTTAAACTGAGATATTACCTCTCATTTTCTTCATAAGCCTGTTCTTAGACCCTCAGAGCCCTCTGCTTGTTGGCCCTCTGCTTTTTGCTTGGTCTGTTAACCCATTTGTCTTCTCTTCCTTTCCTAGATCCCTACTGGCCCTCAGTTCCACCACTGGCTTGTTGGGGGCATTTTGTATTTCTCTCTTTTTTTCTTTTTTTTTTTTGAGGAAGATTAGCCCTGGGCTAACTATGGCCAATCCTCCTCTTTTTGCTGAGGAAGACTGGCCCTGAGCTAACATCCATGCCCATCTTCCTCTACTTTATACATGAGACGCCTACCACAGCATGGCTTTTGCTAAGCCGTGCCATGTCCACACCCAGGATCTGAACCAGTGAACCCCGGGCTGCTGAGAAGCAGAACGTGCGAACTTAACTGCTCTGCCGCTGGGCTGGCCGTGGCATTTTGTCTTTCTGACTTGTCCTGCAACCTTCTCTGTCTCCTCATCCCACCCCTCAGTCCTAGACCACTACACATAGCTGACTTTTCTCAAGTTTGTTGAGTGCTATCAAAATTTAAAAACATTCACAGCACTATGGTTTTGCCATTAATATTTCCCCAGTCCAAGTTGTGCCTTAAAGTCTACCACAACTCTATATAGGTTAGTACTTTTTACTCTGTTCACATTCAGAGATGGAGGTATCCATTTAAACCATATTGTCCACTTATCTTCACATGTATATGTCTATTTAGAAACTGTATTTATGTAGGATCTCTTTAGGCCATTTTAGGTCCTCTTATAATTTTGTTTCTTCTGTTGGGTAGGAACGGGATTTTCCAACAGAAACTGTTAAATTTGGTCCTGAACGCATGTATATTGATTGTTGGGTCAAAAAACATACCTATGACACCTTTAAGGAGGTTCTTGGATCGGGGATGCAGTACCACTTGCAGGTGAGTGGGTGACATCCTTTCTATATGTTTGCTTTTAAATTAGGGAACGGTTTTGAATGTAGCTCACTTAATTGGCTTTTGAAGTTAGTTAAATATACAGAATGCTCTCCAGATGATACAAAACAGTAAGTTTATTTTTGAAATTAAAATTGAATAAATATGAAACTTTTTTTTGTATTGAATGTCTAGTGGAGCACTATTGATATCTTTGTATGAAAGCAAATCGTTTGACATAGCTTTCTTGGATTCAAGGTATTGTAATACAATTTGGTCTTGTGAGAAACAGAAGATAAGTGACCTAAGTTCATATTTATAAGCTCCACATAACTTCTAATCAGATTTTACTTTATGTAATAAAAAAAGAGCTGATACTTAATACTGAGCCTGTTATCTTTTCCTTTACCTAAGTCAAATGAATTTCTTCGCAATGTATTTGAACTTGGACCCCCGGTGATGCTTGATGCTGCAATGCTTAAAACAATGAAGATTTCTCGTTTTGAAAGGGTAGGTTTTATTTTGTTTTCAGCAGAACTGAATGCACCAAGGAAAAGCAGAGCCAGAGCTTTGATTCCGTCAGGTGACCAGTAGTCAGCAGCGTCTGTGGGGTTTTACTTCTTCATGATTCCATCATAGAATAGCTGTACTGCAAGTGTAGAAGCTTTACTGCCCTTCGAGTGGGGAAGTTTAATGAAAACTTTTTACACATAATTCTGTTATCTTAACAGAAACTATTTTCACTTTTTGTTTTATTTTATTCTATGAAGTTTTATAATTAGGAATAAAAATTTACACCGTGCTTCTTTGGTACCAGATAACAATCTGCTTAGTGAGTACCAGACTCATTTTACAAATGAGGAAACTGAAGTTCTTAGAGAGTTTGCCTCATTAAATAGTAAATAATATTATTTTCACTTAACATTCCAAAATTCCTTAATTGCGTTTTTATTTGTTTACTGAAGTAAAATTCACAGAATATAAACTATTTTAAAGTGTACAATTCAGTGATGTTTAGTATGTTCACAGTGTTGTACAACCATCACCTCTTAACTAGTTCCAAAACATTTCATCACGTCAGAAGGAAATTTATAGCCATTAAGCAGTCTCTCCCCATCTCCCTCCTCCCCCTGGCTGCTAGCAACCACTAATGTGCTTTCTGTCTCTGGATGTACCTGTGCTGGGTATTTCATAGAAATAGAATCATCTAACATGTGGCCTCTTGTGTCTGGCTTTCTTCACCTAGCATAATGTTGCTGAGGTTCTTGCATATTGTAGCAGGTGTCAGTACTGCAGTCATTTTTGTGGCTAAGATTCCCTTTTACGGATAGACCACATGTTTATCCGTTCCTCAATTGATGGACATTTAGGTTGTTTCCACTTTTTGCCCCCTTGTGAATGGTTCTACTACGAACATTTGTGTACAAGTGTTTGTTAGAGTACCTGTTTTAACTTTTTTTAGGTGTATACTTAGGAATTGGAATTGCTGGGTCATATGGTAATTTTATGTTTAACTTTTAAAGGAACTATCAAACTCTTTTCTACAGCATCTGCACCCTTTTATATTCCCACCAGCGGTGTATGAGGGTTCCAATTTCTACATCCTTACCAACACTTATTATTCTCTGTTTTTTTTTTTTTATTTTAAATTATAGCCATCTTAGTGGGCGTGAAGTGCTTAATTAGATGTTTATAGGATCTTTAAATTTAATCATTTTTATGGCCACATAATTGATTTTCGGGTTTTTGGTAAATATTAATATTCTTACATACCTTTCTCTTTTGAATTATTTCTTGGAAGAAATCCTTGCATGGGAGTATGGGGCTGGATTATGACTTTTGGATATGTATTGCCAAATTACCTTCTAGAGGTATTCTATCATTTTTAATTGTTTCCAGCAATGAGTGAAAGCATGTAGCTAATACACACATATTTGACAGCATTGAGTTTTATAATTTTAAAAATTTGTTAATTTAATTAGTATTAAAATGGAACCTCATTGTATTTTTCCTTATTTTAGTTTACAGTATGGTTGGACATTTTATTCACATTAGTCCATGATTTGTCTTCTCCTTGATCAGATTAAATGTTCATATATTTTTTCACTGGTATTTTCTTGGTATTTTACATATTTGGTTAGTACTTTTCTTAATATAGCTAACCATTAACTATTATATGTGTTAATTTTCCCACTTGTTCATTTTGTGTGTGTGTTTTATAAACATTTAAAATATTTATAGGTCTGAATTAGTTCATTTCTTTCCTTTGTGATTTGTATTTATAATTTTTTATAATTTTATGAGAATGTCTTAAGCCTTGGTGACTCACATATATTTTCCTTTTGTTTTAGCACTTATATAATTCTGCAGCCTTCAAAGCTCGAACAAAAGCTCGAAGCAAATGTCGAGATAAGAGAGCAGATGTTGGAGAATTCTTCTAGATTTTCAGCACTTGAAGAATACTTTCTAATTTCTAATTTTTTCCCTTTTTTTTTTGTAACTTTCAATGTATTTAAACTCTAGAGGCAGTTTTTATCTTGGGTCAACATAGGTTTTGTAGCAGGGGTTATAGTACTTATAATTTAATGTACAGTGTTGCAAATGGTGAATTCTGATTATTGAATAGTCTCTGAATATAATCTGTAAACATGAATAAAGTATTTCTAGTGTTTGGTCATTTTCTGTTATGAAGAGAGCAGAAATTGGAGATTTCACATGATTTCAGGAAGAGAAAAAACTCTTGGCCAAGGTTAAAATTTCTTATGCTGTGGTTGTCAGAAATATTGATTGTAATAATATAGATATACAAGGTATTTAACTTAAAATCTTAGACAAATGAGTTTTGGATACAATTTTGGGAGATGGTTCTTCTGGAAATGCTGCTATATTTTTAATTTCAAATGAAACCTAATAATTTTAATTTTGTCACTGGGATCAACAAAGGGAATCATACCGTGAGACCTTACAGCTGCGCTTAAGTGCAGTCCAGCTATTGGGAGTTCATGATGAGTTAGCATATGCCAGAAAGGGTGCTAACCTTGACCTCTGAGGGCAGTAACACTAGTTTTATCTGCTGTGTAAGACCTTGTACTCTTTATTTTGAAATAAAAATCTTTTCACACTAAAAGTGCTTCTTTTCTAATAGAATAAACAGTATTTATAGGTTTGAGGTACAGAGCTCAAAATGACCAAGCCAGGTAGGGAGAGAGTGAGACAAAACATACTTTGTATATTTGGAAACATGAAAATAGATGAAAAAAATGAAGCAATGTATCATTGGGATTCCAGCTAATGACTTTTAAGACTACTGCTGCTTGGATACCCATGTGAGGTGATTTTTCACTTTATGAAATGCATTTTGAAAATGCATTCGGATTTTATTGTTAAACTATATGAAAATGACATTGCACAGGCAACATCTGCAGTTTAGAATTCATAGACTTATTTCTTTGACGTTAGTGCAGAAAACAATGATAAGAGGCATGAGGGTTGGAGAAGCTTATACACTGTAGAGAAGTACCAAAATCACCAGAGGTGTTTTTTCCAAACTAGCGTTCTTCCTCTCCCACTTCCCCCAACAGCAGCTGGAAGGTCTGATGTGCCCTCTAGTTGAAAATCCTTGGCTGGCTATAGAGTCCCTGCTGGGAGTGTGAGTTCTATCCCTCAGATGCAGTGCAGTGGAAAACTCATTGGGAATCTAGAACTTGGGTTCCCCAGTTGTCACTTAGTCATATCCAAGTAGGTTAGAACTCACAGGAAAGAGATTGCATGGTGTTTTTTTCTAGATTTTAAATTTCATATATGCCTACATATTTTTAAATAAAAATGAGTTTTTATTGAAGTGATATGTATACATACTTTAATAGTACTTCAAGGCTTATAAGGAAAAGAGCTCCCTGCTCCATCCTTTCCCATTTCTCAGGCCCATCCCAGGAAGCATTTCAGCCTTTAGGTTTTTTCCTAGTACTTTGGTTTCAGGTTTCTAATACGCTTCTACACGTAGTTACTTTTAGACATCTGACAATTTCCTATTTGATAGGTGAAAATTTCTGCCTTTTTACTTTTCCTCATTCTCCCAGTGCATCATTGTTTGTGTCATAGTGAGCATATTTCCATGTTCATTACTGAGCTAGATAGTTACTGTGCGTACATTTCCATTCTCAGAACATTTTATTGTAGTTTTACATACACATCACTAAATCTTCCAGATCAGTCCCAAATTAATGTATAAAACTCTTCTTGAATCTGTTTTCCACATGCTCAAAGCCCAGCAGAACGCTTGTTTCTTGTTTCCGTCTGGACTAATTTCTCTCTCATCCTAGTATACATCTGTTTCCCGAAACTTTGGCATCCTGGGATTTGTTGTCTTCTCTTTAGGGTTGGATGTCACATTTCCAGGACCCCATGTCTTCAGTATTAGATTATTTTCTTGTTAAAGTGGAACACTTCCTTCAGTAACTTCTGGGACTGGCTACATGGGAGGTTGGTTATTTTGAAACTTTGAAGCATAGTTTGGCTTGGTATATGAAATTCCAGGTAGAAAATCAAATGTGAAATTTTGAAGGCATTGCTCTATTGTTTTCTAGTTGTCAAGTGTTGCAATATCTGATACAATTTTTATTTCCGATTTCTTTTGCTTTTAGAATCACTTTGTCTCTAGCGTTTTAAGGACTCTGGTAATCTGGAAAGTGTTTTTAAGTTCTTGGCCATGCTCTCGCTCCCTTTTCCCCATACACATTTTCTTTCTTCTGAAACTCCGTAAAGTACTAGAGTTGCTGGATTGAGCTGCTGGCCGTATTTCTTTCTTACTCATTTCTTTTTCTTTCTTGAGAGGTTTACGTAACACGGTTTTCCAACCTTCGATTGCATTTTATTCAATTTATTTTTTTTGCTGAGGAAGATTAGCCTGAGCCAGTGCCAGTCTTCCTCTACTTTATACTTGGGTTGCTGCCACAGCATGGCTGATGAGTGATGTAGGTCTGCACCTGGGATCCGAACCCATGAACCCAGGCCACCTAAGCCGATGTGCTGAACTTAACCACTATGCCACAGGGCTGGCCCTCTATTGCGTTTTACTTTTGGCTAATATGAAATTACCTGCCTGTATTTAGCTCCATGCTTCACTGGTGCCTCCAGCTCCTGAGCCTGCCTGAATTAAGGAGGCTCTCTCTGAATTAACCAACCACTCTCTCCTTTCAATACATTTGCTGAAATCTTGTTCAGTATTGCTCTCTTGTACTTTTGTTCTTGTGGTTTTGTAAGTTTTACCTATTCTGCCTTTTTACTGGGATTTTAGGAGGAAGAAGGATAAATGTTAATCTGTGTATTGTTTACAGATAGGTGCTTTTTTACTCATGAAATTTATGGGTAGTTGCTGGACAGATTTACTAGGGATTCACTGTGTCAGAATGCTTGAGTTTTCTTGAAACTAGTAAAATGGTGTACGATAGACCAGTTTATTCCTTGATTCTTGGTTAATCTTGCTGGTTTAAAGGAATTTAAAATGGTCCCTGCCTAATAAGTTCTTTATTTTGAGGCTCAAGCATAAAATTTGAAGCAATCAGCATCTGTGACTCACCTTTTTTGTGTGTATGTGCGGAAGATTCATCCTGAACTAACATCCATTGCCAATCCTTCTTTTTTTTGCTTGAGGAAAATTAGCCCTGAACTAAGATCTGTGCCAGTCTTCCTCTACTTTGTATGTGGGACGCCTCTACAGCATGGCTGATGAGTGGAGTAGGTCTGCATCCAGGATCCGAACCCGCGAACCCAGGCCGCCGAAGCAGAGTGCACAGAGCTTTAACCACTCGGCCAGGGAGCAGGCCCCTGTGACTCAAGTCTTTGAGGGCATTACTGAATTTCCTGGGAGTTGAATCTAGATACAGTGAGATATACTATTTGAAAGGAAAAGCAAGAAATACTTGACAATGTCCCTAGATTAAGGAGTTCAGGGGAGAATACCTATTTTCTTCTTGTGACCCAAAACTCTTCTTGATGTGGCGGTTCAGGTCCATAATAGATAAATGAGGTCGGTTATCTTGCTGTGCTCTTAAGTGGTTCTCCAGAAGTCTAACTGGTCACAAGCCATTAAAAATCTCATTTCCCTCACTTGTGTGAAACATGGTGAAACATAGAATTCAGACTGCAGTGTGTGGAATTGCTTAGTCTCCATCTTCCTCATCCCTGAGGGGGGATTAATACTTCACAGGATTGTAAAGTTACAGGAGAGAGAAAAACACACGGTAAATGCTCAAAATGTGGCTATTCTAGTATTTCTTCAAAGGATAGATAGTTTAAGATCAGGCAGTTGGGAGATTATTTTTAAAACCAAGCATGATAATTAAAATATTAGCTAACATAAACATTTTAGTTTTTCAAGAAATTTGGCATAGCTTTTTAATGGATAATGTGCTTCTGAAAACAGTTGCTGATTATATTGTCTTACTTCATGAATCGGTCCTCAGGTATAGATGAAGCTTAAGAAAATATGGTTCCTTTTCCCCAAAAGTAGAGTGAGATCTATGCTGAATACTATAGATCTGAAGGAAATTTTGTGGAGCAAACATTTTCCAATTGACATGCAGTATGTTTCAAGGATGAGTAAGGTCCATCTAGTCATGGCAATGGAAGGTGGGATTATGAGGGATTACGTTATCAGTTTACCACCTAACCCTTAGTATCCTGCCAGGATAGTTAGTCCCTGTGGTCTGGGGTCTGGGTTTATGGGATTGTAGGTGTCCTCCTCACTGTAGCTTCCTTTCTGTACACTAGGGGGCAGAAGCTCCTTGGCATGTGTGTGAGAGAACCACACAAGAGAAAGGCTGACATTCCTGAGAAAGGAGGATGCATAAAACTCACCGAACAAAGCCTCCGAAAAGGACAGGACATTGAGGAGACAAAGTGCTCCCATTACCTACAGTGGGTCTATAGCCGTACACTCTCTCACTCACAATCTTTTTTCATTGCTACTGGAAGCCCTAGGAGTCCTCTGACCGGCTATTATCCTAGTTACGATGTCACAACCTTATTCTGTCCCTCTTTATTGTTGTTATCTGGTTGGTCTGGTAGTCCTGTGCAAGTTAGTTGTCAGAGTGGCAGCTCCATCCTGCTACTGGATATTTATATACAGGAGCACACCGTGGCAGAAGTGCTGGAAATGAGTCAGCTTACACAGTTGCGTTGGCCAAATAAGGACATTAACTGCAATCCCATAAGAACCTCATCAGTTACCAATTGCATCAAGGCATGGTGGCTTTTTCTTTTTAAAGCATAGTTTCAGTAATACATTTACTAAAAATCTCAGACATCGTGAAAAAAGTCAGTATTTGGAATCTTACACTGCTTGGCTAAATTAACACTAAATATAGACCAACAGTTTCATGCTGGGGTTTATGGGCCTTATGGGAGCACCCGTGCACTGAAGGAAGGCAAAGAAGGAAATACAGAATTTGTAGAACATTTTGTTGTAGTTGCTTCTGAATAATTAGTTTTCTTTTTTTCTAGTAACCTAGCAGTCAAAGCTCGCATTTTTGTAAGTAATTTGCATGCTATTTCTCTACTGAGACTGAATTATGATTCTGAGGCTGGGATGTTTGTTGTTGCATGTGCTCTGTACTTTTAACTTTTGATAGAAATGATTTAGACTTGATTTTAAAAATTACTTCCTGAATGTGAAGAGGCACTGACTCTGAAATGAGATTAAAGAACCAATTACTATGACTCACTCAATAAAGCTTCCTATTAACTTTGAATTAAGCCCTATTATAACAATTCTGAGTTTGTGGCAAGCAATACTGGTCTGAGTTATTTCTGTGGTTTGATACCGAGCACCTATGAGAAAAAATAAAGAGTGAAGCAATTTTTCATAGACTATATTTGTTAGAATATTTATTTGTAGGTAGTCAAAGAATTCTTAAATGACAAAAAGAGTCAGCTGTTAGCATTGATCTAAACCAGAGGAAAATGAAATTACTTACATGTTTCAGCTCAAGGTATTAGAAAGGGTTCCATTGCTTTGGTCAATCTTACTTAATGAGCAAATTTGCACACCAGGGTCCAGGAAGGAGGGTTGAGTTAGTGCAATGCAGAATTTAGTAACCCTCTGGCTTTTCCAGCCCTGCTGGTTGTTCCCAGGTGCCCTCATATGGAGATGCCGAAGATAGCAACAACTGGGTGTCAAACAGCTGTGGGTCCTGGTTTTAGGGCCACGTGATCTTGTATCCGTTTACTCACAGAGTCCTTTGCAGGCTCTTGGTGGCCATAACCACACCTAACTCAGTTTTCTCTACTAGTTCTTTTTTCTCATTTGCATGTTGCACTTAATTTAAAAACACATTGAAATAGCTTCTATTAACTTTGTGACTTTAACCTAAAGAAGAAATTTTTTTCAGAGCGCTTCATACTTCACTTTAAGTTGTCTTAGTGCTTTTGGATTTGATGTTGCATTGAGTCACCTTTTGAGTTGGTAGCAAGGCCAATCATTTGGAGATTTTATTAGCTGCACTGCTCCTCAGTCAGTTTTTGTGGCTATGATTTTCTAGCTGGTCCTCCACTTTGTAAACGTTGCTTAAGCGTCAGTATGAGAGTTAAGCAATAGTAATTACATTCCTAAAGGGGAAGCTAAGGCTCAAGGATAGTAAGTCAGAGATCCAAAAATGAACCATGCGTCAGTCACCAAGGCTAAAATAGAAGTTGTGTTTGGAATGATGATCCTGTGATGTGACACGTACAACTTTTATTTCTCATCAAATATTAGTATTTAGGATAAACTATAAAAGATGATAAAATATAAAACATTTCTAGAAGAATAGTTTAGGAATCCGTGACCACACATTTGTCAACATGTTTGGTTTTATCTATGAAAGGATAAGATTTGGTTGATGTCTAAGGCCCCTCTACTCCATAGGCTGTTGCTGCTGCTTTTTTTTTTGCCACTTAAAGTCATTCCCTTAGGAATGATCCATGAAGTAAATTTGGAGTTCAATAACATCAATATATAAAGTGCTTCAGTAGTACCTTATCTAAAATACTCAGGGAATTATGTGTTCTTGTTCATTAAAATTTCAGGATAACTGAAACAACTCCCCCCACCTTTTTTTTTTTGGTGAGGAAGATTGTCCCTGAGCTAACATCTGTTGCCAATCTTCCTCTATTTTGTATGTGGGATGCCGCCACAGCATGGCTTGATGAGCAGTGTGTAGGTCCGTGCCAGGATCTGAACCTGCAAAGTGAAGTGGAGCAGGCAAACTTAACCACTATGCTACTGGGCTTGCCCCTAGTTTTTAACTTTGATTGAAACAAATGTAATTATTCCATGACTTTTCCGGTTCACTGTTTTTCTTAGCTAAGGTTCTGGGAGCACATTTTTCACAAGTATTAGTAGGTTTTAGGTATTACTTGGAAATTGCTAGTTTTTAATATTTTAGAGTGCAGTTTAAGCTATTTGGTAAAAGGCTGATACTTTTTTTTCAGATCTTTTATAGCTGTTATCTTTTTTCCTCTGAATTTATTTTTTCCTAACTCTAATTATATTTCCCTTCATTCTGTGGCTGGGGATTAAAGGAAATTTTAAAAATGTTAACAGGAAGTAAACAGTGTGTTGCCACATCTAGGCAGGCATGAAGTTTATTGCCTTGACTTTACTAAAAGTCTGGAAAGGTGTCACGTGAGTATTTTTACCCTCGGTTTTATTTCTGTTAATGTCCTTATTATTAGCTGTCTCAAATTCTTTTGAAAACAGTGAGATTTAAATCCCAAATAAAATATTTTAGGTGTTCCAACTTCAGTCACTGTCTTCTAAACTTATCACTGGGCATTTGAAGAATATGATTGGTGTTGACCCTAAGGAGTTTTCAGTTAATTGAGGCAGTCAAAGCAATAAACAAATAAGTGGGATAAACTATCATAGATGTTCTGATAGAAGAATGTACCGCAGCCAGCAAAGGCACAAAGGAAAGACAGGTTGATTCTTAGAGGAGGCGAGGTTTGAGCTGAGTCCTGAAAAAGGGTTAGGGCAGAGTGCGGAGCAGGAGAGAAGCACAAGGGAAGATGTCGTGAACTCTGAAGCAAGAGGCCGCTTCCAGCTCCACAACTAGGGAAATGTATTTACCCTCTGAGCTTCGATTTCCTCATTTGTGGAAAGGATGGGGGCCAGATGAGAGCATGTCTAAAATCCTTTCCAGATCAAAATATCCTATATCACTATTAGACTCATTTTATGAAGAGACGTAACTCTGAAAGAGAAAGTGTTTATACTCATTGGAATGTGTTTTCCTAGAACCTTCTTCTCATGTAATTAAAAGGCTACAAGTTCTCTGTTGTGATAGAGAGATACCTTAAAACAGAGCTTTTTAATCCATTCAGGCTTTTCAGTGTTGCTTGAAGTTGTGCTGTCGTTAGACTATTACCTTAAATGTAAACCTCAATTTTAAAATTATTTATTACTTAAGTGACCTCAATCTGAGGAAACTCAGGGGAACAGATCTGAGAGGTCCTGGAGTGTAGCCTTCAACCACTGCAGGATTCCTCTTTGTGGCGTCTAAGCTTGCTAAGATTTTGTCTTGAGGATTCATAGCCAGCATCTCATGGCTAAAGGATGCATTTTAAGGTAGAGACTCACATACCATATTGAGGGAGAAAATTAAAATTACAGCTTTGTATTAAAGCCTCATGCAATTAGGATGGGTCAAAGTAACATTCTCTCCAAATCTTTACTGCCACGGGCTGACTAGCTTAATTTTATCTTTCTATATATTTATATATAGTTTTCTTGCATAAAGGATTTGAGGCATTTCCCCAGAATATGAACAATGTAGTAAAAAAGAAAAATTTAACAATCAGTTACAAAATAAAAAGCAGGCCCAGAGAAAATGTAGGCAGAATTGAGAAATCTGAGGAGAAGGAAAGAGCATAAGCAGATAAGCAGGGTATAAAGCACTATACAATTCCTAAAATTGGGCCTCACGCTGGACTCCAAGCTTGCTGGCGAGCAAAGCAAAAAGCATAGTTACAAAGTTGTCCCCAAAAGGAAATATTTTCTTCTGGACAAGCAAAACTTTTCTAGACCTTCAGCTGGAAATAATATTTGTGGGTAGTTCTTTACGTGCCTGTCCGGCTTCCTGTGGGCTGTGATTCCTGTGAAGCTGAGCTCCCCAGACCAGCCTCTTGTTTAATGTCAGTGTTTTCTTCCAGGTACAATGAATCGTTCTTCCCAGGACACTGGCTCTCGCGGCATTCATGAAGATAGAAAGCTTTATGTTGTGGATTCCATAAATGACCTAAACAAACTAAACCTCTGTCCCACCGGATCACAGCATCTGTTCCGTATGTGTGCCCTCCAAGGCTTGGCGGCCTTTCCTGGCTTCTAGGCCACCTAAAAATAGCAAATGCTAATCTCAATGTGTGGGTGTTGGGGGTGGGTGGGTGCAGGGTGGCCATTAAGAACAGCCTGGTAATGAAAATGCTATTTATTATTAGGCAATTTTTGCTTTTGTTCTCTGAATTCTTAGACTTCCGGGCTTTCTTGGCTCCACAGAGAGAACTGAATGCTTGTCTTTAAAAGTTCTGAGAAGTCCCTGTGGAGTTTCTCTCCCTGGAAAGGGGTGGAGGCTGCAGAGCCTGTCTCCCAGAGGCTTGCTCATCTCTCTTGGCTGCTGCTGTGCCTTCTAGTGACCACAGCCACGTCACGGATGGTGCCTGCTTTCCTAGAGGGATCTTACTTCATAGTGATTGCTGAGAAAATTCTCTACACACTCATCCTATTTTTAAATTCTCATTAAAATTTTGTTGGACAAAAAGTCAACTTCATTTTCTATTTACAGATTACGAATTGTCCTAATTAAAGGCCTAGAAAAAGGGGGAGGGAGAAGCAAAAAAATCCGCTAAGTACTAAATGTGTGTCTTGCCCCCTAAATATTGTAAACGAGTTCTATTAGGTCATTCTGAGCCCCATTTTTCTAGCTTAAACGCTGACATTCAAACATGGGTGTTAATTGTCCACTTGCCATTTGTTTCATGTGCATTCTAAACTCTTATTGTCCCAATTTTATATCTATTATTCCCCTTCTAAATTCTTTCTGAGTCCTTGCTTTTTTCTTCATCTTAATGCGTTCAGATTTTCACCTGTTTTCATTGCAATCCGTCTCAATAAAAGTAGGTGTTTGGGTTCCAGCTGATGCTGTTGCTTTGATTAGGAAGCAAAAGCTATTGTGGGGTTGACATAGGATGTACTTAGAAAGCAGAGGACATGAGCCACCCATCTATCTGTAATCAAGTAGCACAGTGTGTGGAACTGAGGCAAAGTAGGAGAGAATATAGAAAGCAATTCAAGGGTCTCCATTTCCCCAAGTTCCTATAATTCTTATTCAATTTAATTTGAGTGTTACTAGGCAAATAGGCCTTACCAAGTGATAATCCAGTGCAGACAATTCATGGTGAACTGGGTTAACCAGGCTGTTTTATAAGCATGGCTGCGTTCTCAGTTCAACAGCAAAACGTTTAAAAGAACCTTGCTTCCAGAACATGTCCATCCTGAAAACAACTTCAAGAAACCGAAATACATCAGGGCCATTTTTTGTTTAAATGGGTGTAGGCATAAACTGACTATTCCTATGGTAAAAGGAGTTTCCTGGGAGATATCCCATAGTGTTCAGCCTTCCACCCAGAGGAGGTGTCCCACAGGCAGCTGTGTTTTACTCCTAGGTCACCTTGGGTAAAGGGAAATAGAGCCTCCATCACTCTTAACCCTTACCTTCTTTATCCAGCCCTCCTCCCCTGCCCCAAACAGGGGTAAGGAGGTAGCTTGACTCTGCTTGTTTTTTGAATACCATACAGAAGAAGGTAAAAAATTCACAAAGAGCATCCCGCCTAGACACTCCCAAAACGTAAGTCACTTTCTAGAGTGATCAGAGGGAAGATGGGCATATCCCTTACTCACATCTCCACTAGCCGGGGACTGTTCTGTTCTGCTGGCATGCTGTATGCTCAGGAGTTTTTGCTGTTCTTTGTTTCCTCTTAGCTCTAGAGGAGAAAATGCCGGACGTTGGCACTAACTCAGGAAATGGAAGCCACAGTCTGTTTTTTGTGGGGTTGATAATCGTGCTGATCGTTAGCTTGGCACTGGTTTCCTTTGTGATATTTCTAATAGGTAAGTACCACCGACAGGTTTTTTGTTACTTATATGCACTGACTTCGTAGCTGGTTGTTTCACTTTGCTCCTGTAGCAAGTCCATGCTTTCTGGCCATCAGTGTTTATACTGAGAGACAGAGGGTGAAGGAGCGCCTAGAGCAAACGCTGCTGTTCACTGGCGGCGGGGTCACTGGGGCATACGCCCACTGCCTAAGCCCACAGAGCTGGAAATTCACAAACACATACATTAAATATTTCTAGAACACTTCACTTTCTCACTTGGGGACCCTAGCTGTCAAATGGTAGGCAGCTTATTCCAGTTAATTCTAAGTTCTTTAATTCAATGCATAGATCTTTCCATTAATTCAAGTCTATAACATATGGTCACATTCAGGTTTCAAAGTCCTTTCCAGGTTTTCTCTTTTGCCAGAAATCAATTAGAAGCACCTGAGGCAGTCCTGGGGACGTGAGGAGGCTGGCTTCTTTCCTGTTTGGCCTCACCTGGGCTGGCATCCTGCTTCTGATACACACTGCCCTGCCTGCGCCTGCATGTTGGGTCCTTGAGTGGTGACCCAGGCTTTCCTACACAGCTCCTCAGCCAAGAGATCCCCGAGGTCCCAGTGCCACTCTCTTCTCTGCCTTGGATGGGGGTGGGGTGCTGTCCACTTGTGATGCTGTCCGCTCCTTCTGCACATTGCCTCCTCCCACCTGTATTCTCTCTCCGCTAACCCCTATGTACCATCATCAGGAATTATTTCAATTCCTTCCCATGCCCGCCTCAAAAGTGGAAGGAGCCTGCGAGGAGGGAGTCGTCTCTGACACTCTTTTTCCTGGATCTACCACACTATCGTTTCTTCTGCCTTTTCATGCTTTGCAGGCTTTGTAGCCTTCAAAAATCCTCAAGGAGAAGTAGAGCCCACATCTTTGGAATGCCACTAATTTAAGTTTATTCAGGATTAGAGGAGGTAGCAGTGGTGGTGATGGGAGGAGAGAGGTGGGCAGAGGGCATGACTCTTTTCCAGTTCCTAATCTTTTTTTTCCCCCCAAACTCCTTCCTCCTTCCATCTTAAAGGTCTTTATCTGGCCCGGGGTTGGGGCCAGCGGGGAACTTCCAGTGCCGAGTTTAATTGCTTCTCTCTCACCCAGCAGATGCCCTTTTGCACTTAGAAGCTACAGTGGGAACTATCTTTACAATAATGGTGCCCTTGTATCTGACTATGAATGGCAGGAGAGTTGGCCCTGAACCTGCAGGGCCGGAAAGAGCACATAGATTGCCCTTCTGAAATGTTATCCCAACATAAATTGATGTTCCAAATATCGTCATGCCACACCCATCTGGGGTCATGACTGAGTTATTGGGAAATTTTAGGAATTGCCTACTGTCCTAGGAGCAACCCAAGGAACTTCTCTCTTCTATGGAATGATAAGTAGAAAGATTAAAGGTAATGATGCTAAAAAGATGCTATATATTGGGTGCTCACTCTGTCCCAGGCACTGTGCTAGGCACTTGAGGTCTGCTTGTGCACAACCTCGTAACAACTCTATAGTGTAGGATCTATTATGATTCGGGTTTTCCCGATGCTGAAACTGAAGCTTAGAGAGATAAATAACATGATCAAGGTCACACAGCTAATGAGTACGGAATCAGGGCTCAAAGACACTCCTGTCTGACATCAAAGACCATGCACTTTATCACCATTTTTATAACTCTCTGGTATAAATAGAATTTATTTTATATTAGCTTCTAGTGTTTTATATTGAGGGCAAAGTTATATGAAGTAAGAAACAGAAAGAGGACATGAAGAAAGAAGAATGTCTTTTTATTGGACAATTACTCTGCACCAGACACATTACATTCATTATCTTAAATCCTTACTCTACCCCTCAAGGTAGCATCTAATATTTCTATTGTACTGATGAAAGACTCAGGCCCAGAGAGGTTCCCTCTCCATGTTTACCCAGCTAATCAGAGGCAGAACGGGGATTCACACCCTGGCCTGTCTGCCTCCAGAGCGCCCCTGCACCCCACTGCCTATGTTGAAGTAATAATAAAGGCTTCCTGTGGTTTTCAGACAACCTGGCACAAGCATCTGCAAATGAACTTGACCTGTGCTCATCTTTAACGAGGAAACCTTTTTGCTCTCAGTGGGATTCAGTGCAAATTTGCATTCTTTTAACTGAAGTGCAAAAACTTGTGTATTCTTTATAACTCTGGCATTTTTATGCAAGAGAAATAAGACTATTTTAGACTGATTACATTCTTATTAAACCATTGGGTCTTATGTTTTTGTCACAATCTCAGTCCTAAAGAGGAATAATGCACAGCAAGAACTGTGGATGCCTGTCTGGCCCGGGTAGCAGTTTCCAGCGGCTCAGCAGTGTATTCCAGACAATACTAGGTGTGTGGGATGTTATTAAGTATTGCCTTAAGGAAAAAAAAAGGGTTCTCTGCTCAAATGAGTTGGAGAATTGCTGGGTTAGGTAATGCTCAATGTGTTATTTTTCTTCTTGTGAATTTCCAAGAGGCGTATTAGTATATAATTTTTCTCTAACCTTTTTGCATATGGAACCCTTTTTGTGTTTTTGGAATTTAATTTGCAACCAGTGTATTGTGGAATGGACTCAGGCCAACATGGCTGCTACTTCCTTCGGTGTTTGATTAATGTAGGAGGTTCCCAAGAAGGGAAAGGACATCGCATGTTATGGATTTACTTCATTTTCACACTTTTCCTCAGAAGGAAGTGGTGTCTCTGCCTCGCTCTGCAGCAAGGCTCAATTAAGACTCTTCTCTCATGTCTTGGACCATAATTCATCCAACATAATTTTTCAGATATGGGGGAGAAGCAGCTCTGGGCAATAATTTGTCCCAAGGCTGGGAGGTGAAGCTCTAAGATCTAGCTTACCTTCTCACGCTTGTTTGTTGGCTAAACCCAATAGCACATTACCAACATTATTAGTTCCTGAAAGATACCTTGGAAAAAACTTGTCGGAAATGGAAATGATAAGAAGCTCAACTATTAAGTACTGATTTTGTGCTGCATTTCTTGGAAATTTTGACTCTGATAAACAGACCTCAGGATGTTCCATTCCCTAGCTTACTCTATTACCAGGAGTTCTGTTTATTTTGAAAATATTGTCTCTCTGCCTTCAGGGTGGTCTGAGGGGAATTATCACACATTCATTATGCGCTGGAAATTCAAAACCAGAGAGCTGTGACAAAATAGGCTAGAACCCAAAAATTCTCATTTCCCAAATGAGGAGGGAAAAGCTTTTCTGAGAATGGATCTCAAAACTGACAATGTTAACAATCATTTCTCGGGGGGAGTAATCAGACACACCGGTGGTTTCCTTTGGTTGCTCACAGTGATGTCTTTCTCAGCCAAAATCTGTGCAGAGCTGCCAAAGGTAGTCTAGTCTGGCACCAAGAGGTTGTAAAAATAATTCACTTGGTAGGTAACTTCAGTCTTCAGCAATTTCTCCCCGGGGCTTCTGGGCTGCGTGGGATACTGGAGCAAGGGATTTGCCAAGAGGCAAATCTGAGCCCACCTGAACATTAACACAGGGCTCTGACGAGTCTTGATGGAATATGTTGGAAACCTATGTAACACAGTCTGTTTTCCATTTTGAAGTTCAAACTGGAAACAAGATGGACGATGTGTCAAGAAGACTGATAGCTGAAGGAAAGGACATAGATGATCTTAAGAAAATCAACAGCATGATTGTAAAGCGACTCAACCAACTGGACTCTGAACAGAACTAAACAAATGATCTTGCAAGAGCAACGGCTAACAGCTGAGCTTCTCTCCTGACTGGGCGTGTACAGAGTTAAGAACTGAACAAGTGCATTTCTGCAGGCAACAGATTATCTAGATAGTGAACCCAGCCCTGGGGCCAACTTTCTGCTACAGGGATGGGACTAACTCCAAGAGAAGGCGGAGTGGGGATAGCAGCAGAAAGGGGCTCATTTTATGGTAAGGTCCTTCAGCTTCAATGGAGGTTAAGGGTGGCCAACATGGAGGAGAACCAACAATAAGCAAGAGAATTCGGTTCTGTACATACAACTTCCCTTACAAAAGGAGCTTTGTCCTCGGAATAAGTTCACTGTGCCGGTGAGGTTCATGGTGCCTCAGGCACCTTTACAAACTTCCACGAAAGCCTAAGGAATGCATTGAATTATTTGTGTTCAAGGGAACCAGGTGATAACTCTTCAATAAAAAAGATTCTGTCCAGGTGATTGTCCTTTGACTCTTATTTCCCCAGGGACAAGAAATGGGGGCCTTCAGGATAGTTGCCTTCTGGTATTTGTTAGTGGTAGTCATGGGTGTGTGGGGACCTGGAATTGGCCATCCCAAGATATGTCTCTTTGGCATCAGGATTATTTGAGGCTGATTGCTTTTGATAAACTGGGACAGGGAAGGAGGCTCTGAGGAATGGAACGTGCCCTTTGTTAGGACACATTTACGTTTGTTAAGGTAAATCTGTATCTGTAAAGGTGCCTCCCTCTCTGTACCAGGAAGAAGAAAGGCGATGACCTTCTCTCTAGAAACTCTTAGTCAATACCAAAGGCAAGGACTTAAATCTGCATTTTATTGTGCTTCTCTGGTAACCTCCTGTAACTGACTTCCCTCCCCCACTGTGCCGACAGGGCAATCTTGTGACTATTGTGGGAGGGACAGTTCAATCACATGTGAAACACCCTGTTTGGGGGTATATAACCACTATGTGAACCCCACTTCTTCGGTGCCCTTTATTCCTTCGGGAAGAAAGGCCCCAGGCCATGGTTCCTCATAAAGCTTTGTTTAATTTTCTCTTGCTATTCTGTCTCATGTGAATTTAATTCATTCTCTGGCCAGATGAACCCACATTTGGGAAGAGGAAATGTCTTCCTCCCCTACAGGTGTATGGTGGGGTGGGGGTCAAAAGAGAGAGCCCAATTTATTCAACTAATGTTTTTTGAGCTCTTTGTGCAAACCATCCTACCCTAGAGGAGCTTACATTCAAGTGGGGGAGCAAATGAGATGCAGTGTTATATATAATTATACAAGCTTTGTTGGCTCTGTTTCTCATGAAAAAAATAAAATCCTTCAGTACCTCGCTGATTAACTTTGAAGAAATCTGATTGGTTTGTGGCCTTTACTAAACTATAGCATAAAATTGTATATTTGCGATATTTAGAACCTGCCTTGTTTTAGCAAAAGAGGTAAGGCACACAGTTTATAAGATATGGTGTGGTAAAAATGAGCTTAAAAAGCATATGAGTCGGGGCTGGCCCCGTGGCTGAGTGGTTAAGTTCGCATGCTCCACTGTAGGTGGCCCAGTGTTTCGTTGGTTCGAATCCTGGGCGCGGACATGGCACTGCTCATCAAACCACGCTGAGGCAGCGTCCCACATGCCACAACTAGAAGAACCCACAACGAAGAATACACAACTATGTACTGGGGGGCTTTGGGGAGAAAAAGGAAAAAAAATAAAATCTTTTAAAAAAAAAAAGCATATGAGTCTTAGAAAATCTTTTATTTAATATAAATATATCGTGCAAGTCTATTGAAGAATGTATTGCAATTCTGTCATTTTGGGTTGATCAAAAACATTTGGGTTTTCACTAAAATTAAACACACCACACATTTCATAACACTAAATAGTTAATGAAATAAATGCAAGATGTTTTACTCATTTTGCACTCAAAAACGTTTGTTCTGCATACTTATTTTCTTAAAATTGATAGGTATTGTGCAGAATATTTAACGAAGCTTAAATTTTTGTTTACTGAAAAATTCTTATTAACCTGTTGATGGGGTGTGGCAAAATAATTTATCAGGATGTGTTGTAACATCATTTCAGAAGCCACAGAGAAGCTGAGGCAACAACTCTTCTTAAAAATATTCATTTCAGGGCTGGCCCCGTGGCCGAGTGGTTAAGTTTGCGCGCTCTGCTGCAGGCGGCACATTGTTTCGTTGGTTCGAATCCTGGGCGCGGACATGGTGCTGCTCATCAAACCACACTGAGGCAGCATCCCACATGCCACAACTAGAAGGACCCACAACGAAGAATATACAACTATGTACTGGGGGGTTTTGGGGAGAAAAAGGAAAAAAATAAAATCGTTAAAAAAAATACTCATTTCTTTCTGTGAATTGGTTTGCTCTTATGTCTTTTTTCTTTCTACTTATGCAGTGGATGTATTTCACGCTCAATAATAAATGATCCTTATTCCAAGAAATTTGTGATTTATGATGCGGGGTCGGTGAGCCAAGGAGTCGAAAGAAAGATTTCTTAGACTCTTAAGATCTGGCAGTAGTGCTCTTTTATTTAGAGAATCGAATAGCATGGGGACAGGACCCATGGGCAGGCAGAGCTGCTGCCGGCATGTTGCTGCTGCTGCTTCTGCTGCAAAGTTGGGTGGAGAGTAAGGCTAAATTTAAGGCATAGGTATGTGAGTTGTCTCTTTACAAGACAAAGGAAAGAATATGTAAAAAAGTTAAAATGGTATCAGTGCCTGTAGGGTCAGGCCATTTGGCGGTCCCACAACTTTTAGACAAGAATCAAACAGGATTGAGTAAATAGCAGAAGTCACCACTTGAATATTATCCTCAGCTAAAGACAAAGGAGGATTTGGGGGGGGAGTCAGTTACATGAAGTTGCCAGACAGTAAACAACTTAAGTCCTTGCCTCTGGCATTGATTAAGAGTTTCTAGAGATAAGGCCATCCCCCTTCTTCCTGGCACAGAGAGGGAGGCATCTTTGCAGATAGAGGTTTCCCTTACAAATGTAAATGTTTCCTTCTCATCTGTAGTTTTAAAATTAACCAGCCTAAAAATCCTCATCAATTTTTATAACATGAAGAAGTGTCAGATAAGTGGATAAGTCATTTCATCCATCTTTTTGGATCCGCACTGTCCTGCCTGTGTGGTCTAAATGGAGCCGTGGTCACTCACAACCTGGAGAACTCCCGTCACCATGGCTCCTGGTATTTGGATTCACAGATTAACAACTTCCATTGACCCTATTTTAAATATTGGCTGGCTGCATGTCTACATATCGTAGTTTTTTTTTTTTTTTTTTTTGCAACACAGGGATTTTAATTCACTATAAAGGCTATTATTGGAACAACTAGAACAATCTGAATAAGGTCTGTAGACTAGACGGTAATATTATATCAATGTTCATTTCCCTATTTTAATAATTGTATCATGGTTATATAAAAGACTGTCCTTATTTTTAGGAAACACACAAGGAAGCATTTAAGGGTAAAGGGACATCACGTCTTCAATTTCAAAGTGATTCGGAAAAAAAATGTGTGTGTCTGTATAAAGCAACTATGGTAAATGTTAACATTTGGAGAATTTTTTTTAATAGAACCACCCATTTTTGTTCTTTTTTAAAAACGGCTTTACTGAGATATCATTGACATATAAAAATTGTATATATTTAACATGTACAACTTGATGTTTTGATGTATGTGTACGTTGTTAGATGAGCACCACAATTAAGCTAAACAACATATCCATCACCTCTACATAGTGACCATTCATGTGTGTGGGGAATGGGGGTAGAAGATTTGAGATCTATCACCTTAACAAATTTCAAGTATACACTTACAATATTGTTAACTGTCCTCACCATGCTGCGCATTAGGTCTTGAGAGCCCATTCACCTTGCATAGCTGAAACTTTGTACACTTTGGCTACATGCTGTCTCACGACAGTCAAATATGGCGCTTGAGACAGGCTCAGGAACCCAACTTCCTGGTTCGAATTCTGTTTCCACTATTTACTGTGAGTTTGGAGAAATGAATCTCTTTGGTTGTTTATCAGTACAATTGGTTATTTATAAAATCTATTTCTCTTTTTTTTGGTGAGGAAGTTGGCCCTGAGCTAACATCTGTGCCCATCTTCCTCTTTTGTGTATGTGGGACACTGCCAGAGCATGACTTGATGAGTGGTGTGTAGCTCCACATCCAGGATCTGAAGCCCGGAACCCCGGGCCCCTAAAGCAGAGTGCATGAACTTAAGCACTATGCCACCAGCTGGCCCCTAAAATCTATTTCTAAGTAATGTTCAGAGGCTTAGAAAAGTGATAAAGGATTAAAACTGTCAGAAACACAATAAATATTAGTTGTTGTAATTACTATTAAAGTTAAAAGTAGTAAGTGTGCTATGTTGGAAATAACCCACGATATTTAAACTTCTTACATGTGGGGACTTAGGGCCAAAATAATTTTCTGCTGCACTGGTTAAGACCACAGCATCCTGATTTTATCTGGCCAAGGATGGTGGGGTGTGAGCCTTTTAGCAAAATAACTTATGCTATGTTACAAGACGTGATGAATATATGCGGGAGGGTTTGTTATCCAAATGATCTAGTCTGAAGAATGTAATGGTCCGCATTTGCCTACCTGAGTTGGAGCCAGGACCCTGTCTGTCTTGGACTAATGACCACAAGGTGCAGTGAAAGGAGGGAGCCAGGACACTAATGTGAGGCGGAGAAGTAGGAAAAGAAGTAGAAAGGACGGCTGAACTGAGATGCGTCCCTATAGGAAAAGAAAGGAGTGTTTTGCACCATACTTTGGAATTTGTATGTGTTCACAAGAGGCTAAGAGATGTTTTTGTTCGTTTGTTTTCTTTTTTCTGACAATGAGCTCCAACTGCATACCCCTGCTGATGTTGCCAGCCAAGCTGGAAGGATCACACACATCTCTGACCCCAGGTCCAATGCCATGTACTTTCCATTCCGTTTTGTGGACCCTGGAAGAGTCTTCCTACAGCCCCTCAAATTGTTCTGCCTTGGCAACCACCTGCAGGTGAGCCTGGACCAGCCCTGCCCGCCACACTCTGCTGTTGACATCTGGAGGCTTTTAGGCTGTGGAGCAACCTAAAACCAGGAGGCCCCAGCTTCCCAGTGTGGCCGGTGAGCTGCCATTTAGGGAAGATAGCATACTTACTCCTCAGGAAAACACCAGGGTCATCCGGCTAGGACTCTGCCAGTGGACACCAGTCTTGAAAGCAGCCTCTTGGATAAGAACAAAGCAAACCAGCAGAGTTAAAAATAACACAGAAAAATGGCTTTTTTGTTTGATTGTTTTGCTAACAGTCTGTGGAAAATAGAAGAATTTTGGTGTGCATGTCATTTGGACTAACTGAGGTGTCTTGGGAAATACTGCTCAAACCATTGTGTTATAACCCATTTTTATTGCTTAGAAAGATAATTTTAACGGAAACAAGATTTCTCTGAGGCAGGGTGTATAAAATTATTTTATTCCAGCTTAAAATAATGATCCCATTTAAATTCAGTAGAAGATGAACAAAAGAAATAGATCATCAGAAAAAGCTGGTAATCTATCCCCTCTGAATGTTTGCCCAAGAGAAGCCGAGAAAAGGAGAAAGAGCGTTAAGACCATGGGCTATCTTTCCACCGAGTCAGGAATCAGGAAGTGTATTTTTTTAAAAAAAGGAAAAATGAAAATATTTATTGAAACCCACATGTCCACTTATTCTTATTTAGTGACGATAAAAGCTTCCCAACAAATTTTGTTTGTTTGTTTGTTTTTTTATTGTGGTAACATTGGTTTATAACATTATGTAAATTTAAGGTATACATCATTATATTTCCATTGCTGTGTAGACTACATCATGTTCACCACCCAAAGACTAATTACGATCCATTAACCACACGTGTGCTTAGTGACCCCTTTCACCTTCCTCCCTCCCCCTTCCTCTCTGGTAACCACCAAAACAATCTCTGTCTCTTATGTGTTCGTTTGTTGTTTTTATCTTCTACTTATGAGTGAGATCATACAGTATTTGATTTTCTCCCTCTGACTTATTTCGCTTAGCAAAATACCCTCAAGTTCTATCCACGTTGTCACAAATGGCCAGATTTCATCCTTTCTTATGGCTGAGCAGTATTCCATTGTGTAAATACCACATCTTCTTTATCCACTCATCCCTTGATGGGCACCTAGGTAGCTTCCAAGTCTTGGCTATTGTGAATAATGCTGCAATGAACATAGGGATGCAGGTATCTTTATGCACTTGTGTCTTCAACTTATTTGGATAAATACCCAGCAGTGGAATAGCTGGATCAAAGGGTAGATCTACTCTTAATTTTTTGAGGAATCTCCATACTGTTTTCCATAGTGGCTGTACCAGTTTGCACTCCCACCAGCTATGTATGACAGTTCCCATCTCTCCACATCCTCTCCAACACTTATTATTTCCTGTCTGGTTAATCATAGCCATTCTGATGGGTGTGAGATGATATCTCATCGTAGTTTTGATTTGCATTTCCCTGATAATTAGTGATGTTGAACATCTTTTCATGTGTCTGTTGACCATCTGTATATCTTCTTTGGAGAAATATCTGTTCAGATCTTTTGCCCATTTTTTTTATTGGGTTGTTAGTTTTTTTGTTGTTGAGATGTATGAGTTCTTTATATATTTTGGGTATTAACCCTTTATCAGATATATGGTTTGCAAATATCTTCTCCCAATTGTTAGACTGTCTTTTCGTTTTGTCAATGGTTTCCTTTGCTGTGCAGAAGAATTTTAGTTTGATGTAGTCCCATTTGTTCATTTTTTCTATTGTTTCCCTTGCTCGGTCAGACATGGGACTTGAAAATATGCTGCCAAAACTGATGTCGAAGAGCATACTGCCTATGTTTTCTTCTAGAAGTTTCATGGTTTCAGGTCTTCCATTCAAGTTTTTAATCCATTTTGAGTTAATTTTTGTGTATGGTGTAAGATAATGCTCTACTGTCATTCTTTTGCATGTGGCTGTCCAGTTTTCCCAACACAATTTGTTGAAGAGACTTTCCTTTCTCCATTGCATGTTCTTGGCTCCCTTGTCGAAAATTAGCTGTCCATGGATGTGTAGGTTTATTTCTGGGATTGATTCTGTTCCATTGACTTGCGTGTCTGTTTTTGTGCTGGTACCATGCTGTTTTGGTTACTATGGCTTTGTAGTACATTTTGAAACCAGGGAGTGTGATGCCTCCAGCTTTGCTCTTGTTTCTCAGAATTGCTTTTGCTATTTGGGGTCTTTTGTTGTTCCATATAAATTTTAGGATTCTTTGTTCTATTTCTGTGAAAAATGTTGTTGGAACTTTGATAGAGATTGCATGACTCTGTAGATTGCTTTAGGGAGTATGGACATTTTAACTATACTAATTCTTCCAATCTAAGAGGACAGAATATCTTTCCATTTCTTTGTATCTTCTTCTATGTCTTTTGAAAATGTTTTATAATTTTCAGTGTACAGATCTTTCACCTCTTTTTTTAAGTTTATTCCTAGATATTTTATTCTTTTTGTTGCAATTGTAAGTGGGATTGTATTCTTAATTTCACTTTCTGCTACTTTGTTGTTAGTGTATAGAAATGCAACTGATTTTCATATGTTGATTTTGTGTCCTACAACTTTACAGTATTCATTTATTATTTCTAAAAGTTTTTTGGCAGATTCTTTAGGATTTTCTATATATAAAGTATAAAGTCACATCATCTGCAAATAATGACAGTTTTGCTTCTTCCTTTCCAACTTGGATGTCTTTTATTTCTTTTCCTTACCTGATTGCTCTCACTAAGATGTCTAATACTATGTTAAATAAGAGTGGTGAAAGCGGGCATGCTTGTCTTGTTCCTGTTCTTAGAAGAGTGGCTTTCAGTTTTCCTCCATTGAGAATGATATTAGTTTTGTGTTTGTCATACATGGCTCCTCAATTTTGTTTATCTTTTCAAAGAACCAGTCTTTGTTTCATTGATTTTTAGTCTCTATTTCATTTATTTCTGCTCTGATTTTTATTACCTCCTTCCTTCTACTGATTTTGGGCTTTGTTTCTTCTCCTTTTTCCAGTTCCTTTAGGTTCATTGTTAGATTTTTCTGGTTTGTTGAGGTAGGCCTGTATTGCTATAAACTTCCCTCTTAGAATGACTTTTGCTGTATCCCATAAATTTTGGCATGTTATATTTTCATTTTTATTGATCTCCAGGTATTTTCTAAATTTCTCCTTTGATTTCTTCATTGGCCCAATAATTGTTCAGTAGCATTTTGTTTATTCACCACATATTTGTGGCTTTTCCGATTTTCTTCCCGTAGGTCATTTCCAGTTTCATACTGTTGTTGTCAGAAAAGATGCTTGATATTATCTCAATCTTCTTAAATTTATTGAGACTTGTTTTGTGGCCTAATATGTGATCTATCCTGGAGAATGTTCCATGTGCATTTGAAAAGAATGTGCATTCTGTGGTTTTTTTGATGGTTTATTGGTTTATTGCCATTTGGTTACTTTTTTCTGGGTGTTTTAGTAGTTCTTCTCTGTTCCTTTCTTCTTCTCTTGCTCCCTTCCCTTGTGGTTAGATGGCTTTCTTATTTTTTTGGGGTTCTTTTAATATTTTCTATATTTATTACAAGTTTATGGTTTGTGATTAGCATGAGGTTCATATATAATAACCTACATTTATAGCAATCTATATTAAGTTGATGGTCTCTTTAGTGTGACCTCTTGCTGAAAGCTCTACTATTTTACTCCCCTCGTCTTACATTTTATGCTTTTAATATCATACCTAACCTCTTTTTTTGTGCATGTTATCCTTTTCCCTCTTATCATGGGAATAGATAATTTTACTATTTCTGTCTTTTGACCTTCATATTAGCTTCATAGGTGGTTGATCTGCTATCTTTATTGTATATTTTTGCCTTTACCAGTGATTTTATTGCATTTTTCACTTGATGATTTCTTATTCCTATTTGTAGTCTTCTCTTTTCCACTTAAATAAGTCCCTTTAGCATTTCTTGTAAAGCTGGTTTCTTGGTGATAAACTCCTTTAATTTTTGCTTGTCTGGGAAACTCTTTATCTCACCTTCCATTCTGAATGATAGCATTGCCAGGTAGAGTGTTCTTGACTGTAGGTTTTTTCCTTTCAGTACTTTATTTGTTTGTTTATTTGTTTAATTATTGTGAGGCAGATTGGCCCTGGACTAACATCTGTTGCCAGTCTTCCTCTTTTTGCTTGAGAAAGATTGTCACTGAACTAACATCTGTGCCAATCTTCCTCTTTTTTATGTGGGATGCTGCCACAGCATGGCTTAACGAATGGTGCTGAGTCTGTACCCAGGATCCGAAACTTCGAACCCTAGGCCACTGAAGCAGAGCACGCGAACTTAACCACTACACCACCAGGCTGGTCCCCTTTCAGCACTTTAAATATATTGTGCCACTCCCTTCTAGCCTGTAAGGTTTCTGCTGAGAATTTGGCTGATAACTACATGGGGTTTCCTTTGTATGTAACTTGTTGCCTTTCTCTTGCAGCTTTTAGGATTCTCTCTTTATGTTTAATTCTTGACATTTTAATTATACTATGTCTCGGTGTAGGCCTCTTTGGTTTTATCTTGTTTGGTGCTCTCTGTGTTTCCTGTACCTGGATGTCTGTTTCCTTCGTTAGGTTAGGAAAGTTTTCATCTATTATTTCTTCAAATAGATTCTCTGCCCCGTGTCTCTCTCTTCTCTTTCTGGGGCACCTATAATACAGATGTTAGTGTGCTTGATGTTGTCCCAGAGTTTCCTTAGACTGTCCTCATTCTTTTTAATTCTTTTTTCTTTTATCTGTTCAGCTTGGGTTATTTCCTTTAGTCTTTCATCCAGCTCACTGATCTGTTCTTCTGAATCACTTACTCTGTTATTGAGTCCCTCTAGTGAGTTTTTGATTTCCAGTATTGTATTCTTCATTTATGATTGGTTCTTTGGTATATTTTCCAATTTTTTGTTCAAGTTCTCACTGAATTCATCCATTCTTCTCCCAAGATCAAGGAGCTATTTATGACTATTTGTTTGAACTCTTTGTCAGGTAGATGGTTTATTTCTGTTTCATTTAGTTCTTTTTTTTTTTTTTTTTAGGAAGATTAGCCTTGAGCTAACTGCTGCCAATCCTCCTCTTTTTGCTGAGGAAGACTGGCCCTGAGCTAATATCCATGCCCATCTTCCTCTACTTTTATATACGGAATGCCTACCATAGCATGGCTTTTGCCAAGTCGTGCTATGCTCACACCCAGGGTCTGAACCGGCAAACCCTGGGCCGCCAAAGCGGAATGTGTGAACCCAACTGCTGCGCCACCAGGCTAGCCCCTCATTTAGTTCTTTTTCTGGGGTTTTGTCCTGTTCCCTTACTTGGAACGTATTCCTTTGTCTCCTCATTTTGCCTCTTTCTCTGTGCTTATATCTGTGTATTAGGTAGGTCAGCTATGTCTCCCGATCTTGGAGAGGTGGCCTTATGTAAGAGATGCATTATGAGGTCCAGCAGTGTGCTTCCTTCTTGTCACCAGTTCCAGATGTTCCAGGAGTGTCCCCTCCGTGGGCTACATGTATCCTTCTTTTATGGCAGGGTTGCTCTTGCTGCAGGTGCCCTGGGAGTTTAGGCTGTCCCCCTCGCTGGCTGGTTGTAGTGTTCAGTTGTGTGTGGCTGCTATGGTCCTTTCAGTCACTTTATTGGGTGTGGAGGACCCCAATACAGTTGGCTGCATTGTCTAATAGCACTTTCCTGTTACAATTTTTCTGTTAAGTGAGTAGGCCCCGAGTGTGGCTGGTTGCTAGGCTCAGGGGCTTACTATTGCTTTAGGCTTCTGGCCTGCGAGGCTGTTGTCAGCTCTCTCATGGTTGCAGCTGAGTGGGGCCATCCCCAGGCAAGGGAACACCCAGTTGTTTTAGGCTTTGGAAGGTGGGGCTGATCCCTTATGTGGCTGTTTGAGAAATACAAGTCTGATGCAGCTGACAAGCCCCACCACCTACAGGGCCACACACACCATCAACACAGTCCTGCCTGTGCATGTACCCCAATCCCCTGAAGTGGACCCAGTCCCTCCACTGCAGAAGCTCAACTCATGCCACCAATGGCTGCCCTTCGTGCACACCCTGCCCCGCCTCAGTGGACCCACTCACCTGGTTTCACAGGTTCCAGGCACCCTGGCTATGCAGGCCCATAAGTTGCCCAAGGGCTTGCTGTTGGGTGACGCCAGTCTCTAGTGTGGGCTGCCTGCCCTGGCTAAGCTGGATTAAATCAGTGCTCTAGTGGGTGGGGCAGACCCCTGTGCTAACAGGCCAGGGGAAGAACTCCAATGGCATCTGCCAACGTCTGTGTCAGCACACCTGCACTAGGTCACAATAACGGCTGCTGCCAGTGTCTCAGTCCCTGGAGTGGTGTTACCTCTCACTGAGATGCACCCAGAGCCTATGAGGTGAGTGTTTTTTCACCAAAGGATTGTGTACATTTCTTTCTGGTGATTTTAGGTTGCTTTCCAAAACTGGTGAATTTGTGTGGGCCCTTTAAGAGCAAGGGTTTTTTTCCTTTATGTCTGATAGCTTTTCTGAGGGTGCTCCTTGTTGTAGTTAATAGCCAGCAAAGTCAGATATGGCACTTGTCTCAGTTTTGCTGAGTCCAAATGCTGCTTATTGTGGTGATGCTCCCCTGCTCAGATCCCCTACTCCTCCTGCGAAGGCTTTGTACCTTAAGGTTGCTCCCAGCTTGCCGTGAAGCATTGTGGCTCAAAGGTGGCTTTTTTCTCTCCAGAAGGGAATTTCTGTTGCTTCCACCTCAGTCAGTATTGTCCCTTATTGTTGGAGTTGTTTTTATCTAGTTTTCAGTTCTCTCTCAGGGGTAATTGTAAGAGTAGTTGTAAATTTGTTGTGTCCATGGGAGGAGGTGAGTTCAGAGTCTGCCTATGCTGCCATCTTGACACTGTCTCTCCCAGCAGATTTTTTTATAGTGAAAATATCACTGAAATATAATTCTACTTTTTATGATGAAAAGCATTTTTAAAAAAGTGATGGAAGAGGGGCTGGCCCCGTGGCCGAGTGGTTAAGTTCGCGCGCTCCGCTGCAGGCGGCCCAGTGTTTCGTTGGTTCGAATCCTGGGCACGGACATGGCACTGCTCATCCCACATGCCACAACTAGAAGAACACCCAATGAAGAATGCACAACTATGTACCGGGGGGCTTTGGGGAGAAAAAGGAAAAAATAAAATCTTAAAAAAAAAAAAAAAGTGATGGAAGAGCAATTCAGAACAAACTTGTTTCCATGTAACAAGTGGGCACGGAGCATATATGCTGTGCTGTGCCCAGCAGCATGGGCTGTGAGGGGCTGCTCTGTGCTGACACTGCAGAGGATCTAAGAGGAGCTGTTATGTGGTCCCTTCTCCAAACAGGCTTCTGATCTATGTCATATTTATGTTAGCAACGAATTATTTTCCAGCCTGGAGCAGCTATATGGGACATTACCTTTGCTGGGAATGGAGGGGATTTTCATTAATGTGTAGATTTATGAGACCAACTGTTCAAGTAAATACAAATCAATTGCTTATAACAGTAATACTTCTAGCACCTGATGATAATATGCTGTCCTAATGTCTTACTCTGGCAGGCCTTGACATTTGAAAATTGTTAAGAAATTTTTTCCTTGAACCAAAAGATTTGGTTAAAAGCCCCATATTCCTTGCTTTTAAATTTCGAGTAGCCAGAGAAAACAGACAGAAGGATCTAATATGTTGAATTGCTAAATGCCTGGCTCTCTGCTAGTTTCTTTATGTAATTTTTTAATCACAAGTAGAGAACGTGTTGGATTTCTTAAAAACGGATTAGATTATGTCTTCAGCCTGAAAAAAATATTTTTAAATGTTTTCTTGTTGTTTTCTATTTGCTTCTACAGAAGAAATAAATTGTAATCACTGGAAACAGGAAAAAAAAAAAAAAGGAATGATTGTGCAAATAAGACATGTGTAAGAAACCAGTAAGGACCAGTAACCATGAAAAGGAGACAGTGCTTCCCCAATGTGCCCAGAGCAGGATCATCTGGGAGGCTTAAAAATGCCAAGATTCTTAGACCCTACTCTCTGAGATTCTGATTTGGCAGGCAACGGGTGGGGTTGGGAATTGCTATTTTTATTTCTATTTTTTTGAGAAAGATTAGTCCTGAGGTAACATCTGCCGCCAGTCCTCCTCTTTTTGCTGAGGAAGATTGGCCCTGAGCTAACATCCATGCCCATCTTCCTCTATTTTGTATGTGGGATGCCTGCCACAGCGTGGCTTCATAAGTGGTGTGTAGGTCTGCTCCTGGAACTGGAACTGGCAAAACCCAGGCTGCCTAAGCGGAACGTGTGAATTAACTGTGCACCACCAGGCTGTCCCCAGGAATTCCTGTTTTTAAAAAGCTGCTGTGAAGAGTCTGATGCTCAGTTTGGTTGAGAGGCTGAACAGATAATGTATTTGGAGTAAACTTGGCTTTGGATTTTTGTTCTATCCTGAGTAACAGTGTGGCCTTTACCTCTCTTGACAACTTCCTTTGCCTCCCTTTCAGGATTTTCCTCCATAACGTGGGAGGGTGTTGCTGCTGGTGAGAACAGGGAAGTTGATAGAAACTCTTTCAGGCTTTGTGTAGTTTATAAGTCACTAATGTGTATTAATTAGGGGGATCACTTGATCGTTTGTGGGTATTTGATCCCCAGGGAACACTAATAATCTCTTGGCAAAGGACCCATAAATGTGTTCAGAAGAACACTCCACTTCCTCTCGCACCCCTTACTTTTCTCTTCATTCCCTCCACACCCCCCACCACGTAGGACCTTCTTAACTGTGCTTTACTTAGGCTCCAGTTTAAGAGGCTATTCAGCTTTTCTGAAAGGTGGTTGAGGGCTATTCTGATAACAGAAGGTGTGAGTGAGAACTTGGGAACCCTGAATGATGAGGAACCTGAGAAGACAGACAAGGGCTCTGTTCCACTTTCTGCCCCAGGAGAGCCTTCTGGAGAGCAGAGAAGAATTATTCTTTAACAGAAGCTTTGTGACATCACAGCATGGGGGCTTCCTGGAAATGCGAGACATGCAGACCTGGCCAGGCTGGTAGACTGACCAGCAGTTTGTCTTTTCACATGCATTGAAAAAGTTGAGTCCTTGATCTTGATCTCAAGACACAAATGATTCAGACTGCAAACTTTTTTTTTGAGAAAAGTAGTGCTGCTCGGGGCCTTGCCTGAGCAAATGGCCTGGCTGCAAGTTAGAGTCACCTCTGCTCTGGCCCTTCCCATACCAGTTACATCAGAATCCACCTCCTTTTTGTTTTGAGTGGGAATCTCCTGTCTTGAATATTTTCATTGGAAGACAATTTTAGGTCCTTTGGGAGAATGTTGATAGTCCCTGGGGATTGAGAATAATGTCTAGGAATGGTCAGCTATCCCTCCTCTTTGAAATAATGGTTTCTAAATAAAGCGATTTAGAAACAACTCTACTCTTCAGAATTGGTGGAATAAAAAAATGAAATTAATCAATACCAAAGTGTTCAATGATCAACTGAAACCAATGATAGTCATGGACCATGAAGCGAGGCAAATGATTAATTCAATCTTCAGCACCCAAGGAACAAAACAGTTGAAATGGGCAGTGACTTGGTTCTCAACAGTGTGGTGCAACTCTTAAAACCACAAAGAGATTAAAACCTGTCTTAAATTTAGTTGAGTTTTCTGTCTTTGCAAGGGTTAATTTGGACAAAATCTTTTCCCCCTGAGTTTCCTTCGCCACCTAAGAAAAATCAAACTGGACCCATAGGAAGTCACACAATTGGTCAGAGGAAGCTCTTACTTTTGTTTCATTTCTTCTTTTTTTTCCTTCAAAGTTGGTTTTGCCAATAAAATACTTAGAGATTTTTCTGTAGACATTTGCTTTTAGGCCAGGACGGTGGGGCATAGGATGTGAAGGCGAATAAGGGCAGAGAAAGCTGCCAAGGCTAAAACATGGAGCCCACCCATGAGGCTGCAGCATTTGAAGTCTTCCTGGAGGGAGGAAGACATGAGACATTCCATGTTCTCCCCAGTAGGTGAAGAACGAATGGGTTATGGGAAAGGAAGTCACGATTCTAATTTTTTGTTGTTTCCTGGCCTCCTCTGACTCTTGTGTCTCTTTTTAAGTTTTGAAACATGATTTATTATTCACACACGAATCCTCAAAGAAGTGGATTGTAACAAGTTTGTTCCATCAGGAATATTCTTCCTCAATGTGGAGTGCTGCTGCCACAGAGCATTTATTGTCTGATGAACAAATGGAGCAGGACAAACAATGGAAAAACCAGTTAATAATTTAATTATGGCTCCACAAATGCTAAGGATGTCTAATTTCCCATTCCCTAAAATGATTTTAAATATTGCCACAAATAGACTAAACTAGAATTCGACTCTGCATCCTTCCCCTCCCTGAACCTAGGCAACTTCTTTAATATTGATGAGTTGGGGTCAACTTCTGAATCACTGTAAATCTGTTTAGGAGCTCAAAAATAGTTTCTTATAGACTCAGAAAAAACCGACAATGGAAAACACTTTAGGTAGCCTTTGAGCTACAACCTAGGACTTATTTTAAAGCTTTATTCAATACAGATGATAGAAAACCCAGGTTCTTTCCATATTACTTGCAGCTGTCACAAAGAGATCTTTCATAATTGTTTCCCCCATTGACTGGATGTAATCCATTTCCTCCTCTGAGTCTAGAATTTCATTGGAATCTCTCAGATTTTGCCTTGTAATTGTGTACTTGCGTTGTACCCTTTGTATGACTTTCTCAGTTGGGCATCCTTGGGGTATAGCACATTGCTCAATAATATGAATTTGTGTAATCGAATTAAACTAGGAAGAGTTTCCAGGCTGCCTGCATTGCCTCCGATTTGCAATTAGAGCAAAGTGGTGCTCATTAATAGGAGAGGAGGGACACCTGGTGGCAGTTGGTTATTTCAAGGGAAGGATGTCAATTCGAAAGGAAGAAAGAAGGCAAGAGTTAAAATACTGTGTGTGATACTGAGGGAGAGTGAACAACGTTGCATCAGCCACAGGACAGCTGGAGGTTACATTTGGAGGAAGTGCCTGCCAGGCTAGCAGGCCACCTAGATGGTGGTGAAGACTGTAGGCTTTAGAGTTGAAGGAACAACCTTTGAATCTGGTTCTGCTGCTCACAAGCTGTGTGACCTTGGCTAAGTTACTTATCTTTCCTGAGTCTTGGTTATCACATCCATAACATGGGAATAATACGTACCTCACTGGGTTGCTGTGAAGACTGAACAAAATGATGCCTAGCCCTTGGTAAGCACTTGATTAATGAGAGTGGCTATTGTTTTTATTATTCACAGTAAGAAAGTGAGAGCAGGGTTTGAAGCCAAGGACAAGCTTTCTGTTGGCTCTAAGTGAGGGGCTGACAGTTCTTTCAGATTTTGGGAAATTCCCTGGAAGGGGCCTCTCTGAGCCCACTTTAGGAAGGTCTGCACAAGGTAACCTTTAGTCAGGCTTCTGTTGGGGAGTATCTTCCCATGAAGTAGTAGGAATTTATGAAGCTCCAGTGTCTTTTCACCATCCAGACATGCTTCCCCCATGGAGCTTACCCCTAAGGGGAGAGACAAGGTTACTACACAATGGCAAAACAAGAAATAAGGCATAGTTGGGTGTCCAATTTTGCGGCTCAGAGAATAAGAGCTGGAAAGGTTTAAGGGAGGGAAGGCATCTCCCTGAGCACACAATAGGCTGACCAACTGTCCTGGGAAATCTCTCAGTCCCTGACAAACTGAGAAGGTTGGTCACTCTAGCTTCAGAGACAATAGTGAAACTGCTGGGGGGCTCTCTCTGGATGCGCACCTTCTCTCTCTCAGACCCATGTACAACCTCACCCCAGCTGTGACTTTTTCTCAAGATTCAGATCAAGGTGAAATGCCTTTTATCGTTGATCCCAATCTGTCTTCCTGGGACCAAGTTCTGTCTAGTCAATCTGTTCCTCTCTACTAGCTCCTTCTTTTCCTGTTGATACATGTAAGTCTCTCCTATCCTTATAGATCCTTCTCCAGTTACCCCCTTTAGCCACGACCTTTTTTCTTACTCTCCTTCCTGCCTAGACTTCTCAAATTGTAGGCTACACTCACTGTCTCTTATTGTTTAACCTCCCATCATTCCTCAAAGCCTGCTGCAATCTGACATCTACCCCTATCTGTCCATTGAAACTGTTAAGGTTTTAACCAATGATTCATTGCTAGATCCAATGACTATCTCTCAAACTTTTTCTTATTGCATCTTTTTGTTGCATTTGACATTGTTGATCATTCCTTCATGAAACTCTTCACTCCTTTGACCTCTGGGTTAACACTCTTTTGAGTTCCTTCTGTATTCCTAGGGTTTCTATTCTGTTTTCTTCCAGGGCCCCTCTTCCTCTGCCTGCCACTTCACTGTTGCTGTTCCTGCCCCTCTGTCTCTACACACTATTTCTGGGTTAAGTTCATTTTATGGTTTCAAATGTCGTTTATATATAGATGACTTTCACATCTGTTTCTTCAATCCAGATCTTCCTACTGTACTTCAGTATAGAACTAACTGTGTGCTCAATATCTGGACTTAAACTCAACATATCCAATATAAAATGAACCATCTTTCCTCCCTAAACTTACTCCTCTTGTATCTCCTGGCAGCACCATCTCCCTAACTACCCAACCCAGAAAACTGGGCATCACCTTTGACTTACCCCTTTCCCTTACTTACCATATCCAATTATTCATCAAGGGCTTTTGCTTTTACCTTCTAAATCATTTCTCTAATCCATCCCTTCCTCCCTAGCCCTACCTCCTGTGCCCTACTTAACATCATCTTTGCCTTTTGTCTGAATGATCAGAACAGCCTTTCAACTGGTCTCTCAGATTCCAGGTTTGTCTCTTTCAAGTTCTCATTCCACAAGGTCATTAGAATAATCTTTCTAAAAACGTAAACCCATATCCTCCCAGGTGAAAAATGTTTAATAGTTCCTAAATCCTGCTTTATAGGTCCTTACTCACAGTATGCTGTTTCCACTGCCGTGCCTTTGTTCATAGCATCCTTTCTGTTTGGGAGACCTTTTCTCATCCCTCCCTCTCAACACCTCTTCTTCAGATATCCAGCTTCTCAGACATATCATCTAATACGTTTTTGGGTTCATTACCTCAAGGAGACCTACCTTAATACTTTCAGGCACCAGAAAGACTTTGGAGTCAGATGAACTGGATTAGAATCTTAGCTCTACTTCTTGATAGTTGTCTGACCTTAGGAAGGAAACTTAACCTCTCTCCATCTTAGTTCTCTCCTTTCTGAAAATGAGGATAATAATCATTGACTTCATGGCATGTTTGAAAGAAGATAATGTTTGTGAAGGACTTAGCATACGAGCTCCTGGCTCATAGTCAGCTTTCCCCAGGACTATAACTGCCGTGAGAGGAGAAACCATGTCTATCTTATTCATCCCCGTATTCTTAGTGCCTGACCGTGTCTGGAGCAGAGAGGGACTTTTTGAATAAAGAAAGAAAGAAATTGTAGCTCTTAGGAATGTGTTTGTGTACATATATATTTCCTACAATTTCCTGTTTATTCATATTGTTTTGGGACAAGAAATCTATTATTCTCCTAGGCCTTGAAGGCCTGCTTTCCTATTTGATTATGTAGCTCTTTACTCATCAAAGGTGGATAATGGATTCTGCAAGAAAAAGGTGATTTAATCTGGAAAGATTAGAGATGTCAGTTGACCAAAGAAAGACTTTATTAACATGCAGTGACCTCTGTGGAGGAATCCATTGCTTAGTGGACTCTGAGGACACAGCTTGTGCTGTCAAAGTGCATCCTCCTTAACGGTGTGGCTGCTGTCCTTGGCAGGATGGCTGGGGGAAGCTCAGTGGGTGGGTAAGACATAAAGGGGGTGCTGCAGAGAAAAGAGGCGAGTGGATTGTCCTTGTTCTTACTTTACTGTCTCTCCAGATTTGTCCGTTATTTTAGATGTGGGGGGAAAAAGACGTTTTGCCAGCACTGGTGAAATTCTTTGCAGTCCGAGTTTATTGCAGCATCAGCTATATAATTTGTGGGATCCAGTGCAAAGTGAAATTGCAGGCCCTTTGTTTATAAGTTAAGAATTTCAAGATGACAACAGCAGAAGGTCCTGTGCAAACCAAGCACAGGGTCCTGTGCAATTGCACAGGTTGACTGCTCATGAAACTGCCCTGGTGTAGAGACTGTAACCATGTTGGCAGACAAGAAAGTCTGTATGTTCCTGGTGCTTTCTGTTGTGTTCAGCTCACTTCCTGACACGTGAAGTTTAGAAAAAGAAATACCCAGCCAGCAAGTCCTCTCTCCTTCGTAAAGCTGGGCTGGGTTCCCTAATTCAAACCCATTTGTTTGTTTGCCCCAAACCCTGAAAGTTCTTGCATTATGGTTTCTCCAGGTTTAACTGTTTTGTCTTCCTGCTCTTGTCCTGCTCTAATCATTTCTAATAGGAATTTGTGCACTTTTTTTTTTTTTGGTGGGGATGATCGGTCCTGACCTAACATCAATCACCAATCTTCCTCTTTTTGCTTGAGGAAGATTGTCCCTGAGCTAACATCTGTGCCAATCTTCCTCTATTTTGCATGTGGGCCTCCACCCCACAGCACGGCCCAACAAGCAGTGTGTAGGTCCACGCTGGGATCCAAACCCACAAAACCTGGGCTGCCGAAGTGGAGCACACAAACCCAACCACCACACCACCAGGCTGGCCCCTGTGAACTGTTTTTATGACTAAATTTCATCCATGCCTCCTTCCGTATTCGCCTTTGCTGTCTTTTGACCAGATTTTTCATCTTGATTCATTTAGCTTGTCCTAAAAAATCTGCACTTCTGTAGTCACTTTTAGTTTTCTTTCAATTCCTTCCAATTTTCATTTGTTTCTTAGCAAATAAAGTGCTTAAAAAGGAGTGTGGTGTTCTAGGAGCCGTGGATGTGTAGGCAGCACTAGGTTGCCTTATCGTAGGAGACCCAGCTTATCAGCAGATGGCTCGCCAACCCCCAACCGTTCTTATGGTTCAAATTATAGTCACATTCTTTTTTCATAATTGGTTCCTCTCACACAATATACTTGGCATTTCCTCTTTTTCAAGCTTTCCCCACATCCATTCAGTATCAGTTTCCTAGGTAGAGTTTTACTTCCAATTATTTTATTTAGCACTCACCTTTAGTTGAATCTTGATTGATTTTGTGTCTATTTCTTGATGTTCTTTGGCTCCATATGAATTTATCCTTTGGTCTTAATTATTGTCCTGAGATAAGAAAGGCCACCCATATTGAGTCAGATCAGAGATTTAGTTAGCTGATCCTGCCTCTGACACTCAAGGATATTTTGTGGGCAAATATGGTGACTCTCCATAGCCCACCTGACTCATTAGAAATTAAAAACACATTATGGATCTATAGCCTATGATGTTACTTAAGTTCTTCTTTGTAGCTACTTATTTATATATCCTATTTTATTTTGATTTTTGACTCACTGACTTCCCCTGACAAACTATGACCTATATCAGAGATATAAAATATCCCCTGCAATCAGTTCTCTTTGTCCCTTTTCAGGAAGGGAGGTATATGCGGAAAGGTGCTAATAATGAGTAGCCCTATGCAGACTGTCCAGCCTGAGTTTTCTTCTAAGATCAGGAGAAGAATGTTTACTTCCCAGCGAAGAGATTTACAGGTAGAGGAGACTATATCTATCTATCTGTCTATCTATTTTATCTATCGATCTATCTATCTATTGATAGATAAACTATCTATTGATAGATAAACTATCTATTGAATTATAAACCCCATCAGTTCTACTTGTTCAATGTATCAGATACATTTGCTTAGGCAAAAAAGAGAATTTCTTTGAAGGACATTGGTTAATATGATAAAATCCAAGGAAAAGTTGAACAACAAGGCTTTAGGAAATGGGAGAAGGGACTTCTGCTTCTGCTTGGCACAGAATCACTGGGACTGGATTTACCATCCTCCTCAACAATCAAAACACAGACAAAATATATGCCGCTGTGGTTTCAAGACAATGGGTGTCAGGCGTAGAAGGACTGTTATCTCTGGAGATTGGAAACAAACATGGTAAACCTTACAATTACCTCAGTTTACTTCCTTGAACTCTATTCCATATGTTTAAAGAGCTAGAGAGAAGAAAGATATAAAAAGACCCAAATTGGGGCAGGCCTGCAGCCAAGTGGCTAAGTTCAAGCACTCCGCTTTGGCGGCCCAGGGTTTCACCAGTTCAAATCCCAGGTGTGGATGTGGCACCGCTCATCAGGCCATGCTGAGGTGGCATCCCATGTTCCACAACTAGAAGGACCCACAACTAAAATATGTATACAACTATGTACTGGGGGGCTTTGGGGAGAAAAAGGAAAAATAAAATCTTTAAGAAAAAAAGACCCAAATTAAAGCATCTAGAGATGAAAGTTACAATATGTAAAATGAAAAATGCACTAGATGGTGTAAACAACAGATTAGACATTGCAGAAGAAATTATTGGTGTATTTGAAGACATAGCAAAAGAAACTACTTAAAATGAAACACAGAGAAAACGGAACCAACAAAAATAAACAGAACATTAGTGAGTTGTAGGACAACTCCAGCAGTCTAATTTAGTGTAATTGTAGTCCTCAAAGGAGAGGAGAATGAATTTTTTGAAGAAATAAAGGCCAAAATTTTTCCAAACTTGATGGAAACTAAAAATCCACAGGTCCAAGAAGCTCAATGAAACCCAAACACAAGAAACATGAATAAAACACATCATAATCAAAATCTTCAAAACCAGTAACAAACAGAAAATCTTAAGGGTAGCCAAAGAAAAAGACACGTTACATACAGAGAAACAAAGATAGGGTGACAGTAGATTTCTCATTGGAAAGAATATAAGTGAAAAGACTGTGAAACAGCATCTTTAATGTACTAGAATTTTTTTTTTAAGTCTATCAACCCAGGATTCTGTACCCAGCAAAAATAACTTTTAAAAACAAAATAGAAATAAAGACATTTTCAGACTTACAAAAACGGAAAGAATTCATCCCTAACAGATCCACACTACAAAAAATGTTAAAGGAAGTACTTTACCAGAAGGAAGTGAGAAGACTAGGGACAAGGAAGCCTGATGGCACTCAGGCATTTCCTCACTGTTTCCCTGGGACTATGCGGTTTTCTGTCTCTACTTTGTTCTTCTTTCTCTGCAGACCAACCTATGCTTTACTGTGGAATAACTTCTTGACAGCTTCTGAATTTATATACCCTCATTTCTAAACATAGTGTGGCTCTCTTTGAACCCCATTCCAAATTTCTAGGAGAATCTGAGGCTCAGTTCATACCAAGTTACTGATTATTTCTGGCCCATTCACATGTGCCTGAATTGGGGTGTGGAGCCATATTGTACAAACATGGCTTTTGAGGGGTAGTTCTCAGAGAAAGGGTTTTATTATGAGCTGGGCATACACCCTAAAAGGTAACGAATCAAGCCTTAAACTTAAACTAATCCATCACTGGCCCCATCAATCCATTGAACTCATTCTGGTAACATCTCAATCTGGATTAATCCTAAAAATCTATTGAGAAATGGGAATACCAAGGAGTCATCAACATGGGTTTTCAATGGAAATTTTATGGGAGAAAGTGAGAAGGGAGAGAGAACATTAGTTTGGACTCAGACTTGCCAGAGAAGCAAGGACATAAATTCTGAATGTGGGTGAATATTGATGTTGGTGAGTCAGCGTAGTACGACATGGACTTCAGAAGATGCAAATTGAAGAGAGAAGAGGATATTTGTGAACTCGTCTCCTCATTAAGACAAAATAATCCAGAAAAGATTAAGGTTCCATGTAAAAAGGCAGAGAGGGAGTCTTTGAGAGGAGACAGCCAATGTTTTCCTTGACTGAGGACATAGGCAGAAAAGGGAAGACATATGTTTAAGACACAGGGCATTCGTATATTGGGTAGAAAGTTGAGGTAGATGATTGAGGTAGAGTGTGAAATGTGAAGATAGAAGATGATCTGGGGAAATACGACATTCTATTTCATGGTGCAGGAATCCTAAGGTGAATGCTAAGAGAGATGTGCAAGCACCTAGATATTTAAACAGATAAGCAGACAAAGTATAACATAAGCAAAGCAAGACCTGGGACTTCTGGAAATATTATTCCTGTGTCCCTAATGGCAGATTTTTTTTCCTATCCTGTCTGGGGTCAATGTGGGCTGGGGCCGGTGATGGATTTTCAGGAATAACCTGAAAAACCAAGATTCCATCTAGAAGAAGGAGGGAAATGTGGACAAGTGCGAAGATCTTATTTTTCTTTTAACATCAACTCATGTTGATTTAGTGCTGGAATAGACTGAGGTCTCCCAGGAAAATTAGTCATTCCCCCCACTCTTCTCCTCTTCTCCCTATTGCCTTAGGTGGATACTTAGTCCATAATTTCTGCAGCAAGTTCTGTGCTTTCAAAACTATTTCCTGTGATGGGGTAGTCCAACTAAATAAAGCATTGGAAAATCCATGTCTATGCATGAACATAGGATTGTTGTCTATTCATTGTAAAACGCAACCTCAAAATCTGTAAGAATGGGACCCTACTTCACAGACTTGAGGGAAGAGAAAAGACATGGCCCTCGATTCTCAGTTGGAATGACTCCCCTAGATAGATGTGGATGTGAATGTATCATGCTTAACATGTGCAAGAGAGTAAAACTATACTTGAAGTCACCCATTTGTGCCTGTATCATGATGTTATTAACACTAAATGGACACAAAAATGGAAAAAAGTGCTCACAATGGAAGTAGATCTCTGCAGGTCCCAGTAGCTACTGTCTCTCTAAGAAGTGGTAACATTGCTGAAGTCTCTGAGGCCAAACTTTGCACAATCTTTCTTTGATTAAAGGTGTTTTAACAGTTCATTCCTTAAAGCAAAGTTTTAAAAGTGGCCAACACATGCATCTAATGGCTAAGAGCTAATGTATTCTAACTGCTAAAGAGGATTTAGAGCAAAGAATGGAGAGCTTTCCCACTAGGTGGTAGGATTTTGCCATGGTCGTAAGTCTCAAAATGTTGGGAGGAGGGAAAGTAAGTTAATTCAGAGGAGTTGAATTAAGATAAAAAGTGTAATAACACTACACATGGATCAAATAGATTGTTTTTCTTGGTACAAACACAGAAAATTCCTCCTAATGCTATCCTTGAAGTAGGCCCAAAATAAAGCAATTCAAACATTTTCGGTTTTAGAATAAAATTGAGCATTTAAATACCATTCTTAAAAGGAGACTTAGTTTTGTAGTTTTTACCCTTTTATGCTTGTTGAATTTGATATCATGTGTGAGTTTTACATATTCCAAAAATCAGTACAGTCTTGACTTTCCTCACTCTTTAAAGAACCATCCTGAACGTCTGTGAGACCCCAGTCCTCTCTGATTATAATGTGTTTTAGCAAGTATGTCACTCCAGCATTTGTCAGAATTGGTTATTTTATTAACAACTTCTTTTTAATACTGGTGCTTTTGAGAAAGAAAACCCAGAGAACTGAAGAGAGGAAAATCTCAAAAGATGTAATTCTTTACCGTCAAAATAGTTTTTTACTGAATTTCTAGTTTCTTTCTAAGGAAATCATTCTAATACTCAACTTCCTTTATCTGATTTTATGAATGTTGTTGACAGTAATAATTATTTTATATATCAAAAAACGCACTTGTAATCCATTATTCCTTGTTCTGAATTAGGAAATAAGATCAGATAAGATTCCCTGCTTTTTAAAGTATTTACTAGTTTCTCTGAATGAAACCTTGTCTCCTTTGCTAAACTCTTTTAATTTTTCCTTATCCAGTAAGTGAATCTTCCTGATCTTTTCATCATTCCCAGGTGTGACACCCTAGCCCTTGTCCCTTGAGCTTTTGAGCACCACAAAGGCCTCTGTTGAAAACAGGAGTTAGCTCTCACCTCCATAGATTTGGGTTAGGCTCTATGGTCAATAATTAATTTCAGGGCTTAGAAAAAGGTCGGCTAGACATTGTTTCTCTCTCTGAGTCCCTTTGTGGTCAAAACTCACAGTATAATTTGCCATCCAGAGCCATAGCCCTAACATTTTAGCCTTTCTGCTATCTGGGTCTTTTTTCCAGGGCCGAGCTTGCTTTCCTTTCATGAAAAGTTCACAAATTGGGGGCCGGCCCCGTGGCCGAGAGATTAAGTTTGTGTGTTGTGCTGCGGCAGCCCAGGGTTTTGCTGGTTCAGATCCCGCGCGTGGACATGGCATCACTCGTCAGGACGCGCTGAGGCAGCATCCCACAGAGCACAGCCAGAGGGACATACAACTAGAATATACAACTATGTACTGGAGGTCTTTGGGGAGAAGAAGAAAAAAAAATAAAGGAGATTGGCAACAGATGTTAGCTCAGGTGTCAATCTAAGAAAAAAAAATTCACAAATTAAAAGCTGGCTTTGTAGTAGAATTGGGCTTAGGCTCTTGTTAGCTTTCACACTGACCTGAGGTACTTCCCTTCATACCAGAAAATGATACATCCCATTCACTGGGTGTGTGTTTTTTCCTGTTGCGTGACGCTTTTGGCAAATCTTCAGGTGCTTTTGTGGTGCTCCTTTATTGGAGATTTGCTGGACAATTATTATTGATTGCCTATTTTTTGCCAGGCACTGTGCAGAGTGCTGAGGAGATATAGATACATAAGGTAAATGTGGTCTATGACTTCACAAACTCGATATCTAGTGTGGGGTAGAGATGAGTGAGCTGACAATGATAATTCAGCATGGAAAGTTAGGATGGGAAAGGTACAAGATGCCATGAAAGTCCAGAGAACTGGGAGCTGAATCCAGACCTGGGTGACCAGGAAGGTATATCAGTTAGCAGTGCTGGGTAAAAAATTGGCCAAAAACTTAGTGGCATAATATCACCATTTTATTATGCTCACAGAATTTGTGGGTCAGTAATTTGGGAAGGGCACGGTAGTTCTTTTCTGGTCCACAATGTCTGGGACCTCAGCCAAGAAGACTCAAGTGGCTGGAGGTCACTCGATGGCTGGGGGCTGAAGTCATCGGCAGTGTCTTTACTCATGTGTCTGTCACCTGGGCACAGGCTATCAGCTGGAGCACCTCCATGTGGCCTCTCCATGTGACCTGGGCTTTCTCAGAATAGTTGGAGCTCTTATATGGTCAGCTCAGGTCCCCAAAGAGCATGTGGGATAAAAGATTATTGTGACCATCTTTGGAAAAGACTTCCTAACCGAGTTCCTACCTAGTGTCCCATAAATCACACTGTTAGATTATCTGGTGTGGCACAAGGCCCCCAGCGCAACAAAGACACTCTTATTATTGCAAATATTTCAAGGGCCTAGAGATCACTTCCCATGAGCCCACAGCAAAGGCCAGACCTCTCTTCGGGTAAGGTTAATTCTTTACTACACAGCAGGATCAGGGGTAGGGTGAGTGGAGGGAAAGTAGCAAGTAACTTGATGGTTTCAGTCTGGTGACTGAGAGAACAGAGGTGCTATTATCAGAAACAAAGCCAAGAAGTAGACCTGGTTGGGAGTTCAGGAGGACAGGAAGAATGGGGCATGTCTATTAATTCAGTTTTTGCATTTGAGAGGGCCCAATATCCAAGAATGTTTACTGACTTCAGAATGGCAGTGGTGGCAGAGGTGGCAACCCTGCATCAGCAGCAAGGGAGGTGGGGGCAGTGGCAAAGGTGGAAGGAGAGAGACAGAATGATTGGAGTTTCCATGGCCCCAGGAACCACCATGTACCCTGCCAGGCAAGTGTCAGACTAGGAAGTGACCTCTGCACAGCACTCCTCCCACTACCAGGCATGTTTGGGGACTCACTCTTTATAAATGCGTCCAAAAACAAACCTTCACTCTGGGCCATTCCGTCACACTGTGAGAAAGTTTTGTCTACCACATGGATGTGAATTATTTTCTGATAATAAAATCAAAAACATCTTTGAGGGGCCAGCCCTGTGGCTGAGTGGTTAAGTTTGCATGCTCTGCTTCCCCGGCCCAGGCTTCACCAGTTTGGATCCCAGGCATGGACCCAGCACTGCTCATCAGGCCATGCTATAGCGGTGTTCCACACAGAAGAACTAGAAGGACTTACAATTAGAATATACAACTATGTACTAGGGCTTTGGGGAGAAAAATAAAAAGAAGATTGGCAACAGATGTTAACTCAGGGCCAATCTTCCTCACCAAAAGAAAAAAAAGCATACCTTAAAAAAAAAAACAACTTTGAGGTTTATTTCTCTTAGGGTATTTTTGCCCCTATTTCAATTTATAATTTCTTCAATCCCAGAGATATCTGCCAGATAATTCTGTCTTTATCCAGAGCACACAGTATACAGATCTCAGACTGTTTTCTCTTGCTAAGTTCCAGTGTTCATTTTTCTAGCAGACCTATAACACTTTCCATTTGTAATATCCCTTACTTAACGCTAGTCTAAATTGCCTTTAGTTTTTCTTTGTAAAGATGCTTTGGGGATTAACAGAGCTAAAATGTCTCCCCTGGATATGCTTCTGCTTTCTGTGTTTCCTCCTACAAAGCAAAATATCCCAAGACTCCTCTCATTTACATTGTCACTGAATTGTCATTGCTTTTGCCCAGAGCCTTCCTGATGATGGCAGCAAAACCGTAAATTAAGGAAGAACCAAAGCCAGGGATATAAATGGGACTCTGCAAAGCCCCAAGCAGATGTTCCTGGAGCCCTGGAAAACAAACACACACAAGCTCTCAGGGAGGCAACAGGATGGGCTGAGGCACGAGATAGAGGAGCTTCTCCTGTTTCCTTGCTGGGCCCAGAAGAAACAATGCATTGGATCTTTCTTTCTCCTGAAAGATTGCAAATCCCCACTGTTGTTGACTGTCTTGCTTCCTTGCAGAGATGGGCTGGCTAAGTACCTCTCAGAGTGTGGAAAGGAGATGCAGCCCCTAGATGTCTTTCTCAGAACTTCCCAGACCCTTGCAGAGTCTCAAGTTGGGGGAAAAGCCTATTGAGGAGGGGTCCCCGAAAGCCAGTCTCTTTCACGCACTCCCCAGGTGACTGATCACTGTTAACATCCTCACTGTGATCTGCCAAGTGCCACCACCTCCCCACCTCCCCTCCCCTCTGCTCCCAGAGTTATTGGAATGGAAATTTAATCACTAGGACTCAACATAGCCCAGACCAGGTTGTAACTGTGTGTCTGTGTCACAAAACCTGTGCTAGAACAGAGGTGCAGCTCTATCGGGCAGATGGAGCGACAATCCTCCCCCTCAGGCATCTATTTGCCTCCGCTTGTATAATAAAAGGTGCCCCAGTGGGTGCTTTCCCTGAACCATTTCTTTGTTTGTTTTGAGAGAAACTGACAGCTGTATTCTTAGTGGAAATACATGGGGCAGGATGTTTAATTAAGAGTCAGTGGAGTGGGTCCTCCTAGTTTGTTAATTTAGCACAAGCTGGCCCCTGCTCTGGGTAAAGCGGTGAGGGAAACTTTGGTCTAACTTGGAAGAGGCAGCCTCTCCTTTGGAGTATAAAATCTGGGGAGAGGATAGGCTGATTTGCATAAAATGCCATAGGGTAGACACCTATCTCTTCTTCCTAAGATTCAGGATGTTGTGTTAGGAAAAATTCAGGGTTTTGAGTGAGTTCTAAGTGGCCCAAATCCCAAGGCCTTTAACACTTGGGGGCTTGTGAAGCTCAGCAACTGAATGTTACCCAGAGAGAGGCCATTCTTGTCCCATATTCTTGATGGAGATAGCCTCTGCACTGCTGAAGCACCTGGAGGAGTGAGGTCAGCAGGATGGTGGCAAGACTATGCAGAGGCCACAGGGAAGGTGGAGTGGCAGAGGCTGGTGTCTAGGGACAGCTCTGGGTGTCTAGGGACAGCTCCGACTGATGTGTGAGAAATTGTGAGATAGCTTTTGCAGACTCCTCCTGAGGAGTTGTAGAGGCTCTTCATGGGATGGAATTCCTGCTTGATCGGGATGATGCCATAGAGTCAACAAAAATTAGACTTTAAGTATTAATAGGACACCGTTTGTCAACTGAAGTTGGGGCAGCCTGAGAGCACTGCTAACCACCCACTCCACTGGGTCGGGACTTTTTTTGCTGAAAGCAGTGGTGATAATCAAAATATTGAATAACTAGTAACATGATCAGGACAGATGTTGACCATAGACCATAGACACTGCCATACAGGTGCAAATTAGCAAAATATCAGTTCTGGTTGCAAGTGCTAGGACTCCAACTCCAACTGGGTTAAATAAAAATAGGCTCCTGCAACTGGGAAGCCAAGGAGTGGGGTGAGAGTGGATATGGCTTAAGCTTGGCTGGACCCAAGGGCTCAAATGATGCTGCTAGGGTTTTGCGTGTGCTTCTGTCAATCGTTTACCTCTACCTTCCCTCTGTTGTTGGCCTCCTCCTGCCGACAGGCTCTCAAGGTGGAGAAAGATAGCTAATGAGATTCCCATGGAAACATTCATCCTGTTTAGCAATCCCAGGGGAAAAGGCACTTCTCTCACTCATGCGTATGTCAACATAGGGCAGGACTCTGATTGGTCCACATTAGGTCATGTGCCTATTCCTAGACCAATCGCTATTGCCAAGGGTGTGGGATCAACTTTGTTACTCTGTGTGCATATGTGGTTTTGCTTGATGGCATCATGAGACTTATAAGGAACAGGAAAGGAATAGTTCTCCCAAAGAAATAGAGAGGTGCTACCAGGCAAAAACAAGAACCATTTACTATCTACTTGTTGATTGAGAGCAAGGTAGTGGGTAAAGAGCAGAAGAGCTTCTCTCACCACAAACTTGTGCAGTGCTGCACTTGATTCAAACCGTATCTTGGATGCTGCTTCTAAAATAGGTGGGGGCACATCCCAAAAGGTTGACTCCTGGTGATTAGAGTGGTGGAGGGAGGAAGAGACTGCCTCTGTGACGTGGCTTTCCTTCTGTGGGTTTACAGATGAATTAGTGGGTGCCCTGCCTCTGCCTTATCCCTAGGAGTGTCTAGTAGACTCTGGTGCAGGGCAGGGAAGGTAAGGGGGCCCCTGGCCACCTCCCAGCAGCTTTCTCTCATGAACTCTCACCCACACAGAACTCCCTGTCTTGCACATGCTGTGTTTCTGTGCAAGGCATGAAGACAAAGCTCCTCCTGGTGCAATGAGGAGAGGTTGGATTAATCTGACTCATTCTGTTTTTTAAAGGTTTATTTTTATCTGCTGTGGGTGGGTTGAGGTTAGAAGGTAGTTGATGATGTTTAGGTGTGAGTGGGAACCAGCCTCCTCTTTCAATTCACTATAATTGGATGTAGATGGGTTTTTGAGGAGATGGTAGGATGAGAGGGGGCTTATTTCTTTAAGGGCCCACAGTGGGAGATTGTTCCAGGCAAAGCAGCTAGAGAGCAAGGAAGATTCATAACTGGAGGTGGGCGAAGCCAATGTAAAGGGCAAGGAGCAAAAGCCATCTTCCCGGGAAGAAAGGTTGTGGGTGGAGATGGATGGAGATGCACGGAGGGCGAAAGGTGCAGAGAGAGGGGCCGAAGGAGGATATGCAAGCTGGGAGTGATTTAGTGAAGCAGCGATATGGTAAGAAGGATTTGAGAAGAGTTGTGATGTTTGTGAATCAGCCATTCAGATAAATAATTTTAGCTGTCATGGTAGAAAATGTGTATCACAATTCATGGGGTATACAAAATGAAATCTAGGAGGGAAAAGATTACAGATGGATGTCCACTGTTACCCACACTTTGCTACTTTGATTCCACATGCCCTGAACAGGAGTGAACTCGCATTTTTTGAATGCTTACTGCGTGACCAGCGTCATCTCATTTAATCCTCATAACAACCCTACAGACAGGCACTACCTAAGCAACACCATTTTATGGATGGAGGAGTAGGCTTGAAGATCTAGCCAGTTGTCTAAAGTCACAGAACTGGGCTTTGGAGCACGGCAGCTGGATTCCAGTGTGGGGAATTGAGTCCCCTCCCACCTACTTAAACCTGCTTCCTTGGCCCAGGGTTCTAGTTTCCTAGGGCAGCCGTAACAAAGTGCCACAAACTGGGTCGCTTAAAACAACAGAAATTGATTATTTCACAGTTCTGGAGCCAGAAGTCTGACATCAAGGTGTCAGCAGGGCCATGCTCCCTCTGAAGGTGCTGGGGAAACATCTCTTTCAGATCTTTGTCTTAGCTTCTGGTAGTTCCTTGGCTTATAGCAGTGTAACTCCAATCTTCACATGGTTTTCTTCTGGTGTGTGTCTGTCTCTTCACATGGTGTTCTTTTTATAAAGACATCAGTCATATTGGATTAGGGGCCCTCCTGACTCCAGTATGACCTCATCTTAACTAATTATGTCTGCAACAACTGTATTTCCAAATAAGGTCACATTTTGAGGCATTGGGAGTTAGGACATCAACATAAGAGTTTTTGGGGGACACAACTGAACCATCACAGCCAGGAACCTATAGACAGGGTCCTGAGTGTGCGCAGTCCTCTCAGCTTATTCCCACCTCCAACTGGGCTTCTGCCAAGGTCCCTTTTGCTGGTGAGGCAAATGTCCCTTTGGCTCTTCTGCTGGCTTTGGGGCTCAGCTGTGGCATGCACACTGCAGTGATGGCCTTGGCCTGATGGACTGGAGTCACTGCCAGGGGCAGGTGTTCTTCCCCTGCCACCACAGCCAGCTGCATCTTTGTCATCACCACCATGTCTTGCTGACCTGCTGGATAAACTCCTGTCATCCTTTGTTCACCATTCCTTTTTGTCCTCCGTGACAGAGACTCCCGGCCTCCATCTGTATGCCTCTCTGTTGATGATGCCTGTATCGTTGTTTAATAAATGCTTTTGAAAAATGACTTTGTCCCAATCACAAATACACCATGATTCATTTCCCCTTCCTCTCTGTGGACTTAAAATGGATCTCTACCTCCCCCTGCTAAGACCCCAGAAGGCAAATGTAAACAGTATGCCTGCTTGGGGGTCCCCTGTCTTTGAGATTGAAATTACCAGCATCCTTTCTCTTTCTTAGACTGACTTCAAAAGCTTAGGCCTGTTGAACTAGTTTCTTGGGTGGTTTCTGCAGCAGCATATTTGATAGGGAACTGTGATTTGAATGATTCTCTTAACTCCCCAGAAAAGCAAGCCTTGCTGCCCCTCCTCTCTCTGATTTGGAAGTCTGTAGAGGACACACACAGCCACATTCCCCTTTACTGTATAATGTTCCAATCAGCAGCCAGCATAATGAAATCCAATTAATGTGTTAGGCTGTTGTGATTCTAAAAATATTTCACATCCCCCAGAGGGGCTGAGGAAATTGGAGGAATCAAGGTATTATAGCCAACCTGTAATTTGCAGAAAGGTTCTTCAATCATTTTGGAGGTGGTAGATTTGTTCTTGAGAAAACAAAAATAGATCACCTCTCCAAAATGAGGCTGTCCCTGAGATCATTGCAATGATCCTTTATTCAGACGGCAGGCCTTGCGCGCAAGTCTAATGATCCCTTGGTTCAGATATATATGAATTATTAAGGTCAGTTAATTAACACATTTTTCTTCTGCTGAAGTAATTAGATGAATAGAGCTCTTGCCCTCTTTTTGGCTTTCCTGGCAGTTGCTCAGGGCCGAATAGAAGCAGTAAACATATTGCCACACAGATGCTAACCAGAGAAGTAATTTTTCGGTTTCCATTTGATTTCTGAAGTGTCATCCTGCAACTGAAGGCAGTTCCCACCTGGAGAGTGTGGTGGGGGGCGGGGGGGGGGGGGCGGGCAGTGGGGAGCTAGAGGAGAGAGCGAGGTGAAGAACCAGCAACAAGCCTTCGTACAGAGCTGCCTGAAAGCGTCTTCTAGATACCCGATATTCATTTGTCACTCCACCTCATTTTAGGCTTCACGTTTTACAATTTTGTGCTTCCCTTGCAAAGTCTCCATGTCATTTATATAAAGTTATCCAAAGTGAATTGTTATTATAGCTACTTGTTTTGCTGTTCCAAGGTCATTTCCTTTCTATCTCTAGTATGGTCAGAAATTAGAATTTGATGTGTTTGAAGTGATTTTTCTGTAATTTGTGGTTCCTGATTTTCTAGGCCAATGGTTCCTAAGACTGCCTTTGTATCAGAATCATCTGAAGAGCGTAATAAAGTACAGATTCCTAGCCTTCCCCTCACATCTATGGTCTCAGAATCTCTGGGGTTGGGACCTGGAAATCTGTATTTTAAAAATCTCCTAAGGTGAGTCTGATGCTCAGTCAAGGTTTGGGAACTGCTTTTCTCGGTAAGGATGATGGAAATGCCAATACGCAGCATCCGTCCTTTTCTTTGCTGACAGGCAGCCTGCCATCATTCTGCTTGTCAGGCCTGATCACCAGTCCAGGGAGGCCTCCCGAGTTGGCCCAGGCAAACACACAAAACGGCACTAGTGGCTGGGTCTGTAGGTGTGATGGGTCTTGATCTGCATTGCTTGATGTTGTTGCCTCCAGGGCCTCCACTGCCCAGAACAACCAGCATTTTATGGAAATTATCTGCTGTGAGAAGGCTGGCTAGCTGAGGAGGTAGAACCTGGCAGAAGAGAAGGATAAAGACATCGGTACCGACTACCAGACTTCCCAGGGCTTCAATTTCCTCACCTGTAAAATAGATTTAATAATAACAACCCCATGTGGCTGTGAGGCCGAAACAAGGTGACATATGTAAGAGTCCTAAGTAAATTTTAAAGCACTATATCATGGAAGGATGATGAGGTTGATGGCGATGATGACTTAGCAAAACTCTGATGAAGGCAAGGGGGCAGAATGGAGGGTTGGAGCAGAGGAGGCAGACACTGTGCTGTCTTCAGAGTGGGGCAGGTGGCCCAGCAGCACCCTGCCTGGCCCATGGGACAGAGTCAATAAATGTTTCCTTCCTGACCGTTGCCTCACTGAGGTTTTATGTGGTTCTCCTGGTATTTCTTTCCTATCGTTAACACTTTACGATCACTTTTGCTGATTTTACAGCATTTTGTCTTAAAAAATATTGTGGATGCAGGGGAAGGTCCCGCACGGTGTGACTCACCCCAGCTTCACGCCTCCCACAGTGGCCCTGCAGATGGGTCTCTGCATGGAGATGGGGATGACTGGTCTGCTCTATGGCATCCAGCTTAGGAACTTGGGGATTTTTTGCGTGAAGACTTGCTGGGATTCCCCAGAAAAATGGTGAAGTGGGCATTATGATTGGTGGTAGGACTCATAGACCGTAATGATTAGAATTCACTATCAAAAGTGGAACTGAAGCCATCTCCAGCTTTGGGGAACCTATGACACAGCAGAGTAGAGGCCCTTGGGCTCTATAACTGGGCTACTGGGTCGCATATGTTGTCACTTGGGAGGAATATCAGATGCGAAGTGCTTTATATGCGTCACCTAATTTAAGTCTTACAACTCTGAAGCAAATAATGTTATAAGAGGGGCGCAATCCTTTATCTGCAATTCTGAAACCCCCAAAGCTTTGAAACCTGAGGTTTTTCATAACTTATTCGAATGTAAAACTGACTGGCCTGAAATCTTTTGACAGGAAAACATAACTTGAACTTCTGTGAGCCTATTTGTAGTTTTGATTTCTCCCACTTAGTGTGAATATTCATATGTTTTGCTGCAGAAATATTAGTCGATTTGATTCAGGGGACTATGTCAGACCTCGCTGGGCGTGGTAGATAACATATGGCACAGGCAACACGCTACTGTCCTATAATCCAGAAAATCTGAATTCTGAAAACACATCCGACTCCACTCCGAGTTTTGGAATAGGGATTTTCATTCTGTTTCTCTACTTCTATAGAAAAACTGAAGCTTCAAGAGGTTAATTTGCCCAGGGTGAAAAAGCTGTTAAGCTGGGAGCTGTGGATCCAACACAGGTCTGTTTCTAGCTATTCTGCTAAAAGTTGCTGTTTCTTCCCTGGTTTTGATTCATGTCCCCAAAAGCTTCCCTTTTGGTTATCCTGGCTCATGCGGCAGGCCCAGGAGGAGGTGCGTGCGTGTATGAGTATGTGGGTCTGGGTGCGGGGAATGGAGTCACGTCTTCCCTCTTAGTTACCTACCTCATTCTGCCCTCCACTCTGTAAACCCTTTGCGTTTGTCCTAAACCATGAGTCTGATCACTCCACTCATCTGCTGAAAATCTCTCAGCGCTGCTAGAGAGTCAAGTCCAAGCTCCTTCAAGCGGGATGTAGAGTCCCCTCTGAGCTGGCACCCATCTGACCGTGGCGTGGTGAAGAGTGGACTCTGGAGCTCCATCAGAGGGTAAACTCCCTCCCTGCTGCTCTCTAGGGGGGTGTAACCTCGGCCTTGTCACTCACCTCTCTGCCTCAGGACTTTTGTCTGTAAAATAAGGGTGCTAGAGTCATCTACCTCCTGGGGTTGTGGTGAGGAGTGAATGAGTTAATGCAGGGTAAGCTATTTAGAACAGGGCACGCAGTAAGCACTCGGTAATGTCAGCTGGGATTGTTAGGTTTCTCTAGCCTTTTGTCTTGCTGCCAACACTCCTACCTCTCCCCACCCAAACCCAGCTTCGGCTGTCCTCCCAGAACTGGAAAGACTCTCGCAGCCTCCTTGCCCTTGCTCATGCCTTTGTCTTTGCAAAGTGTCCTCTTGCCTGCTCATCTTTTACAACTCAGCTCAAGGGTCATTTTTCCCTTGAAGACTTTCTCAACTTTCTTGTCTCCTCCCTGTCTTTGGGTCCCTCTGACGCCACATTTGTTTATCTGTTATGGCCACCTGCTGTATTTTAAAGTTCATATTGGTCTGCTGATCACTCTATTTCCTTGAATTTTAAGGCCTTTGGGAATGAGTCTTGTAAATGTTTTCATCTCCAGGCTCTGGCATTGAGTCTGACACAAGCCACACCATCAACGTGTGTGGGTAAATGCCATAGAGAGAATTCTTCCCAACTTGGGTAGGAATTTCTGCTGTGGATGCTATTTACAAGTAACAGAGTCCACTCTTGCTAATTTGAGCTGAAAAGGAATTTATTAAAGGATATGAGGTAGCTCACAGGACTCCCAAGAAGCCAGAGAATGGGACTTGGATGTTTTATAGCTAGGAACAAGAGGCCAGTGGGTTGTTCTGGAGGAGGCCCTTCTGCCCAGCTGGGCCAAGACAGGGATACACCTTGCTGATGCTGAGCACAGGGCACTGCCTCCAGACTATTGCCACTGCTGCCACTGAAAGCTGAGTGTCTCTCTTGCCACTCTCCTCCATCCTCGCCAGGATGTTGTCAGGTAGTGCCTGGGTGTTGCCTTCTATGTGTGTTCCTCTCTTCCAAATTGAAATCTCCCATGGAGGCACCTGATTGGTAGAGCCTAGGTCACATGCCCTTATGTAGCCTGCCAGGGAGGCTGGCAAAGGGAAGGCATCTCCTTTGAGAAAGCATGGGTTCACAAAGTGCGGGTACCCAAGCACAGAAAGGGATTTCCAAGGTGTTGAAGGGCCAGAGCATCCTGCAATGGTGGCCAGAATTTACACCAGCAGCAGTGGAGGTGCTGAAGGTGTGGAGGATGAACACGGTTGTGAAGGGCTGGCATGGTGAGGTTTTCCCCAGGCAGCAGGAAGTGAACTTTCATAGATTTGGAGTGAGAGACTCCGAAGACTGTGCAGAAAAATGGGGGAGACGCTTAAGCTTAAAGTTCTAGACCACTGACTTTCTTACCTGTGCTCTTCATTGTCCACTCTCTAGTCTTCCCTGGCAAGACTGATGTTGTCTGGACAGATGAGGATCATGCTTATGCATCACAATTGCTCTCCTCTCTAAACTGTTGACTGTGAGGTGTTCATTGATAACAAAGAAAAGGAAGGAATTATTCATTGTCTAAATCAGTGTGGTTCAACAAAAGTTCTCTATCTGCCTGTCCACTAGCCACATACGGCTATCACACACTTGAAATGTGGCTAATGTGACTGAGGAACTGAATTTTTAACTTATTTAGTGTTAATCAATTTAAATGTAAATAGCCACATGTGGCTAATGGCTAAATTACAGGATAGCGCAGGCCTAGGTAATTTGACCTGTTTAGGAAGGCAAAAGGGATCACTTTTTTTAAATGTGAAAACATATTTTAAAATGTATCATAGCCTAGCATATACTCGAGTGTTGCTTCTTGGCAAATAAAGCCTTTTTCATTGATAAAAATATTCATGGCATGTTGATTTAGCAACAAACAAGTGAATGGTGAGATATTGGATTTAATTCTCAATAGTGATTCCTCATCTTAGGGTCTGTTAAACCAAGAATCTAAAAGCTAGAGTTTGCAATAACTATTTCCTGAGTAAACCACTTTGGAAAACGCTGTTATTTGCCAAAAAAAAGAAAAAGGGTCAACGTTTTGGACCGTGGTCCTGAAACCACACATCAGAGTCACCTCGGCAGGCTTGTGATAACAGACTGCAGGGTCCCACCTCCAGCGCTTCTGATTCTATAGGTCTGGGTGGGGCTGAGAATTTAGATTTCTAATAAGTTCTCAGGTGATGCTCATGCTGCCAGTCTGGGGACCACATTCTGAGAACCCCTGACTTAGGAAATGCTCTCTTAAAAAAAATTAAACCAAGCTTTTCCTTGTAAGACCTCTCCGAATCTTTCATCTGCAATATCACACTGGTACTCTGGAGCTCCCAGGGGGAACTATGTGTGTGCCACATCCCACACTGGTTTGATCATAAAACCCTTTGCCCACAGAATCTCCTAAGATCTAGAATTGGAGAGTCACTACTTTATGAAATTCCACTGAGTTAAACACAAATCTTAGTCTCTCATTCTTCCACTTCCTCTATCCAGCCACAAAATTGGAGTCTCCAGGCTTAATTCTGAGATGACTTTTCTTTTCCATCTAACCTCTCCTCGTAGGAGAGCTCATCTAGGGCCACGACTTTAAATGCTGATGACACCCAATTTGACATCTCCACCCAAACCCTCCTCTGAACTCTGCATAGGGTATCCACTGCCTACCTGGCATTTTCATCTCAAATAGAATGTGCCCTGAACTGAACTCTTGTTTATAGCTCCCTTTGACCCAATCTGACTTCTCTCCTAGTTTCTCCTTCTCAATAAATGTCATCACCATCCACTACCTGGATTGTCATGAAACCCATCAGCAAGATCTGTGACTTCTGCCAAAAAAGATGTGTGTAAGAATGTACGAGTACACACTTACATACACGTGAATGTCACCATAATACATATGTGTGTACGTATGTGCATACTCATAAATATAAATAATATGTCTACTTTTATCCATCTATAATGCCTCATGCTATTCAAGACATGTGCCTTCTTTGATCATATTGCCACTTTTTTTTTTTTTAATAAGATAACTCCTATTTCCTTGGGCCGTGCTATCTTAGAAGTTTCAATGGGGTCATAATGTAAGAGAGAAAAAAGGTATTTCTCCACCTCTGCTCCCATCTATCATTGTGGAAACTCAGACGGCTTTCAGATCTTTCCAGCTGGTTCAGGAAGCTCCTGAGATGTTTGGCACGTGCTCAGGAGTTAGTCCTCTGTGCCAGGTTGCCCGCTCTTCCTCCCTCTGCTGTGGTGATGTCGCCTGTCACTCAGAGAGGAGCTCAGATGATATTATTCTTTCCTACTTCTCCTCTATTCCAGAAAGAGTTGAGTCCAGCTTCATGCCCAGGCTGCTGTATCCCACTTCTCTGATGAGCTCCACATCCTTCTGAAATGGGATATGAAGGGACAATGAACTCTTCTGTATTCTGTTATACAGGCTATAGGATTGCTGGTTTTTATGTTCTGCATCTACCTGATAGATCTTTTATTTTTCATTTCTTGTATTTCAGCCTCTTTTTCTGGGACTCAGGCAAACAACTGCCCCTAAATCTCTTTTCCCTTTCCATACTGATTTAGTGTTCTTGGATTAAGTTTGTACAACTTTATCCTCCTTTCTTTTAAGGAAGACTTTTTAAAAGTGGCTTCTTGTTCCTCAAACAGTCAGGACTGTGGGAAGTCTAAGCCCACTGGACTTGCTTGTTTTCTCCCTGGGGTGTACCCAACCTCTTGCTTACTGTGCATCCTGCCCCCATATTGACGTAAATGCTCATGTCTGTGTGTATATGCAAGTATCTGTGTGTTACATATAAATGAGATCCCTACTTCTCTCCATTTTATTTGCATCACACTATAAAACCCAGAAGTGGCTAATCTGTGGGCTCCTCTTTTTGCCCCCTTCCTTTTGGAGCGTCCTGAATTGTTCTTGGTTACTTTCAAAAACAGTGTCTGACTTAAAGCTAAGACCTGAAACCATAAGACTCCTAGTAGAAAATATAGGTAGTACACTCTTTGACATCAGTCTTAAAAGGATCTTTTTGGACACCATGTCTTCTCAGACAAGGGAAACAATAGAAAGAATAAACAAATGGGACTTCATCAGACTGAAGAGCTTTTACAAGGCGAGGGAAAACAGGATTGAAACAAAAACACAACCCACCAACTGGGAAAAAATATTTGCAAATAATATATCTGACAAAGGGTTAATCTCCATAATATATAAAGAACTCACACAACTCAACAACAAAAAATCAAACAACCTGATCAAAAAATGGACAGGGGAGATGAACAAACATTTCTCCAAGGAAGATGTACAGATGGCCAATAGGCACATGAAAAGGTGCTCATCATCACTGATCATCAGGGAAATGCAAATCAAAACTACACTAAGATATTACCTCACACCAGTTAGAATGGCTAAAATAACCAAAACAAAAAATAGCAAATGTTGGAGAAGTTGTAGAGAAAAAGGAACCCTCATACACTGCTGGTGGGAGTGCAAACTGGTGCAGCCACCAGGGAAAACAGTACGGAGATTTCTCAAAAAATTAAAAATAGAGATACCATATGACCCAGCCATCCCACTACTGAGTATCTGAGTATCTATCCAAAGAACTTGTAATCAGCAATTCAAAGAGACCCATGCACCCCTATGTTCACTGCAGCATTATTCACAATAGCCAAGACAGGAAGCGACATAAGTACCCATCAACTGATGATTGGATAAAGAAGATATGGTGTATATATATACACAATGGAATACTACTCAGCCATAAAAAAAGGATAAAATTGTCCCATTCCCAACAACGTGGATGGACCTTGAGGGTATTAGTTTAAGTGAAATAAGCCAGATAGAGAAAGACAATCTCTGTATGACTCCACTCATATGTGGAAGATAAACAAATGCATGGACAAAGAGAACAGATTAGTGGTTACCAGGGGAAAGCGGGGTTGGGGGGTGGGCACAAAGGGTGAAGTGGTGCACCTACAATATGACTGACAAACATTAATATACAGCTGAAATTTCACAAGGTTGTAAACTATCATAATCTCAATAAAAAGTAAAATAGATAAATAAATGACAAAAACAAAACAAAACAGTATCTGAGGGTCAGAGATATAGATTTTATACTTCAACCGTGTTGGAAATCTAAAGATGATTAGGCCTCTGAGTCTAGGTTCTTCAGACTTTATTGACTTTATTCACCTTAAGGGAAAGATCCAAATTGCAACCTGAGCTTCAGGGGAGAGCAGCACTGAAGGGCAGGACTCTCCCCCTGCCTTTCCCTGTCCACCCCTCAGTTATTCTGCTTCCACCAAAGCCAGGCTTCTCACACTCGTGGGGCACACTGCGGCCCGTAGAGCTGCCAGGAGTCGTGCAGGTGGAGTGGGCTGTAAGCACAGCTTAGCACGCGTGCTGCCTTGATTGCTCATCAGAAAGCTCAGGGGACAGATGGAGGCTCTTTTTAGTTTTTCACTTATTAGCGGTTTCTCATGTAGCATAATCCCACTTAGGCAGCTTGGTGCAGTTATAGCTGCATAATTTGAAAGATTAATAAACAAAGAATAAAGGAGTCACGAATTAAGAGTAGTGTGTGTCTTTTCAAATGCAAAATGGTCCCAACGTAGATTTAAAACACACAGTTAAAGGGAAACCTTGTCTGTGGTCAGTTGTTCCTCTTTGTATCACAGTTGTGAATAAACAACTTAGAGATTCATTTGTCTAGACCCTATGCCAGTTTGATCCCAAATCATTGATGCCATTGGATGGACCTGATTTTCACTTCAGCCTTTTTCAGCAATTAAAACAAATCTTATAGTAGAAAGAGAGAAACACCTCCTCCTGTATGTTTAAGGAAAGGGAGGGTCTTGATACCTGGGAGGGAGGGCAAAGGTATGGGAGCGTTAAGTCAAAAAGATGATTCCTGATGCTGTGTTTCCAGAGCATTCTGAAGGCCTGCTGTAGTGCCCCCACCAAGATACCAAATGTGTCAACATTAGCTTTTTATTTTTCCCTCCAGAGCAATGGTTTCCAAACCTAGCTGACCAACAGAATCACCTGGAGAGCCTATTAAGAACACAGATTCTCAGTCCAGTTGGGATAAGAGATTCAGTAGGTCTGGGGTAGAGATGAGGAACTAACCCACCTTCAGAGTAGGTAGCAGTTATTCAAATCGCCTTGCTTCTGGGATTTTTGCCCAAAAGAAAACACATGCTGAAGACCACCTCCAATTTGTCATTAAAACCTAAATTCAGTGAAGAGCCACTGCTGGGTGACTCTGGTCCCTCCATGATTTCTTATAGAGTGTTTGGAACAGCTTTCCATTTCTTCTCAATTTTCTTGCAACTCTCTCTTTAAATTAGATGCTTTGTTCAAAATTTACTGCTTGCCTGGCAAATATTTGGTGGGACACCATGTACCTCCCAAAGGCCCTCATTATCATTAGTGACTGTTATTAATTAATTGCTTCCAAATATATGCAACGCTTCTTGGCAAGTATTGTGTGTTGGTTTCAGAATTCTATCAGTTATTCAAATAACTATTCATAGTCCATTTGGCTATGATTTCTTATATGGTGGTGTTTATTCAGTTAAAATTTCAGCACATAGTCTGTAATAATAACGGTATTTCAAATATATGTATATATGGATGTTTGCTTGTATTTATGTAAATAGGTAAAAACATAATCAGCCATTTCCTCTCCAGAAGTGACAAGTAAAGGAAAAATGTAATCGCCATCCTCATATTAGTATTTTGAGAAATGGATTGGTAATCAAAATTATTTAAATATTAGATGCAAATGGAACTATGTGCATTATTATAAACATTTCTCTTTATTTGACTGTTCCATATGTAAAAATTCTCATCATATCTCCTCAAAGAGTGATTAGAGGAAACAGAATCCTCTGTTTAAGGCAAAAACAACTTAGAACCTTATCAATTTGTTTTCTTGTTACTATGAAGCTAATTTGAATAATGCTCTTTTTTTTTGCATTGAAATAACTCTGGTTTAAAATTCATCATTCAAGTAAAGGACTAACTCATCTGTATACTCCTTAAATTTGAAATGGTTGTGATTTTGTCTCAACCTCACCTTTCACATTTTCATCATTAAGAGACAGCTCTATCCTTTGCCAGGCTCAGATCCCTGCCTGATGGCCAATTGCATGGAGTGGCTGGGAGCAGCCAATGCTTCTGGATTCACAGAAGAGTGAGCGCAACAATTACTTACGATCCCTTCCATTTCACCCTTGATTTTCTTGTGAAGCATTGATCAAATACTACCCAAAGGGGCGATTAATAGCATTTAAACATTTCTGCTTGCTCTCCATCTTCCCCTTTTAAAGGACGTGCAGTTTTTCCTCTCCTTTTTTTTTTTCTTCAAAGTTAGGTTGCCTCTGAAATTCAGGACTTTCTTGCAGGAGACAATTTTCCTCACAGGAAACAATTTTTACCTTCAGGCAGTTCTTGCTCCAGGGAGCACTTTGCACATGAAGTAGAAGTAGACTCCTTTTGGGTGCCTCCTCAGCTCACAGCAACATCCCCCTACCCCTGCATCCGAGAACCATCTCCTGGTACATAGGGTGGGTCCTCAGAGGCCATATTTATTCTTATAGCCTTGACTATCACCTCGAGCCATAGAGGTTGACACTTGACCCAAACTGAATCTACTGTGGTCTCTCTCCTCAGAAAGTGAAATTGGTATTCAGACACAGTTGGTCTCTGTGAGTAACTGTAACTGGAACATGTATCAGTTAACTCTGGGAACAATAATGCTGCAAAACAACCAACCACAAATCCCATAGTCATACAACCATCAGCACTTATTTATGCTCACGCATCTGTGCTTGCCAGGGTTCTGGCTGATCTAGTCTGGGCCCAGCTGAGCAGCTCCTCTCCACGTGCTTTTTATCTTCATCCCAGAACCAGTAGCCTAGGCTGGGCATGTTCTTATGTGCTCAGGTTTGAAATGTTTGTGTCCCTCCGCGAATTCATATGTTGAAATCCTAACCCCCAAGGTGATGGTGCTAGGAGGTGGGCCTTTGGGAAGTGATTAGGTTCTGAGGGTGGAGCCCTCATGAATGAGATTAGTGTCCTTGTAAAAGAGATCCCAGAGAGATCCCTTGCCCCTTCCACCATGTGAGGACACAGCAAAAAGACATCGTCTTTGAACCTGGAAGTGGGCTTTCACCAGACATTGAATCTGCCAATGTTTGATCTTGGACTTCCCAGCTTCCAGAATCGTGAGAAATAAATTTTGTTGTTTATAAGCTACCAAGTTGATGGTATTTTACAGCAGCCTGAGTGAACCAGGACACATGGCAATGGCAGAGCACAAGGGTACATGTGGAAAGGCAGCAGGCCTTCAGAGCCTAGGTTTGGAGTTGCATACTTTCACTTTTGCCTCATTCTGTTGACCTAATAAGTCAGGGTTGAAGCCAGTGTTAAGATACAGATAAATACACTCTTCGCTGTGGTGGAGTTACAGTCATACGGCTCATGGCATGGAAATGAGGCTTGAGGGGTGGGTGGGGGGTGCTGAGAAGAATCAAAGCCAGTGATGTCAACTTGGGTTCACCTGTGGGGTGGCCAGTTTCTAAAATTACGTACAGATCAGGAGCTTAAGCAGCTTCTTACTTCTTCTCAACAAAGCAGAGGCAGTTGGAACAAGCCCTAATGGTTCCTCAGAAGAAGGTTTCTGGAGGGTCTTCAACTGTTGATAAACTCTCCATTCACTGGAGAAAGCCTTTAAACTTCTCTTTGGTACCTTTTCCCAGTAGGAAAGTAAATAGAATGCAAAACTTTATTGGTCAGTAGACAGAGTAGAAAACTTTATTCTAATGTGTGGTATCTTACACATGGTGGATGACCTCCAAATTTGTACCTACAGTCAGTTCTGACTTCTACTTTAAGCTCCAGATTTGAATATTCAACTGCCCTTTGACCTCTCTATTTGGATGTCTAATGGGCATCTCAAACTTAAAATGACGGAATCAAAACTCTTTACTATCCTCCCTTCTGCCCCAAAAACCTTGGTCCTCTTCTAGTCTTCCCAACTACAGTACGTGGTACTTCCTTCCATCTAATTGCTTAGGCCAAACACTTAAAAGACATACTTGTTTCCTTTTTTCCCTCCATCCAATCCATCAGCCATACACTTTATTTTATAAGCTGACTGTGACCATGTATCACCTTCACTTTGTCACATTTCCTGAGCCATTGTCATTTCTCACTGGTTTCCCTGCATCCTCTCTTGCCCCCCTAAACTCTATTCTTTTTAAAGTCTTTATTTTATTTTTATTTTTTTATTTTTTAAAGATTAAAAAATTTTTTTTTTTCCTTTTTCTCCCTGAAGCCCCCTAGTACATAGTTGTATATTCTTCGTTGTGGGTCCTTCTGGTTGTGGCATGTGGGACGCCGCCTCAGTGTGGCTTGATGAGCAGTGCCATGTCTGTGCCCAGGATTCGAACCAATGAAACACTGGGCCACCTGCAGTGGAGCACGCGAACTTAACCATTCGGCCACAGGGCCAGCCCCCCTAAACTCTATTCTTACAGCAACCAGAGTGATCTTTGAAAAACATCATCAGTCATTTCACTCCCCTGACCAAAACCTTCCATCATACTTCTAATATAATTCTCGCTCCTTTTGGTTTGCTCCTTCACGTCATTCATGGGTTCACTTAGCTATTACTGCTCAGAAAGTCTTACCTGCTCATTTTCTCTAAAACAACTTACCTACTCCACCCATCTCCATCCCCTGCCAATTTCCCTAATCTTTGTTTTTCTTCATAGCACTTACTGCTACTTGAAGTTATATGTTTATTGTTTACTTTTTTATGGCCTCTGTCTACCCCATGAGAAAAAAATCCGTGAATACAGGGACCCTGCCATTTGTGTTGCTGTATTCTCAGCTTTTAGAACTGGCCTGGCACATAGTAGTTGCTCAATAAAAATACTTTCTGAATGAAGGACTAAGTGAATCCTAGGCTACAAGGTATTCTTGTTATAACTTGTTGCACAGCTCCATTGGACCCTATTCATTCCATAGTCACACACAGCGGTACTGAAGTTGGCAAAAGACAAGCCTATATAGTGGATATTTTACAAATAGGTTGCTTTCTAAAATTATTTCTGTACTCTTTCTGGAGGACTCAGAGATCAGAATGGGGGTTCCAAGTGCTTAGGTGGCAAGAAGCTGTGTATGTAGATGAGTATCTTCTCTGATTTTTATGAGATGCAACAAAAGTCATCCCAATAAATTTTCTGTCCACCCAATCTTCTGTTGTCTCCCAAACCATGTTGAGTTAATTTGCATATAAGAGCTTCTGGTTATTTTATGAACACAGAGAATAGAAACAAGACTTTTATAGATTAGACAATAATTCTATTCAACTAACCCTAAGTATTTCATCTAATTCAGAGTAGAATAAAAGTAGATTCCCATAGCAGCCTTTTGAGAAGGAAAGGAAATCCTGAGCTGTGGCATCAGGATAGGATGAGGAATTTCTGGGTCCATTGAGCACCCACTGGGTTGTCCACACTCACATGTGAAAAGTCTAACATATTAGGTTAACACATTAAAATACCAGGGACTACTGTTTGCCCTTGTTTTTTTACTTTAATATGCTACCTCAATAAGGTCACTAAGAGGATTACTTTTTACTGTAATTCCCAGAAGAATTAGTCTTACTCCTTTATGCACCTTAACTGACCCAGAGGCCAGCTATCATCGAGATCCAGAGGGAGCTACACTCCTTGAAGGCTCCTGACCACTCACAGTGTTCTTCTTCAGCCTCTCAGCCTGTTGCTCAGCAGCTCACTGGAAATAGTCAACTTCCTCTGCACAGCCCGGCAAAAGTGAGTGCCATTCTCATGTGAGGGATGTTTCCTCTCTCCTCATGTCTTCATTTCAGCCTTCCAATGGCAGCTCAATTTCAGTGCATCAGCTCACTCTAGAACCTTAATTTCTCCAAGACAAAGTCCTCTTTATTCCTGTTTCTGCCTTTCTGATGTAGAAACTCCCTATTTCCTGTGTGTGAGTTTCTGGTCTGATTGAACAGAGTAGAAGCTCCTGGAGTTGTTTGGGTCATCTCCTCCCTCCAGAGTCTCCCATTTGAGCTCTGTATTAAGTATTAGATCTAGACTGTCCTGGAGGTTGCCTGCTAAGCAACTCTTGTTTGATACAATATCTAAAACTCAATTGATTTTGCTCTGATTTGGCTGATTTGGCCAGCAAGGGGCTCTGAGTTCCCCTGAGATTTGGTTAGGAGTTTTCATTTTAAAGATTAAGCAGATGCAGCAGAAGGCTCTGTTTGAGAGGTCTTAAGCAAATTTATGGCCTCAAATGTTGACCTGGAAGTCAATCCCAATTGAAACAAATTTTTTTTTTTTACAACTATTGCACTCCTTTTTAAAAATCCTTTTTGTCTTCTGCTCTTTTTCAAAAATACCCTGGCAACTCATATGCAAATGAATGTCTTTACAAGGGAGTGTCTGCTCTCCTTCATTTCTCAGGAGAAACTAAATTTTTATCTAATACAGTACTGAACATTGTAGGGGGGCAGTTGAATTAATGATTTGTCAAAAACTCTGAAGCCTCCCCGTAATACAGACTTTAGGAGATGTGTAACAGAATTATGTACTCACTAAAATATAGTGAAGTGGCTTTTTTGAGAATTAAAATCCATGGTACAGGATCCAAGACTGATTTTTGTCTTATACTAATTTTCAAGCTTAATGGGACCGGGTTATATTGGCAACCCTCTAGCACCATTATTGTGGCTTTAGGGAAGTCACTTAAATTGATGATGGCTGGTATGTGTAACAAGAGAACAATGACTCTTTTACAACTTTCTCAGAAGACCAGAGATAAACTAGAGATTATTGTATTTTATTTTAGCAGTTTATATTTTATTGAAGAGATTTAGCACTAGCTTTTTCAGACAAGATTTTATTTTTATAAAGCATTTTTCTTTGTAATTTTACAACATTTCCCCATAGGGCTATTTACATTGCTGGACATAGTCTCTTGTGAGGTTTCGCTATTATTATTTAGATCGGCTGCCTAGCCTGTCCCAAATTCAGGAGATAATTGACTTTTCCAATATTTTCCTCTGGATGTAGGCCTTGACAAAATGAGCATAGGGGAGGTTAGAAGGCACGTGACATTTTGAGATGGCCTAATGTGCACATTTCTAAGCGTTTGTCTTCTTAAAATCAAGCCATGCGTGTCATAGATACTCTCACCCCATTCCCGCCCTCTTAGGCCCAGGGGTAGAGTGAGGCTTAGGGAAGTCAATTGCATACATTTCTAACTTTTGTTTAAAAACATAGGGGATTTTTACATTTTGATGAAGCTGCATCCGGATGACTACATCAAAATGTCCCTCTAAACTGAAACGAACATTGCAAATTGACTCTGCCCTAATAAGCTGCTTTTTGAAACCACTGCAGTTGAGAAATCTACATTTTAAAAGTATGGAACACAGAATTATGAATACAGAACAGAATATAAATGGTATTAACTTTGAAAACGGAAAAGCTAAGAGGTAGCTGTCAATAGATAGAAGGTGGAAGAGGAAAGAGAGGTGGCAGTCAGCGTAGGGTGTTAATATCCTCAGTTTACAGCCGTGGAGTCAAGAGACTGTGTTGAAAATTGATAGCAACTTGAAGTATTATTTAAAATTACAAAGATAAGCAATAAATGAATTAAAGATAGTTATCTAAGTATAAAAATGATGATGCAAGAGGAGGAGAAGGTGGATGAGGGTGTGAGCTGAATCCTTACTGATTGTAGCAGAAAGTCAACAGACACATAGTCTGAAGTTGATAAATCAAGAAATAGCAGTATGAGTACGTTCTTTAAAATATTCAGATAACAAGCAAAAGAGCTCAAACCGGAAATGGTTTCAAGTGGTGATCTCTGTAGAACAGGACTGGGAATCAGAAGGGATTGGGTGAGAAATGCTTATTTTTCAATAGAAGTTCTGGGCATATTTACTTATTTATACCATGTATATAAATTAATTTTAATTTTTAAATCAAGAAATATTTCAGTAGAGATCTTCTTAAGATCTAAAAATTATTTCTCCAGGAAGGAAGAAGAACCAGAGTCCCCTGTAGCCTAAGTTTTTGCCCAGCACCTACAAAGGAACCCTCCAGTGCTGCTGTGGGGGCCATATGAACATGACTATTTCACAGCTAACTAGGGAGTGGGGAATGGCCTTGGCAGCCAGACTGTGGTTTTGCCATATATAGAGAGAGAGAATAGAAGCATCTGGGCAGGTGAGAATTACCCTCATGTCTGTCCGTGACCATCTTTCTGCACAGAGGGCTTGTTCCAGAATGTTCTCCCCCTTTTTCTTTCCACCAGATTATATCCATTCCATCCAGTTCCCTCAGGGGCCATTACTCTCCAAAGTTTTAGCTATAATCTGCTAAGTGATCTGCCTGAATACGATAGTGGTGGCTACATTCCTAATGGGAAGGAGCTGGCTCTTGAGGCCTTTCTCCCATCCCCCAAAAGGGAACATTTGACTAGCTGCCTTTGAAACAGCTGTCTATACCTTCCTTATTGAATCTCCGTCTTTCTTGCCCTCTGTGGCCACACATATACTTTCCTTCCTACTTCTGAGGGCTTTCCTCCTGAGTCTCCTTTGCTGGTGGGTTCCTCAGGCCTTGGTCAGAGGCCCTCTTCTTTTTCAATCCATAGCCTCTCATTCATGCTTATGGTTCTAAACACTGGAACAAGGTTTCCACACTTATATCTATGACCAAACTCTCTATTTAAGTGCCTACTTCATATCGCCATTCAGCACCTCAAATGCAATTTCTTCCCAACTGGACTCTATTTTCATCCTCAAACTTGCTCCTTTGAATGAGTAAATGAATGAATTGTGGTTTTCTGCAGACAGTGCTGTAATCAAAGAACTGGATCTAATGGTGAAATTTTAGGCAAAATTCAGGTTATTAGGCAACGTGGGGTAGTCTGTATCTTATATAAAACTGTGACATTTTAAAAATCTCTCTCTGTCTCACATTGTAGACTCACCAGAGAGAAAGTATAATTCCCTGTTGCCCTTTCTCTTACTTCCCTAAGAAGGAGAGGTCCTTGGGGCGTGAGGGGGTGAGGGAGAGAGGGAAGTGAACTTGTCTTTGTGTGTGTGTCTTAGAAAGACGAGACTTTGCAGGAAGGTGGTGAAGGAGACAAATCAAGACAGGCTTTTGTGTGGAGGAAGCTGAGACACTGGAGGTTGAAGAGCTGAAGTGGGCAGTGGCATACTATCTACCTGCCTTTCAGATGGAGAAGGGAAAGGGAGGGTTTCCAGTTCTGTCAGAGGAAAGCATCTGGCCCCATGTGGGAGGATAGTTACCACCTTATAAGGTTGCAAGGCCTTAGTAAGGTCCTAGAGAGGCCTGACCATTAAGTATATGGCCCTGGGTACTGTGGTGAAAGTTTCCTTGGTCAAGCTTGGGGTGGAGGGAGTGGAGTTGCCATTGAAACCAGTTGCCTTCCAATGGCTGGGGGCACTACCCACATGAATGAGAATCAGATGTCCCTTCTCATTTTTCTAGACCTTGAAAGGCCTAGGATTCTTGTATGATCCAAAGAGAAGCGAGCGTATCCTTGAAAATCTACAAATACTTAATTTCTTTTCAATCTTGTTTAGTGCGGAGGAGGGGTGAATTTAAATCATATCTATTTTGAAATGTTGCTTTTGGAGGGTTGGGAGATATATCTGTTATATTTGTGGCAACATCAATTCACGCCAGATGACTGTCTCCTCCGTGTTTCCAGATTGACCCAGGGAATACATTTCTAGTCACAGAAAGAACCAAGGACTCAATCATGCAAAACGCAAATTGGCCCTGAAAAAACCACTTTAAAAAAACACTTTAGTGGCACTGTAAAAAAAGAGTTTTAAATCATGTTCGTTTAATGCAAATGTTATCTTCTAAATATTTGTCCTTTATCAAAGTTGTGATTTCTGTCCGGGAAGCCTGCATAGTAAAAAGAAAAATTGTTCTCTTTTTCTTTTTTTTCATGTCTGAAACTGGGAAAATTTGTTGCAAAGACATTTGAGACGTTATCTATAATATATTGATGGTCTCTTCTGCCAAGGCTCCGTGGCTTCTGTCTGAGAATCATGGTAAACATGTAGAGAGACAGAGAGGGAAAGAAAGAAAGAAGTCTTGAAGATTCCTGTACTCAAATTACTGGACTACTGTGACAGGAGATCCTGAGTTGATTTTTAAGTCTGTTTGTAAGAGGCATTTCAAACACTCTAGAAGAGTTGTCATTCCCATGTTGCAGGACCAAGACATCTAGCAAAGCAAATTCTCGGTCTTGTAGCTGCTAGGTCACGATATTTTACATGCTGGTACTCCTGGTTGTTATTGGTGGCTCAATATCAACCCAGAGGACCTAGTGGATTACCTACAGATTGAGACTGAGCCTATAGCCCAGGTCATTTGTGGGGGAAAAGGGTTGGAATCTGGGCTGTATGAAAATAAGATCATATGCAAAATCCTTCTATTAGTGACACACTTGTTGGGTTACATTATATCTATTTTTGGCCAAAGCACTTTAGTAAAATAGGGTAGAAACTGAAAAAGAGTTTGGAAAAGAGACTAAGAAGATCAAAAGATGTAAAATGCAGCAAGTCCTCATTAACTGTAGACCCAGGTCCTTATTTCTGTTCAAAATATACCAAGTAAGAGGTATCTCATAGATTTTATATTTCTCTTAAGATAAAATGTGGCAATATTGACTTAGCAATTAGGATAATTGCTGCTTATGTAAATCTGGCTATGACTAAAGCCAACAAGAAAGATTTATTAAAAATTTTAAAGAAAGCCACCATGCTTTTACATCATTATTCTGCTTTTGCTTTAGTATTTTAATACAGTATTACAGATGTGGTTGAAATCTCCTTTGCCCCCTCTGCAGTTTTACTCCTTTTTTATCTTTCCCAAAGCTAACCCATTATCTTGAACCGTGTGTGTCTTCCAGTCTAAATTATTTTTAAGACATATACTGTATTTGTACCCATAAACATTAAAATTTTTGTTTTGTTTTTAAAACTTTAAATAAATGGTGTTATAACATAAATATCATCCTACGTATTATTTAACTGAATAGCAGCTTTTTATTAGCAGCTTTATTGAGATATAATTCATATACCATAAATTTCACCCAATACAAGTATGCAATTTAATAGTTTCTAGCATATTCACAGATATATGCAATCATGACCATGATTTTTAGAACATGGACATTTTCACCATCTAAAAAAGAAAACCTGTGCCTGTTATCTATCATCACCCTACCTTCTGCCCTGCCCCTAGTCCTAAGGTACTGCTAATATACTTTATGTCTCTTGGATTTCTCTAGTATGGGCATTTCATACGAATGGACATTTCATATAATATATGGTCTTTTGTGACTGGTTTCTTTCACTTAGCATAATGTTTTCAAGGTACATCAATGTTGTAGCGTATATCAGTACTTCATTCCTTTTTATGGCCAAATAATATTGGATTGTGTGAATATACCACATTTTGTTTATCCATTTGTCCATTGATGGACATTTGGGTTGTTTCCACCTTTTAAATATTATAAATAATGCTGCTGTAAACATTCATGAACAACTTTTTGTGTGGACGTATATTTTCATTTCTCTTGGGTATATACCTAGGAGTGGAATTGCTGGGTCATATGGTAACTCCACATTTAATCATTTAAGGAAGTGCCAGACTATTCCCCCAAGTTCCTGGGCCATTTTACTTTCTCATCGGTAGTATCTAAGAGTTCTTATTTCTCCACATCCTTCTCAACACTTGCTATTGTCTGACTTTTTAATGCTACCCATCCTAGCAGGTGTCTCATTGTGGTTTGATTTGCATTTCCCTGATGACTAATGATGTTGAGCATCTTTTCGTGTGTTACTGTCTACTTTTATATCTTCCTTGGAGAAAGATCTTTTGCCCATTTTTAAATTGGGCTATTTGCCTTTTTATTAAGTTGTAAGAGTTCTTTACATAGTCTGGATACAAGTCCCTTATCAAATCATGGTTTGTAAATATTTTCTCCTGTTCTATGGGTTGTCTTTTCACTTTCTTCCTGGTATCCTTTGAACCACATTTTTAATTTTGATGAAGTCCAGTTTATCTATTTTTTCCTCATGCTTTTGGTGTCATATCTAAGAATATATCATTGTAGTTCAAGATTGTGAAGATTTACCTCTCTTTTTTTCTAAGAGTTTATGGTCTCAAGTTTATGCCTTTGATCCATTTTGAAGTAACTTTTGTATTTGATGTGAGGTAGGGGTTCAACTTAATTCTTGTGCATGTGGCTATCTAGTTGTCTCAGCACCACTTGTTGAAAAGACCTTTCTTTTCCTATTGAATGGTGTTGGCACCCTTGCCAAAAATCAGTTGACCATAGATAAATAAATTTATTTCTGGACTCTCAATTCTATTCCATTGATCGATATGTCTATGCTTGTGCCAGTTCCACACAGTCCTGATTACCATTGCTTGGTAGTAAGTTTTGAAGTCAGGAAGTGTGAGTCCTACTTTGTTCTTTTTAATATTGTTCTAGGGGCCAGCCCCATGGCAGAGTGGTTAAGTTTGCATGCTCTGCTTTGGCGGTCCAGGGTTTTGCCGGTTTGGATCCTGGGCGCAGACGTGGCACCACTCATCAGGCCATGCTGAGGCAGCCTCTAACATAGCACAATAAGAAGGACATACAACTATGTCCTGGGGGGCTTTGGGGAGAAGAAGAAGAAGAAGAAGAAGAAGAAAAGAAGATTGACAACAGATGTTAGCTCAGGTGCTAATCTTAAAAAAAAATTTTTTTCCTAGCTATTCTGAATGCCTTGCAATTCCATATGCATGTAAGAATCAGCTTGTCAATTTTTACAAAGTTAGCTGGGATTCTGATAAATATTGAATCTGTAGATCAGTTTGGGGAGTATTGCCATCGTAATGATGTTAAGTTTTCCAATCCATGAACATGGGATGTTTTTCTGTTTATTTAGATCTTTAATTTCTTTCAACAATGTTTTAGATGTTTTCAGATGATAAGTTTTGCACTTCTTTTGTTAAATTTATTCCTTAGTATTTTATTCTTTTTGATGCTGTTTAAAATGGAGTTTCTTTGTTAATTTAATTTTTAGACTGTTCATTGCAAGTATATATAAAAACAATTGATTTTTGTATATTGATATTTTATCCTGCAATCTTGCTGAACTCGTTTATTGGTCCTAATTGATCCTAGTTCATTCTTTAGGATTTTCTATACACCAGATTATGTCATCTGTGAATAGAGATAGTTTTACTTCTTCATTTCCAATATGTATGCTTTATTTCTCTTTCTTGCTTAATTTCCTTGGTCAGTTTCTGATTTTAAAGGGAAAGCATCAAGTCAGTCACCATTAAGTATAATGTTAGCTGTGGGTTTTTCATAGAGACTCTTTATCAGGTTGAGAATGTTCCCTTCTATTCCTAGTTTGTTGAATGTTTTTATCATAAAGAATGAATAGTATGCTTTTGAGTTTTATCTATATTGATGTATGTAGCTCTAGTTCATTCATTTAAACTATTGTATAGTTTCCAATATAAATATACCACAATTTATTTATAAGTTGAAAATTTTCCCCCTTCTTTGTTTCCTATTCACAAACTATGCTGCAGTGAACATGCTTGCATATATCTCCTAGTCCATGGGCTATAGTATCTCTAGCACATATTTCAAATAGAATCATTGGATCTCAGGACAAGTTCAAATTGTTCTAAAATGTTGTGGCAATTTATGCTCCCACTTGCTTATGAAAGATCCCTATTCCCATATCCTTCCTCAAATTTCTGATTGCCATGTTATTAAATTTTTGTTAATTTGATGGATGTAAAATATATCTGATTTTAAATTTATGTTTTATATATGTTTATTTATTGATTAGGTTTCATCTGTGTTGTGTACATTCCCAATAATCTTTGCCTGTTTTTCTATTGGATTTCTTCTTAATTTGTAGAAGTTCTTTATATAGCCTGGATTCTAGTCTCATTGGCTTTCTACAGTACAAATATCTTCTCCTGGTTTGTGGCTTATCTCTCTTTTTGGTGTTGTGTCATATAGAAGTCTTAAATTTAAATGCTGTCACATTTATCGGTGGGCTTCTTTGTAGTTTGTATTTTTAATTTTGTTTAAGAAATCCTTTTTGCTAAAGCAATCCTGAGAAAAAAGAACAAACAATGGAACAGAATTGAGAGCCCAGAAATAAAACCACACATCTATGGATAGCTAATCTTTGACAAAGGAGTCAAGCACATACAATGGAGAAAGAAAAATCTCTTCAATAAATGGCGTTGGGAAAACTGGACAGCCACATGCAAAAGAATGGAAATAGGCCATTATCTTACACCATACACAAAAATGAACTCAAAATAGATTAAAGACTTGAATATAAGATCTGAAACCATGAAACTCCTAGAAAAAAATATAGGCAGTACACTCACTTTCTAACATTGGTCTTATCAGTATCTTTTTTAATATCGTATCTCCTCAGGCAAGGGAAAAAAAAGAAAAAAGAAACAAATGGGACTATATCAAACTAAAAATCTTCTGCATGGCAAGGAAGCCATCAACAAAACAAAAAGACAACCCACCAAATGGGAGAAAATATTTGTGAATACATATAAGGGATTAACATCCAAAATATATGAAGAACTCATACAACTCAACAACAAAAAAATGAACGACTCGATAAAAAAATGGGCAGAGGATACAAACAGACATTTTTCCAGGGAAGACATGCAGATGGCCAGCAGGCACATGAAAAGATGTTCAACGTCACTAATTATTAGGGAAATGCAAATCAAAACTACTATGAGATATCACCTCACATCTGTCAGAATGGCTATTATTAGAAAGACAATAAATTACATGTGATGGAGAGGATGTGGAGAAAAGGGAACTCTCATACACTGCTGGTGGGAATGCAAACAGTTGCAGCCACTATGGAAAACAGTATGGAGATGTCTCAAAAAATTAAAAATAGAAATATCATATGATCCAGCTATTCCACTTTTGGGTATTTTTCCAAAGAACATGAACTAATTCAAAAAGATACATGCATCTGTATGTTCATTGCAGCAATATTCCCAATAGCCAAGACCTGAAAGCAACTTAGGTGCCCATCAACAGATGAATGGATAAAGAAAACGTGGTATATTTACACAATGGAATACTACTCAGCCATAAAAAAGACAAAATCATGCCATTTGCAACAACGTGGATGGGTCTTGAGAGTATTATGCTAAGTGAAATAAGTCAGACAGGGAAAGACAAATATCATATGATTTCACTTATATGTGGAAGATAAACAAAGAAACAAACACATAGATATGGAGAACAGATTGGTGGTTACCAGAAAGGAAGGGGATGGGGATAGGGCAAAAGGAATAGCAGGGCAGATATGTACGGCGATGGACGGAAACTACACTTGTGGTGCTGAACACAATGCAGCCTATACAGAAGCTGACATAAAATGATGTATACCTGAAAAAAAAGAATAAATCTTTTCCTATTCTATCATAAAAACACTCCTGTTTGTTGTTCTATAATTTAAAAAATTTTGCTCTTTAGTTCTTTAATTCTTCCAAAATTTATCTATTGTGTTTGTGTAAGCAGGAATCTATTTTTCCCCACATAAACTACCCTTTGTTGAATAGTCCATTTTTTCCCCTCAACTGATTTGTAATTATACCTCTGTCACCTATCAAGTTTTCGGATATGTGTTAGCCTGTGTCTGGCCTTTCTGTTGCATTCTATTGTCCTATTTTTTTTCCCCACTGCATTGGTAACTGCTTTAATCTCTGGAGTGGGAGTAGATATACATGGTATAAATATAATAAGCTATAAAATATAGCTAGAAGAGGAAGAGAGAATTTGTATCTGGCAGAGCAAGTCCTCCACTTGTTATTTTCTAAAATTGTTTTAGCTTTTCTTGATCCTTAATTTATTTGTTTTTGGTAAAAAGATGTATTTCTTTCTTCTCTCTCTCTTTTTTTCTTGCTGGGAAAGATTTGCCCTCAGCTAACCTCTGTTGCCAATCTTCCTCTCTCTTTTTCTTTTTTCCTCCCCAAAGCCCCAGTACATAGTTGTATATTCCAGTTGCAAGTCCTTCCAGTTATTCTATGTGATTCACCACCATAGTCTGGCTACTGACAGACGAGTGGTGGGGTTCCACGCCTGGGAACCAAACTCGGGCCACTGAAGCAGAGTGCACGAAACTTTTAACCACCACGCTGTCAGGGCTGGCCCCAAAAAAGAAGTATTTAAAAGTGAGAATATTAGGATGAGCTGTTCAAGTTCTGTGAGAAGTATTGTTGGATTTGCATTGATCACACATATTTATTTGGAGAGAATTGACACTTTGTACATGTGTTGATTTGGTATCTAGCCACTTTTCTAATTCTAGTTCTAACATTTTGTCTATGGAGTCTCTTGGATTTCTATGTGGATAACCATATTTTCTCCAAAAGATGATGATTTTTGTCTCTCCACATTCTGTTTTTAAACTTCATACAACTCTTTTGTATTCTTACATCAATTACAACTTTCATTATACCTTGAATAGTACAAGAGAGAGTGGCAATTGCTCTCTTGGTTTTTACTTCCCTGAGAATGTTTCCAAAGCTTCATCCTTTGCTGTTCATTTTTTGTAGACTACTTAGAATAAAGGCTATTCCATAGCAGTGATTCTTGTCCTGGATGCACAATGGATTTCTCTGAGGAGCTTTATAAAAATACTGATGCCTAGTTCCTACCCCCCAAAATTCTGATCTAATTAGTTTGGGATGCAGCCTGGGCACTGGGACTTTTAAAAAACTCCCCTGATGTTTCTAATGTGCAGCCAAAGTTGAGAACTACTATTCTTGATTAATGCCTACATTTATTGGTCAAGAGTCTATTAGTCATGGGTGACAGAAACACAAGTACAACTAGCTTAAGAAAAATGAAGAGGAGGAGAGTTTATAAGCTTGTAAGATCACAGCATTTGCAGAGCTAGGAATAACTGGATCCAGAGACTGAGGCTGTCTGGATCCTCTTTCTCTCCATCTCTTGTCTACACTCTTTTTGTGAGTGGCAATCATTCTCTACGACAGCAGTGGACTGTCTTCACAGAGTGATGGAAAGCTCAGAACTCATCTTGTAATGGCTCCAGTGAAAAAAGAATCTCTTTCTTGCTAGTTCCAGCCAGAGAAATCCCCAAGAATGACTTTTATTTCTTGACGTGGGTACCTGACTTCCTCTGGACCAGTCACCATGGCCCACATATGGGTAGGTGATTGGGGAGAAGACTTGTTGGGCAAGCTGAGAGTAATTTATCTAACATTTAAACTCTGGTTAACTTTAACCTTATTGAATACTGCCATAAATCTGACAGTAAGAAAAAGTCTCTAAGAAGGTATGAAAACAATATTCATAGGAGAGATGTGAAGCCATTCTTAAGTATTGTGTTGGATTATGCCACTCATTTAATAACATTTGTAATTTGGTTTTCCATGGCAAATTGCCTAGGTTTCAGAAAAAAAGATATTAGGAGCAGGGAGGGATTCCTGCTGAAGCTGAAATACTGAAAGTGATCATTGGCAGCAAGGGAGGAGAGAGGTAAATAATCTTTTAACGGCCCAGTAATGGGGCGGGCCCTGTGGCCGAGTAGTTGGGTTTGTGCGCTCCGCTTCAGTGGCCCGGGGGTTTAGCCGGTTCAGATCCTGGGCACAGACATGGCACCGCTCATCAGGCCATGGTGAGGCGGCATCCCACATGCCACAACTGGAAGGACCCACAACTAAAAATATACAACTATGTATCAGGGGGCTTTGGGGAGAAAAAGGAAAAATAAAATTTTTAAAAGCTCAGTAACTTGGCCTGTTTAGTTATAGGAGCAAACAGTCTTTGAAGGCACCCCTGGCAAGAAATAGCTGTGAAAAACAACTTCCAAAAGTTGGAGGGGAAAGCCTGGGGAGGGGACTAGGAAGGTTTTGGAATCAGACACAACTAGATACAAATTCTGGTTAAAAATATGTTTGATTTTGGACAAATTCATCTTTCCAAACCTTAGAGTCTTTATCTGTAGAATGGAGATAACAATGCCTAGTGTATAGAATCCTAGAGGAAGTTGTGTATAGATTAAGCACATAGTAGGTGCACAATAAATGTTACTTCTTCCCATCCTTTCCATCTTTTACCATAATAAATAATGATTATAGTGGTGATCTTGAGTTTTCAAGTAAGATTATATTATGTCCAGTGTTGTGTGTATTGGAAAGGTAGGGAAGTTTTAGTGAGACTTACATTAAAAAACGGCTAAAATTAAAAGTTTAGTTCCTAAAATCGTAAACTTTATCTAGAAAATTCACTTATACAAATAAGGCATTACTCTACTGCCTCAATGTAGAGGAATTTGAGAGTGCCTACTCTATATGTCCAACATATAACTATAATCTCTAACTTATTTGTTAATAGGCAGGTTGTTTTGTCAAACTTCCATGATTCTATGCTTTCTAAAACTTTTCCCACTAGCATGAAGTTGACATGGGTCAGCTGCTGAACAGTGAAATAAACTTCTCTCTGCTTCATGGAACTTCTAGCTGACCTGAGACGTGATTACAGAGGAGGACTGCCCTGTGTGGGCCACTGCTGTCATGGAGGCTTCCAGGAAGGCTGGTGAGTGGTTTCAGGTGTACCTAAGGGTTCTCTTGGATACTTGGGCCTGAGGTCCTAGAGAAGACCTCAAAACTTGTGCATTCCTAGACAAAACTTCTTTTGGGTTGATCTGATGAGGAAGGAACACCTGATCAGGCCCTTCTCTCTCAAATTCTCCCCCTCTTTCTTCTGTGTCACTCTCCTCTCCTGGTTTCCTTGCAAGCTCTCTGGTATTCCTTCTCATCATGTCCCTCCCCACCCCCAACCTTTTTATATTCTACGTGTTTCTCCTGGTTCTCTCATTCTCATTTATTCTGATGGTGTCAACTACCAATTATGTGTGACCACTCACAAATCTGTATTTCTAGACCTCAACCCCACTCCTGACCACAGTTTTCACATATCAACATACGCATATTTCTAACTGGATGCTTCCCAAACCCCTCTAACTTGTCATCTTTTGCATCTTTCCCTCCTCTCACCCAAACGTGTTTTACTTCTGTGTTTCCAGTCCAGTGAAAGGCCTGTCTATTTATCAGTCATGCAATCCAGAAACCTGGGAGTCATCCCTAGCTCTCACTGTTTCCATCCAATATTACTAATGATACTAATAGTGGCTATTTCTGTTAGTCTTACTAAGCCGGAATTATTAATAATACAGAGCCAAAATTCACTGGTTCCAGAGTCCTACTCTTAATCTCCCTAGTTTAACTGCCAGTCAGTTCTCAGGTCTTACTGATTCTATCTGGTTACTATATTTTAGATCTTTCTTCCTGATGTGTAACATATTTGGCCTGTCCTTTCTATCCCACTCTATCCTTGCAATGGTCTCTCTGCTCCAGTCTTGCCCTCTTTCAATCCTTTTCATACTGCAGCCAGATCTGAACCTCTTCCTGGGGTTGACCACGAACCAAGGAAGCTTTTGGCATTTACCCCCCTCTGTTAGATTATTCCTTTACACATCCTCAAAGCAATGTCTTATGTAATACTTTACCCATCTTTTCTTTTCTCCTAGAACCTGAATGCGATAAGCATTTTAATTCATTTTAAGCAACTGAAACAGTAGCTAATCAGGTGTTCTTTCGGTGCTCAGTCTCAGTATATTTAGTTTTCACAGAGGATTCATTTCAGCTTTCCTCAGCACCTTGCTGAGTTCCTCCCAGCTACAGCTCTCATTGACGGAGATGAGTGCTGCGGGACAAGGGAGTTAGATGAAAAATGGTCTCATAATCTCTATCGACACAGGGATTGAGAGGCTACGTGAACATAGGAAGTAGGACTTGGTGGAGAGCCATGAGAGAGCTTTGAAAGACTGGTGCTAAGTACAAATAGGCTGATTTTCAAGTAGAGATGAATGCTACCCACTATAATCCTCCCATGGAGCTATCATGGTTAATTAAGGACAGGTTAAGGGTTATAAGATCCTCTGTAACCAACAATAAACTATGCTGGCTGGCAAATCGAGGTAAACAAAAGGCTCCTTTCTTTAAAAAAACAATTAAGACGAATAAACATAAAAGCTTGTTAGAAATTGTTAACTTGCTACACTGTGAAATGACTTTTAATGAGATATAAAAACCCATTACATGTTGCAAATTATTTTCTAGAGGATTTACGGAATACATAGGATTTTAGAAACCAAACTTTTTGTGTAAGTAATACATAGACATAAGATATCAAATTCAAAAAGTGAAAAAGGGTGTACTGTAAAAATTAAGTCCGTTCTCAAGAGGCAAATCTGTTAACAGTTTCTTGTGTTTCCAGAGATAGCCTGTCATAGAACAGATTTAGAGTAAAGATTTTATCAAAATAAGCATCTCCATTTTCCTAATACCTAATATGTTGCCTGCTATAGTAGGTATTCTGTAAATGCTGATTAAAGGAGTCTATTTCCGAGGAATGTTTTAGCAAATTCTATGAGCGTATTTTTTCTAAGTTAAAATTTCCCTTTGTTCACTACATTAAAACAAAAACAACATGAAATTAAGCAATGACACAAAAAAGGAAAAAGAGGTATATGTAATCTGCATTGCTTTATTGCAAACCACAGCTAACATCGTGTTCAATGATGAAAGTTTGAAAGCTTTTCCGCTAAGATCATGAACACGACAAGGATGTCCACCCTCACCGCTTCCTATTCATCACAGTACTGGAAGTCCTAGCCAGAGCCATTAAAGCATCCAAATCAGAACGGAAGAAGTAAAATTGTCTTTGTTTCCAGATGACATGATTTTATACACAGAAAATCCTAAAGACTCCACCAAAACACTGTTAGAACTAATAAATGAATTTAGTAAAGTTGCAGGATACAAAATCAGCATACAAAAATCAGTTGCATTTCTATACTCTAACAATGAACCATCTGCAAAAGAAATAAATAAAACAACGCCATTTACAATAGCACTGAAAATAATAAAATACCTAGGAATAAATTTAACCAAGAAGGTGAAAGATCTATATACTGAAAATTACAAGATATTCATGGAAGAAATTGAAGAAAACACAAATGAATAGAAAGATATTCTATGATCTTGGATTAGAAGAATTAATATTGTTAAAATATCCATACTACACAAAGCAGTCTATAGATGCAATACAATCTCTATCAAAATTTCAGTGGCATTTTTCAAAGAAATAGAAAAAACAACCCTAAAATTTGTATGGAACTGCAAAAGATCTCAAATAGCCAAAGCAATTCTGAGAAAGAAGAATGAAGCTGGAGGCATCACACTTCCTGATTTCAAACTTTATTACAAAGTTATAGTAATCAAAATAGTATGGTACTGGCATAATATCCAAAATACATAAATTTGGATATATAAAAATATCCAAATATAAAATATATTAATATAAATATACAAATTTGGATATAAATTAATATCCAAAATATATAAATAACTCATACAACTCAGTAGCAAAAAAAAAATCTGATTTAAAAATGGACAGAGGAAATAGACGTTTTTCCGAAGAAGATATATGGATCACCAACAGGTACATGAGAAGATGTTCAGTATTGTTAATCATCAGGAAAATGCAAACCAAAACCACAATGAGATATCACCTCATACCTGTTAGAATGGCTACCATCAAAAAGACAAGCGACAACAAGTGTTGCTGAGGATGTGGAGAAAAGGAAACACTTGTGCATTGTTGGTGGCAATGTAAATTGGTATAGCCACTATGGAAAACAGTATAGAGGTTCCTCAAAAAATATTAAAAATAGAACTACCATGTGATCCAGCAATTCCACTTCTGGGGATATATCTGAAGGAAATGAAATCACTATCCAAGAGAGATATCTGCAACCCCATGTTCAGTGCAGCACTATTTATAATAGCCAAGACATGGAAACAACCTAAGGGATTCATCAAAGAATGAATGGATAAAGAAAATGCAACATACACACACAGAGTACAGAATATTGTTCAACCATGAAAAGAAAGGAAATCCTGCCTTTTGTGACAAAATGGATGGGACTTGAGGGCATTATGCTAAGTGAAATAAGTCAGACAGAGCAAGACAACTTCTATATGGTATCACTCACATGTGGAATCTAAAAAAGCCAAACTCATAGAATAGGGAGTAGAGTGATGGTTGCCAGGGTTAGAGGTGTGGGAGAAAGGGGGAGATGTTGGTGGAAGGGTACAAACTTCTAGCTATATGATGAATAAGTTTTGGGGATCTAACGTAGAGCATGGTGACTATAATTAACGATACTGTACTGTATACTTGAAAGTTGTTAAGAGAGTAGATCTGAAATTTTATCACTACAAAAAAGGTCATTATGTGAGGTGATGGATGTGTTAACTAACCTTATTGTGGTAATCATCTGGAAATATGTACATGTATTAAATCATCACTTTGCACACCTTAAATGTACAGATGTTATATGTCAATATTATCTCAATAAAGCTGGAAACATACCTTTTCAGATCAATCAAAGATTTTAAAGTAAAAAATAAAACTATAAAAGTTATAGAAGAAAATATAGGAGGGAATTTCCTGGGGAATAGGGAGTGAAGGAGACTTTTTTTCACTGTAGACTCTTTTGTACTTATGAATGTTGTACTATGTACATATATTACCTGGTCAAAAAAATTTTAATTGAGTGAAATAAAGATATTGTCTCTTCCTGAATATTCGAGTCTAATTTGTACATCAAAGTCTGAGCATTAACTCATTTCTTTCCAGCTTCATTTCTGCTGTAACAACACAATCCTAAAGGCAGTGAGTGTAAGGCACCTTTGTTCTTGCCGCTCTCTGAGTGGGGAAAGGGGAGAGAGGAATTGCAGGGCAAGAGGAAATACTGGAAGTGAGAAATAAAACACATTGGATAATATTTCAAAATATTTACCTAGACTCCCCTCTCTCCTCACTACCTCACTTTCCACCAAGAATACTTCTCTGCTTTATAATCTAGTATTTCAAGAGAAGGACCACAATCTGCAGGTTTCCTGATCAGTGAGTCTAGTCTGATTTGTGTAATTCAAAAATATAAGAACCTTGATAGAAACTGTGTTTGCTTTGTTTAATTTGTTCTTCCCATTTCAGGCGGACGCTGACTAACACTAAGATGTTATCATAGTGCAAACACCATGATGTGACTGGATGACACTCAACAGTTTAAACCTGAAAAAGTTGACAGAACTTAGAGCAGAAGGGATCTTTAATCCTTATTTTAGACATGTTTATTATTATTTAAGATTTTTTAGGGAATTAGCTTTTGGTAATAATGGAGGAGTGAAGGAGTCCCATATACTCTGAGAAAATTATAAAAGCTTATTAAATAATTAAAAAGAAACTATTTAAAGATTTTGAAAAGTATCTAAAAGCAGATGAAAGCCAGAGGAGAGTTTAGTTCCTGAACCAGAAAGGGTAAGAATTATGAGTTTGTCCAATACCCAGAAGAGCAACTGAAAAAACTATAAAACACTGCTGAGAGAAATTTTATAAAATTTAAACAAATGGAGAGATATGCCATGTTCATGGATTGGAAGGTGTAGCATAATTAAGATGTCATTTGACCCCAAACTGATTTATAGATTTAATAGAATTCCAATCAAATATCCCAGTGGGAATTTTTTAAAAATAGAAATTGACAAGCTGATTCCAAAGTTTAAAAGGAAGCGTAAACTACCCAGAATAAGCAAAACAATTTTGAGTGAGCAAAACTGAATAGCTCTGAGTGAGAAAAATCAGTCAGAGGACTCACTCTAATTTCGAGATTTATGATAAGACTACTGTAATCAAGGAGCCAGCCTGGTGGCATAGTGGTTAAGTTTGCACACTCTGCTTCAGTGGCCTGGGGTTTGTGGGCCTGGATCCCAGGCATGGACCTACATACCACTCATCAAGCCATGCTGTGGTGATGTCCCACATACAAAACAGAGGGGGACTGGCACAGGTGTTAGCTCAGGGCCAATTTCCCTCACCAAAAACCCCCCCAAAAACAAAAACCCAGAAAATACCTACTGTAATCAAGATAGTTTAACTGGTGTAGGGATAGACATATAAACCAGAGAGTCCAGAAATAGACCTATACATATATGGTTAAGTGATTTTTGACAAATGTGCTGATGTAATTCAAAATGGGAGAAAGAAAAGATGTTTTTTCAACACATGCTGAAGGTATTGGATATCTATACACAAAATAGTAACTTCCACCTTTGCCTCACACCATCTACAAATTTTAACGCAGATTCGATGCTAGGCCTAAATGTAAGAGCTAAAACTATAAAACTTCTGCAAGAAAACATAGGAGGAAATATTTATAGTCTATTAGTTAAAGATTTCTAAGGCAGGACACAAAAACCATGAAGAGAAAAATTTGATAAATTGGAATCCATCAAAATTAAACACAACCTATTGGACCAGTCATCTGTTTTCTCTTAGCTCCAAACCCACCCTTTGATTCCCAGCTTTGTAACAGTGGAACTGCATGCAACCTGTAAACATTTCTTAGCCAGATAGTGTAATGCTAGGCTCTGTCAGTAGAGGGCACTGGAGTAACATTGCCAGATGATAGCAATAGGAAATTTTTGGGATGATGGAAATGCTATGCACTGTCTAATATGGTGGCCACTCGTCATATGTAGCTATGTAAATTAATTAAAATTAAATAAAATTAGTTCAGATCCTCAGTCCCCAAACCACATTTCAAGTGCTCAATAGCCATTGTGGTCAATGGCTACCATATTGGGCAGATACAGAACATTTCATCATCATCAAAAGTCCTATTGGACGGCACTGCTCTATATCTTTATTGTGCTGAAGTGTACGCGGCTGTATACATTTGTCAAAACTCGTCAAATTGCCCATTCAGAATTAGTGGATTTTGTTATATATAAAGTACACTTCATTAAAAATTTAGCAAAGTGCTATTACTCTTTGATTAAAAAGGTGTTAATAGGCTAGTCAAGAGTTTTAGTCATTTTATCACTGAAATTGCACCATTAAATAAAAGAAAATTCTTGCAAACATCAATCTTGTCCACCCCCCTCAACCTCCCGCCAGTTTTTTGCTTTTTGAAAGCCAGGGGCAAGCAGTGCTGCAAGTGTTTGTAGTCTTGTGTTTAACATTTATTCTGAATTTCTGTCTTTAAACCAGGCTTTTCAACTCTTATCTTGCTTTAAAAAATTAAAAACATGTCCTTTGGAGATTTAAATAATTTTATAACCATTTTTTCCAATATTGCTCATGAAGTTTAATATCCTAAGAGAATTACCAATCATTTAAGTGCTTTTCTAAGGTGGTTAAACAAATATTAAAAATTATTTGATGCATGAAAAAATCTTCCTATCTAGTTCAACTCTTAGATGCTAGATGATTGCCCTTCCTAGAAAAATGAATAGGTTTTGAGTGAAAAAAACCACGGAGGTGACTCCATGAGGGGACAGAGGCCATGTCTGTTCAGTTCAACAAATTGCATTTTGAGCACCTGAACAGTATCTGACAATAAAGTTTTGTTAAATGACTGACTGAGCAAATGAATGAATTCAGGTATCAGAGCAAGTCTGTGATTGGTTTTGGATTTTGACACATGATATATATCACCAGCAAAGAACAGAAGAGAACTGGGGAAACACATAGCTATTATTTATCTTGTACTGAGACACTTCTCCAAAGTTTCTTTTGACTGAGCACCCCGGTCAATTTCCTAATTTCAAATTCCGTTTACTGTGACAAAAGACGAACTGGATGGCACATTCTTGGCATTTAAATGAGCGAATACTGAGCTTCTGTGCGTCTATGTAGTTTAACCATTTGAAACAGACAATTTTAACTACTACCTCGGGGACTTCTATCCAGCTGCCTGCCAAACTGCTCCCTCTTGGTCCCCAGATGCCCCAACATCAATGTGCTTAAATCCATATGCTTCCTCTTTCCCTAACTCCTCTTACCTGTTCTGCTTTTTGCACCTTAATAAGCAGAACTACTATTTTACCCAGTCATCCCAGCCAGAAACCAGGGAGTTACTAGATTCTTCTCTCTTTCCCACCTTTTAGAGCCAATTAATTACCTAACTCTTGCTAACGCATTTTAAACTGGACTGCCTCTAGTTACATCCAGAAGCATTGCTGGGGGTTGATGGAAGCTGAAAGAGCAGACTGGAAACTTGGTAGCTAGGAAGTAGAGGCTCCCTTGGGACACATTCTCAAAAGTGGTTCCCATTTTTTTCATGATTGTTGTTAAAATTATGGTGAAAAATTCTTAGAGGAAACAATGTGGAATCCAGATGTTCGTATTATAAAGTATTTGGAACGATGGCACCATTTTCACTTGTTATCTTTCCTCAGCAGCCAATGACAAAGACGTAGGTTCATTCTCGTTGTTAGAATCCTTTATCTCTAGTTCTACTTCTCATTTCAATTCTTTTCCCTTCTGGATGTCACTGTATCCTTCTAAAACTAAAATTTTCATCCCTGTTTAAAAACCTTTAGTGATATCACTTGACACCCAGTAGGATGGTTAGAATAAAAAAGGCCAATAATAACAAGTGTTGATGCGGATATGAAAAAGTTGGAACCCTCACACACTGCTGGTGGGATTGTAAAATGGTGCATCCACTTTGGAAAATAGTCTGGCAGTTTCTTGAATGATTAAATGTAGAGTTACCATACGACCCAGCAATTATACTCCTAGGTATATACGCAAGAGAAATGAAAACATATGTCCACAAAGAAGCTTGCACACAAAAGTTTATGGCAGCATTACTCATAATGGGCAAAAAGGGAAAACAACTCAGATGTCCATCAATGGACAAGTGGATAAACAAAATGTGGTATATCCATACAACAGAATATTATTTGGGCATAAAACGGAATGAAATAATGACTCAAGCTCCAGTATGGATGAACCTTAAAAACATTATGCTAAGTGAAAAAAGCCAGTCACAATAGACCACATATTATATGATTCCATTTCTATGAAACGTCCAGAATAGGCAAATCTACAGAGACAAAAAGTAGGTTAGCAGTTGCTTAGGGCTAATGGAGGGCAGAGCACAATAAGGGTTGATAGCTAAAGAGTACAGGATTTATTTTTGAGGTGGTGAAAATATTCTGAAATTGACCATGGTGATAGTTGCACATATCTGTGAATATACTAAAAACTAATGAACTGTAAACTTTAAATGAGTGAATCATATGGCATGTGAATTATATCTCAATAAAGTAGTTAAATTAAGTAAAAAATTTAAAAAACCTTTGGTGCCCTACTTAATAAAACCGAAACTCATCTCACCCCATTCTTCAGGCTATGCAGGGCTGTCTTCATGACCCAATGCTCAGACATACCCCCTCACTGGGCTCCACAAATTATATAATCAGTCCTGGCTGAATGTTTCATCCACGTGATGCCCCTGGATGTTCCTGACTGCTCTATGTGTCAACTCTTGCTCATGCTGCTTCCTTTGCTTAGAATGTCTTTCCAACTGTCCCTTCCTCCCAAGGACTGCCAGGAAAATACCTACTTACCTTCCAAATCCATTCACTGATCACCTTCATTGCAAAATCTTTACCCAACCTTCTCAGGCTGAATTGACCACTCCCTCTTTTGTGTTCAGTTCTGAAACTTGTACAGATTTCTATGACAGCATCTCTGGAGCTTGTTTGCTTACATGTTTCTTTCTCTCTTTTTAGACCATGAACTTTTCAGTGGCAGGGATGCTGCTGTCTTCTTTTTCTTCTACATCTTCTCTCTGCTTGATTCTGGAGGTGCACACACCTACTACCCCTTACCTGCCATATACTGAAATCAGAGCTGAGGACAGAGAACAGACAGTCCTGTCTTGATTTCATTCACACCCCACCCCTGCTACTCTGTGGTTCTATGCCTTCTGATGGTAGTGGAAGCCCTCTTTCCAGATTATCCGTTCAAATGCTGAACTTGAATCTTGAACTCTGACCCATGCCACCAAGCTTTTGGCTGTGCTATGCTCCCTGCCTGGCCCCTGCTGGACTTGCACCAATGGAAGTTGACTGCGGCCTGTGGACTGGACAGTGTACCTTGCCAGGTCTTTCCACTTTAACTAGATAGCCCACACTCTCGACTCTGCTTTGCTCTGAGACTGACGGGACCAAGATCTCTAACGTGTACACTGCCTAATCTGTGCCAATCCAGCTCCTGGTTCTGCTGTTCCTGATCAGCCTTACCCCATGTTAGCTACATCTTGGCACAGTTTCCTCTATTCTTAACCACACCCTCTCCTATCAACACAGTTTTCTCTGACCCTTTCTCCTTCTCTGCATGCCCGAAGCTTCCTGTGCATACATCAGTTGCATAGGATTGCACCTAATAGACTATTCTGTAATCATTGTCTATCTGCGTGTCTCCCTCTTGCACCAGACCTCTAGGCTAGAGCTTGTCCCTACTTTTTTCTACTTTGACACATGCTGGATGATTTTCCTTTTCTGACACACTCCCATGGATTTACGCAGATGATGGGCTGCAACAAAGGCAAGATAGGATGCAGATTATCTGCAGTTTGTGAATTGTAACTCCACCCCTTTTATTCCTACTCAAGAATGTGTATCATGATGCCAGTAAATGAGTACAAAGCTATTATAAGGAAAACTGAGGGGCTGGCCTGGTGGTGTAATGGTTAAGTTTGCATGTTCTACTTTGGAGGCCTGGGGTTTGCAGGTTCGGATCTTGGGTGCAGACCTACACAGCCGCTCATCAAGCCTTGCAGTGGCAGTATGCCACATACAAAGTAGAGGAAGACTGGCACAGATGTTAGCTCAGGGACAATATTCCTCAAGCAAAAAGAGGAAGATTAGCAACAGATGTTAGCTCAGGGCCAATTTTCCTCACCCACCCCCCAAAAGAATAACTGAATCTGTTCTAATGTTTTAAAGTAAATATTTCACCAACTTCAGCACTTGGTTATCAACAGCAAATTACTTGTGTTCACCCTTGGAGTTGGCTGCACTACCCCAAGGTGTTGTGAGAGTCTCTGCAGAACTGTGACTTCCTGAGAGCTGGAGCTCTATCGCAGTTGTCTCTGTAAACCCAGCATGTAGCATACTTTCTGACAATTGCAGGTGCTCAGCGTGTGTTTAATTGGTGACTGGTTGATGAATTATAAAATGAAATTGGTTTTTAAAAATTCCCTGGGTTTGCATAAAAACAAACAGGAGACTGAGGCTGACTATCTCCAGATATTTCTAGCTGTCTAAGAGCAGCTCCTAAGGCCAGAGTCCTTTAGAATTGGGTATCCTTTCACAATAGGACGATGATAGAGGTTACTGTTCAGGAGAAGTAAAATACAAAATAGCTAATGAGTTGGTCCACCCTGGAATGTTGTTACTTTTACACGCTAGTGAGAGGCTTCCATATCTTTTGGGTATCCATATGGAATTCACTAGGTGAATCCATAAATCTATTTCACAGTCTTTTGGCCAGATGCTCACATAACATTTTTAGGGTATTATTACTCCAAGGAGCTCACAATTGCAAACGGCACAATGTCAACAGCCTCTGTCTTAGAGAACATGGTTCTGATATTGTGTTTACTACTCTCTAACCTATGGCTTTAGCCTAGTCACCCTGCTTTGCTGAGGATTTATACTGGGGGTTGAATGAATAATTTCAAATCTCCTCATTGGCTCTAAGATTCTTGATTCTAACAAGTGTCAGAAGAATTTAGAAAGTATGTGGACAGACTGTCTCCCTATAAAATGAGAATAAAATATTGTAAAGTTTGATCAAAATCTTTATGTACCCTTCTGGGGAGGAAAGATTGGTGCCTCAGCCTCCAAATCACAGGAGATACTCAGCTCCCTTGTCTATTCCTATACAAAATGGGTACCTGGCTTGGAGTGGGGAAAACAAGGTAAGCACTGCCAGGATTTCAGATTTGCCACATGGCTGACACATATGGACTGTGTCTTGGGGTAGCTTCATAATTAGAGCCAGACGCTGTAGTTCAGGGAAGCATGGTAGGGTGTGAATTAGAACAGGGTGTAGACAGAGCTGTGCTTCTTCTTGGCATTTAGGATCCATGAGCCTGTCGGTGTCCTCACCAGTGTGTAAGATTTGCGACAGGGCACCCTATCTAACTTGAAAGAGTGGTGTGATGGGATCCAAAGCCAGTGGAAAGATGAGCCTTTGAGGGGTAGAGAGATACATTTTCCATTCTAACAGGAGAAAAGATGGAGAAGCAGGTAGGCGGGTTTCACATACGGAGGTGAGAATATGAGGAAATTCCTATCTAATGATGTCTATTTTCTCAGGAAGTATGAGTCAAAGTCATCAACTGAGGGTGAAAGGGAAGGGTGTGTAGGAAGTTTTTGGAGAGGGAAGGAGGTATGAATAACTGTCTTAGAGAGTGGGGAAGTGAGCTTACTGGGAAACGTTGTAGGCATTCCAGCAAGTGTTATATGCCCATTTGAGATTTGTAATTTTGAACTTAAACAATGTCCTCTAGCATCGTTCAAGACACAGGAAGAGTGGATTTTCAGGTTCAACTAGGGTTTTGTTAGGATAGTACACTTGAAGGAGAGTGCATCAAAGGAGTGATAATCCTGATGAACCACAGCATCTAAGCTTGGAAAAAAGATAATTGAAGATAAGAGATGGATGTATTAGCAGTAGGTAGAAGGTCAAGATTGAAAATTGTAGCAGTGGAGGAGGTTGTTAATAAAATAAGTGATCTCAAAGAAAGAGAAGATGGGGGCTAGAAATGGGATGTTTGAAACTAAGATTATGGAAGAGATAATGACAGGACCCATGATATGGTTATGGGAATGGCTGGCTGTGATGGTGTGGAAGAAAAAGTCCCTGGAGTTGAGACAGCTAAGAAATTGAGACACTGGGGGTGTATGATGAGTCATCCAGGTGGATGTTCTTGTCACTAAGAATGATTAAAAAAACTAGGGGTGATAAGGAAGACTCTGTTTGAGGATCTAGGATCTAATCTTGTTGAAGGAGGAGGGGAGTAACTGGGAGAGAAGGTGATAGCGTTGAGGAGGTGGAACAGCTAGCATAGCTGGCTGGCATGAGCTTCAAAACAGTAGAATGAAGGGTGAAATGATTTGAGGTCACAATAGAAAGCATGGAAGATCATCTACCTTCTAACTCTTGCGTATGTGAGATATGAGAGAAAAAAAGAAAACACCTCTGTATGAGAAGATTGCCAGGGAAGCAATGCCCTTAGGAGATAGCCTGGCTTCATTTAAGGAGAAGAGGAGAAGAGAATGATCAGAGAAGATGTTGAAGATACAGTGTTTACTGATGGTGAATTTTAGAGAATTCAAGAGGCACATTTGGAAGGGAAGATGGGGTGGAGTGCTGGATCAGAGTCAGGGATGTACAGGGAGCAGAATGGAGAAAACGGATGACCATGGAAGAGTGTTGGACTTCTAAAAGGGGAGGGAGAGAATCACAGATATGAGGTCTCCACCCCAGAGGGCCAAGAAGATCTCAGAACACTTAGCTCAGTAATAAGACATCTTACGAGACTTCCTTTTCTGAACATTAGAATTGTGGAAGCTTTTGGTAAGAGTAGCAGTAAAACAAGGCTCTGGGGCTCGTGCTTATTTTCAAGTTATAATTACGAACCTATGGGTCAGGTAGGACTTCTTTAATAAATGTACAGGTGGAAACATTTAGAGCTCAGAAAATGTTAAGGCATTGGCATTTGGAGACTAATGATGCACAACTGGTCGATAAGTGAAAATCACTGTTTTTTCTCCACGATAAGTTCTTCACTTTGTCCAAGTTTTCTGGAGGGACAACCGATGACTTTCATTAAATTCTCAAGGTTACCTTTCACCCCCAAGAGATTACCAATCACTGATCCACATGATCAATCAAACGTTGGGAGAGTTTTCTTTTTTTCTGAATTAATTGAAATTTAGACTGGATTTACCAAACTTTTTGTCGTCACTTGGACACAAAACTTAATCTTTAGTTTATATAATTGAGTTCTCTGTGAACTCTTGTTACAGTATAATGAGAAATACCACACAGAGGAACCTTAGTAATTTCCCGTAATTACTAAGAGACATTTTGCAACATATTGCACTTCATAAATCCATGAGTAAATAAACAAAGAGACCTGTAAACAGACAAGGGCATGTTGAATATGAATATGCTTGATTGCATAATAAAATATGTCGCTATGAACTACTTGGGATTTACATGAATAGTTTGACTAGTATGCTACACAAGAACAAACAGCTCATTAACAGACTTCATTGGAATTGGTGATAATTCTGACCTGCAGAATTGGGAGAAGGGTTATCTTTGCATTAGGAAAAATGCGTTTGATATGAATATTAATCATGTAAACAAACGAAGTAGATAGCTTATTTGAATGAAGTCCTTTAGTCCAATAAGCTATTTTCAAAAGCATTTGGAAAACTATATTTATAGTATTTGAATAATACCAATGAATTTGCTAATGACAAATGATTATTTAGTTACTAAAGAACTCATGAACATTTTCTAAGAAGCACAGCCCTGCTTCACTCCCCTGGCAGTTGGCAATGTGACTGGAGGTCTGCATGCTAGGAGCCCCAGACTTGCTCTCCCTCCAGTTAGAGTACATTTGTTACAGTTAATCCGATTTTAAGTCTCTCTTTCCTCTCACATCCATAAATATAAAAACAAGTGATAATTCTATTGTAAGAGATATTTTGACACAGATATTCAGGCTTGTGAGTTACTGAAACTAATAGTTTCCTTTGGCTTGTGATAATTTGAAATGACTTGAAATGATTAAATGATGGTTGAATAAATTAAAGTTTTAAGTCAAGGTTTCATTTTCCTATACTTAGAACAACAGGAGGTAAATCAAATCATATAATGTCATGAGGTAGAATAATAAAATTTGGAATACAAAATGAAACTACTTTTGTCATAGGAACTAGAGTATAAATTCCATGATGGCAGAGACCATATCTGTCTTTTATCCCCAATACTAGCAGAGGGCTTGGCTCATTGTCAGTGCTCAACAAATATTTTCTATAATGAGTGAATAAAATTTAACAAATAATTGACATTTTTGACAAATAGAAAACATTGACAGCTTGGAGAGACATTGTATTGTAAGTCATTTTCTTGTGTCTCAAACTACATAATTAAAGATGCATATGCAAATTAACCTGGTATATCGAATTAAGGGCTTTCTGACTAGTGTGCATTTTCTGACCCAATGATCAGCAAATACTATAACAATTACTTACTTATTTATATATGGATGCAGAAATACCAAATAGTCAAGCAAATCATGGTGTACCAACTGGATTTTATATCCAAAAAATCTTGTGAAAGAAATAATCTATTACAAATTTATTTCAAGAAAGAATAAATGGGAATCGCATTTAAAATGTAGTCATTAGGAATGAAAACCTTAAATACACTTTTTCTTCTTTAGGTTAATTAGGTCTGCAACTTGGAGCCATAGGCAATTCCTTAAATAACCAAGTTTTCCTACAGAATTAATAGACGCTGGCAGAATTTACAATTTGTCATATTACCCAATGTTGGTAGAGACCATATTCCTATTACTTTCTTTCCCTGTTTGTATGGATTTCATTAACAAAAATTCATTTGGAAAATGCACACAATAGGTGTTTAATAAATATTAAGTGAACAAATGAAAAAATGATGAAGAAAAATGAATTTGTGACCTATTTTTATACTTGAATGTTCTGGTTCATTCATTTAGCAAATATTTTTTGAGCGTGTAGTCTGTGGTAGGCGCTGTCCTAGGACTGCAGATACAGATAGATACAGTGGAGGCTAAGATCCAACCGCTGTGGCAGTCGCATCTTAGAGCAGCCCTGATGGAGTGCTTATTCAGTGCCTGGCAGAGTTTTAGTGCATCACATATATTAACTAGTTTAATCTTCACAACAGCTCCACACAGTAGGTGCTATTATTATCTATCTTCATTTACCAATAAAGAATCTGAGGCTCAGAGAGTTTGAGAAACTTGTTCATAGTCACACAATTAACGAGTTGATGGGTTCAAACCCAGGCAGTACAGCTCCAAAGCTGTCTCTGTGGTGTGTTTATGAGTAGGGGAGAAAGCGAAAGAAATAACATTTGGTGTTGGGACCCCAAATGGGCAACTACTCTACTAATGGGTGAAAGTTTTATCATAACTTAGTGTCCATTGTCAATCAAAGATCTTTCCACATGTATTGCTTGGATAATTGAGTAACTCTTCCTAGATATTGGGTAAAAGTTTTGGTGATAGTAGATAAGATTCTCAGACTAAATTTTCTCTTTATAAACTACTAAGACGATTCTCCCTGTCGTGATTATAATTTTTTAAATAAGAAGTATGATAATACATTCTGTCAATGTATTTTTCTTTCACAGTTTAATTCTAAAGATTTGAAAGAAAGAGGTCCCAAGAAAGAGTAACTGGAAGGATATAATGCCGTCTTAGACATTCCTAAGTAGGAGAAGAAGCTTTCAGATATTATATTTCCAAAGGAGTTACATTAAATCCATTTACTATAATACAAAGAAATCTGATTTTTTGCTTACTTTTCACACATTCTGACCTGCATCAGAGATTGCTTATTCGTAAAATCCATAAATACATACAGCTTCAGAGCTGTATTAAGATGCTAGCATCATGACTAGAGAAATGAAGAAGAGTGGAGTTGGGCTATTTGGTGGATGTCTAGACTGCTAGTCTGAGAAGGTTAGGAGAGAAGAGTGGATTGAGACCAGTTTGAAAAGTAGACTGAAGGGGGCTGGCCCCGTGGCCGAGTGGTTAAGTTCGTGCACTCCACTGCAGGCGGCCCAGTGTTTCGTTGGTTCGAATCCTGGGCGCGGACATGGCACTGCTCATCAAACCACGCAGAGGCAGCGTCCCACATGCTGCAACTAGAAGGACCCACAACAAAGAGTATACAACTATGTACTGGGGGACTTTGGGGAGAAAAAGGAAAAAAAATCTTAAAAATAAGTAAACCGAAGCCTCAAAAGGCTTAAAAAGAGGTGTGTGAAAAACAATAAAGAAAGGTGCTGAAGGATATATATTAATTAGCAAGATTGTGAGCTAATGTCACTAGGATGAGAGAACTAATAGTATCCTTAGAGAGACTTCTCTAGCTCTAAATTCCCGAGTACTCAGTGGGGAACAAACTGTTGCTGAAGCAAGAGGCTCCATGCCCCATTTACGTCCTCAGTCATCGACAGAACTGAAGCACTGGCTGGCGTCTTTCTCCATTCTGTAGGCAGAAGGGACTGAGCTGACAAACAGGGGCAGGAGGCTCAAAAATCACTTAACTGAGCCCAGACCAAACTGTATTTTTCTCTTAATGTTTGGAATAGGATTCAAAGTCCTTAAGATTTTACATTGTTTAGCCTTCAATAGATTTTCAAATGTATGACATTTAAAGTATGGGTCTGTGCCCTTGCTTTTCCATGATTGGGCATATTTATGAGGACAACTGAAACTTTAAATCTCCTACTTTCATTGTCAGTAAAAGCAGCAGAAATGATAGCAATAAAAAGTCTTGGCTTCTATTACTGAATCAATGACCAATCCGCTCATACCCAAGGAAGCTCATATGACGATAAGCAATGGTCTGTAACACCACTATCAGTAAAGGCCAGCCAGCAATTTTGTTACAACATCTTCTGAGGCAGCTTGTAATTTGGCTGTTTTAATTAAACCTCACCAGCCCAGATTGCAGAGGGAAAGTACTGGGAATTTTCCACTGAACTGTCACTCTAAAACAGTGTTCTTCTATGGATCTGATGTCAGAAATCATAACAGTATTTAATGCCAGATAATTGGCATAACAATGATCTTGCGTGACGGCTTGCATGCCTGGGAAGTTAACGTTGAGACGCTTATTTGTCTCTTGAACTGTCAAGTCAACACACGCACCTTTTGCTTTTCAGCACTGCTATATCCTGGAGCAGTTGGCTGCAATCAGGAGTTAACTCAGTGTATGTCAGCAAGAGACTGGATTTGATTCCATTTCTTTCTCCTCCTTTTTTAACCTTAGATAAGGATAATGAGAATAATGGTAATGGTAAATTTACCAATACAAACGGGGGCCATAAAAAGCTAAATATTTAGAATATTTTCTTGGCTTAAAATTTGTGTGTTTAGGGAGTTTAGGATGGGTAAAGCAGGCAATAATGGCTACGGCTACCATTACCAAGGGTTTACTCTGTGCCTGGGTACTAGGCTAAAACTCTACCATTCCCTTATTTAAAACTTAGAACCATTCTATAAAGACAACAGCACTATTTCATAGGTGAGGAAATTTACCGAAGTTCCTCAGCCGGTAAACGGGGGTTTCATGATTTCAACTCAGGTCTGCTTAACGCTGGAGCCCATGTTTTGTTTTGTTTTTTCTGCTTTATCTCCCCAAATCCCCCCAGTACATAGCTGTATATTTTAGGTGCAGGTCCTTCTAGTTGTGGCACGTGGGACGCCGTCTCAATGTGGCCTGATGAGCAGTGCCATGTCGGTGCCCAGGATTCAAACCGGCAAAACCCTGGGCCACTGCAGCGGAGCGCAAATTTAACCACTCGGTCATGGGGCCAGCCCCTGGAGCCCATGTTTTAAACAATGATTATATCATAATGTTTCCCACCACAAACTACTCTCATCTCTGCCAAAAATCAAATTCTTTCACCATGAGTCCAAATTGGGGTGAGTTTTTTCTTATAGCCTTTTACCCCAAGGAAAAATATTTATTCTAGAGTGACATTTAAAAAAAAAGGTAGCGATAAATATAAAACACTCAATTCATCTGCTTTTAGCTTAAGAACAGTCATAAAACAACATAATTTTACACAAGTTAACATTATTATTTTTGTTTCACTTCTATATTTTGTCTAGGTGGGAGAGAGAAGTGAGGTGAGGGCAAGAGGAAATGGAAAGAAATGTAAAGGAAGGCCTGGGAAGTTGAGGGGAAAGGAAGGTTGGGGGGAATGAGGAAAGGGAGGCATGGAAACAATTCCTAGAAACAGTGGGGAGCAGTCCTGGGGAGACTTTTGTGCCATCTTTGACCATCGCCACTGGGAACTTTCTCCCATGTCTCTCTTTTAATCAAGATCTTTCTTTTAACATGATCAATTTCTTCCCTCCACTGGCTTAATCTTCTTTGCCTTCATAAATACACAGCTCTCTTCTAACATGGGAAAATCTTCCCTTGGTCTTGAGCCCTTTCTATCACTGGCTAAATTAGTGATTGACTTGAGAGAAAAGGTCTGAGCATCCATTTGCCAGGCATTAGCTGCTAGGTCCCAGGGTACAGAGTAACAGAAGATAGGGTTCTTTCCTTTTTATAAGCAAACTTTCTGAATGATTGGACATTAATCATTGGAAGGTAGATATCTAAGACCAAATTTTATAATGATAATTGACTCAATTAAGAATTAAAACCTGCCAAACTAGCTGATAGTGTCATATAGAAAGGTCAACCACCATAGTGATTGTTTTCCCTCTTTTCAACCACTTTTTTTTTTTGTGGACTATAATCACCATCTTCATTTCCTTTCTGTCCAGTCATTATGACAGTTTGATGCAGACCTACCCCAGTCCTAAGCTGCAACATTGAATGTCACCAATTACTTGCATATTGAAAAATCAAATATTTCTTTTACCCTCATACTTTCTCTTCTTCCTATTGTACATATTATATGTATATAATGGATGATTTCCTTCACCTCTTCTCCCCACCTTCAAATTATTTCTTTCTAGACCTATAGCTCAAATATTCATTCCAGTCTAGAAGAGCTTTATCTCAAACAGGATAAGTTTGGTTAGAAAAGCTTTACCTTGAACTGTGTGAGCTTGGCTTGCTAAATTCGGGCCAAGCCACTCAATGAGAAGTTGAGATTATCTTCTGCTAAGTCATATCTTCAAGTCATAGATTTTATTCTTTCACATCTGGAACATACCTTCTACTGATGATGGTTCCTCTCCTAAAAGGAGATAAAGTCTTTATTGTGCGTAATTTTGAGGCGGGGGTAAATTATTTTACAATTGGTATGAATATATCAGAAGGAGACTTGAAGTTTAGAAATCTAATTTTTTGATATTCAATGACTCAGGCCCTTTGGCTGTCTAGGTATAAGGGATGGGGGTAGGGGTGGGGGAAAGCTCAACTTTGCTGGAAGTAATCGAGGCTGAATTCTAACTTTGTCCAATCTACCTTCTCTTACCTTAGGGGGAAGTCCACCAAATTCCCTGGATTTTACCATAAGAATCTTTCCTCTGGGCCTTCAACAACATCATCCTTCCTTTAAAGGCGTAGACTATCTGCTTAAACATCTGGTTACAGTCTCACATGTTTCTCAGATCTACTTTGTGTACCCTCATTGTGAAGTTACTTATTTTGGGAACTGAGAATCCTATGAAATTGGTTATCAAGTTTATTATAGAGCTATTTCCTCTTTGCCCTTCTCTGTTTAGAATTACAAAAGTTTACATTTTTTTTTATTGTTCCATGTGTTTTGTTTACTGACATAATAAAGAGATTTGCATTGCATCCATATAAAGAATAAATAAGTGGCTGAAAAGAGGGAAAACAGTTACTATGGTCATTAATCTATCTATATGACATTAAACAACTGGTTTGGCAGACTTCTATTCTTAATTTATTCAACTATCATTGTAAAATATGGTCTTAGATATTTACCAGCTCATGACTAATTTCTGATTCATAATCCTGCCTTTTATGACTATTTGCCTTTAGAAATTTTCCAATAGAAATGAAAGCTTGAAAAATGAATATAAACTAATTTGAAGAACCCAGAGCCCAGATGAAGGGAATAGAGCCAATTTATATAATGAGGCTCTAATTCATCCAACTTTAAAAGACCATACAACATATGGGCTCTTGGAGTCTTAAGAATATGGTTTAGACTTAGATTTGCTAGTAAATATTCACAGTTGCATTCATTATCTATAATTATTTTTCCAGTAGAGCTGGTGAGGTCTGAGTTTTAATAGTCATGGATAAAGAATGAGAAAAGAGATAACACATGTGAATACACTTACTGAACTGTAATGTCTATGTAATTGTTTATAACAACAGTTACTGTTTTAAGTACCTCTGAAAGTCAGGCTAACTCTCCATTGCTAAGGTAAGGAGCATGCAGTCAGTGGCAGATTGTATCAGTCCCCATCCAGTCAGGAGAAAAATGGCTCACTTAAACCAAGTAATGGAGGAGATTTTAATGAAAGGACTGTTTACAAAGATGTAGGCAAGGTAGGCAAGGTCAAAGTGAACCAGCAAGCATGATGAAACACTACGAGCTAGCAATAATAAGGAGCCATTATCTTCCTAGGCCTGAAGCAGCAAGACAAAAGATTAGTTACCAGAATGCAGAGAGAGAGAAAGCAGGTGTAGGAGAGTCTGTCTGACAGGTGTTGTGGCCTTTGGTAGAAGGAAGGGTGAGACCATGGCCAAGAGAACAGATACCTGGTCTCACTCTTCTCTCCTCACTTTAATCTTCTACTAATGCTTCCCATTGGCTGATCCCAACTAGAGGCCAGAAGACAACACAGTTCATTGATGCAATTTATACAAATCAGCCTCTGGAACACAGGGCAGGGAAGAGAAGTTTGGAGAGTGAACTTGTTCTGGAAGAGAAAGAAATATATCCAGCTCACAAGCTAAGCCTGATATCTATTGCTGACCTCTATTCACTTGGGGTCAGTTAACTTTTATTGGCTCAGATATCAGCATCACTCCTTCCCTTGAATACCACTGATTACTTCCTTCTTGACAAATGGAATGTTTCTTTTACTCTCATACTTTCTCTTGTTTCTTTTTGTACATACTGGTCATCTCCTCTACCTTTTTTCCACCTCAAATTTATTTCTAGAACTATAGCTCAACTCTCCATTCCAGTCCAGAAAAGCTTTATTCTGAATTGGATAAGCTTGGCTCCCTAAATCTGGGACAAGCCACTCAAAGGGAATTAAGGTTCTATCTGATTCTTTTCCCCAAAAGACTATGTAACACTTACAAGGGATCATTGCCTTGGGTGGGGAGTTGGACCATGACTTCTAAAGTCTATGACTATTACAAGTTAGAAACATGACAATATTGGCATCATGCCAAGGCACACACTAGCTGTCTTTATAGATCACTATCTGCTGTACCAACCTCTCCTGAAAACTGTCAGGCAAATAGGAAAAGGAAAAAACAATTTTTTTTCTGAATTTATACAGGAACTTCTAATCAGGAAGTGTTAAGCTGTTAGAAGATGTTAGTGTATTTAAAACACACCTTGTGACGGTATCCAGCCTTGTTGACTTCGTCTTGGTGTGAATAGAGTCCATTGAATAATGGCTCTGGGCAAGTTTACCAACACACTTTGCCAAGATGACACTACATTTAAGGACACATAGTTTCAACCCTGCTTTCTCTTTGCTCTCATCTTTCACTATTCTCTCCAACATTCATTGTGCATGTGCACACACCCAGACATACACCCACAGATAGACATACTCCATACCAGCATAATTCCTTCTTAACTCTTCTTAACCCTGCTCCTCCTGCCAGGAACACTCTTTCTGCTCCTTGTATTTTTCCCATCCTGCCACTCATCATATTCTATTATATTTGCTTATTAATGACATTAAGTTGTGAACACCCTGAGAGCAGGGGCTATTTCTTACTTATTTGTCATTTTATCTCCAGGACCCTGTCCAATACCTGGCATATAATAGCTTTTCATTGTCTGTTGAATTAATAAATAAATGAAATAGCAATGGGAAAAGTTTTATTCACCAATATTTATCCTAAAGTTAGTGCTGCTTAGGATGATCTCATTTGTAACTGGGAAGGAAAATTGGAAAGTGTCTGAATAAGTCCCAAGGACAGTTTAGTTCCTGAATGAGCAGCAGAACAGTAGACAGTGCATTGCATTGTGACGGCGCTGGATTGCCAGACAATTGTGAGGAAACTGGCTGTACCAGTGCTTCTCAGATTAGATGCCCATCAGAGTCCCTTCAGGTTACTTGCCACAATTATCGAAGCCAGACCTGCCTCCCAAACCTTCTGAGTCAGCATCTCTGCGTGGCGGAGGGGGGAGGGGTTGGGGGGGAGGGCCTCTGAGAATCTGTGTTTTATAATCTGCCACCTCCATCCCCAGGTGGTGGTTCTGGTGCACACTCAGGCAGGAGAAGCTTTGCTCAACGCGTGAACGGTCTTGAAGCTCCCGAAGGACTTGTGATCTTGTCATGGGCATGAGTCCTCAACATCCGTAAGTTTGTAAATGATATTTGTAAATATTCAGTTTTATGTTTTAATTTTTTATGACTTGCAGGCTTTCCCTTAGGGAGGTGTTTAATTTTCTTTGGCTGTTTTGTATTGCAGGGTCTTATTCACTTGATTAATTTTTAATCGGGGAATCATGCTGAGCTATTTCCAGACTATGAGTGGAGGCAGCTCTGTACTGCTGTCCCAGTGGAATTCTGATTAATGCACTTTCTCTCTGGTCCCTGTGGACCACCAATTTCCTGGTCCTCCAACTATATTTGTTCTGTTGAGAGGGAGGCAGCAAGTTGGAGAAAGGTAAGCACAGCTGAGTGAGGTTGAGGTATGCAGGTGGCAGAGTGTTAAGACCTACTTTTGCATGCCCGTAGGTATGAATTTACTTGTGTGTTTCCATAAAATCATCCAATATAATTCTACCTCTTTGTTTTCACTTGCCTTTATTGGAAAATTGCTTTCTGTAAAATTAAGCATTTAACTTCATCAGAGACGTATGCTAAAATTTCCTAATATGTATCCCAGCCTGGAAAATGGCTGTTAGAGTCGTTTTTGTTAGCTGGTTTTGCTGATTCTTCTATTTAGGCTTGTTATTGAAGCCAAGTGAGTCATTTTCCCATAACAGCTCATAATAACTCAACAAATGATCTTCAGAACGCTCAACAGACCTCTGCTGACAGTTACCTGGTGGACTCACTGTTTCTCCTTGTGAGTCACATTTTACATCTTTGTACAAAGCTGCACGAAAATATTAGATACAAAAGCAGCATGACACCTAAGTTCCCAGAAAGATAGGGTGTTGGTTATCTGTTGCTGTGTAACAAATTACCACAGAATTAGTGGTTTGAACATCACTGATTTATTAGCTCACGGTCCTGTGGATTAGAAGTCTGACCAGAGCTCGACTGGGTTCTATGGTTAAGGTCTCACAAAGTGGAAATCAAGGTGTTGGCCTTGTGGGAGAGGGGGGGAGGGTCTCTTATCCAGAGGCTCTGGGGAAGAATGTGCCTCCATACTCATTCAGGGTGTTGGCAGAATTCAGTTCCTCTCTGTTGTGGGACTGAGGTTGCCATTTCTTTGCTGGCTGTTGGTTGGGATCTCTCTTAGCTCTTAGAGGCTGCTCTCTGGTCCTTGCATGCGGTCCCCTCCATTTTCAGAGCCAATAATGGTGCATGGAGTTCTTTTTCATGCTTCAAGTCTCTCTGATTTCACCCTCTCCTGCCAGTCAGAGAAAATGCTGCTTTTAAAGGGCTCAGGTGATTTAGTTCAGGCCCATCCATGTATCTTCTATATCTTAAGGTCAATTGATTTGGGACTTTACATGTTAAAAATCCCTTTACAGCAGTACCTAGATTAGCATTTGAGTAAATAACTGGGGGACAGGAACCTCTGGAGTCCATCTCAGAATTCTGCTTAAAACAGACGGGGACATTATTTTAAATGGTAAGACAATTCTTATACTTTACAAATACGTAATTTATATTATTCAATTTTAATTAGCTGATAATATGGCTGCTATCTTTGGGAAAAATACTAGTTGTGTCAGTGTATTATAACATGTCTGCATTTTACGTAAGCCAAAAATCAGAGCACAAGGATGTATGATCTTTTACTGAATTTAAAGGTATGCTTCCTCTTGAGTTTTGAATGAAATAGCTCATGTCTACAGGCAGAACTTTCAGGTCATCTAAATGCACACTCCAATGCTGAAGTCTACTAGGAATTTCTATAGTTTGATAATTATGTGCTAGGCCTGAGGCCCCATTCTTTCCTAAGTCTCAAGTGTCAAGAATTCAATTATGACCCAAGATAGCTAAGGCAAAACCCCTGTCCTGATTGGTGTATCTTATGTTTAAACCACAAACATTTAATGAAAAGTCCTTTTCCTGACCATTTCCATAGTCCAGCTAGCATGTCGTATCAAAGTATTTAAAGTTCTTGCTAAATGTATACTGTACTTTTTTTTTTCTTCAATAGCATAGAGTAGCAAGTGAATGGGATCTGTTTGGGATAATATACTTAAAATCGGTGAGAGAAAATAGTTTTTCCTATAAGTGGTGTCATCAGACCTGGGTCAAAGATTAGCATGTATGGTTGAACTATGGATTTGCTTATTGACATTGGGATCAAGAACAAAAGCTATAGCAAGGTGTGCAAAGAAGAGGGGAGACGCAGGAGGTGGATGAGACCAGGAAAGTGCCCAGGGGATGACTGCTCAGCACAACTAAGGGCTGAAACAAGATGAACTGTCCAAACTGGTCAGAGTGAGGTTGTGCTTCTATATCTGTGCACACCCTGAAGCCTGAGTTTGAAGCAAGGCAATGAGTCAGACTAGAAAGAGTGCAGGAACCAGGAGAGCACAGGTAATGGAGACCAGTGGTTCTTAACTTCTCATAAAACCTATTGTCCTCCTTCCTCAAAAGAACACATACATGAAACCACACATACTGTTTTATATTTAATTCTGGACCACATAGGGACTGGGACTCTGTGTAGATGTTTAGATCAACAGCACCCAATACAGGCTCCGGAGTTTGGGTGGAGACCCAGAACACAGGGACCAGCTCTGAATCAGCCACCAGAACCCTAATGTGGCAGCCTGAGTAGAAGGCGCCAAGATCCTTGATTCTGAAGTTACCCCATTCTTTCACCAAGAACCTCCTTATACCCCCTGGTCACTCAGAAGCTAGTCTTGTGGTGCAACCCCTACAAAGTCTAGAAGGAGTGAATTTAGGGGATGGCCTTGGGCTTGTCAGATAGAAAGAAGGAGAGTCCTAATATCTAGATTGTATTCTCAAACAGATCTAATGGATACTTAAATTGGAACTACATTTTTTTTCTTTAAAGATTCTTACTTTTCTTACACATTTCTGACACCTTTATGATACAATTCTCAAACCTGCCCATCTGAGAAAATTGTTAAAAGGCTTTTTAAGCTGGAAGTTCACATAAGCTTATTTAGTTTACGTTCCTGAGTATTTAAATTATTAAGGAGGAGCCTCAAGAAATTGTTGAGTGAGATTGGTGCCTAATAATTGATGAAATACAAATAACTTTGAACTGGAAAGAGAGCAATGGCAGAGTTAGTCTCTAAGGCAAGATAGTCAAGAGAAAGCATTTAAAAAATATTGTTTGGGTTTTGTCCAGGAATATTTGTCAAAAAGTCACTGAAGTTAGAGTTCTAAGATGTCAGTCTTTCCTCTTCCCTTTATCAAATCTATAGGTGGAAAAACTAGGCAGGTTGAGAAATTCATTAGTGAAGAGTATCTACTCCAGAGAGGCCTGAGAATTACACACGTAGATTGTTCCATTAGAGGGGACCATCCAGGCCTGTACGCACCTTGTGCTCAATGGAGACCCAGTGTTTCAGTTATTCTTCCTGACTGGTATCACCATCAGTGGCTGAAACTTAGTTTCAAGAAGAAATAGTTTGGGGAATTTTAGGCCACTAAGCATGTTGTTGGAGCCAGAACTGAAGGTTGGTCTGTGTTCCAAGTTTAGCTCCTCTTTAGGAAGGAAACACTGCTGCTACCTATGGACATCTCAAATGTGTGAGACTCCTTCGTAGGTAGGGCACTCATGTGCAAGGACAGATCCCAGGAAGGGACTCTGGAAATGAGGCTGTTTGGGGGAAATCTATTTCAAATGAATGTGTTTGGAAAGCTCTAACTACTCTTACTTCTAGTGAGTAATCATTTGCATTGAACATGAGTTAATAAGTGGGAAATATAATTCATAAATCATTTAATATTTGTTATCCTTTCTGTGTGTGTGAGCATGTGCATATTTACAATCCTAAACCACATATGTATTCAGGGTGCAGTGTTCTTAGCTGCAATATTTCGTTGATGGCTACAACTCTGTGAGGTAGGCAGGAAAGTTATTAATATTCTTATCTTTAAAAGATGCTTAACTGAGGCAGAGAGGGATAAAGTAACTTCCCAAAGTTACGTGCGTTATAGATGGCAGGCGTGGGATTTGAACCCTGTCTCCTTACTCTAGCATATTTGCAGATGTGCTTATGCTCCACCATCCTCAGGAAAGGTGCTCTATGATTTGTTTTTTCAGAAGTGATGGTAAGATTGTGCTTTTTAGTGGTGCCCCTTAGGAGCACCAGTAGCAATACCCATGTCAGGAGTGAGTGGCACAGCCTGTGCATCTGAAGTGGGGCTTTTATTCCGATGGCATTTAACTGGCATATTATGGTGATCAAAACCATGTCCTATTCAACATTAGTAGATGAATACAAGCCAACACCAAAGGAATGCCTAGAATGGTGCCTTACACTTGTTAGACACATAAACATATTTGTTGATTTGACTACTGTTCCTAGTATTACATATATGATTGAAAATTCTATAGAGTGGGTTTTGTCAAAGAGTTCACTTATTTACTCATTAATTCAACAAATATTTAACCAGCAGCCAGTCTATGCTTGGCATTGCTCTGGGCTTTAGGAATTTAGGACGTAAGACCACAGATTCCTGCTTTCACGGAGCTTATAGTCTAGTATGGAGAGACAGATACTTAATAAGAAAAGGTCATGTATGATGAGTGATCCAAAGAAAATGTAAATGATTAAGGTGATAAAATGGCTGAGCTGGGGAGTTGGGGGGTCTATTTCAGAAAATTCTTCTCTGAGGAGTTAACATGTATGCTGAGACTTGAAAGACATGAATGTGCTGATCTAGGGGGATGAGCTTTCTGGGAAAGGACTCTTAGAAGTTAATAAGCTAGGTGTGTTTGAGGGACCAGAAAACCAGAGTGCTGGGGTCCAGCTCCAGCCGAACAGGGTCTCCTGAGGGATGGACGGCTTTGGCAAAGGAGGAGGCAGTGAGACAAGGAGTTTGGTGTCCAAGTCTAACTTTATTTTGTGTATGTATGATTTATATAGGGCTCAGGGTACGCAAAGATGATTTCATGAAACAGTACTGGGCTCGCGAAAGGGGGTTTTTGTAAGGTAAACAATAGTCCTAAGAGCAATTGATTGCAAGGTAGACAATAGTCCTAAGAGCAATTGATTGTGTGTAGACCTGGGGGAAGTCAAGCTTCTGCCTAAGAGTAATTGATTGTGTGCAGGCCTGAGGGGAGCCAAGTTTCTGTAATTCTTTACTTCAAGGAGGCCACCCCCTGCGGCCTCCTGACTCAGTGGGCCGTGGTAACCGCCGTCCTCCTACAGAGATCTGTGGGGGCTACAGATTTCTTTGTTCCCTCTCCACTCCCATTGCTCTACCTAACCAAAGGACGGGTCAGAATGTTCTTTCCCTAGAAGATGTTTTTTCCCCAGAACTTTCCCTAGAATATTGCATTGTATCATTCTCATTCCCAGGGCCGGGCTGACTTCCCCTGAAATAACCCCAGGTGTAGAACAGAGTGAGCAGAAGCAGAAAAGTCAGAAGTACCAGGGAGACTCGTTGCAGGGGCACCCTGGTAGAATCCCTTGAGGGTCGCCGTGCGTCCCCTCATCTCTCTCCCGGACTGTGTCACAAGGCAGAGGCTTAACTTGTAGGCTGACAGCTCCCGGCACCAGAGGAACAGTGAAGTTGGAGTGTCCACACTGAGGGGACAATGAGAACACGATAAGGATGAAGAGATAAAGCCTTATGGACCATGATAGGAATTTGAAATCTATTCTAATTATACTCAGAAGTTGCAGGAGGGTTTGAAGCAAGGCAGTCATAAAATCTGATTTATAGGGGCTGGCCCGGTGGCACAGCAGTTAAATTTGCACGTTCTGCTTTGGTGGCTCCGGGTTTGCTGGTTTGGATCCGGTGTACCAACCTACACACCACTTACCAAGCCATGCTGTGGCAGGCATCCCACATATAAAGTAGAGGAAGATGGGCATAGATGTTAGCTCAGGGCCAGTCTTCTCAAAAAAAAAAAATCTGATTTATATTTTAGATGATTCAGTCTCACATAATGAGTGGACTGTACGGGCAAGGGAAGAAGCAAGGTCCAGGTGAGCGATCTTGGTGGCAGGGCAGAGAGGCTATCAGTGGAGGTGGTAAGTGTTTGACATGTAAATATTGGAGATAGGACTTGGCTGATGCGATTGGCTGGGGATGGGCAGCAGGGAAAGAGACGAATCAAAGATCGTTCCTGGGCTTCAGGCTTGAGCAACAGGTGGATGTTAGTGCCAGCTTCTCAGGAACAGGGTTTATGTGGGGGAGGAGAGTGGGGATAGAGAATCAAGAATTGATGCCCAAGAGTGCTTTTGCCATGAAGAAAACTCTGTTTGTGAAGAGAAGCAGAAACAGAAGAACAGGTAGAACTAGGATGTGAGAAGATTGGGGCTTTCTTTGGTCTTCTGCTGTGGTACGTAGGTCCAGGAAAGTACATTCATAACTCTTTGTGTCTATTTCCTTTCTTAAGGAGTGGCAAGATTAAATCCTTAAAACGCATCTGCACAATAACCTCCCCCAAGAGTTTTGAGCTCCTTGTGTTTCAGTGTTATACAAGTGTAAATGGTTCCCCCAAAAGGTCAGGCAGTATATCTCTCGAGAGTGATTTATTGTTAGTAGCTCTGGTTGTTTATCTCTTCAGCAAGTTTGCTGCCAGGAATAGAAAGAAAATCCTGAGACATCTTATTCTTCATTAGATGGCAGGGGAAATGGTTTAAAGCCCCTGTCCAAGTTATTAATTAACCACTTAACTCTGTTCTATAATAAATTATAAGGAATTCTTTTTCCTCCTGTAAGAATAGGAATATTGAAGAAAACAAAATATAGAAAGTAAACAATGTGAGTAGTGTAGGTTACTGAAAAATAGCACTTGTCTCCTCCTTGCAGTTCAGTTTCCACAAAAGTGATTCAAGGCTTTGAGCATCCATTAATATTTGGTTATAATTTAATCAACCTTCTCATTCACTGGGGTAAAATAAGCTGTCACCAGGAGGTAATCTTTGGGTGCCAGACAAATGACTTCCCTGATTTCACCAAGGACTCTAGACAGTCTTTAGATTGACACTAATGGTAGGAGTAATGAGTGAAGTTAGCCAGAACCATTATCACCCATACACTGATGTGAACTTTGGGGTTTTTTCTCTTTACATATTTAACACTCAAAGACTGCCAAGTATTTTTAAAACCCTAAACTTGTGAGACTTTTGACAGCTGAGAATTTGAGGCATTGAAGTGATGGAGGGCTTATCTAAAGTTAGGCCAGAATGAGACTGTGAAGAATCTAAGTCTATTGTGGGGGAAAAAATGGAAATTCCTTTCCATTGACTAATGCCCCCAGCTCCCTTATCTGCATCATTCTCCTCCCTGGTGGACCAGGGCCTTACTGTGTACGCTTCCTGGACCTCTCACTTCAGAAGAAAAGGTTATGATTAATGAATTCATGGTTGAATCAGACTGGTGACAATTGAAATTGTTATTCCTCCAGAGGGGATTTGAATTTTTAAGAGTATGTACTCAGAGAAATGCTTAGCTTAAGGGGGTAAAAATGAGTCTTTGACAGTGGACTTTTAGTCACGTGGTCTCTGGTTGGACATTGTAACCACAGGCCCTCGTAGAACCAGTTCAAACTGACCCCATCTCATCAATAGAAGGTTTTTCAGGGTCAAGCCAGAAAAATTTGCAAAGTCATGTAGCAAAAGCGTGTACAGAGAAGAAAATCTTGACCCAAAATGACCCCGGAACAAAAGATTCTCTCCCACAAGGAACCAAAGACCAGAACACAGCCAGAACCTGAAAGTTGGACTCTTATCGGAAACAAGGAGTCCGTTGTCTAGGAAGCTCCAGGATTAAAGCCCCTTCCAGGAACCCTCATACACTGCTGGTGGGAGTGCAAACTCGTGCAGCCACTATGGAAAACTGTATGGAGATTCCTCAAAAAATTAAAAATAGATCTATAATATGATCCAGCTATTCCACTGCTGGGTATTTATCCAAAGAACTTGAAAACACAAATGCATAAAGATACATGCTCCCCTGTGTTCCTTGCAGCATTATTCACAACAGCTGAGACTTGGAAGCAACCTAGGTGCCCATCAAGGGACGAATGGATAAAGATGTGGTATGCATACACAATGGAATACTACTCAACCATAGGAAACGATTAAATCTGACCATTTGTGACAAGATGGATGGACCTTGAGAGCATTATGCTAAATAAAATAAGTCAGAGGGACAAAGTCAAATACCGTATGATCTCACTCATGAGTAGAGGATAAAAACAACGACATATAAACACATAGAGACAGAGATTGGATTGATGGTTACCAGAGGGGAAGGAGGGTGGGAGGAGAGCAAAAGGGGTGATTAGGCACATGTGTGTGGTGATGGATTGTAGCTAGTCTTTGGGTGGTGAACACGTTGTAATCTACACAGAAATAGAAATATACAACAATGTACACATGAAATTTATGTAATCTTATAAACCACTGTTACCACAATAAAAAAATAATTAAAAAAATAAAATAAAGCCCCTTCCACACCTTTCCATAAATGTTTGAAGCCCTGCAATCAAAACCTGCTGTGCCAGCCTTTCTACATACCTGCCTGTTCTCCTTAACCTCTTAAATTTCACCCCAAATCCTGAATTAGGGAGACTTATCTAGGAGCTTATGCCTCCTGTCTCCTTGCAGATTGATCTCGAAATAAACCTTTTTCTTTCCTCAAAAGCTGATGCTGTAATAATTGGCTCTTTATACTCCTCGGGCAAAAGAACCCCAGTTTTGTACAGTAACCACACGTGTTTGAGGCAAGGAGCATCTTCCTGGTTTCCTCAAGTCATAACAAATCAAAGATCGTCTGCTTTGTCAGTGTGAAGACTGGTCCTGGTGCAGCTTCCATCGGTTCTCTGAAGCCCAAGAAACAACAGAGGTGGAAATATCTATCCCATCACTTGTAGGGCTATTTTCTTGAAAATGAAAAGAGTATTTTTACTCATGCACCCTCTATTAAATATCATTTACATACATGTATTTGAGAACAATAGCAAAATGTTTCTTTCTTAAATTCTCCTTTCTGCCATGCTTCCTCTTTCCTGCTGGTAAATAAATCAAAGATAGCAGGTTAAATTAAAGGCACCAACTGGTTGCATGTCAAGGACTGAGAGCTTACCTTAGCACAGTGGGTCTCAAATTTGAATGTGCCATGTGCATCAGCATCACCTGAGGAGCTTGGTGAAACACAGATTGCTGGACCTCATCCCTGGAGCTTCTGATTCAGTAAGTCTGGAGTGGGGATTGAGAATTTGCAGTTCTAACAAGTTCCCAGGTGATGCTGATGCTGCTGATCTGAGGACCACGTTTTGAGATCTACTGACAACTTTTACTTTCATCTGACTCCCCTCATTGAGTCTCTGTTGGAATAATGAAGAGTGGACACAGTAGTAACCAGTATGTTTTGCTTTGTACCAAAGAAACATAAGCCTTAAAACGTAAAACTTAATCATTAGGGACTGGGCCAGTGGCGTAGTGATTAAGTTGGCATGCTCTGCTTCAGTGGCCCAGGGTTGGGAGGTTCAGAACCCCAGGTGCGGACCTACACACGACTCGTCAAGCCATGCTGTGGTGGCATCTCATATACAAAATAGAGGAAGACTGGCACAGACGTTAGCTCAGGGACAAATCTTCTTCAAGCAAAAAGAGGAAGATTGGCAACAGATGTTAGCTCAGGGCTAATCTTCCTCACCAAAAACACAAAAACAAAAAACTTAACCATTAAATTATTCCCTACCTTAATTTTGTCAAGACCAGCTGTTTCACATGACTTACATTTTTTTTTTTTTGAGGAAGATTAGCTCTGAGCTAACTACTGCCAATCTTCCTCTTTTTGCTGAGGAAGACTGGCCCTGAGCTAACATCCATGCTCATCTTCCTCTATTTTATACACGGGACGCCTACCACAGCATGGCTTTTTGCCAAGCAGTGCCATGTCCACACTCGGGATCTGAAGCAGAACATGCGAACTTAACTGCTGTACCACCGGGCTGGCCCCTCATATGACTTACTTTTTAAGAACTAACAATTGTGTACACCTAGACAACTCCTCCAACTTGTAATAATAACAGTTCTATAGACTCCACTCCATTCAATCAAATAGAGCTATCTGTCTGCTCACAGACTAAGTTTCTCTGATATGTTGGAAACTCGATGTGTTATCCGTCATTTGGTTTAAAAATCAAACCACACATGGAGTATTAAGACTAGTTGGTGTCTTAATACTCTTCAGTGGGTTGATAAAGATCTGGTAAAGATTACCTTGTGTTCTGATTCCATTCAGCTGCATTGTGATAGAATAGATTTCTTCAGGAGCTATTTCAAATGTCACCTTTTCGTGAAACATTCCCCATTTCTCTCAGGCAGGAGGGAATGTCCCTTGCATGGTTCACATCACACTTAGTTTACATGCTGTTGTTTATCACAGGGAATTACAATATACTCTAACACAGGTGTTTTTTTTTTTTTTTTACCCTCAGTAGATTGTGAGCTGTTCAAGGAAGGATGGACTACAATTTTTTGTAACCTCAGTGCTAATTATAATGCTTAATAAATGTTGCTAAATGAATGATATTTTTAAAAGTCATTGTGAGACAAACATTGATAAATAGCAGAAGAGGAGAACCTCATTCTGTCAGTAACGGTGTATTTTTTGGAGTAAATGATAAACTCAATGATAACAAATACAATTTATTAATCTTGTGGCTGTTTTGAAATATAAAGAACATTTGATGAATGAACTGGTTTTGACTAATAAAAAGATGACTTATTATAAAACTAATGTATATTTATTGTAGGAAATCTGGAAAATACAGAAGATATTTTAAAAATCACCCCTGGTTCCACACCCAAATTCAATAACATATGTAGTCAAAATGAAAGTCCCTTTTTTACTACCATGTTCATTCTCCTTTCCCAAAAGATGATCGTGTTAATGATTTGGTTTACCAAATTCACATAGATGAGATCCTATTTAATATACTGTTCTCTTACTTGAATTTTCACTTAATATTCTATATTTTGATTACTCTGGGTGCCAATAATCCTAAATTTACATTTTATTCAACTGCTTCTTGTCAGGGGAAGAATATTTTCATGTTTCTGCATAGTTTGTCTTCATAAGCAAAGGGAACCCACAAGTTAGAGAATGTCTCCACTTTGCAGATCCATTTGCTCGTCCCACTCAAGGGAGTTACACCTGGAGCCATCTGCTCCCCTCCAAAGAGTAATAAACTTCTCGCCTCCAAACTATGGAAACATTGCAAGATTGTAAACTCAGAGATGCTTGTCTTATCTTCTCCCTGGGGACATTTATTTATATTCCAAAGGGTAAGAACCTAGCATCCTTTCTCTTTTGTTCCCAAGGAGAATTTGATTATATTAAACAATAATGTTTTCTCTCCCTCTCAGGAGAGAAGAAGGAGAGCAGCTGTTCCCCTTGTGTATGAACTCCCAGATTCATATTTATGGGCTTCCTCACCTACAGTACAGACCCTCGTATATGTTGGGTGACATCTATCTGGCTTTCATCATGAATGATGTTCCATGAAACAGATTTCTGTAAGTCGGATTCCTAGAAGTGAAAATGTTCAGTTAAATGGCATATACATGTAAAATTTTGTCGGATATTATCAAATGGTCCTCTAAAAAGGCAACGCTAATTTTTACTTCCATCAACTGTGTATATTACCAATTAAAATTTTTTTTTGCTAATCTGATTGATAAAAATCATATTACCTTATTTTAATAGGCATTTGACTCTTTACTGGTTAGGTTAATAATCTGTCCTTATGTTCATTGTTCGTGCATTTTTTTTTCTGGTCATTGCTTGCTCTGATGCTTTGCTCATTTTTCTACTGTGTTGTTTTCCTTAGTGATGCAGAGATCATTATATATTATGAACATTAATGTTCATCTGTTCTATATATTACAAAGTTACCCCCACCCCCAGTATATTGCTTTTTGTTGTTATTGTTTATTTTACTTTGTTTATGGCTTATTTTGCTATATCAAAAATTTAAATTTTATGTAGTCCATCTATCAATCTTTTCTCTTGTGGCTTCTGGGTTTTCTATCTTTCTTTATTGTGAAAGGAATTGCAAATTGACTCCCTTGGTGAAATCCAGCCCCCTTGAAGCATGGCTTAACTTCACGCTAAAGGCCAGAAAGTAGAAAGTCTAGAATGTAGAAAGAATACATTTCACAAAATCCATCAAAGCTTGAGTTCTACATGTGAACTGTTCCTAGAAGACAAGCCCCTTCTCCCCAAGATTTAGAGATGGAAGTGATGTGGGTCCACGCCTTTGCTATCCTAGCTGTTTCCACAGGGGAGCATAGTGGGAGGGGCATTTGGTTTTCAGAGACAGCAGCAGCAGAAGCCCCAGTTCCTGGTTTTCACTTTCATGGATGTTAAGAAACAGGGCAGATGGGGGATTCATTTAGCTGGTATGGAATGGCTGTGGTGGAGGAGTCTTAAAGTTAGCTGATTCCCCAACTTTTCTGATCATGAAGTTTTCTGATCACAGAAATTATTGATTATTTTGGTGGGCCAGATCTGCAGTGATGTTCTGGGAATCTTTTTTGAAATTTCTGCTTAGATCCTGCTCCTCCCATCCCTTCTGATAATTTTCTAAGCATTAGGTTCTCCATATTTCATTTTTTCTGCTTAAGCCAGTTATAATACTTTCCATGTTCAGTTGAACCCTGACTGATATGCTTTGCAATGCCTCCTTAAAGTTATACACTCATTTTCTTATATTTTCTTCTAATACTTTTACAGTTGTGGTTTTTTCATTTAAATTGGGACTATATCTGGAGTTTATCTTTGTGCTTGGTGTTGAGTAAAGATACAATGGATAGTTACTAGTTCCAACAAGATTCTTTGAATAGTCAATTCTTTGCCATGGATTTCAAATTTTAGATTATCTTATATCGTATCCCACATATACAGATCCAGGAGTCTGCTTAGACCCTTTATTTCATTCTCTTATTTCATTCTCTTTTTGAAAGATTTGTCTTTTCTTTTTCTTTCTTTCTTTTTTTTTTGCTGAGGAAGATTCACCCTGAGCTAATATCTGTGCCAATCTTCCTCTATTTCGTATGTGGGTCGCTGCCACAGCATGGCCACAAATGAGTGGTATAGATCCACACCCAGGAACCAAACCTGGGCCACCAAAGTGGAGTGCACTGAACTTAACCACTAGGCCACAGGGCCAGCCCCAGGTTTGTCTATTATTTTAATAGATATTGCAGTGTTTTAATGACCAAAGTTCTCCAAAGTATGTTTTGAAATCCAGCACGGCAAGTTCACCATCATAATCATGTTTTCATATTTCCATAGGAAGTTGCTAACGTTTACATTTGTAGATGAACTTGAGTTATCTTTTTCATGCTCATAAAAATCTTTTTGAGATTTTATTTAGAACTGCATTGAAATTATAGATTAATTTGAGAAGAATTGACATTTTTATTATTAATAATAATTATATTGTACTTTACATCAATTAACTCATTTAGTTCTTATAACAACACAGTGAAGTAGATACTATTTTCATTTCTGTCTTACAGAAAAGGGAAAGAAGACAAAGAGAGGTTAAGTAATTCACTCTACTTATACAACTAGAAAAATAACATATCCAGAAACATAGTATGTCATTCCACTTAAGTGTTTAAATATTTCATTCAATAAAGTTTGATTTTTTATCATAGTTTTGACACATTTCTTAGGCTGTTTATTCCAAGGTGTTTTATAAGTTTTGTTGCCACTGTGAGTGAATATTTTCCCCATTACTTTGCAGATTGCTTAGTGCCAGCATATAGGACAGCAAGTCACTTTCACATGTTGATCTTATGTGTGACTATCTGATAAAATTCTCTTGCTGGTTCCCAGAGTTTTAAAATATTTCACAAGTATTATATATTCACTGTGATAACTGATAAGCCAAAACCAGAGCATCATACATGGGTGTATACATGCACATAATGTGTATGCATACACACAAATATGCAAAGGACACACATGCACACACAAACACACATAAGCATGTACAATATGCTGCAGAGTGCATAGACACTTCAACAGGCTTCCTGGGTTTCAGCCCTGCTGGCTCAGCTTCTACAAGTCCTTGACATCTATCCCTCCAACAATAGGATCCCTGCCAACTCAGAGCCAGAGTGACAAACCAGTTGTCTCAGGTCATCCCCCACCCTTGAAGTCACCACCTGTATAAAAACTGCAGTGTTTTCCTCTTTTGAGTTCTCAGTTGAGCTGTTCATTCCTTTCAAATTCCACCAAGTCAAAGCTCTTTTCTGCCTACTCTTGGATAGTCTAGTTTAACTGCCCTTGGGTAACCAGATCTTCTAATCAGCCTGATTATCTCCAAGGCAACCAGTACTTGAGTGCTAACTTCTCCTTTACTAGCCTGGAAACACAAAAGCTCCAACCCAGCTCTGGGTATGGAGAACCTAGGCCGTGGCTTGGCTTTCCTCTTGGGAAGGGGTAAAGCTATCTTTTATTCCTAACCAATCAGTCTAAAGGAGTGGGAACAAAACTCACATTAATTTCTTATAGAGCATCCTATTCTCATACTATTCCTAGATTACTGAGCTTATTTCAGGAGTAGGTGTGGGAATTTTTAAACTCCTTTTTCAGCATCTATTGCAAGAATCATATAGATTTTCTTTGTTTTTCTATTTATACAAGGAATTAATACATTCCCCATTAACTATTTAACCACCCTTTTACTCTTATAAAAAGTCCTACTCCATTGATACTGTGGGGGACTGGAATTGGCCACCCCAGGATATGTCTCTTTGGCATGAGGAATATCTTGGGCTGGTTACTTTTAAAAACTGCAGACGGGAAAGAAACTCTGAAAAGTAGAATTTACTTAACCTTTGTTAAGAGACATTTACATTGTAAAGGAAATCTCCATCTGTAAATGTGTCTCCCTCTCTGTACCAGGAAGGAGGGGTGACCTTATCTCTAGAAACTCTTATCAGTGTGGAAGGCAAGAACTCAAGTCTGCATAATAACCTGACTCTTGTTTACTGCACTTGTGTGGTAACCTCCTATAACTGACTCCTCCACCCCCAACATCCTCCTTTGTCTTTAGCTGAAGATGATATTTAAGGTGGTGGCTTCAGCCATTTTGGTGAGTTGCTCAGTTTGCCTGAGCCTCTCCCATGTACACATGTTATAAAGCTTTGTTTAATTTTCTCCTGCTATTCTGTCTCATGTGAATTTAATTCGTTCTCCAGCCAGAAGAACCCAGAACGGGTAGAGGAAATGTCTTCCTCTCCTACAATATATTATTCTTGTAATGTACTGCTAGTTTTGATTTGAAATATTTAAAAAAGATTTTTACTTTTATAATCTTATGTGAGATGTAGAAAAAGCTATTTTGGGCAGTCTTTGCTCAATTTGGTGTTTTGCTAGCCTTATAGAACAAGTAAAGGAGTTTCATATCTATTCTATGCCCTGAAACAATTTAAATAAACATGAAAAAAAAACCCCTGTCCTTAAAGGTTTTGTAGAACTCACTCATAAAATGGTCTGGGGCTGATGCCTTTTTTAAAGGGAAGATGTTTTAAAATTATGTTTTAAATTTTTTTCTATTGCTACTTACTCAGTTTTACATTTTCTCTGATATTATTTTGATAATCCGTATGTCCCAAACAATTCTTTCCTCTAAAATTTTAAATTTATTGACATAAATATTAGACATAATTCTCTTTTGATTTTTCAAGTATTATCTGTATCGTTGGCTGTCCTTTAATTCTTATTTCTCGTGTTCCTTCTGTCTCCCTCTCTGTCATCAGAATTACCAAGACTTATGTATTTTATTGGACTTTTTAAAGAACTAACTTTAATTTATCTAGTCTGATTTTGGGGTTATTTTCTATTTAATCTATTTCTGTTTTTCTCTTTTAAAATTCATTCCTAATTTTTTTTGTTTTGTTTGGTTCTTTTTCTATCATTGTGAGTTGAGAGCTTAATCCATTTATTTTCTTTCTGGTTTTCTAATAAATGCACTTAAGAATGTACATTTCTGCTAAGTATTGCTTTGGCTGCATGCCATAGATGGGAAGTATACTACTCTCACTGATGTTCCTTCTATCAGTAATTTTAGATGTGATTTCTCTTTTAAGCCAAGAATTGCTTGAAAATGGTTTTAAATATTTCAAAGTGCCTTCATTTTACCCTCACATCTGTTTTTCAATAGATGAATTCAATTGTGCTCTTTAAATATCACAAATAGGTCTTAAGTATCATTAGCATCTCATTGTTTCCAGAGCTGGGCAGCTCCCAGATGTTTTTCATCTGCCTGCAGAACTATTCCTTTATCAGAGACAGATACCATCCAAAACCTTTCTGATATCCTTGTTTTTAACTCTCATGGGTTTTTCAACTAAAGCAGCTGAATTCAATACAAGTTTAAAGCTGTTTCCTTCAAGAATTAACTCATCTTTCTCAGCTTGAGATACTGAACAAGAAATGGTCTGGCCTTATCCAAATCTTGTGGATATATTTTTAACCCAAGCAATTTCAGATTTCAAGAAGAGACCCATTGTCCTGAAGAACCCGTTGTTGGGGAAGTGAGTATACCCAGACCTCACTTGTAACGAAACACCGGTGTCCAGCCTTGATGATGTTTTGGACATGATGGCAGAGAGTGGGAACTATGTGTAGCAAGCGCCTTTGTACTTCTCCGCTATTTGTCAACCCAGGCCTTACTCTTTATGTTTCTAAGGAGATTGAGTTCTAAATGTACATCCCTTAAGGTTAACTAAATTCTATGCTCTTGGAGTTTAAAAAAATAAAAGACAATTCCTAAAATAACCCAAGACAAAATGCTAGCAAAGAGTGTCATTCTACCATCCTTCAGGACAGGGAAGACTTGAGTGCCTGCCTGGCTCCTCTGTAACCTCCCATGGGACAGAAGGAATAGGGGGCCAAGGGTCTCCACAGGCCAAGCTTTCTCTAGAACCCTCAGCTACTGGTCTGCTCTGCCTCCAAGGCCTCCTCATTGTTGGTCCCGAGGTGCTCCTTGGGTTCATCTCCCTCCTTCAGGACTGGCCAGGGCCTCAGCCTGCTCACACTCTCTCAGCCCACGAGCCATCTGGCTGGAAAGTGGCTGGTGTGGCAGTTGGATCAGAGATGGGGGCCAGTGAATATGAAAGCACAGGTCCAGTTCAAGCCACCACCTTTCCCTTCCCAGACTTTCAGGTTTTCATCAGTCCTATGAGCATAAAATTGCATTCCATGGGTTAATTTGATTTTCTCTAATTGCTAGTGAGGTTGAATATCTTTTTACATGGCCCATCGAACTCTCTCTTTTGTAAACTGCTACTTCATATTCCTTCTCATTTTCCTGTTGGGTTGTTTATTTTTTTCTAATAATTTGTAGAAATAATAATATATAAATATCTTATATATATGTTTATATACATAAACACACACACAGTCATGCATCCCTCGACAATGGGGACACATTCTGAGAAATGCGTCAGTAGATGATTTTGTTGTTGTGCAAACATCATAGAGTGTACTTACAGAGACCTAGATGATATAGCCTACTACATACCTAGGCTATATTGTTCTAATCTTATGGAACCACCATTGTATACGTGGCCCATTGTTGACTGAGATGTCATTATTTGGCGTTACATATATACATGTACATATACATATACATATGTACAGATGTATATATATATAAAATATACATATATATTCATAATATATATAATATACATTACATAATATATGTGATACATATATATATTTTTTCATTCTGGACACTAACTCTTTGTTGTTAAATGCATCACAACCCTCAGATGGTGGCTTATCTTCATTTTGTAGTGTCTTTTGTTGTACAAAAGATTTTAATGTTAATCTAAGCAGTTTATTTTTTTCTTTTTAAAGAAGAAAATAAAATTGACTGAGGATGTCCTGTCTTCTCCACTGCCTCCAGTTCCTAAGAAAGTGTTGAAAGGGGAAAATTGACAGTTCACTTCTCTGACTATGATAATAAATAATAGCCAATGTTAACAGGAAAAAACACAGGCTGTTTTAACATTTTTATACTAGAGCTTTAAAAAGCTGCTTAAATGTCAATTTGTGCTAAATGACAGGCTTTAAAAGAGGCCCACAAAATTAACTGTCAAGGTTATAAATCCTAAGAAAAAACCCAAACCTTGGGTCACACGAATGTCTGCAAGGACTGGGTAATTTTCACTTTAACTACATTTGAGTTGACAGGAGTAATCTGTGAATGTCGAAACCTTATTATTTACAGGACAGCGTGGCTGAGTCATCTTGATATTCAAAGCAAAAGGTTTAAGCGTGTTGTGGATCATCTTAATGCTGTAATGTTAATGGGGAAGAGACGTGCGGAAGGAACAGAGTTGAAAACAATGGGTCCAAGGCATTACTTGTGCTTCCTCTATTTAGGAGGGAACACTGGCCACCATGGTAACTGCTTTTACCTGTAAACTCAGAATCACATAAGGATGCAGAGTATACTAGAAACAATACAGATGCCGATTTTTATATTTCAAAAACAAAAGTGAACATCTCACACAAAAAAATGTTCTCATGACTATATTTCTTATGGCCCCACATCCTCACCCCAAACTGCATTTTTAACTCTTGATAAGAGCATACGTGTGTTGCTAGTTGACTTATTCATTTTGAGAATCTGCTTATGAAATTTTTGACAATTTAAAGTAGTGGCTTTGGCTATAATTGGCATTTTTTGTATATCAATGAAGGACATAGAAAAAAACTCGAAATAATCAACCTCTGAACCAATAATTTAAGCAATTTATTTCCCAATCTTTAAAAAGTGACCTCTAGCAAGCTCCTTCCTTCTTCCCTAGGCTCCAGGCAAGCTTAGCCCTATTTCGTGAGGTGGATCCTTTCCAGGGTCAGCCTTTGATTGGCTCCATTGTTGGGGAGCCAGCAGGCCCGAAGCACGCAGGGTTAGAGAGCTACCGCCTGTCTTAATTCTGGATGCTGACCTGGTACCCGATTCTACATGATCTTGTCTATGTGATTAAGTCTAGGCATCTTCTCCTAGATTTAATCCAGGCCTTCTTCATCTGTGACATCCTAGACTTGAGACTTGGACCCTGGGTAATGCCATGCAGCCTCATTTGTTCTCTAGGTGGTTCTTGTTTCCTCAATCCTGTCAGCACCCCCAAGCTGGTTCTTCAACCTGTTTTAGATGGCGATAGGCAGCAACTTTAAATAATTATAAAGATATTCTTCTTTAATAATTGTTTGTTCTGATTAATTAGACAAGCTGATGTGTTGATGGGAATGGGGAGCAAGGGGCCTTTTCTGTCCCATCAATGATCTCTGTCTCCCCAGGTAGGCTGTTCCTACCTCTTTCAGTGCTAGGAGCTCTTTTCCCTCAGACAATCTAGCTCTCGGGGCCTCGGCTTTCAAATCAAGGGCTTCACATTCTCCTCCAGAATGAGGGTAGCCCCAAATTCTCCAACCCCAAGCCCAAGGTATTCTCTTGGAAGGGAAAAGAAAAATGCCTCCCTCTAAGGAGGGACAGGACTAAGTGGAGTGGGGGTCGGGCACCCTGAGCAGAGTCCCTAAATGATGCAGAATAGAGTGAGGCTGTTGTCATGGTTGTTGCTGTTATTATTGTTATGATTGTTAGGTTTTTCAGTTCACCATGAACAACTTACATTTCCTCTTCCAAATGTACCTGGGCTTCCAGGGTAAAAACAGGGAATATGTGTTAAGTTCTCTCTAAGGGCTTTACTTGCAATACCTCCATTCATCCTCACAGCCACCCTATGATACAGGGACTGTGATCATTACCATCCCCATTTTACAGATGAAGACACTGAAGTCTCGAGATGCTAAGTAATTTCCAAGGTCACACAGGAGGTGATGCTAGAGGCAGTTCAGAAGCCCCTATCAGAAGAGTCCAGAGGCTATGTTCTTACTCCCAGGTGCTGCCTTGCAGCTGCACCCTGTTGCTGGCTGCATCTGGAACTACTCCTTTCTGCCAGCTAAACTGGGCCGCATGCCAGATTCTTCTTTCTCTATCTAAGGTGGAATTCTCTTTCAGGAGCCACCTGGATTCTCTCAGCAACCCTGCTTCTTCCCCTGGTTCATCAGATGAGTCTTTGAATTATGTACGTCTGAATTTGACTTGTGGTTAAGGATTTTTTCCCCAAGAGGTTCCTTAGATCCTATGTACATCAGAGGATGAGAATAAGTATTTATTTGCCAAGCAATTCCAAATTCTGGCTATAGTCTAATCAGAACTTCTGCTACATGTAGGAATCAGGATCCTGAAATGTATTTGCTTCTCCCTCTCTCCTCACCTCTCTCCCTTGTATCCTTCCTTGTTCCCTCCCTCCCTTCCTTCCTTCCTTCTCTCCTTCCCTCCCAGAAGCTATGTATTTCCTCTTACTCACTAGGTCTACAATGCAGGTAAGTTACTACGAGGTGAACAGTAGTACACATTGTATTTTTATGGTGTGACTGCAGATTTGGTTTAATTGAAATTATGAGTGGTCATCTTCACACTCAAGTCCATTTATCTCTCTATCTATCTATCTATCTATCTAATCTCTCTCTCTATTCTTATCTAGCATCTTTTTTCCTCGCAGAGCTGATATTCAGGAGACATGTATTGGTGTGACTATACTGGTTGTTTACAGCCAGCCTCTGTCATGATTAGTTGATGCTAAGCTGGTTGTGAAATATTTTGAATATTACTCCTGTATACATGTGTTCACAGCATCGTCTATCTATCTATCTATCTATCTCCATTAAAATAACAAATCCATAAACTTAGAGTCATATAATTTTAGATTTTTGGTTTGTGTAATTTGAACCATACAAAAAGAAAGAAATCGTTAATGGCACCACCTGGAAACCAGAGAGCTTCTGTGGTTTATCCAAGGAGACAGGGCTGGTAGGAGACAGAATCGAGCCTATAACCCAGATCTCCCAAGTCCCTGGTTCAAGTGCACTCTGCTGTCTCTCAATAGCTTCCATTGGAGATCGGGATTTAAAGAAATGTAAACATTTGGGCATATTTTGGTAAGTTGCCCTCTACCTTTAACAGAGCCCAATCATTTTTATTCTAAGCTTTGGTTCTCCCGAATGACCTTAGTATTTTAACTATAGCTAACAATAGTGAATGGAGGTACTTAGTGTAGGATTTTCCCCTCTTGATGACAGTTTCCTCATCTTCCAGCTCCTTTTCCCCAGCTTCCTCCTCTTAAACATTCCCAGAATTCCCATTCTGTGGAAAGTGTCTTGCGAGCTCAAGGTTCTCCCAAATCTGCCTGGGTCATCTTTCTCTACTTGAATTTCTATGCCTAATTTTTTCCCATATAGAAGACAGTAATACTTACTTCTTTTTCCACACTCCCTTCCATCATAGTTCCCATTTGCTCCTTTCCATTATACACACTTAAAATTAGCATATAATGGTTTAAGTTTCCTTATTCAGCATTTTCTTTGTCAATGTACCTTTCCTAAATTTTTACAGTCTGGCTTTTGCCATAGATTGGGTTTGAAAGACATATGAGATATAAAGTTGCCATTTGTCCCAGATATAACTTTTGAAAGTTTATTTAAGGAAATAAAGTAAGATTTCAATTTGAAGGATTTCTTTACATATATTTCCTAGTCTGATAATTGAACTGATTTTGTGCTTACATTGGATTCCACAATCCCTAAAACCATTTAATTCTGAATGGGAGATTTTCATCTCCATAAATCTTGTGATTTAATTCAATTCTGGCGCTACTCCCATCAATCCTTTGTGGATCACTATCAAAATGTTTACAAAGAAAAGCATTTTTCTCCTTTTTCATTTTAGGAAATGGAAAATGAGCAATGCCAAGTGCATCGCAACATGGGGAAGGGTATGGCTTATGGAAGAACCTGTCAGGTCTCTAAGGAAACATTAAATTCTGTGCGTTAGTCGGAAGGATTCCGCCATGGGGATGAAGGAGCCTCACCTTGCCTCAAGGAAAGTGGGATTGTCAGACTTTCGCTTCTAAACATAAATAAGCTTAATAACATTGTGCGTGCTTTTAACGCTACACAGCTGTGGTTATAAGATACGTTTATTTATTCACCTGGCATTTAAACTCATAAGATATCTTTGCAAACTCTGGACCATATGAGAGAAGCAGAGGACATATTTCCTGTACTTAAGGATTCTATTTCTAGTTTGGCAGAGAACTACATTGAGCTTATTTAAACCCCTAAAATAAAAATATAAATACATACAAAATCATCATATCAAAAACCTTTATTAAGTGCCTACCAACTGCAAGATAATACAATGTCAACCTGGATCAAAATTGTTGCCTTCTTCTGCCTTTGTGATAGTAGCAAATATTTACTGAGTATTTATTGAGTGTCAAGGGATTTTCAAATACCGTTTCTTATGGGTTGAATTGTGGGACCTTCCCCTCCTTGCTCCAATATGTTGGAATCCTAACCCTCAGTATCTCAGAATGGGACTTTATCTGGAAATGAGTGGTTGCAAATATAATTAGTTAAATTAAGATAAGGTCAGGCTGGAGTAGGGTGGGCCCTTAATCGGGCATGACTGGGGCTCTTATTAGAAGAGGAAAGAAACACTCAGGGAGAACAAGGTCGTGTGATGACAGAGGCAGAGATTGGAGTGATGTATCCACAAGCCAGGAACACCGAGGATTGCCAGCAAACACCGGAAGCTGGAAGAGGCAAGGCAGGACTCTCCCCTACAGTTTTCGGAGGGAGCATGGTCCTACTAAAACCGTAATTTTGGATTTTTAGCCCCCAGAGCTGTGAGTCAACAAATTTCTGTTGTTTTTAGCCACCCAGTTTGTGGTCCTTTGTTATGGCAGCCCTTGGAAACTAACATGCCACCTCATTTAATCCGCTCAGTAAACATATGAGTTAGGTAATATTATTATCCCTTTTTAGAGACTAGGAAATGAAGTCACTTGCTCAAAATTACACAGCTGGTAAAGGAAAAAGAACAGAGCCAGGATTTGAAGGAAGACTGTTTCATAACTGTTGTCCTTAACTACCACCCTCAACGCCTCCCGCAGATGCAAGAGTCGACATTCTTTCCCAATGCCAGTTACCAAGAAGTCGTCAACCAGCCTGCACCTGCTCATTAGATGGAGCTGTTCTTTGTGCAATCCCATCCTAGTGCAGCCTGCCAGGGATGAGTCTCACCTCCTGCTCAAGCCATGGATTTTGGGGGCAACCGGTTTTTATCTAATGTTCTATGGAAATTCGCTTTTCCCACTAATAACTATCTAAAATATTTTAAAATAATTCATGGAAACAAAAATTTCAAGGAAAAAAACCCCTCATGTGGAGATTTTGTTATTTCTATAAACAAATAACTTTATTATAAAGGATATATCTGGTCAGCTCTATTTTTCAGAAAACCTTTCTCACTTCCTGATAAATATGCAAACATAATTTGGCACGTCCGTCATAAGCTGATGGAGCCTCCAGCTATCCCCCTGAGGAATACTCCACCTGACTCTGCCCTTCCTCCAACTCACCATTTCTAACACTTTCCTGCTTCTCTAAAGTTCTTTGTTCTGCTCTTCATTTCTCAAATTCTTGGACATACGTCAAGGCCCCAGCGAGGTGCCACCTCCTGCATTCAGCCTTCTCCAGTCTTCTCAGCCCAGGGTCCTCTCCCGCTTTGACGGTCTATAGTGGGTTAAATTATGTGTCCTCAAAAGACATGTCTAAGTCCCGAACCTGGTGCCTGTGAATGTGATCTTATTTGGAAATACGGTCTTACAGATGTAATTAAGTTAAGGATCCTAAGATGAGATCATCCTAGATTTAAGAAAGGCTCTAAATCCAATGACAGGTATTCATATAAGAGACAGAAATGAAGACGACCCAGAGACACACAGGTACAGACGACCACACAGAGGAAAAGGCCATGTGCAGACAAAGGCAGAGATTGGAGGGTGGCCACAAGGCAAGGAATACCGAGGAATTCCAGCAGCCACAGAAGCTAGAAGAGAGTTATGGAACAGATCCTCCGTTGGAAGCTCCAGAAGAACCAACCCCGCCATCACCTTGATTTCAGACTCTGGCCTCCAGAACTGTGAGAGAATAAATTTCTGTTGTTTTAGCCAAGCTTGTGGGAATTTGTTACCAAGATTGTCACTGCAGTACTTAAGCAGTCATGTTCATAAGAGACAAGGCCACTAATTTATTTCTGGTATCCTAAGTTATTTTGATAATATAACGCCACTATGTACAAAGCATTTATTAGCATTTGTGAGTTATAGTTTAGGAATACTAAAGAAGCTCAAGTTGCAAATTCATCTTGACTGGAAGTAATGGCAATGTGATTTTCCTTTATTAGTGTTGCAGCAGGGAACAGACATGTGTAATGCACGATTTCCTCATTCTAAGTAAGATTATCTTGAACTTAAATAACTGGGTAAATGAGGCCATACTTTTTTTTTAATTATATTTAATAATTTATAATTTAATTTAATTATATTGGATTATAACACTATATAGCTTTCGGATGTACATCATAATGTATTTCCAATTCTGTGTACATTACATCATGTTCATCACCCAAAAACTAATTATAGTCCCTCCCCTCACGTGTGAGCCTAATCACCCCTTTTGCCCTCCCCCCTTACCCTATGGTAACCACCAATCAAGACCATAATTTTCATTGACCTTGACATCCTAAACTTGAGATATTTTTACATAGGAAAGCTGAGATAGACAATCTTGGTGAAGAGTGATGTTACTTCCTACATTAAAATTTATTATTAGGGGCTGTCCCAGTGGTATAGCTGTTAAGTTCATGCTCTCTGCTTCGGCAACCCTGGGTTCACCAGTTGGGATCCCAGGCATGCATCTATGCACCGCTTATCAAGCCCTGCTATGGCAGACGTCCCACATATAAAGTAGAGGAAGATGGGCACAGATGTTAGCTCAGGGCCAATCTTCCTCAGTAGAAAAGAGAAGGATTGGAGGCAGATGTTAGCTCAGGGCTAATCTTTCTCAAAAATAAAAAAGTTAAAAAAATTTATTGTTAGCTTTTTAATTATAAAAACAATATATGAGAAAATTCTTGTTAAACGTTCAAACGGTATAGAAGTATATGGAGTAATAAGTGAAAAAGTGAGTTTCTTTTTATGAGTATGTGCTCTTTATATATTATGGATACAAACTCTCATCTGTTATATAACATCGAGTATTTTCTACCAGTCTGTCCTCCCTGTCCACTTTTTAAAACTTTCTTCATGGTACCTTTTACCGTAAAGAAGTTTTAAGTTTTGGTGTAGTCCAATTCCTCAGCCTTTTTCTTTATAGTTTCTGGGTTTTGTGTCTTGCTTAGCAAAACCCTTCCTTTCCTAAGATTTTAAAACTTTTCTCATTTTTTTCAAATTCTTTCATGCTTAGATATTTCATTTTTTTGTTGTTCTTAATGATAGGTGAGTCTGATATGTGTGTTGTTTGTAAACTCTTATTCTTGCAACTTTTCTTAAGTTTGAGATTATTTCCATATAAGAAGCTTTTAAAACAGATGGATTTTGGAATAAAAATTAAGGAGTTTTGCTATTCTTAGAAAAGATCAGTTGACTAGGGTGAAATATTTGCAACATTTACACCCACAAAGATTATCTAGAATACAAGAAACTCCTGAAAATCAGCAAGAAAAGGACAACTAGCCCAATAGAAAGATGGGCAAGTATTGCATAGGCAATTACAGATGAGTAAACCAGAATGAATGGCTAGATACTTAATTTAATACTTGGTGGGGAGAAGAGATTTAGTTTTCCCCCACTCTAAGTTAGAGCCAATTTGCACACCATATTTCAAAGAGTTCATCATTTCTACACAGATATTAAACACCAACTTCATCAAGTATTCCATTTTCATATATCTGAAGAACAATTTCTGGACTCTCTAGTCTGTTTTGCTGATCTGCTTTTGTATATCTCAGTGCCAGTTCAATTCTGTTTTATTATTGAGGCTCCATAGCACAATTGAATACATGTTAGGACAGTTCCTTATTCTTCTTTTTCAAGCATTTTTGGATATTATTGAGTATTTTTTCTCCCAGATGAACTTTAGATTCTGCTTGTTAAATAACATACACAACAAAAATATTGTTGGGATTTTTAATGAATTTACATTAAATTAATAGATTAACTTGGAGTAAAACCATCCAAAAACAAGGTGGGCCTCTGTATTTATTCAAATGTAATTTTATGTCTTTAAGTTTTGTTTCTGTCATATATATTTTGAACAATTTTGATGTGTCTTCCTATATATTTTATACTTCCTTTGCTATTATAAATGGTAGTTTTTTCCACTATATTAAAATAATTGATTATTAGTGGTATATCACAATGCTGTAGATGTTTTTATACACTGATTTTATATCTGCTTATGTTACTAAACCACTAGTCATTTCTCGACTGGTTTCTATTGATTTTCTAGGTAAGCAATCCTATTTCTTTGCAAATAATGATAGTTTTATCACTTTTCTATTATTTATCTCATTTATTTAATTATCTCATTGTGTTGGGCAGGATCTCAGGTACATGGCTGAATAGTACTGATGAGAATGGGCATCTTTGTCCTGTTCATGACGTCAGTGGAAGTACTTCCAATGTGTTCACATTGAGTATCATGTTTACTCTCTGTTTCTGATAGGTGTTCCTTATAAATTAAGAAAACTTCCTCCTATTCCTAGCTTGATAAGATTTTGTGTTGCATTGTTCTTAGAAAATAAGAGGTGTCAAACTTCATCAAATGGTCTTGGGCTGTATTGTCTACCGTCTTTTTCAATCTGTTCATGTAATGAATCACGCTGGTTGATTTATTAGTGTTAAACGATCCTTGCATTACTAGAATACACTTGACTTTGTCAGCATATTCATACATGTTTTTAGTCACAGGCAACAGAACCAACTCATGCTAAGTTAAGCAGAAAATAAATTTATAAAAAGCTCTTAGGGAACTACTGGAATCTCTGGGAAGTTGAAAGAATCAGGCTTGTGGGCTACATGGTCCAGACCAAAGCCTCACATTATTCTGTAGAACTGATCCAGGAAAGACACTGCAGAAACTGCTGGCCACAGACACCACAACTTTTCACCTAAGCCAGACAGTGGATGCTCCCCTTGGCCCCGCCATCTTTGTACTCGGATGTAGCCTCCACTGCCCAACCAGTGGATTCTGAGCACTCTCTGCTTCTTCATGTCAGTTGCTTCCAACTCAAGGTCTGGGGTGGTGATATATGATAGGCAAAGCCAAGGTCATGTACCGCTTGCTTTAGTTTTGAGGAAAACTGGGAAAGAAAATGTACACAGCTTGGGCAAATCCTAATAATTTGCCTCAGATAACTTTTTTAAGAAATAAAATATTTCAGGGGCCGGCTGCGTGGCCGAGGGGTTAAGTTCGCACGCTCCGCTATGGCGGCCCAGGGTTTTGCTGGTTCGGATCCTGAACGAGGACCTAGCACCGCTCATCAGGCCACACTGAGGCGGCGTCCCACATAGCACAACAAGAGGCACTCACAACTGGAATATATAACTACGTCCTGGGGGGCTTTGGGGAGAAGAAAAAAAAAGATTGGCAGATGTTAGCTCAGGTGCCAATCTTTAAAGAGAAAAAAAAAAGAAAAGAAAATATTTCAGATATTAAGTCCCTTATGTATCCCACACGAGAGATAATTACTATCCTAAGTTATATATTCATCATGCTTTTCTATTTACTACTTAGATATGTGCCCACAAGCAACACAGAGTTTATACAAAGTTTTTAAACTTTATATCATTGGATCATACTGTATGTATTATTTTGCAAATTGCTCTTGCTTTTGCTGGACACATATGTTTGAGATTTATCTATGAAAACACGTGTAGCTCCAGTTTATAAATTTTGGTTACTCTATAGCTTCTTTGGATGAATGAGTCACAATTGATTTATATAATATCATGTTGATGAGTCTGAGGGAAAAAAAAGCTTTATCTGGGATAATATTAAAAGGAGCAGAAGAGTGTCTTTAGACAGAGGTATCAGAGTTCAGACACTGCTCTAAGAGTACAACCAGAACTTCAACTGGCATCATGTTCGGAAATTGACTATCATCTTTGCCATTTCTTTTTCAAAAGTTTTTGACTATGTTTACTTAGAAATTTTTTTTGTGAGATCCAAATGGAGACCACTTAAATAATGTGATTGATATTACTTAAGTTTGTTTTTCATTCAATGATCACAAATTTTATAAAGCATGTTTTTCTTTTCCAGTTTAAAATTAGGAAAATAAAAAGAATTTCAAAAGAAGTTAGATTTTCTGGGGTTAGGGACAGCAAAGTAATACTGGTGAATCCACTCAACTTTGGTCCTTTCAGAAAGTGATGAATAATTTTATTCTACCTACTTTTTTAGATTTTCCTCTTTTTTTCCTCTCTTTCTCATCTGTTACACTCTATCTTAAATGAATACAGTACAGAACTAAAATATTGAATGGTTTGATGTTCCCTGTTCTAAATTTTAATGTAGAATATTTCTATTTCCTGTTTAGTATAAAAGTTGCTTTTTGATGGATTTCTGTTTAGGTCAGAACCTCAATTTAAAATTGGAGAGATTCTCCTCATCTGATATAAGGCATTTGAAACTACAATAAAGCCCTTGATATTGGTGGCTTTGCACATTGTTTTACAGAAGCTCCATTCTAAAGGGTGGACCTAAGCTAGATGGTTTGTCTGCATTGTGGCATCAAATCTTTCATTAAAAGCACTCTGCAACATCTCCAGGTCAAAATTACATATATATTTATTTTAGAATCTCAAAACAACTCTTTATTCCTAGGCATTTTGAACTCAAGAAATATATGTGATTATTAAGAATGGATTGTCTTTTTTTTGGCTTTAGACATGTTATTGCAGAGGTAAAAAAAAAACAAACAAAAAGTGCCAAATGTATGTTGCCAAAACTGTGTAAGGTTAAGAAAAAATGGTTGACACTCAAAGAATAAGAATGTACTATAACATTTCGAAATGTGTTGTCAAAATATCTTTTAAATTTGAAAACAAAACTTAAAAAGAAAAAATTCGGCTCCAAGGGAGAGTGTCAAAGAACTTGGAGTGAATCTGTGTCATTTGTAAGTGTTTCTCGGAGGAGATGCCGACGCGCGAGAGGTGTGGAGAAGGTGGATTTCTCTTCACTGTCTTCCCTCTTGACAGCAGGGCCAGACTCGGGAAAACTCAGGAAAATAGCCTGAAGTTCCTACTCACTTCTTTGTGACTTCAACCAAAGTAAACTTCTGGAACTTCTTAAGGCATTCACCATTTGTTTATTTAGTCCAGAAAAGTGTGTTAAGTGTTCACTTTGTGTCAGGTGCTGTGCTGCTTTCTGGATATACAGGTGAATTGAGTAGATATAGTTCCTGCCCACAAAAGGACTTCCTGTCTAAGCCATTAATTTGCTTGTGTACGCCAGAAGTTTTATTTTTTTAAACCTATTCTTTGTAGATTGGAGTCTTTTTACTGTTTTCCCTCTCTATTAAAGGTCTAGAACCTGTCATTTGTCTTCTGCTTAAAGAACAGAAGTGTTCTCTGTCTTGTTTGTGCCCTTTCAGAGAGGGACCCAATGAGCATGGCCTAGACAATAGCGGTAAGACAGAGCCAGCTGGGAAGGCCCAGAATGTGGACTATTCCTTCCCCCTGGCATCAGACAGACACTGGAGGGCAGATGAATGTTGGGGTGCTGAGATGCTCATCCAGTGGGTAAAATATAGCACTTAATAATAACAGCAAACACTTGCATAGCTCTAAATATGCTCTAGGTGTAAACGACAACATACTTGTATTAAGTTCTTTACACCACACCCCCGTGAAGTAGATAGGAGAGTTTGCCTTCCTGTCTTAATTCAGCAATCAAATAGATTCAAATAACATGGGATGCTCTCTTATTAACCCCATGTTAGAGATGAGGAAGCTGAAGATGCAGAGGTTAGTGACTTGCCCAAGGTCACATGGCTGGAGAATTCAAGGTTCAAATCCAGATAGTCTGGCTCTAGAATCTGTGCTCTTAACCACTGCGCTACACAGGCTCTCCTTCTCCCTTCTCCAAATAACACATATATCATAAGACTTCAAATACCAATATAGATCTGAACATTTTTACTATAAAACTTCTAGATCCAGGATAATTCTCTTTTGGTTGAGGGAGGGCCTGAGCACAGCTTGAGCTGTAGTGAGAACAGGGATGGGACCCAGGCAGGGCTGACACTCACAAAGGCCCCTCCACCAATATATTGGAGATTATTGTATTGTATATTATATACAGTATATTTCTATCAATACACTTAGCCATACTATATTAAAAGTATTTGCTCATGTGTCCTTATCTCCTACCAGAGAGAACCCTAACCTATGTAGCCTTATGATACACATAAAAACCCATACTTCTCTCTCTTCATGGTCCCCTCTCTTCTGATTTGGATGTGTTTCCTTGGGAATGGTCCCTTCTTCCCTCTAGAAGCTTAACTGAAATCCTCATTTGTGAAAGTAAAGCTTCTTAAAATCCCAAAGACAAGCAGGTGTGTTGATTTTTCCCATCTATTTTCACGTTGACATGGTACCTCTGTACTGCAGGGAGATGAAGAATCTTGAGAACAGTCTCGTAGCATGGTAGAGACTGCAAGTTAGCCAAATCAATATACGTTATCCCCTTGTTACTCAGTAATAAAGCTCCCAATTTACAGCTGGGCACTTGGTTGTTAAAAATCAAGAGTAGGGGCCGGCCTGGTGGCACAGCAGTTAAGTGCGCACGTTCTGCTTTGGAACCCCAGGGTTCGCCAGTTCACATCCCGGGTGGGGACATGGCACTGCTTGGCAAGCCACGCTGTGGTAGGCGTCCCACATATAAAGTGGAGGAAGATGGGCACGGATGTTAGCTCAGGGCCAGTCTTCCTCAGCAAAAAGAGGAGGACAGGTGGCAGATGTTAGCTCAGGGCTATCTTCCTCAAAAAAAAAAAAAAAAAATCAAGAGTAAATTCCCCAGCCTCTCTTGCAATTAGGTATGGCCATATGACTAGGTTCTAGTCAATGAGGTATAAGTGGAAGTGTTATGTACAATCTCAGGAAGTGCCTTTAAAGAGATGGAGTATGTCCTTCCTCACACTTCCATCCTGTTGAATGGAATGCAAAAAGATTGTTGGAGCTTGAGTAGCCATCTTGGATCCATGTCCAAGCAATAGCATGGGAAGAAACTGGTGATCATGGAGCCACAATTTAGCCCTGGAGAGTTTACCTCCAGGCTTCATGAGAGAAAGAAATACAATTTTAAAATGTTTAAGTCACTGTTATTTTAAATTTATATTTTTCATAGCTAAACATAATCCTAATACAGATCCAAATTAAATCTACTCTCTGCCTCTATCCTGGTAACGGTACTTGCCCACTTATCTGCCTTTGTGTCCCTCCTCCATGACAACCACCATTAAGCCTTCTTATTGAACTTTCAATAGACTTCCCACCACAGGCCATTTGTCCTGCCTCCAAGACCTCAGGATGGTCATGCCCTGGAATTGGCTGATGCCTTAGGAAATACAAGGGGATTTTGAATAGGATAGTAAGGTTCTCTAATTATTAAGGAAGATTTGTTATTGTCCCGTGACCATTGTATAGTCTATTTAGAGAAGGCAGGGGTGAGAAGGTAGGGGTGTGTGACTCCTTTGCCTTTAAGGTTATATTTTTGTTGTGATAATAGGTTGTGTGAACTGGTATCCTGAGGGTAAAATGTTGGCCATGCCTTATCCTTCAGTCTTATTGAGTGTTCTGGTTTATGAGTCCTTGCTGTCCAGCTTGTTGGCCTGGTTTCTGACTCCCCAGTGTTGCTGAGTTTTTGGATCTCAGATTTCTAATTCTTCATTTATCTGGTTTCTTCTATAGCAGAGGTCCTCAACCTAGGATCCATGTACTATTGAGGTACAGGAAGCCTGTGAAACCTTCTTACGTTGTGTACAGACTTTTGTGGAGGTGTGCGTGCATGCATTTCTTTTTCTTTCAGGTGGAGAGCCTACATTTTATTAAATTCTCTGACTATGAAAGGCTAAAGGTTTTCCTTATGTTAAACCTTGATTGAGTCTCAATACTTAGCTGCAACTATGGACCATGTTATTTGGCATCATATAGCCTGCTTTTATACAATTGCTTTTCTAAAATTTCTTTTTTTTTGTGAAATATAATTGACATATGACATTATGTTAGTTTCAGGTGTACAATAAAACGATTCAATATTTGTATATATAGTCATGTGCTGCATAACGACATTTTGGTCAAGGACAGAAAGCATATACGATGATGTTCCCATAGGATTAGTACCATATTGCCTAAGTGTGTAGTAGGCTATACCATCTAGGTTTGTGTAAGTACACTCTGTGATGTTTACACAATGATGAAATCACCTAATGACACATTTCTCAGAAAGTATTTCCGTCTTAAGCAATGCATGACTGTATTGTGAAATGATCGCATTTCTTAGCATCCATCACCACACAGAGTTACAATTAAGTCTACTTAACATCCATCACTAGACAGTTACGATTTTTTTTTCTCGCAATGAGAACTTTTAAGATCGACTCTCTTAGCAACTTTCAAATACAATACAGTCTTATTAACTATGGTCACCATGTTGTACCTTACATCCCCAGGACTTATTTTATAACTGGAAGCTTGTACTTTTGACCAAGTTCACCTATAACGCCCACCCCACACTCCCACTTCTGGTAACCACCAATGTGTTCTCTACATCCATGAGTTTTGTTTTTTGGTTTGTTCTTCTTTTTTTTTTTTTTTTTTTAGGAAGATTAGTGCTGAGCTAGCATCTGCTGCCAATCCTCCTCTTTTTGCTGAGGAAGACTGGCCCTGAGCTAACATCCGTGCCCATCTTCCTCTGCTTTATATGTGGGATGCCTGCCACAGCATGGCTTGCCAAGTGGTGCCATGTCCGCACCCGGGATCTGAACTGGCAAACCCCGGGCTGCCAAGAAGCAGAACGTGTGAAATTAACCACTGCGTCACTGGGCTGGCCCCTGTTTGTTCCTTTTTAGATTCCACATATAAGCGGGATCGTATTTGTCTTTCTCTGTCTGACTTATTTCACTTAGCATAATACTCTCCATATCCATGCATGTTGTCGTGAAGGGCAAGATTTCCTTCTTTTTTATGTCTGAATAATATTCAATTTTATATATTCCATATATTTTTAATCTAGTCATCCATTGATGGACACTTAGGTTGCTATTGTAAATTGCAATACTTGGACACTTGGCTATTGTAAATATTGCTGCAATGAACGTGGGGGTGCATATATCTTTTTGAGTTAGTGTTTTCATTTCTGTTGGATAAATAACCTGAAGTGAAACTGCTGGATTATATGGCATTTCTACTTTTAATTTTGGGGGGAAGCGTCTTACTGTTTTCCATAGTGGCTATACCAATTTACATTCCCACCAACAGTGCACACAAAGGTACTTTTTTCTCCACGTCATTGCCAACACTTGTTATCTCATGTCTTTTTAATAATAGTCATTCTAACAAGTCTGAGGTGATATCTCTTTGTGGTTTTGATTTTCATTTCACTGATGATTAATGATGTTCAGCATCTTTTCATGGACCTGTTGACATCTGTATGTCTTCTTTGGGAAGATGTCTATTCAGATTTGCCTATTTTTTAATAAGATTTTTTTTATTGAGTTGTATGAGTTCTTTACATATTTTGGATATTAACCCCTTATCAGATATATGATTTACAAATATTTTTTCCCAATCAGTAGGTTGCCTCTTCCTTCTATTGGTGGTTTCATTTGCTGTGCAGAAGCTTTTTAGCTTGGTGTAGTATCATTTGTTTATTTTGATTGCCTTTGGTTTTGGTGTCAAATTCAGAAAGTCGTTGCCAAGACCAACGTCAAGGAGATTTTGGCCTATGTTTTCTTGGAATTTAATCGTTTCAGGTCTTTCATTCATCTGTAGTCCATTTTGAGTTTTAATTTTTTTTTCAGTGATTTGACATTTATTTAATATACAAAGAACTACTAATATACCATAGAATACGGTAATATGTACATTTGATGTTTTAAAGAAGGAAATTTTCATTGTAACTCAACTTGAATAGCTATTAAAATGCCATTCAACATAAGAAAATCAACGGTACTTCATAATATGTAACTGACAGGCATTCCTGCAACCACGTGTATGGCATTATCCTATGTACTTCTGGATTTTCAGGTCTCAGCGGAGGAGGAAATTCTACTTTCTGGGCATAGGATGCATCAGATCTTCTTACCATTTTTTTTTTAAATTAATGTTATGACAGATTACAACCTTGTGAGATTTCAGTTGTACATTTTTTTAGTCATGTTGTGGGTACACCACTTCCCACTTTGTGCCCTCCCTCCACCCCCTCTTTTCCCTGGTAACCACCGATCAGATCTCCTTATCAATATACTAACTTCCACCTATGAGTGGAGTCATATAGAGTTCGTCTTTCTCTGACTGGCTTATTTCGCTTAACATAATACCCTCGAGGTCCATCCACGTTGCTGTGAATGGGCCAATTTTGTCTTTTTTATGGCTGAGTAGTATTCCATTGTGTATATATACCACATCTTCTTTATCCAATCATCAGTTTCTGGGCATGTAGGTTGGTTCCATGTCTTGGCTATTGTAAATAATGCTGCGATGAACATAGGGGTGCAACGGACTCTTGAGATTTCTGATTTCAGGTTCTTAGGATAGATACCCAGTAATGGGATGGCTGGGTCATAGGGTATTTCTATTTTTAACTTTTTGAGAAATTTCCATACTGTTTTCCATAGTGGCTATACCAGTTTGCATTCCCACCAACAGTGTATGAGGGTTCCTTTTTCTCCACAACCTCTCCAACATTTGTCGCTCTTGGTTTTGGATGTTTTTGCCAATCTAACGGGTGTAAGGTGATATCTTAGTGTAGTTTTGATTTGCATTTCCCTGATGATTAGCGATGATGAACATCTTTTCATGTGTCTATTGGCCATATTCATATCTTCTTTTGAGAAATGTCTGTTCATGTCCTCTGCCCATTTTTTGATCAGGTTGTTTGTTTTTTTGTTGTTAAGCAGTGTGAGTTCTTTGTATATTATGGAGATTAACCCTTTGTCAGATAAGTGGCTTGTAAATATTTTTTCCCAATTAGCGAGCTGTTTTTTTGTTTCAATCCTGTTTTCCCTTGCCTTGAAGAAGCTCTTTAGTCTGATGAAGTCCCATTTGTTTATTCTTTCTATTGTTTCCCTCAACTGAGGAGTTATAGTGTCCGAAAAGATTCTTTTGAAACTGATGTCAAAGAGTGTACTGCCTATATTCTCTTCCAAAAGACTTATTGTCTCAGGCCTAACCTTTAGGTCTTTGATCCATTTTGAGTTTATTTTGGTGTGTGGTGAAAAAGAATGGTCAATTTTCAATCTTTTGCATGTGGCTGTCCAGTTTTCCCAGCACCATTTGTTGAAGAGACTTTCTTTTCTCCATTGTAGGCCCTCTGCTCCTTTGTCGAAGATTAGCTGTCCATAGATATGTGGTTTTATCTCTGGGCTTTCAATTCTGTTCCATTGATCTGTGGACCTGTTTTTGTACCAGTACCATGCTGTTTTGATCACTGTAGCTTTGTAGTATGTTTTGAAATCGGGGATTGTGATTCCGCCGGCTTTGTTTTTCTTGCTCAGGATTGCTTTAGCAATTCGCGGTCTTTTGTTGCCCCATATGAATTTTAGGATTGTTTGTTCAATTTCTGTGAAGAATGTTCTTGGGATTCTGATTGGGATAGCATTGAATCTGTATATTGCTTTAGGTAGTATGGACATTTTAACTATGTTTATTCTTCCAATCCATGTGCATGGAACGTCTTTCCATCTCTTTATGTCATCATCAATTTCTTTCAAGAAAGTCTTGTAGTTTTCATTGTATAGACCTTCACTTCCTTGGTTAAGTTTATCCCAAGGTATTTTATTCTTTTCGTTGCGATTGTGAATGGGATTGAGTTCTTGAGTTCTTTTTCTGTTAGTTCATTGTTAGTGTATAGAAATGCTACTGATTTCTGAACGTTAATTTTATACCCTGCTACTTTGCTGTAGTTGTTGATTATTTCTAATGGTTTTTCTATGGATTCTTTGGGGTTTTCTATATATAAGATCATGTCATCTGCAAACAGCGAGAGTTTTACTTCTTCGTTACCCATTTGGATTCCTTTTATTTCTTTTTCCTGCTGAATTGCTCTGGCCAGCACCTCCAGTACTATGTTGAATAGGAGTGGTGAAAGTGGGCACCCTTGTCTTGTTCCTGTCCTCAGAGGGATGGCTTTCAGTTTTTGTCCATTGAGTATGATGTTGGCTGTGGGTCTGTCATATATGGCCTTTATTATGTTGAGGTACTTTCCTTCTATACCCATTTTATTGAGGGTTTTTATCATAAATGGGTGTTGGATCTTGTCGAATGCTTTCTCTGCATCTATTGAGATGATCATGTGGTTTTTGTTTTCCATTTTGTTGATGTAGTGTATCACATTGATTGACTTGTGGATGTTGAACCATCCCTGTGGCCCTGGTATAAATCCCACTTGATCATGGTGTATAATCTTTTTGATGTATTGCTGTAATCGGTTTGCCAAAATTTTGTTGAGGATTTTTGCATCTATGTTCATCAGTGATATTGGCCTGTAGTTCTCCTTCTTTGTGTTGTCCTTGTCAGGTTTGGGGATCAGAGTGATGTTGGCTTCATAGAATGTGTTAGGGAGTACTCCATCTTTCTCAATTTTCTGGAACAGTTTGAGAAGAATAGGTATTAAGTCTTCTTTGAATGTTTGGTAGAATTCTCCAGGGAAGCTGTCTGGTCCTGGACTCTTATTTTTGGGGAGGTTTTTGATTACCGTTTCTATTTCCTTACTTGTGATTGGCCTATTCAGATTCTCAATTTCTTCCTGATTCAGTTTGGGGAGATTGTAGGAGTCTAGGAATTTGTCCATTTCTTCCAGGTTGTTCAATTTGTTGGCATATAGTTTTTCATAGTATTCTCTTATGATCTCTTGTATTTCATTGGTATCTGTTGTGATTTCTCCTCTCTCATTCCTAATTTTATTTATTTGTGATTTCTCTCTTCTTTTCCTGGTGAGTCTGGCTAAGGGTTTGCCAATTTTGTTAATTATTTTGAAGAACCAACTCTTTGTTTCATTGATCCTTTCTATTGTCTTTTTTGTTTCAATATCGTTTATTTCTGCTCTTATTTTTATTATTTCCCTCCTTCTACTGACTCTGGGCTTTGTTTGTTCTTCTTTTTCTAGTTCTGTTAGGTGTCATTTGAGGTTGCTTATGTGAGCTTTTTCTTGTTTAGTGAGGTGAGCCTGTATTGTGATGAATTTCCCTCTTAGGACTGCTTTTGCTGCATCCCAAATGGTTTGGTATGTCGTGTTCTCATTTTCATTTGTCTCCAGATAATATTTGATTTCTTCTTTAATTTCTTCAATGATCCATTGTTTGTTCAGAAGCGTGTTGTTTAGTCTCCACATTTTTGCACCTTTCTCTGCTTTTTTCTTGTAGTTGATTTCTAGTTTCATAGCATTATGATCAGAAAAGATGCTTGATATTATTTCAACTCTCTTGTATTTATTGATGTTTGCTTTGTTTCCCAAAATATGGTCAATCCTTGAGAATGTTCCATGTGCACTTGAGAAGAATGTGTAACCTGCTGTTTTTGGATGAAGTGTTCTATATATATCTGTTAAGTCCATCTGGTCTAATTTTTCATTTAATTCTATTATTTCCTTGTTGATTTTCTGTCTGGATGTTCTGTCCATTGGTGTTAATGGTGTGTTGAGGTCCCCTACTATTATTGTATTGTTGTTGATGTTTTCTTTTAGTTCTATTAAGAGTTGCGTTACAAATTTTGGTGCTCCTGTGTTGGGTGCGTATATATTTATAAGTGTTATGTCTTCTTGGTGGAGAGTCCCTTTTATCTTTGTCTTTCTTTATCTGTTTTGCTTTGAAATCTACCTTGTCTGATATTAGTATAGCGACACCTGCTTTCTTTTGTTCATTATTAGCTTGGAGTGTTGTTCTCCATCCCTTCACTCTGAGTCTGTGTTTGTCTTTGGGGCTGAGGTGTGTTTCCTGGAGGCAGCATATTGTTGGGTCTTGTTCTTTGATCCATCCTGCCACTCTGTGTCTTTTGATTGGGGAGTTCAATCCGTTTACATTTAGAGTGATTATTGAAATGTGGGGGCCTACCACTACCATTTTGTGTCTTGTTTTCCGGTTTTCTTGAATTTCCTTTGTTTCTCGTCCCATGGTTTAATCTGTTCTGATGAAGACCTGCTACTCTCTGTTGTTGTCCTTCTACTTATCTCCTCTGCTCTTGGTTTTGTAGCCCCTTTCCTTTTTTGGATTTTTCAGGAATGAGGGTTTTCCTGAGGATTTCCTGAGGAGGAGGTTTTGTGGCAATGAACTCCCTTAATTTTTGTTTATCTGGGAAAGTTTTTATTTCTCCATCGTATTTGAAGGATATTTTCGCTGGGTAGAGAATTCTCAGCTGTAGATTTTTGTCCTTCAGATTTTTGAATATATCATTCCACTCTCTTCTAGCCTGTAAAGTTTCTGCTGAGAAATCTGCTGATAGCCTGATGGGGGTTCCTTTGTAGGTTAGTTTCTTTTGCCTGGCTGTCCTTAGTATTTTCTCCTTGTCGTTGACTTTTGCTAGCTTCACTACTATATGCCGTGGAGTTGGTCTTCTTGCATTGATAAAGTTTGGAGATCTATTGGCTTCTGTCACCTGAAGATCCATCTCTCTCACCAGATTTGGGAAGTTCTCAGCCATTATTTCTTTGAATAGGCTTTCTGCCCCTTTCTCCTTCTCTTCTCCCTCTGGTATACCTATAATCCTTATGTTGCATCTCCTAATTGTGTCTGATAATTCTCGGAGAGTTTCTTCATTTCTTTTTAGTCTTACTTCTCTCTCCTCCTCTGCCTGCAGCAATTCTATATTGCCATCTTCCAAATTGCTAGTTCTTTCCTCCATATTATCAGCCCTACTGTTCAGTGCATCTAGATTTTTCTTAATCTCCTCTATTGTGTTCTTCATTTCCAATATTTCTGTTTGGTTCTTCTTTATCGTATCAAAGTCTTTTGTGACATAGCTCCTGAACTCGTTGAGTTGTCTGTCTGAATTCTCTCTTAACTCATTGAGTATTTTAATGACGGCTGTTTTGAAGTCATCATCATTTAGGTTATATATCTCATTTTCTTTGGGGTTGTTTTCTGTGTATTTGTTATTTTCCTTCTGTTCTGGAGATTTAATGTATTTTTTCATATTGCTTGATGTTGTTGATTTGTGCCTCCGCATAGAGATAGAGTTTAGTTGCTCCTTTCACTTGTTTCTGCTGCTGTGGTGGGGGAGCAGCTGTTTATACTGCACCAACCAGGAACCCTATCTGCAGTTGCTAACTGGGCCTGGGCCCCTCCTCGTAGTCACAGTGGTCCTTTGGATTCCCTCCTCTGCTGTGGGGGCCGTCGCAGCGGGGCTTCAGGCTGCTGGTGCCTACTGTTGCAGCCCACCTAGACGTGCTCCCTCCTTGGGGTCTGCAACGGTGTTATGGGCTTTTCCAGCGGCCAGGGGTGGGATCACTTATATTTGTCGCTCCGTCACTGTCGGCACCCACAAAATCTCACTTGTCCACTATGGGTCGCAGGAGAGCTATTGGCATCTTCTACAGTCTGTGGTTAGTTCACCTAGCTATGCTACTTTTGTCCCGGGGTCTTCCAGCCTTGTGGCTGCCAGATGGGTGCTTTCTACTAGTGCTTTGCAGAGGCTTTCCCTGAGGCTGCTGTGAGCCTGTAGGGTTTCCCCCTAGGCTACAGAGGTGGGTCGCTGGAACTCCACCCAGCCCCCATCCTGTTCCCCAGGAACTCGGGGAGCCCTTTGCCCTGTCGTGGGGGATAGCCGGAGATCCTGATTTCAGTGGTAGCTGGTCAGCTGCTGCCCTGCCTGATATTCTCCTCTCCGGGACCCTCCCGGTATTGTGGATGCTGGGCATGGCCCCTCCGCTAATAGCAGACAGAGAGTTTTGTCTGCTGCCCAGGGAGAACTCTGGAGCTTCCCTCTGGGCCGCAGAGCCAGCCTCTGGAGCTTCACCCAGCCCCAGTCCTCTCCGAGATCTCCGGCAATCCCTAGCCCCACGGGGTGGGCAATGGCAGCTTGGGGTCACCTTGCCCTCTGGGATTCTCTCCGGAACTTTCCCGGAGTTGTGAATGCTGGGCGTGGCCCCTCCGCTAATGGCAGACAGAGAGTTTTGTCTGCTGCCCAGGCAGAACTCTGGAGCTTCCCCTCCGGGGCGCAGAGCCGGCCTCTGGAGCTTCCCCCAGCCCCAGTCCTCTCCGAGATCTCCGAGATCTCCAGCAATCCCTAGCCCCATGGGGTGGGCAATGGCAGCTGGGGGTTGCCCTGCCCTCTGGGGTTCTCTCCGGGACTTTCCTGGAGTTGTGAATGCTGGGCGTGGCCCCTCTGCTAATGGCAGACAGAGAGTTTTGTCTGTGGCCCGGGCAGAACTCTGGAGCTTCACCCAGCCCCAGTCCTCTCCGAGATCTCCGGCAATCCCTAGCCCCACGGGGGGGGCAACGGCAGCTGGGGGTGGCCCCGCCCTCTGGGATTCTCTCCGGGACTTTCCTGGAGTTGTGAATGCTAGGCGTGGCCCCTCCACTAATGGCAGACAGAGAGTTTTGTCTGCTGCCTGGGCGGAACTCTGGAGCTTCCCCTCCAGGGCACCGAGTCGGCCTCTGGAGCTTCACCCAGCCCCAGTCCGCTCCGAGATCTCTGGCAATCCCTAGCCCCACCATGCAGGCAGTGGCAGCCGGGGGACCTCCGTACCCTCAGCGATTCTCTCTGGGACCCTCCGGGCGCCGTGAACACTAGGCGGGATCTCCCCGCCAATGGCGGGGAGAGACTCTCCCTGTGGGCTCAGGTGTGTAACTCTAGAGTTTCCCTCTGCGTTTAGGAGTAATTGAGGGGGGTTTAGGTAGGGTTCTGGTCACCTGTTTCCACCGTCACTCCTCTGTTGTGTGCTCGCTCCTGCCCTAGATGTGTGTTGATCTTCTGGGGGGCGTCCGTTGGAAGAAAGCCGCTTGCAGGTACTAGGCTGTTCGGTTGGGGTCAGAGAGTTTTCACCTATTTCCACATCCTCCCAGAGGAAAGTCTGTCCGCCTTCCGATGTATAGTCGTGTGGGTCTCTCAGACGTCCTGAGATGCTGTCTGGATATCCTTTGTTAAGCGATAAGTGTCCAAATAATTGTAGACTCGAAGGGGGAGAGACAAAGAGGACTACTCACGGCACCATCTTGGATCTCTTCTTCCATTTTGAGTTAATTTTTGTGAGTGGTGTAAGATAGGGTTTGAGGGGCCTGCCCCCCGGGGCGGAGTGGTTAAGTTCGAGCTCTCTGCTTTGGTGGCCCAGGGTTTCGAGGGTTAGGATCCTGGGCGCGGACATAGCACCACTCCTCGAGCCATGCTGAGACGGCATCCCACATAGTACAACTAGAAGGACCCACAACTAAAAATATACAACTATGTACAAGGGGGCTTGGGGGAAAAAGGAAAAATAAAATCTTTAAAAAGAAAAAAAAATAGGGATCGAGTTTCATTCTTTTTTGTGTGGCTATCTAGTTTTCCCAAGACCATTTATTGATGAGACGGTACTTTCCCATTGTGTATTCTTGGTTCCTTTGTTGTAAATTAATTGACTGTATTGCGTGGATTTATTACTGGGCTTTCTATTTTGTTCCATTGATCAATGTGTTTGTTTTGATTACTATAGCTTAGTAATATAGTTTGAAATCAGGAAGTATGATGCCTCCAGCTTCATTCTTCTTTCTCAAGATTGCTTTGGCCTGGTGACTTCTATAACTATTTAGTTTCTTTTATTTTTACTGCAAGAAACTCAATCAAAATTTGTGGCCCATCTCTAGCTTACCTATGATTTTAGCTTATTTTTCCCAACCCAATTTTATAATCTGCTCCTTTTTAACCTCTTGTGTGTATGTTAAGTGAGCTGCCTTAAATTCTTTTTAGAAGTTATATATGATAAAAATATATAATTATAGCTTATTTGGAGGATTCATCGTTAATTTTCTGTGTCAGACAGGCTCTAACGTTGTGCGAAGGCTTGCATTAACCATGTACGTCCAACATGAAATATAACTTCCCCATTCATCTTCAGACATGTTTAAAGCAATTCCAATCCAAGATGATACCAATCCGTAAGTACTGTGGTCTACCTCATGGATGGAGGATTCTGAAATTTGGGATTGAAGGAAATAGGAAAGGATCAGAGAGAGAGCCTAGGAAGATAACATCAATTTTGAAGGAGGAAGTGATATCTCTTCTGAAACAAAAGATGAGAAGGGATGGAGGCAAAGACAGAGATATTCTAATGTGGATAGAAGGAGAGACGAAGGAATATACAAGTGATGGTTCAAAATTTTAAGGAAAGAAAGAAGTAAAGGGAAGATTTAAAGTAATCTGCGTGAAAAGGGAGGAACACCGGTTAGTTCTGATATGACCAGCCCCATTGGGGTGACAGAAGTCAATAGAAGAGTAACAACAACAAAAAGAGCGAAAAAGGTCATTTCAACAGTTCATCAAATTTCTACGAGTGTTACCATTTTAAGATACTGTGTAGGCTCAGGGTCAGAGAAGATAAAATCCCATTCCTTGCGGTTGTCACACTTAATGGGAAGGCCACCACCAGAGCCCAGTTGAAAACAGACAAAAGTGAAATACTAGCATAATCACATGACAATCTTCAACAATGCTTCTCGGACTTAGGAGGAGAGGGAGATGAGTTGGGGTTGTGAAGGTTCAGATCTACCAATGACCTTGTGGAGGTATTCAAGGCAGTACCAGTCCTGGTGAACCCGATGCCCTGCCTAGGAAAGGAGATATGTAGAGTAAGAGAAAGTACTGCTCCTGTGTAGAGGGAGTGGAACAGGTGTCCAGAAAGGTGGTGCCACCTATAAGGGGCCATCAATTTAGAGATCTTTTAAGTGATAAGAGACCCCGAGGTTAAGCCCTGAGGGTGAGTCACTGAGACAGTGTAGAGGGACGTGGACGAGCAAGAAGTGTTGTGAAGATGTAATAAGGGCTTGCATATGTCATAATGTGATGTAAACAAATAGGAAGTACTATACAGGGATTGTGGGGAGTTGGCTCCCCACAAATCTGAGAGAGACCAGAGCATGTAAGGTCCTGCTCACCCATGAGACTATCTACAGGAATTCTGATTCTAAAGTCGTCTCCATTTATATTGGCTTATCTTTTTGAGACACTAAGTTGTTTCTGAGCTGCCTTGCCATGAAGATTCATTACATTTTCTTAGCTCTTCTTTTCTTTGGCCTGTTATCTGTCTCAGGTAAAACTTTAGCAAAAATAAGGGAAGAGTTGACACAGATGAGAAGGCTATAGGAAATGACACAACAGCCATCTGTTGGCAATGGTAGTACTTTGTGGTGGTCAAAGAATGTTTTGAATGACTGAATCGTTATTTCTTTACAAATGACTCCTTGAGAATAGAATAGAATTTGGAGAATTCCAGAATTATCTTTCTATTTTATACCAAATTTCTCACCTCAGCTATAAGGTAGAATCTCAGATTATTTCCAAGGAGAATATAGGGATTATCTCCTCTACCCCCTCATTTTACAAAAAATGATTTTGAGACCTTGAATCCAGGTCCTCTGCCTCCCAGTACACCATGCAAATTTTATTTCCACTCTCATGGTTCTCTGCTTATTATAAGGAAAGTACAAATAGTATTCATTTCACAGAGTTTCATTGTGAGCCTGAAATGTGTTAATCCATGTAAAGGGCTTTTAAGAAATACTTGACAAATAGTAAGTGCCCAATAAATGTTAACTATTGTTATTATCATTATTACATTTTTCACCTCTTCTTTAATTTAGTCCCTTCAGTAATTTTTCCGTTCGGTCAAAGAATATCCTCTCAGGATGAGCCCAGAAAAAACTGAAGCTACTGGAGTTTATCTTTAGAACTTCAGGTACCCAGGAAGTGATAAGGGCCTGATAGGGCTAAGAATGGAAAGGAAGGGATGGAGAAGAGGGACAATATCAGGAAGATGAAAACATTGATGGCATGAGGGTGAGAAGAGGGAAGAAGCGTCAATGATGGGACATGGGGTTGGGTTGAGTGATTTGGAAAGTTTTGGTGCCATTAATAGAAATTTGAATTCAGGGAAAAGGAGCTGGTTTGGGGATGAAGCCAGTTAAAATGATTCCAGAAATGGTTACTTTGAAGTGACAATGAGTCATCCAAGTGGAAATAATCTAGCTGCTAGACAAGTGGAGATATGAAACTAGGAGAAAGCTTGTGGCTGAAGCTAAACATTGTGGGACCTTCCAAAAAAGTATGACAGTTGAAATTATGTGACTAGATTACTACTTCAAGGTACTTCTCCCTCTCTCCTTCTCTCTGGCATATTATGTTCTGGGCACAGTGGTGATAGGCGCTGTGTGTTAGTGGAGGACAGAGGCAGTATAGAAAACTACCACACTCTCTTCCTTTCTTCTCCTCCTTTCTCTTCTCCCCTCCACTTTGCTCTCTCTCTTTCTCTATTTTTTGTTCCTGAATATATAAGGAAGCTTACAAATTGTATCCAATGAGTTTTTTTAAAAGCTAAGTAGGGAGATTCAGGCAGAGGAAAATCAGCTTAGAAAAAGTAATTTGGAACAGTGATGATATTATGTTCCAAAATGATCCCTGGGTGAGGTTGCTGAAAGTGGAGGGTAGAGAAAGTCCTTGATGTGGATTTCAATTAGGAGTAGTGTAGTCTAGGCTCCCTCCAGAGAAACTGCACCTAAGCTTTATGTACCTGTTGCCCCCACCTGAACGGAGTGACAGGACATCCAGCATGGCATGGTCTTCTACAAAGTTCAAGGCCTTTTTTGTAGGATGGTCCAATAACTCTGGACTTATCTGGTTGACAGGGAGGTAAATTGGTCTTCCACAAAACGTCAGGAACACCTGCAGTCCTTGTCAGTTCCTTTAAAAATCTATTTTTAAATCTGATTAAAAACTGTTTTGTTCCCATGGGCCATTATCACCTTTAATTCCATAAGTCTTTATATTTGCAGTCTCTACTAGAACTTCGTAAATGTATCTGCAAATAAATGTAGTCCCCTGTTTTTGTTTATTTGTTAACTTATCTATCTGCTTATTTTTAGGAACTGAAGATACTCATGAGGTCGTTAGCTTCCTGGACTGTAAAAATCAAACATTGTGCAATTCCTCAAATGAGGATGGAAGCTGTTCTCGTGCTAACCTAGAGCTTGGAATGTGTGTCTTGCGTTTTAGACATGAGAAGCTAACCTTAAAGAAGTAGAAAATCAGGAAGACAGGATGCTCAACTCCCTTGTCTTATGAAAAAATAAAGTTTGTTTTCTTTTCTCTCTCTTCTTTTCTATAGTGACACACTTATTTATTTATTGATAGTTCAGACAAAAGTTTATCAAGGAATTACAATGAGAGCCAACATCTGTTCTTGAGTTCCAACAGATCCGAGAATACAGGTTAATAAAACCAAAGAACACCTGTTCTGTCTGGGTTGGGGTGGAAAGCTTGGGGGAGTGTGAAGTGCCAGAGAAAAGGATCTGAAGGGGCATCTATAGCGTGTCTGTGAGATACGGATAGGGCACGTGGCAATAGAAGTTATTAAGTTTTACTCTAGATTAGGAAGAGTTGTGGGAGATTAGAATTTGCCAACCTAAAATGTGTCTCTTTGGTTTGATTGTTTTTAAGAACAAAATGCTGGGGGCCAGCCCCATGGCCGAGTGGCTAGGTTCACATGCTCTGCCTTGGGGGCCTGGGGTTTTGTGGGTTCAGATCCTGGGTATTGATGTGATGCCACTTGTTGGGCCATGGTGAGGTGGTGTCCCGCATGGCACAGCCAGAGGGACTTACGACTAAAATGTGCAACTGTGTACTGGGGGGCTTTTGGGAGAAGAAGAAGAAAAAAACAAAATACTCAGAAAGAAACTTTGACCTTCCCCCTAACTGCCTAAAAGAATTTAAGATAGAAGGCCTGTCCCAGAAAGGAGCTATCATCATAAATAACTCTGGGTGTGGTAGACAGGAAGGCACTTAGCAAGGCCCATTTTTTTCTTTTTTCTTTTTGTTTAGTTTTAAGCGCCACCCCCCACTTTTTTGTGGTGAGAAAGATTGGCCCTGAGCTAACATCTGTTGCCAATCTTCCTCTTTTTGTTTGAAGAAGAGTGGCCCTGAGCTAACATTTGTGCTCATCTTCCCCTGTTTTGTTTGTGGGATGCTGCCACAGCATGGCTTGATGAGTGGTGTAGATCTGCTCCCCAGATCTGAATCCAGGCAGCTGAAGTGGAGCATGCCAAACTTAACCACTATGCCACCAGGCCTACCCCTTAAGGCCCATTTTTTTGAAGTTCTGTCTCGTTGTCTATAGATGGTCCAGCAAACATTTGTTACCAAACATTTGCTTTTCCATCACCATGTGTCTTGTCTTCCTCCCCTTTAAAGTCCCAAACCACTACCGCCAACATCTTTCTTTGTCTTTAGCTGAAGATGATATTTAGGGTGGTGGCTTCAGCCATTTTGGTGAGTTACTCAGTTTTTCTGGGTTTCATCAATCTGTACATGCTATTAAATTTGTTTGATTTTCTCTTGTTATTCTGTCTCATGTCAATTTAATTCTTAGCCTGAAGCCAGGTACTTGAGGGTTACTGTAAAATATTCAATAAGAACATGATTATTCTTGACCTTGTTCCCAACATAGACACAGATGAAAAGAAGTTAATCTTGTTAATTTGCTATTTTCTTGTTTAACCAGAAGGGTGACTCACAGGTCATAAGGATTTATGAGCTTGTTTTGCAGTAAAAAAAGAACACCTTCAAGAAAGTTATGATCACCAGATAACCAGCGCCAGCTGCTGAGAAGATGCTGAGAAGTCTGATTGCCCAATGACTTATCTGGAGTGAAAGAAACGTGGATTTCCCTTTCGTTTCTCTGAAACTCCTCTTCCCAAGCCTCTTAGCTCTATAAAACCCCCTGCTTTCTTCTTTTGTTAAGGTGGATTTGAGAGAACCTATCCTTCCGCCTTCTTATTCTGACCAATTGAACAAATCTTTCTCTGTCTCCAAGCACGGATGTCTCAGTCATTGGCTTGTTGCACATCAGGCACGCAAATTTGAGATTAAGAGGTTCGGTATTAAGACCAGCCACGAGAACCTAGAGGGTATAGGGATAGTTCTTCCTCTAGAGAGTCTTTCCTCTATGTTTTGCAGATTTTGGTAAAGTCTTCATATGCTTTTAAAGATTACTTTTGGCTCAAAATCTTGGATTGTAAGATGTTAGTGTTTGTGTCATGATTCCTTTTCCTGCCTTTAGAAGTCAAATACCCACATATTACCCAGACCGGGTAAAGTAGGAAAGTGGTTCCTTGAGCTTGGGACTGTTTCCCGTTGCCCCCCGTGCCTGTGATGCCCAAACTATCTGCAGTGACTATTTGCATGCCCCTACTCAGCATGCAAACAAGGCCGTGCTCCCCAAGTACCCTATTCATCAAGGTTCACTGATTCCACCACACCAACTTCCCTCTGGAACTGCTCTGTTAGATTTTTAGGAAAAAACAACCTGATTGAACAATTTTAATTTGTATGGAAAGACTGACTACTTATGCAGAAATATCTGCATTTTGAATAGGAAGCTTAAAGCTAGTAGTGAATTTCAGACTATAGAACTAAAGTGAAGAATTTCAGGCAAATATGGGTCTATCAGCCAGAGTTTTGGCTGCAAATAGATGAGACATTCAAAGAGGTTCCCAAAGGTTTGGGCAGGGCTACTGTCCAGGAATGGGGTAGCAGGCAGGGAAGGAAATGGAGGGATGGAAACTTTAACTAACAGGTTAACTAATAGGCCTCCCCTGGAGGCCCACAGGGAGGGAGCAAGAGGGAGTTCCCCAAACACTAGCAAAGGAAATACAAAGGAATAGCCAGGGAAAACAGCAAGGGAACAATGGTTTGACTTTATTAATAGAAGGAGAGACAGCAGTAAGGCTTATAAATGGAGATATTGGTATGGGATGTGCTTAGAGGCAAAAGTTTTTGCTTGCCTGCTTGTTTAAAAATTCAGTGTGGCAGCTGCAGGCCCTGCGTGAGTCAGAAGCGATGTGGCGTCCCAGAGGGAAGCTGCCCCTTCTCCTGTGTCCTGCCCTGACCCAGGTGAGCTGGGTCCCTTTGTGATGCTGATGACAGTGCCCAAGAGGGGAAAATGAGGATGGCTCCCTCCCACCCCCACCCTCAGTCTTCCCAACCTGCCACCAGCCCTCCAGCCCAGCCCAAGGGGATCAGATGTCCCTGTCTAGTAGGTTCTCGAGCTTGGATTAGGGGCAGTGGATGTGGCAGTCGTGTGTCCCATGTTGTCGCCCTCCTGCCAAGCAGCCAGCTGCAGGACGTGGCTTTGGAGGTGCTACGCCAGTCCCTCCTGGGCTGCAGTGGGAAGACCTGGCCCCCAGATGGTGTGAGAGACACAGGCTGGGCCAGGCTGGCTATTCCAGTTCCCACAAAGCCCGCTCTGTCTTGTGGATCAGGGAAATTATAGCTCTAGTCCCTGCTCCCAATGTTCTGTGTGCTTTAGAAAATGTGTATTAAAAACATGTAAAATGTACTGTTTATGCTTCTCACTGATACACATTCATCATTTCCTGTTTCTGTCCACCGCCCCCTCCCCCAAGCCAATGCCCAGGGATGGTTGCACTAATTTTCCAATTGGCCTCCCAGCCTTGGGCTTGCTCTCAAATTCATTCTTCACAGACCCGCCAGAGAGACTGTGTGCATGTGTATCTGTGTGTGTGTGTGTGTATGAGAGAAAGAGAGAGAGAGAGGATTCCATGGCTTATCTCTTTCTTTGGAGGGAAAGAGCTGAATTTCATATGCACAGAATCACGTGTTTACTGGTGTGGATACTCGGAGAGGACTTGAGTGTGTATATGGTGTGTGTCACTTAGAGTCTCTGGGAAATGAGTGCTGGAGATTCCCATGAGCTGCGCTTTTGCTTTGGGAAGCCAAGGCACACCAAGATCACAGTCCCCGAGTCAGTGGGGCTGAGAAATTAGAAAGGATAGACCACTATTCCAACCATGGCTATGTTGTAAGCTGGAGAGAGTTGCAAGAGGTACACCCTTCATGCCCCCTCCCCTAAACTAGCAAACAAAAAACAGTAACATCAATGAGCAATGGCAAAAACAACCAGGCAAAATGATGATAATTAATACATAGTACTTGCTCAGTTATCGGTGGGAGGTAGGTAGTATTTATCACTTGAGTACATATGAGGAAACTGAGCCACCTGAGAGGTTAAAGAGCCTTCCTGGGAGCACGCAGGTTGTAAAGGGTGATGCTGTTGTAGGGGAAGAGCTATTCCCCTACCCTCTAGGTCCTTCTGGTTGGCCTAGGAATTAAGCTGACATGAGACAGAATAACAGGAGAAAACCAAAGTTTAATAACATGTATACATGCGAGAAACCCAGGAAAACTGAGTAACTCACCAAAATGGTAGAAACCACTGCCTTAAATACCATGTTAAGCTAAGGACAAAGGAGGATGTTAGAGGTAGTGGTTTTGAACTTCAAATGAAAGGAAGGCAATTCACATGGAGAGGGAAAAGCAAACATCTGGTAAAATCTATAGACAACGGGACCTGAGAGAGAAAACTTTGGTGAAAATGGGCTTAGCAAGGTTTCTTCCAGTCTACCATACCCAGAGTTATCTATGGTGATGGCTCTTTCCTGGGACAGGCCGTCTATCTTAAATTATTTTAGGCAGTTAAGAGGAAGGTCAAAGTTTCTTTTTGAGTTTTTTTGTTCTTAAAAATAGTCAAGCCAAAGAGACGCATTTAGGGGTGGCAAATTCTGATCCTCCCCACTGGGATTCAAATCCAAGCAGTGCGAGCCTTTACCTACTGTCCAAAGAAAGCAATTGAAAGCAAGTGTACAACTTGAAGGATAAACTTAAAGCAACGTATCATGACAACGGCTGGAACAAGTTCATAGCAGGCAAAGCCAACTAGCTTGACTGAGCAAAAGTTGGGGGTCCTTTAATTTCTACACAAGGAGACATGTTGCCCTTTTAAGTAGAGTGAGAGGGAGCTGTAGATAGCAACAGGATTGCAGGTAATACGCAGGACAGGAACAAATTTTAAAACATAGTCCATGAAATAAATGTCCTTTCAGTCTGTAATAACTCAAATGAACTCAGGTAAAAATATAAATACATTACAAGAGACTGCAATCTCTTTTAAGAAAAATAATTATGTGTATTAATATCAGAAGAATATCAATTGGGATGAACCCGGATCTTGTCCCATTAAGATTAGACAATGAAGCCAAAAGACTTTGAACTTTGAACTCAACCATGATATATTCAGATGTGTGATGCATTGTTCTTGGGATAACTGGAAAATGGAGTACATTTCAGTAAATTTTTATGTGAATTTATACTATTGATTGACAAAGAAATGTGTTAGGCATTACCCATTTTCCAAGCAATGTTAAAAACATTAATAGAATGATTTTGAAGTTCCCAGCCACATGGGGAAGCACCGTTATTGAGAGTCTGTCTCCTTGAGCAGCATCCTGGTAGTGACTGCTGGAGGAAAGACTTCTGAAGGTGGCTCTGCCTGAACTGACCATCTGAGCAGTCTTGGGACCTCCTCCTCATGGCCAAGGAAGCAAATATTGGAACCTTTCCTTGTTAGAAACAGACTATGAAAACAAATGATCATATTTTAAATTCAATTTAAGTCGATAAGTTTGTTGGGCATTTGCTGTTTGCTACCTAGTCCCAGTTTAAATACGATTCTGCATTTGCGAGCCTCTTGATCTTATTTATGTAACAAAACCATTTACACTTCCATAATACAAATTGTTTCTTACAGTTGCCTGAAATAATAGGATGATGCTTTTATCCACCAAGTTGACAAAGATATTTAGTGCTGGTAAGGGGGAAGAAAGTTGGTGTAATCTTTCTGGAAAGCTGTTTATCAGTCTGGATCAAGAGACTTTAAATGCTCTTTAATCTAATAATTCCACTTGCAGTTCTATACAAGAAATAATTAGAAATATGGAGAGAGATTGGGAGAGAAGTGTATTTATTACAGTCTTTTTTTTTAGTTGCTATCCTCTTGTATCTGACCATAGATGTTGGAGTTCCTCACTGTTCTCATTCTCCGCTCTTTCCCAAGACCCCTTCATCTTGCCAGTAATTTTGTTTACCTCCTCATTGTAGGAACTTGCATGTTTTCTTCTCACAGCACAGCGAAGTGACTAATTGACACTTCTACTTGGATGTCTCAAAGACATTCCAAATTCAGGAGACCAAAATTCAACTCATATTTTTCTACTTGGTCCTCTTCCAGGTTTCCTATGAGAAAACCACGTCATTCCGGTACTAAAGAGACTTCAATAACTTCTCATTGCTCTTAAAATAAGGTTCTGCCATGGTAATTACAAGGATGAAAATCAAATTCTAGAAATTAATATAACCAAGCTGGATAATTTATTGAACTTGTTTTTTCCTTCCAATTTTAGGTTGTTGAATATGACACTGACCTACTGGATATTAAACCAAGTGGAAATATACCAGATGTCTGACCCTGACATTCCTTTAGCTCAACTGGTCATTTTAATTTTCTTGCCAGAGTCTTATTATGGGTAGTAATAAGGTGATCCTTGAAAATAGAATTGAATTTCTGGCATGAAAAGTGCAAAGTATATATAATGATTTTCATTATTGAGTTTTGTTGGTTATTATTATCCTAAGAAGTATTCTGTTGTGGATTCAAAGTAGGGTTCTTTTGTTTGTTTGTAATTCAGAAAACTCACTGAGACCGGAGCAGAAACAGATGTGTCATCATTAGGCTATCCTTAAATAATTTATGCAGAATTATTTTGTTGGATTTGCCATTGCAAAGAATAGAAGAAAATAAAAACCAAAACAGTAGACAGAAAACCCAAATCTATTCACTCAGCTCAAGGAATGTACAACCTAATAAGGCTGACAAACATACAAACTTTGTGGTGTTGAGAGCACCAGTTCTCCAGAGCAGTGCTGCTCAGCAGGGGCTGCACATTAGACTCACCTGGGAGCTTATAAAAGTTCGAATGCCCTGGCTGAACCTCTGGGAATGTGATCCAGGATGAGCACTTGTTGAAGCTCCCCAGGCAATTTCAATGGGCAGTCAAGTTGGAGAATTAAGTATGAGTGTATCACCTTGTTAGTGAATTTCATTCTTTTAAACCTTGAGAAAGCCTTTTAAATAGAAGCCTGAACTTAAAACAAATGCAAATTTTAATGTGGGGATCACAAAAGCAGATTTGGAGTTCTTTTAATACTGTTCCACTGACTGAGAAGGGGAAGAATTAGGAACCAAGATGGTGTGACTTTAGGCAAGAAAGCAATGTGCAAAAAGATTCTTAATTCATTGTGATACTTCAAAACTCAACTTCTTAGATTGGGGGAAGGAAACATGAGAAAACAAACTTGTTTCATGGCAGTCTCTGAAAACGTGCTCATCAGCATGCCTTGAAATCCAAGTGTGAAAAGAAGCTTCGTGGAAGCCTGTATCTTTCCTGTGGAGGCACTGAGGGTGCTGATTTTAGAAGCATTCACTTGTGGTTTATTTTTTGGCTCCTGATGATTTTCATTTATTCACATATTCAGGTTGGAATAGCACTTCTGATTAACTAATTTTCTTCCTCTTGAAGATATTGAAGAGGCAGAACTAAAGCTATGCCAGGGGCTTGAACGTGTTCTTCAGGAGCTCTTTCTGAGTATCTTCTCTGATGATACCCTTCATTTTGCCAAGCAGCACGTCTCTTAGCATCTTAGTGGTACTCATCCTCCTCAGAAAGCCACCCCATTCATTGCGAGCTCAGTAGCAGAGAGGAGGTCTCATGCTTATGAGGTACGATTGATATCCAAAAGCTTCTTGGAACAAGCCATAACAAAGTAGAAATTAGCCCCAGGCATTTTCCGGTTAATGCTGTCCCAGCCCTCCTACCATCAAACTGGGTTTAGACCATTTTAACAAAGTCTTCTAAACCATTAATTACTAAAACTTAATAATTGGAGATTTTGAATTCCACACTTTTATTAAATACCGTAAATTATGTTGGTCTCATTTTTAGGAAAGAATAACAAACCCAACTAAATTTATTAGGCAGCACATATTTAGAGGATTTTTTCTTTTAACTGTACTGAAGCTGTAGTTTCAATTAATGAAATTCATTATGTTTTGCAAATAATTGATTCTTATAAATATTGTTCCAAGCATTTTGGTGGAAATGGTATCTGATGAAGATATTATAAAAGTGGCAAGTGTCATGCTTAAATAGAAGAGATTATTAGCGGAAATTGTGTGGATGATGTTATCCAAACCATCTAGGGCCTGACCACTGTTGGAATGAACACTCACACTTGAGGAAACCCTGCTTATTGAATTGCAGGTCAGGTTTAGAGTTGCCTGCACCCTGGCTTTCTGTTCCTAACAGTGATAATGGAGATTTTTCAGAGATCATGCTTAACTTTCATGATCCCTCAGAAGGCTAAGCTGTCATTCAGACATCCCTGCCTCTTTTTATGCCTTGGCCATAAATTTATCATGAATTTTCCTAACCATTTGCTGAATCAGGTTATATTTTTAGCTTAACCTACAAGTCATAGTGTGGGAAATTAAAATGGACAAACAATACCTTCTTCAAATATCAGCATTTTCCCAGAATGCATATAATCACTAAACACGTACTCCATGATTTAATGAGTCCTTTTCCAAAAACTTATTTTTATCAAAGTAATATTTGGATATAATGTTTAAAGTCAAATACTACTATAAGATTTTTAAGGAATAAAAAGAGTTGCCCTCAGATATATCCCCTCCCAACCCTGATTCCGGCTCTGAGCTTTTTAATTTAATCTTTTCCTCTTAGCATGTACCTCTGTGCTTAGCAATTACATGCATATATTACTAGTTCTTGATGTTTCTGTTGTAAACATTACATGTAAGCTTTCTACTCTGGAAAATGATGATTTCACTCTCCTACGTCATCTCTCTCAGACACAGAATATCACACACACACACACACACACACACACACACATTCTCAACTGCACATACTGCCCTTTCCCCATCCTCCTGATGTAGTTATTTCACAATTTTTGCTCGAGTCCTTATTCAATATTTACATCATTATGACACAATTATTCACAGATGACCACACATAGTGTATAACGATTACATTTCCTTTTTTGTGCAGCTTGTTATTTTTCCTGGTATTAATATATTTTGGTGTTTTTTTTTTTTTGTTTGCTTGGTTAGCTGTGTTTTACTAAACACTTAGCATACAGCAGACACTATGCTAAACACTTTACAATATAGTAACAATTTACTTCTTGTGCTTCTCCTATGAGGTAGGTGTTATTATCATCTCCATTTTACAAACAAGGAAACTGAGGCACAGAGCGGTTGGATAACTTGTCCAGGTCATAAAGTCAGTACTTGGCTAATTTGAGATTTGAACCAAGGCTGTCTGATTCCCCGCTAACTACAGCAAAGCACAAACAAATGTCCAAAGCTTTTGATGCCAATGGCCTGAGAGGAGAGTAGTGTTATTAATGAAAATGAAAGAACTGGAGAGATGATCTTGCCTGGATTTTTCTTGGCAAATGGAGAAGAAGAAAATGGTGAATTTAATTTTGGACATGTTAGAATGACATGATGTCAGATTATATAAATACCTGTTCTATAGACAGACATGTGCTTAGGGCAGAAACCTGCATTTGAATATGGATTAGAGAATCTTTAACATAGGGAAAGTAGGTAACAGATGAGAAAGTAAGATTTCATCAACAAGTGAAAATACAGAAAGAAGAGCAGAGGAGATTGAGTTGAACTTTATGGTAAATACATGGTTAAGTTGGGGGAAAAGGAAGAGAAGCTAAAGTCAGAGAGGAACAACCATAAAGATAGGAGGAGATTGAGAATAGGGCTAAAAGCTGAGCATGAAATAAAGAGGGTTAAGTCTTTCAAAGAAATGGAGGAGATTGATGAGTGAGAAAAAATAGATTTGGGGAGAAGGTGGCTATTTACAACCTCCACAAGCTAATATAAAAATTAAGTATAGATCACAGTAGATATTACTACATTTTATTTTGTCTTATTTGTTTTTAAATTTTATTTTGTTCCATTTCTGGCATTTTGTTGTTTGTTTGTTTGGGGTAGACAGAAAGAGAGAAGTATTATTGTTTCTCCTGGTGTTTCTAGGTCAAGCCCTGGAAATCTCTCCCAGAACTTCAACACCGGCAAAGTCAGAAAACCATAGACTGTTAGCAACGAGAAGCACCTCGGGAGTTCATCCTGGTTCATTTCAACTTATTCGTGGGGAAATTGAAGCACACAATGGTTGAGTGACTCTGGGTGGAGAAGCTCCCTGAGATGGGCCTGGAGGTCTGAGCTGATCCACATGGCTTTTCCTTCTGCTGTGTCTCAGTGCAGCTTTGGAACAACAGGCAGAGTCAGCTGAAAGCCTTACAGTCTCTTCCGATTTCCATTTATCTCAACTTGCACGATGAGAGGGAGACCCAAGACCGAATGAAGACATTTTTAAAAATCCTCCATTGAGTCAGAGTGTTGAGCTGTGTTTGGTTTGTTTAGTTCAATGCTTTGGGGGCCTCAGTGCCTCTTTTAGGTATAATAAGAACATATTTAGAATGGATAGTGTCAGAATGAAATACTTACTCTTTCTGGAAATGGATATTTATTTAAAGACTTTAAAATTGTAACTTGTAGCATTGAGAATAACAGTGGTTGAGATTTTAAGAATGAATTTCTGTATAATTTTGTGTAGTTTAGCACATCACCATAGAGACAGGCTGCTGGAGTCAGCCCTGTGATTTTTCTACCTCTGTCGCCTGTCCTTCTGGCCATTAACACATCTTTTCACTCATAAGCCAAGAGATTTGCTTGTACATGTTTAGGAGTGTAAACCAACTGACAATAAATATCAGAGTATCGGGGAACCCAAAGGAGGTGTGTGTCATTGTTTTGGGAGGGAGCTGTAAGCTAGTTTGTAATATCAAAGAACGTGTCTGCCATTTCAAACTACTAAACTCCTAGACTAGTGAAGGTTGGAAGCGGTACATGTAGGTATCTATATAAACATGATCATAGAATTGTGAGCTTGCTTCAGCTTGTGTGTCTTTGGATTGTTCTGTTCTCAGTGGCACTGAGGCAACTTATCCAATTTTGTGCATGACATTGGTAAAGGGGAAGAAAGAAATTTTGTTTTATAGTTTAAACTTAACCAAAAACTTGCTACTTAAAAAAATCAAAACAAAAACCCTTAAGTGCTTTGACACCATTTTCATCTTTCAGCTCTATGAGAGTAATTTTCATTTAGCAGTAGCTCTCCAAAACCTGAATCTCCACAAGAAGCAGTTAACAAACACTGCAAGGATCACCTCTATGCCAAAGGTAAAGCTGGGGAGCTGTTGCTTATGTTACCGCACAAAGGGCACAATCTGCTTGCTGAGAGACAAAAGCCGATCATCAAGAGGCAAGATGGTGGCAGAGAAAGGGCATTTTATTACAGCTTGATAGCAAGAGGGAAGGTGGCTGACTAATGTCCGAAAGAACCATCTTAAGGGGGCGCAGAATCTTGAAGCAGTTAGATAGGCCAGTGGGTTATAGGGGAGGGGGTTAGGAATGTTGACCCTCTGGTGTTACGGACTGGGAGTTGCCACACCAGATCTTTCAGTTTTCATTGATGATGGCTATCAGCATAGACTCTCTGTTTGGGGCGTCATCACATTCCTAAGGAACTCAAAAGAAAGACGGTATCGTCTTATCACAGCTGGGCAGTGTGTGCACAAGCAGGGGTCATAAAATCTACAGAACAGTTGGATCTCCTGGAGGGTGCAAATCCAGCTGGGTTAGTTAGTCAGCAATCATTCAAAGTTAAGACGTGGTCTCTTTTCTACAATATGGCTTCCCTTATGTCAACCTTGTGTTGAGCTGGCTTCACTTGGAATTTTAAAAAATGTGCAAATGGTAGGAGTATAATGTGCTTGCTTTGTCACAGCATATTTTCTTGAAGGTAACCAATAGCCATGTATTTCCAGGGGCAGCACACAGCATCATG